>NC_084810.1:22891798-24304298 GCF_963583255.1 Pyrus communis | reverse complement strand
AAACAATACATGCATGCAGCTTTTTTGAGGTATCAAGATATTTTCTTAGAAACCCAGAAGTCAGAAAGTTGCCATCATAATTTAATTAAGATTATATACATGCATTGGCATTTAACAATCTAAGACAGTGAAAAATGTTACATTTTGATGCGAGCCATGTCAAACCAGATTTGCTCAAAGGCCTTGACAATGAGTTCATGATATTCCTTTGAGTTGAGTGAGAGATAGCAAGCAAGAAGCTCTTCCAAATCCTTAGCTGCCCTGATATTGTTCTCCACAATCATCTCCATCATTGAATGCCTGAAGTCCCTCTGTGGATCAACTGAGGACTTCACAACGGCAAAACTCTCTGAAAGGTGCCTGTTCTTCGACTTCAAGCACGACGATGGTGATGATGGCACACTCTTTCTACCACATGGCTGAGTTTTCTTCTTGCTTCCAAGTCTTGGAGAGTTGCCTCTAAGTCTTATGCCCGTTGAACTGGCAGAAGACCTTCGAACCAAATTCCGGGCAACTTTCCTTTGGTTACCCTTCCGAATGCTTTCCTCCTTGACAATTTTGACAGTGAGAGACCTTTGTCCTTGTATTTCCTTCACTTTTGATGAACTTCTCTTGAACTTGGTGGCCTCATCAAATTTCAGTGGCTTTGTCAAAATTGGAGGAAGCTCTACCTCTGAGATCAGATCAGAATCAAACCCATCAGGCTTCTGATCATGGATTTTTCTTGTCGAGCCTTCATTTTTCATGTCAGCAAATTTCAGGTCACATTCAAATTCTGATGGGATTAATTCGTGAAAGTCAGGCTCGCTAGAACTCTCACTAGAAGAGCCAAAGTAATCGGGAGACTGAATATTTCTGTGGTGCTCATCAGTCCAAACCGAATTAATCTGAGCATGACAGTTGCAATTTGATGAGGACTTTGAGACAGATTTGTTAGGAGAAGGCTTGTAAACAGCTTTTCTTTCGGATCTTCTGGTGGATAATCTTCTGGGGTTTTCAGGAAAATGTGTGTCTGAGGCTTTTGGGTGGATAGGTGAATTGGAGAACTTGTTTTCTATGTTGGGTTGTGTAGAGAAGTAATAGGAGTATCTTCTTGTTTGAGACAGGTGGGATTTTTGGGGTGGTGAGAATTTATTTGAGGTTAGTTTCTTCTGATCGGTGGAGTGATGATGGTGCTGGGAGGTGTTGTGGTTTTTGTTTCTGGTGCTGCTCATGTCTTTGAGCTTGTAAAACCAAGCATTTGGGATCATGTCTGAAAATCTGAACTTGTAATTCCCCATCAAGAATGAAACAGCTAGCTCCTCCCTCCCTCTTTCTCTCTCTCTCTCTCTCTCTCTCTCTCTCTCTCTCTCTCACAGACTCGTGTGTGTGTGTGTGTGTGTATGGCTCTCACTCTTAAAAGAGCTGAATGTTATGGTCTACATCGAAGGTTGAAATTGGGGTCCAGTACTAGAAAAATTTAGTACGAAAGCAACAGGTTACATGTAAAATGAAAATAAAATTAGCAAATGATCATCTACCATAGTGGTGGAAATGAGTATTGCCCTTGCATTACGGTGTGGATTCGAATCCCATTATCTCTCTTATCTAACAAATCTTTCGTTTGACAAAAATACAAAAAAATTAGTTCTTCATTGCTATAGCTAGTGAAAAGTTAAGTTCTAACAAAGAGAAACACTTCTATGTAAAGAGTTTTATATTTTGCCCTAACTAGGGTTAATTGTTTGGATTGTATTACTTGGCACAGTCCAATTAGTTCACTGTTTATGCATGGTGATCTCTTGCAAACACCAAGCAATGATCGTTGTGATTAGGTAGTGCATCTTAAGCTTGAAGGAATCTAATTTCTATATTATTTATACATAGAATATATGATACGATATCGTTTTTACTTTTTACCATAAACAATGAAGAATATAATTAGAGCTTGATTTATTTGATGCTTTCTGGCTCCTGCATATATATACCCCAAGCGCGTTGTTGTCCCCTTTTAAATTTTATCTCATCTGGATCCTCCTCCTTTTGTTTACCTAAAGCAGCCAACATTAATCATGATTTTAGTAACAGCCAAGACCCATCTGTCTACCAAGTGCTGTATATCTTCCCATAATTCCTTGCTTTACAAATGATGATATTCCATGCCTTTTCCAAAGTGCTTAATTTCCACAAGGCCCGCAGGCTCTTAAAGCCAAGGCTGGATAACCTCTGGTTGCTAGTTATGGCATAATTGTTTTCAGTATTAAAACATATAAAAATTTATTGTATGATATTGAAATACTGTGATACGATAATATCTACTCTACGTACCTAATATAAAATAGTAAAACAGCATGGATAAACTACGAGTTTATACTATAGGATACCATGTCAATCCAATATAATTATAATACTGATACTGATACAATATCAATCCAATATAATTATAATACTGATACTGATACAATATCAATCCAATATAAATATGTTCAGTTGCTCACGCTTCATGAGTTATTTCTTACAGTGTTTATGTTTGTGGAGGAGCTCACAGTAGACTAACGTTAACGGTAAGTATATGGACTCGGTGTTGGCGATTGACCTAGTTCTACGTTTGAGCATTAAATCTTCTTCTCGTCCTTGGTTTAGACTAATGCTTCAATCTCTTCTTTACACACTAGGGACCGCAAGCAGACTGTAATTGATAGATATGGATTGATACTGAACCTCATATATTACAAGAGAGAATGTTTAGAATAAATTGCCAATTGATAGCCAATTGATAAGAGAAGAGACTTTGCATGTTCTTATAAGTGGTTGAGCTATTTTATATATTGCCAATTGGTTTTATGGTGGAACCCAACTTTTTTTACGATGTTAGAGCAGGTTATTCTATGTGTGAAAAACAATGGTCACCTGTGCTCCTCGTCACTCGAGTTGTGTTGTTCACATGTTAAGCTCGAAAATTCACCACATGTGAGAGATGGGCATTTGAGAATGAATCCCGAATTGATGAGAGGAAGAACGTTGCATTTACTTATAAGTAATTGGACTGCTTCTCATATCGCCCAATTGATTTTATGGTGAAACCTAACTTTTTTCAAAGAAGAAGGGTGATGGATTTCATATATACATATGTGACATAAAGCCTAACGTTACATTAAAGAAAAGACCTAACAACTAGCATGATATCGACTCATACGTGAACAGTAAATGTGCTGAAAATGAATATGTGAGCATTGGGATATTAAACGATGGAGACAATGAAATAGGAACAAAGAGACTTTGTGACAAGTGACATTAGATCAAGACAGAGATATGTAAACAAGTCCCGACAGACAAATAAACATTATTTTCATCCCCAAAATTGTAAGATAAGTTTTTCCTTCATGTCAAATCCTCTCGATTTGAAAAATTATTTACGTATAAATTCAACATACTTGGAATATAATTGTTAATCCATTCTTATCCAACCCTAAAATACCAAATGAGATTGTAAGAAATCATTCATACTTGTCTGTAAATTGTGCAGATCACAGTTTTATATGTACTGATATACATAAACATGTTAATAAAAACACAAACATGAAAGTTTACACACTCGTATTAAACTACGGTTAGTTTGTTACTCCCTACATGTCAAAAATCAAAGTAATTTCCGTACAGACCAAGAAAAACAGAAAACAATCGGGACCAGGAGGATGAATGGTCCCAAATTTTGAAGAATGAGACACCTCTCGACAAACCATTCTACTATTTCTTTTGCTTTTTCTTTCCCTATTGTCGTGGGTTTGTTAATAGGCCCGTAAAATAGGTCAGATCTAGCCCATCTCAATTATTAGTCCTCAAAGGTCCAAGTTTACCCGGCCATCATTTCAGCCCATTGGATTAGTTGGGCTAGACCGGACCATGCTAACACTAGGCACCCTACTATTGGTGGCCAATAATATTTTTATTTTTGTGTTAGTTTTTTAAATTGGTTTAGGTTACCTTTTTGTCCATTAATTTTTTACAGCGACATTCATACTCTATTTTGTTAAAACAATTCATAAGTTCAAATCTCGAATAAAAGCAGAAAAAGAACTTATCGTTGAGCAAAATATAGTTACTCTTATCAAACTAGATCATGTAAAATTTGATACACACAAGTGCTTGGCTCTTTGCTCTCTAATTTTCTCACAAACTTTCATAGGGATTAGAGTCTATCTCCGTCTCTTTTTCTCAAATGTTGAGATAAAAATTTCAGATGTAAAAATTATATTTACATCTTATTTATATTTTGGTGAAAAATGAGTACGATTTTTTTAAGATTTTAAAGAGATGAGTTAGCGACTCACTACTAATTACACTGATATTATCTCCAACTTTACATATTATCACCTACATAGCACGATATGTGTTCCATATCCTCATATACACCTTCGACTAAAGATCGCTCTTAAAATTTCAAGGTCCAAAGACCACGCGTTAACCCAGCTGTTGACATTGACACCCGCTTAAGAACTTTGGGGTTTACTTCATTTCCTAATTTCATGGTATCCCACTTACTTTGACTCCAATACGTGAACCCCATCAACATTATTTATCACCCAATTAAGAGAAAGCACAGAACTCTCTCTCTCTCACTCTCTCTCTCTCTCTCTCTCTCTCTATATATATATATATATATATATATGTTACACCAAACGATATTGCAACAGCAAAACTCTTAAAAGCGATAAAAAGCAGCAAAGTCACCATCCTGCACTATCCCTAGCTTCAATCACACTGCTTTTATCAATCATTAGCTATGAAGTTGAAAGCATCAGTTGCCTTGAGATCCAAGCTACTCAAACCATGCAGAAATTTCCTACAAATCTTCAGATTCAAGCTCAAAAAACCATTCTTTTTAAGAGCTCTTCGTCTCCGTCGATCTCCTTACACCCAAGTTAAAGAGGATAAAAAGTCTCTGAAGAAGAAGAGTCGGATAACTTTGTTCCTATCATCTTTCTGTTCAACCAGGAAACCGAAAGGAATGGACAGACTAGCAGCGCTCAAGAGCTTCTCTGAAAGAGGGGGTGACAGAAATGGAATACTGCACTATCCGTCACCTGTCACACCGGCGGATATGACCGGAGGAAGGGCGGGGGCTTCTGGTAATGACGAGCTGCAAGATGCGTGCAGGAGTTTTGAGAACTATTTGGTGGAGATGATCATTGAGGAAGGGAAAGTGGGGGACTTGATGGATGTGGAAGAGCTTCTGTATTGCTGGAAGAACCTCAAGTGCCCTGTTTTCATTGATTTGGTTGGGAGATTCTATGGGGAGCTTTGCAAGGACTTGTTTTCTCCTAGCAGTGATGAAAGTTAGTGTGATTTTGCAAAAATTGAATTCTTTGTCTTAAATGCCAAGTCATATTTTTTTTATTTTTTTTATAATACTAGGTGTAAGTGCAAAAAAATGATTCATTTTATCATACTTCTTTGCTCCACTAGGCATAAAATCCTCTAAATGGGAAACAATTTGATGACAGAGTTAGGTGTAAATTTTGGGAATGGAAATGGGATCTTGAAATGTTAAATCTAAAACAATCATCGCTAATGCCATGTTTGCTTACTTAAAATGACAAGAATTATGAAACGAGAAACTAGGGAACATGGGAGAGAAGGAATGAAAATAAGATCTTGATTTTACAGGTATTGGATTACTGATCTCATAGTAGGAGCACCATGTTTTTCGATTCTGTACGAGATATCAAACACGTGAAATGTCAAAAATCGAAACAATTCCAATACACGTGTTCATAAACACATGAAAAGTCAAGAATCGAAATAGTTCCATTCCAGTCCAAGTAAACGAGAGAGATTTCAGCCTATCAGGTACACGTTACGTTACGGGACACAAAATGTCATAATACAAGTGATTGCCGAACAAGCAATGTGTTTCCCAAGTTGAAGAACAAGGGCCATGATTAAATTGTGGAAAGAAACATTAACCAGATTCATGCAATCTACTACATTCATATAGATCTATCAAAATTCAAAACTTGAAATTTGGAAATTTCATACTCATATGGATCTACCTTGTATTCCCCAACAAGTGCTCTTGACTAATTTAACTATTAACATTTTCATAACAGAAGTTAGGTTCAGTTGAATTACCAGTTAGCCGGTAAACTGTAAACATTACCAAGCGACGTTACATTTTTGATTTCGAAACATACACCCGAGACCTCACAATTGTCTCTCCAACTCTAAATCCGGGCACGACCATAAACTCCACCTGTTGTTCACCCCAGACAGCTGCACCTTCCCCGTCTTCCTCCACGGACTCCATATGGATATCCGAGAATTTACTTCCTCTTTCGACAGCAAACATTTTTGCTTCAGAATCTATCGAAGGTGCAATGCCACGCAACACCCAAACCGACCTTGCCATTCTCGCGAATATTTGGTAGAATGAAGTCCTCGGATGCTTGCCACTCAATACAAGAGTCCTGTGATCCAGATGGCCAAAAAACTTGGCTTCCATTGTTGGATGAACAACTAAGAGATACTTTTCTCCACAGAATCTTGCAAAATCGGAATCTGGGTTCTCCATCAGGGCATCGATTGGGTCATCATATCTCATAATACCATCCACATTATGAGATTTCAATGACATTCCATAAAACATTCTCCTAGCAATGTAGGCTTCAAATGCATATTTTTTGTGGGCCCTTTTTGAATACACAGCTTCCACTTCCACTGTCTTTGCCGCAAGATCCAAATCCCAGCCTGAAGCTCTCATCAAGCTAATTAACGGCTTTGCAAAATCGTGAATGGATTTCGATGCAGCTCTGAAAGCATCCTGAAATGTCGCAACGTTCCACACCCTTACATTCTTCCTCTGCAAACTTACCTGCCTTACCTTTTCAGCCAGTGCCACATTCACCGAATCCAAATCCCTGAGCTCTTTTTGCAAGCAGAGTATATCAGAGTTCTTAACTTCCATTTGAAACTTCAACTCGTCCAGTAGCTTCTCGTTCAGTTCAACTTTCTTCTTCAGGATATCTGAACGAGAGGGATCAGACTTCAACTTTATACATTGCTTCTCCTTATATGCGCGCTTCATCTTACAGAGCGCTTCAAGCTCAGTCATAAATTGTTCGTCCGCAGCTACAATCTTCTTCGGGTTATAGGGCAAATGAGCTTGCTGAAGCTGAACGTAAGCTAATTTCAGAGCTGAAACAATGTCAAACAACTTGGATAACTCTGCATCCCCACACTTATCGCTTGCTCTATTTACTTCCACAGGCTGGGGGTGGATCTTCACCCCATCACACTCCGTCTCCTCTGTCACATCGCTGCTATCCTCACCCAAATGTGCATTACTAATGTTGGGGTTGTCGGGTTGATGGTTATGATCCGGGTTCTCGGACGAAAACACGCCAATGGATCTCAACTTGCAAACTTTGGCAAACTTGGAGACAATATCAGTTATGTTTGAGGAGGGTTTAAGGGGTTTGGCAGTAGCAAATTCCATTTCCTTCCTTAAAAGGTTCAAAAACCCTAATCAGAAACTAATACTGCATATCCAAACAACAATTTCACTAAAAGCACTTTTGGTTCCACAGAATTAAAAAAGAACAACAATCTGATATATAACTTGTCTCTCAAATTGGGCAGAGCAAACCCATGAAACCTGGCGTAGAAAATGCCCACTAACAAAATAGTATACTCAACAAAAACCCCAGCAGCCAGCAGAATTGCAAAAGCACTTTTGACTTTGTGGATCAAAAACCCCAAATCAAACCAAACCCAGACACCAAAAGTTCAACAGGAACAAGCCCAAAAGCCCTTTTACAAAACCCAAAAGCCAGAAATCAACAGAAGCGATTCTACAGCAGAAGCAGGGCACATGCAAAACAAGAACAACAGCTTTTGGAGTTCATAAGAAACTTACAAGCCAGCAAGTGAAGCAGCTAGACGACGGCGTTTTGGCGAAGAGCTATCTCCTTGTTCTGCATTCTCCAATGTCCGGTCTCAGCGAAAAATGGGTTTTGGTGGAGATGCCAATGTAATCATATTTTAACATTTTCATACCAGTACAAATTTTTTTATTTTTTTTTTCAGAAATTGTTTGGAAAAATGTGAGGGTTATAAAATTTGGTGATTTTTTAAATTAATATTATTAATTTTTCTGAGAAATGTGCTAAAACCCAGACCGCGAATCTCTATGGCTTCTGAATAACCTCCTGTCACCACTTTGAAATTCCTGCATTTTTTACTTTTTCTGCTTTTTTTTTTTTGGAATTTAAATTTAAATTGTTTTTTAGTGTTTAATTTTTGGGATTTTTTCAGAGAAAGAAGCGCACGTAGTTACCAGCAGAAAGTTAATTGTAAAAAAAAAAAAAAAAAAAGAGGATCGCACGCGAGTTTCTTTTAACTTCTGTGTCAGAGTCTCCGAGAGATTCAGAGCGTTGACGCGCATCCCGATATCTGCTCTGTAATTTTACTGCTGGTTTTGGGATTTCCAGTTTGAATCTCCACCGTTGAAATACATGCTGTGGAATGTGGAATCGCAACTGAAAATGTAATGACCAAGGGATTAAATTTATACATAAAGTTTTGAAAACTAAATGATATGAACGTTAATGATTGACGTGTTTATGCTTATTAGTGACACATTATTTAGTTTGCAAATTTAATCATTAAATTTGGTCTCTCTAGTATTATTCCAACTAAGACACGATGGACATATCACAAACGTTTAGGGAAATGGATTCGTGTGTAGAGAGAAATTTTTACGTGTGCCAGAACACTCTTCATGAATGGCTGTTACATATTATAGTTTTTTTCAGAATAGTAATATCACTTGGTGTATAAAAAATCTCTAATAGTTGAATTAACGTTGAGTACGCGCACTGAGTTGGACATTTAAAAAGGAAAATCCCAGAAGAGCTGCAATCAATACGTTTTTCCTAATTCTGGATTTCCAAAAGGAAGTACAAGTAACATGCGAAACTTTATAGTTTCAAACATGGTTGACCTCCAATATTACTGATACGTTCTAACTTAATTACTTATTACTCGGTATTGAGTTTTATCATTAAAAACCTCGATGATATAAGAAGTGAAAACTCCCATCTGATACAAGATATGGTACAAATATGAAAAATCTCAGCTTAGTCCCTTCTAGTTAACCCTAAGGCAAGGCGTTGAGGAAACCAAACTTAATAGAACGAAGGGTTTATTGTTTCGGAAACTGTCAAAGTGCAGAATGTAACTGGAAGAGCAGTTGCCTTGTTGACATGGGGTGAACTGAAAAGCATAATCACGTGAAGAATCTATCTGAACAGATGAGTTGGTAATATGTAAGCTTACAAGGGACAAGAAGTGAGTCCAATATTAAAAAGATAGGGAGAGATACAATCATACAAGCAAACACAAAAACCTGAAAAGTTTAATACTGAGAGACTTTGCATGGAGCCAAGATCGTGAAAACGACATTCAAATTGAGGAAGAAGAGCGGGGGACCGTTTTTTATATCGCAAATATATTGATCCCAGTCCCACTTGTAACACTGTTATACTACATGAAAACAGTGACAATACCAACCCCAAATCTTTGCCACCATATTAAATTCTACATGTTATTGTCCCCTTAATTTGTTTCTTCTTGCTGTTTTCACATATGCCCATAAGTAATTAATAGTTCTCATGACATTATATTACTGGAAAAAAATTATAAGATAAGGGAGAGTAAAGTGCTTCAATCTTGCAATGAGATTATTATGGGCGTGAAGCATAAAACCTAGTTCATTTACGCTTATCGCTTGTATTCTTGCTCTCAACCAAATCAGTGTACTCAACTAAAAGAAGTTGTATGTGACCAATAAGTCTGTGAGATGTGAGAAAGACACATATAAGTTATATATGACATATAAAACCTAGTCCATTTGCTATAATTTTAATGTTACAAGCACTACTCCTCCAAAAGAGTAGAAGAAACTTATGAAAAGATTGTAATTTAATTGTTTCCACAAACAACTATAAGAATGGACAAGTATGGCATGTTTGAATTCAAACTACAAGCATGGTAAAAAAACTAGTTTATTTGAGTTACATCTGATTTAGCTTGGCTGCGTTTCTTGCGGCGAATGAGTAGTTAGGGTTTCTAGGGTTTGTTCTGTTTTGTGCTTATTTCCTTGTTTTAGTCCCTTTATTTTGTTGTTTGGCTGGTCCATATTATTTCTTGGTGTTTCGCTTTGTATTTGGACCATTCTATGTACCTCTTTTTTTTATTTTTTTATTTGTATGACAATGAATTATATTTCCATAAAAAGTAGTAGTCATATGTCTTGGCAGACCTTAGAGGTCCTGTTTTCTAATAGACAAGATGGTGTACAGCTTTTTTCAATCTAATATCATGAACCGTTTGGATCAAGAGGAGACATAACACAGAAGAAAATAAATATGCATGGAACCCTCAACCCTGTAAATTTGTATGGAGCTGAGAGTACAAACAAATAATATCCGAAATGCAATTATATATATATATATATAGCACTCTTCTACAGTGTATTGTAGTGCATAAAGGGAGTTAGAATAATATCCTATTTGTTGTTGGGTTAATCTAAAGAGAATTTCTAAGCATTCGTATATGCACAACAAGATCTGACAATTCCCAACAGTTGATGCAATGCAATATGGACTTTACATGCATATACGGCTGAGATTGCATCAACAATTAATAGTCACACATTTGTATGTTGGGAAAATGTCCTAAGCTGTGTTGGGAAAATGTCCTAAGCACTTCTTTTAAGAAGTCGATAGTCGATACCTTTACCATTGTGGACACCAAGCATTTAGTAAAGAGAGAGGCTTGGCTTCTTAAGATTAAGGAGGAGTTACTCCTCAAGATACTCCGTAAAGATCATCTCTACAAAAAAAAAAAAAATCAATTAAAAATAAGATTGTTTAGTCAATTAACTGTAACAAATAGAAAAACAGGTCATCATTCTTTTACCATATCCATCCATCTATTTTTTTATGGTTTGATGACTAAACGATCTCGTATGTAAATTTTTTTTTTTTTTTTTTTTTTTTTTTTTTTTTTTTTTGTAGAGATGATCTTTAAAATATGTAATTTATAATATGAACGATTCCGATCATAATCATAAAATTTTGTAAATCAGCCATGTAATAAATTGAGGAGCTTAATTACTATACTAAAGTATGTATGAGAACATATCTTAGATGTGAACCCTTACAATTTTGGTAATATATGTGTATGATAGATACCACACAATAGGATCGAATCCTGACCAAATATCTTATATAGCCGCTAAAGTGTCCCTGATGAGAAAGGCAGCCACAGCTATCACAAACAATTATTTATGATCATCAGATCAAAAGAGAGCCCCATCTGTCAAAATCAGAATCAAAATATAGAGTTGTCAGCTTTGTTCAAAAGAGAGTCCCACCCTTATTTAACCTAATGCATTTCCCACATCTCTATCAAACTCTAAACCTAGCTTTGGTGGGACAACGGTCAAATTTAATTCAAGATTGAAATGTTCATGTCTGGCTAAGTGGGTCGACATCTGTAGAGATGTATAATACACACACATATATACATGTGAGACAACGAGTCTCTGGACTTGGTTTCTATTAGCAAATAGGAAGGCCAGGAGGAAAGCAAAGGGCATCAGAACCCTATCGAGCAGAAACAAAAGCATAGAAACAAGAACAGGTTTGCAATATTTGCAGAGACTTGCAATAAGTTAGTTTCCTTTTCTCCACATCTGCATTTTTTCCCAAATGCCCACGCTTGCACCAAACAACATATTCATTGCTAGGGACGATACGAGTAATTAAGTCGAACATGTGTTTCTGTACATTTGGTTTTCCTGTGTCTTTACTTCATGGAGCAAGAATATATTCACTTTTATCGTGTTTCAAAACCCTAATGTGATTATAGTTCCGGACCCATTTGCCCTCTTGCCATTTTTTCATCTCACCTAGCCAAGTGATACGTTAGAAATGTAAATGCTTGCAGATGGAAGGATAGTATGGTAAGAGTGCATGGCGGGCTGCAGATGATTGGGTTATATGTTGAATAATTTGTGCATGGTTTATGTCGTTGTCTGTTGGCAATTCATGTTAGGAAAAAGAAAAACACAGAGGTCTGTCATTTCACCATCTCTTCCAAGAGTACGTAAGCTTATTCTATCATTAATTCCGTCAGCGTGAGATGAAGGATTTAGCTTGCAAATAGCAAATTTACATTTTTTCCTGATAGGGTAAATGATCAAATTTAGCAAAAGCTATTACTTCATAATGCTGCAATTATTTCTTTGTCATGTCTCACGGACAGGCAAAAGTAACTTTAATTTCCCCAATCATGTTTTATTTTATTATTATTTTTATATCCATGTTATTTCTTGTTCAAGTAGGAAATTGAAAAGGAACGTATGAGAAGTAAAAATAAGTATATGGATAACACTACCCTTTTAAGTAATGTATTGAAAGAGGTTTACCTTTTCTGCTACAGTTAACACTCTCTAATTATAATGCGCAACGAAAGATTCATTCCTTCTTATATATCAACCACAATTGTTCAAAGTTAATCCATGAATTATCGGCGAAGAGTTGCATGTGCTTATAAGTAATTGGATTATTTACTCCCTATATAGCCAATTGATTTTATAGTGGAACATCAATTTTCCTCATGATATCAAAGCACGTTGTCTCTTGTATAAAAGCCCAACGGCCACACGTGTTCCACATCACCTGATTTGCATTGTCCACGTGTTTGGCTTGAAAATTCACCACACATGAAGGGACTTGTCGAGAGTTAATCCCACATTGGAGAAATTAGGAACTTTGCATGTGCTTATAAGTAAGTTGGGCTACTTTTCATATAACCAATTGATTTGAAACCTCAACTTTCCTCAACAATGATATACACATAGTTATTCATTAAAAACATGAAAGAAGAAGGATCGAGTCCATACATGTAGAGGGAGTACTCAAGCATTTTCCTTCTAATGCACTCCATATCGATAATTTGGCTCTTAATTTATTCGTTCTCGGAAATT
Source organism: Pyrus communis (assembly GCF_963583255.1). Classification (NCBI taxonomy): domain Eukaryota; kingdom Viridiplantae; phylum Streptophyta; class Magnoliopsida; order Rosales; family Rosaceae; genus Pyrus; species Pyrus communis. The sequence goes on along the minus strand of NC_084810.1, from coordinate 24,291,265 downwards.
TAGCTAGGAAGAGGACATGAGAAACCCCCCCCATCAGGTAAAATAGAATTTCTAAGGTAATACGAGAGATTTAAGTAAAATTCAAGAGTCTTTGCATTTTGTGAAAATTGAATAATCATTTAAAGATATCCATTAAACACAGTCTTGCTTCATTATTGTTAGTGTTTTTATTAATAATTTTTTTGTTGATTCAAGGAAAAAATGTGTATTGATACTAGGAATATTAATCATAGATAGAAAGATTATGTATATCTTGTCAATGAAATTTTTTATAAAATAATGGGAGGTTACGTTAGGGCGCTTAACGGCATAAAGATTAGAATTGCTATTGATCTTAGAGAAAGAAAACACTAACAAATGAAACTACACATAGATTAATATTTAGAGTAAAACGTTCAGAAAATCATGATCTGAATAAGAGAAGTAGAAAGTTATAAGCCATGTGAAAGAACAAGTAAACTGTCGATTATCCATGTCCTACACGGGCCATTTCAAAACCCATTACCAAACACACCATTTTCTGGCTGATTTGTTTGGACAATTTGTCCACACCCGATTGCTTTTGTTAAGGAATCTGCTCCATCAACTGCTGCTCCACCAGCTCCATCAACTGCTGCTCCACCAACTGCCGAATCTGCTCCATCAACTGCTGCTCCACCAACTGCACAATTGGAATACAACCTGGACAGCAGACCTCATGTGCTCTGATGTGTTGCAGCATGGGCACGTGGCTGCAATATTCCTGACAGCAGCATGGGCAGCAAGCATGTGTCTTTAGTTTAATATTCCTGACAGCAGCATGGGCAGCAAGCATGTGTCTTTAGTTTATTACATGTGTGTCTGTGTAAGATGTATATAAAACATCTGACTATTATTACAATAAGTAATACAGAAAACATATCATTTGTATATGGTATCACGAGCCCAAAAACTCCAACGAGAAATTTTTTTTCTGATCCATCTCTTCCCTGTCTTCATCCATGGCCACTGACGCCTCTACAACCAACCCTCTACCAGACCTCAACTCCACTACTCCCACCTTGATCACCATAAACGCTACAACCCAATTACCTGTGAAACTCACACCCACTAATTACCCATCCTGGCGTGCTCAGTTCAACGCCCTTCTTTACGGCTACGATCTCATGGGTTATGTGGATGGTTCTCATCTCTGCCCATCAACCACTCAAACCGTGCTTCGCACCTTCTGGATTCGGCAAGATCAACTCCTCCTTCATGCGATTCTTGCTTCCGTCTCCCCGCAGGTCATCTCCCTTATTGCCTCTGCCAAGACATCCAAGGAAGCTTGGGACAAGCTTCTTCATCTCTTTGCTAGCAAAGCCCGTGCCCGTGTTCTTGGTCTCAAAGAACGCCTTACTCTCCTGCGTCGTGAGAACAAGCCTGTCTCTGAGTATCTACAAGAAGTCCGCATTATTGCAGACGAGCTTGCCATCATTGATGTTCCCCTCTCTGATGATGATCTCCTCCTCTACATTCTTAATGGTGTTGGCTCGGACTTCAAGGAAATTGCTGCGGTAGTTCGCTCCCGCGACACCTCAATCTCTTTTGAAAACCTGCATGACAAACTGGTTGAACATGAAGCTGCTCTTAAGCGTGATGATACCACTGTTCTACCCCCAGTGATCACTGCCAATGTCACTCAGACATCTCGCTTCCACACCTCAAATCGTGGCTTCCGCTCTCACAACTCCAACTCCAACCGTGGGTCCTTTCTCTCTCGCAATCCTTCTCGTAGTTCCTTTGAGCACCCCCACACATCTTCCACTGCCACCAATTCTCGTGGTTCCTACAAGTCCATCCAACAATCCTTCACCGACAATGGTCGCCGCTCTACCAACATGAACAACACAGGTTATCGTGGTTTCTGTCAATGGTGTGGCACTCAAGGTCATAGTGCCAAACGCTGCCCTCAACTCCAATCTGGACCTTCCAGTACGCTCGTGGCCAATCCTACCACCCATGGCCGGTCCACCTCTTCTCCAACATGGTTGCTTGATTCTGGTGCCTCTCACCATGTTACCTCTAATGTCAACACTCTCTCTGGTGCAGCCATATATGATGGTCCTGATGAAATAATTATTGGTAATGGTTCAGGTTTGGGTATCACACATGTCGGTTCAACCACATTACCCTCCTCATCTTCCCAATCTTTCAGCTTATCAAACGTTCTATGCGTTCCTTCTATGAAAAAAGACATTATTTCTATCTCTAAATTTAATAAACAAAATAATACCTCTATTGAACTTTTTCCTGATTTCTTTCATGTCAAGGATCTGAGCACGGGGGCGGTTCTTCTTCGAGGCCCGAATAAGGATGATGTGTATGAGTGGTCTCCTCAATCTAAATCATTTCATCAACCACAAGCTATGGTGGGTGTGGTGGTCTCTCCCAACCTCTGGCATCGTCGTCTTGGTCACCCCAGTCATCAAACTCTCCAACAAGTCCTTCGTATGTCTTCCATTAATGTGTCTTCCAAGTTGTTCAAGTCTGTTTGTCATTCATGTCTATGTAATAAAAGCCATCGTCTCCCATTTGGAACTTCGTCTCTCACCAGTCATGGTGCATTAGACCTCGTTTATAGTGATGTTTGGGGCCCTGCTCCATACTCTTCAATTGATGGTTTTTCTTACTATGTTATCTTTGTTGATCATTTTACAAAATATATATGGCTCTACCCTCTCAAAAAGAAATCTGATGTGTTTTCCACTTTTGTCACCTTCAAAGCACTAGTTGAAAATTACTTCAAAAGAAAAATCACTAGGTTATACACTGATGGTGGGGGTGAATTTATCAAACTCCAACATTTTCTCTCATCCAATGGCATCACCCATCTTCTTACACCACCTCACACTCCTCAACACAATGGAGTCGCCGAACGACGACATCGTCATATTGTTGAAACTGGTCTCACACTTCTTCATCAAGCTTCTTTACCTCTCACCTATTGGTCTTATGCCTTTAAAACAGCTACCTATCTTATCAACCGTATGCCCACTCCGATTCTTAATAATATCTCCCCATTCACTCAACTATTTGATGAACAACCCAACTACTCCCGTCTTCGTACATTTGGGTGCTTGTGTTTTCCTTGGTTACGTCCTTACAATTCCAATAAATTACTCCCTCGTTCCCGCCCATGCCTCTTCCTTGGTTACTCATCTAATCAAAGTGCATTTCAGTGTCTTGATCTTTCCTCCCACAAAATTTTTATCTCTCGGCATGTTCAATTCGATGAGTCCACTTTTCCTCTTGCTAACCTCCCTTCCTCCACTCCCCATGTCACGGTTGATAACTCTCACACTTGGGTCTCTTCTCTTTCTCCAGTTACTCATGTTCCCGTCCACTTACCCACCAGGCCTGTTGAGTCGGCTGTTTCTTCTTCGCTGCCACCACACGTCACATCATCATCATCATCAGAATCTGCCCCTGTCTCAGAACCGTCACCATCCGCTGCACCTATATTCACCCCACCACATTCTCCAACCCAAACTGATCACGTCCAGCCACCTCCCCCCAACAACCCCGTTCGTACATACACTAGAAACCCTCATAGGACTGTTGTCACCTTTCCATCCTCTAACCCAACCTCCCCCAACCCCCCCGTACCTCCTGTGCTCCCCAATCATTCCATGATCACCCGTGCCAAAGTCGGTATCCACAAACCCAATCCTCGGTATGCTATGACTGCTACTAAACATCCCATTCTCTCCTCAGTTGAACCGACATGTGTCTCTCAGGCTGTCAAGGATCCCCTTTGGCGACAAGCAATGTCCAATGAGTTCAATGCGTTAATTCGCAATGGTACATGGGAGCTCGTTCCTTCCCTTCCCTCTCAAAATCTTATTGGTTGTAAGTGGGTGTTTCGTATCAAACGGCATCCTGATGGCAATATTGACAGGTACAAGGCACGCTTAGTTGCCAAGGGTTTTCACCAACGTCCTGGTATTGATTTTTCAGATACTTTCAGTCCGGTGATCAAACCTACTACCATACGCATTGTTTTGCATCTTGCCGTGACTCATAAGTGGCCAATTCGTCAGTTGGACGTCAACAATGCTTTCCTTCATGGCACACTCCGTGAAAATGTCTATATGGTCCAACCACCTGGTTTTGTTGACTCCAATCATCCATCTCATGTGTGTAAATTGAGGAAAGCCCTCTATGGCCTCAAACAGGCTCCCAGGGCATGGTACAAGGAATTACACTCATTTCTGCTCTCCCATGGCTTTGTCAATGCCATCTCTGATGCCTCACTCTTTCTCTTGAATCAAGGGACTGCTGTAATTATTTTTTGGTTTATGTTGATGATCTTCTTATTACAGGAAACGATTCCTCACTTATAGCAAAGTTCATTCACCTGTTGGCAACTCGGTTCTCCGTCAAGGACCTGGGCTCCTTACATTACTTTCTTGGTGTTGAAGTCCTTCCCACAGCCACTGGCCTCTTTCTCTCTCAGCACAAGTACATTCATGATCTTCTTGTCAATGCCAAGATGGATGGTGCAAAGGCTGTCAGTACGCCTCTCTCCACCACTCACTCACTCATGCTCCATGATGGCTCCTCCCCAACGGATCCCACTCCCTACCGTCGTCTTGTTGGTGGACTTCAATATCTCAGTCTTACATGCCCTGACATCTCCTTCACAGTCAATAAGCTCTCTCAATTCATGCATTCTCCTTCCGAGACTCACTGGCAGGCACTCAAGCGTCTTCTCCGCTACCTGAAGGGTACCATTTCCTTTGGCCTTCATCTTTGTCGTCGCCCCTCTCATCGTCTCTATGCCTTTTCCGATGCTGACTGGGCTGGTGATCGTGATGATCGCAAATCTACGACTGGCTATGTTGTCTATCTTGGTGGCAATCTCATCTCTTGGAGCTCCCGAAAGCAGCGGTCTGTCTCTCGCTCCTCTACCGAAGCTGAATATCGGGCCATTGCTGCCACCATTGCTGAACTCATATGGATTCAGTCCTTACTGCGTGAACTTGGCATTTCTCTCCCCACAACACCGGCTGTTTCTTGTGATAACATTGGAGCCATGTTCTACTGTGCTAATCCGGTTCTCCATTCCCGTATGAAGCATATCGATATTGATTTTCAGTTTGTACGGGATCGTGTCACTCGTGGTCTTCTTCAAGTCTCTCATGTCTCCACTACTGATCAGCTTGCAGACGCTCTAACCAAATCCTTGCCACGTCCACGTTTCCATCTCCTTCGTTCCAAGATCGGTGTCTCCGATGGTGCCACCGTCTTGCGGGGGCGTGTTAAGGAATCTGCTCCATCAACTGCTGCTCCACCAGCTCCATCAACTGCTGCTCCACCAACTGCCGAATCTGCTCCATCAACTGCTGCTCCACCAACTGCACAATTGGAATACAACCTGGACAGCAGACCTCATGTGCTCTGATGTGTTGCAGCATGGGCACGTGGCTGCAATATTCCTGACAGCAGCATGGGCAGCAAGCATGTGTCTTTAGTTTATTACATGTGTGTCTGTGTAAGATGTATATAAAACATCTGACTATTATTACAATAAGTAATACAGAAAACATATCATTTGTATAGCTTTCGGAATCTCAAAGTTTTCATTGATTAGGAGGTAGTGGAGTGGCCAGCCAATTTGATGGTCAGATTCTGTGGCATATTGCCATGACATCCCATCCTTTTTGTGCCCGAAGTGTCACATATTAACGGCTTGGGATTGTTTCACGGTAGTTTGATTAGATGCTAACAGTTTAATATCACCATAGACCAGGAAAATGCTTTCCTTTCATCCCGAAGGTCCACTGCTGCATGTTACAGGCAGTGTGTACTTCTTGTTTTTCCCAAAATTCCAAAGCATACAGGGTGAAAACGGAGTTGTGAATTGAACAAACGCATCTAAGCCTTGAAAGATGGTTAGTGCATAATAATGCTTCCCCCATTTTTACAAGTTGCCAATTTACCACACCACTCTATACAAATAAGTTCATCGATCAAAGCTAGATTTCGTAGCAAAAAATACTATTACAGAAAGAAAACAAAACTCATAAACTCAATTATATATTATTTCACCTGGCGATTGTTGTCTTAAATATTTAACCTCTGACAGGTTTGTTTCCAAGATGATTCTTAAAGTGTTTTTTTACTAATATTCAGTAGTATATTTTGCAATATTCAATCGAAAGGCAAAGGAAAAAAAAAATACAAATGGGCTACTTAATTCTACGATCTAGTGGTATTTCTCTTCACTTGTAACTTGTAAATGAGAGGTCATAGGTCCGATTCTCGCCAAAACGAATTTGAACCATATTATTGATAGTCCATTGTGAGGCTAAAACCTACCTTCTTCTTTTAATGTAGATAATATCGTTTGTTAAAAAAAAAAAAAAAACTTCTCTATCGTAACATGGATAACTCATTTTTAACAAGAAAAGTAAACTTACACTAGGATCCCCAACGAATATAAAATAACCCCGAGACCTAAACATCCTTACATTATCAATTGAGTCAATCAGATTACAATCGTATTCAATGCCTCCATTCATATTCTATTAACTACATCGAATTTTAAATAAATAACTCCTTCAATTCACAGTCCGATTGAAATAAAAATGATAATATACTTAATATCTTATTTAATAATGTAATTATTTTGGTAAGGATAATATTTTGGTACTAAAGGGTCTGGACCGCACATCCTTATCCAATAGTATGAGTTAATACTAATACAACACATGTCATACCGGCTTTAAAAATAAATTAATAACATATTATTTAATTATTTTCAACCTAGTCATAGATATAGGGTTAGGACCCAAGTATAGTCACTAGTACAAAAAACACTTTGCGCAACGCAGGTCCTTCGTCGCGCAAAGTCAAAAAACGTCGCGCACAAACCGTCGCGGCAAGGCAGTGACAGAAGGCTTTGCGCGACGCAAGTAACCCCATCGTCGCGCAAAGACACTTTGCGCGACGTATTTTGCGCGACTCAACATTCGTCGCGCAAGTTTCTTTGCACGACGCATGTAAAGGCTTCGTCGCACAAAGTGTCTTTGCGCGACGTATTTTGCGCGACTCAACCTACGTCACCCAAGATCCTTGCACGACGTATTTTGCGCGACTCAACCTACGTCACTCAGGATCTTGCGCGACGTATTTTGCGCGACCCAACCTACGTCACTCAAGATCCTTGCGTGACGTAGACTATAGTCGCTCAAAGTGTCTTTGCGCAACGCATGTTCCCAAGTTGCGCAAAGATACTTTGCGCGACGCAGTCTACGTCACGCAAAGATACTTTGCGCAACTTGGGAACATGCTTTGCACGACGTATTGTATGTCGCGCAAAGTGGAAATTTGGTTTTGGTAAAAAATATTACTTTCTTAATTTTTAATAATATTGTAATTAAATTCTAAATAATAATTAATTAACCAAAGAAAAGTATTTAATTATACAATATATGAAAATGTACATACAAGATGTCCAAATAAAAAAGAAAAAACTACAAGTAATCTTCTAGGTGAAGTGGCTACTGGGTATCGGCAGGGTGAAGTGGCTCGGAGGTTGAAGGTGTAGCAAGATCAGGTATTGGTAGTGAGATTTGGAGGCCGGTCATCTGTATGGCTCGTATAAGATCTCTCATATGTCCGTCATAAGTATGCAGCTGCTCGCCCTGGGCCCTTATCTACTCCTTCATCTGCTCACCCTGGGCCCTCATCTGCTCGCCCTGGACCTCAAGCTGACCCTTTAGGGTTATCACTTCCTCCTTCAATGAATCGACCTCTGTGGTGTTTGATCTGGAAGAACGTAAACGTCCTCGAACATGTTGATCTCTGGGAACTTAGAACCCTCCTGAAGAAAGAAAAAAAAACATTAAGAAAATTTTATTAATCAATAATAATAAATAAATTGTATAAATTTTCTAAATTAATATACTTTTACCTGACGTCGTGTCTGAAGCCTATATGAAAAGGGCTTCGAACCAGAATGGTGGAGAAGTGTCTTTGACTCCCGAGCTATCTTGCCAGCAACAGATTTCTTCTGTTAAACACACAATATACATGTTAATGCGACTATTTGAAATAAATTAATAAAAAAAGATTTAAAAAATAACTAAAACAATAATAAATTATTATTCAAATATTATGTACATACCACAAATTTTGGGTCCGTAAAATGTTTGCAAAGCCATTCCCAATCCTCTGGCCGGTCCTTCAACTCGCTTGGGCAACCATGTAGGCGAGCAATCTCCGGAGTATCCCATAGCTTAAAATGCGTGTGAAGATAGTTCTTCCAATGTTTGTACCGGATTGCTAAGGTCTCATCTAAGTAGGCCTTGACCTCGGGAAATATATCATCAAGATCGAAAATTACCTACGAATATGAAAAACAATAAAATAATAGTAAGAAATATAATAGATCAAAATGAATTAAATAACGAGATACAAGAGTTGGATGATTTAATTTCATTACTAGATTCGATACATACCTAAGTAATCCAGTGAGTCAAAATGAATATACAGAACATCAAGAAGAACAATATTTTTATGCAGAACCAAGTAGTTAAAGGTTAAAAATTAATATACTAACCGACAACTTGTCTCGCACCAAATCCTTCGTCCAATCTGGAATTTCTGCCCATTTCTCCCACTGCATAGGACAAATTTGTTTAATAACAACACCACAGCTACTAGCGATGATGCTATGTTGTTGAGCTGTAGCCGCTCCACGATGTAGTGGGTCATACTCAATCTTGATCTTGGAGCCAGTCAAACGTACACTCTGTGCCGGCTTCAGCATTCGACTAGGCCCCCTAGTTTTTTTTTTAGCTGGCCAAAAATACTTAAATGGTGAAAACCCAAAGCTTAAATTTTCACAAAAAATTCAACATAACTTCCCCTAATAGTATAGCATTTCCCAAAATGATAATATAGCATTTCACAATCCAACATAACTTCCCCTAATAGTATAGCATTTCACAATCCAACAAATTTTTAGCATCATAAAAATAATAATTTTAAAATGAAAAAAAAATACAACGTAGTCATCAAGAATTAGAAAAAAAAACTACCTGGATGGGAGGCCTCACCCTCAACTCTGGATGCTGCGGAAGTGTGATCAGAAGGGTCCGGCTCACGACGACGTCGGTGAGGACGTCGTGCACTGAGCGGGTGAATGGATACTGATGACGTCGATGAGACAGGCATCTGGGGCCCCATAGGAGTAGCTGATAGGAGCATATTCATGCGACTTAAATGGCTTGTTCTCGTGCATTTACGTTATGTTTCTTTAGTTATTTTAGTCCTTTAAGCTATTTTCGTGTGTTTGTAGGTCCAAAGGGCTAAAGGAGCAAAAAGATGCATTTTGGAGACTTTTGGAGCACTTTTGGGCTAAGGATGGATAGCTTATGCTTGGCGCCAAAATGTTGGACGAAATTGAAGACCAAAGTGTTGGAACCTTGTTCCCTTTAGTTTTAGGACATTTAAACCTTTCCAATTCCCTTATCACATGCATTCATTATTCATTCCCTCACATGCTTCCATTACTTATCATCACCTATCACTTATCTTATCAATCACTTATCACATATCATTCACCACATATCATTCACCACTTATCTTATCAACCACTTATCATATCATTCACTTATCTTATCAATCACTTATCATATCATACACTTAATTAATTAACCCACATGCATCCATCACCCAACATTTCCCTTGTGCCGTGCATACCCTCATTCTTTCATCATTTCAGCCACTTCATCATTCCATCAGATTTCACAACCTAAGTCACATGTGCATTCATCCACCTTTCTCCCAAAAAGCTTTGCACATGCATTCACTCACCACAAACAAGTCACATGCATTCATCAACATATCTAGCTGTCATTCACATGCATTCCATCTTTTAATTTAATCACATGCACATTCACCTTGCATTTGCAGAAAATCCACTTCATAACACATGCATCTTGGCAGATTTCACATGCACTCATGCACATTCACCTTAATCATTCACATAGCTTTAGTCCACATGCATTTCCACCTAGATTTCCACCTCACAACCACCAGAAATCAACCAAAACCGTGCATTCCCTTTCATTTCTGTCAAAGCACATGCATTTCCACCCTTTAATCACATGCACAAACAGCCACATGCATCTCCCATCACCATTTCAGATTTCCACCAAGTTCCTAGCTGTCATGTTCCCCCCATTTCACCTATAAATACTCATTCATTCATTCTCATTCATACACAATCCATTCACCACAGAAATAAGGCCTTTGTGCCAGAAATTCATCCATTCCAAACACTCTTCCATAAACTCATCCATTGCAGAAATGTAGACATCAAACCACCCTTGTGCCGTGCCTTCCCTATTAATCCAAACACCACTCCCCAAACCATTCACACCATCAAACTATCCTTAGACCTTGTGCTACAACAACGAGGAAGAGAAGAGTGCCTAAACGTTCATACAATTCAAGTTTGAGTTGTTGGAATGTTTAGGTGTTTCTTTGATTTCAATGTTTAAATTCAATTCTCTTTGTTTTGTACGTATGAGGAATGGAAGAGAAGAGTGCCTAAACGTTCATACAATTCAAGTTTGAGTTGTTGGAATGTTTAGGTGTTTCTTTGATTTCAAAGTTATGAGGAAATTCGAAATATATGTTTATGCTTACATTTTGATTTGATTACTTCTAATTGCGTTTCATAAGTTGTGATTCAATTTGTTTAACCGTTTGATTGATAACTTATTTATGTATGTTTATTGAGAGTGCACGCTTAATTTTCATGCATGAATATGACGCTAGAATATAAGTGAGTTTCACCTAATAGTTACGAACTTATATTCACAAGTAGTGGAGGTTGCTTATAAACAATCGCGTTAAACGAATTCTTGGCATAAGTTTCATGCAATCATAGTAACGAATGCCTCGTCAACACTTATAATTTTCATAGAGCGTAATGATTCTTGCTTGTACCTCTTCTATGCATTCATGTTGAGGACTTGTGGGGAATGTTTTGAATTGTCGCATGCATCATCCAATTCAATAACGTTAGGAAGATTTGAAGGTTAATTAGTGCATCACGGTTAACTTGGGGTGTTGAGAATTAATGGTTTATTGAAATGCAATTGGAAATCATTTTATTATGCAAGTGTAACATGTGTGGAGAAGAACCCCTTAGCTAGGTTCCCATCCATTCTATTCTATCACAATTTCATATTTACTATCTGTTTTTACTTACAAGCTGTTTTAATTTCAAATTCGTCAATTTAAAACCCCCCTTTACTTTCTTGTTCTTTAGTGCTTAGAATTTGTTTAGTTTATGTTTTAAAGTGTTTTGATTCATTTTATTTCCCAATTTCGTCCAAATTCACCAAAGTGCTCAAAACTGCCCAGAAAGTGATTTTAAGGCAGTTTTGAGTGTTTTGGGTGATGTTTGAGTCTTTGGGTTTATTTTAATGTTTTAAGTGTTTAGTTTTACATTCTTTAAGTTAGTTTAGTGTTTTATATTGTGTTTTTACGTTCTTGAGTCAAGTTATTACTTAATTTCGTCCAAATTTGTGGTTTTGTTCAAATCTGCCCAGAAAGTGGTTTTTAGGCAGATTTGAGTGTGTTTGTGTTGTTTTGAGTCTTTTGGTTTGTCTTAGTGTTTTGAAGTTTAGTTTTGCATTCTTTGAGTCTAGTATAGTGTTTCATATTGTTATTTTACGTTTTTGAGTCAAATCCAAGTGGTTAACAATCCCTCCTAATCCCCGGTCCAGAACGATCCCTACTTATACATATACTACAATTTGACGAAAAGAGGGTTTAATTTGTGTGCGTATAAAATCCCGCATCAAATTTTGGCGCCGTTGCCGGGGATTAGAAAATTTGCTAATCCCTTGGATTGTTTTATTTTTGTTTGTTTTTATTCCAAATTCTTAATCTTGTTTTGTTTCTTGTTTTAGGTACTAGTTAATGACTCGGAGTTCTCATCCGATTCGTGAACATATCCTGGAGTGATTGGGTTCTTCGTCCGGCTGCAAGACATAAAAGAAAGCGCTACTTGGGAGGCAACCCAATGCACTGAATAAAACAAAGCATGTTCAAAAAAAAAAAAAAAAAAAAAAAAAAAAAGATACTAAACATGGAGAAGGATGGAGCTTCACAAAGGTTGTTTACGTGAAGCCCCACTACGAGGCGTCGGAGCAGAAGGCATAGTAGCGGAAGGCTTTGAAGCGGAAGGCATCGGAGCGGAAGGCGTCGAAGCGGGAGGCATCGGAGCTAGAGCATTCCAGGGTTCAATACTTGGCCAAGCGCTGGATGAGCCAGGAAAAAGGTGCCTCTGGAGGAAAGACGAAAACCTTTGACGGTCACTGTGAATCCGACCTTCAGACTCTTGCAGCTCATCAAGCTTCCTCTTCATGCCCGTCGAATAGTTGTTGGCAAGCACGTGCAAACTTCTATTCTCGTACTTAAGCTGCTGGATCTCTTGCTTAAGACTCTCCACCTCTGCCATCAATGATTCCACCTGACGGGAGCGGGCAAGCAGGCGTTGGCCCATGTTGGACACAGAACTCGCACACTGAACACTAAGTGCGAGGGACTCTTGAACGGCCAACTCATCGGACCGTCCTGACAGCAGCCTACTATCTTTTGGAGTTAGGAGGTTCCTAGCTACTATTGTAGCTGTTGTGGCGTCCTGCATCACGGAGTCTTCACCTGTAAGAAGACCGTTAGAAGATAAGAAAGAAGGGCGCCATACGTTACCTTGACGCGGCGCGCCCGTATCACTGCTAAGGCTCAATTCCAAGCTAAGGTTCGATGAGTTTGCCATTTTTCAAAAGTGTTCAAAGAGAAGGGATGGAGTTAAATTTCAAAGGGCCGGAGTCGATTTTCAAGAATGGGAAGTCTTCAGAGTGTGTTTGTTGGCGGTGATCGATACCTCTATAAGAAGCCAAGGCAACGCGTCCTCCAATTCAAAAAGCCGGAATTTCCGGCGAAATTTAGGCGACGCTTTCTCGGCTTTTCAGAAAACGCGTTCAACTTTGTCAAAAGATTTCTGACAAAGCTGAAAACACGTGGAGGCCATCATCGCAACTACACGTCTTTAGCCGACAAGCGCAAAGTTCGGCGACGCTTTCTCTGCTTTTCAGAAAACGCGTGCAGCTTTGTCAAAAGGAGCCGCATCCGCACTACCACGTGTCGTTCAGAACGCAAAGGGGCGTCGTTCAGAAATCGAAGGGGCGCCTGCTCAGAAATCGAAGAGGCGTCGTTCTGATATCGAAGAGACATTTGTCGACAAGGGTAAAAGAATAGTACCACCATTTGATATTATCTCTATATATGTCGACCTTCGTCTTTTATGGCAAGGCAAACCTGAAGAACCATGCCCAACTCTCTCTCACCTCTGAGGGCGCACTCCCAGCAAAGCCTTTCGAAATACTCAATTCTTTCTTCTTCCCCAAAGATGATACCAGATGCCTGGAGTACAGATGACCCAGGAGGAAACGGCGGATTGAAGTATGCTGATTCATTCACCGTTTCTTCAAAAGCAAAGGTATCTCATATCATCAAGGTCTAAAGCAAAAGTATCTCATATCATGCTCTTTCCCTGTCTTTTTCTTTGTCCTTGTTCTTACTCGCATGGCAAAGTGAAAGAAGCAATCAGCCGGCACTTGGAGTCAGTCTTCCGAGTTGGAGCCAACTGCCTGGAATCTATTCCTGATTGCTTACCTAGCGTTGCTCTCGAGTAGTCATCTTCAACGGTTGATACACTTCCAAAGAAGGGACCACTTCTGCAAAGGGGAGCGAGTAAGGCAAGTGAAAATGATACATTGAAGCATGTGGAGACAAACTTAGGCGGAGTTATCCTCCAACCCTTTTCAATACGAATTGGAAAGATTGAACAAAGAAACAGACCAAATGAGGAAGCTCAGACCTTCGGGGGAGACACTAAAGGGATTCCTGCTGCCCAGTTCAAGAGTAGCACAAAGGAAAATCAATGATGGGCGGCAACCAGTTCGAGAGTAAGCCTGTGGAATCATCAAGATCAAGCCTCAATGCAATCAACAAAGAGAAGATGGAATTTACACTCCATAACCAGATTTGCGTCCCTAAACTCTTCTCTTTGTTAATTACATTTTGCCATGTTTAGTATGTTTAAATGCTTTTTGTGTGTTTACTTATGTTTTGTGTGAATCTATGCTTAAAACATTGAGGACAATGTTTGATTTAAGTGTGGGGGGGTAACTAAGTATATTTGATGCAAATTCGTGGGATTCTATCACCCATTACTTCAAATGTTGTTCCTTGCTGTTTTAAGGTGTTTTTAAATTGTTTTAGGGTGTTTTAGTGTGTTTTGTTTTATAACTCCGAAAATCACATAAAAATTTGAAAAAAATGTTTTGAAAAGCCTAAAAAGAGTGTTTTGAGTCGTTTTTGTGTGTTTGTGTCTTAGGGTACCTTCCAACACAATGATAAGGATTTGGTTTATAATTGCATGACGGTTAAAAAGAGTTATTAACATGGATGAAAGTTTGATTTACTCTTGGTATATGCTTGGTTATGGTTATAATGTATGACTTCACATGCAATCATAAAGGAAAAATTCGTTTTTAACATGCTTGAAGGAAGAAACTCATAATAACGCTACATCCCTGTGAGACTCGAGCCATTACTTTCTTTGGAGAGTTATTTTCTGTGATTCTTTGTTTTCTAAAGTTGTTGCATGATCTCATTATTCCTTGCTTGGTTGCTACTTAGAATGCAATTGTATCATGATAGAACTAAATGCTAGAACTTATATTCGTTTCATTCAAAGCATGACATTGTTTTGCATAACATATATCAAGATGAAGTTGTGTAGTTGCCACCATAACCAAATAGCCTTACTTCCCATATTTCGTATTTGTTGTAAGTTTTAACCCCGTTGAGCCTCGTGTAGCCTTTATTCTTTGTTAACCCACATTATCCTTACCTAGCCTAGTTTAGGACAATCCACACCCTTGTTCTTAAATGATAGTGAGCATGACTAAAATGAATTCCTTTTGAGTACATTATGAAAGAAAATGAGTGTGGGGGAGAGAATGTTTTGTTCTTAAGTGTTTATGTATGAGAGGCAAAAGAAAAGAAAAAATTGTGAAAAAACATATGAAAAAAAAGAAAAACAGAAAAGAAAAGAAAGAAAGAAAGAAAAAAAGAAAAATGAGCTTGTTCCCCCTTATTGTTCAAAAGTTGAGTTTTCATTCAAAAGTGAATTCTATGTTAATTCAAATGTTTTGCTCGCTATTTCTTTAAGAACCTTTGTTTTCCATATCCCTTCTTTGTTAGCCAAACACCTTTAGCCCCGTTTCAACCCTTATGCTTCTATCTTGATCGTTATGTGTTCAATAATGTGGAGTTTGGAATTGATATGAGCTTATGGTGTCACTGGTTCTCGCATCTAAGTAGGAGCATTCCATTCTTGAGATCATATCTAAACATGCTTATTAACTCCAGAAAATGCTTTCTTTGTTATAACATATGTGAGATGCTAGTCTTTCATGTTTACATCAATCTCTCACATATAACTAGTGTAGGGTGTGTAGTCAGAAAATCTGTGTGAAAATAGAGTGCATTCTAGTAAAGAATTGAGGAAATTCTCTAAGGCATGTTACTACATTCGAAATGTGTTTTAAATGCTTAATTGTGAACTTGTATATGGTGACTATGATTAAGAATGTACTTAAGTGTAAAGATGGCTAAAATCTGTGGGAATAATGATTTTTAACTTCTCATGAGCATTGGAAATCCATGAGACGATTGTTGGAAGGTGTAGGTTGTGTTTTGTTCGTTTTGTCTAGTTTCGTGATCTTTTGTTGTTTTGTTTTGCTCGAGGACTAGCAAAAGATAAGTGTGGGGGTATTTGATAGGAGCATATTCATGCGACTTAAATGGCTTGTTCTCGTGCATTTACGTTATGTTTCTTTAGTTATTTTAGTCCTTTAAGCTATTTTCGTGTGTTTGTAGGTCCAAAGGGCTAAAGGAGCAAAAAGATGCATTTTGGAGACTTTTGGAGCACTTTTGGGCTAAGGATGGATAGCTTATGCTTGGCGCCAAAATGTTGGACGAAATTGAAGACCAAAGTGTTGGAACCTTGTTCCCTTTAGTTTTAGGACATTTAAACCTTTCCAATTCCCTTATCACATGCATTCATTATTCATTCCCTCACATGCTTCCATTACTTATCATCACCTATCACTTATCTTATCAATCACTTATCACATATCATTCACCACATATCATTCACCACTTATCTTATCAACCACTTATCATATCATTCACTTATCTTATCAATCACTTATCATATCATACACTTAATTAATTAACCCACATGCATCCATCACCCAACATTTCCCTTGTGCCGTGCATACCCTCATTCTTTCATCATTTCAGCCACTTCATCATTCCATCAGATTTCACAACCTAAGTCACATGTGCATTCATCCACCTTTCTCCCAAAAAGCTTTGCACATGCATTCACTCACCACAAACAAGTCACATGCATTCATCAACATATCTAGCTGTCATTCACATGCATTCCATCTTTTAATTTAATCACATGCACATTCACCTTGCATTTGCAGAAAATCCACTTCATAACACATGCATCTTGGCAGATTTCACATGCACTCATGCACATTCACCTTAATCATTCACATAGCTTTAGTCCACATGCATTTCCACCTAGATTTCCACCTCACAACCACCAGAAATCAACCAAAACCGTGCATTCCCTTTCATTTCTGTCAAAGCACATGCATTTCCACCCTTTAATCACATGCACAAACAGCCACATGCATCTCCCATCACCATTTCAGATTTCCACCAAGTTCCTAGCTGTCATGTTCCCCCCATTTCACCTATAAATACTCATTCATTCATTCTCATTCATACACAATCCATTCACCACAGAAATAAGGCCTTTGTGCCAGAAATTCATCCATTCCAAACACTCTTCCATAAACTCATCCATTGCAGAAATGTAGACATCAAACCACCCTTGTGCCGTGCCTTCCCTATTAATCCAAACACCACTCCCCAAACCATTCACACCATCAAACTATCCTTAGACCTTGTGCTACAACAACGAGGAAGAGAAGAGTGCCTAAACGTTCATACAATTCAAGTTTGAGTTGTTGGAATGTTTAGGTGTTTCTTTGATTTCAATGTTTAAATTCAATTCTCTTTGTTTTGTACGTATGAGGAATGGAAGAGAAGAGTGCCTAAACGTTCATACAATTCAAGTTTGAGTTGTTGGAATGTTTAGGTGTTTCTTTGATTTCAAAGTTATGAGGAAATTCGAAATATATGTTTATGCTTACATTTTGATTTGATTACTTCTAATTGCGTTTCATAAGTTGTGATTCAATTTGTTTAACCGTTTGATTGATAACTTATTTATGTATGTTTATTGAGAGTGCACGCTTAATTTTCATGCATGAATATGACGCTAGAATATAAGTGAGTTTCACCTAATAGTTACGAACTTATATTCACAAGTAGTGGAGGTTGCTTATAAACAATCGCGTTAAACGAATTCTTGGCATAAGTTTCATGCAATCATAGTAACGAATGCCTCGTCAACACTTATAATTTTCATAGAGCGTAATGATTCTTGCTTGTACCTCTTCTATGCATTCATGTTGAGGACTTGTGGGGAATGTTTTGAATTGTCGCATGCATCATCCAATTCAATAACGTTAGGAAGATTTGAAGGTTAATTAGTGCATCACGGTTAACTTGGGGTGTTGAGAATTAATGGTTTATTGAAATGCAATTGGAAATCATTTTATTATGCAAGTGTAACATGTGTGGAGAAGAACCCCTTAGCTAGGTTCCCATCCATTCTATTCTATCACAATTTCATATTTACTATCTGTTTTTACTTACAAGCTGTTTTAATTTCAAATTCGTCAATTTAAAACCCCCCTTTACTTTCTTGTTCTTTAGTGCTTAGAATTTGTTTAGTTTATGTTTTAAAGTGTTTTGATTCATTTTATTTCCCAATTTCGTCCAAATTCACCAAAGTGCTCAAAACTGCCCAGAAAGTGATTTTAAGGCAGTTTTGAGTGTTTTGGGTGATGTTTGAGTCTTTGGGTTTATTTTAATGTTTTAAGTGTTTAGTTTTACATTCTTTAAGTTAGTTTAGTGTTTTATATTGTGTTTTTACGTTCTTGAGTCAAGTTATTACTTAATTTCGTCCAAATTTGTGGTTTTGTTCAAATCTGCCCAGAAAGTGGTTTTTAGGCAGATTTGAGTGTGTTTGTGTTGTTTTGAGTCTTTTGGTTTGTCTTAGTGTTTTGAAGTTTAGTTTTGCATTCTTTGAGTCTAGTATAGTGTTTCATATTGTTATTTTACGTTTTTGAGTCAAATCCAAGTGGTTAACAATCCCTCCTAATCCCCGGTCCAGAACGATCCCTACTTATACATATACTACAATTTGACGAAAAGAGGGTTTAATTTGTGTGCGTATAAAATCCCGCATCAAATTTTGGCGCCGTTGCCGGGGATTAGAAAATTTGCTAATCCCTTGGATTGTTTTATTTTTGTTTGTTTTTATTCCAAATTCTTAATCTTGTTTTGTTTCTTGTTTTAGGTACTAGTTAATGACTCGGAGTTCTCATCCGATTCGTGAACATATCCTGGAGTGATTGGGTTCTTCGTCCGGCTGCAAGACATAAAAGAAAGCGCTACTTGGGAGGCAACCCAATGCACTGAATAAAACAAAGCATGTTCAAAAAAAAAAAAAAAAAAAAAAAAAAAAAGATACTAAACATGGAGAAGGATGGAGCTTCACAAAGGTTGTTTACGTGAAGCCCCACTACGAGGCGTCGGAGCAGAAGGCATAGTAGCGGAAGGCTTTGAAGCGGAAGGCATCGGAGCGGAAGGCGTCGAAGCGGGAGGCATCGGAGCTAGAGCATTCCAGGGTTCAATACTTGGCCAAGCGCTGGATGAGCCAGGAAAAAGGTGCCTCTGGAGGAAAGACGAAAACCTTTGACGGTCACTGTGAATCCGACCTTCAGACTCTTGCAGCTCATCAAGCTTCCTCTTCATGCCCGTCGAATAGTTGTTGGCAAGCACGTGCAAACTTCTATTCTCGTACTTAAGCTGCTGGATCTCTTGCTTAAGACTCTCCACCTCTGCCATCAATGATTCCACCTGACGGGAGCGGGCAAGCAGGCGTTGGCCCATGTTGGACACAGAACTCGCACACTGAACACTAAGTGCGAGGGACTCTTGAACGGCCAACTCATCGGACCGTCCTGACAGCAGCCTACTATCTTTTGGAGTTAGGAGGTTCCTAGCTACTATTGTAGCTGTTGTGGCGTCCTGCATCACGGAGTCTTCACCTACGAAAATTACCTACGAATATGAAAAACAATAAAATAATAGTTAGAAATATAATAGATCAAAATGAATTAAATAACGAGATACAAGAGTTGGATGATTTAATTTCATTACTAGATTCGATACATACCTAAGTAATCCAGTGAGTCAAAATGAATATACAGAACATCAAGAAGAACAATATTTTTATGCAGAACCAAGTAGTTAAAGGTTAAAAATTAATATACTAACCGACAACTTGTCTCGCACCAAATCCTTCGTCCAATCTGGAATTTCTGCCCATTTCTCCCACTGCATAGGACAAATTTGTTTAATAACAACACCACAGCTACTAGCGATGATGCTATGTTGTTGAGCTGTAGCCGCTCCACGATGTAGTGGGTCATACTCAATCTTGATCTTGGAGCCAGTCAAACGTACACTCTGTGCCGGCTTCAGCATTCGACTAGGCCCCCTAGTTTTTTTTTTAGCTGGCCAAAAATACTTAAATGGTGAAAACCCAAAGCTTAAATTTTCACAAAAAATTCAACATAACTTCCCCTAATAGTATAGCATTTCCCAAAATGATAATATAGCATTTCACAATCCAACATAACTTCCCCTAATAGTATAGCATTTCACAATCCAACAAATTTTTAGCATCCTAAAAATAATAATTTTAAAATGAAAAAAAAATACAACGTAGTCATCAAGAATTAGAAAAAAAAACTACCTGGATGGGAGGCCTCACCCTCAACTCTGGATGCTGCGGAAGTGTGATCAGAAGGGTCCGGCTCACGACGACGTCGGTGAGGACGTCGTGCACTGAGCGGGTGAATGGATACTGATGACGTCGATGAGACAGGCATCTGGGGCCCCATAGGAGTAGCCTCAGTAAGGGGTGTAGGAGGCGCATTGGTCACGCTCCTACGACGAGTGATCAAATGCGACATCTATACACTTAATTTGCGTTGGTTTCGAGTTTGGCGTCACTGCCTTGCGAACGAGAGGGAGAAAGATGAGTCTTAAAAATCAAATTCAGATTCAATATATGGGAAAGAGGGAAAGAGGGAAAGAAAATGGGAAAAAGGGAAGAAGGAAAGAGGTTTATACGGGAGGGAAAGAGGGAAAGAAAGAGGGAAAATCAAGTGGTCTATTAATTATATTAAGTGGTCTATTAGATTAAGAGGGAAAGAGAGAAGAGGGAAAGAAAAAGGGAAAAAGGGAAGAAGGGCTCACACAATCATCCATGTGGTGACAAATGCTCAAACAAAAAAAATTGATAAAATGAATTGATGATGTTACCTCAAATTGTCCAGAATTGCTAACGGAGGGGATGAGCTTTGCAATGTGAAGGGATACATCATTGTCATTGTTAATCAAGTATTTAGTAACTTCTGTAGAAACTTCAATTACATCTTCATGTTCCATGTTGAAGGACTCCTTTTTGTGTTTAATCAGAAGCGTACAAACACATTGTTCCATGTTGAAGGACTGCTTGAGAAATCTTCTTCAACCTGAGAGAAGCAGAAGAAGAGTGCCACCCGTCCCCTTCCTACGCAAATTCCATCTGAATATCGAAGGTTGTCAGCAAGATTCTATCACCTATGCAAATATCTCCATCATCATCACATTCAAATCAACTTTAGTTAATTGGATTAACTTTAATAATTGTAATAGGAAGTAATGATTATGTCCAAGTAATGAAGGAAAAGAAGAAATTCAACCCAATATCCCTACACGGTCCACCCACCACACGGCAAGCCTTCCTCCGCCCCAATTTCTCAACAAAATTTAAGTAGATATTAAACATGTGAGAATGTGAAGGTAAAAGAGAGAAATTTTGTAAGAGCTTATAAGAGGTTGGACTACTCCTCACATTGCTAATTGATTTTATGAATAAGCGGTAGAGTGTAAGAGCTTATAAGTTTCTCTTATCCAAATTGATAGGTGTAGAGTGTAAGTAGAAAAAGTCTAAACCACCCAAGTTGTATATAACTCTATCCATAAAAATCATTTTATATCTTGACGTATAAAATCCTCTTTATGTCACAAGATCAGGAGAGACAAATTATTAGATGATGAGATAAACATCTAACTGATAAATGGCTGCAACCTCAATCTCACTATGTCATTCTTGTCTTTATTTTTTGACCAAAAACTATATACACATGCAGATATGCAGATGCAGTTCAGCTGAATATAGGTATATTTATATTATATGTATACATATCTATATCTCCATCATCATCACATTCAAATCAACTTTAGTTAATTGGATTAACTTTAATAATTGTAATAGGAAGTAATGATTATGTCCAACCTTCGGGACAACATTTGTAGAAAAACTTTAGTTAATTGAATCAACTTTAGTTAATTGAATTAACTTTAATAATTGTAATAGGAAGTAATAGGAAGATTGCCCATCCGTGAATTAACTTTCCTCCTTTCAAGTTCAATTTTTATTTCACATAAACCCCGCAATAATATATTATTCTAAAAAAAACCCATAATAATTTTTTTTACATATGTTATTCAATTCCATCTTCTCCTTGGTGATTGCATTGAGGCTTGATCTTGGTGATTCCACAGGCTTACTCGTGAACTGGGCTGGAAGATTTTTTTGGTTTCCTCCAATCGTTGATTTTCCACAGGCTACTCTTGAACTGGGCTGGAAGATTCTTTTGGTCTCCTCCACTCGTTGATTTTCCTTTGTGCTACTCTTGAACTGGGCAGCAGGATTTCTTTTGGTCTCCCCCGAAGGTCTGAGCTTCCTCCTTTTATCTGTTTCTTTGTTCAATCTTTCCAATTCGTATTGAAGAGGGTTAGAGGATAGCTCAGCATATGCAGTTGTTGCTTGTCTCCACATGCTTCAATGTATCATTTTCACTTGCCTTACTTGCTCCGTTGAAGATGACTACTCGAGAGCAACGCTAGGTAAGCAACCAGGAATAGATTCCAGGCAGTCGGCTCCAGATCGGAAGACTGGCTCCAAGTGCCGGCTGATTGCTTCTTTCACTTTGCCATGCGAGTAAGAACAAGGACAAAGAAAAAGACAGGGAAAAAGCATGATGTGAGATACTTTTGCTTTTGACCTTGATGATATGAGATACCTTTGCTTTTGAAGAAGCGGTGAATGAATCAGCACATGTATTTGTTGTGCTTGTCTCCACATGCTTCCATCTACCGTTTCCTCCTGGGTCATCTGTACTCCAGGCATCTGGTATCATCTTTGGGGAAGAAGAAAAAATTGAGTATTTCGAAAGGCTTTGCTGGGAGTGCGCCCTCAGAGGTGAGGAAAAGTTGGGCATTTTCTTCAGGTGTGCCTTGCCCTTGTCGACATATATAGGGATAACAAGTGGTGGTACTGTTCTTTTACCCTTGTCGACTAACATTTTGATCCCGCCAATCCGACTTTTTGAAATAGTGACGACTCTTCGATCTTTGAATGCGCCTCTTCGATTTCTGAACGACGCCTCTTCGATTTCTGAACGACGCCCCTTCGCTTTCTGAACGACGCCCATTCGCTTTCTGAACGACGCCCCTTCGCTTTTTGACAAAGTCGCATGCGTTTTCTGAAAAGCAGAAAAACCGTCGCCGAACTTTGCGCTTGTCGGCAAAAGTGTGTAGTTGCGATGATGGCCTCCACGTGTTTTCAGCTTTGTCAGAGATCTTTTGACAAAGTTGAACGCGTTTTCTGAAAAGCCGAGAGATCGTCGCCGAACTTTGAGATTTAACTCCTTCCACCCCTTCTCTGAAGATTGCCCATTCTTGAAAATCGACTCCGGCCCTTTGAGATTTAACTCCTTCCACCCCTTCTCTGAAGATTGCCCATTCTTGAAAATCGACTCCGGCCCTTTGAGATTTAACTCCTTCCACCCCTTCTCGTTGAACACCTTTGAAAAATGACTAACCCATCGAACCTTTGCTTAGATTTGAGTCTCAGCAGCGATCCGGTTGTGCCCTGTCAAGGTAATGTATGGCGCCCTTCTTTTTTATCTTCTAACGGTCCTCTTACAGGTGAAGACTCCATAATGACGGATGCAACAACAGCTACGATAGTAGCTAGGAACCTCCTTACTCCTAAGGATAGTAGGCTGCTTTCAGGACGGTCCGATGAGTTGGCCGTTCAAGAGTCCCTCGCTCTCAGTGTTCAGTGTGCGGGCTCTGTGTCCAACATGGGCCAACGCCTACTTGCTCGCTCCCGTCAGGTTGAATCGTTGATGGCAGAGGTGGAAACTCTTAAGCAAGAGATCAAACTGCTTAAGTATGAGAATAGAAGTTTGCACGTGCTTGCAAATAACTATTCGTCGGGCATGAAGAGGAAGCTTGATGAGCTGCAATCCTCTGAAGGTCGAATCCAAAGTGACCGTCAAAGGTTTGCGGCTTTCCTCCAGAGGCACATTTTTCCTGGGTCATCCAGCGTTTGGCCAAGTATTGAGGCCTCGAATGCTCTATCTTCGATGTCTCCCGCTCCGATGCCTTCCGCTTCAAGAGTTTTGCCAAGTAGTGGGGCATCAAGCAAACAACCTTTGTAAAAGTTACATTTTTTTTTTTTTTTTGAATCAAATGGCATGGACTTTATCTTTGAATGGAAGGTGATACTTGAAATGATCCGGTAATAGTTACATTCTTTTATTTATTTTTTTATTTTTTATTTTTTTTTATTTTGAATCAAACGGCATGAAATTTATCTTTGAACGGAAGGTGATACTTGAAATGATCCGGTAATAGTTTAAATTCAAGATTGGGTGCCTGAATCATTAACAACATGTTAGTATAAAAGAAAATTGAAATTCGGGGAGGCGGCTTACCTGTGTGCTCCAAAATGAACTCAAGAATAAACACACCTTCAAAATGTCAGTACACTAGTTCACTACAATATATTTAGATACGGATATTTCAGTACACTAATTTAGTGAAATATATTATGATATGGACGTTTAGGTACACTAATTAGAGGAAGTTAAATAAAATTAATGAATTAAAATGTGTATAATAATAAATTTAAAATTTAATGCAATGACATTAAATAAGATATCTATAAAACAAAAAAATAATATGAGTTGCCAAAAATTTAATGCAATCTGACACCAGATTTTTATTAAATTTTAATCGTCTTAAAAGATTAAAGTTCAAAAATACAATTCTCGACTTGCCAATCTATTTGTTGAAGGAATATTGAATGAGGTTGCATGAAAGCATGGCGAAAACATTGTCAAGATCCAAGGGAGGTAGCTGCTGCAACTAGTTTGCAGTTTCTACCACCAAAACTGATTAAGTAAAGGAAAAAAAAGTCGCTGACTTTGCGTGACATATGTGGCGTCGCGCAAAACAGCTTTGCGCGACGCACGTGCACTTACGTCGCGCAAAGATGTTTTGCGTGATGCACGTGCACTTACGTTGCACAAAGCTGTTTTGCGTGACGCCACATACGTCGCGCAAAGATGTTTTGCGCGACCTAAGTGCACGTGCGTCGCGCAAAGCTGTTTTGCGCGACTCACGTAGTCCTGCGTCACGCAAAGTCAACAGAAAAAGCGGTAAAACTTACTTGCTTTAGCGCCAAAATCTTGCGGGACGCACAAACCGTCGCGCAAATGGTCTTTGCGCGACGAAGATTGGCGTCGCGCAAAACTGTTTTGCGCGACGTAAGGGTACTTACGTCGCGCAAAACAGTTTGCGCGACCCCAATCTTCGTCGCGCAAAGTGCAGTCGCGCAAATACCATTTGCGCGACGTTTTGTGTTTAACGTCATGCAAACATACTTTGCGTGACGCATTTAACTGCGTCGCGCAAGTTTTCGTCGTGCAAAACATGATAATATACTTAATATCTTATTTAATAATGTAATTATTTTGGTAAGGATAATATTTTGGTACTAAAGGGTCTGGACCGCACATCCTTATCCAATAGTATGAGTTAATACTAATACAACACATGTCATACCGGCTTTAAAAATAAATTAATAACATATTATTTAATTATTTTCAACCTAGTCATAGATATAGGGTTAGGACCCAAGTATAGTTCTCGTGGAGCAAAAAACTAAAAAGTATAGTTCTTGTGACAATATAAGAAAAAAATATATCTAATGCAAGGATACACGCTAAGAGAGTTTTTAGTATGCATCGATGTATGCTACACCGAAATTTGATTGTTAAATTCCTAATTAATGTTTATCTGGACACAAATTTAACCTTTTATTCATTAATGCACGAGATACACTATCTTACTAAGAGATAGAAGTTTGGTGCTAAAAATTTAAGAAGTGGAAAGAGATGAGGGCAGAGAATAAAAAACAAAGAAGATATGGGTCGGGGAAGATATGGGTGGGGGAGTGAGGAGAGATTTTTCAGTATGATCGTCACACGAGATGAAATATTATGTGTTTTTATATAAATAATGAGTTATGTGCGTTAAAAGGTTAATAACTAAAAATTAAAATTTTTCACCACTTAAATAAAAATAAATGATGTATTATTCGTGTTCTCGTTCCAATTAAAAATTTCCCGGGGAGTGAGTGAAAGTTTGCTGAGGAAAAAAATTGGAAAAAGAGGAAAGTGGATTGTGGAAAAAAGGAGGAGGTGCAGAAGGTAGCAGAGCAGTAGTTGTTTTTAGTTTTTTACATTTCTGTGTTTGGGAATTGTTGAAAGACAGTAGAGAAAAGCCTGCAAGAGTATCAAACAGCCAAACATGGCAGTGCTTAGGATGTGACGGCCCTCTTAGATTCACCCTTTCTTTTTCCCCTCTCTCTCTCTCTCTCTCTCTCTCAAACTTGCTTAAATATACCATCCCTCTTTTTAAACCTCCAACACAACTACCCTCACTTAAGGGCTGAGATGACAGTTGCAACAAGGGAACCTAGTTAATCTGAAAAAGGTCCCAGAGAGAAAAATAGCCACAGAGAGAGAGAGAGAGAGCCCAGAAAATATCAGATAAAGTTGCTGTTTTCTTCTGCCATTGGTGGGTTTTTTGAGCTTCCATCTTGCTGTCCATGGAGTTGAAAAGACTTCACAGACTGATAACGTTCACCACCATCGGCATTTTCTCAATTTATGCACTTTTCACCACCATCAGTTCCACTTCCACTACATGTCCAGGTGAACTTTTCAACAATCAAATTAATTTCCCATTTTACATTATTTTTTTTTTAGAAAAAATTGAATTTTTTACTGAATTAATATTTCATTTAAACAGAATTTAATTATCTACTTGTTTCCAAAATGCAGATAACAACTGTGCCTTCACGGCTAAACTGGATTCATATTTTCAGGTAGGTAGTTCCGCAGTTCCACAGTTCCACTATACCTATCATATTTTATGGTCCGTGATTTTAACACTCCTCCTTTAGCTTCCTGCTGGCACTTACGAAGTGCCGGAATCTGAATATAGATGACTAACGAGGAGTGCCAAAATCTCTACCTTATCTGATACTTCAACATTCAATGAGCACTAATGCTTCTTTCTTATGTTATTTATTGTTCTCCACATGAATCACATCAATCACCACATATCATGACCTTACAGCAAGTCTCTAGTAGCTTTGACTAACTTTGACCCAAGCTGGGTTTTTGATAAAGACTGCATATGCTTGTATGAAATTGAAAAGACAAAAATAGAACCATATTATTATTGTTATTACTGATCAAGCCACCACCCACCATGGTGCTTTGATAAGTAGCACACACTGACTGAAGGACAGGGTGGTCCTGCTGCTGTTTACCCTGGTCCATACTAAGAAAAATGGTCTGGTAGTACGGCTCAGCCTGCCTAATTAAGAAGCACACAGCACCACAGGCGTAGTTTAGCACACAGCTTTGGGCTTGGAGGACACCTATTTTTATTTGGCTTTTCAGAAGCAAAAGAAAAGGCTTTTGTTGTTCATATTGTCGTCTTCTAAAAATTCTACTGCATCTTGGTAACTTGCGCCTGCTGTGCTCAGCGCCCTACCCGCTCAAACCATGTTGTATAGTGTACTCCCGTGAGCTAAAAATTGTTATCGGGGCCGGCGAACATTAGCATTGGTAGGCGCACTTTAGCACTAAGGATATATGTTGACAAGTCGGCAGACGTTAGCAAACCGTGTGCGCAGAAGGGTTGGTGGATAATTGTGTTATATATAATTGCTAATTTTTGGGAGATTAACTAACTGAAGTGGTGCAGGAATTTGGGAAGCACAGTGACAAAATGAGGGAGCAGAGGATGATGACTTTGAGCTTGGCTAGGAGGTACTTGAGTGGACCTGGATCGTCCCCCCCTCGGTGCACATCCAAGTGCGGCAGGTGCACCCCTTGCAAGCCGGTTCACGTGTCTGTGCCGCCTGGGACGCCGGTGATGGCGGAGTACTACCCGGAGGCTTGGAGGTGCAAATGTGGCAACAAGTTGTACATGCCGTGAAAATAAATGAATATGATCATCATATGCTTTATGATATTTATTTTGTTTGTGTTAGTATTACAAAGTCTCTCTAGCTAGCTACTTTTCTAGCTGATCGTATGCTTAGTTATTCTTCAAAAAGATATTAGTTTATAGGACTTAATTTTGTGTAGAAAAATATATACACGTTAACATTGACGGAGAGTATTCTATGATCAATATGGAGAATATATATTGTGTTAAATATTTGGAAATTTATCTTTAATGTGATTGAATGGTTGTTTCCTTCCCTATAAACCTACTTGTCAACAACTACGAATATGAACTCATTCCTCCTCCCCCGTCTTTTTTAAGGCCCAAACTGGATAATCATGGAACTAGCTAAGCTAGGAAATAGTAGCACCTGAACATCAGTGGAGGTTCTCTACACTTGGAAAGGTTCTCACCTACAAATAGAGATATATCCTGATAATTCTACAACACTCATCGCAGGAAGAGAAACTCACATGTCACCGGCCCGTACACTGTCTTGCCCTCCCTCCTCCGTCTCACTTGACTCTGATCATACAATGAATGTTGTAGACTCATAGATATATATTCACAATAACGTAGGAGAATCTCTCTCAAAGCTAATCCATAAAGAACAATGAAACAACGAAACAGGCTCTCCCTCACATACAATTCGAAAACTAGTTCCCCATCAAGTACTACAATAATAACAAAGAAAAGGTGCAATCTGTTATCTATGATTCAAGAATTATTGTCTATGAAATTTAAAATCATCACAAAGAGAGCAGAAATTATGTGCCGCTAAATCAAACGGTTATTAGCAATTGTGCACATTGTCTAACTTGAAGATTTTGCCACTACATTTTTTTGATGATAGTTGATCATGCCATTAGCATATAACAAATGAATTTGTTTGTGAGAGAGATGTTGCATGCATACGTTGCCTGCCTATGCATTAATATTGGAGAGAATTGAGCCATAACTTACTTCAATTCTAACTTATTATCGCACCCTCACCACTTAGACTTCTCATAAAAGTCTACATTACTTTAAATGTCCAACTTTTGAGTGAAAAAGGCATCTTAATTTCAAGTAAGAACATTGTGGGCTTCTTTTGTCACAAAAGGTCACTATGGGCCTTGTCCAATTTTATTTTGTGAGCTCAATATATAACAAGTTCTACTTAACTTCATGATATTGCTAGGAGACAATTTTAAACTAAATTTGTAAATAAATATCACTAAATTCACTTTATTTAATTAAGGACTTAGTTATAATACCAGGGTTAATATATAATCAAAATGATTATATTAATGCTTGAGAAATGCTAGGGAGACTTTTTTAAAGTGGGACTCTTTATGGATTTTCTGTCACCTCACAATTTAATGTTAATTCTCGTGCTAACGTTATAAAATATTGTACCAAAAAACATAAGGTGGCATAAATTCTATAAAAAGTCGCATATGTAATTGATAATTGATATCATTGGTTTTTGGAGTGTGGTTGAAGCCTCTGCCCCCTAACAGATACTCCTAAACTCCTCTTTGTATTTGCTCCCACCACCCACAGAGGCATAGCCAAAAAGCTTATATAATAATGCTTCATTAATACAACTTTTAGCTTTTTTTTTTCATTAATAGAAAAAATCAACGGCTTATATAATTCGTCCTTGAAGCATGATTTCCTAACTCTCAAGGCTTACAACTTCGTTACAAGGGCAAGACATCTGCCACCAAAGAAGTGGAAATGTGTTATGGTTGTGGCTCCAATGACTATTGGCCTCGCACTCGCTAATCTTCCGCTTAAGTTGTTGTTGGGTATCATTTATGTCGCAAACCAGTAGAGACTAACTTTGTTCAAGTGGATAATCTCGAAGATATAATTATGGAGATTTCTAATTTTCAAGAGACACATGCACCAATGGAAGATTAGAGTTTCTAGACATGGGCCTATATGTGGCCGAGTTCACCTAGTGGTCGAACCCCCTTAATTTTTTGTTTTAGTTTTGAATTATTTCTTTTGTTTTTGGATTATTTGTTTGATGTTTGTTTTAAAGTTTGGGACAATTAACTTATGGATTTTATTTCTTGAATGATTGATTAAATGAATGAAATTCAATTTTTTCCTTACAAATGTGACCGATTCAATTATTTTACTTCTAGGTATGTCTTGTAGTGATGTTAGTTGTATGGAAGATAGTGCAATTACACATATCATCTTTGTGTGAACGCCACTATTTACTAACTTTGTACCTAAAACCTTTACCTCTGACAACCTTTCAAGCCTATACAACCTGATTGAAAGGCACGACACTACTAATATAATGTTGTTTATTGGTATTGAATTAACCATTCAAGAGATATTTTACTCATCTTGTTTCGGAAGAAGGTTATTGAGCTTCAAAGATATTCGAGATAATAATGATCACGCTGAAACCACTTAAGAAAATGAAGTTAAATTCTTTTGCATCACTTTTTATGAATATGGCTAAAAGCCTATTCATAAGAAAATAGAGCGCTTATGAACATGACTTTGTTTTGTTGAACAAGTTTGAATTATATATAATGATGATGTTTTCACTACAAGAAAAATGAGCACTGCACACAATAAATTATCTGTGCACTTTGAGGCCAAAAAGCACCAACAATTGTGCTCATAGACCAATAGCAACAATGCAGCTACTATCTTTGCGTCTGTGCCCTCTATGGGCGTCACCATTTGTCAAAGGGCACAATATGTTCTTTGCTGCCCAAAAGGCTCAGCACAAATAAGGGTTTTCTGTGCCTCTTTTCTGACACCATGTCAGATGACTTTTCGTTAGCACAAGTTTGTTATTGTGCCCAATAGGATAAATATATAAAAAAAATTTTATATTCAAATACTAATACCATCAATAAGAAATTATTCATACATATAATGAAAATAATTCGTAATACATTTTTTATTTCATGAAAAACTATTAACTAAATCTAAGAACATAACAAATACCATTACTCTCGAGTTCCTCACATGCCAGACAACCCTCAACCACCGCAAACAACCTTCAGCCCCTGCTCCAGCCTCTGAAAATGAACATGAGTGAGAAATCTATCGAGCAGTAAAGGCAGCGATGCTGATGCATTGCTACTTTCTTTTGAAAGACTATGTAGCAAAGTTTCGACAGAAACGCCAACCAAAATACATAAATATTTTTCAATCATTGCCTAAATACACATACCATAAACTTTAACGATTTCTTATGTAAGAGAGTAGCTAAATAGCAAGTTGTTACACTAGTCCTAATTATAATAGTAGAAAGATATACTCTTGGCAGCATAATGCAACAACCAGCCAAATTGAAGAAAAGAGCAAAGAATAAGTAAAAAAACAAATAACCAGGCAAGCACAAGCTAATAAATAAGTTTTTTGAAATCTAACCTGCTTATAATCAAGTAGCTTTCAGCTTTGATAATGTCTTTCGTGCTTCCACTCGGTAGGGAACTATACAACAATATGAAAAATCATTATAATTTATCAATTTATTATAAGTCCGAAGAGAGGAAAGGTAACTTATCAATTCTAATACACAAAAAAAAAAAACATGTAGTTACTCTCCAATGGAATAACCAGACAAAAGGAATCACCAACGGGAAATAATAATGCACTTAGTGTAGCATATAGAGAAAGAACAAACTTTTATAATCCAATACAACAGAGGAGAAAACATATACCCTTAAAAGAATAAAATTTATTGGAAGGCGAAAACCTAACCTGTTTTGGGATGGAAAAATCTGAATCTTAGCATAGTCCCAAGGTGCACTGGCATCAATTTCCCCTCCATTTTCAATGCGCTTAAAATTGAACCCAAGCAGAGCAACCTGTATGGGAAAAGAGGGAAACAAAGTTTAGGTAAAAAAAAATTCAAATGCGGATTTACAAAAATTCAGCACTTAAACAAACTAAAAGCCTGCGAATTCAGTGTAGTAGATACACATACATACATACATCCGTACGTATATATACATATAAATTCAAAGATAAAGAAAAACCAAATAGTTTACAAGAGCAAAGAAAATGAAGGGATAAAGAATGAAAGATATACCTCTATCATCTGTGGGAGGACTCATATTTGCTTTAGGGGCCTTTCCACCACCTGCTTAAAGATGATTCTTATTTCACAACTCCACCATCCAAAACAACCAACAATGGAAGCAGAAGATTAATAGGGAAACTACAAGTACTCCTCATAAAAAATATATTTACAAGCAAGATAAAAAACAAACAAAACTTCTAAGATTTTCTATAAAGCAGTTCACACAACCAACAAGAGGGGAAACTACCACATATTTCCAGTGATGTTCAAGGACCAAAAAACTTTCAAACATTAAAAACTTAAAAATGCATTACTAGGTTGTTCAGTCCCATAAGACTTTGCACAAGGTTACATGGCTAGTTGCTCAATGATTAGATTCGTTATAGATAAATATTATCATCTTCATTTTGATTCCAGTATTCAAGCAGAGACTAGAGAAGTTTCCTATCCTTTTAAGTTATGTAACAGACCAAAGAAATTGACCAACTGGAATTACCGCTATTGAGAGCGACCATGGAAAAAACCTGTTGAAACCGACTGACATAACCCTTTGCTTGATGTTAGTGAATAAAAGACCCACTCGGCTAACAGACTACAATATTCATTACATACACATTCATTATGTAGTCAAATAGATACACATTCATTATATAGTCATCAAAACGAATATAGTCGAATTCAAAACCATTCCCACAATCAGTTGAAAATGACACCAAAAAATAGAGTTAATTAAAATCAATACCTAGAAGTTCCAGATCTGCCATGGAGTAAGGCTATCTCAGCATCTTTCAGAACTTGCAAATTCAAAATGTCTTAATCAAGTATATAAAAAGAAAAATCAGGTAAGCAAATACAATAGCTCTGAAGGTTAACATCATAATCCCCTGTTTGTTGTAGAAGCCCTTTGCAAGGTTTGTGCTTTCTTGTGCTTCTTTGGATTAGGACGTATGGAAGTTCTTGTCGGGGAAATTTTAGATGGAAGCTATTTGGAAATTAACAGCATCATATCAAGCAAATTGATTAGAGCATACAAAAGCTAGTTGGAAATAAAATTAACTATAAAGGGAAGATTAGGAGAAAAATTGGAAGAGACTTGAACAAATAAACCATTTGCCACTTCCAATACCATAGCAATTTGACAACATATCAAAGTACAACCACTGCCAGTTCATTTGCTTTCTAAGAAACCCCTTCTCTTTCTAGATTGTAAGTTCATCAATACGTTATACATACTACTACCAGTACCAATTCATGCTTTATTTCCTAAACTAAATTACTCTACCAGTTCAACTTCCTTAAAGAATCATTGCCTACTGTTCAAATACGAAAACCCACTCGTTGTACAATCAACCTGAATTGTACAAATGCGTTCATATGGACAAGTCACAAATATGAACAATCAACCTGAATTGTACAATCAAAGAGAAATATGAACAAATTTGAGCAAAATGGAATAACAGCCTTCCAATTAATTATTGTGCCATGAAAAAGCTGAATAACAGCTTTCCAAAGCCAAATATACCATTGGCTAATACATTAATTAGTACATATACAACTCAATATTTGTTAATTCATAAAAACAGCCAATCACCTTCCAGTATAAACCTATTCGAAGTGACGACAGGTCACTTCCGATTCGAAGCAAAAATGGGTATGTTTGAATCTGAACCAGATCAAATCCCCTTTTGATTACCCAAAAGAGAAAAACGCTCAGTTCCCTTGTGTTTCAAACGAACCCTAACCCTAACCCTAACCCTAACCCTAAAATTAATCACAAATTATTAACTAAATTAAACGATACAAGTTCTAAACTGTTACCATTTTACCTGGAACGAAGTGGAAAGGAAAGAATCCCATTATACAGGCATTGAACTGAAGGGGAACTCGGGATGAGATGAGAGTTGAGGCCAACTGATTTGTAGATTCTGTGTGAAGGAGATGGATTTGCAGAGTCTGAGAATTTGTGAACTCGACTGAAGACTTGAGTTGAGACCCACCGATTTGCAGTGTGTGTGAAATTTGAAGGGGAAGGATTTACAAATTCTGTTTCTGCGTGAGATGTGAACTCCGACTTGAGAATTGAGATGAGAGGCAAGAGAGACACAGAGAGGGAAATAGAAAATTTTGGCAAAAATAGATAGAGAGAGAGAGAGAGAGAGCCTAGGGTTGAAGAGAGGCTCGGAAGGGGAGAGACAGAGAGAGAGGAGAGGCGGAGGAATTGAGGAGAGGCTGGGTTGAAAGGGGAAACACAGAGAGGCAGAATGAAGGAATGAGGACAGAGAGGCGTGAAGATTGAGGAAAATGGCTTCTTATTTTGTTTAAAACATTATTTTAAACAAAGGGCACAAAAAAATCTACTTTTACTTTAAATATATTAAATTATAGGACACAATTATATTTATGGTGTCATTGCAAATTAATAAAAAATTTCCATTGCTGACATTAACGGCACAAAAGTCATGGTTCTGTGCCCGATAATGTGTTTGTGTCCACTTTTCTTAACATTGCGCACAAGTCATGGTGGCCATTACCAAATGAGCGCTGTTCCACCTTATTGGTGTTTAAACAAACACAAACACCTCGTTCGTGTCCTTAATTTTGTGCCCAAAGACCATTTTTCTTGTAGTGTTTAGTGATATTGATGTTCAAGTATATTCATCAATTGTTATATTAGTTTCTTGGAAGATATGTGTTAACCATATTTGTGTGTCTCCAACAACTTGCAAGTGAAGATAAAAGAGTGTTCGGTGGAAATTATTATTCTCCAAAATATTGTGTTTTATAATTTGCTAGTGACATATTTGTTTGGTACGGTTGTTATTACCTAGCCAGACGAACAATTTGGCAGCAACAATTATTGGCCAAATTTTTATATTAATTTCGGAATTTAGGCAAACTCTAGAAAAGTCTTGGGTAAATTATATTTTGCACTCTTAACATTGGATCACATAACAAACTCATAACACAGTCTTTAAACATTACAATGTCATACCATAAGTTCGGTTAATTAGTGGTTATATATCTCTAAGTACGCGTTTGATAACGGGCAATATTATTGTGGGATTGTTGCTCAAAGCTACAATATTTGATACACATATAAATCTTAGGGATTGGTAGAATTCAAGTTCAGTTCATCGACCACTTAGAAGTGCTTAGAATATGAAGGCATACTTCTGGTTGTTATTAGCCAAAAATTGAGGCCACAAAACAAAACGCAAGCTTCCTCCAATTATGCAACAAAGGAGGGATGATGACACGCCCGCCTCTGATATCCTCCAAATACTAAGGTATGCACGTGCTGGCCGACATCCGAAGATGACGAAGTCATATTAGAATGCATGAGAACTAGAAAGAAATAACTAATATAAATAAAACTTGTAAATTTAACTAGAATGAATATGTAATTGTGGAACGTGTTCAGAGCATACAACTAATCCAAGACACTAAAAAGGAAATAATATAAAATAGAATAAACAAAGGGATGGGTCCTACACCGAGAGGACTCGAAGATGCTGATGTGGGAGTGCCTTGACGCCGGGATTGTACGTCTCGATTCTAAGTCCTAAGTGGGGCGTAAAACAAAACATAAGTGGACCAAGTTGATATATAGTAATACTAAAATAGTTAATCAACAACGTACTAACCCCTAAAGTTTATGAAAACTCAAATAGCATAATAAGTAATAGGTTTTCTTAAAACCCTAGCATGCCATAAAACCTTCATAAAACATATATCATATATAGTGTGCTTAGAAGTGGTATCAGTATTGCCTGAAGGCATATAGAACTCTTCATTTGCCCAGAGGCATATAGAACCCTTCATTTGCCGGGAGGCATATAGAACACTTCATTCGCCCGAAGGTATATAGAACACTTCATTCGCTCGTAGGCCTGACCGGGGGATCAAAAAGGAAAGTGAGCTCCACAAGACACACTAATTAAGACAAAAAAAAAAAAAAACAACCATTCCAAAATATATCCTAATCAAAGTGAAATTATGAAAATACTCTCGACGTTCCGTAAAATCCTGGACGGATCGTTACAGATGACAAGGAGTTTAACCACAGAAAACAAGCAGTACGTAGTAGTGATACTTCATGGTCATTAGGGTTTCGAAGAAACTTTTAAAATGGTAAAATAAATCTTAGGGGTCACCATTGTATTAAATTGTATTACTTTGTAATACAATAATTATGGTTGGTGTTATCTAGCTACTGGCTCATGTAGCATAGTTTATCCCAAATTATTGACCCCTCCATATATTTTATGGTTGGTGTTGCAATTGTTATTTAATAAGTATGTAGCTCTTAGAAAAATGTCGTGTTTGTTGAACATGGAATATGTAGTTAATTATGAACAAGTTTCTATATATTAATGTAACCAGTTGTGCACCATGTCATGATTTACTGATAAACTCTAGAAAAAGTCTTAATAACGTCATACAACAGCGAGCATGTTAACCCGATTCACAAAGTTGACAAAGTAACCACCATGATCCTTATACAAAGACATGTACATAACGCACTATAAACTGAGTACCTCGTTTGAGAGTATCTATGAACTTAATGGCTCGCTCTGGCATAATGTTTTGATCATCAAGAAGATAAATTTGCTTGAAACAAGATATGATCGGCAACATTGATGCTTCCAATTCAAGTTTGTGAATGAATACAATTATGAAATTTGTCCTATGAAATCACTTGTCACATTCTACGAAGATGACTTGACTGAACATGATCTCCTAAAGGAGACTTATTCAACTTTTATGCCACCAATATTATCATGCAGTAACAATATCGAGCACATAAATTTACGAAACTCTCATATTGGGTCTTTGTCCTACTACTTGTTGAGAAGCAAAATCAACTTTTGCTGAAGAATCATCAAGTTAGACCTACTAGCTCAAGCGCTGCTCCTGAAGCCATGCCAACACATCATGGCCATGTATGTATATATATATATATATATATATATATATATATATATATATATATATATATATTATGGTTAGTCTTACAATTATTATTTAATATGTGTCTCTTGTGTAAATTAACTTAATTAATTAATTGTTTGGTGCCACTGAGTACTACGGTCTGGTGGTATTCATCTTCACTTGGAAGTGAGAGATCTTAGGTTTGAATCTCATGGATGGCGAATTCGATACCAAATTAGGCTGCCCATTGTATAGCTTAGCCGAACTCTCCCTTCCCTTAGTATAAAATATCGATGTACTCCCAAAAAAAAAAAAAAATATTGATTGTTAAACGTCGTGTTTGTTTGGCATGGAATATATATTTAATTATTGGCCAATTTTTTATATTAATTTTTGGAATTTAGGCAAACTCTAGAAGGGTCTTGAGTAAATTATATTTGGCATTCTCAACTTTGAATCACATAACAAACTCATAGCACAATTTTCAACATTGCAATGTCATAACTTTAGATCACATAACAAACTCATAGCACACCCTTTGAACATTACAATGTCATAAAATAATTTTAGTTAATTAGTGGTTGTTATCTCTAGGTACGTACACATTTCATAGCTGGCAATATTGTTGTGGGATTGTTGCTCAAAATATTTGATGCCAATATGAATCTGTGGAATTGGTAGAAATCAAGTTCAGTTCCTTTCGATTACTTAAAAAAAGTTCAGTTGATTGTATAGAAGTCTCGATTGACCACTTAGAAGTGCTACGAGTCTGAAGGCATGCTTGTGGTTGTTGTTAGCCAAAACTTGAGGCCATAAACAAAACCTGTCATCCTCCTATTACGCAACAAAGAAGGGATAGGAGTTTAACTACACAAAATAAGCAGCGGTAGTGAGATTTCATAGTTGGATTATTGCTTAAATGTTGATTAATGTGCATATCTCTATTGGGGATACATTATTTTGCTTGCAAATCTGATTTAAAAATTTAGTCTCTCTAGCATTTTTCATTAAATTGTATTACTTTATAATACGATATTATGGTTGGTGTTATCTTGTGGCTCTTGTATGATAGATTATCCCAGATAATTGAGCCCTTCATATATTTTGGTGTTACATTTATTATTTAAGAAGCATGTGGCTCTTAGAAAAAAAGTCGTGTTTGTTGAACATGAAATATATGGTTAATTAAGCTGTGCACCATGTCATGATTTACTAGTAAAGTTTAGAAAAAAGTCTTAATAACGTCATATGACACTGAACACGTTAACCCGGTTCACGAAGTTGATAAAACAATCGCCATGATCTTTATACGAGACTTATGAATGACAGATTACAAACTAAGTACCTTGCTTGAGAGTATCCACAAGCTTTATCACTTGCTCTGACAGAGCATTTC
Organism: Pyrus communis; assembly: GCF_963583255.1. Classification (NCBI taxonomy): domain Eukaryota; kingdom Viridiplantae; phylum Streptophyta; class Magnoliopsida; order Rosales; family Rosaceae; genus Pyrus; species Pyrus communis. Next base: position 24,253,121 of record NC_084810.1, on the reverse strand, counting down.
GACTATCAAAAAGATATATTTTTGCTGAAACATGACCTGGCAGCATTTACGCTTTCAATATTTTCAAGAGACATAGGTATGGATGGAGTATTAGAGTTTTTACACATGGGCCTATATGCAGCTGAGCTCACCTTAGTGGTCGAAACCCCTTAATTTTTTTATTTGAGTTTTAAATAATTTCCTTTTGTTTTTGGATGATTTGTTTTGAAGTTTTGGATAATTAACTTATGGATTTATTTCTCGGATGATTAATTGAAAGAATGAAATTTGAATCTTTATGTACAATGTGACAGATTCAATTAATTTATTTCTAGGTATGTCTTGTAGTGAAGTTAGTTGTCTGGAAGATAGTGCAACCATGCATATCATCGTTGTGTAAACGCCACTATTTTACTAACTTTGTACCTAAATACTCACATCTGACAACCTTTCAAGCCCATCTAACGTGATTGAGGGGCGTGGCACTACCAGTGCAATGACAGTACTGAATTAACTACTAAATAGAAAATTTACTCATCTTGTTTCCAGAAGAAGGTTATTGAGCTTCAAAGATATTTGAGATAATAATCATTACACTGAAACCACTAAAGAAAATGGAGCGAAATTCCTTTATATCACTTCTTATGAATATGGCCAGAAACGTATTCGAAGATAGAGCGTTTATGAATATATGGCTTTGTTTTGCTGAACAAGTTTTAATTATATGCAAGGTTTTAAAAGACTCTAAGCGCTAGTTGGACAATGAGTTGGGGCCTAAGGCCTAGGCAGCTAGGCGAGAGCCTAGGCGGACTAGGCGGATTTGAATAAATTTTATAAATATCGTGTAAACAAGTGTCTATTTACACCCTAAAAAAATTATACTTGCATTTTTTTTTTTTTTTAAATTTTGATCAATAATGAGTGATCAATTAACAGGTAATATAAAAATTCTACTAACTGACTGAAAAAAAAAACATAAAATAATTAGGTTCATTTTGGACTTTAAAAGTTGGGTGGACAAGCCAAGCCCATTACATTGCCGAAGTCCATATATTTAAAGTTCAAATAAAAAATGCTTTTATGCTATTTCACTTATAAACAAAACTCACGACGTCGTTTAGTGTAGGTTCTTTTAAAATGTTACTATTTGTTATCATCATCTCCTTCCTTTATCGCGGCCGTGCAGCTTTTCTCTACCCAGAAAGGCTTTGAAGATATGCGGCTGTAGTTCAAAGTTTCTCAGAAAACTCAGTTGGGCCTTGCCAGCCTAACGCAGCCTTGCCCGCCTAGTCTCCCGTCTAGTGCCGCTAAATAGGTTATCCGATTTTTCTAAGGATTAGCCATAATCGGAACGGCATTTAGCCATGTAGCGCCTTGGTCGATTTTTAGAACAGTAATTATATGTAACGATAATATTTTAATGATATTGATGTCCAAGTTTAGTTGTCAATTGTTACATTAGTTTTTTTGGAAGATATATGTAAACAATATTTGTGAATCTGCAACAACTTGGAAGTAAAGACGAACGAGTTGTTGGTGGACATTATTATTCTCCAAAATATTGTGTTTTATAGTTTGCTAGTGACATTTGTTTAGTACAGTTGTTATTAACAAATTCGCAGGCAGCAACTCAAATTCCAACCTTGGCCATTGGCCATTCATCATTTCTTTAGGTCCCAAGTAATCGACCCCTTCATATATATATATGGCTGGTCTTGCAATTATCATTTAATATGTTGCTCTTGTGTAAATTAACTTAATTAATTGATTGTTTGGAAGATTATTTATGCAGCATTTGACCTAAAAAATGTCGTGTTTGTTTATCATGGAATATATATTGGGGTATGATATTCACACACCCCATTTTACTTCTCATACACTTTTTTAATTTTCAGCTGTCGGATTGGATGAATTGAAGAAGATCAATAGACATAAATTATCAAAGGGTGTATGATAATTAAAATGAGATGTGTGGATAGTACACCCCTATATATTTTAATTATTAGCCAAATTAATATTCGAAATTTTGGACTATACTCAAATCCTCAATGTCATTATTTACCGGCAAACTCTAGAAAAAATCTTAATAAGTTAACTATTGTGTCATATGATAGAAAAGCCTTGGCGTCCAATGTTAGTTAACAAACAATCCAATCAATTCGCTACTGTGTGCAATGTTGCCAACTTGCTAAGGGTAGTATTCGTTTCCCTCTAATTTTCGGCCTAATTTCCCTCTAACAGGCAATGTATCTTGCTAGCTTAAGATTATTTGTTTGATGTTTGCTTTAAAGTTTCGGATAATTAACTTATGAACGTTATTTTTTAAATGATTAATTGAATGAATAAAATTCAATATTTTCCTTACACATGTGATCGATTTAATTAATTTACTTATAGATAAGTCTTGTAGTGAAGTTAGTTGTCTGGAAGATAGTGCAACTACACATACCATCTTTGCATGAACGACATTATTTTACTTTGTACCTAAATATTCACATCCGACAACCTTTCAAACCCATTTAACATGATTGAGGAGCATGACACTGTCAGTATAATGCAATGTTACTAAATTAACCCTTGAATAGACAATTTATTCATCATGTTCCGGAAGAAGGTTGTTGAACTTCAAAGATAATTGAAATAATAATCATCAAGTTGAAACCACTATAGAAAATGAAACGAAATCCTTTACATCACTTCTTATGAATAATTATGGCCAGAAGCGTAAGCTTATTTATAAGAAGATGGAGCGCTTATGAACATGATGACTTTGTTTTATTGAACAAGTTTGGATTATAGGTAAAGATAATATTTTAGTGATATTGATGTCCAAGATTAGTCGTCAATTGTTACATTAATTTTTTGGAAGATATGTGTAAACTATATTTATGAGTCTGCAACAACTTGGAAGCAAAGACAAACGAGTGGTTGGTGGATATTATTATTCTCCAAAATATTGTGTTTTATTTGCTAGTGACATATTTGTATGGTACGGTTGTTATTACCTAGCCAGACGAACAAATTTGCAGCAACTCAAATTCTAACCTTTGCCGTTGGCCGTTGGCCATTTGCTATTCTTTAGGTCCCAAGTAATTGACCCGCATCGTTAGCTTGAAATGTTAGGGGTTATAGTTGACGTTAATTCATCATTTTTAACATTTCTAATTCAAAATTGAACTTGAAACTTTGATTTCATTCAGCTCTTTTATGGAAGACGTATACCCTTTTCATATATATATGGTTGGTCTTACAATTATCATTTAATATGCTGCTCTTGTGTAAATTAACTTAATTAATTGATTGTTTGGTAAGATTATTGATGCAGCACTTGACCTCAAAAATGTCGTGTTTGTTTGTCATGGAATATATGTTTTAATTATTGGCCAAATTTCTATATTAATATTCGAAATTTTGGACTATAATCAAAGCCTCAATGTAACCATCTGTGCACCATGTCATTATTTATCAGAAAACTCTAAAATAAGTCTTAATAAATTAGCTATTGTGTCATACGATAGAAAATCCTTCACGCCCAACGTTAACAAACAGTCCAATCAATTAAGTATTGTGTGCAATGTTGCCAACTTGCCACGGGTAAGATTCTTTTCCCTCTCATTTTCTCTCTCACTTCCTCCCCTCTAGAGGAGCTCCTCTCATTTCACACTCTTCACTCACTCACTCTCTCTCTCTCTCTCTCTCTCTCTCTCTCTCTCTCTCTCTCTCTCTCTCTCTCTAAAAAAGTTAACACAAGAGTTGATATGACTTAATCGTGACGGTTCAAATAAAAAAAAAAAAACGGAAGGATAAAAGGAAATGAGAGAATTCTACTCCGCAAGTTTTAACTTTTAAGTGATATTAACAAAAATGGTAGACCTAGTTTAATTTTACACAGAAAAATGAAAAGAGTTACACAATGAGGACGACTTAAGATTTTTTTCCCCTGCTCCATAACAGGTAATAAGTTTTCTTCCACTTGATTCTGGATAGCTTAAGATTCCTCCTTACGGAATTAGAAACCATACAAATTTGTTAAGACGGCAACATAAACCGTAAGACTGTATATATCTTACTAGACTTAAGAAAAATAAACGAATACAAAACTCCTGTGTATAAAGAAAACTACAATAAACTCTAATACTTAACCGGCAATAAATTCTAGAAAGAAGTGTTACATATATGATAATCCATATGATCCACAAATCTAGCAACCTTTGATTTGTCAAACATCAAAGGTTCCTCTAAGTGGGAATATGTCAAATATGTATATACATGTGGACTGTGTGTAATCAACTGTTTAACAAAATTTAAGCTCTCTGTAAATTAGTGGGCGCAGCAGCTGTATCTTTTTTGCTTCTGGGTTAAAAACCAAATGACGTCCATGTTAATTGTAAGTTTGCTAGTAATGTTATTGAAGAAAGTTGAGGTTCTACTATAAAACTAATTGATAATATCGGGAGTAGCCCAACTACTTATAAGCACATGCAATGACCCTCCTCTCATCAATGAAGAATTCATTCCCAACAAGACTTCTCACGTGTGACGAATTTTCAAGCCTTAACACGTGAATAACACAACTCGAATGTCGTGGAGGGCGTGTGGCCATTGGGCTTCACACATGGAACAACGTGCTCTGATACCATGAAGAAAGTTGGGGTTCAACGATAAAATCAATTGACAATATAGTAAGTAGCCAAACTACTTATAAACATTTGCAAGATCCCTCATCTCGTTAATGTGAGATTTATTCTCAACAATTATTACCTAGCTAGACGAACAAATTTGCAGCAGCCCTTGGCTATTCGATCATTTCTTTAGTACCTAAATAATTGAGCGCTTCATATATTTTAAGGTTGGTGTTACAATAATTTAATAAGCATGTGGCTCTTGTGTAAACTTAGTTAGTTGATTGAATATATCATTCAATTATTGCATGCACCTCCTTATCACGCTATAAAAAGTTAAACCTACCGACGCTTGTTGTCTATCATATCATCCTCCATTTCACTTGTGTTGTAATTTGTATCCAAGAGAGAAATTAAACACTCTGATTAGCTGAGTTGCAAGGAGTTGAAAGAATGGCAGTTGTGCTTACTTTTGCTGCGAAGGGAACACTGGAAAAGCTGCTTTCACTTGCTGAGAAAGAATTCAGTCTTGCATGGGGTTTCAAAGCTGAACTCCGAAAGCTTCAAGAGTCATCCACTAACATTGAACTTTTGCTGAATGATGTTACCGACAAACCACAAGGTAGTATATATTTTTGAATTGTCTTATAATCTCGCACACACATGCTACAATGGAAGGTATTTTAACTTGTTTTCATTCTCTAACAGCTCCGCCAATAGAGGAATGGGTGAAGAAACTCAAAGGCGTAGCTGATGATGCTGAGGATATCTTGGATGAATTCAAGTACGAAGTTGATCGGCGTAAAGTCGAAATCCAAAACCATATGAAGAAAAGGGTTCTTAACTTCTTTTCACTCTCCAATCCACTTGCATTTCGTCTTAAAATGGCGCATAAAATTCAGAAGATCAATACATCCTTGGTGGATCTCGAGAGGAAAGCATCTCCTCTTGGACTAGTTTCCAAGAATAATGATGCAACCCCTCAGGGGATTAGATGGGAGAGACAAACCCACTCACTCATTGGCAAAGACGAAACAACTGTTGGAAGGGTAGATGATGTGTCGAATATAGTTAAAACCTTGACCGACTCCAAAAGCAACCAAGAAAATCTTGCGGTTATGGCCATTGTGGGAATGGGAGGCCTCGGAAAAACAACTTTGGCCACGTCGGTTTACAATGAGGATTCGATACAAAAGTTTTTTGACGAGAGAATATGGATTTGTGTATCGAACCCTTTCGACATCAATTTAATTCTACTCCATATGTTAGAATATCTCAATCCGGCAAAAGCTCCTTCAAAAGATAACAAGAATGTTCTTCTTAAGTTCCTTAATGAAGAGTTGAAAAATAAAAGGTACTTACTTGTACTTGATGATGTTTGGAACGAAGATTCTAAAATATGGGATAATTTAATGGAATGTTTGTCAAAGCTTAATTCTGCTGAGGGATCCAAAATTATTGTCACTACTCGCAGTGACAAAGTCGCATCAATCTCAGAAAAGCTACTTCCACGACATGAATTGGGAGAACTTTCTGTCGATGAATGTTGGTCCATCATGAAAGATGGAGCTTTCCCAATTAGTAGTGCTCCTGCATTCGAGGCGATTGGAAAAGAGATTGCTAAAAATTGCGGTGGTGTTCCATTAGTAGCCAAGGTACGTACTATTATTATGTATCATAACATGCAATTAGCACCATTTTATTTTTACTTTTTCACACGTTTTAATTTAAAAATTAGGACAATACCTTCATTAATTTACCCCAGGTTCACCACCTTACAATTAGGACAAGGCCCTTTGACAAACGAATTTTGATTGTACAAGTTTCATAATTAAAACCATTCATTTTCGTACATCAGTACAAAATTTCATTTCAAATTATAGATAGTAACTATATAATATTTGTTCGAAAATAATAAGTTTAGGATTTGAACTCAGCTCGTTATAGAATTAGATTTTTGTTTAGAGAGTAAGGTTTAGTTTATTATAAAGAGTATACTTGTTATTCACTTGTGTATGAGTCGGTCACAAATCTTTAAGTATAGTAGTCTCGACAATCTTGTTTCTTTTTTTCCACTAATCAAATAATATTCGCGGTTTGTAATCTGTCTGTTTGATATGCGCACTCAGATATTCAACTTTGCATCAGAGCAGGTTTAATCCTTATCGGATTTGATCTGCTTTGGTTGGTATCTAGCTCCCTACCTATATCGATGTTCGTGCATTATCATATGCCGAGCCCACTAGTTTGATTCGTCAAACCGCTACCTCTCCCCCCTTCCTCCGATGCTGGCTATTGATCAATATACGATTTTGAGTGTTTTTAGCTCATATAGATTTTCATATACCTAGATTCACCATTGTCTTCTCATTCGTCCCAAGGCTTTCGAGTCTGTCTTCTTCATTTATTTGTTTGTCTTTGTTTAGATTGTTGTCATTTGATAAATTAGGCTCACATCCCTCATTTTTCTTTTTCATTAATTAAAACTTTTTCTTTTTATTTTTTATCAAGATTCCTCGACTTTTCTCCATGTCATATTTAAATTTTAAATTATTTACAAGTCATCATACGTCAAATTTTTAGTGTTTTTTTTCATATATTTTTATTTATAATTTGTACTAATATTTTTTTTAGTTTTAGTTTGTACCCATAATTTTAAATTTTTAATATGCACCCATTTTTTTATTTAATTTGTGAATTTTTTTGTGAATGTACCATGCTAATTATATGTATTTAATTTATGTTTTAAATATATCAATAGTTATTTCTTATTATATATTGATAATTACGTGGCTACATTATTTTATAACTAGAACTATGTGTGGAATAACATTACTCTATTATGGATTTCTATGAAATTTTAAGTAATTGTCATATTGTAAAAATATTACTTGAATTTATATAAATTTCATAATTTGTGGGATTTTGAATACACAAATAAATGAGTTAAGTACCTACAATAATTCTTCGACTAAAAAAAAAAAAAAAAACTTTAAATAATTTTAGAGATCTTGACTAAACTATTTAAACAAACAAAATTTTATTTTAGCACTTACGTTGACTATAAACGGGAACCAAAATGACCCTTAGTGCTTTATTTAAAAAATTGTTTGATTGACAACTGGAGCCGCTAAAATCTGTTCGAAGGCTGTAGCCGGAGCCTTACCGGTCCGTAGCTGAGCCGCCAGAGCCGCGTTTAGAAGTGGATTCGAACCACTGACAAGGATTTTCAGTCCTCTGCTCTTTTTATTTTTAGCGCTGCGCTTGCCTCCTGTTGTTGTCTGAAATCGACTCCCACCACCGCATCGAACCACGAACCCGCGGCTGATGCTGCCTGATCATCTAGCCGTCTGCCTGAGCCACGGCGAAGCACAGAATCGCACCCGCCTGACCAGATCTGCTAAACCCATTAACCCGTACCGTGCCTGCGTCAAACCCGCCGCTACGCCCACCAGAATCCGCATCGCTGCTGATTGCCTGACCAACCCCGCACCGTATTTGAATGAAACCCAGAAATCACTGCCGTGGACGCCGTCTGCCTGAGCATCACGCCCACTCCACTGCTTAATCGACCCTGCGGCTTGACTGCCCGCTGCTTGACCGCCTTTGAACCTCTGTGCCCTGTCGAAGTCTGCTTGCTTCGCTCCTGCAATCGTGCCGTCGCCCCACCATCTGCTGTCGCATGAACCCTCCTTCAACAGTTCAACCCCGATCCATCACCGTCTTGCTGACTGTCCTCCAACAGTTCAACCCCGATCCATCACCGTATTGCTGACTGTCCTCCAACCCACATCGCACTGTTGCCGCAAAACCCACTTCGTCTTCTGCCAGTATTGCTACTATTTTTTTTATCAGCGTACGCAATTCCCACAGGGGATAAGGCAGTTGGCTTGTCTTCAACCTGAGGCGTATTCTGTATCGTATATAACATGATATTTGCTCCTATTCTTTACAAATATTTTAATTTATATTATTTGCAAGATGATTGAATTGAGTTTGAATTTTGAGAATTCAATTTGCGTAGATTGGTTTGTTGGAGGGAGTAAAAATTTCTATGTACACATTACTTACACATTAAATGATATATAAAAATATGATCCCTCTAACATTTCTTATTCAAAACCAACATTAGCAACTTATTGATTTGAACAAGGCGGAAACTAGAATAAAATTAATTCATTACCCCCAACAAATCAAGAATAAAACGTATTTTTAACTAGTGGGTACTTTGGGAATTTCGTCAAAAACCAAAATTAATGGAAGCTAATATCATTTTGCAATTGGCTTATGCCATCTCCAACTGAAGAGTTCAGAGGAACAAAGGGCCGAAAATAGCCTAAAAACTGTCTCCAACCAAGGGTTAGGGAAAAGGTCTCATGGGCCCCACTGAACAAAAAAAGGCTAAAGGGCCAACTAGCTGGCCTAACCCAGCCAACTAGCCCGCCCCAAGCAGGTCACATGCTGACATCATATTTGAATTTTTTTTTTTAACAAAAATTTTTAAAACAAATTTAGAAATTCTATAATTTTTTTTCCCTATAACTTCGTAAGTCATTAAACAACATTAAATAACATGAAACAACATTAAACAATATTAAACAACATTAAGTAACATTAAACAACATTAAACAATATTAAACAACATTAAATAACATTAAACAACATAAAAAAAATTTAACAACATGAAACTTAAACAACATTTTTAAAAACATTTAACAACATGAAAATTATTGACAATCCATAACATATAATTATTGAGGTAATTTAATTTAAGTAACCATAGTAATTCAATTAAAATGATAAATTATGTTTGGCACTATGACCTGTTGGCCCTCGGTTAGAGATGGTTTTTTTTTTTTTTTTGTTTTTCACGAACCCAGATCCTCTCCAAATCTAATGATCCTGAGGCTAAGGATCAAATGATCCAGGCTGTTTAAATTTGGTCCAACGGTTACAAACAGGGGGGTTCCTCTAAAAATTATAATAATCGTAACCATTGAATCAAATTTCAACGGTCCCGATCATTTGATTCTTAGGCTCAGGATCATTAGATCCAGAGAGGATCTGGGTTCTGTTTTCACAGGGCTATGTTTGGCCTATGACCCCCTGGCCCCTCGGTTGGAGATGATAAGAAATATGGCTCTGCACAGTTCATTAAAATATTAATTTCTTGAAGGGCCAGAGAGCACAAACTAGCCTTCTGGCCCTTCTTCGGTTGGAGATGGCCTTAAATGTCATCTTTTTAGGCAAGGGGATTCAAAATCAAATAAGCAAAAACTTCTTATTTTATTTGAGTCCCTGTTTTCTACGTTGTTTTTGGACAACTATGAAACTCACTAATCCAATCAACAGATTTTGGCAGGCATCTTGCACAAAAAAATAAAATATTGAAGAATGGTCATCGTTAAAAAACAAAAGAATATGGGGTCATTCATTTTCGTAATAATCATTTAAAGATCGTTTCTATAAAAATTCATTCATTCGGAGTTTGTTTAATTATCTATATGTAGATAAAAAAAAATAGACGATTCATTATGGATATGCTACTTAGTACCAACACCGTCAATTTGTTCGTGTTCGATACATGTACATATAGATGACTAAAAGGTCTCCAATTTGGTTGATATTTGATAGCAAACAAACATATTTAAGCCCCTTGAATTTTGGTTATATTATTTACAAAATGATTGAATTATTTGACACCTAGAAACTATTTCTTTTCTCCCTTTTTCTTTGTCATATCTTTTTCTCCTTTTTTTTTTTTTTCCTCCTTAGGCCAACTGCATTATTGTTGGATAAAATATTTTGTTATGACCCAAGTATCTTCTATGTTGTCTTAGGAAACCTTTAAAATTAAATAAAACTATTCCCTCTTTTTCTTTTAATTTTTCATCAAACTTCAGTTAAACTAACGTACTTTATAGACCATTAAATGATATAAACTCTCTAATCCAATTAACAGGTTTTGGGAGGCATTTTGCACACTAAAAAGAGTATTCAAGAATGGTCGTTGTTTAAAAACAGTAGAATATGGAACAACCTATTAAAAGGAGAAGATATAATTATGCCAATCCTAAGGTTGAGTTTTGACAACTTAGAATCACCATCATTGAAGCAATGTTTTGCATATTGCTCAATGTTCAAGAAAGATGTTAAAATTCAAAGAGACAACTTGATTCAACTTTGGATGGCTCAAGGATTACTCCGCCCTTCGCTTGGTGGAAGTAAAGATATGGAGGACATAGGCAATGAATATTTTGATATTCTATTGCAGAGCTCCTTATTTCAAGATGCTACAATGAGTGACAATGGCATAGTTAGTGAATGCAAGATGCATGATCTTGTGCACGATCTTGCAGAACATCTATTCAAATCTGAAGGCTTGACAGGAGACTTATGTGGCATAGATAATACACTTGAGATTCGACATGTTGCTTGGGTTTCTACTTCTACACTTGAAAATATTCCAGCAAGAAGTGCTAGGAAATTGCGGTCACTGTTTTCAAGCGACGGTGAAATTCCTACTAACATGCTTCCACGGTTCAAAGCTTTACGCGTCTTGAGTTTAAGTAATGCAGATATTGAAGGATTCTCAGTTTTAGTTGGTAGGCTGAAACATTTGCGGTATCTTGACATTTCCAAAACAAGTTTTAAAGCACTCCCAAAATCTATAGGCAAGCTCTATAACCTGCAGACGTTAAGAGCAAATAGTTTGGCCCTCGAAGAGTTTCCTAAAGAACTGCAAAACTTGATCAACCTAAGGCATATTTATTTTGGTAAGAGTATGAAATTTCCACAGGGGATAGGGCAGTTGACTTGCCTTCAAACATTACCTTACTTTTCAGTGGATAATGAGATTGGTCGTCGAATTGAAGAGTTAGCTGGCTTGAAACAATTGAAGGGTGAATTAATTGTTTGTAATTTGGAGCACGTAAATAATGGAGAAGAAGCAAAGAAGGCTAAGCTAGAGGATAAGATGAAAGTAAGCCATTTACGCTTCAATTGGACAAAAGATAGGCCAACAACTGACAACAACGAGGAGGAAGATGTCCTAGAAGGCCTCCGACCACATCTTGAGTTGGAGAGCTTAAGTATTGAAAACTTCATGGGCGATAAGTTTCCAACGTGGATGATAAGTGGGTCATTAATGCCCAACAAATTGAAGAAGATTGAGTTACTTGGATGCGAAAAATGTGAAGGAGTCCCACCGCTCGGTCATCTACCCAGTCTTACGGAGCTTAATATTAGAGGAATGGCTAACTTGAAATGTGTTGGAGCTGAGTTCTATGGTTATGATCTTGTCCACAATGTAACCACGACAAGTGAGGAGATAATTCCTTTATTTCCAGCGCTAAAAGTATTATATATTTCTGATTGTGGTGATCTAAATGAATGGATGCAAGCACCAACAACGTCAAGAAAAAAAGTTGTGGTTTTTCCTTGTCTCGAGATGTTGACCGTCAAAAATTGTTCCAAATTGAGAAATGCTCCGAGTCATTTTCCATTTCTCCAAAAGTTGGAGATGTTTTCTTGTGATAGCAGAATGCCAATAGAAGAAATAAGCAGTGGATTAACAACTCTCACTTCTCTCGAAATAAGAGGTATTAAGGAGCTTACTTGTTTGCCGCCGGGGATTTTGAAGAAGAATAATGATCTCTATTCTTTGGTTATAAAGAATTGCGATGATTTAACTTGTATTACTGAAGATGTAGTCGGTTATTGTGGTTCTCTTAAAGGATTAGTTATTTCGAATTGTAAAAACCTGAGGCATTTGGCGTATGGTCTAGACACCCTCCCTCTCCTTGAAGAACTGACTATTGAGGGATGTTCTAGTCTAGAGTTGATTTCAATTACACAGGGCATGCCATCTCTACGGGAATTAGAGATTAAAGATTGTGGACGATTGTCATGCCTACCGAGTGGGTTAAAGAAGTGCACCTCTCTCCAGAAATTGAGAATATGGGAATGCGATGGATTATCAGGCCCATTGAGTTTATGGGCCTCTCTCGTGGAATTGTGTATATACAAGTGCAATAATCTGACATCAGTCGAAATGAAGGGCGACGTGTCCCTTACCGCCTCTCTTGAGATATTGACAATCAAATATTGTCGTGAATTAACAAGTTTACCTGCTCTTCCGCAACAATGTCCCTCTCTTCAGGAATTGGAGATATTTAATTGCCCAAAGCTATCATCGTTCGGTGTCAAAAGTAGCAGAGCTGAGAAGGGGGAGAAGTGCATTAGTCTACAATCTACTTCAGATTTGCGCACCATGACCTCCCTTCGACTTCTGAGGATTGGAAATTGTGAAAGATTAGAAAGTTGGGTGATCAGCCTGCAATTCCCACTCTGTCAATACATTTTATCCCTAATTTAAAGATTCTTCCAAGTTTAGACCACCTTAATTCTCTCAGGTATTTGAGCATCGGTAGGTTCTGGGAGGAGCTCGATTCCTTCCCCTTCCCTGATTTTGAAGTTGGATCATTAATGCATCTTAGAGTGTTAACGTTGTATGGTTGGCCTAAGCTCAAGTATCTGCCTCAACAAATTCAACACCTCACTTCTCTAACAGATTTGACAATATGTGAACTTGACGGAGTGGAGACTTTGCCAGAATGGTTGGGTAGCCTTACATCCCTTACATTTCTGGAGATTGTGGATTGCAAGAATCTGATGAATTTACCAAGTCTCCAAGCTATGCAACGCCTCTCCAAATTACAAACTTTGTATATTCATAGATGTCATCCCCTTTTAGAGCAAAGATGCAGGAGGGACGGAGGCACAGATTGGCCTAAGATTTCTCACATTCCAGATAATTACAGTAAGTTTTAAAATTATTGAAATCAAATTACAGAGGTGACGTAATATGTTTATCTCTTTTCTTATTTTATTCCGTGTCTCCATTAGTACTACACTCAAATTTAAACTAGTATAGCATAATTTGTTTACACTTCTCCTCTTCTTTTAAATCAGTTTGGGGCATACACTTCTGAGACAACAGTTGGATTGAAGCTATGCAGCGCCTTGCGATACTACAACAAATGTGTATTGGGAAAACCAAATTTCATGGTGTGAGAGGCCACACTTCTCCGAGATTACTTGTATTTTAGTTTTATGTACAAACGACTCCAAATGGCTCAAACTTTCGCATTGAAATTAAGTCATGTAAGATTTTCAAACCCACACCTCCTCTTCTCTTCTGGTTCTAATTGATCAATACATTCTACTGTTGACTTCTGACTTACTATATATGTTGTGTGTTTCCCAGTGCCATCTATATTTCTTTTGGTATGCTGTGCCCTTTTTCATGATGCTCAATAGCTGTAAACTGACTCCAGGTACTGATGCACACGATATTAATTCTCTCGCTCTACCTTCATTTCTCAATAATATACCATTGATTCCTGCACAATGAGGAAATTTGTATGTAACTCTATATTATCTCAAGACTTGTTTTCAGGATAACGATGTTGATATAATAAATAGAACTGCTGTAATTGCTTTCTTACGAAGATTTTGGACTGATAGTTTTGGGGCTACTTGTAATATCTGAATTGTATGCAGAGTGATTTGAATACTATTGATTTTGTGTCTGTAGTCCGCCTGAACCACGAACCACGAGCCCGCTGCTGATGCTGCCTGATCATCTCGCAGTTCTCCTGAACCACCGCGAAGCACAGAATCGCACCCGCCTGACCATATCTGCTAAACCCATCAACCCGTACCATACCTGCGTCAGACCCGCCGCTACGCCCACCAGAATCCGCATCGCTGCTGATTGCCTGACCAACCCCACACAGTATTAGAATGAAACCCAGAAATCACTGCCTGAGCATCACGCCGTCTGCCTGACCAACCCCACACCGTATTAAATTGTATGCAGAGGGATTTGAATTCAGTTGACTTTTGTCTCTGTGAACTTGATGAACAGACTGTACCCATACATTTGCAGAAATTAGGTAAATGAATCTTCAGGTCCAAGGTTTTTACCATCAGTTGCAAAGTTGAATATGTTGTTCATATTTTTATTAAGTTGTTTTGGTGTGTTATCTTTGTACAGGCAGAATTGGAGTCCGATCAAAACTCATGCATGGATCAATATCATTCTTCAACTTCAATCATGTTTCCTTATCATCAAACCTTAATTTGGATACAAATTGGTAATCTTTTATCTTGTCAATTACAACTGGATCAATATTCTTTGTTTGATACTCATCGCCAAATCGAAATGCATCCTTATGTGTTTGCACAGAGATTTGAATTCAGTTGATGTTTTTTGTTGTGTGGATCTTTAGAAGCGTGGGCTTCCTAGCGTCCTTTGTGCCCTGCATTGCTGTGAAAGGATAGTGCAAGAAGCAGCCAGCTGTTGAATAGAGAGAGAGTCTGAGATTTGAAATTGAAAAAACTATTGTACTACTCTCTCTCTCTCTTCACTTGCCACCTAAAAGACTCTCTCATGCTCCTTTTGAGATGTACTTACAATATTATAGTAAAAACAGGAGAAACTACTAAACCTGGACGTAGCCGAGCTTGCACGTATGGAAGCTTCACACGATGTCATATGGACTTGGTGCTTTCTTTAATGAAAGAAACTCTGGATGCTTTATTGGGGATGAGCGTGTGTAAAATCAGCTCCGGTATATAAGGTGTTCTTTTCTCCTTTTATTTTACGTTGAACAATCTAGGCACACCTTTTTTTTTCCCCCATTTTAAGGTTTTCTCCATTTTATATTCACCATGTACTTATTAGTCATTATGCCTTGATGATAACGATGTCGGTGTAGGTCCGTATTGGGTACTTTAGGTCACTCACCATTGTCTCAACACCAAAGTATTTTACAGATTCTTCGGGCTGTGAAGGTAATACTGTCTCCTTTGAGCCACTTTCTTATACCATTATAACGGATTAACATTGTTATCAGTGAGAATTAATCGTGTTTTTAATCAATTGTGCATTGCAGATATGAAGGAAGTAGTCTCTGTTATTTTAAGCAGAAAATTCAAGCTGCAAACAAGTTACTTACTCCTACGAACACATGTGCATTCTCTACCCCAACTTTCTAGTTTACAAAATGACGTCTTTCATTTTTCCGCAGTCGTGTTGTGGCCGAGGACATCGGCATAGGCCTTGCAGCAGACAAAGTTGATGGAATGAAGTGTATCGTAACCAAAAGCGGGTAACTTTCCTATATGAGCAAAAGAGTGCTTCCATATATGCCACCTTCTTGATATCTCAGATTATACTTCAAATTTGTTAAAAAGTTAATTGGCATGAGTTGGGTGTAATCTTTGCTAGTCACATATGTCAAATTTTTTATCGGGATCAAATGATAAACATGTTCACTTCATCTCTTAAAACTCCGGTTTCAGGTACACAGCTGAAGAAGACTTCCGTAATGCAGATTTAGTCTTTGACTTCATTGGAGATCCCCCGGAGGATCGAAATTTCATTCAGTGCTGGTCCTCCATCTACAATACCTTTGGATGGTGATTAGGGTTTCAGCTAAAATAATAGACGAATGATAGTCGGCGTTCGGTAGTAATCCTGATGTAGATATTCCTGTTGAAGTAGTATTTCGGTTGTATACAAGTTTAGAAGAATTATGGTGTTAAGAATGTACATGTTTTATATGGGACGGATCTGTAAATAATGCCAGCATTGGAGACTTTAACATCGTCAAATGGCCATAAATTTGTCTTTCGGATAATGTGGGTTGTTTTAGTTGGAGAATTGTTTAGGGAAAACTGTAACAAAGTATACTGAAATTTACGTTCCGTTCTTACTGTTTGTAGAGATGGCACAGTTTGCAGCGCTTTTGCTATTCATATTTTCGGCACAGATGATGTGGTATTTCCCTACCCAATTAAGCATTGCGATGTGTCTATTACTAGTCCACATGGCAGTGCTCGATTTACTTAGAATATCGACATAATGACATCTTAGTTAGGGGGAAGTTTCTCTCAACTCAATGACAGTGGGGATGTGTTAACCAGACGTTTTTAGTCTTCAAGACTTAAGCCAAAGTATTGCAGTATGGTTTTAAATTTACCTTCTATTATAGGAGAGCAAACTTGCATGAAATAGAATGAGGTTCTCGTCCATGTGGTATGTCATTCAATAATGCAGTGGTATGTGTAAGTTTATTTTGTTGGATATATAGGATATTATCTACATTAAGGGCATTTACACCTGAGCAAGGGCAGTCCAATGACAATTATCATTTATTTTGAACGGTAATCGTCTTTGTCAACTCCACCTGTTTTTCCATTACCAGCGCGATTACTCTTCACAAATAGCGATTACTTTTTTAATCGTATGAACAGTGATTTGAATTCAGTTGACAATTTAATCGTTATTTCATATCCCTTGGGTAACTTGATGAACTGTCAAATACCTGCATTATTGCAGTAATTGGGTAAAGAACATCAGATGCAATGCTAAGTTAGGGATTTTATAATTTGGCGAATTTAAGAAATCGTGGAAAGGTCTACAAACCCGAAATGGATAAACTTCACCTTCGGTGGGTTCTGGGAGGAGCTCAATTCCATTCCTGATGTTCAAGGTTGATCATGGTAGCTTGAATCGTTACATTTTAAAGGGTGGCCAAAGCTCAAGTCTCTGTCCCATCAAATTAAACACTTCACTTCTTTAACTGCTTTATGTATCAACCACTTGAGGGAGTGGAGGCTTGACACTTCACTTCTTACAAAGACTTGTTGGGTGACCTTACATCCCTTATCGAGCTGGGATTAGGAATTATAAGAATTTGATGAATCAACCCTCTGCCAAGGTTATGCAATGCGTCCGCAGTTTACTGTCGCAGTGAATTAAGCAATGTAAGTTTTTCAAACTCTTATCTCCTTTGCTCTTCTAGTAATTAAGTCGACTTACTATATATGTTGTGTTTCCAATAGTCATATTTAACTCTTTTAGCATCCCTTGGCATTTTTCATGACGCTCTTACTCAACTGGAACAATGTAGTGCGGTAGGTGCAAACGGAGTCCAGGTACTGATGCACAAGATATGTTTTTCCCGAAAAGTAGTGTTTGTTGGTTTAGATATTGTTTCATCCTTGTTTCATCGATTGCTTGATAAATTTCTCATATTACCTTGTTCAGTAATCTACTTGCCTTACAATCCTTTTCAAGCTAGCATGTAAATTCTGAATTGCCAATCTAAGCGGATTTGGTTGTTCAACCATCAGTTGATCCATTTTAGTTACACAGGCCCATACTAGTTCTCATTCTGAATCACAATGTTTTGCTCCAAAACTTTTTAAGTGGAATTTTTCTTCTGGGCAGATTGTTATCTTAAAATTATCAGCTCTTGAATTTTAATCCTGATCACAACAGTAGTGCTAGATTTATCACATTGTTGCATCAATCTCTTGCAGTTCGCTTATTCTGTTGGTTCCTGCACAATGAGCAAATCAAGACTTGTTTTCACGATAACAATGTTGATATAATATATAGAACTGTTGTAATTGCTTTCTTATGAAGTTTGGACTAATAGTTTTGGGGCTACTTGTAAAATCTGAATTGTATGCACAGTGATTTGAATACTATTGATTTTGTGTCTGCAGTTGATATCGCTCAGTAACTTGATGCACTGTTGAGTACCCATATTATTGCTGAAATTATCGAGAATGATATTACTGTTGATTTTTGTGTCTTTCCTAGCAGAACATTCAAGATTTTGGGACTTTTTGGGGATTCAGTGAAAAAGTTAGTTGAAATGCAATTATCGAGAGTGATATTGTTATTGGTGTGTTCGAATGAGATTAAAATTACGGATTAATGACTTTTTATCCTGATGAAAATTGTAGCACTTTCCTTATTCATCTGATTCTTGCATAATGAGGAAAGTGGGCAAAATAACTGGAATTGCTTTGTCTTTGAATCTTCCATAAAATAAATAGCTATTATTCTTATAAAGATTTTGGACTGAGATTTTTATGATTACAAATATTTAAATTGTATGCAGAGAGATTTGAATTCAGTTCACTTTTCTCTGCGATTGAAACCTCGAGTAACTTGACGAACAGAGTGTACCCACACTATTGATTAGGTAAATGAATCTTCAATTCCAAACATTTTACCATCAGTTGAAAACTTGAAATTCGTTGCTTATATTTATTCTTAAGTTGTTTTGGTGTTATCTTTGTACATGCAGAATTGGGATTTCAACCAAAACTCATGCGTGGATCAGTATCATTCTTCAACTTCAATCATGTTTCCTTAGCATCAAATCTTAATTTGGATAGAAATTGGTAATCTTTTATCTTGTCGATTACAACTGGATCAATATCCTTTGTTTGATACTCGTCATCATATCAAAATGCATCCTTATGAGTTTGCACAAGATTTGAATTCAGTTTATTTTTTGTGTTGTGTGGATCTTCAGAAGCTCGGGCTTCCCGGCGTCCTCTGTGCCCTGCATTACTGTGAAAGGAGAGTGCAAGAAGCAGCCAGCTGTTGAATGGAGGGAGAGCTTGAGATTTGAAACAACTATTTTACTACCCTAATTGTAACTTCTCTCTCTCTCTTCACTTGCTCTCTTAAAGACTCTCTCATGCTCCTTTTAAAATGTAACCTACATTATTAGAGTAAAAACCACAGAAACTACTAAGCATGGAAGTAGGCCAGCTTGCACATAAGGAAGGTTCGTACAGTGCTCTGGACTTATTACTGTCCTTCATGAAAGAAAGAAATTCTGGATGCTTTATTGGGATCAGAGTCTGTAATATCAGCTCCAGTGTATAAGGTGTGCTATTCTCCTTCTCTTTTACATTGAACAATCTAAGCACATCTGTATTTTTTTCATTTTTCGGGTTTTCTCTGTTTCATATTCACTGTGAACTTATTAGTCATTATGCCTTGATGATAACGATGTCGTAAGAGTCATTTGTGTTGCGAAACAAGGTTTGCTCTGTTGTTTCTAAGATAGTAAATTATTTTACATGGAATGCCCTGATGATAACGATGTTGTTGTAGGTCCATACTGGGTACTTTGGGTCTCTTCCTGATGGTGTTTCCTCACCATTGTCTCAACACCTTAGTATTTTACAGAGTTCTTCGAGCTGTGAAGGTAACACTGAGCCACTTTCTTATGCCATTATAAAGGATTAACATTTTTATAGCCGAGAATTAATCGTGTTTATAATAAAATGTGCACTGCAGATATGAAGGAAGTAGTCTCTCTATTTTAAGCAGAAAATTCAAGCTGAAAACAAGAAGTTACTCACTCCTACAAACATATGTGCATTCTCTACCCCAAGGTTTATGGAGTGAAGTGTATATATGGTAACCAAAAGCGACATGGGCATGGGCCTTGCAGCAGCCAAAGTTGCTGGAATGAAGTGTTTCGTAACCAAAAGCGGGTAACTTAATTTTACTATATGAACAAAATAAGAGTGCTTCCATATTTCCAACCTTCTTGGTATCGCAGATTATACTTCAAATTTGATAGAAAGGTTATTAGCATGAGTTGAGTGTAATCCTTTGTAGTCATATATTTCAAATTTTTAGGCAATCAAATGATATACACGTTCCCTTCATCTCTTACAACTTCAATTTCAGGTACACAGCTGAAGAAGAATTTGAAAAAGCAGATGCAGTCTTTGACTTCTTTGGAAATTCCTCGGAGGAGCGATTTGACTTGGGATTCCGCAGAAGCCTTTGTCAAACAGTAACAGTTTGTGACATAAATTTCATTCAATGCCGATCCTTCATTTACAACACCTTGGATGGTGATTAGGGTTTCAGCTAAGATAATAGACCAGTATGCATTCGGTAGAATATTGATATTCCGGTTGAAGTACAAGTTAGCTCTTCTCAAGCAGACTAAGTTTTCATCGGTGAATTGGTGAATCTCTGGATGGTGAATTATTACAAGGGCTTTCTTCTGCGTTGATCGTTTCTCTCTTGAGATTCAAAGTTGGTTTGAGCTGAGGTCATTGTTTCTCGCTCTTTCATTTTCATTTTTTATTAATATTTTCGAAACAATATTTCTCCATGATAGCAATGCTGGAATAGATATTATATTGTTGTTTGATTAAAAAGAAAAGGATTGTTTATCTTCTGATGACATCTAATACTCGTAAATTGCAGTTTTGATGGGGCATGGAAGGAACAGGAAGATAGGGGGAATTGGAGTGGTGCTAAGAAACGACACAAGTCAGTTTGTGGGGGCGCTGGCGATGAAACTGGACGGCATCTCTTCACCGTTGTTGGCAGAAATAGAGGCAGCATGTGCTGCAATCTTGCTGGTGGGAGAGTTAAACAAGGAACTGGTGGAACTTGAAGGAGATGCAGCGTTGGTCCTTGCTGCGCTAAATCTAAGATGACATGTCGTTGATGAATAGTATAGTAAATGAGAAGCGCTACTTCCTGCGCTCCACTCCACAAACCAAACTTAAGCATGCTTGCAGGGAGACAAACAAGGTTGCTCACAGATTGGCGCAATTGGGACTCACTCTAGAACAGCGACGAGTTTGGTTCGAGGAATCTCTTGATGTAATCACTGATTTTCTGATAGAGGATAGTTAAGTTTTATATTTTCGTGGTGCGGGACGCTCTTTTTCCCTTTGACTGGGTTGAAATCCCCAGCAAGGTTTTTATCGAGGCCCTATAAAATGCACCCTATCCTACTATCTGTACATATTCTTTCTCATATCAATGAATATCGTACCTCTTCTAAAAAAAATACTCAGTAAATTGTCCATGAATGTTCTAACAGCAGAGAAAGTACATGGCCCTTAAATTGTTAAGAGGCCACAAAAGAAAGGAATTTTTCCAAAAGCGTTTAGCTTCCTTCTACGCTGGGCCTTGCAAAAAATCCCTCCGAAAAGTCAATTTATCATAACAAATATTTTAAGTGCACAGCTAAGCTTAGCTGAAATTGAGAAAAAGAAAAGTTAAAAAGCTCTTTTAAAATTAATTATTTAATAAAACCTAGGAATAATTGGCATGAAAATATAGGAAATAATTCATCTACCAACGTTTATAATATAAGTAGACAAAGCCGAATATGAGGACAAATAAGTTTCTTTACTTAAAACAATAATTCCTCGATTTTCTTCCTTCAAGTTGGATGC
This sequence comes from Pyrus communis, assembly GCF_963583255.1. NCBI lineage: Eukaryota > Viridiplantae > Streptophyta > Magnoliopsida > Rosales > Rosaceae > Pyrus > Pyrus communis. Next base: position 24,231,423 of record NC_084810.1, on the reverse strand, counting down.
ATTTATTTTGTTTCTTTCTTCAATATAATTTTAAATATAGTTGATTATCTATTTCAATCCATCATAGAGGGAGACCAAATAAGATAAATAAATATGTGCAGTATAGTACAAGATGATTGGATAACACTGTGTAGCGGTGTAAAAATATCTGACATTAGAGGATTGAGGCAGAAATGAGAGTTGAATTTTGTTTTGCAAGACAAAGATAAAAGCTATAAAGAAAGGGATTGTGGTGCCAATGCCACACACTCTCTATCAGACTATAATCACTTGGCTCTTGTAGCTTTGGAACATAAGCTAACTAAGTTTGCTTCCTCATCGGTCGTTGGTTTGGCTCCTGTCAATGGCAGCCATGCATTTCAAAACAAACTATAAATCTTTGGTTTAATTCTTAGCCATTCAATATTTATGTTGGTCCCAATTAATTGACCCTTCATATTACTTATGCCCATGCTGCTTTATCCATTCAATATTTCTGCTAAATAGTCATAGTATATTAGGTTAATTACTTGTTGATTTAGTAATCAATTTAGTAAACCCTGTCGTTGTTGCATATAACGTACGTGAAGGAAGCTTTAGCTGGTGGACTCAAACCTAACATTCCAATCAAGTAACTATTGGTTGTTAACACTTATACTGCCATGACTAAATCGTTTCTCATTTAACACCCCACTATTTCACAAGTAACACAATTTTAATGAAGTTTATAAAATTTTTAGCACTGATCGAATTGACAATTTGGCAGAGCTTAAACGAGCGGGATGTAGATCCGCTGTCTCCAAGTTTGTGTCTTCTTTCATGTCTCCTATCTATTTACTTGACACGTGTTATGCAGTTTAACAAAGAGTTAACAATGTTAAGTATTATTATTTTGTGAGGCCAACCGTGCGTGCCTTACATAGAACACTAATCAAATTCGAACATCCGTTAAAACTATTTGACAAGACACGACCAAATGTGCAAGCATACATTTCACCGATCAAGGTTACATATGTTGGATGAACAAGTTTAAGAGCACTAAGAAATTTTGAGATGACGAATTTCAAATTGATGAAACTTAATGATATTGAATTTCTAAAAATATTTCTTTGACCAAATTGTAATGGTACATAAATGCAAAATTTAAAAATATGCTTTATGAAGACATGATATGTTTGTAAACGAGTGGTGGTGGTTGATGTATAGATGTGAATGGTTGTGATGGTAGAGTGCTAACGATGGTAGTGGCAGTGGTGGTGGAGGAGGGGAGTCACCAAGGATGATAATGGTGACGTTGTTGTTGCTAGGGAAAAGGTAGTGATAGGGTGAAAATGGGGTTGGGGTTGGCAGAAGCATCGATGGCGATGGTGGTGGTCGTGGCAGAAGCAGTGAATATGAAAACTGATGGTGGTGGTTGGCAGCGAATTTGAAAACTGATGGTGGTGGTTGGCAGCAGCATCGATCAATCGTTTATGTACCACATATAGTTTCTGTAGTTTTATTTTTTGTGACATCAGACAAGGAAATTAGGACATTTTAATTTAAAAAAGGTTTGAAGGTTGTTTAAATTCCGAATTTATTTTCCACGCCGGATAATCACCATTCACTTTTATTATACATGTGATTTATCCAAAAAAACAACCATCTGCACTCTATCCCGAGCGCAGAAGCATGATCACATTTTGGCTTCATAAACACACTAACAATTTTTGACACAAATTGTTGTCCCTGACCAATCGATATTCAAATATATTGTGTGTCATTTCAAATGATTATATACCCCATATGGCCAACACCTAAACCTTCATCCAAGATATGTCTTATGCTTTCAAACATTTATCAGATAAGATTGTCCTTCATGCATGCATACATAGTTCCGAAAATTTCAAGTGTGTTACGATGTATTTTATGTAGGGATGTATTATCCACACACCCCAAATTTCTTCTCACACACACTTTGTTAATTTATTTCAGTTGATTTTTTTTAATTCATCCAATCCAACGGCCGAAAATTAAAAGGGTGTGTGAGAAGTAAAATGGAGTGTGTAGATATCATATCCCTTTATGTATTGAGATATTTGGTGGTTAGATTTTCGCTATTTTCAATCATTAAGTTGTTTTTACTACATTGCATGCATACTGAATTCGATTTCGGTGATGGTGAATCATATAATGGTGACTAAGGGAGAATAAATGCTCTTGAAAGAGTGGAAAAGCTGAAAAACCTTTATGAGTCATTTCGGCCTCCGAAAAAATAAATTATAATGGCCAAGCCACCAACTAATCCTTTAAAAAAAATAAATAAATAAAACTTGGTAGTTTGCAACATATTCTATGTACATTGAGATATTTGGTCATTAAAATTAATGCATGCATGCATTTTTTTGGTACCTCTAATATGTTTTAGTGTTACTTTATACATTGGGATATTTTATCGTCATTGGTCGTTAAATGATTGACCAGAAATCAAATAACAAAGAATCTCAACTTACAAGATACACTAGAACATACTAGAAAACTCTTGTATGATTTCTTATTTGAAAGTAGAAGAAGAATGTTAACGTTGCTATTCCTGTTTAAGCAACCTCTAATCTCAAATTAAATCTTCGCTCCTTGAGTCACTCCATATGGTAAGGGCAATAAAAACATATACAAGTAGGTAAAAACATATACAAGTAGGTAGGTAGGTAGGTAGGTTAACAACTTCGGAAACTTAAACCCAAGTCAAATGAAATACAAACAAAACAAAAGCATCCCAAAATAACAAAAAGGGGCGTTTTGATATAGGCGTCTCGTTTTTTAATTTTTTAGATTAAACATACACTCATTTTGAAAATTTGATCAAACATTTTCCTAAAAATTTGGTTATTAATTTCAATTTTTCACATAAGTTCAATTTTTTTTTTTTAAATTTTAGTTTTTCACGACTTCTCTTGGACATTTCGTTTTTTTTTTCTTTTCCTATTATCCCTATATTTATGCATTTATTATCCATCTCTATGCTTTTTTTTTTATTGTTTGTTATAATTTTTACTTTTTTTGTGAATATAGTAGAATATTTATAAATAAAAAAATTGTCATATTTTATTATTTAGAAGACCCAACACATAATAAAGATTTGTTTGATTATATAACTACGTCTAGTTACATATAATATGGACACATTTAGTTTTATAATGGATTTGATTTTTCGTATTTCTCGGTACATTTGGAATGTAAATGTACCAAATAAAGTTATCTGATAGAGACATTTGGTTTTGTGGTACATTTTGGATTTTTTGTTCATTTGGTCTTTTGGTACATTTGGAATCTAAACGTACCAAAAGGGTTACATAACAATAGGTACATTTGGTTTTATGGTACATTTAAATTTTGGTACATTTGAAATCCAAACGTATCAAAAGTTGATATTTTTGTTCTCAAATGTACCGTAAGTTTTAAGTATATTTTTTATATATCTATACGTGAAAAAAAATATGTAATGAAGACTTTTTATTGAGATATTTTTAATAGAAAGAGATTTTTTTTTTAATTTTTTAAATATTGATAATAAGGAAATGAGGAATTAGTTAATTAATTTTTTATTTGATTTTATTTTATTTAAAAAATATCATTTAATGCGTAGAAGGGGATTGACGAAATTAAATTCCTATATTATAGGCAATTAGTTGCTAAGCTACCTTATGCCTCTATATAAATGCATTTAAATTAATGACATGGAAATTAAATAAATAGAAAATTATTGAGGTGGCAATTAATCAAAGCACCTTAATCAAATGTTTAAAATGAATGAATGTTTAATCTAACAACTATAGAAAAGATGTAGGGCATTCTAATTTTCCCACAATAAATTCTAACAACATTTCTCAAAAGTGAAACCATCCAACAAGTAGATTTTTGTTTCTCTTCTTTTAAATAGTTTCATTTTTGAGAAAGAGTGTACATTTCTATGCGTAACTAACAGTATTTCTTTGTACATTTCTTCTAGATTTCTCTTACGACATTTCATCCACACTTTTTGATTCCCACTAACACAAAAACATTAAACCATAAACTACAAACAAACTGGTTATCAAACGAGTCGTAAAATTTAATAAATATACTTAGCTGACCTTATAATTTTTCTAATAACATTCATACCCTTTGTTTGCCTAGTTCTCATTATTCGAGGAGCCCTCGAGGAAAACTCGACCCCCTCTCTAAGAGTAACTCGATCTCATCGAGTGCTTGTCGAGCCATCGATCTCTTGTCTGTTGGGTGTTGTATTTACTTGCTTACATACAATTCAATGTGTGTCAAGATGAGCTTGAGTTGTTCTCGAAATGGCTCAAGTAATACAAATTAAGCAAACAATAGGTTTTGAATACAATTAGAACTACAAGGTCAAATTCATTTCACATATAAATTGAAAGTAGTTGCCAAATAAGATTTTATTTTTCAATTTTCAAAAAATGAAAAACAAAAACTGAAAATGAAATGATTATTAAACGGCCTCTTAATATTTTTCTTAATAAAACAAGATTCAAAGAAAAACCTGTCTCTTTCTCTTTTTCTAATTTTTTGAGCTTGCAACAGGCCAAGTTATTAAAAAAGAAAACTAAAATGACCAATGACTCTCTTAAAATTTCTAATTAGTCCCTCACCTTTCAATTTAGCTTTACATCCCTAATCTTTTCTTTTACTCTATCACATTTCTTTGGTTAGATTTTCTTACCGACGAAATTATTCTTCATTCTGATAAAAATTTGATGAATTAGACACCAGAGGGCACGTTGGTAGAAGCTTAAATGTTTGTACAAGGGTTTGTAAGTACTAAAAAGGGTTTTGGCTAAATTAGCTAGAATGCATTACAAATAGACGAGCACTTGAAATAAGTAAATACAATGCATGTAGTCGTTTGCAAATCCCTTATTTATGTCGTCACAATGATCATGCATTGTATTTACTCATTTCAAGTTTTATAGTTTTATGTCATCTCATCAAATGTTTTATAGTTCATTTCTTTCTAATTCAGCGTATATTTCTTTGCTCTTGCAAATTACTTGTCCAAATATAGCCTAGCACTATGTTTGAATGTTTGAATGAGAGAAATAAACTTGAAATATTAACAAAAGTCAGAATTTATAAATCGACATGCACCAATTTCCTTTTTTAGATTCATAAACATAGGAATTTAGAATATTCGAGTAGAAAAAAAAAAACTGAGGATTTGAGACCTTCAGTTCCCGAGTTTAAATTCTAATGCAAATAAGTGTCATTTCTAAATTTATATGGGTGAGAGTTTAAAAATAAATAAAAAATTGTATTCAAGTTTTATTGTTCTTCTAGGTTAACTAAATAAGAAAATTTACAAATTCTAAAAAATAAAATCCCATCATTTCTATTTTCATAATTTTGAAATTCCTTAGTAAGGTTTCATCCAAAAACAGTGTAAGGAGACTGAAATTGTAATGGTACATAAATGCAAAATTTAAAAATATGCTTTATGAAGACATGATATGTTTGTAAACGAGTGGTGGTGGTTGATGTATAGATGTGAATGGTTGTGATGGTAGAGTGCTAACGATGGTAGTGGTAGTGGTGGTGGAGGAGGGGAGTCACCAAGGATGATAATGGTGACGTTGTTGTTGCTAGGGAAAAGGTAGTAATAGGATGAGGATGGGGTTGGGGTTGGCAGAAGCATCGATGGCGAGGGTGGTGGTCGTGGCAGAAGCAGTGAATTTGAAAACTGATGGTGGTGGTTGGCAGCAGCATCGATCAATCGTTTATGTACCACATATAGTTTCTGTAGTTTTATTTTTTGTGACATCAGACAAGGAAATCAGGACATTTTAATTTAAAAAAGGTTTGAAGGTTGTTTAAATGCCGAATTTATTTTCCACGCCCGATAATCACCATTCACTTTTATTATACATGTGATTTATCCAAAAAAACAACCATCTGCACTCTATCCCGAGCGCAGAAGCATGATCACAGCGTATATTTCTTTGCTCTTGCAAATTACTTGTCCAAATATAGCCTAACACTGTGTTTGAATCTTTGAATGAGAGAAATAAATTTAAAATATTAACAAAAGTCAGAATTTATAAATCGACATGCACCAATTTCCTTTTTTAGATTCATAAACATAAAAATTTAGAATATTCGAGTAGATAAAAAAAAAACTGAGAATTTGAGATCTCCAGTTCCTGAGTTTAAATTATAATACAAATAAGTGTCATTTCTAAATTTATATGGGTGAGAGTTTAAAAATAAAAAAATTTCTATTCAAGTTTTATTATTCTTCTAGGTTAACTAAATAAGAAAATTTACAAATTCTAAAAAATAAAATTTCGTTATTTCTATTTTTATAATTTTGAAATTCCTTAGTAAGGTTTCATCCAAAAACAGTGTAAGGAGGCTGAAAACAAAATTTATAAACAGATGACCTGTTAGATACCTATTTTGTTTTATGATGTTTTTGTTTCACCCTTTATAATTTCCTACATTTTGAGCACAAAAAATAAAAATAAAAACAACAAAAAATAAAGTTCAAACAAAAAACCGTCTTTTGCTATTTTTTTAATTTTGGTCTCGCAAAACCCAAATAAAAACAAAATAAAACAAAACAAAACTATTCTCTCCCACGTATAGGAAGATATCCCCTTAAAACCCTACAACAGACAAACTCATCCTCCACCGCAGCTTCCACCGAAAACCTTTCCGTACTTTTCTCTCCTCCTCCTCCCAATTAAAACTCCCGACATTCCTCCTCTGACAAAAACACAAAATCCCCAAATCTTCTCTCCCGTTTTTATTTATCATCTCTCACTCTCTTTTCAACCAATCAAAACCCACAACCCGGACCGACCCGATTCCCCCCGGTTCGGTCTCATCTCGGCATCCCATGATGCCGGAGAGCGAACAACGACAGCCGCTGCTGGCGCCACAGCAGCAGCGCGTCCCCGACAATGCCCTGTTCGGGAAGTACGAGCTCGGCAAGCTCCTCGGGTGCGGCGCCTTCGCCAAAGTCTACCACGCCCGCGACGTCCGCACCGGCCAGAGTGTCGCCGTCAAAGTCATCAACAAGAAGAAGCTCGCCGGCACCAGCCTCATGTCCAACATCAAGCGCGAGATCACCATCATGCGCCGCCTCCGCCACCCCAACATCGTCAAGCTCTACGAGGTCCTCGCCTCGAAGACCAAGATTTACTTCGTCATGGAGTTCGTGAAAGGCGGGGAGCTTTTCGCCAAGGTGTCGAAGGCGCGTTTCTCGGAGAATCTCAGCCGGAAGTACTTCCAGCAGCTCATCTCCGCCGTCGGGTACTGCCACTCTCGCGGCGTCTACCACCGGGATTTGAAGCCCGAGAATTTGCTCGTTGACGAGAACGGGGATTTGAAGGTTTCGGATTTCGGTCTCAGCGCCGTGACCAACCAGATCCGACCCGACGGGCTCCTCCACACGCTATGCGGGACCCCCGCTTACGTGGCCCCGGAGATTTTGACGAAGAAGGGATACGACGGCGCCAAGGTGGATGTGTGGTCGTGCGGCGTGATACTGTACGTTTTGAATGCCGGGTTCCTGCCGTTCAACGACCCAAATCTGATGGCCATGTATAAGAAGATTTACAAGGGAGAATTTCGGTGCCCGAAATGGATGTCGTCTGATCTGAAGCGGTTTTTGGGTCGGCTCATGGATACAAACCCAGCGACCCGGATCACGATCGACGAGATTTTGAAGGATCCGTGGTTCAGAAAAGGCGGGTGCAAGGAGATCAAATTCTACGACGATGATTATTCGATGGACGACGCCAAAATTGGCGGCGGCGAGGAGGAGCAGAAGGGCGTGACGAGCCTGAACGCGTTCGATTTGATTTCGTTCTCGGCCGGGCTGGACCTGTCCGGGCTGTTCCAGCCATCGAGCAGCAGCCCGGCGGAAGACGGCGAGCGATTTATCTCGGAAGATACAGTGGAGAACGTGGTGGATAGAGTGGCGGAGTTTGCAAAGGCGGAGAAGCTGAGGGTGAGGAGGAAGAAGGATTGGGGGCTGGAGATGGAAGGGCAGAATGGGAATTTATCAATCGGGGTGGAGGTTTCCAGATTGACGGAAAATCTAGTGGTGGTGGAGGCCAAGAGGACGGGCGGCGACGCGGGGCCGTACATGGAGCTGTGGAAGAACAAGCTCAGGCCTTACCTGATTTGCCCAGATGATCAAAGTCCCTCATCGTCAATATCAACTCCTTCCTCCTCCTCGCTCGCTTGCCCAGTCGACGAATGTTGATTGTGGGTGTCGAACGACATGTCGCTTTTTGGAATGGTAATTAAAATTAATCAAGTGATTAATTAATAAAAATTAAAAAAAGAAGAAGATAATGGGTTGTTGTGTTTGTACTGGCAAATGGGATTAATAAAAGATTACTAAACCGATTTTGTAATCTGGGATTAAGACTGGGATTAGGGAAAAGAGATATATGTGCATGTATAGGGGAGGTGATATATATATTATTTATATATAGCCTTTGATAGGGCAATGTACAAGTTAAGTTGTACAGATTATATGAGTAAGTTGATGAGGGCAACAGAGGATGAAGGGTTAGATTTAAATCTAATCAAAACTCTGACTCTTTTGCAATGCATCTTGTATAATTGTATTGATTCTTTCTTCTTTCAATTTTGGTGTTTGTATTTAAAATCTTTGGTCTAATGACGTTTATTTATCTAGAATAAGGGTTAGAAGTGTTTTGATTTCTAACTTTTTGTATGTAATTAGAAGTATGTGAGTCTCATAATTCAGTTTGGCAAACAAGTTGTGTTTGTTGTATTAGTGTCGTTTTCGTATCATATCCCTTATCTTAACCAATGTTCTAAAAAAGTGCCTAGGGGCTGGGTAGTGGTGACCCGAGGCTGTTCTTGCAAATCGGTTGGAAAAATCGGCGAGGCTTTAGGTGGCAGCCTAGGCCCTAGGCCCTTTTTTTGTTTTTTTTAATGAAATTCAAATATATATAAAAAAAATCCTATCCAAGTCTAATTGGTTTAAAATTGTGAACTTGTTGTACATGTGTTATCCTATAATACTCCTCGCTATGGTTATATGGTATATATACTTAATGTATTTTTAAAATTTGGACTTGTTGGATACTCTTTTTGCATTTTATCGTTCTTTTATTATCTTATCTATAGATTTCATACAAGTATAATTTTTTGTAAGTGTCAATATGCACTTATTTACAAGATATACAAGGAATTTACCTAAATCTGCCTGGGCGCCCGCCGCTCGACTAGCGCCTAGCATCTTTTAGAGCATTGATCTTAACATATCGTGTCGTGGCAAGCTCACTATCTTAACGGGTGTTTTATTAGGTGAGCCGATAACGACCTGATTCGTCAACGGATCGTGTTATTTCTTGTTGGGTTAACGAATGTTGTCTAGATTTGAAAAAGGATATTTTATGGAGTTCTTAATGGGTGACTTGATAACAACCCAACTCGTTAACTGGTGATCCGATAAGACCTACATCGATAACAAGTTGATTCGAAACTTATTATATTTGTGTTAAGTTAATGGATCGTCCAAAAAATTAGCAGGCCAGGCCTACTCACAATACAAACTGCGATTGAACACCAATGAACTCATAATTGGTTAAGATAATTGAATCTTTTGATTTCCGACTTCTTATACGGAGTGGAAAGTTTGTGAGTCTGACAATACAAACTGTAATTCAAACTTAAGAACCAAGTATTTTGGCGGGTTATGGGTCGTTGATTCCATACCTTTTCATTCTCTTCCTCATTCATGACTTTTTCAATTCAAGATTGTATCCATTACAAATAAATAAACACATCAAAATTATATTTTATTCGTCAAAATTATGTTTTATTCTTTCATATTAAAAAGATCTCAAATTTGAATCTTCCGTCCACTAGTGCATCTCAAAAATTTAATTTGACAACTGTAATTTGGTTGCTGTTCACATAGTGGGTTGACACGGACCGAAAGAATGGAGTATTTTATACTTATCAATTATGAACTTGCTGCCATTTGCCTACCCATATACATTTTTTTATTTTTTTATATTGAATGGATTAGACACAAGGCATCATAATCATATAATAAATAATGAATGTGACCATATAACAAACTGGTTTAAATTGCTAGCCGACCTCTATATTATGGGCAAAATTATTAAAAATACACATTTAGTGCTCAGACCAAACCAATTATTAACAAGACCTTTCTCTCTACGTTTGGAATATGCGGACTCGAAAATCTGAGTCGTCTAAGGAAGAAAGAGAGATTCAAACTCTTAATTTGCATGAGATAGGATAATGAACGGATAATTGGGGGTCGGGAGATTGGAATAATTGCCAATTTGCAAGATTTTAGGAACCGATTTCAGGTGATAGAGTGCTCTGCATCATTTATTTTAGCAAGCTTTAATAAAAAGAGCTTAGATGAAGATTATTTTAACCATAAACCAGCTTAAAATATTGTTTAACAAAAAACTCTTCAAATTTAAATATAGGGAACTTTAACGAAAAAAATTCGGTACTGTTCACTTTAACGGAAAAAAAACCACATTTTTACATTAAAAAATAAATCCTGATATTATTTACTTTACTCTTTATTTTGTCTTTATCGTTAAAATTCAAAGTTTTCAAATATTTTTTATTATTTTTCCTTTAAATATAAGGACAAAAACTCTAAATTATATACGGGCTGAATTACAAAGCCCATCACGCTCAAATGTAACTTTTTAAAATTGCTTTAACAGAAAGAGAAGAAGAAAAGTGTCTCTCACTTCACTCCGACCCCAGGTGGCCTCACCCTTTCATATTTAGTTTTTTATTAAATTGTTTTTCAATGAAATTGGAACAGCTAGCATCCCAACATGTTTTAAGAAATTATGTGGTGCCCCACCTCCAACCTTTTATGCGTCACATCCCTTTAGCTCTCTCCTTTCTTTTATTTTATTTTATTTTTTATTTTTATAAATTGTTGTTCAAATGCTTTTTACATCATATGTTTTACACTTTTATTTTGTTTTAAATTTACGATAAATTCATATGATTTTTATAAAATATTTCTTAAAGTACTATGGAGCTGTAATTATTTAAATTTTCATTTTATTTTATCAAATAATAAATTTACTTACATTTGTCTAGTTCTCCGTCCGACTAGCACCTAACGTCTTTTAGAATCATGAGAAAAAATGTGTGTTCTTCAGTTTTTTAATAAATAATGTATAATTTTGCAATAGTTCTAGCAATAGTGTGCGTTATTTTTTTTGTTCAAATTCAGAATTAGTGTGGATTATTGTGTTATAGTTCCAGAAATAGTGTTTATTTTATTACCTTTCATAAATAGTGTGAGTGATTTTGAACAACTTTCGGAAATAGTGTGGCTTATTATGTTATAGTTCTAGTAATAGTATGAGTTATTTTGGGTCACTTTCAGAAATAATGTGAGTTATTATTCTATAGTTCCAGAAATAGTGTGGGTTATGTTTGTTCACTTTCAAAAATAGTGTGTTATTTTTGCTCACTTTCATAAATAGTGTGGTTTATTATGTTATAGATCCACAAATAGTATGGGTTATTTTGGTGTAGTTTCAGAAATAGTGTGAATTAATTTGTTATAGTTCTAGAAAAAACGTGAGTTATTTCAGTTCATTTTCAAAAATAGTGTGTAATTTTGTTGTAGTTCCACAAATATGTGGATTATTTTAGTTTAGTTTCAGAAGTAGTATTTGTTATTTTGCTATAGTTTCAGAAATACTGTTTATTTTGTTTCATTTTAGAAATAGTGTGGGTTATTTTGCTGTAGTTTTAGAAATAATGTGGGTTATTTTGGAGTAGTTCCAGAAATTGGGTGGATTATTTTGCTTCTAGAAATAGTGAGGATTAATTTGACTCAGTTTTAAAAATAATGTGAATTATTTTGGTTTAATTTTCAGAAGTTTTATAAATAATACAAGATTACTCCACCAAAAAACAAAAAAGAATATCTAATCACACTTTTAGACTTATGTTCAACAAATACTTTATAAAGATTCACTTTTAATTTTAACATTTGACAAAAAAAAAATATTTAGTTTGTATTATTTGTTTTTTAATTTTAAGTTGGAGCAAAGACACAAGAACCGTACTTGAAAAGATGACTTCAAATTCCAGTAGCAGTGTCTTTGACAGCATGATGACGACGATGACCATGAAATATGACATTTTGGGCTCTCATGCTCTCTCCCTCTCTCTCAACCTTTCTCTCTGTGTATCAAAATCCAAGTAAAATGCATTTCATACATTCATTAGTAAAAAATTATCAATTTAAATGATGACGTGATAAATATAAAACTTAAATGTATTTATGATGTGGCAAAAAAATTAATTAAATATTAAAAAACCATTTTAAAAACAAAACTAAATTAAAAGTTATAAGGGACCCACCCACCTACCTTCTTCTCCAAGGAGAGAGATGGCGTCCACCAAACTTTCATTGCAATTTCAAAAATTGCAGCGGGCAGCGAGGTTTCTATCTCATCTTTTCTCGGTCTCTCTCTGCCGGGAGTGCATCCTCTATCTCATCTTCTCTCGATCTCTCTCTCTGCTGCTGGGAGCGCGGCTTCAATTCCACCATGTGTAACCATGAAATGTAAAGCTTAACAAAAAAAATCAACTTTTGTCATTTTTATATGAATGGAGGAAATGCAGCAGAGGTAGGAGGAGGGAGGGACTAAAGAGTCAAGTATTGAGTCATCAAGTTACTTGGATGTTTATTATAATTTTTTTTATAAATTGGTAGATTAGACAAGGGCATAATTGTAATTGTAAGAGTAGCATATTGCTTATATATATATATACTGAAGCACCATTGTATTTTATCAACATTGAATGAAATGACGGAAGTATATTCAGAAACTGTGTATTCTTGGATTCTACAGGGACAACGTGTTGGGTTGCTGTCAGGGGTAAAAACGGAAACTCAATTTTTGAACCATTTTAATTGGATTGGTTTAGGGTTAAACTTTGTTCTAACCATTAAATAAAGTTACTACATGATTTTTAGTTAAAATTCAAAGTTTTGAAATTATTTTCATTAATTTTTCTTTTATTTATTTGTTTATTTATTGGAGTGACGTTTTGATGCACTGTTTCGTGTTAATTACTTCAATAATTCATCAAGAAAGTGATCAGGCCAGCCAGCAATTATAGGCAACGATACAAGGAGGGACAAAAGCAAAATTATGGGCATCAATCATGAAACGGATAAGTTCAAGTAAAGAATATAGAGTAATTGAGAGTAGGGAGAATGGAGTTGGGAGGAAGCTAGCTCAATCTTCCATGATGAGAGAAAGAAGTTTATGTCTCGTGTGAAAATATTTTTAAAATGATTAAAAGCATATTGGATAAGAAAAATTCGCTTTTAATTTAAAAAAAAAATGTGATTTTTTATAAAAAATTTTAATTGTATTTAAAATCTCATTTAAATAGACACAAATGTTCTCAATATATGTGCATAGTTGTTGATTAAAAAATTTCAATACTATAATCAAATGTTGCTCCCACCAATATTTTTATCATTTTTTTTATTTTCTTTGTCAATTGAAGACCGTAGGTTTCTCTCAATTTTATATTTTTAATAAATAGACAAAGAAAGGAGTATCAACATCTTACTTGGCCAGATAGCTTGTTCTTATCCAGCTAGGAATTAACATAATATATATATATATATAGCAACAAGTGAACTACCAGAATGAACAAATAAAAATAAATTAAATTTTACTTGTCTCAAATTTAAAGGATTAATGTACAACCAAAATAAACAATACAAGAATCCAAATAAAAATTTATTCATTACAGTTCAAATTTAAAAGAGTTCAACAAAGTAGGATGAAGTTGAATCGGATTCCCATCGGTTTTTTTATAATGGTCATTTGAACCACATTTTGAACATTTTCGAGTTGATTTTTCTTCTTTAGGTGATGAGAATCTTTTTTTTTGTTTTTTCTCCTATCACGTCTTCTTCGCGTAATTGGTGGGTAGGACAATTCTTTACACACAAAAGCAATTTGCAAACAAATGATTTGTATGAGAAGTGGATACTGGTCTGCTACATAACTACGAAGGCAATTTGCATAAAAACTACGGAAGCAATTTGGATAAAAACTACATAAGCAATGATGTTAAAGTTACATTAGGCAATTTACATAAAAACTACATTGCATAAACACTTGAGAACAAATAAAAATGTACCCAAATACATACAGACCGATAGCAAAGAACCACAAAACCGCGAAACCACATTTAAGTACCATCCATTTCTCTCCCAGAATCATCGAAACCAAAGAACCAAAAAAAGATACCGACCAAAACATGGAATGAATCAAAAAATAAAAAGAAATCGTAGACGAGGAAAAATGAAAAAACCATCTATACCATCGTTTAGGGCTACACAACCAACAATGATGCCTTCAATATGTCTCCACTATTTCTTAGGTTTTGACGTCAGAAATTTATCATATAGGGTTTTTATTTTTTAGTTTATTTGATTTTAAAATTTAGGGTATTTGTGTCTATTTAAGTGAGATTTTGGATATATTTGAAAATATTATAAAAATTGACATTTTTAAAATTAAGAACTAATATTTGGCTATATTTGATAAATACTGGTTTTTGAAACCAATCTTTAAAAAAATGCAAGTAAATTATAAAAAGGCACTTGAAATGCTTTTAAAATGACTAAACATTTTTTATATGAGAGTGCTTTTCAAACCAATTATTAGTAAAAATGTAATTAAATCCTTAAAAAAAAGCACTTGAAATGCTTATAAAATGACTAAACACGTTTGATGGGAATGCTTTTGGAACCAATCCTTAGTGAAATTGCAAGTGAATCCTAAAAAAACATTTGAAGTGCTTCTTGGAAGAATTAACTGGTGATTCTTGCAGAAAGTGTTTTCAGTCATTTTAAAATCACTTTCAAACGAGTTCTTAATGAGAAGAAATTTTGTGTGTGCAGGAGTCTCTGTAGGGTACCACACTTAATCAAGCCCAAATAGAGTAAGTTGAATCCTTTGATGAGAGGTAGCATGAATGGCGTGACCCAAAGCTCCACAAGAATTTCTCCGTAACAAAAGAACAAATGCATAATGTAGTATATCCTTCTCTTACTTTTATCCTGTCTATGGGAATATGGATTTGTGTTATGTTACGCGACCGTAATATTTTGTTACGTTCCACCGCTGTTACGCCAGAAATAAAAGGTTCCACACGAGCTCCCGTTCTGCGGCGTGGCGGCAGGGCCGATAGGGAATTGGCTCCGGGTGTAGATAGGGTAAAATCTGCAGGGGTCATGCAAGTAAATAGGCCCCTTCCCTTCTCTTTTGGATAAATGGGGTTTGTCTATTCGAGGACCACGCAATTCTAACCTAATTCATATTCTCAGGTCTCAACGATCAGTGCTTCAATTTCCATGTTTGGTTCGCGGATAAGGTAGGAGAATGCTCATGTGATGCAATTTCCATGGTTGGTAAGATCAGCGCTCAGATTATGACAAGTTACCAGACGGGTTTATCAAATTTGTGATGGGGAGAATCTCGTACTCTTGGTCACTCTTAGAAAGTTCATGCAACGTGCAATGCAGTGGTATCCTATTACAGCATAAATCAAATGTGGAAACAAAGAAAAACGATACCTTTTCTTTTCTTTTCTTTTTTCTTTTTTCCAATGATTTGAAGTACGAGAATGAAAGTCTTTCATACGCGTACTTTAGGAATGAGTATGCAAATTTCCTAAGCGAGACAATAAGTAATGTTGTTAGCTTCTGTTTGCTTTTTCAGGGAGGTCAAACGTCGGGAAATAGACTTCGTTGCTATGATTTCATCAGCTGTTCAGTTTGTGGATGACGAATGTGCTTCTTCCGCAGACCATTAATTTCTTCAATCTGGGATCAAAGCTCTGCTTGGTTGATTTGCCCGGTTATGGCTTTGCTTATGCTAAAGAAGAATTTAAGGATGCTTTGGTGGAGCTTGTGAGTATACAACTTTATGTTCTCTTTTTCATTTCTAAAGTGGAATTTGGTGAATAAAACTGTTTACTTGCAAGTGAATCCAAATATCTAAATCTTATATGTGCCAATATAATTGGTTTTTTGGGCGCTTCAAATTTTGTAGGTGAAGGAGTATGTTTCGACAAGAGTTGGTCTAAAGCGAGTGTGTTTACTTACTGGTACAAAATGGCGAATGAAGCCAAGGGATCATGAGCTCATTGACTTGATGGAAAGGTAGACAACTGATTTTATTAAACCAATGTCGGGATTAACTCATCGGTTACACTGATTCTATGTGGTACAAGATACCACACATTCCTCTATTGTCTTCGATTGGTGTATACGCACATATGTATCAGATTTTATTAACTAATACGGATTCGGTTTACAGAGCTGAAACTAAATATCAGGTTTTATTGACTAAGACGGATACGGTTTTCCCAATTGATGCGGCACATCGTGCAATGCAAATTGAAGAGGTCATTATGGCTTATTTATACTGGCATTTCACAATATATAAGAAGCATTTTCTCAGTAAGACTATCTTTTTTAATCAATATATCTGATTTTGCATAGTCTGAAAGCAAATAAGTCTTTGGTCCAACCCGCGGTATGGAGTATGCTGTTATCTGATCAGTTGATAATCACAAGCATACTACTTACGCGTATCAGTGTTGAAAATAATGTAATCACTCCGGATTTGGTTCTTATTTCGGGTGATGGTGAGCTCGAAATCTGGAGCTGGTATTCGAAGTTTAAGAACAGCCCTAGCGAAGATTGCCCGTCTTGCCAAAGTCTAATATGCAGCATCAGGTAAATGTAAACTCTTAATCCAGGGTGCATTTAAGCTCTTTTTTCTTAATGTGAACTCATCTATATAGTTATGTACTTCTAGGCTGTGGCGTGCTGCTTGTACTAATGTTTTGGCTTGGAAGCCAAATTTCTCAAACTCATAGAGTTGCCGGATGCGTTTGATGCAGATTGTTCGCCTACACAGATTGAGCAGGGCGCCGAAATAGTTTGGTAATGCCTGTCTCGATTAGCAGGACGACGTTGAGTTGACATTTGGCGAGTTAAATGAGAATTAGTTTTGTAGATTCTAGTTTATTTCTTACATTTTAAGTTTTTAAATTGAAGGTTACATTTGATTGCAGACATTTTAAGATAGTGAATGGCTTTTATCGGCTGATTGGTGCAAATTGCAGCCATTGCTCACGTATTCTCAAGTTATGCCTTTAGCACTGCTGTATTAGTAGTTTACGCTAGCGTCGGTCGCCGGCCATGATGGCCGCCATTGATGATCGTGAGCGCCGCGCTATCGGGCGGCTTCGCTATTGTCGGTCATTTAAAAAGGATAGTGGAAAACCAGTACAAATGCAACATGGTGGACTTTCCATTGTATAATTTTATCCTTCCTTGGGATATGTAGGGAAAAAATGCCTTTATACTATTGGTTCGACGATCTCAGTCGAAGAAGCACTTAAACACGACGGACGCACTAGGGACAGAAGACATGGCAAAGCAGCCCAAGAAGCACTTTCCATACATAATTACTTTTCAATTTGTTGGTTTACATTATGCCAAAGCACTTAAGTAAAGCAAGTAAAACAACAAAAAGCAAAACAAAGATAGAATTCTTGAACACGCAGTTGATTTTTATTGCTAGATTCTACAATGTGGGGTAGGTATTTAAGTTGGTGATTAGGGTAGGGAAGGGGAGACTAATCTAACATTAGGACTATTAAATGAGTTATCATGTCAGTATTACAATCTAATGATATTATTTTCGTGAGTAAGAAGTCTTCAGTTAAATTCTTCTATATGACGAGTTTGATTCCAAGATATAACTGACTCATTGTGTGATTCAGTCCAAATCGCCTATTTCAATGTTGTATAAAAAAACAAACTCTCCCCATCTTCAATCTATAATCGAGCATCTTCAGCTCATATGTCCACGTAAGCATTATAACTTCTAGAGTCAACAAAACTCGATAAACTCAACTAAAACCATTAAGTATAATCTATATCACAAATGTTTGGCAGATTGTGATGAAAATGCTAATCTCCATACGTAAGTTCATAAATGGGAAAAAAAAACTTTGTGCTTCTTGCCTTTGCAATATATTATGACCATATTATTTACTAACTTTTTTTACTACAAACGATAATCCATCACTTGCATATTTTTTCGTAATATAAATAGAAATTATAAACAATGTTTTATAATTTTCTTGATGTTTAATTTTTTCTAACAAGGGTGCTGTATAAGGCCTATTTTATATATTAATACTACAACTAAAGTATACAAAAGTCTTCTGTCTATATTATCACATGTTCATTAATAATAACAACACAACATGGCGTTGTGATTGGTGCACATGAAAAAACCAAAATTTAAGTCAAAATAAATTCCCACTCAAAGAGACTCAATTCTTTGTATCAAGGGAAAAAAAAAAAACTCTGAATTCTAGATGCAGACTTGCAAATCAATTTAATTTAAAACATTCATTCTTGCACTCGAGATTTCTAATTCAATTATCCATTCTCAACATTTGATGCAATTTAATTAAAAACATGCATTCATGCACTCGAGATCTCTAATTCAATTACCCTTCATTCTTACACCCGAGGTCTCTAGCTTGATTACCCGTCCCTCAACATTAAAGTCATGTTCAAGCAATTAGACAACTAATTTGAGACGTGTGTGTGGATGTGCGTTTGGTTAGGCCAAATGCAATTATCGCAATACTTTGAATTAGTTTAAGTCATGACCTCATTTCCATAACCAAAACAGAATAAAATTGACCATTCCCTCTCACCATTGTCATTCTTCAACTGCACTCCCTCCCTTTTCATAACCAACACATTTGTCAATCCTCTCTCTCTCCTCCTCTCTTTCTCTCTCCTCTCCTCTCCTCTCTTTCTCTGTGCATGCTTGAGAGATTGAGAAGGAGAAATGTGTCCC
The DNA here is from genome assembly GCF_963583255.1 of Pyrus communis. NCBI lineage: Eukaryota > Viridiplantae > Streptophyta > Magnoliopsida > Rosales > Rosaceae > Pyrus > Pyrus communis. The sequence goes on along the minus strand of NC_084810.1, from coordinate 24,212,455 downwards.
CTGCGGCTGATTCTCATATTCCTCTCCGCCACCCTCGCCGGCTTCTTTGTCCTCAGAAACCTCAAATCCGACGGCCCCCAATTGGAAATGCCGCAAGATGAACAAGAAACCCACCAACTGCAAAACCCCAACAAATCTCCCCTCCAATTCTCCAAGGTTCCCAATCCATTTTCTCCCTTCAATTCCTGCACCATTTCTGCTTTTCTCTTCTGGGTTTCTCTCCGTTTTAACAAATTTCGCTTCTTTTGTGTCCTTTTGCAGGTTCGCTCCGCCGTGGAATCGGGGTTCTGGACCGTCGTGGACATGGCCAGTGGACGCTACCTCTGGAGGCATTTGGCGTCGTCGACGGCGGCGAAGCAGTCGGATTGATGCTATAATTGCTGGGAATCTCACACGAGTCCAGGTTTGAGATTGACTACTAAGAATCTAAGATGTTGTAATTTTGAAAGGACCCAATTGAAAAGAAATCCGAAATGTTGTATGATGTTTGCAAATGGTGTGCTGTAGCTGTAATTACTACCATTCAGCAACAATATCAATCCAATTTGTATTGTAATTTTGCTATTTTACACTATCTGGTTCTGGTTTCTGTATTAACTAATCAAGTGTGGTGTGGAGAAATTTCACCAAGACATAATCCACCTCTATCTCATGCTATTCCCTGTGCTATGTATAAAGCTAAGGCTTGCGAACTTCGGCGGCTTTCATACATTATACTTTTCCTTGCTAATGCTATTTACAAAGAGAGCATGTTGTCAGTTATATAAGAAAGTCTCCTACTTTAACCCGTTTGAGTGTTCATTAATCGATTAGCATAGGTACTATTCTTGATGTTAATGAGAAGGCCGAGAAAGGATTTTATGAAACGCTCGTTTAGAACATCGAAGGCTGGGATACACCAATATTCATGCTTATGCTTGCATTCACAAACATAAGGATAAATTGTCTGTTTATGGTGAGGGATTTTCTGTGTTTTCGTGGTTAGGGATAATGGAAATTGTTGTTTGTCATGGCTGCTGGTTTATGGTTAATCGAGTTTGCAATTTGCAGCCCAATATAGAGATTTTTTTCTCTTACATGCCCACATGCGAATGTGTAATCTATGCTGCTGAATGCTGCTGTCGTATCCTATGAGCTAATGTTTGTTGATGATGTTAGGGCATTTGGAAGGGGAGTGTTGTGATGCCATTCGTGTTACCGCTATTTGAGATGTGGATTCTTTGTCTATAGTAATGGTAGTTTGTTTTGCTGGCTTTCTATGTGACTATTGAGGCAAGATTCTACATTTCTGGTATTCTGGTTGTGAACTGTTGATGCTCTCTGCTTGTAATGTGTAATTTTTTTTTCGTCAAACGAATTGGAATATGATGCTTTTGTAGAGTGGTAATTGCTCCGTTAATGCTTCTCTCCTTTTATCTTCCCCTGTCTCAAATCCGTTAGCTATTGTTTCCTTAGTTGATGTCTTCTATGTTGAAAACAATAATGTCTTGACAAGCCAGAAATGAATTTGATGCATTTTAAGAACATGAACCAACTAGCCAAGTGTAAACGACAAACTTAAGGATAATGTTAGCTTAGACCTAGGGGTGGTATTGGTACGATTACCGTACCAAAATCCATGTACGAATTACTATACCAAACTTTTGATATGACAAAATCTATTATCATATTACCCTGTCAAATTTTTGATATACCGAATTTCGGCATGTAAAATAATTCAGTTGGTATGATATAGTAATTGTAAGTGCCACTTTGTTTTGGGCCAAATAGTCAGAGTTGAGTAGCCTAGTTTTTGTGCTTAAATTGTGGTAGGTTTTCTGACTTGGTGATTTGGATTTATTGTTTTGTTGTACTTTTGGGTTCATTATTTCTCTTGATTGGCCAACCTTTTGACTACATGTGGGGCTGGTATTGCTAACTGATCGATCAGTTGGTCGGAGAATGTGACATTTTCTAATTATCCATACATCCACAACTTGATTGATTCAACTCCCTCCCTTCAAAAACTCAGAATAATGCTTGATAGAAATGGAAAAGGATTTTCGTCGGATTCTTTTCGTATACCTTGCGAACAGTTTTCATTAAGTGTTATTTATATTTAATTTTAAATTTTTAAATGATTTATGACCGCACGATGTACGATGAACGATCTCGATCACATAATCTTTAAGATTTCCAGAAAAATGATACTTTTTCGTTAGAAATCAAGGTAAACTTATATCAAGATAAACTCCACCTGTATCAAAATAAAGTTAATTTCTATTAGGACATTATTATTTGCATACTTATTTTTACTTCTCACATATTTTTATTGATTTTCTTCATTTCACTAGATCCGACGATCGAAAATTAAGACGCGTGTGTAAGAAGTAAAAATAGTGTGTGAATAACACTACTCTTTCTATTATTGAGAGGGATTCGAAATCAATGTTATAACAGGAGTGAATAGATTATAATACGTGTCAGTCACAATTAAAAAGGTATCTAAATGAAAGAAAATCAGTCAAACCCCTTCCAAAACTAAAGTAAGAGAATTGCAAAGTGAGGGATTTATCTGGTTCAAAATGAGAGTGAGGTCAATTTATAGTGGACTTGGTGTTGTAACTCGTACCACTTCTTGAAGATTTTTTATGGAGTTCTATGGTATAAGATACTTTGGGAATTTTAACGGTTAAAATTTAATTTAAAAATATAAAAATTAAGATCTAATGGTTAAACAATTACACTGGATTTATAGAAGTTTTACTCATCAAATACGTAAAAAATATAAACGGCAAAAACTAAGAGCTTCGATAGCCAAAAATGAAAAAGTAGGTAAAAATCAGTCTATTCTTTTTAGGTCCCGTTCTTTTCTTCTAATCCATTAAATTAGGGGATTTTTATTATTAAAATTTGATCTAACGGTTGAAGTTATTATAATTTGTAGGCTCCTTTTTATGGCAGTTGAATCAAATTTCAATAATACAGATTTCCTAATTTGATGAATTAAGAATAAAGAATCCGGAGTAGAGTAGAAAGAAGGGATCTTGGAGAGGATCCCTTTCGCTTGGTTTCGCTTTCAGCACCACCGACAGATCACGACCGTCGAATGGCGTGGTTTTCAAACAGTCAATAAGGATAAAATATTCCAACGGTCGAATCGTATTCATTCCAATTTCAGTATACCTCTCTGTGTCTGCTTGTGTTCGCAGAGACGAGAGAGAGATGAGGCAGAAGAAAAAGGCAGGATCAGAAATCCCAGAAACCCTAACAGCGATGCCAGAGGAAGAAGAAGAAGGAGATGGTCGATTCTTTGCTTGCTATCTGTTGACCTCTCGCAGCCCTCGCTACAAGGGCCACACTTATATTGGGTAATTTCCCAATATCCTTAGTTACTTTTATTAATTTTTAATCTCCAATCAGTTCAGAATAATCAGATCATTCTTGATTCAATCATTTTTCCATCTGAATTTCTTTAAATTTTGAAACTTTCTTTTAGAACTGCGATCAATAATTCTGCCCAATTTCACTGTTTGTTCATTTGGCACTATCTGATTTGAATTTATTTGAAATTTGAGACTTTATGTTGCTTTCTTTTATAAATTGGATTAGCAAGTGTCCCCAGTTTGACTGTTTGTTTATCTGGGTGATGCTGAATACAGGTTCACAGTGAATCCGAGGCGGCGAATAAGGCAGCACAACGGAGAAATATCGCAAGGAGCCTGGAGAACGAAGCGAAAGCGGCCTTGGGAGATGGTCTTGTGCATCTATGGTTTCCCAACAAACGTTTCTGCTCTCCAGGTCTCTACATTTTTGTCTTTATTTCCTTCCAAATATAGTTAATTTATCAATTATGATTGATTAGGATCAACTTAGATGCAAATTTCTTGAGAATTATATCTTAATTATGTGTCAATTGTGGATATTTCCAGTTTGATTGGGACCTACATTGAGTTTGTACTAATTTAGCATCCATTTGGTTCTTTTTCTTTTTTTTTTATTGATTTGTTGGATTCAAGTTTATATGAAGATTTATTAATTGGAATTTGGGAACTTTCAAACTCCAATTTCTTGAGAATTATGTCGTTTTTCTGTTTCATTTGAGGATATCTCCAGTTTTATTGGAACCCGCACTGGGTTGGAACCAATTTTCAAATCAGTTATGTATTAATATTTGGTTGGGATCATGTTAGCTTGGGGATTTCCGATTTATATCGACTGGATTTGGAAATTGCAGTTTGAATGGGCCTGGCAGAATCCAACTGTATCAAAGGCAGTTAGGCAGGCTGCTGCAAGCTTTAAAACCCTTGGGGGACTTGTCAGCAAGATCAAGCTTGCATACACAATGCTCACTCTTCCGCCATGGAACAGGTATCGTTTTATTTGTTAATGCGTGAATTGTGAGTGAATGAGCACACATGCTTTTTTTATAGTACTAATGGGATGTGAAATTTTGTTTGTTTGGATCATCAGCTTGAACCTCACTGTGAACTTCTTTTCGAGCCAGTACACCAAGCATTCTGCTGGCTGTCCACGCCTGCCGGAGCAGGTGAAGGTCAAAGTTTGCTCCATGGATGATCTTCCTTCCTCAACCAAACTATCTGATGACATTTTTGAAAATGAAGATGATTGGTGCAATGAAAGGGAATGTGATCAAGATATGTGTACCAATAGTTCGCCACAGGAAAACACATTATTGGACGTCATGGTTCATAATTCAGCAGGCGATCAGCATAATGATATCGGCAATAAAGTAGGAAGCTATGAGCACTACAATGAAAAAGAATATGATGAATTCTTGTATGACGGCACTCTAGAGCAAGAACCATTGTCAGATTTTATAGTTCATAATTCAGAAGATGATCAGAATGATGATACAGAAAAGACAATTAACAAAGTATATGGAGAGTGTCAGCAAGTAAAGGAAGATTGCACAGAGCAATTTGGTTTTATCACATCACCGGTGAGAATGCCATCTTCGAATGCGGCTACCACATCTTCTGATGACAGTGGTGTTGAACTGAGGCATCCTGCAAGGGAACAATTGACAATTACAGTTGCGGACGATGATCAGTCACCGGGTGAAAGCTATCTCAGACCTTGTGGAGCCGGGGTAATAGATTTGACTACGCCAGCTCCTCAATGTAGAAGCGGTTTATGCAGCGGGAAGAGTAGAGTTGTCACCACTTATCCTCAGATTATTGACTTGACTATGTCTCCAAATTTTATCCAATTATAGTGCTTGAGGATCTTGTGGTTTGGTTGAATAATTTAGAGGAACTTTTGTCATCTTTGCCTGATGGCATATTGTTGTAACACTTCAGTTCTTACAGTTTTTACTGAAATAAAAATCTTCTTTTTACCCACTTGCTACTTTTACTGCTTTTCTTTGATGGCTTGATGAAGATTGCATTTTTACTCCCCTGCTTTTCACATTTTGTCTTTACAAACTGGTTTGGACTACCTTGCATATCAAGGCAGGTTTTATTTCTTCCTCAAAATCCTGCTGATGCTTAAACATTTCGAGTTAATCCAGCTTTGTGTTCGAAAAGTTAACGCTTGTTTCTGCTATGCGACTGATTAAGTTGATTTTCCGTTAGACTGTCACGCAAACTTGTTCTTTTAGTGCAAATTAAAAGGAAACAGTAAACATATAAAACAGAGTAAATATTTGATCAAATTAGCAAATTGAAGAGTAAACTACTATAGTGGAAAGACAAAGTACTTTGATATGGTGCAGATAAATTTTTTTGCACCAATGTTGTAAGAAACACTAACTAAACTGTTCACTAAATCCGATAAAAATTCCGGTACCAAATCTTCGGTACCAACCAAGGCCGATCGCTTCTACAATCCTTAAACATTAAGGTGCTCATCTATAAAAGTGCTTGACCAGAAGTTGCCACCGTCTAATGACTGCAGTTGGAGACGATCCCAGCAATCATCCATACTTGGATGCAACACTTCTTTGAGTTCAGCATATAATTCCTCAACTCTTCCATCACCAGCGACCTCAAAAGCAGTTGGCATAAGCACTTCCGCGGGTTCAGAAAGTAAAAATTCCTTTAAGGCAAAAGCTGTTGGGGAAAGCACTTCCTCTTCTACTGCTCCATCGGTCGGCGCTTTATCTACTGTTTCGTTTGATTCGGCAACCGTGATGGTCAATCTCGGATCATTACTAGTTAGACAAGAATTGCCTTGTCCTTCTTCCTCCTCAACAACATCGATCAGATTCATGTTTTGTTTTGATCCTGCTTCTTGATCATCCTCACTTTTGATCTCTTCGTTTGCACGCTGATTCTTCTTCCTCTTGTTTGAAGTGGTCACTTGATCCTCGAATGATGGTGAAGTCGGACACTTTCTCTTGTTAATGCCGTTCTTCGTTGAAGCGGTCACTTGATCATCCTCTGATGATGATGAACTCGGGCACGTCTTCCTCAACCGGCAAAGCACGTAATCAAAATCGTAACTTGTATGGCTCTTGCGCTTCCTTGGAGCCGCAAAGAGACTGTATTCATCTAGTAACCACGCGCCATGGTCCTCTGAGCCTACATTCTTGTAGGAGAAGGTTCTTTTTAGTCCAATACAGGTAGAAGTTCCGTCAGTCCCCTCAACCCATGCGGGGACTGCCTTGCCGTCCCAGTTACCTCCGCTTCTTCCCATCTTTCGCATGATGTTCGAACCCTTGGGGTTTTTCTTCGTGAGCTCAGAGAAGAAGTACAAGGCGGGTTGATCAGCAGCAGCAAGTTGAAGTGCTCTTCCTCCTCCAAAGGCCTCCCAAATCTCAGAGGGTTCTGAGTGGTTGCCGAAGAGGTTGCACTTGTGCATGAAGGTGTGGTGGGGTGGCGAGGGCAGTAGCCGCGGCGTCTCCACCAAAAAGTAGCGGAGGAAGCGACCGATGAGTTCTTGATCGGTGGGTTTGAAGCGGAAACCGGTCGGGACAAGGGAATGATTGATCTCCATTAACACCACACGAGAAGATGAAGTGCAGTACTGGAGTAGTTAACTAGGTTCTGTGCGGTGTTGTTGATCGGACAGACAATTAGAGATGGCGTAGTTTGGTTTGGTATTTATAAAAGGGATTCAATACAAGTTCCTCAAGCAATTAGGATTGATCACAACTACAGCTACAATTACAACGAGAGAGAGAGAGTTGCTTGGAGGGTAAGTAAGAAATTAGAAACCCTAACTCTAGGACGTCCTGATTGTATTAGGAAATAGAGAGAATCCCAATTTGAGTAGGACTCTTCACATTTATGTCAAAGTTTCATAGCCGTTAGTCATTTTAATAAACCACGTGTTTAATTTGTTACATTCAAGTTTTTTTCTTTTTTTACCCTTTTTTTTTGGTCGGTTAAAAAAATTGAATTTTGTAAAAAAAAAAAAAAAAAAAAAAGTTTTAACGAAACACTCCTAGCACTGTTCACTTTTAACGTTAATGATATTTTTACTCTAAAAAGTCACTTCTACTATTTACTTACAACGCATTTTTGTCCTTTTGGTTAAAACTCAAAGTTTTCAAACCTTTTTTATTAGTTTTTCTAAAAAAAATGCAGACACTAATAAACTGGAAAAAAGGTAAAATTAAATAAACCAGTTATCCATGGAATTTTGTTTGGATAAAAACAAAGGAGTAATTCAAGAATTTCAAGTTTTAGTATTTACTCAAACCAAACTTGAACTTCGTTTTTTTTTTTTTTTTTTTTTAAGGAAGATAATTGGTGGCAAGTCATGGTTATCTACCTTTTTTGGGGGCCGAAAGACTCACGAGCATTTCAAACTCACAGAGGCACTTGGTTTTTTTTTTTTATATTTAACTTGGCTTCTCGCCGTGCCAATTTCTCCGGTGGTTGTTCAGCAGTACTTCGCCATAGAAGGACGAGGACGGACCTGGAAGTTGGAAAGCCCGGTTGGGTCAGTGTTGTGGTATTAATTTAATTTGTGTACGTGATTTGGATTGTGTTGGGTTTTGTTTGTTTAGCATCTCCAGCAGTCCAGATAATGAAGCAAGAACCATGAATTGGAAGAATGCTGCAAATAACTTAGATGTCTTGTACTTGGTATGTATTCAATTGTATTTTTATTCCCTTTTACATGTAGTTGAAGGAGATGAATGTCATAGTTACCGCACTGTCGTCTTTGGAAAGGGCGGTAGGTACATTCGTTTTCTGTTCAGGAATTGAGCATCCATTAAACTTAAGACCCCATAAAGTTTTTTAGCCCATGCTATCATCCTTGATTGAACGTTTTCAATCCAATCTTGTTTTAACTTTGAGACTTTCTTTTGCTTTCTTTCAGAACTTGGATTAGTAAGTGAGCCCAATTTGACTGTTCGTTTCTTTGAGGGGTGTTGATGCAGATTCTATGTGAATCCTCGGCGTTCAGTTAAATAGCACAATGGAAAATAGCAAGTAGCTTGGAAAACAAAGCGAAAGAGGAAGAGCGATACAATGAAAAACAAGAAACATTATCGGATTTATTGTTAATGGTTTGACAGATGATAAGCAGGTTGATGCTGGCAAGGTGATCAACAAAGTATATGGATGCAGTCATAGAGTAAGACAGAATTGTACATAGAAATTTGGTTTTCTCACATCGCCCGGTGAATTGCGTCTTCGAACCTTGCTGCCTCATTTGATACAGAAGTAACTAAAAATTTAGGCTTGTGTGGATCTTCTAATGTCAGTATGGTTGAATTGTGGCAACCTGCAAGGCAGCAATTGACAACTAGAGTTGTGAATGATGAACAATCACCTGGAAGAAGCCACCTTGGGCCTTATACAGCTGAGGTAATAGGCTTGACGATTCCAGCTCCCCCGTGCAGAAGTGATTTATGCGGCTAGAAGAGCAGCGTTACTAGTGCTTATTGTTGGATTATTGACTTGATTGTGTCTTCCAGTTTCATCCAATTATAGTATGTTCTATGTTGGACACGAGTGTGAGCAATCTTTGTTCAAATTTTACAGTTTTTACTGAAACAAAAATCCTTTTTGCCCACTTGCTTAATTTTATTACCCTGCTTTGATGGCTTGTCTACATTTACTGCACACTGGCTTAAGGTGCCTTGCATCTCAAGTTAGTTTTACTTTCTTTCTCCCAAAACCCGCTTATGCTTTATGCTTAATCATTAAATCACGTGGTAATAAATTAAGCGCACGGGTTGTGAAGGGCAGTCTGGAGATCCAAATGTTTAAGCTTTGTGTTCGATGATGATTAATTAAAGACAAGAAAATATTTATTTTGTGTAAATTAAAAAGAAAATCCATTATTTGACATCAAATTAACAAATCTAAGAGTACATTGACTGGAAAATCAGACTCAGATCATTGATAACTTTATATATATGATCACCGGGAACAAAACGGACTAAAGCCGATCAAATTTGTATATAGATGTTCAGAACTAAGTTGTACTGGCAGTGGAAAATTAGACAGAACTATTACAACATCTCTTGTGCAATGTTAATGGGTGGCATGAACTGATCTTCCAAACAAGCATTATTCGGGTAGCTGCTGCCGTAATATGATTGGTCGAGCACATTCTCGTAGGCATTTGGATGATAAGCTTCTTGTACTCCTCCATCTGCAGCGATCCATTCCTTGTAGAAACTTGGATTCAAAGGTTCCTCTTCATGGGTTTCAAGCAAATATTTCTCTAATAAACTTGGATCCCAAACATTCTCTTCTACTGCTCCATCTGCAGCAATTCCAGAATCTGCTGGAAGTAGCAATTCTTGATCATTATCACCTTCGATCTCTTCGTTTGCGCTCTTCTTCTTCGTCCTCTTGTTCGAAGTGGTCACTTGATCCTCTGATGATGATGAAGTCGGACACTTTCTCTTGTTAATGCTGTTCTTCGTGGAAGCGGTCACTTGATCATCCTCTGATGATGATGTTCTCGGGCACTTTCTGTTGTTATTGTCGGACGTCTTCCTTAACCGACAAAGCACATAATCAAAATCGTAACTTGTATGGCTCTTGCGATTCCTTGGAGCCGCAAAGAGACTGTATTCGTCTAGTAACCACGCGCCATGGTCCTCTGAGCATACATTCTTGTAGCAGAAGGTTCTTTTTAGTCCAATGCAGGTAGAAGTTCCGTCAGTTCCCTCAACCCATGCAGGGACTGCCTTGCCGTCCCATTTACCTCCGTTTCTTCCCATCTTCCGAACGATGTTCGAACCATTGGGGGTTTTCTTCGTGAGCTCAGAGAAGAAATACAAGGCGGGTTGGTCAGGAGCAGCGAGTTGAAGTGCTCCTCCTCCTCCTCCAAAGGCCTCCCAAATCTCAGAGGGTTCTGAGTGGTTGCCGAAGAGGTTGCACTTGTGCATGAAGGTGTGGTGTGGTGGCGGGGGCAGTAGCTGCGGCGTCTCCACCAAAAAGTAGCGGAGGAAGCGACCGATGAGTTCTTGATCGGTGGGTTTGAAGCGGAAACAACTCGGTACAAGGGAATGATAGATCTCCATTAACAATACACGAGAAGATGAAGTGCAGTAGCCGATAGAGTGGTGAACTAAGTTTCTGTGCGTTGTTGTTGATGGGACAGACAAAAGCAAGAGAGCAAAGAGTGAGTGGTATTATTTATAGATATAGAGAGGGGGAGTGCCAATGGGGCGGTGAGGGTATTGGTTTAGGGTTAATTAGTTGCTTGGAGGGTAAGTAAGATATAGAAACCCTAAATTAGCCTGACCTATTTGTATTAGGAAATAGAGAAATCTCACTTTTAGTAGGACTCCTACTCTCTTCATTTATGTTAAGTTTCATAGCGGTTGATCATTTTAACCACGTCCTTAATTTGGAAACAATTAAAACCAAATTTTTCTATGCTATTATTATTTTTTAATTCCAAAAAAATTGAAACAAAAAAAAAAAAATGCAGACACTCGCTAAATTGGAAAAAAAAAAAGAATAATTAATTTAATATTAGTCCACTTTTATACCCTAGTATTAGGATTAGCACACTTTTTAGTTATTTTATAATTAGGTCCAATGATTGTAATTCCACAACATTGTCGTTCCTATTTTTTTGGATCATTTTTTCCCAATGTTACCCGTGATCTTAGCATTACTGATAATAATCCTTAATATTAGTCCACTTTTACACCCTAGTATCAGGATAAGTTTATGATAATCCTTAATTTCATGAAAGACTAAAAGATAATTCTCCTGCAAGTGGCCTTTTACCATAGTAGTGAAAATGTGTTGTGTTCTTGCATGATGGCATGGATTTGAACCCTGTTAGTGGTTAATCTAACATTTAACTTACTAACGTTATCGTTTCACTAAAAAAAAAAAAAAAAAAAAAGAAGATAATTCTCCTAATTGTTAGCTTATTAAACCATATGCACGTTCGTCTTCTCCACTTTCTTAAATCCGTTTTCCTCCTCTTCTTTAGGTACATGTCCATTATTTGGAGTACCTGAATAATAGATACGCAAACAATATAATAATAATAATATCGGCTCAACGGGAAGACCAATAAAATTCAAGCAAATTTTAGACTAGAATTTCCACAATTTTAGGTAGACAAACATTAAAATTTACAGGAAGGTAATTTATTTTCCCAAATCTAAATCACTTTTATTTTTGGATGAGTTGTGTTAAAACATACAATGACAATTGATGTAATTTATTTTAAAAACATGGACACTTGTTGACGTCTACTTACTGAACCCCACTTATAAGAACGTAATAGTAATGGATTCCATTCAAAATAGGCATATAAAATTGGACCCATATTTAAAAACCCCCCTGTGTGGTAACTTCAAATTAAGTCGGAAGTATAGTTTCTTTTAGTCCTTTTTTTGTTTTCAAATTTTATGAAAATGGTATTTCTTATGTTCAAAATAGCTTAATATAAAGTGAATTGCTCTGTCCGGAGTTTGCACAATTGCACTGTTGGCACTTGAGTAGGAGATATGTGTCTCATTCATGCTTTGCAACTAGCTCTGGAACAATGTTGCAAATAAACGGCAATAATTGACACTGAAATTTCCTGATGCTGCTAAGTGCTTTTGGATCTTCTCTTGTGCTAGGGATTAGTTTCCTCTGTGATTAGTGCTAGGACTAATATCCTGATGCTGCTTTGTAATTGTATCTTTCATGACTCCTAATCCTAAACCCTATATGGCAGTTGATGCATATTCAATGTAAGTGGTTTAGAATATTGCTTGCACCCGTTATCAAACTTTTTTTCTTTTCGATAGTACATGAAATTTGAACTTCTAACAATGTGGATTCCATGACATGAAAAGCTAGAGGTACAGGAGATTGGTAAATTTGCGGATTTTTCTTTTCAAACAAGGCCACTATTACCAATGACAAGCTCAGCTTGAGAAGGTAAGAGGCTGAGAGATTGTAAAGGAGGCAGAGAGGTACAAACCTGAAGGTGAGGAGGTTAAAACCAAGTTGGATGCCAAGAACTCACTCGCTTGAGAACTACACCTACAGCATGAGGAACACCGTGAAGGATGAGAAGGTTGCCGGGATATTGGACCCTGCAGACAAGCAGAAGATTGAGCTATTGACGAGACAGTTCGAGACGTTCCAACTATATTGTGATTTAGGGTTCTGGCTAATTGTAAAGTTCCAACAATCACTGTATCAGTTTTTGTTTGAATTGTCAGTGAAAATGAGCACAAGTCCTCCAATGTATCACTGTATCAAGGTATCACCGGTGAGAATGCTTCTTCGAACCTTGCTGTCTCATTTGATGCAGAAATAAATACAAATTTTGGGTTGTGTCGATCTTCTAAGGCAGTACTCATGAATTGAAGCAACCCGCAGGGCAATAATTGACAACTAGAGTTGCATATGACAAAGAATCACCGGAAGAAGTTACCTCGGGCCTTTTACAGCTGAAGTAATAGGCTTGACGACTCCACTCCCCAATGCAGAAACGATTTATGCAGCAAGAAGAGCAACGTTACTAGTGATCTTATTGTTGGATTGTTGACTTGATTGTCTCCCAATTTCATCCAATTATAGTATGTTTTATGTTAGACATGTTTGATGATCTTATTGTAATTGTAAGCACACGGGCGCGAGCAATGTTTGTTCAAATTTTACAATTTGTAGTGAAATAAAAATCTTTTTACCCACTTGCTTAATTGTATTACCCTGCTTTGATGGCTTGTCTACGTTTACTCCAAACTGATTTGAGGTGCCTTGCATCTCAAGTTAGTTTTACTTTCTTTCTCCCAAAACCTGCTTATGCTTTATGCTTAAACGTCATGTGGTAACTAATTAAGCGCACGGATTGTGAACTCTTATAATCCGGAGATCAAAATGTTTAAGCCTTGTATTCATAGACGATTAATTAAAGACAAGAAAATATTCGTTTTGTGTAAATTAAAAGGAAAATCTATTAGCAAGTTGTGTTTAAGAGAGCAGCTCCATTATTTTGTCATCAAATTAACAAATTTAAGAGTAGACTTACGGGAAAATCAGACTCAGATAATTCATAATTTCATACATATGTAATCATCGGAAACAAAACAGACTAAAGCCGACAGAATTTGTATACGTACAGATGTTCAAAACCAAGTTGTACTGGTAGTGGAAAATTACACAGAACTATTACAATATCTCTTATACAATTGGTGGCACGAACTGATCTTCCAAAAAACAACTATCCAAGCAGCTGTTGCCGTAAAATGATTGGTCGAGCGCATTCTCGTAGGCATTTGGATGATAAGCTTATTGTACTCCTCCTCTATCTGCAGCAATCCATTCGTTGTAGAAACTTGGATTCAAAGGTTCCTCTTCATGGGTTTCAAGCAAATATTTCTCTAATAAACTTGGATCCCAAGCATTCTCTTCTACAGCTCCAAGTGCAGCAATTCCAGAATCTGCTGGCTGAGGTAATTCTTGATCATCATCACTTTTGATCTCTTCGTTTGCGCGCATCTTCTTATTCCTCTCGTTCGAAGTGGTCACTTGATCCTCTGATGATGATGAAGTCGGACAATGTTGTGCTAGGATAGCACCAAAATCTTTTGGAACCAACTCAAGCTAGCCCACAGGAAATTTATCAAATGAAAATGCAAGAACAAAATATTAAAGACACAAAGATTTTAACGAGGTTCCTCCACAGTCAGTGTAACTGGAGTACGTCCTCGGAGCAGTAGGAGCTCACCCAATAATCCACTATCAACCAAATGGGAGTTTACAAAGTGTTGGTGATCTCACAACCCAAAAGCCCAATACACCCAATAACTCTCACACACCAAAGAAACAAATAGAGAAAGAAATATAATGAATAATTTCTTCTCTATACATATAGCTCAAAGCTATTACAACAACAACTACTTTGGTGGATGATTACTAACCGAAGAGAGGAGCTCTTTTCAAATGGGGGATGTGGCACCCCTTGTTCTCTGCCCTCTTTCTCTCTGCAAAACTCTCTGCAAATCTCCCTTCTCTCTTGTTTCCACACAACCGAATGGAAAAGCAACCAAACCCTTTATTATGAAAAAACCAAAACTCACGAGTGTTGTTTCAAAACCTTTTTCAAAAGCAACCAAACATTTCCCTTATTTTCCTCCCCAAAACAAGGAATGTGTTTCCACCTTTGGATTGTTTAATCACCTAAAGTTTTCTTGGACATTTGTCCACTTGGCCACTTGGCCAATTATTCAACAATCTCCACCTTGGCCAAGTTCCGAAAAACGCCATGATAAGCCAAACAACACAATTAACACACAACATCACTCCCAATCACTAGCAAGAGAACAACTCATGCCGAGCCAAATCTCCAAAACTCCTACTGCTCAACGCCTTCTTTATATAGGCAAAATGTGAGCCAAGTTCAAGCAATGAACAAACTTGGCTACACCAACAACCTTAGTCAACATATCAGCGGGGTTGTCTTTAGTTGGAATCTTCTGGAGAATGATTTCTCATTCACCAACAACTTCACGAACAAAGTGATAACGCACATCTATGTGCTTGGTCCTCGCATGATGAACCTGATACTTAGCCAAATAAATGGCACTCTGACTATCACAATGCACCTCCACCTGCTTCTGATCAACCCCCAAATCTCTAATCAGTCCATGTATCCAAATGGCCTCCTTTATAGCTTCAGCAACTGCCATATATTCAGCCTCTGTAGTAGACAAGGCAACAGACGACTGCAAAATGGACCTCCAACAAACTGGCCCTTTAGCCATAGTAAACACATAGCCTGTAGTAGACTTCCTTCCATCCAGATCACCTGCATAATCTGAATCAACATAACCAACAACAAAATGACCAATACCAGAGTCATCCCTCTCAAAGCATAAACCAACATCTCGAGTACCATGGAGATACCTCAATATCCACTTAGTTGCATTCCAATGCTCTTTACCAGGATTATGCATATATCGACTCACTATGCCAACTGCATGAGCAATATCCGGTCTAGAGCATACCATTGCATACATCAAACTACCAACCAAATTTGCATATGGTATATTTTTCATTTGTAGCTTCTCTTGATCAGTTTTAGGACATTGTAGAGAACTCAATTTAAAATGAGGAGCCAAAGGGGTACTAACCGGTTTAGTTGAATCATGAACTCCAAACTTCCGAATCAACTTCTCAAGGTATTATCTTTGATTCAAGCATACCAAACCTTTCTCTCTGTCTCTAGTGATCTCCATGCCAAGGATCTTCTTTGCTTCACCAAGATCCTTCATCTCGAACTCATTCTTCATTTGCTTCTTCAATTTCTCAATCTCTTTGACATTCTTTGAGGCAATCAACATATCATCAACATATATCAATAAATAAATGAAAGACCCATCTTGCAACTTCTTGAAGTACACACAATGATCATATTGACTTCTAGAATAATTTTGGCCTCTCATAAATTTATCAAACCTCAAATACCATTGTCTTGGAGATTGCTTCAAGCCATAAAGTGATTTCTTCAACTTGCAAAACAAATTTTCTTTCCCTTTCACCATATACCCATCCGGTTGACACATATAGATCTCTTCATTCAAATCACCATGTAGGAAAGCCGTTTTCACATCGAGTTGCACAAGTTCAAGATCATATTGTGCAACAAGAGCTAACATAATGCGAATTGAGGAGTGCTTCACAACTGGAGAAAAGATTTCATTGTAGTCAATGCCCTCCTTTTGTGCATACCCTTTAGCAACTAATCTTGCTTTGAATCTGACATTGCTTTTCTCAGCAACATCTTCCTTCTTGGCATACACCCATTTGCAACCAATAGCTTTCTTACCCTTAGGCAATTTAGCTAACTCCCAAGTCTTGTTTTTCATGAGAGAATTCATCTCGTCGCCCATGGCATTGCACCACTTCTCCTTTTCCTCACTCTCAATGGCTTCCTCAAAATTGGATGGAATCTCATCAGTGATAATAGGAAGAGCAAAAGCAACATAGTCACTATACCGAGCTGGCTTGGTAATTTGTCTTTTTCCTCTGTTCTTGGCAATAGACTCTTGAGGTGAAACTTGCTCTTCAACTTGAATAGAATCTTCAAGTTCAACTTCTTCAACATCCTCATGGTCTCCCACTTCTTCACTTATAGTGGCTTCGACATCAGCGGAAATAGGATTTGAAGTACTAGAGGCAACTTTCTCAAGCTCCACCTGTTGGACATCTTTCACATTCTTTTCAGAGTCTCTGAACATATTTTCTTCATCAAATGTCACATCTCTGCTGATTACAAGTTTCTTCATCTCCGGGCACCATAACCTGTAACCTTTGACACCACTACTAAAACCAAGAAAGATAACCTTTTTGGCTCTAGGATCAAGTTTATTTTCAGTTACATGAAAATAAGCAGGTGAACCAAAAATACGAATATAATCATAATCAGTAGAAGGTTTTCCAATCCATACCTCCATTGGTGTCTTACCCTGAATAGCAGCTGAGGGTAATCGGTTGATGATGTGACATGCATAAGTAACTGCCTCTGCCCAAAATGACTTGCTCAAACCCGACTGAGACAACAAGCATCTAACCTTCTCAAGCAAGGTTCGATTCAATCTTTCTGCAACTCCATTTTGTTGTGGAGTTCCCCGGACACTAAAATGTCTCACAATCCCTTCCTCTTTGCAAACTTTAAAGAAAGGGTCGGATGTGTATTCACCACCATTATCCGATCTCAAAATCTTAATCTTTCTCCCAGTCTGGTTCTCAACCATTTTCTTCCAACCCAAGAAAATGCTCAACACCTCACTCTTGTGCTTCATAGTGTAGACCCAAGACCTTCTTGAATAATCATCAACAAAGGTCACGAACCAATGTCTACCACTCAAAGAGGGAGTCTTTGTAGGACCCCAAACATCCGAATGCACATAATCAAGAATGCCCTTCGTCTGATGTACAGCAGTACCAAACTTCACTCTAGTTTGTTTTCCCAAGACACAATGCTCGCAGAAATCAAGCTTACAAGTCGTGGCACCTTTTAGAAGACCTTGTTTCACAAGCCCTTGTAGAGCTCTCTCACCAGCATGGCCTAACCTCATATGCCACAGTCTAGTAGTATCAGAATCGGATGTGCCCATATTTTCTGAGACTACAGACGCTTCACCTGTCACAGTGCTTCCTTGCAATAAATACAAATGGCCACATCGAGGAGCTTTCATCACAACAAGTGCACCATAAGTCACCTTCAATGTCTGCCCATCTGAATGAAACCTGAAGCCCTTGGCTTCCAAAGTTCCCAAAGAAATAAGATTTTTCTTCAAATTCGGTACATACCGAACACCTGTCAACTCTTTAACCATGCCATCATGCAACTTCAAACGAACTGTACCAATCCCTTTTGTTGTGCAAGGATTGTCATCTCCCTTGAACACAACACCGCCATCAAACTCTTTCAAGCTTGAAAACCAATCCTTGTGAGGAGTCATATGATAAGTACAACCCGTATCCAAAACCCACTTAGTAGCACAATCAAATAATGAGGAAGTGGTTAAAGCAAAATCAGAAAAATCTGTTTCAACCTCAGCAACATTAGCTTCAGAACTTTCTTTGCCTTTGGTCTTCAATCTAGGACAATCTTTCTTCCAATGGCCCTTATTACGACAAAAGGCACATTCATCCCTTTCCAAAGGTTTTCTACCTTTAGAGTTTCCTCTAGGTCGAGACTGTGATTTTTTCCTGCTAGAAGAGGATCTCCTCTCCGATGATCTACCTCTAACAAATAAAGCTTCAGAGGTACTATCATGATTTTTATCTCTATGCCTCATTTCATAATTCATCAAGGCATTTGACACATCTTCAAATTTCACAGTTTCTTTACCATGCATAATAGTGGTAACAAAATGCTCATAAGAGTCCGGCAAGGAATTCAACAATATTAAGGCCTTATCTTCATCCTTAATATCCTCATCTAAATTTAACAAGTCGGCAATCAACTTATTAAAAGCATCAAGGTGTCTAATCATTTTTGTACCTTCTTTGTATTGGAAGCGATAGAGCTTTTTCTTCAAGTGTAGCCGGTTCTCTGCACTCTTCGTCATATACTTGTCTTCCAATTTTTGCCACAACACACTTGCCAAAGTCTCCCGCATCACAAAATACTTCTGAGTTTTTGCAAGGCACAACCGAATTGAAGAGCAAGCCCACAAATTTAATTTCTCCCATTCCAGTTTCGACATAGCTTCAGGCTTCTCTCCCAAGGCGGCAAGAAGATCTTGTTGAGCCAACACATCTTTAACCTCACATTGCCACATCCCGAAGTTGTTTGTGCCATCAAACTTTTCCACTTCGAACTTTGCATTTTGCACCGTAGTTATTGCAAACCCGGAGCTGCTTCCAAAAGGATTCTCATCTTGTCCGTCTGACATCTTTGGCAACTAGACAGTACCCAAGAGCAACCAGTGCTCTGATACCAATTGTTGTGCTAGGATAGCACCAAAATCTTTTGGAACCAACTCAAGCTAGCCCACAGGAAATTTATCAAATGAAAATGCAAGAACAAAATATTAAAGACACAAAGATTTTAACGAGGTTCCTCCACAGTCAGTGTAACTGGAGTACGTCCTCGGAGCAGTAGGAGCTCACCCAATAATCCACTATCAACCAAATGGGAGTTTACAAAGTGTTGGTGATCTCACAACCCAAAAGCCCAATACACCCAATAACTCTCACACACCAAAGAAACAAATAGAGAAAGAAATATAATGAATAATTTCTTCTCTATACATATAGCTCAAAGCTATTACAACAACAACTACTTTGGTGGATGATTACTAACCGAAGAGAGGAGCTCTTTTCAAATGGGGGATGTGGCACCCCTTGTTCTCTGCCCTCTTTCTCTCTGCAAAACTCTCTGCAAATCTCCATTCTCTCTTGTTTCCACACAACCGAATGGAAAAGCAACCAAACCCTTTATTATGAAAAAACCAAAACTCACGGGTGTTGTTTCAAAACCTTTTTCAAAAGCAACCAAACATTTCCCTTATTTTCCTCCCCAAAACAAGGAATGTGTTTCCACCTTTGGATTGTTTAATCACCTAAAGTTTTCTTGGACATTTGTCCACTTGGCCACTTGGCCAATTATTCAACAGACAATTTCTCTTGTTAATGCCGTTCTTCTTCAAAGCGGTGACTTGATCATCCTCTGATGATGATGATGTCGGGCACTTTCTCTTGTTAATGTCGGACGTCTTCCTCAATCGACAAAGCACGTAATCAAAATCGTAACTTGTATGGCTCTTGCGCTTCCTTGGGGCCGCAAAGAGACTGTATTCGTCTAGTAACCACGCGCCATGGTCCTCCGAGCCTTCATTCTTGAAGCAGAAGGTTCTTTTTAGTCCAATACAGGTAGATGTCGCGTCAGTCCCCTCAACCCATGCGGGGACTGCCTTGCCGTCCCATTTACCTCCGATTCTTCCCATCTTCCGAACGATTTTCGAACCATTGGGGGTTTTTTTCATGAGCTCAGAGAAGAAATACAAGGCGGGTTGATCCGGAGCAGCAAGTTGAAGTGCTCCTCCTCCTCCAAAGGCCTCCCAAATCTCAGAGGGTTCTGAGTGGTTGCCAAAGAGGTTGCACTTGTGCATGAAGGTGTGGTGCGGTGGCGGGGGCAGTAGCCGTGGGGTCTCCACCAAAAAGTAGCGGAGGAAGCGACCGATGAGTTCCTGATCGGTGGGTTTGAAGCGGAAACAACTCGGTACAAGGGAATGATTGATCTCCATTAACAACACACGAGAAGATGAAGTGCAGTAGCCGATAGAGTGGTGAACTAGGTTTCTGTGCGTTGTTGTTGATGAGACAGACAAAAGCAAGAGAGCAAAGAGTGAGTGGTATTATTTATAGATATAGAGAGGGGGAGTGCCAATGGGGCGGTGAGGGTATTGGTTTAGGGTTAATTAGTTGCTTGGAGGGTAAGTAAGAAATAGAAACCCTAAATTAGCCTGTCCTGATTGTATTAGGAAATAGAGAAATCTCACTTTTAGTAGGACTCCGACTCTCTTCATTTATGTTAAGTTTCATAGCGGTTGATCATTTTAACCACGTCCTTAATTTGGAAACAATTAAAACCAAATTTTTCTTTGCTTTTCCTTTTTTTGCCATTATTATTTTTAATTCCAAAAAAATTGAAACAAAAAAAAATGCAGACACTCGCTAAATTGGAAAGAAAAAAAAAAGGAATAATTAATTTAATATTAGTCCACTTTTGTACCCTAGTATTAGGATTAGCACGCTTTTTAGTTATTTTATAATTAGGTCCAATGATTGTAATTCCACATCATTGTCGTTCCTATTTTTTTGGATCATTTTTTATCATCCCAATGTTACCCGTGATCTTAGCATTACTGATAATAATCCTTAATATTAGTCCACTTTTATACCCTAGTATCAGGATAAGTTTATGATAATCCTTAAATTCATGAAAGACTAAAAGATAATTCTCCTAAATTATTTTAGCTTATTAAACCATATGCACGTTGACCTTCTCCTCTTTCTTAAATCCTCGTCGTTTTCCTCCTATTCTTTAGGTACATGTCCATTATTTGGAGTACCTGAATAATAGATACTCAAACAATATAATAATAACATCGGCTCAACAGGAAGACCAATAAAATTCAAGCAAATTTTAGACTAGAATTTCCACTATTTCAGGTAGACAAACATTAACATTAACAGAAAGGTAATTTATTTCCCCAAATCTAAATCACTTTAATTTTTGGATGAGTCGTGTTAAAACATACAATGACAATTGATGTAATTTATTTTAAAAACACGGACACTTTAGTTGCTGACGTCTACTTACAAGACCTTACTTATAAGAATGTAATACTAGTGGATTCCATTCAAAATAGGCATATAAAATTGGACCCATATTTAAAAACGCCTTTGTATGATAACTTCAAATTAAGTCGGAAGTATAGTTTCTTTTAGTCCATTTTTTGTTTTCAAATTTTATGAAAATGGTATTTCTTATGTTCAAAATAGCTTAATTAATATGATCATAAAGTGAATTGCTCTGTCCGGAGTTTGCACAATTGCACTGTTGGTACTTGAGTAGGAGATATGTGTATCATTCATGCTTTGCAACTAGCTCTGATGTTGCAAATAAACGGCAATAATTGGCACTGAAATTTCCTGATGCTGCTTAGTGCATTCGGATCTTCTCTTGTGCTAGGGATTAGTTTCCTCGAGTGATTAGTGCTTGGACTAATATCCTGATGCTGCTTTGTAATTGTATCTTTCATGACTCCAAATCCTATATGGCATTTGATGTGTTGGGTGCGAGAGCACAATGGAAAAGTGCCCATGGGAACGCTATGGTCATACAACTAACGTGTTGCTCTCCAGGTCTCTTCGTTTCTTTTCTTTCCCTCTAAAATTAATTAATTCTTTTTAATTTTGATAAATAGCCAATTATTTGTTGGATTTTTGGTGAGGAGGTTAAGACCAAGTTGGATTTTTGCTGAGAGACTGTACAAGAGGCAGAGAGGTACAAACCTGAAGGTGAGGAGGTTAAGAACAAGTTGGATGCCAAGAACTCGCTCGCTCGAGAACTACACCTACAACATGAGGAACACCCTGAAGGATGAGAAGGTTGCTGGGATATTGGACCCTGCAGACATGTAGAAGATTGAGCTATTGACGAGACAGTTCGAGACCTTCCAAATATATTGTGATTTACGGTTCTGGCTAATTGTAAAGTTCCAACAATCACTGTATCGGTTTTTGTTTGAATTGTCAGTGATAAGGAGCACAAGTCCAATGTACCACTGTATCAAGGTATCACCGGTGAGAATGCATCTTTGAACCTTGCTGCCTTATTTGATTCAGAAGTAAATACAAATTTTGGGTTGTGTGGATCTTCTAATGCCAGTGGTCTTGAATTGAGGCAATCCGCAGGGCAACAATTGACAACTACAGTTGCAGATGATAAACAACCACCGGAAGAAGCTACCTCGGGCCTTTACAGCTAAGGTAATAGGCTTGACGACTCCACTCCCAATGCAGAAACGGTTTATGCGGCAAGAAGAGCAGCGTTGCTAGTGATCTTATTGTTGGATTGTTGACTTGATTGTCTCCTAATTTCATCCAATTATAGCATGTTCTCTGTTAAACATGTTTGATGATCTTATTGTAATTGTAACCACACGAGTGCGATCAATGTTTATTCAAATTTTATAATTTCTAGTGAAATAAAAAGCTCTTTTACCCACTTGCTTAATTGTATTACCCTGCTTTGATGGCTTGTCTACGTTTACTCCAAACTGGTTTGAGGTGCCTTGCGTCTCAAGTTAGTCTTACTTTCTTTCTCCAAAAACCTGCTTATGCTTTAGGCTTAAACGTCATGTGGTATTAATTAAGCGCACGGATTGTGAACTCTTATAATCTGAGATCAAAATTTTTAAGCTTCGTATTCACGGACGATTAATTAGAGACAAGAAAATATTTGTTTTGTGTAAATTAAAAAGAAAATCTACTAGCAAGTTGTGTTTAAAGAGCAGTTCCATTATTTTGTCATCAAATTAACAAATTTGAGTAAATTTACTGGAAAATCAGACTCATATAATTCATAATTTCATACATACATAATCATCGGAAACAAAGCATACTAAAGCCGACAGAATTTGTATACAGATGTTCAGAACCAAGTTGTACTGGCAGTGGAAAATTACACAGAACTATTACAATATCTCTTATACAATGTTAATAGGTGGCACGAACTGATCTTCCAAAAAACAACTATCCAAGTAGCTGCTGCCGTAAAATGATTGGTCGAGCACTTTCTCGCTGGCATTTGGATGATAAGCTTCTTGTACTCCTTCTCCATCCGCAGCGATCCATTCGTTGTAGAAACTTGGATTCAAGGGTTCCCCTTCATGGGTTTCAAGCAAATATTTCTCTAATAAACTTGGATCCCAATCATTCTCTTCTACAGCTCCAACTGCAGCAATTCCAGAATCTGCTGGCAGAAGTAATTCTTGATCATCATCACTTTCGATCTCTTCGTTTGCGTGCATCTTCTTCTTCCTCTTGTTCGAAGTGGTCATTTGATCCTCTGATGATGATGAAGTCGGAAATTTTCTCTTCTTAATGCTGTTCTTCTTCAAAGCGGTCACTTGATCATCCTCTGATGATGATGAAGTCGGGCACTTTCTCTTGTTAATGTCGGACGTCTTCCTCAATCGACAAAGCACGTAATCAAAATCGTAACTTGTATGGCTCTTGCGCTTCCTTGGGGCCGCAAAGAGACTGTATTCGTCTAGTAACCACGCGCCATGGTCCTCTGAGCATACATTCTTGTAGCAGAAGGTCCTTTTTAGTCCAATGCAGGTAGAAGTTCCGTCAGTTCCCTCAACCCATGCAGGGACTGCCTTGCCGTCCCATTTACCTCCGTTTCTTCCCATCTTCCGAACGATGTTCGAACCCTTGGGGGTTTTCTTCGTGAGCTCAGAGAAGAAATACAAGGGGGGTTGATCAGCAGCAGTAAGTTGAAGTGCTCCTCCTCCAAAGGCCTCCCAAATCTCAGAGGGTTCTGAGTGGTTGCCGAAGAGGTTGCACTTGTGCATGAAGGTGTGGTGCGGCGGCGGGGGCAGTAGCCGCGGGGTCTCCCCCAAAAAGTAGCGGAGGAAGCGACCGATGAGTTCCTGATCGGTGGGTTTGAAGCGGAAACAACTCGGTACAAGGGAATGATTGATCTCCATTAACAACACACGAGAAGATGAAGTGCAGCAGCCGATCGAGTGGTGAACTAGGTTTCTGTGCGTTGTTGTTGATGGGACAGACAAAAGCAAGAGAGCAAAGAGTAAGTGGTATTATTTATAGATATAGAGAGGGGGAGTGCCCATGGGGCGGTGAGGGTATTGGTTTAGGGTTAATTAGTTGCTTGGAGGGTAAGTAAGAAATAGAAACCCTAAATTAGCCTGTCCTGATTGTATTAGGAAATAGAGAAATCTCACTTTTAGTAGGACTCCGACTCTCTTCATTTATGTTAAGTTTCATTGCCGTTAATCATTTAACAACGCGTTTAATTTGGAAACAATTAGATCCAAATTTTTCTCTGTTTTCCCTTTTTTTGCTATTAATTTTTTAAATTCCAAATTGTAAAAAACAATGCAGACACTCGCTAAAAATGGAATAATTAAAATTAAACCACTCCATGGAATTTTGCTTGGACAAAAACCGAAAGGAAATATTAAAGAATTTCTAGTTAATGGAAGTTTAATCCTTCGTGGAGTATGATAAATAATGTTATGCTGTACATTAGTAATTTTTTTTAGGGGTTTTTGAATTTTAATCCTTCAAGAAGATTAAAATTTAAAAAAAAAACCTGGTGTTAGTTTGATTATTGATTTTAGACCCTTAATGTGTACTTAATTCAAATTCATATTATATTTTTGTTTTTATATTTAATAGAATTTTTTTTTCAAAGTTTTTATATTTAATAGATAACTTATTTAATGTTATTACATAAATTTTAAATTTATTATTATACAATTTTATTTAACTTTCTCCAATTAGTGTACCTAAACATCCATATCATAATATATTTTACTAAATTAGTGTACCGAAATGCCCGTACCTAAATATATTATAGTGAATTAGTGACACAGATAAGAAAATATGTAAAAACATAAGTGTACCAAAATTCCATACCTAACCATATGATACTAAACTAGTGTACCGAAATGTCGGTACCTAAATATATTATACTAAAATAGTGTACCGAAATGTCTGTACCTAAACATATTATACTAACCCATTGTACCGAAATATTTGTACCTAAATATATTTTTATGAATTAGTGTCAAATAAGAAATTATGCAAAAACATAAGTGTACCGAAAAATCTCTACGAAAATATTTTCTTATATAAGATGCCTACCATAATGAGAATTAAAATTTATAATATTTTCATAAAATTTAAATTCATAAAATTATAAATAAAAAAAGAAACATTGAATACATATGCTGGCATTAAATAGAGTCTAGGGACTAAAATTAATTTTTAATCTTGTATAAGACATTTTTCTAAACTTCATCTTATTTAGGGATTAAAATCTAGTTTTCTATTTTTTTTATGGTATATATTAGTGAGTGGTCTAAATCTTGCACTTAGAGATCATGCAATAAAAACCAGTGTGAGTTCTTAGGTAATTAGGAAACACTCTATTTGGTAATTAGCGAAACCATACTGCGAATAACCTAATTAGCAAGTCTTTATCGCTCAACCTTAGACGTGGTGATAATATTTTGCTGCGATTTTGTTTTATATTCATTGTTCAACTCCAAAAAGTTAAATTTTTGCTAAATTCAAACGTTAAAATGAAAATTGAATAAACTACGAAAATATTTAAGAAACGAAAGGGAATAAGCTTTGGAAAAAAATTTAACCTTTGTAAATTAGCTATGAAAAATGGTCAACTCCTTTTTGTTTTCTTAAAAAGAAAAGCACAATACACAATAAGAGGCTTAACTTTAAGCCCAACTCTAATGCGGTTGGAAACAATCTTATTATAGTCTTGATTTTTTTTAATAGATATTTCCTGCATTTTGTATATGAAGTCTCATTCGAAGCTTTAGACAAAGTTACCATTGAGATATTGGGACCTTATGGTATCTCGTACACATGCCAATCTTTTGTCAAGAATTTCACAATATCTCATGGGCATTAAGTCTTCTAAAAAGTAAACTTTGTTGCTGATATCTTCACTAATTCAAGATATGATGTTAGTACTCGTGATAGAGAATTCTCTTATCTAATATCATTTACTTGTACAATTTTTTTTTTCGTGTATGATGCAAAAAATTAACGTTCTTAACCATTTTAACTGCACAATCTCCTTCACTGCTAAACATCCTCGTCTGTACAAGTTGGTGTTCGTAGCATTGTACTTTTTTTCTAAGTGAAGCTAGAAAATCTCCAACGTCCCTTGACTGGGAAGGAGGCAGAACCTAGTTATATATGGGCCTAAAACAGAAACAAATGAAAAGAAGCCCATTACCCATTCCTGTGGGCCTTAAAGCCAGAAACATAACTTTTGAAAATCTTAATTACTCTCCACGAATTCGGGAGAAAAATCCATTTTCTTTCTTTTTTCAATAAATAAATAAAACCCTAAATCCCAATTGTTTGGAACCCTAATTACCCAAATCACCTAATTTATCTTGTATCCCAACTTGACTTTTCCTTGTCGTTGACTGTTTCAATCCACACCCTCCCCTTCAGCTCTCAGACACTATTAAATAATTTAAATCCAAAAGATGCAACCTTCAACCTCTCTTCTTTGATTCAGAAACCCCAGTTTATGAAGATAAAATCCCAATACACTCCAACCCAACACCGAATCAATCAAATCATCCGAATCCGACCCTAACCCATCTCCAAAACCCAACTTCTCGACGACCCATCTCGCCAGCCGCCGCATTCTCCCTCCCCATGGCCACCGACGCCACCGCCAAGTTCCAAAACCAGGACTTTCACCCGGTTCCGAAGCCCCCGGATTACCTCCCAACCCCCACAGTCTCGCCCCACGACGGTCTCCACTTTTGGCAGTTCATGATCGCCGGTTCAATTGCTGGCATGGTCGAACACATGGCTATGTTCCCGGTGGACACCGTTAAAACCCATATGCAAGCTCTCGGGTCGTGCCCGATTAAGTCCGTCGGACTCCGGCAGGCCCTTCGGTCAATTTTGAAGTCCGAGGGCCCTGCCGGGCTCTACCGCGGGATTGGAGCTATGGGACTCGGCGCGGGCCCGGCACACGCCGTCTACTTCTCGGTGTACGAGACGAGCAAGAAGTTTTTCTCGGGCGGGAACCCGAACAACCCGGTTGCCCACGCGATTTCCGGCGTGTTCGCAACGGTGGCGAGTGACGCTGTTTTTACCCCGATGGATATGGTGAAGCAGAGGTTGCAGCTGGGGACTAATTTGCACAGCCCGTACAAGGGGGTGTGGGATTGTGTGGGGAAGGTGTTCAAGGAAGATGGGTTTAGGGCGTTTTACGCTTCCTACAGGACGACTGTGGTGATGAATGCGCCGTACACGGCGGTGCATTTCGCGACGTACGAGGCGGCGAAGAGGGCTTTGAATGAGATTTCGCCCGAGCATGCGGATGACGAGCGGTTGATTGTTCATGCCACTGCTGGTGCTGCAGCTGGGGGGTTGGCTGCGGTGGTCACTACGCCGCTTGATGTGGTGAAAACGCAATTACAGTGTCAGGTATAGTAACTTCTGGCTTTCCCATATTCAGATTAACTTGTTGGTGTTAGTTTAGTTTGATTTAAATACATTCTGATGCAACTGATAACCATTCAATTTCGTCATACAATCAGTCACTTTAATACCGCTTAGTTACACGTCCACGCTACTAGGTTCAACGATGCAATTGATACCCTTTAGTTCTAGACACTGATTGTTCTACCCTGTAATCTTTCCGATTCCCAGCATCTACTAATGATGTTGCATAGCGATAAGGTGATAATTCTGTCTGTTGGTTTCCGCAAAGTTTGTCTCCGATGGAATCCTAGGTTATTGTTACTTGGACTGGCTGTTTGTGCTTGTGTTTTTCTTTTTCTTATGTAAAGAAATAATATGGGGTAGAGAGACCAAATAAAAAATCGATAGGTTTTTTTTGCGTTTGACAGAGTAATGGAGCAGAAAGAAGTAATAAGTGTGGTACTTGGTTTTTGTAAGTGTCGTCCTTCTTTTCTGTGGGTCAGTGATTGTCTCTCTTGAAAGCGGGATTCTGTGTCATACTCAAGTTTAGTTAGTCTGGTTGGACAATCTATTAAGAGTCGGAATGTAAGTTTTTATGTAAGCAGATTGGTGTGGGACTAGATCCTCTGCTAGAGTAACAAACAATCCATCTTTCTCGCTCTCGCTCTTTCTCCCATTCAGTCATGAGGGGCAGTTCTGGTCTACGATTTATGGGTGGTCATTTTAGTGCTTTGTCGTAGGATAAGGAAGGTCCTCGCTCAGGACTTTACGAATGACTGATAAACCATAGGATTTAGTTGTAATGAAATTACTATGTCCGATGATATATATACCTGGTTGTAATGGTATTACTATATCCGATGATTCACACACCTTTAGTTATAATGGTATTACTAGGCATTGGATGATTTGAGTGAAGGTTTAAATAATCTGAATGCAAACCTGCCTGAAGGTTTGCTGCTTTTCTTAACATGGATTTGTTGAACAGGGTATTTGCGGATGTGACAGATTTAAAAGTGGTTCGATTACTGATGTTATTCAAACAATTGTGAGAAAGGATGGGTACAAAGGTCTTCTTAGGGGATGGGCTCCAAGAATGCTTTTCCATGCCCCCGCTGCTGCCATCTGCTGGTCCACATATGAAGCCTCAAAAACCTTCTTCCAAGATCTCAATGGCAGTCGTAACAGCGGACCTATAACCTGAAGAGACTTTTAAATGAGATTTTTTTCGTTTCAATAGCGATACATCTTCAGCCTGTATAATTGACGATCGGAGTTGCTTCACACGAAGGATACTAAGCAAGTCAATCAGAAGTTTTCAGACCTGACTCCTGTCTATTTAATGGGCAGTAGTAGTCGGTAAGTTGGAATCATTGGTGTGGGTTAAATTTATTTGTACTTTTACCATTGTTGTTTGTTTCAAGTAGGTTTTTTTTCCCGTCTCGGATTTTGTTCTAATAAACGTAGAAATCAAATGTTTTTGTTCATTCGTCAGATTCTGTGTTACATGAATGAGACCCTTTGGAATCCCTTTCATCATTGGGTTTCTTGGTGATGTATGAATCAATCAATCAGTCATAAAGTTTTGAATTATATTCCATCTCTCGCAAATAATTTTCGCGCATGTTGTTGATTTCTGCTTCGGTACCTAGGATTTATCTTGCAAAATAACGGAGAGTTGGATGGAGACCTCAATCATAGAATACAAGCGGATGGATGAAGTAGAAGAATGCATTCGGCGTGTCGTGTGACCGTCGTATGCCACTGAAGCTCAAGGGAAAATTTTATAGGATGGCAATAAGGTCGGCAATGCTTTATGGCACGGAATGTTGGGCGATGAAGCATCAACACGTACATAAAATGGGTGTAGCACACGAGAAAGGATAAGATTATGAATGAGGATATCTGTGGTAAAGTAGGAGTAACTGAAATTGAAAGAAATATGAGAGAAAATTGGTTACGGTGGTTTGAACATGTGAAATGAAGGCCTACTTAGAAGATGCGATTATGAGACAAATGTTCAGGGCCAAAGGGGTAGAGTAAAACCTAGGAAGACTTTGGAAGAGACTCTAAGAGTACTTGGATTTAATGGAAGATGTAACACAAAATCGAGCACAATAACGTTCTAAGATTCATATGGCCGACCCCATTTAGTAGGAAGAGGCTTTGTTGTTGTTGTTGATTTCTGTTTTGTATTAGAGCCGTGTTGGTCCTGCTTTTCAAGACACTTTCTCCTCAGAAATTCAAGTTTTTCTCGGAAAAGTACTTTTAACTCTTTAAATAACCCAGAAGTACTTTTGAGTATTTGAAGCTTCTAATCATTTGAAATGCATTTCCAAACAAACGTTGACGCAAAAGTTTCACCTGGACTGTTGATCTTTATTTTGAAGAATCCATGGCATTGTACTCTTAAAACAGATAAGAAATTCAGACAACAGCTAGAACTTAATAGCAGTGAGGACTTTTGTAGACAAATATGAAGAGACGACTTTCAATCAGTTGCCGTAAAACCGGATGAAAATTGCCGAAAAACTATAGCCCGGCTACCCGGAAAAGTGAATGTTTGTATTTGAAGTTTGAATCTCTTGGAGAAGACCAAAATGCTTCATAAGCTTACAACCTGACCAACAATCACAGTGATATCATCTGGCTTTCCACCTGCACAACAGAAAACTCAGGTCAGCCAATAGATCAACGAATAACGGGGCCTTCTCGTCATAGTATAAAACCGGATAGGCCGTGCCTGTAAGCTTCATTCCGAGAATCTTCTTCCACAAAGGAGGCTCGAAACCCTGAAAGGTGTTACGGAGGAAGGAAATCAATACGTAATTATGTTTTCGTTGAGAAAGAGTATTATGATTTCGAAGTTGGTTAAGTCGGATCGATGATTTTACCCTTGATCTAGCCTCCATGGAGTAGGGAGAATCGAAGTTTGAATCCAACGAATGATTGTTTGCCAGATTAGCTAACGCCTTTGCTAGCATTAAGATCAATTTCAGTTAGAAATAACATAAATCCTGAGCTGGCTTAGTTACTATTTAATTCCCCGTCACGTTTGTTTGATTTCGGAAACACATACCAGCCTCAGCAACGTCTCTGTGTCCGGCCACTGTCAAAGCAATTTCATGGTCGAAAATATTGTCAAAAAGTCCGTCTGAGCCCATAACTATGGTGTCTCCTTCCATCAACTCAACATTGGAAACCTGCAATCGGAGTGGAGCACTCGAAAGTCTTACGACCGTTGTGTTTCAATGCAGAGAGCAACTAGAGGAGATATAAAAACCCGCGAGACATTTGTGTACGTGTGTGTGCAGTTGATTCGAAGTAGGACTCTTGGACTGAAAGTTTAGAAAGACTAGAAATGTAGACAGTAATCGCATAAGGTTGGATCGGTGTAAATACCATCGCATCCTGATACGTTTGGCCAACAATCTCTGAACTAAGTTGGTATGGACAATCGAAATAGTGTTCTTGTGGAGATGTGGAAAATTTGATTTTACCTGCAAGTCAAGTCACAGCTACATGTCACTTAAAATAAACCGAGAGTTGATCAGAACTTGTGCATAGAAAGCCTGAACTATTACCTTCACGAATAACCCTTAATCCGCAATCCCCAACATTCGCAATTTTCAGAATCCCGTCCCTCTCCAGCATGGCAATCATTCTAATCAGCAAAGGAAAGCTAAAGTAAGAATCTCTTGAACAAATATGGCAACTATAGCGAAGTTCTCTTGAACGAAATGATGATCTTACACCGTAGCAGAACCTATCGAAGAGGTATAAGCATGTGCTTTTCCTATCAGAATCCGAGGATCGTTGTTCACCTGCTACGTAGGTGACATGCATGGTTCTTAGCAAACACGAAATATGCAGAGACTCGAAAATCCACTTAACAATAGTGAAAGTGCTACTTGGTTTAGAGAGAAACTACCTCCACATCTCCCACAAAATTTGAGGCATTGGCCATCAATTCTTTCGGGAACAATGAAGGATCTACATCCTGTTCAGCCCAACTGCCAAGCCAAATAACAAGAAGATCACAAATTCCGAAATCAAGAAACGACTTACAGCATCGATACAGAAAAACATCTGAATTATGTGTCCACTCCTTTGAGTTTATTAAACCAGTTTCCCTGGATTCCTTGTTCTTTTTTTTTTTTACTCGTAAAACGCTGTTTGAGAACTTTACCCGGATACACCATCAGCAACAGCAAGAACTCCTCCATTGTAGCTGCTCACGAAGAAAGCATCTTCCCCGCCTTTTTCAACCTTTTTCACACACAGACTTGCAAAGGTTAAAAAAAAAAAGACCGGGAATTTCTTAAAGAAACTTGATGCTTACCACAAAAAAACTTACAAAGCATGAGTTGACATGCATGCCTCGTTTGGTGTCTATGATTGAAATGAATTTGGTAACAGACTAGACTCGATGTACGTTTGAAGGTAGAAGATAGATTAGACAAGAAGGCGGCTTACCCCTTACAATCACCACAAAAACAGTAGAATTGTGAGGGATAAGTTTCCTTCATGACGAATCCATTTCTGCCTTCAAAGTAAGTAAAATTTGGAAGTAGAACCATTCCATACTTCAATCCAATCCAATCCAATCCAATCCTAGACACCAAGCGAGGCCACATGGTTTGCGAGCTTGCACTAACCTTGTTGGGATGTGGAATAAGATAAGTTCCAACAGAGAAACACAGCTCTGGCCTACATAATTTTATCAGAAGCTCAAACAGTTAACTCGAAGAATTTGACTGAAACGATAAGGAAAATCTCGGGATTGGGCTCACCGAAATGGTTTGAGTTCCGACGAAGCAGCACAGCAGGATAGTAATCTTTTCCTCTTCCAAGTTTCATCAGTGAGTGATAGAGCTGAGGAAATGGAGTGAATGAGAGGGTGAGACTTCGGAATTGAGGCCCGGAATATGGGAACTGCCATTTTCCCGCTCCCCCTCCCTCCCTCACTCACCTGCCAGGCAAGCTTGTAGGAGAGCTCAAATGTGTGGCTTAAAGTTGAAACTTCAGCCACAACCACAAAGCTTCTTTATTTGCACTTCCACAAGTAAACAATCAGGGCCCATATGTGGCTGTTTCTAGTAAGCGCTTCTCAGCAAAAGTGCTTTTATGAACTTACCTCTCCAATTAAAATCCAAGTGGAAAAGAAATTACTTTTTATAGGACAATACATGTATCCGTCGTGTAGGTGCATCTCATTGTCCATCTAGTTGTGATTAATGTATTTTTTAAATGTATACGTATTACTATCTTTTCTTTGCTGGGTATAAATTTTAAAAGCATAATTGTTCTTTATGTCATTTGTCATTTAAAAATTATGTCTAGCAAAAATATAAAAGAATAATAATAATTTGAAGATTTTTGGTCATTCATATGTATTAGGTAAATTAAGGATCATTGTAAGGATACTAGTTATTATCAAAACCGTTTATTTGTTTCATACTTCTTCCGCTAAGCATTTAAAGTATTTTTTCAAAATTTACTTGTATTTTTATTAAGAATTGGTTCAAAAAATATTTTTACCAAAAATGCATTTAATCATACTAAAAACACTTCCAAACGAACCGAACCAATCCACGATAAAAGGAATTGGTTACAAAATTTCTGTCATAGACTAAAAGCCTTCTTGGTCATGAGAAAGCAGCTAAAACAATTATATTTCGAAACTTTTCCTCTCAAATTCCAACAAGGCACCAGTGGTCTAGTGGTAGAATAGTACCCTGCCACGGTACAGACCCGGGTTCGATTCCCGGCTGGTGCATCCCTTTTTTATTTTTTTTTTTGTTGTTCTTTACCGTAAATTGTAGCAATGATCTCTTAATTTTAATTAAATTAGAGTAATGGTCCCTCAACTTATCAAAATGTGCAGTTATGATCATTTTCGTTAACTTCGTCAGAATTTTTTCAAAATAAGTTATGTTGGAAATGATCATTGTTATAATTAAGGTCCCTCAACTTATTAAAACGTGTAGCTATGATCCTTTTCGTTAACTTCTTCAGAATTTTGTCAAAATAAATTATATTAAAATGATCATTGTTACAATTGAATTAAAATTGAGGACTATTAGTACAATTTATTCCAAATGTATATATAGAGTTTCCCCAAAACGAGCCTCTCACACTTGTCGGGTGTTTGGTTCTCTCCACCACTGAAACGACGATGAACGCCGCAGCTCCTCCTGATTTCATCCAAGGTTTCGTATTTCCCACATTTCTCTTCCTTTTTTATCAATTTTCTCTACTTATCGATTATTGATATGTGCATAGTAATTTCAGTCACAGACTTCCAGAACGGAAGCGATTCCGACTCCAACATCGACGATGACGATGCAGCCGCCGCCGAGTTCTACCAGCCAGTCTCCGCCGTCGATTCCGAAGATGACGAAGACCAGATCGGAAACGACGCCGCTACGATCCACTCCCAGCTGCACTCCAACGGCGTCACTGTCAATCAGGTCGAGGGGGGAATCTCGTTTCTCCAGCTAAACGACGACGTCGGGCGCAATGATCACTTGAACAGCAGTAGGGATGGCGAAGCGGAAGAAGAAGAAGTGGAGGAGGAGGAGGAGGCTTCCGATTCGGCGATCCTGAGGGCGTTCAGAGAAGACGAGAGTCGCAGAAACGCGCCGCTGACGGCGGAGAACGCGACGAGGGTCAGAGAGGCCATGCGTGGAATTTCCTTCGCCGGAACTCCTCCGCATTGGGCGGGCCTGATCGCCGAGAACAACTGGATGGACCGCCTTCGCGGGGTCGGACAATCTTCGTCCCGGAGCTAAAACAGTTTAATTGTATTCTCACTTTTTTTATCTGATTGGAGCGGACTGCAAATTTTCAAATATGTTGGGTGTAAAATATAATTTCAATAATATTAATATCCAGCAATTCACATAATTGTGGGGAAATCTTCCAAAAAAACCAAATCTTCCACCTTATTATGCACTACTAATTCTGATTAATTAATAAAAGAAGGTTACAATTAGGAAGCAAAAAACATTATTATACCAAAAACAGGATTTCTAATCGCCTAACATAACTCTAAACAGTAGTAAATTCCGGGAAAGTTGGGAAGTAGAACTGCGACTGCTGCCCCTGCTCTCCACTGCCGCCAACAGCCGCCAGGTGCCGCCATTAGCAAATGTATTACAATAAATGGTAACGGGATGCTGCTGGTGTAGAAGTGCAGTGGCGATGGCCTCTCTCAAGCGGCAATGTTCTCAATGTCTGCACTTCTCTCCATTCTCTTCACAATGCCGGCTATAACCTGATACACGATCCAACCATAAACTTAGAAGCGAAGAAATTGAGCACCCTACGATGAAACTGAAATTCTATTGGTGTTCTGTATGGTCTTGTGTACCTTTCCGGGACCCAATTCGTAACTCTTCTTCAGCCCCTTGCCGAGCAGAGTCCTGACGGTTGTTTCCCATTGAACAGGAGAAGTCACCTGTCAATTTGAGTTTAGGTCTAGATCAGTAATCTTGCTCGTGTGACGTGATAGGGAGGAGAAAGTTCTAGATAGCTTACCTGACGAGCCAATATCTTCTTAATTGTCTCAGGATCTGAATGTGGCTGTGCGTCAACGTTGGAGATAACTGGTATTCTTGGTGTTCTGATCTGTGTTTCTGCCAACTTAGCTTCCAATCTTGACACGGCCGGTTCCATAAAACTGGTGTGGAAAGCGCCAGCAACAGCTAGACGCACCTGAGCGTAATGGAACAGGGGAGAAGTGGGTTCATCATCAATCGTTAATAGAAGAAGGATGGAACTGCATCTAAGTAGGAAATGAAGAATGGTACCGTCATTCGGGCCTTGAACGACTTTGCCTTAGCCTCTACTGCTTCAATTCCTTTCACACCACCAGAAACGGCATAATTTCCCTACCACAACAAAATTGTGCTGTGGTCAAAACTTTGTTAAAAAGCACTTAAGATGCAATCACCTTAGGGTTACTAAGTTGAAGTTCTTACAGTGCATAGATAATTTGCAATCTGAACTTTGTCAGCGTCATCAACTTCTGCATTGGCTGCATCACACAACTGTTGCACCTTGTCTGAGTCCAACCCGATGACACTGACCATGGCACTTTTGGCAGCATCGGCAGCTGCCTGAAGTAAGTTGTAAAAAGGAAGCATGTTAGTGTAACAGACTATGAGCCTAGTCCCTCCAGTAACATGAACCGACACAACCAAAAATTTACCTGCATAGCTTCTCCCCTCAGTTTGACCAGCTTGAGCCCATCCTCAAAGCTTACATATTGAATCAAGCCAACGAAAAAAGGAAAGATTAGTACAAGAAGATAGGCACCACTGAAGATCAGACAAATGTACTACATCTGCTTTCATGTATTTACGACTACATTAACAATAATCTCCTATCTTAAACCAAGTACTAGGTGAACAATGAAAGTGATGCTTCCTCTCCCTCGTATTATAAACATGGAAACGCGGCATAAAAGATAATTCATGTATAAACTCTTCCTCGCACCCCCATAACAGGAGATCGCAAAATTAACGGATTTTTCAGTTGGTATGTATTTGTGAATACAATTGCAATTACAACATATGCTGCTCAGTTCGATGACTCACCTGAATGACTCAGCAAATGCTAGAGCAGTATATTCTCCCAAACTTAGGCCGCACGTGACATCAACTGAATCAATGATCAGCTGACCTCCATCACGTGCACGTAGTAACTCAACAGCAGCTAGACTTGTGACGTAAATAGCAGGCTGCAAATTAGTAGTGGTGCATACTTATCAATGATTCACAAGAAAAACTCATTCTCGAACATTTGACATAGAAGAGCATAAATGTTGTATTCCGACCCCGAAAATCACTGACTATAAGGTGCACATTCAAAACATTTCATGGAGGAACAACAATCCTATTTCTGTGGAACTAAACTACCGAACAAGTAATACAGCACATACCTGGCTTATAACAGTTGAATCTAGCTTCTCTTTTGGTCCATTGATACAAACATCCAAAAGATCAAACCTGCACACAACGTATACATTAAATCACTCCCAAAACCCAATTTTCCGTTAAATGAAAGAAGATAACTACATCTGATTCTGAGCTAAGCTAAAATTAACGAACAACTCTATTTAAAGTTACCCTAAAATATCGTTTGCTTTCTTGTATAACTCTGCTGCAGCAGGAACACTTTGAGCTTCCTTTCCCATTCCAACCGCTTGTGCACCCTGAGTTGCAAACACAGTAGAACATTACAATATAACAGAATGAAGCTCAACCCGAAATTCAAAGTCGCTATCTTTAGCACCATAACATGATGAATTTCCAATCAAACACATAGGGCTCGTTTGGGAGTGCTTATGCAGGAAGTACTTCTACTGGTAAGCTCTTTTGTAAGAAGTGAATATATTAAAAGCATGTCAAGAAGTTTATCAAAAATCCAAGTGCTTACTAAAATACTTTCATGTCCACAAGCAATTTTGGGTTTTTCTGCAAAACATTGTCAAAAGCACTTTTGGCTCTTTTTTAAGTAACCAGTCCCTTAAACTATAGCCCAAATTGCAAACTTTTTACTTTTCATGTCAAATTAGCATTCAAATTTTGAATTCAATTCCTAAAGTTTCATGGAGAAATTCAGAACTCTCTATCTTTAGCACCATAACATGATGAAACTCCAAACGAATAAACACGCATGGCCTGTCCGGGTAGGAAGTACTTCTACTCATACGCACTTCTGCAAGAAGCACTTCTAGCAGAAGCATGTCAAAATATATATAAAATTCCAAGTCCTCCTTGCAAAAGCCCTGCACTAAAAAGTACTTTTATGATCCATAAGCACTTTTGAACTATTCAATTACTAACCCAAATTACAATTTTTCCAAAATTACAAAGTTTTCATATCAAACTAGCATTCAAATTTTGAATTCAATTCCCAAATTAGACTGACTATTGAGCAGCAAAGTAACGACATTGTTCACATTAAACAAATTAAATGGCAGCGGAGCAACGAACTCACTTGGCCAGGGAAGAGGAAAGCAGAGGAGGGCTTGTAATCGGCGAACAAGGCGTCGCCTTGCAGAGTCTGCGATCCGACGGAGGCGGCCATGGAAATTCTAGATCGCCCGAGGTTTCGGACGCCGAGCTGGGCTACGGCGCCATTCCGGAGCCCCGAGAAGGAGGAGGAGTTGAGAGAAATGGAAGAGGGGAGGGCGATGTAGGCGGCCATGGTGGCGAGTGAGGTGCGTAGGATAAGAGGGTGGTGGAGGTTAAGCCTGAGGCAGGTGTGCATATAAGAAATTGTAGGCGGATTGAGTGATATAGTGCGCAGAGGGCGTTGAGGTTAGCGGAGTTTACAAAGGTAGACGTTGGAGATGGCCATCAAAACCAAGAAAACACCGTCCAACTGCTTTTTTTGTCTTGTTTTCGTCATCACAAATTCATTTAATTATTAGGGTAAATTACACAAAATTACTTCTACTATAAGTCGAATCATAATCTTTTATGTTTTAAACATTGCAATGTCATACATCGTTTTATGAATTCATTGCAATGTCAGACCTCCGTTAAATTTTATGTTAAGTTTGTTGTTAAATGATGAAGTGACAAGTATGGGCCCACATCCTCAACTATTCAAATATTTTGAGTTAAATCTTCCTTAAGTTTTAAATATTCTATGTCTTTTCTTAAAGTCTGTCAAATACCAACCCAATGATTTAACATTTGCAGTTACAATTCCCAACTCTTGGCACAGTTAAAAAAGAGTATACGACAACAATCAAGTTTTATCCCATAAAGTGAACCCACGACATGAATCTTAAACATCACCGTGCTCGGTTTAGTAAATCTAAAAGTAAATTTATTAATAATGAAAATTACAATTACATCTCCATTCCATGGTAACTATATAGTATAAACTACATCTGCAGTTCCCGTTCAAATTGAATGAATAGTAAAAACCAAGTTCAACTAGATTAAATTAAAGTAAGAATCTTGAATGCTTTTGGGTATATATGATACAGCGGCATCTTCCCTCTATTCTTCTGCTATTCTGCTTCTGCTCTTAAGATGGTCAAAAAATGGCGTTACTCCTTGGTCGACGTTGATGCTATTCTTCTTCTGTACAAACAATTTGAGCCATGGAAAACAACTTGTTTGCTCATCTCTATATATAATCGACAACCGTCAATTCACTGGATGGATCCTTCTTGCTTCTTATAACTCTTGCTTTATTGTCTTTTATTTCTAGAACCTGTAAAACGTAGTTAAGATTACATGTTCAACGAACTTAATCCCCGTTAAATGTTCAAGAAATTAGAATCCGGCAGTGATGCATGAAAGTAGCTAAACTTAAGTTGACCTCGGGTCTTGAATTGAGAACTCCACTGGACATCCCCACGTCAATCCGCCATATGCTGCAATCGTATTCACTGCAAAGAAGAATCCATAATTCAAGAACTGAATCGACAACAAAAGTACATACGTTTGACATAAATGATCTGAACTGGACAGAAGAAAGCTTGGCATCGTACCAGTTTGCCCCAGTAGGTTGAGGAGTATGCCCCACCACCATTCCCTTGGCACCAACTGCTTGTAGCGTCTGTTGAAGAATGTAATTTATCTGAAAGATGATTTCAATTTCAAAAGCCAAAGAAGTCAGCAGGAGACAACATTCAGGGAAGACAAGAACTCAATCTTGATCCCCAATCTCGCTAGAAGAATGATTGATTTATATGCTAGTGAATAATAATCAATCAGACTACCAAAACAATTGCAGAAAACCCCTATCGCTAGAACAATGATTGATTTATAT
Source organism: Pyrus communis (assembly GCF_963583255.1). Classification (NCBI taxonomy): domain Eukaryota; kingdom Viridiplantae; phylum Streptophyta; class Magnoliopsida; order Rosales; family Rosaceae; genus Pyrus; species Pyrus communis. Next base: position 24,173,018 of record NC_084810.1, on the reverse strand, counting down.
GCTAGTGAATATTCTGAAACTAGTCCGGCTTTTCCCATTTCCAAGATAATCCCCTATCAGCTCCATAATTAAGCAATTTGAAACCAATAGTCAAACGCAGCAGCGATTCTTTTCATTTTAAGTCGCCCCAAGTACCAAAACAACTGAATATGGAAAGGGAACCAAAATATAGCCCAAAATATAGCTATTTACTTGCCTGGTTAATCTGATAGTCATCTAAATCTGAAGTGTCTCTCGAGTACAATCGGTTCCAAACCACACTGTCATAGCCCCTGGTGGCTACAAAAGGGAAGTGAGGGTTGTCATCAATCTCAACGAGACCTCTCATCCAGTCAGATACTTCCCTGTTCATCCTCTCCACTCCGTACGTAACTGTGGAAGGAGCAATACTCCTATCAGGCGATGGAACAAGAAATATATACACTTCTCTAAAAGTTTGAATGGCACCAGAAAACCGCTTTGTTCAGATTGTAGTACTGTTTTTACCATGTTGAGGAACAAGACCACCGTGACAGAAGACCCAGTCATTAACCTTAAGAACAACAGCATGACGTGCTAACTCGCGTGCCAATGGACCCCCTGGCCTTAATAGGATTGATCTGGCAATCACACCTTTTTGCTTCTGTCCTAATGTTCGGAAAACATTATCAGAAGAAAAATTAAAAAGTAGTAATGGCCGAATGGGAAAAGAATAAAAAGTGAAACAGTGGATTCAGTACCCTCACTAGATTCCACGGATCCCAATAATTTTGGGGCATTTTCCTCTCTTCCTTCATCCTTTTAGAGACACCAACCCAGCTAACAAAAGCTTCTTCCCAGTCATCTCGATTGTCATCCAAGTATTCCAGGAAATCAAGAGACTCATCAAATCCTCCAGTATCCACGTATCGGAAATCCCCTTCCACATTGATAGTCTCATGATTCCCATTGACCTACATCGTTACAGAGAAGACCATCAACAATATTAATTAGGAAACAATCTACATATAAATTTCTCAAATTTGCACCAGAGGGTAATGGATTCTCATCTTTCGAACCAACCTTCATGAAATCAGTGTATCAGAATGGTTAACACATTCTTCAACAATCAAATCGGGATGGAAAATACAGTGTAATTAAAGCATCAAATAAGTTTATCTAGCAGTGAAGACATTCCAATTGCTGCACAAACCTGAAAAACTGCTCCGCCTTCAGCTTTTGCCTGCATATCCAAAGATCTAAGCAAGGACAAAATCGCTATTTCATCTTCACCTCGATCAAGTATATCTCCAAGCTGAATCAACACCTAAGTAACACAAGGAAACAGCTTTATCCCCATGTTCTTCAAAAGTTACTAGCTTTCAAAACAGAAAGACAAAATTTGTGCCTGGTGAAGACAATAGCAAGAACCTTAAGTGTTCAGAATTATGTCAATGAAAGGTATACCGTTTCTCCACCAGTCCATACATCTTCACCATCAGAACTCAACACGCCAGCTGTCTCTAGTGCACATCTTGTTTGGCCAAGGTCTCCATGAAGATCCCCAACTGTATACACACAAATCACAAAGCCATAAATATATGTGAATAATGGTAAGTAAGTGCAATGGAAAGGAAAGGTTGCTCCTTTGTGACCGAAAGGTCACGGGTTCAAGTCGTAGAAACAGCCTCTTTGCAAAAAAGCAAGGGTTTTGGAATGGTAAGGCTGCGTATGATAGACTTCCCCCCACCCTCGCAAAGCGGGGAGCCTTGTAGGCTAGGGGTCGCCCCTTTTTTAATGCTATAATGGAAAGTAAGCCTGCAAGCGGAACCTGATATCGAAAACGCTAAAGATAGTGCTGATCACACCAGACATGTTAGCAAGAATGTGTTCATAATTTCAGATATTCAATTCCAACATTTGCATAGCTTCAAGCCAATACATACCAAATTACAATGGACAGTTAAAAACTCAAAATGTGCCGAATCACAACTGCTACCGCGAGTTTTGACACAGTGAAAAACACGGCTTAACGGATGCACAAGCATCAAATCGTCAGGTATTCAGCAGAAACCAAAAAACTGGTCCCTTGACTAGTTAGCTAGGATTGATCATACAAATTCTAATGCATTCTACACTTTGAATATGCAAATTCAACCACAAAACTGAACAAAAATTAAATATTAATCCAACAACATAGAGCATATACTGAGTCACTGACAAATCCAAGTGCTAAAATCTAAAATTCAACTGAAACAGTTAAATAAACAACAACAAAGAAGAGAAAATAAAACCAAAAAAACATCTTTTATCACTAATAAATTAATATTCATACGAAAGTATATGTAAAACGGAAGACAAATGAAACGAACCGGCGACAATTCGGCGGCCGGGGGCGGAAACAAAGGTGGGCGGGCTGCCACTGACGACAATGGGCTTTAAGGCTTCTCCTCTGCTGCCATAACTATTAACATTCAGAGAGTTGGAAGACAAAGAAGAAAAAGAGGAAGAAGAAGGAGGAGGAAAAGGAGATTCTGAGAGTTTGCGGGGTTGGGAAGGCGGAGGAAGAGGCAGCGAGTTGAGACAGAGCGAAGCCATTTCTTTTGGGAAGAGCAGTGACTCAGGGGCCATTCATATTGGTCTGCTTTTTTACTTTATTTTTGTTGGTATTTTTATGTAGGCTATGTATTTATTTGGGTTTCAAGGGACATGAAAAAGAAATCTCAGCCAAGTATTTGCCATTTGGTATATCTTCTGTCATATTGATTTTTAATTTTGCAAATTTGCAATTGTATTTTTCTTTTTAACAAACGTATTCTCAAAATCTTTCATGCAACTTTGTATAATATAACGCAATCAATTAATAGCGTGTTCACGTATCGGTAATTAGAATAAATATAGGGAGTTGGATTTTGATTACGAAATCGTTTACTAACTTTGAATGAATCAAGAGAGTGGTGGAGCCCACACAAAATAAAGAATTAGACTCCCTAGATTGACGAAGTATTTGGATTTCGAGAGGGTGAGGAAATGGGGAATGCAAAATTTCAATCTGCCATTCAAATAGGTACGTAATGTCAATCTCGAGGTTTCAATATCGTAAGTATCTTAGAAATCAAGTATTGAGATGTTATATATCATAAGTATATTAGATGTATGACCTTCCTTAAGTTATGTGTGGCCATTTACATGGTGCAGGCTGTATTTTAAACAATGCACTTACTTTGCCCAAGTCAAGTTTTTTCCACACAATTTGAATCATGATGTTCTACATCTACCACCAGTGCAAAAGGTCGAGTAGTACTTATATGAACCTAATCATAGTAGAACTCGCCAAGAAGTAGTTGGTACTACAATCATTGGAGGAACAATATCTAAACATGAGGATGCTCCAAAATCTTTTTGATTGCTCGTTCGAGAACTACAATCTTTGGCTCTAGAACTGAATCATTTCCTTGTATATGAGAAGAACTTCCAAATTAATAGGAAGGAAGCTTAATCAAAATGAAATAAATTAGAATTTTTCTTCTATGATCAATCACTATAAATATCAACAACTTCAAATTGGATTAGTTTCTCTGCACCAAATAAGAGCTTGGGCCAAAAAAAACCTTACCTAAGTGGTTTAGGTATCACCAACAATGGTGAAGATTAAAAAAAATGATTACATTAACTAATTTTCTTTTAATCTAATCCTTTTTTCTTTTGTTGAAAAATTAGATAAGAGTACATAGCAGATTTATATTAAAAGAATATCTGAATAATACGGACAGTATGGTGGCAAAAGCTTCATGTGGATCGAAAATAGTTGAGTTAGGTTTGGCCCAATATTGTGTTCTGGACTTAATCCATAGCAAACAGCTCGCCTCCCTTCTATTTTCAAAAAAGCCTGTTGGGCTTTAACGGTTGAGATTGCCCAATTCACTAAACCTAATGGCTACTTTCAAAAGTTCACCCAAGTCCAGAGTAAAAAAGTTGGGTGTCCATAATATAAGGGAGTACATATATTACTTTTGGATGTAAACAGAACTCTCCAATTTAAAAATGGACTCTAAACTGTGAGTCTAGAATTGGTCTTTAAATTAAATTTTGTTAATTAAGATATTTTAATTTAACAAAATACGTTACTACTTGGTACTACGATGTAGTGGTATTTCTCTTCACTTGTAAGTGAGAGGTCTTAGGTTCGATTCTTGCCAAAGGTGAATTTGAATCGAATTATTACAAGCATATAGTAAGGCTAAGCTCATCCCCTCCCGATTAGTATAGATAATATCGTTTGTTCAAAAAATAAAAAATAATAAATAAATAAACAAATTGTGTTTTATTTAATTATGAAAACAATAAAAGAGAGAAAGATGCAAGTTGCTTTTGATGTCTTGATCTTGATTCAAAAGGATTGCTAGTTAATGTACTTTCTTGCACTTTTGTTAGATATAATTAGCACACCAAGGCCTCGTTTGATAGAGAGACTTGACTCGGGTATGACTATTCACTATTGAAGACATTCTAACGAAGAAATAGATGAGAACTTTCATATTTTGTCTAAGTTAAAAGTTACTCATGAAGTGAATACATGAGTCATCATGTCATTCTCATGTAAGTAAATTCCATATCACCTCCATTTCCCTTCCGACTCCAAGTATATGCTATGGGGAGTAGTACACAAGTAAAACTTCCAACTAGAAGATGACAATTGAATTGATGAAAAAGGTGAAAGAACAATGGAAGCTGGAAAAGAGGGCTTGAAAGAAGGGCTGCCACAATGTCTAGTCACTGCAGAGGAAACATATACAAGGTGATAGACGATGGGTCAGCTTTTGTTGCCAAAAATGGATTGGGAATAATATTATTGGTGAAGACTAAAGATAGATATATGCATGTGATATTATGAGACATTAAGCCCCCCCACACCCCCCCCCCCCCCCTCACAGCATAACACGGACCAATATGTATATGTCCAGTCACATTCAGTCAATTCAAGTACGTACGTACGCGTGCATACGCAGTCTAGGGTTTCAGAAATTGTTATCAGGGCCAGTCCCGACATTGATCCAGCTCTATATACTTACCTGTATTGCATATATTGTGAGGAACCCTTAATGCAACTGGACCCTTGGTTATAGCAAAAGATTGAGTTGGGAAGGAAAAGCATACGATAAAAGAGATCTGACCTCAAAAATAAATAATAAAAAAAGAAATTTTTTGCTACACAATTTTCTTCATGAGTGAACTGTTGAGATTGAACTAATTGAGATTTAGTTAAATCTCTTCACAAGTGAAAAAAAATGTGTGGGTGAGCAAAGTACAAGATAGCTTTGCTCTCATGCACATCAAAGGACAAAGTTAAGGATAATGGCTGGGTCTCCCACTTACGACTTACGAATCTTTACAATCCGAACATCATAATCGAAATAATTCATTCTCTTTATCATCGTTTAAAGATCATATATGCAAAAAATTATTCAATTTGGAGATCGTTTAGTCATCCATACTTGTTAAGCCAATCAACGGTTTCGGTAACAAGTAGCATCCTTATAATGAACCATCCATCTGTTTTATGCATATAAATGGTTAAAAGATCTCCAAATTGAATAATTTGTTGCATATATAATCTTTAATAAAGAGAATGAATAGTTTCGATTATGATGTTCAGATGATAATGGTTCGTTAATCGTAAGTGGGGAGACAAATCCACCATGATGGGACACAAACATTATCCTTTAGTTAAATCCCAACAATCACTCATGGAGAATTTTCGGGACATCTTTAACCAAATGGATCATATAATTAGTAAAGAAGTGCAAGAGTATAAGGCCTCGTTTGGCAGTTCGGACTGTACTGACTATTTCTGTCGGATAGGATAAATAGCCACCAGATAGTACTGACTAAATTAGTCGGGTGTTTGGTGCAGTATCGGACTAGTGACCGTATTATTTATACTGTGTTTGGTATTATACTAGATAGGAGGAATCAAACTTTAAAAAAAAAAAATTTTAAAAAGTGAAATCATTTTTTTGTTCCCGCATCTATCCGCACCCCCAAACACCCTCCCTCTCTCTCCCTTCTTCTTCCCCGACTGCAGAAGAATCCCAAATAATTGTTCCCCAGCTCTCTCCACCACACCCCCCAAACTCCCTCCCTTTCTCTCCCATATTCTTCTTCCCCGACTAAATAATCCAGGCGTTTTGGTTGGTTTTATTAAGCAGGTGTATACCGTGTTATCCTATCCGACCGGTTAAATTAATCCGGCGCTTATTTAGTACGAGTGAACGCCAAATACCCGAGTCCGTATAACTAATCCTATCCGATCTGCCAAACAGGGCCTAAGAGTGTAAACTTTCTCTAATACAGTTTTTTATTTATGAGGATTTGATGTTTAATTATTAGGGATCTTGGTTTTTATAACTTTTTAGACACATAACATCGTTATGATATCTCATAGTTATAGCTAAGATCTTAAATTCAAATTCATCGAAAAATACATAATAAGGGATTTACAAACGTCTAGTTCCAAAAACTTTCATCAATATTTCGAAGTTCACCAGAATAACAAAAAGATCTCCAAAATTTTATTAAATATTATTAAACTGATGAGTACAAATCCACAAAGTTGTTTAAATAATAAACTGAAACCCTAATTTATAGAAAAGCACTGAAGTCCATATTACGTACGTCAATATTTCGAGACATCCTTCTTCCCTTTTTGCATGTATTCTTGCTAAACTTTATTCTTATTTGGAGGAATTGACCCATATACTGTCTTCTACGGTTATATTGCTTTTCTAAGAACATGTTATGCAATTACTTAGTACTATTGTCTAGTAGTGTTCTTTTTCACTTGTAAGTGAAATATCGTATGTTCGATTCTTGCCAAAGACGAATTTGAACCACACTATTGCTAGTCAATTGTGATGCTCAGTCCACTCCCTCCATCTTAGTATAGATAATATCATTTGTTAAAAAAAACCAAACAAGTTATGCAACATTTTCAAACAAATGTACCAACATTACTCACGTGTTATGAGGTGTTAGGTATTGATATTTTGTATTTTTTTTTTCTTCCAAACGTTTTGTAGTTAGATATAGTGTACGAAATGTTAAATAAGATTTTCCAAGTCGGAATAATTTTATATTGTTATGAGAAGCTAGCTTTTGCTTGTCGGCTACCACTTAACATGGTTTACATGTTAACCTTAATTATTATATTATTAAGATTAGTCTCTTATTTTTTTAAATTCTAAATCTATTTTTTAAAATGTCGTCCGAAGATCTTAGTGACAAATTAAAGATCCATTTCAAGAAAGACGGCTCTCTAATCATGGGAAAAATAGTCAAATAATGCCATCGAAAAAGATGTTACATATTTATATTATTCTTTGGAATATTGTACAATGTTAGAATTATCGAAAGAGAAAATTAGAATACCCCACTTCGTTTCTACAATTTTTTTTATTAAACAATTGTGTCTTTTAAAATTTTGATTAAGACGCCTTGACTAGTGGCCACCTAAGCATTTTAAAATTTATTTTAATTAGTTTTTTTTTTCTAAATGAAAATTGTTATATTTTGATTTTCCACTTAATCTTTTTAGTTAATAGAGGCTTTTTGGCGTGTCAGAATCTATGCCCCTATGTTGGATAATTAATAGATATTAACTATTAAATCATCAATATTATTTCTTAATTTTTGAATTTTTAACATTTATTTTTCTATAATAAAACTTCATTGATCACAGAAAAAACTTATGAAAATAGCCAATCCAACATGATGAAGACACCATGGACGCTACATTTATCTTGTTGAGTTTTAGTTTGATTGCATGGTTGTGTAGTATGCAACAGAAAATAAGTGCTTTTAAAATATTGTAGCACAATATAATTTGCATAAAAGTTGTTGACAAAGGGGATTAGTTGGAGTGAGATCAATGTCATTTGGCATGAGATATATGAATGTGAATTTTAAATTGAAACCAAATTTAAATATATTAATTTCTAGTTTGAATTGTACTCATCCCATGTTGAAATGTACTAATATGACTTGGAACGTACCAATGTCAAACTGAAACATACCAATGCTGATAGGACATGTACCCATGCCAACTTAAAACGTACCAACATATCGTCTAGAAATGTACACATGCCAAATTGAAACATACCGATGTTCATATGAAATGTACCCATGCCAATTGAAAATGTGACAACATATCGGCTAGAAACGTACCAATACTAAATGGAAACATACCCCATATCATCTACCACTAGAATCTATTTTCCAAATGTACCATGGTACGAATACTCAAATCAAGAGGTTTGCATAAAATGAAAATAGAAAGAGAATGAACATGACTCACAAAGGATAACAGAAGAGTATCGACTGATAGAAAAGAAATGGCACGAAAAGATTGTGGAATGGTCGTGAAAGAGGAACATAAATATAGATCACGTTAGAAGCATAAATAAATCAAATTTGAAATGTTTTAGATTTTTAAAACATACGTCTACTAGATTTTCGGAGATTTGGATAATTATTAGCTAATTGGTACATTATATGGCAAATTGTGTAATTTTGCATTAAAAATGCTACTTATAAAATATTTGGCACCTAAAATGTAAGAAAATGTTTAATATAAATTCTAAAAAGAATAGATGTTAATAAATTAAACAACGAGACATTTAAATCTAAACACCCTTATTGGAAAATTTAATTATTATTATGTGGTACGCATTGAGAAAACCCAAAAAAAAAAAAAAAAAAAAAAAAGAAGAAGAGTATAGAATATAAGAATGCGAGTTTGACTGTGAGTCTGTGAGTGTCTTGACTCTTGAGATGCATGGGGTACTGCATTACTCCAGCAAGGCCCCAACCATGAATTTGAGGGCAGAGAATGTGGGGGACCCGGTGCCTGATCCGGATCCGGCGGTGGATGTATTCGAGTAGGAGAGCACAAATGTAAAGAGATTGACAGGACGGAGCCCCTCCACTTCACCTAATTTACCAATACAAAATTTATAATCTATTTTTAAAGAAATGATAAGGCTACTCTCTTAAAAAAATGAGACTTTTTATGTACTCCGTATCACCTTATATTTTAGCATAATATTTTATAATATTGATATAAAAATTAACGTTAAACTGTAAGCTGGTAGAAAATTCATAAAGAGACTCACTTTGAGAGAGTTTCCTTAGTATTTATCTTAGTTTTAACAAATAGTCGCTGAAGTTGTTATATAGAACTAGGGTCACTTGTTGATAGGAATAACACCGTTTAGGTAATTACAAATTAGATATAACCATTCTGGACTTCAGCTCTAGGTTTTATATTTGATGTGGAAGCTTACTATACTTTGTCCTTATAAAGAGTTGAGCTATTTTGATAGTAAAACATCAATTTTCTTTATAATATTCAAAGAGTTTACAATTATATGAAATCCAACCGCTACACTTACTTCACATCACCAATTACCCACACAATTTTTAACTATTAAGTTCAAACCATGCACCAATAATAATTTCTCCCAACTTAATCACCTATATTGGGGTTTAGGCATGATGGATCTCAAGTATGAGTTTATCTTAAAGCACTTGGCAATTAGTAGTGGACTATCTACCTACTTAAATTGTAGATAAGTGTTGTACTCTCTCTTCATATTTCCTTAGCTTGTATCGACTATCGAGTAATTGTTGTACTCTACTTTTGACATTTTTCTTAGCGTGTATCGAGTCAACTTTCATCAACACATATCTATAGATGGGTAAGGAAATTAGGTCTTAACTAGTTAGGACCAAAATGTTGTCCGTGAAACAACTATAATCTTAAAACTTTCTAATATTTATTATTCATAGATTTTGAGTTGAATTTTCACATTCTCACACAACCATCGATGTTGTTCTCATAGAAGGAACGGGCCACATAAAATGTATATGTATTGAGGGATGTTGACCTAAGTATTCAAAACATTATTGTTAGTTTCTTTCCTTCATTTAAAAGGAGGAGAACTCGAAATTTTTTCTTTTTAACAAAGTATTGTAACGAAATATGAATAATTCAGTAACTATATAATATTGATTCTTATTTTTTTTTCTAAATAATTTTGGTTTAATGTAGTATTGTAATTAGACTAAAAACGATTGCAATCAACAAAATATTGGTCAATTGCAAGCATCCACTAGTGGGTGACAAATATAATCAAATTGAAAAAAGATATTAGTCTCGGCTATAGAGGGAAAGCGGGGGAGTGGGTCAACACTAGTGATGAACCCATTACCCCACACATGGCTCGATATAGTTGAGTTCTTCTGATAAAAAAAAAAAAAATCATCGCTGAATCTTCTTTATGACAAACATACACGAATACAAAATACACGAATACAAACGGGCAGGGCGAGGGGAACCGGGGGAGAGGGCCAACACTAGTGATGAACCCATTACCCACACGTGGCTTGATACAGTTGAGTTCTTTTGATATTTAGATATCAGAAATATGCAGAATATCTAGCAAACTTTGATGTGACAAACGCGCACAAATACAAATGGGCAGGGTCTGCCGACTGAAGTCGGTCAACCCCTTTTAAGAAGAAAATGCGTTGCTAATTCACTGGATTCTATATACAATGCATGCCACCCTGCTGCTGATTGTCGGTCCAGCCTCCAGCCAGCCGTTTCCAGATTTGCTGCCGATCTGCACCATGAACGATAGGTCGTCCAATCTTGAATCTAAAGTTGACGATGCTTCCATGTAATGACCAAGATGAACTAATTCATATAAACATTGACATGTCAACGGATGTGATAAGTGTGTCGTGCCATTTGCCAAAAAGTGAAGTTTGACAAGTATAACTTGGATGCGTAACTATTTTGTCTTTAATTTATTTTGCATATTAAGGAGAAATACATGGATGACAGATATAAAATAAATGTATAAAGAAAATACACAAAAAAAAAAAAAAAAACTATAGTATAACTTGGATGCGTAACTATTTTGTCTTTAATTTATTTTGCATATTAAGGAGAAATACATGGATGACAGATATAAAATAAATGTATAAAGAAAATACACAAAAAAAAAAAAAAAAAACTATGTTAAATTGATTTTACTTACAAATATTTTTTTAGGATTTTTAATGGTCCTTGAAATTGATTCTCACCATCAAGATGATCCCTGAAATTGAAAATCAATCAATGTAGTTCCTAAAAATAGGTGTCACAAATCAATGTGGTCATTCTATCATTATTCTGTTAAATTTTTTTGTTAAGTACTGATGTGCATAAATAAGCCTCATAAGTCTTTTTTTTTTTTTCTCACAAATGGTCCTTGAAATTACCCACGACATCAAAATGGTCCCTAAAATTGAAAATTGATCAATGTAGTCCCACATGTAAGTATCTCAAATCAATGTAGTCATTCCGTCACAATTCTGTCAAAAATTTTGTTATGTGCTGATGACACATAAATAGGTCAGACGAGTCTAATTCAATTAAAAAAAAAAATTACAAACAAGGTAAAATAATTTAATGATTAATAAAAAATTTGTCAACCCAAAAGCCCAGTCCTACAATCACCTTCGATCCCAGTCCACATTTTTCTACCTCATTCGTTCTTAATTCTCTATAAAAAATTTCAATACACCCATCTTTACACACTTCAACACCCTTCACCGAATTGAACTTGGATTGAGATCACCTTTGGTGACGGCTTGGCCCATTGGCAACGACTACTGGGACACCACCGTTAACATTTAGGCGCTCAACATCCTCACAACTTTAATCTTTGAGAGCTTGTTCGGCTCTTCCCTAGTGGTATGGTGATGCAAAGAACGATGAGGTTTGCCTTAAATAATGAGGTTATAACCTAGGTGCGTCCATTGTTGGTTGAAAACTATTTCCACACCCCCTCTTAGGCCTTGGTTAAGCCTCATACCTTTGAGAATTCATGGAAATTATCTCCCTTCGAAGTAGGTCCTACGATAAGAAGAAAAAAAATTCATTGTGGCAAAAATGTATTTAGACAATTTTTTTAATTAATTATTAAACCCACATAAGCATATAACAATTTTTTTTACAAAATTGTGGCAGAATGACCATATTGATTTGCGACACATATTTTCAAGGACTACATTGGTTGATTTTCAATTTCAGAGACCATTTGTGATAAAAATTCGTAAACCTTGTGGAACCCATTTATATGCCACATCAGCACTTAACGGAATTTTTAACAGAATTGTGACAGAATGACTACATTGATTGATTTTTAATTTCTTGGACCATTTGAGATAAAAACCTTTTTTTTTTATTCATTTTTTCTTATTTCTTCCCCTCTGTCATTGTCCTTTATTTCTCATTTTTTGCATATACTTTTATTTTATTTTTTATTTTTTATTTTTATATCAAGCACACGAATGAAACTAAAAACTTAAGACAAGTAACGATCATCAAACGAGGGTTAAAACACTCAAACTATGCACTCCAAGCCTTGCCTAAAGTTTTGAATTACTGTGTATGAATTACAGAACAGTATTCTAAATTTCTAGTACTTGAAAAGTAAAGATATTACAATCAAAATTAATTAAGTGGAAATTGCCTAACTCTCATACTTGACTTTACAAAGGAAACCATGAAACACATAATACTTAAGGAAAACTAAACCTAGATTGGATACTAAGACCAAATACTTAAAGGAAAACTCAACCACCAAAGTACAAAAATACACCAAGTAGAGGCATGATATACTACGTTGGAAGTTGGATGATGCGGAGAGGCTTGCTTATTTCCATGAGTGTAAACGTCAAAAGCAATTGAAGTGCTTTCAAAAGATTGAAAGAGTTTTTATAGAAAATGTTTTTGAATTTCACAAACACTTGAAGTGCTTTCTACCAGAACCACCAATTATGTATGCTTCTTGCAAGAAACACATCAAATAGTTTTCCCGAATTAACTTGGATTTTTATTAATGATTGATTTCAAAAATATTTTTTCTAAAAACGCTTTCCGTCATTTAAATGCACTTCCCAAACTAACCCTCAAATTAGCTAACGCATTTGTTTTCAATAGGAGTTTTTAAATTGATGCTACTGAAGTTGTGACTTAATTGCTGCATTTATCGTACGTACAACATTATTTTTTGTATATAAGATATATAAGGGAACAAAGAATCAAACACCAAATCTCAAATGTCAGCGCACGTAAATGCTCTTAATAAACTTGAACTAAAAACTCTTTGCAACATTCGTATACCAGTCTAATTTATAATTAGAACACAATTTCTATTATTGATAATTATGATATACATAGTTGTTGTATGTGATGACATAACATTTATGGATGCAGTGTAGATAGGTACATTAAAAAATATGAGTCCAACAACCGGATGTCCGGTCAAGTGCAACGTCCATGCATTGTGGATCTTGTTGGCGTAGGGGAGTCGATTACTAAACATCGCACATTTTATTGCCTCTACACACATCACGTGCAGGTGAATCTTATTTACTGTTTCTTGGGCTTGATCATTTGATTTTTTTTTTTTTTTTCACCAAAAAACTTTCCTTAAAGGGCTAAATCGAGAGTTCAATTTATGTGAAGAATAATTTTTAGCTACTTAAAAATGAGTAAAAATTCTCACTCAAAAAATTTTTACAGCTAATTTACAAAACTTCATATTTATGATCAGAATTAGTTATATTAGTGATTTATAATGATTATCTTTGCATAAAAATAATCAAAACTTAAATTATTTAGTCAATTAACTGTAACAAATAAATAGTCGTAATATTACAATCCATTGCCTAAATAAATCGGGTATCTATTTTCTACAATGATTGATTAAACGACTATAATTTTAATTAATTTTTTTACAAAAATAATTTTTATAGGATAATTTATAATTTATAATAGTAATTAATTTGAATTGAAATTCTTACTGTATCATTCTACCAATAAAAACGGAAAGAAATCGATCATGGGTTTTAATACATTTTCGATCCGCATGCTTGAGTGGGGTCACTAGAGGTCGCTGGTCAGTCAGACTGGCACAATTCATTGAGGAGGAAGAAGAAGAACCAGGAAAGCTTTTTTTTATAAGTCTTTTCAAGAAAAGGTATAAAGAAAAAGCCATAATGACCAAATTACCCAGATTTTTGTTTTTCCCAATGGAGAAGTTTCAGGTATAATTGAATGGCAATTGATTATGCAGGTCGGAGGGTACTAGGGCCAACCATGTCCTTTAAGGCAGAAGAGAGCCCAGACAGTTGAAAAGTAAAAGAAATTCACTTTTGAGAAAGAAGCCAAAAAAGGCTTGGGTTCGCGAGCCAAGACTAGGGTTTAGAGAGCTTGGGGGGCCTGATTCTGTAACTGTTAAAACTGAGCAAATTAACCTGCAACAGGTTCTGAAAAAGAAGAAAAAAAAGGAGAGAGGACGAGAGGAGAGCAACAAATTCTATATCAAAGTAACCTGTTATTGTGTCGTTTGTTGTTATGTAAGTCTTTCTTTATTAAGAGATGATGTATTGAGTTTCTATAGTCTTTATCGAGTCTTTTATTTAGTCTACGAAAATAAGTTACGTGACATAAGTATATCATTAATAACGTTTCATACCAATAAAATTTATACATACCATTATTTCATGGGGAAACTTGATATAAGTCCAATTTTTTGAGCCAATAGTATGAATAGTCCAATTTATTAAAATAAGTCCAATTTGTTATATTTAATTATCTAATTATCAATAGTTATTTGTTCAATGATAAGATTTATTATAAAAATCAAATTTCTTCCCAATTATCTCTTTGCTTATTTCTTTTTATTTATCTTTTTGTTATTTCTCGTTCTTCCTCCTACTTTAAACCCCATTTATAGATTTTATTTTTAATTTTAATAATCAACCTATATTACAGGTTAATTATATTTATCTACCTATATGACAGATTCTTTTTTTATAATCAACCTGTCACAGATTAATGTGTCTTGCTTGTAGGTATGTTATGTTTTTTTACCCTTTAATTAGGTTTCATATCTCGCGTATAGGTATTATATACATTCATATATTTGTTACTTGAGTTAGGAGTTAGGGTAGAATGTTTTGCAGATAAATTTATATTAGTATATTAGTTTTTTTGTTATAAGATATTAAATATATTCTTTTGGAGTTGGAAAATGCATAATATTAGAAGATTTTAATTGATTTTTAATATTTTTAGAAAATGTAAAATGAGTATGAAAGAAATAAAAACATATAATTAGATAACTGGACTCACTCCTAAAAACGCTCTACATTTTTGGACCTGGATCTAAAAGCCCTTTTTTTCATCAACACGAGTGGTCACCTTAACAAATCCAATAAGTTCTCCTACACTATACTAACCCAATGGGGTGTGTGGAGTGGTAGGTATAGTGGTGGTGGCCTTCTGGGTGCAAGTGCCTAGACGTCCCACAGAGGCAGAGAATAAACCGGCCCCATTGCTGAATGCACAGCCCTCGTCTTCATAAATCCAATGTTTAGTAAATACTTGAAACTAGTACAAATTTACGAATCCAAATTCTCGTCGGATTTTCTTTCTGGGAATTTTGGAAATTCGTGAATTATATTCGTTCATCGTATATCGTGCGATTAAAAATTATTTTAAATATTTTTATTTAAAATTAAATACAAACAATACCTGATAAAAACTGATCGCACAATGTACGATAAGCGAACACAATTTACGGATTCTCAACATCTTCACTAAAAGAATTTGGAGAGGATCCTGTTGGCAAATTTACCACAAGACTTGTCACGTGGAAGTTTCCCTCTTCGTTTTTCCTAACCTAAATAGTGTTCTTCCTCATGAGATGGAACGAAAATCTTAGAATAATTGATTCATTTTATGGAGGAATCTAATTTCCCCAACTCTTCAAGAATATCAAAGATAAATGTCTACTAAAACAAGTTAATGGGTAGACATAATGTTGACTGTTGAGGGGGACGAATGCCTAAATTAACATCATTAAGCGAAGGCAATCGGTCGACTCATAACATTTATTTATACATATCTAATACTCACTCTTTATTGATTAAATACTATTATACTAGTAACAATATAACATTAGTTAACTAGTAAAAGAAACACTATATAATTGTCAATTTCTAACATGGTAGTGTTACAATATGAATATATTGTGACATCACACTAAAAATCACATTATTTTTTTTTTCCAGAGAAATGCCTCGCCTCTCAAGAATGCTGAGGAATTTCACTTCAAAATCTTTCGTGGCCGATCCACATAATTTAGTAGTTATGATCGAAATCGTTTATATTATAATCACCAATAAAGATAATCTTTGCAAAAAAAAAAAAAATCAATTTAAACTAAAGTTGTTTAATCAATCAGCTGTAGTAAATAGATAAACGGTTCATAATACTTTTATCAATTATGATTATGTGTTTTTATACAATTTGACGATGAAGCACTATCATTCATTTACTTAATTATTTATTACAAATAATTTTTACATAATGGTTTATAATATTAACGATTCATATCATTAACATTAAAATTTGTGAATTGACTACTAAGTGTTGAGGAATCGTTAACCAGTCTAGCATTTCTCAAATTTTTATCCAAACTTAATCACCTAATGATGAAATCCCTTTTGTGATCATCTCCCTGATTCTGTGGTGCTGTTGCCCAGGCAGCTGCCACGCACATACAAAATTACGCATACAAATCCCTCCACAAAGGGTTCCTCAGTTCCCCTTCCAATCCCCTAGCTCTTTTAAAAAGTTGGGAGAGTACTATTTCACAAGTTTTATATGCTATATTCCACATATATACCTTTCAAGGGGACATCCTCCACCACATATAGTAATTTTTTTTCTCTTCCTAGTACTAAAAAACTTTATGTTATATTTTGCCTCTATGAGAAATAAGAAACGACGAAAAGGAGTAAAGCAAAACCTTAGAGCATATTCAAAAGAGACGTCAAATCCAAAGCATCAAATTTAAATTTGATGACAAATTGTCAATATTTTCCTTCTACCCGATATGCCAAAACTTATTGCTTCATTTATGTTTTTTTTTAAACAAAAATAATAAAAGTTGGATTGTTGTTGGTTAAAAAATAATAAAATAATACATAAATGTGCTAGTATTTAAGGTAAGACAAGTAGAATGCCTTTGGAAATAACAAAAACTATATTTGAAGGCAGGGTCAACTTTGACACTTCTTTGTCCATGTCAACTTAGCATTTTTTTTCATGTCAGCTTGACATCTCAATTGAAATAAATAATCGTCATTATTACTGTTATATGTCTATGTTGCATTTTTAATCTCTCCTTTTGATGATAATCAGAGTGAAAAAAGTCCCTTCAGATAATCATATCGATGATCGCAATTAAAAAGCAGAAGAAAAAAAAATGTCAAAAGTGTTGAAGCACTTAAACTTGAGGTAATTGCTGAATTTTGAAAACTGGTCTTTTTAGTCATTCAATTCGGTAGCTCTTAGTGGGATACTGCAATACAAGAGAGAATGCTTTTATGTTGCTGATGAATATTTCGATTGGAATGGTTTTTAAAATGATTAGAATCGTTTTTGATGAAATTATTTTTGAGTTTCATAAGCATTTAAAGTGTTTCCTGAAAGAAACATGAGTTATGTGTTTCTTACAGAAAACATTTTAAGTATTTTTTTATGATTTAATTGTATTTTTATTAAGTATTAGTTCCACAAACACTTTTATCAAAAGTGTTTTCATTCAATTTAAAAACACGCAAACGCGTTTCGACACTAGAGCTAATTGGGATTATGAACTCGTGATGATTACGACTAATCGGGGGTTCCAAAAGTATAAATTTTCTCGCAAGTGACGTTGGCATGGTGAAGTGCAGTCGTTTGACCAATTGATACAGTGGTTGACCCACTCACAAGATAAATTGATGCTGAAGCTATCAACTAATCAATCAATGACTCAATAATTTCATTTTTCTTTTTTTTTGATACAAGAAATATGAGACGGTGAAAATTAAATCTGAGACCTTCACATAAAGATCCTTTTAATCATTAGTGCTACAAGTTTGTTGCTAATTTTATTTTCTTATTTAGAGCTAAACCTTGTAATTAATAATTCATTCTTCTCAAACTAAACAAAATAATAACTTAACTAGGAACTAGACTTTGAGTTATAATTTAGGACTAAGTATGTTGAGTTATAATTTAAGACTAAGTACTCTAAAATATATACTTAGAAGAATCCTGACAATCGAAGCCTTGGGGGAGGTAAGAAATTGATTTTAAGACTTGAGAAGTGCATGTAATATGATGTTATCTTTAATTTGTAAAAACTTGATTTAAAAGAATAAAACTATTTGTACCTTTTCAACTAATTATCTGTACATCATCTCACTAATAGTAATGAGACGTATCCACATCAGAGATGCAACTCAATCGGCTACGTTATTTTCAAATTGTGTACTCGTTTATATTAGAGACAATATTTAATGGTCAGCTGAGATTGTATCGGTTTTGAGATTTTAGGGGTCATATGCAAAAGATAATAAATGGGCCATTGCATAAAAACTCCTGCAACAAAGGTAATTGATATGTCTGTAGTTGTATTAATAAGGGATCTAAATGAAGTATTATTACTTGTGAGTTATAGTTGAAATCAACAAAATTTTTGTAAGAAATAAATAAAAACACAATTTATAACAAAGCCGGCAAAACCAAGCTAAAAACATAAAAGTGATATACCTCTTATGCATATGAAGACCATATTTCTCTTATTCACACGCGAAATCTACTAGATTTCCCAAAGATAGATTTCATCTTTAGGAGTCTTTTAGGATTTGGGATCATGTGCAAGGGCACCTACTGCACATGCCCAAAACCGCCACCGTCACCAAAAGAGAATTGAAGTTTATTTGGGGAAAAGTTGCTAAACAAAGGTTAATTCGTATGTATTGTACCAGAACCGTATAACATCCCAGCATTGAGGATGCGTATCGTAGTCGGCAGCATATAAAGGAACAGCGAATAAAGCACTATCATCTTCAAACCAACAAAATTATAAACAAAATACAAATCATAATTATATAGTAAAATAAATTAACCGTCCTTCCATACGAACTCACTCATTTTACTCCGTCTAAACTCTTTCATGTGTTCAGCAAAAAAAAAAAGTCTTTCATGTTACAATCTCTAGCTCCTCTTATAAATACACCCCTTTTCCTCACTTTTCTAACCCACCCACCAACTGATGAGCTCTCCCTCTCCATCTCTTATTCAGATGTTGAAGGGCTTTGGCCTTTTCACTTCACTATAGCCTTGCTTATTTAGGTTTCTTGAAATGTGCAGAGGCTTTTTGATAGTAGAATTATTAAAGTAGGGGAGAATCTGTAAAGCTCAGGAGGGATAGCGCCATATGAACAAAGGGTCTAGTTACTAGGTAGGCGTTTCTTTGTTCATCATGCGCTATCCATCCTGAGTTTCATGGCTTCTTCATACTAATCTCTCTCTCTCTCTCTCTCACTCTCATCATGGCTGCTTCTGACATACCTCTGCAGAGTGCGTATATCTTTCCCTTAATTTTGGTGTTTATTAATCATACAACAATAGCTTAAATTTAATTTGTATGGTCCTTCTCAGTTAAATCTAGCTAGGATCTTCAGCTAGCTAGCTGTTCTCAAGCTCTTTTCCATTGAAGGTTTACACTAGCTAGCTTTCATCCTTTGATCTTAAACATTAAGGGATTTTGGGATTTTACCCATCTGAGAAAGAACTATATATATTACTACTTATAGTAATATATATGAATGCATCTTTTTAAAGGGTAAAACCCAGAGATTTGTTTCCTGATTAAGCATATTCATAGTTACCATGATTTGTTGTTTCTTTTCTCCATCTTCCCGCTCTCACTTTCTTTCTTATATTGACAATTATTTCACTTTCTTCTGTTATTGCTCCAGAATATTCTTTTAGATATTATTTTCTACAGTCGATGCTAGATTTCAGTAATTACTTCTTGAACTGTCTTAACTTTCAATATTTCTTTGAAATCTGGGGATTAATTTGTCTAACTTGGATGTTCTCAAATTCCACCTAATTTTTGTCTCATGATCTATGTTTCTCTAGCAGATTCGATCCAAACCTTAGTCTTCTCTAGAATAATGATAACGTTTTTGAGATATGGAACCAGTAACTGGTGAGTTGTGATGACTGCAAGAAGCCTCGACGCCTCGTGAGTTGTGATGAGAACTAGGGTTTCATGGTTTGACTGAGTCTTTTGGCAGGGCAGCTTTTTCAATAGTGGAGAGGTTAGTATGAATAGTAACGGTCAATGTTGACTACTTCCCTTTAGCGTCTGGAATTTTTTTTTTTTTTTTTTTTTTTTTGTGTACACTCGTGTTATTCATTTAAATTCTTTAAAAAAAATTAAAAAGTGAAACATATTAATTTTGTTGTTTATTTATATTTAAAAAAACATTTCAAACCATGTGACAAGTGTTTCAGATAAACACAAATTTTCTCCAAAGTCACAATCTCGTCCCTTAACCTAATAAAAGAGATAAAATTAGCAATTCGTTGGTGTTGCTATTGCTATTGCAAACGAGATGATGATGGTGAACTTGACTTCTTTCATACGTAATTCATATTTATTTGATATATATGTTCTCTGTGTATCTCCTGTTCTATGTGCAATATGAATCATCTGGTTGGCCATTAATAGCCACGTGTACGGCCGGGATGGATTGCATTTCGGGTGCTGAGAAACTTGATATAACTTTAGGGTACAAAGTATGTCCTGCTATTTGGGGACAAAGGAACCAATTTACCAGCAATATTTTGATATCCAATTGTTCTTGCTTAAACAAATGATGACGACGAGAGATCTTCATCTTCGGAGAAGATAATATGTGATCGAGGAATGTGCTTCAACAGGACCCCCACCACCAGCTTTGTGCCACAGCCTGGCCTGTTTACCTTTTCCCCTCTCGCCCTTGCAAGATTTAGATGGTTAAAATATCCAAGATGTACCTTTGGCTTTACATGGTTAATTGGTGAAACCCTCAAACTATCTAGGGCTTAGTTTATTCAATCGCCCTAAATATATCTGTATCAAGAAAATATAATCCTTGAAATATACGAGAATTCGAACTCGAATGGTAACATATCAAAAAGAAAAACATTATATACCCTTGAGTTATGAAGAAGAAGAGAATGAGAGGATGACGCACTCCAACCAGAAAAATTAAAATCTCCACAGCAGCAGCATCAACTAGAAGAGCGATAGTACAGTATTTGCTTTTATAACTTTTATCAAAGGTTAGATCCAAAATTAGTTATGATCACCAATAAGTCGCCGTTCAAAAATTAGAGTATATATCTCCTTGCTGCTCAGTAATTCCATGATCAACAGCAATATTAGCTTCTTGAATGGACAGTGAAGAAATACTTCTTGAGGTTTAAGGTACTGGTCCAATTTTGAGAGCAGAGCACTGGAACATATATTAATGGTAATTCGATTGATGGGCTGAAGTTTCAAGATCATGAGGTTCTGAATATTTTTCTTTAATTTGTACCCTGACAATGCGCTCATACACCTACCATGTATTAATAATTCCTCTTCGGTTTTTGAGTCTTCACATGCAGGATTCAGCGTAGTAACATAAAAGATAAAACAGTGCAATGTATGTATTAATTCTCTGAGACAAAGTTAGCTGGGGAAACTTAATAACTTATAGGTTGTGTGGGATTGCAGCCATACAGGTTCTAGCTTTTTATGGGTTGGGCCTTGAATTAGCTTAAAATATGTGGTCCATTGCAGAAGTATGTGGTTGATTGCATCAATGGTCAAGAAATTCGAATAAATTTCACTATACTAGAGTTTGAACTCTTTTTTCATTTTAATTTTACTGCATCCGGACTCAAACTCTCTCTGTTCACTCAGTGTAGTTTTGGTTAAATTAGCAATTGAAATAAATAAATAAATAATTGAAATCCAAAAAGAATTCTATTTTCACGCGTCCCGTAATTTTTTTGTTCTTAGATCCAATAATATTGGGATTGGCTTCTCTCCTAGCTAATGTTAGCTAAAAAGCTTATAATCTTGTCATTAATGAAGATCCTATGTCCATGACTTAATGTTAGTTTTTTCTTTAGTATTTAAAAAAAAAAACTAGGTTTCTTTTAAATTAACTTAATTAGCTCTCACGATTTTTTAATGCTAGAAAAATCATAAAAATGATTTTGTCACTGAAACATTTTTACATCAATTTTTAAATAAAATAGTACAGGTAACATTTGAACCAGTAAAGAAATATAGGGGTGATTTCGACAAAAAAAAAAAGAAAAAGAAAAAGAGATACCAGGGGCGATACAAAATATTTGGGTGATGGGTAAGAAATATCAACAATATCCTCACAAACTATTTGTTTTTGTTGATCCCTTATAAACGCCCCCTTCTCTCTCTCTCTCTCAACATTTGCATGGTTAGGGTTTCCAGTTACTTCATTGCATGGTTAGGAAATTCCCACTTTACCATGCCCCAACCCCTTGGGATGGAAGTTCGAACAGATTTCAGGCGTCCGTGAAAGCTCAGGCCGGCAATGTGACCATAGATCTCAACAATGTCTACCCTTCAACTATAATTTCATGTGGAAAGGCCCGAGAGGCAGGCTCCCTCAGCTTACTTTACGGTGAAAATCCGTTGAAAAGTTCATTCACACTTCTGTTGTTAGAGTTCGCATTGATTATCGTCCTCACACGTATAATCCGTGTTCTTCTAAAGCCTCTCAAACAACCCAGAACTGTCTCAGAAGTCATTGTACGTTCCTCTTCTTCCTAAAAGATCTTGCATATTAATTTGTTCACACACACACACACACACACACACACACACACACACACACACACACACACACACACATATATATATTATATTATATATATGCATATAGAAAACGTTCATGCACGCACTCTCTAAGCAATCGATTTTTGGTTCCAATGCCCAGCGTCGTTACATATATGTGTGTGTATATATAATATATATGTATATTTTTCATTATAAGGTTCATATATTCTTGACTAGGTTGTACGATATTCATCATTTTGGTATTCCAATTGACTTGATTAACTTTGTTTAGGGAGGTATATTCATTGGACCGTCAATTTTAGGCCGCAGCGAGAAATTTACCTCAGTTATATTCCCAAAAAACTCACAATTCATTGTGAAAAATATTGGATTAATTGATTCAGTTATTATTTTTTCTTATCAGGAGTGAAAATGGACGTTTCCCTAGTGAAAAAAGCAAATAAGAAACAATTGTGCATAGCATTTGCGGGAATGCTCATCCCTTTCATACTTATTTCAATTGTTGCATTCAGTTTGCGCAAGTCCATGGACAAAGAACTAGCTAGGATTTCTTCACTTGGATTCATTTGCTCCGGCTTGGCCCTACCGTTGTTTCCGGTCATCCACTCCATCCTCAAAGAGCTCAACCTTCTGAGCTCGGAAATTGGACGGCTGGCATTGTCGATATCGGTGATCAGCGATGCGATTGGAGTGTATAATAATTTTATTTGAGGCAGCTAAGCAAGGTGAGGGCAACCATCTGGCTGTGATATGGTACTTGATTTCTTTGGTTGTTTTTCTGGCCTTCATTGTATTTGTGATTTGGAGTTTGTTGAGAGTTGCTGGGACCACCCCAGAGGGGCAGCCAGGGGACCAAACCTACGTGTTGGCGATTTCGTTGGGGGTTTTAGTGATGGGATGTTTGGCTGACATCTCCGGGATGGCGATCGCAAACGGTGCGTTCTGGTTGGGTTTGGCGATCCCGGATGGCCCTCCGCTTGGATCAACAATTGTGGAGAGGAGTGAATTGGTTATAGTGGATGTTTTGATGCCATTTGCTTTCGCAATGGCTGGCCTTTATGTGGATGTGAATTCCATGAGCTATGTTGGTTGGTCAAGCTTGAGTCCCTTGTTTGCCATCACTGCGACTGCCTATATGCAGCTAAGTTGCTTGGAACACTAATCACTTCTGCCTTCTTTGAGTTGCCACTCAGAGATGGTGTGACGCTCAGCTTCATGATGATCCTAAAAGGTCAAGTGGAGATAGCGGTTTTTCTCCATTGGATGGACAAAAAGGTAAACGTACGTCATTGGAATGTATATGAAAGAAATGTTAAATGGATTTATAAAAAGCATAAAGATCATGTGAAATGGCAGTCTTATAAAAAGCATAAAGATCATGTGAAATGGCAGTTAATTTGTCCTTGTTGCATCACATGACATTGTTAGTCAACACATCAACAGCTATATGAGATGGCAAAAAGATGTGACTGAAAACTTCCACTACTTGCATAAAAAGGTTCTTAGATTTGTTGCCAAGACATTTAATTTACACCTAATGAGTATACTCCATGACAACTATTACTGTTAATAAGAAACACAAAAGAATCAAACTAGAGAAAACAACTTCTTATATATCAGTTTTGTGTTTTTCAACTATGATCGAGTTTAGATGAGCTTAATTGTGAAGAGCCCTCAGACCCAATTGTGCTTATATCCAAACTACGTTACTTTTGAATTTAGGGTTTAGCATTTTTTCCTTTCCTAGAAAATCATAAATGAAACATATTTCTAATCATCCGAACTCACTTGCTAGCTTTTTTGTGTGTGTACAACCATACATGCACAGATAATGGCGATTCCAGGGTTTACAATGATGGTGATACCGTCACTACAATGACTGCAATATCCACGCCCTTGATCAGCATCCTCTATGACCCAACAAGGCCATACATGATCCATAAAAGGAGAATCATCCAGCACACTCCTCCAGCGGACGCAGAACTTTGCTTAGTCCTATGTATCATCGAACTTGTTGGCAGGGCTTCTCCTGTGCTTATAGACCATGAAAAGCAGGAAGAGCATAATTCAAAATATGCAGTTTGTCACACAATCCACAATGTCTTAAAACAATACCAAGAAACCAAAGGTGAGTGTGTTAGTCTCCATCCCTTCACAGCTATAGTACCATACAGATCTATTACCAAGACATTTGTGACCTAGCTCTTGTGAAAAAGGCAACACTGGTAATTTTGCCTTTTTACAAGGAGTTTTCGGATACCCTTGGAGGAAAATTAACAGAAATTGTGAGGAATGTGGTTAGATCTGTCAATTCATATGTGTTAGCCCATGCACCTTGCTCAATTGGAGTTCTGGTTGACAAGGGTCATGTTATACATAACCAACTGGCAATAAGGAACACTGAGCTACATTTTGTCTTGCTATTTTTGGGCGAAGCAGATTCTAGGGAGGCATTGTGTTATGCAGATAGGATGGCCGGAAAATTCAACGTGTTGCTGACTGTGATTCGGTTTCTTTCGCACAATTCTGTTGGTGATGATGAGATGGAGAAGAAGTTGGATGACGGGGTTGTGACATGGTTTTGGGTGAAGAATGAGAGGAATGAGAGGGTGGTTTATAGAGAGGTGGTGGTGAGGAATGGGGATGAGACAATCTCAGCCATTCAATCAATGAATGATGATAATGAAAATAATTATGACCTTTGGATTGTGGGGAGAAAACGAGGGATCAACCCTGTGCTGATATCTGGGCTATCATTTTGGAGTGAGAATGATGAGTTGGGAATAATTGGGGACTATATTTCCTCTCTTGATTTTTGTTGTACTGCTTCTGTGTTAGTGGTACAACAGCAGATTTTGAGGGGGCAAGGGTCAGATAGTACAAGTGGAAGGTTTGCATGTAGCCCTAGCCCTACTCAGAAGATGAAGGATTTGTTAACTTCGTGGTGTTGCTAACTAGGGTTTGATATTTCATGAACTAGATGAGTATGTATTGCTAGCTAGGTTAAGGCTTCGAAAAATGGCCTTTGAAAGAGAATTAGGGAATTGAAACCAGCTGAGGTAGAATTAATAGAGTTTAGGTGAGTGAATAAAATGAGTACTCATTTGAATATATACTTAGTGATGTATTATATGTTGTTACATGTAGAGATGCTTCATATCATGCACTCATTTTATTGAAAAAACAATAATAATAAAAAATAAGTCGCCGTTAAAAAATTAAAGTATATATCTCCTTGCACAGCAGCAAGTCCATGATCAACAGCAACATTAGCTTCTTGAATAGACGAGAGTGAAGAAATACTTCTTGAGCTTGAACCCTTCATTCATGTTAATTTTACTGCATTTGGGCTCGAACCCTCTCTGTTCACTCAAATTTTATGTTTGAAGTAAATAAATAAATAATTGAAATCCAAAATGAATTTTATTTTCACGCGTCCAATAATTTTTTTTTATCATAGATTATAATATTGGGATTGGCTTCTCTCCTAGCTAATGTTAGCTAAGCTTATAATTTTGTCATTGATGAAGATCTTACTTTCATGATTTAATGTTAGTTTTTTCTTCAATATTTTTAAAAAATAGGATTCTTTTTAAATTAACTTAATTGGCTCTCACGATTTTTTTTAATGCTAGAAAATCATAAAAATGATTTTGTCATTGAAACATTTTTACATCAATTTTTAAAGAAAATAGTACAGGTAACATTGGAACAAGTAAAGAAATATAGGGGTGATGTCGACAAAAAAAGGGAAAAAGAAGAGATATAGGGGCGATACAAAATATTTGGGTGATGGGTAAGAAATATCAACAACATCCTCACAAACTATTTGTTTTTGTTGGCAACCTCACAAACTAAGAAAATCTGAAAAATGGTCAAAACTTCTTATCCCTTATTAACGCATGTCCTTGCCCCTCTTAGCCTTCTCTCTCTCTCTCTCTCTCTCTCTCTCTCTCTCAACATTTGCATGGTTAGGGTTTCCAGTTACTTCTTTGCATGGTTAGAAAATTCCCACTTTACCTTCCCCCAACTCCTTGGGATGGAGGTTCAAACAGATTTCAGGCGTCCGTGAAAGCTCAGGCCGGCAATGTGTCCATAGATTTCAACAATGTTTATCCTTCAATCATAATTTCATGTGGAAAGACTCGACAGGCAGGCTTCTACAGCTTACTTTACGGTGAAAATCCATTGAAAAGTTCATTCACTCTTTTGTTGTTAGAGTTCGCTTTGATCATCGTCCTCACACGTATCCTCCGTGTTCTTCTCAAGCCTCTCAAACAACCCAGAATGGTCTCAGAAGTCATTGTACGTTCCTCTTCTCCCTAAGAGTTCTTACATATTAATTTGTTAATATATATATTATATATATGCATATAAAAAAATGTTCATACACGCACTCTATATGCATATGTGTGTATATATAATATATGGATAATGTTAGGGATACTAAAATTTTAAACCAAATTCGCAAATCAAATGATGTGTCACCAATAGAAAATAAGCACGTTAATCAACACTTAAGTAATAATCCAATCATTAACATTCACATCATTTCGTTTACAAATTTTGGTTTAAAAATTTGGTCTCCCTAAGTATATATATTTTACAAGTAATGCTAGGGAAATTAAAATTTGTAAACAAAATTTCCAAACTAAATGATGTGTCACCAATAGGAAATGAGCACGTTTATTAACACTTAAGTTACAAAATTTAGTTTCCCTAATATTACCCTATATATATTTACATCATTATAAAGTTCATAAATTCTTTACCAGGTTGTATGAAATTCATCATTTTGGTATTACAATTGACTTGATTACTTTGTTTAGGGTGGTATATTCATTGGACCGTCAATTTTAGGCCGCAGCGAGAAATTTACTTCAGTTATGTTTCCAAAAAATTCAAAATTCATAGTGAGAAATATTGGATTAATTGGATTCACTTATTATTTTTTCTTGTCCGGAGTGAAAATGGACCTTTCACTAGTGAAAAGGACAAATAAGAAACAATTGTACATGGCATTTGCTGGAGTGCTCCTCCCCTTCATAGTTATATCAATTGTTGCATTCAGTTTGCGCAAGTCCATGGACAAAGAACTAGCTAGAATTTCTTCACTTGGATTCATTTCCTCCGGCTTGGCCCTACCGTTGTTTCCTGTCATCCACGCCATCCTCAAAGAGCTCAACCTTCTGAGCTCTGAGATCGGACGTCTGGCATTGTCGATATCGGTGATCAGCGATGCGATTGGAGGGTGTATAATAGTTTTATTTGAGGCAGCTAAGCAAGGTGAGGGCAACCACCTGGCTGTGTTATGGTACTTGATTTCTGTGGTTGTTTTTGTGGCCTTCATTGTGTTTGTGATTAGAAGGAGTTTGTTGAGAGTTGCTGAGACCACCCCAGAGGGGCAACCAGTGGACCAAGCATATGTGGTGTCGATTTTGTTGGGGGTTTTAGTGATGGGATGTTTGGGTGACATCTCTGGGATCACGATTGTAAACGGTGCGTTCTGGTTGGGTTTCGCGATCCCGGATGGCCCTCCGCTTGGATCAACAATTGTAGAGAGGAGTGAGATGGTTATAGTGGATGTTTTGATGCCATTTTCTTTTGCAATGGTTGGGCTTTCTGTGGATGTGAATGCCATGAGCTCTGTTGGTTGGTCAAGCTTGAGTCCCTTGTTTGCCATCATTGCGACTGCCTATGTGGCCAAGTTGCTTGGAACACTAATCACTTCTGCCTTCTTTGAGTTGCCACTCAGAGATGGTGTTACGCTCAGCTTCATGATGATCCTAAAAGGTCAAGTGGAGATAGTGGTTTTACTCCACTGGATGGACAAAAAGGTAAACGTACGTTATTGGCATACACATGAAAGAAATGTTAAATGGACTTACAGAAAGCATAAGATCGTGTAAATTGGCAGTTAATTTGTACTTCTTGGATTACATGACATTGTTAATCAACAAATTAACTGCTAGATTAGATGATAAAAAAATATGACTGAAATCTTCCACTACTTGCATAAAAAAGTTCTTAATTATATTTGTTGCCAAGACATTTTACACCTAAATAGTACTATAATGTTAGTGAGAAGCACAAAAGAATCAAACTAGAGAAAGCAACATCTTACACATCAGTTTGGTGTTTTTCAACTATGATCGAGTTTTGATGAACTTATATATGAAGAGCCTTAACTATTTATCTACACCGAATTGAGCTTATATCCAAACTACATTACTTTTGAACTTAGGGTTTATCATTTTTACTTTTCCTAGAAAATCATAAATGAAACATAATCCTACTCATCCGAATTCACTTGCTCGCTGTTCTGTGTGTATACATGCACAGATAATGGCGATTCCAGGGTTTACAATGATGGTGATATCCATCACTACAATGACTGCAATAGCCACGCCCTTGATCAGCATCCTCTATGACCCAACAAGGCCATACATGGTCCATAAAAGGAGAACCATCCAGCACACTCCTCTGGAGGAAGCAGAACTTCGCATAGTCCTATGTATATATGATGAAGATAGCATAGCTGCCCTCATAAACCTTCTTGAAATCTCCAATCCAACTCTAAGCACCCCGTTCGTAATCTTTTCTCTCCATCTCGTCGACCTTGTTGGCCGGGCTTGTCCTGTGCTTATGGACCATGAAAAGCAGGAAGAGCAAAATTCAAAATATGCAGTTTGTCACACAATTCACAATGTCTTAAAGCAATACCAAGAAACCAAAGGTGAGTGTGTTAGGCTCCATCCCTTCACAGCTATAGTGCCAAACAAAACAATGTATCAAGACATTTGTGACCTAGCTCTTGTGAAAAAGGCCACACTTATAATTTTGCCTTTTCATAAAGAGTGTTTGGATACTCTTGGAGGACAATTAACAGAAATTGTGAGGCATGGGGTTAGATCCGTCAATTCAAATGTGTTAGCCCATGCACCTTGCTCAGTTGGAGTTCTGGTTGACAAGGGTCATGTCAACCAACTGGCATTAAGGAACACCGAGCTACATTTTGCCGTGCTATTTTTGGGCGGAGCAGATTCTAGGGAGGCATTGTGTTATGCAGATAGGATGGCTGGAAAATTCAATGTGTCACTGACTGTGATTCGGTTTCTTTCACCCAATTCTGAAGGTGATGATGAGATGGAGAAGAAGTTGGATGATGGGGTTGTGACATGGTTTTGGATGAAGAATGAGAGGAATGAGAGGGTGAATTATAAAGAGGTGGTGGTGAGGAATGGGGAAGAGACAATCTCAGCCATTCAATCAATGAATGATGATAATGAAAATAATTATGACCTTTGGATTGTGGGGAGGAAACAAGGGATCAATCCTGTGCTTTTATCCGGGCTATCATGTTGGAGTGAGAATGGTGAGTTGGGAATAATTGGGGACTATATTTCCTCTCTTGATTTTTGTTGTACTGCTTCTGTGTTAGTGGTACAGCAGCAGACTTTGAGAGGGCAAGGGTCAGATAGTACAAGTGGAAGGTTTGCATGTAACCCTAGCCCTACCCAGAAGGTGAAGGATTTGTTAATTTCATGGTGTTGGTAACTAGGGTTTGATATTTCATAAGCCAGATGTGTATTCATTATTAGCTAGGTTCAGGCTTTGAAAAATTGCATTTGAAAGAGAAATAGGGACCAGCTAAGGTAGAATTGAGTTTAGGTGAGGGAATAAAATTAGTACTCATTTGAATGTATACTTTTTGATGTATCATATGTTAATTACATGTATAGATACTTCATATCATGTACTCATTTCATACAGACGGTAATTCTACTTCAACTCAAAACATACGCGCTTATTAGCAACTCTCCCACAAAGTTAATCCTCTTCCCTACAAAGAAACTCTTCTTAGCACTCGATAAGTCATATATGACACTCATTTCTTATGAAAACATAAGGGAAGAACTACACTATAATGATTGTATCATTAGTTTATTAGAGTAAACAACAACAACAACAACCAAGTTTTATTTACCCATATCTTTCTTATAACTGAATAATCTACTCTTGGTTTTGCATCAAGTCTTCTTTTAGCTCCAATACTCCATATCTTTCTTATAGTCTCTTACCAAGTTTTCATAGGTCTTTCTTTACCCATTTTGCCCTCTAAGGCTCTATCTCGTAGTCGTATCTTATGAATCATCTATAGGTCTTTGGTTCACATGTTCAAACCACCTTAACCAATTTTCTTTTATCTTATCTTCAATTGCGGGCACTCCAAATTTACCTGAGATATCCTCATCCTTAATCCTATTATTTCTCATGTGCCCACACTTCCAACAAAGCATTCTCATCTTCGCTACACTAATTTTCTGCATATGTTGCTTTTTGACCACCTAAGATTTCATGTCATAAAGCATTGCTGGCCTTATTATCGTCTTATAAAATTTTTCCTTGAGCTTTAGTGGCATACAACAATCTCACAATACGCTCAATAAAGAAAAACGGGAGTGCATTAGGTAGTCGACAGCCGACACTTTGTTCTTCGCGCCAGATCCCAATAATATGAATCATTAGTTTTTTAAGAGTATCGATAACTAATTCTTACTGCAATTAAAGATACATCCAATGAAACCATGAACATTATGATGGAAGTCATCATGTATTTATTCAAGCGATAATGGGAGAAAGTATACTCAAATACCGCACCTCTTAAGCTACAACCTTGTACGTGTCAAACAAATAACAGCAATAATAAATTTAGATTCTGAATGTGCTGATCAAATCTTTGGGTGAATAATTATACAAATTGTCTGGATTTGCTAATATTGGGCATATGTTTACCAATTCCAAGGTCCAGTTACCAATCATAACAAAGAAACTACTTTCGATTGGAGTCCTAAGCCCAAATCTCTCACTTTCTTCCACCCCCCAGTCCTCCAGGACCTCCACTCTCTGCAATGTCCTCCATTGTTGTGCAGTAACGCCTCTCTCTCTCTCGATACAGCTTCGGTGATACAATTTTCTTTCTGTATATTCGATATGTTTTGCGAAGTCAGCGACTACCCAAATCTTAATGTCATAAAAGTCGACGACTTTAGCTGAGCCACTCACAGTGAGCACCAGATTAATCCGACCCAGAAAGGTTTTACTCATTCCAATCATGCTTTCTTGATCGAAAGCCATTGCTATCGATTTTCCATCACTCGAATTTTCGAAAAGGAGACCTTTCAACTTCTTCCTGCAGCAATGGACGACGATGGGTCCAACCCATTGCGCCGAATGTCGAGTCGAACTCGAAGGGTTGCTTCGAAAATGACTGCTGCCCTGCAGAGCAGTGACAACCGCACGCAGGTATATACAAACACAAATGTATTTATATGTTTCGGTGTTTTTTTTTTTTTTTTTTTTCTGTGAATTTGTATAAGTATATTAGAGTTGAGGGTTATGCTGGTTGGTGTTTTAGGCTGCCCTTGCTCGGCTTGAAGCTTTGGAAAATGATAATGCTGGTTTGGAGAGGGTAGAAGTTAACGACGATGATGAAGCTTCTCTTGACGATGATGATGGTAATTTTTCATGGAACTTCTCTTTAACCACCCTGTTCTTGTTGGTTTTTTATTTTCGTATTTGTTTTCATAAACAAGTTATTACCTTGTATTAGACAGTGGGATTTAGATTCTGTTGAATGATTTTGCATCTGAAACCGAAGTGCATTGTGATGTCAATATATGCATTTTAAGCCTTTCTGGTTGGGAAATGCTCGTTAAGTTATTAGCTATGGTGTTTAAGTATGGCCATCAAACGGTATGTAAGAACGGAAGAGATTCTGATCAACCTCTCTTTCCCTCTCTCTCATCACTTGAAGTTATTTCAGTAAGTTGTCTATCGAAGGCAATTGTAGCTTAGGTAGTCTAAGTCTTAGAGGGATATTGTTTTTCCGTTCCAGTCGAATTTGGTTAAAGTAATAACTAAACGTTTGGGAAATTCCTTCTGCAATTATCATCCAACATGCGTATATTTTATTTTCCAATGGATTTACATCTTTCATTAATGGAAATTTTTTGATGTAGCGAGAAATAGCTCTGGTTGTTCGCTGTTCAAGAATTCTTGTTTAGGCATGGTATGAAGGAAAAGAAATAACAATTTGAACTGCTGCTGCAGTGTTTATAACAAAGAAGCAGTCTAAGGGCACCAAGCGTAAAACCCGGCAGGCAAAAGCTCTCGAGGCCAAGAAGGCCCCAAGAACATTCCTGGAGCTTGTACATGAGGTAACAGGGATTTTTCTGCATGTATTCTTTTAGGACCGTGTCTTTCCTTATATAATTTTTCTCATCGAAACAGGCAAATCTCGACTCCTTGCCTCCTTATGTTCCTTCCTATTTGAAGGCAGCAGTGGGACCACGAAGCTCCACCTCCCGTCGCCATTTCTGCACTGTTTGTGGTTCTGCTGCCACCTACACATGTGTGAGGTGTGGGGTGCGCTTCTGCTCGGGTCGTTGCCAGAATATACACAATGATACTCGATGTCTGAAGTTTGTTGCCTGATTGGTGAGTGGTTTGAACCAACATACGTAACTTTAGTGAACTTTATGCTGACACATGTTGATAATCCATAAACTATCATTTACTGTGTTGTTAGTAGTTACTGTAATCTTGTTTATATTGTTGTTTTGGTTCTAGTCTCCCTGAGAAGTAGTTGTACCGTCATTTACACTAATATCTCGTCATTCCTGGAGCTTGTTCACCATAAGAGTTGCCGTAGTTTATTTCTAGAACGGTTTTATGCAGACTGCATGGTGCACCTTCTGGGGAAGTTAGCACCATCTCACCACATAGAAGCTAGGTTGATCTCATGATGTGTTTCCTTCATATTTTGAGCTATCAACTCATCATCTGAAAGCCGGAATGAATAAGATACGCAATCTGAACTGTTTCAAATCTTATATTCCTTTCCTTGAATTCGGAATCAAATCATAACATGACAACTTTACTGCTTTGTTGGAGCATTGTCCAACTCTTGACTCCATACGGGAAAAGAAATCACAGTGGGAACTCACTGACAAATTCAACCTAACCAATACATAATAAATCTAAGAATGCAAGATAACAGCAAATCTTGCAATTTCAATAGTGAAATCCAACTGCGAGTGCCATCTTCTGCTGGTAATTTAGCATCGGGGTAGATCTGGTGGAGGGGGAATTACAGATTGTAATGGTTCGATTCCGTTCTCGACTAGAAAAGCCATAGCCAAACCCAGGAAGAGATGTGAATCTAAGTGACAGTGCATCAGCCAGACACCTAATTTGGTCAAGAAGTAGAAAGATATCAAAATAGTGAACAAATATAGGTTAGACGAAAGCTTAGGATACGAGATTAGCATGTTACCTGGATTATCAGCCTTAAATCGTATAGCTACCCATCCCCCTGGAGGTGTTCCGATAGTATTTCTCTGTGGCGGGTCAAAGAGGTTGAATCTCGCTGGATCTGTGCTGGGGTTGTAGTTTCCAAATCCTGATCCAATCACGTAGAAATGGTACCCATGAAGATGCATAGGATGCTCCTCAATAGTCACAATATTTGTGTCCTGAAGCACTATTTGTACATTAGCACCATACTTCAACCTGTAGAGCTTAGTTCCACGACGAGGTGACCATAGCCCCCGGGGCACATTTCCAGTATAATTGAATTGCACAGGAGGAATAGGTGGAAAGTCTGTGGTGAAGACACCGGGTACACCATAGTAGGCAGCTTGCATTAAGGAGTTAGTTCTTGGTAATACAAAGGAAACATTGTTCATGCTAGCTGCAAAGCGGGTGTTGTTTGGTCCTTGACACCGAGGGCTGTTGGGAACTGTGCAGTTATAAAGTCCTAAACCCACTGTGAAAAACAGGTACTCGTCAATCTGCGTGGGGACTCTGACCCGGGATGGGCTCCTTATCTGGGCAGTGTATGCAGTAGCAGTTGCTGTGTCATTGTAAGCTGGCAATGCAGGAAATACTGGTGCTAAACCTTGATTTGAAGAAGCAGCATTCTTGTACTCAAGGATAGCAGTGGTGGTGGTATTGTCGAAGGGCGCATTCTGGGCAGTCTGATAGGCACGAGCAGCCATGTAGTACCGAGCAGGGCGCTGATCAGCAGTAAGCAGAGCATCGGTTGTTTGGCCAGGGCCTAACATGATAACTCTGGTTGCGAAAGGTTTTGTGTAAGATGCATCAGCGCCCACAACAGTCAGTTGGTGGTTGGCAACGGTAAAGAAGAGTTCTTGATTGAGTGCAGAGTTGATGATTCTCAGGAGAAGTGACTCGCCTGATACGACTGGAATTCGAATGGTTTCTGCATCGCCATTTTTTTTTATGTCAACGCATTATGCATCGTTTTATTTTGCATATTTAAGCAAGTGGAATTTAGCAAACCTTTTCTGGAACATCTGTAAAGATCACCAGGCTGGCCATTAATGGTGTATGCATCGGAGACATTGGGTGCTCCTCCTGTGAAAGCCGCAAGCCTCATGACATCTTGGGGGTCTCGATCAAACCATTCCCCGAGAAGAATGGGAACTTCTCGTTTTGGCATTGGGAAGGGGTAGGGAACACCCAATCTAGGGTAGATTATGAGGGCTCCATAGACAGTGGCTCTGAGCCATCTGCTGTGAGCATGCCACCACAAAGTGCCCTCTTGGTCTATGATTGTGAACCTGTATGTGTAGGTAGCTCCTGGTTGGATAGGGCACTGTGTGACGTATTCCGGACCATCTGCCCATGGATTGTTCAGCTGCCTCAGTCCATGCCTGAAAGATACAGAACAATAAGCAGTACATAAACTTGGCACGGATACTAGACAAACATTAAACCGTATATAAACCACGATTTAGTTTATTAGCAGCGGAATATTCAGAAGCATCGTAAATTATGATGAATGAATACCAGTGGATGGTGACGTTGTATCTTGCTCTGTTGGTAACTGTGACGGCAACGGAATCTCCATTTCTGACTTCCAAAGTTGGACCCGGGAACTGGCCATTGACTGTGATTGTGCTGTGGGTTCTGCACAACCTCCTCACCGGCCTCGCTTCAACCTATTTCGAAATTTCCACGCACAAAACACAGGTGTTATGAATACGAATACACAAATATGAACATGAACGCGAATACGAAGACTACTGTATGCATACAAAATGAATGAATACGTACGATGAATTCATGGAAGTGAAATTCTGCAGCTGAGAAGGAAGCTAAGGAAGTGAGGAAGGCAAGAAGGCCAAGCAGAAGGGTAAGTTTGGAGGCCTCCATTGCTTTGCTGGTGATAGTGTGAACTTAGACTTGTGAGGGAGGACCTATTTATATATTTCTGGATTAAGCGGGAAAGGGAAGAACAAATATTAATTTTAATTTAATTTAATATTTTGAGAAATTACCCATGTAAATTAGGTTTCAAGGTCAACATTGGACACTGAAGATCTTTTAGGACTATTAGTCCACCCAAAAAGGGGATTTGGTTCACCCACTATGCCCTCCTCGGTCAAGTGTTAAATGTTAGCATCTCAAAGGTTTGGTGATTCTTATTAGTGCCTTGATTTATTAGGGATTGAGCTTAAGGTCATAAGCCATGACCAAATCTATGAAGGGATTGAGAGTTATGCTTTACTTGATGCGAGCAATCGAAAAGCTCCGTGGTCGGAAAATGTTAATTATTGATGGTCGAGTGTACTATTTTATTATTGGAGGCGAATCTGTGACATCATTTTTTTACATAAATTTTTATGCCTTTTAGTGGAGTTCACTCTGTAATATATTTTAACGATCTTAATCTTCTATCTTTTAGAGCATCATTCACAGATTATGCTTGTAAAAAATTAGACAAGTTCAATATCATTAAGACATTCATTTGTAGTGAAGGAAACAGTTGAATATTGTTCTACAAAAAGCACTAAACGCTTAATCCAACAGTTATATGGTTTTAGAGTAGACGCGATATTTGAGGGAAGACCTAAAAGATAGACTGTTTAAATCGTCAAAATACAGTAAGGAGTGGGCTTCACAAAAACGTGTCCAGTTGTGTAAAAAAAATGATGCCACAAATTCTCCCCCCTTGTTATATTCTCAATTTAGACTGGTGCAAACAACGTAATATCTTAGACGGTCCAGCAATATAAGAAATTTTTATTGTCGTTCCTATTTCATACTTCATCATATCCCTCCGTGGCAAGTGAATCACACCACCACTTGTCCATCATCTATCATGCCTTGTGAGCCAAGACATTTTGAAGCATTCTAAATTGACTCATTCACCCAATTTTTTTTTTGCTATTTCACTTTTGCTTTTCAAAACCTATAAATTATATAGGGACAGTTAAATGGGGGGTTGAGTTTTGGTTTGATTTGGTAGGGAGGAAGAAGAAGAAAAAATAATTTTTGTTGCATTAGTTTAGTTTTTCCGTTATGAATTTGATGCAACAAACTTCCACCCTAGGAAGAGGAGGAGGGTCCATCTATGGAAGTAGGAAGTTTCTTGCTCCTATCATCACCTCCACCATCTTCACTGAATAATTAGGGTTTCTAACGACTTGGTCATATTGAAAACCAATTAACTCGTTTATGTATAATCTACGATCGAGTACTCAACGAAATATATACTCCAATGGGCAAACTTACTAGAAGATGTAATTACGGGCAAAAATGCTATTTTTACTATATCTTTCATACAAAATTTGTGACACTTTTCTAATAGAGATTGGACTAGACTTGGCAAACAGTTAGTGTTTGTCGTTTTCGTGTCAAACATGTTATCTTAAAGGATCGTGTCGTGTCAAACCCGTTATCGTAACGGATTTTAAACAAGTGACCAGATTTGTCAACGAGTCATGCAAGAAATTGTCATGTCGCATATCTGATCCGGCAAATGATATCGGGTTCTTAACTAGTAACCCGATAACAACCTGAATCGTTAACGTGTTGATCCGAAACCTGTTACAATTGTGTCTTTCCGTGTTAGGTTAACGTGTCATGCAATAAATTGTCAATCATCATAAAATTCCACGTGTTGGTGGGCCCATGGCCGGTCTAGAGATTTTTGAGGCCCGGGGCGATGTAAAAAAATGTGTCCTCACTTTATATAAGAAAATTATTTGTTTTTACATGTAAGACATCGATAAAATTATACTTAGAAAAACACTTCAAACTTAATAATTTAGAAACAAGGAAAAACTAATTTATTTTGTATCGTGAGAAGGAACCAAAAAAAAAAAAAAAAAAAAAACTCTGAGTTTACAAGTAGATAGATATGAGTTTTGTTTTCCATCTGAATTTTTAAAGTGTTTTTGTATAAATCGTGAGGTGTTTTTTTTATTTACTAACCTTGTCAATATGGGACTAAAAAAATAATGATATTTTTGAGTCTTTAATTGATATGTATAAGTAATAAATTGGTACTAAATTAAATTTTTTGATGACACGTTAAATGATTTGCAAATTTGGTCTAAAAATTTGGTCAACGCATTACTCTTTGTGGAAGATTAGGAACAAATGTTTAAAAAGAACAACCCACATAGCTCCTAGCTATTAATTAAAAATAAATTAACAACCAAACAAAAATTCGTAAAAATTGAAAAGAATAAACATGCACTTAGCATTTCGAACTTAGGACCTCTCGTTAATTTTAAACAACAAAACCATTGATTCTATTAAACTTCTTGATCATTTAGCCAAATTATATATATTTATACTCTAATGAAACGAAATTTGTAAAAATTGAAAAACAAATAAACACACAACGTGTTTTGAACCCAAGACCTACTCATTAATTTCAAATAACAAAACCACCAATTCTAGTTGAACTTCTTTGTCATTGAACCAAATTTTATAAATTTATACTCTTATGAAAACATATTTACCACCCTAATAATTTGAGGCCTCGGACGGTCGCCTTGTCAGCACTGGACCTGGGCCGACCATGGGTGGGCTTTACTTATATTAGAGATGTAGTACAAATATGATATAAAAAATATAGTAAGTATAGAATTACTCTTCTACGAGTGATTAGTCTACAAAACAAACCATTGAAAAGTAAGACTTGTTAGCAAACCAAAAGGATTAAAAATAATATGTTCGAAAGCGAAGTCAGTTGACACTTCCAAAGTGTATGAACATTTCTATGATGGCTTTTTGTCAAGGTGTACGAGTATTTCTGTGATGGTAGTTATTTTTCAAAAGTGCTTGAATATTTCTTTGATGTTTTTTTTTTTCAAAGTGTAGTATTTGTTTAAAACATCAATCAAGGCACTAATTCGCATGAAGAGTAGTTAATCTTGTGTTAGTTAATTCTTATTGATTTGAGATGAAGCAGGTACTGTCCAGATTTTCAATGTATCAAGAAGATCTGTCTTGGAGGCTCCCAGCCAATTAGAAATGTTCTTACGAGATGTAATTAGGAATTTAGGTAGTCTGCCAACCAACTTTGGAGAAATCATATCATATTTCATAATTTTTTGGTTCCTAATCTTAAACCTAGACCGGGACATGACAAAACAATCAAACACGCATCCTCCCCATGTCACACGAGCTACTCATATTGTTGTTTGACCGTTGTTCATGGATTTGAACTCACGGTCTGTACAAAAGTTTAGACTGAGTCCACTAAACTAAGCACGTGTATGGAAAAATAAACAAAAATGCTTTCAAATCACCAATGCGTTTTTATGGAATGTTTAGAAGTGTTTATAAAATGATAGAAAACTCTTTTAGAAAAAATATTTCTGAATTCCAAAACCACTTAAAGTGCTCCTTGCAAGAAGCACTAGTTTTGTGCTTCTTACAAGAAGCTAGTTATATGCTTCTTGTATGAAGCAGTTCAAGTGTTTTTCTAAAGTTTACTTGTATTTTTACTAAGTATTGGGTTAAAAAACATTTCACAAAAAACACTTTCAACTATTTTAATATCACCAAAAATGCTTAGAACTATGTTTGACAAAAATGGTTAAAAGTGCTTTTGAATTAAAAAAAAAAAAAAAAAAACACCTGGTGCTTTTCGGTATCGTTTGGTATGCAGACGGGACGGGACGGAACGGAACGGAATGGGACGGGACGGGACGGGACAGGACGGAACGGAATGGAGCGGGAGCAAAGATGCCCTTGGATGGAAACAAGGAGGAAGAAGAAGGAGACGGAAATGTTATAATTTTGTGTTCCACGGATGT
Source organism: Pyrus communis (assembly GCF_963583255.1). Lineage (NCBI taxonomy): Eukaryota > Viridiplantae > Streptophyta > Magnoliopsida > Rosales > Rosaceae > Pyrus > Pyrus communis. The sequence goes on along the minus strand of NC_084810.1, from coordinate 24,133,072 downwards.
GAAACGAGTCGTTCCAGGGGGGTGAGGTGGAACAAAAATTCACCCAAAACTCGTCCCGTGGAACAGCTCGTTCCACTCGTTTTAGGCACACCAAACGTGGGACGGAACGCCTTGTCCCACTCTGTTCCGTCCCATCCCACGTACCAAACGGTAGAAAGCACTTGTTTTTTTTATTAAAACTTTCCATTTATTCCTAATAGAAGTGTTTTTACTGGCACTACTTCTAACTATAATTGTCTTTTGAAAAAAAACAACTTCAGACGAGCCCTAAATTATCACCGGCAATACATTTTGTCACTTTTATCATCAATACGCTTCATTAATCTGACTCACAATCACAAAAAAACAAATAAGACTCTAAATCACATGAAGCGACATGAACGAAAGAACCAATACTTTGATCAACTACATTTCACAAAATGCTTGACAAATTATGAGATGAAATACCAGAAAACAAAACTTGGAAGTCCAAAATTTTGTGCCTATGAAAATTACTAAAGTTACAAGCCTGTGTACACTGCCCAACAAGAAAATTACAGCACAAACGCTAACAGAACCACTGCCGGCACAAAACCGCGAAAAAATAAAACAAGTTAATTTATCCAGTCAATCAAGTCCGCACCAAAGACCTGTTAATTTATCCAGTCAATCAAAGTCGTCTGATACACCGTCAAGTTATGGGTGCTCTCACCCATATCCAAGTGGGTACAAATCTTCGCAGGAATTAAGCAAATCTTTTGATTAATAAACTTTTCTGGCTTTACTTCTTTCAAATTTCAAAATAAATAAGGGGATTCACAAAAGTTCAAGTTTTTCATTTTTCTTTTAACATCACAAATATATGGAGAGAATAATGCCAAAATGAGTACAGATTAAAACTGGTGGTGCAATACTACCTCAAATGACTTTAGGCCACTAGAGACCCCCAAAACCGCTCCTATAGCATCATCAAGTGTGAATCCCAACATTTTTGCATAGCGCTCAAGCAAACTCTTAAGTTCTGAGGGGACTTTGGGGTCAGTTGTTGTTCCATTGGCCTCGAGATTTTCTTTCAGTGAAGTAGAAGCGTTCTGTGTGGATAGATAAATCATCCGACTAAGAAGAGACTTCCTCTCGATAAGTCTCCTTACATTTGCTTGTTAGGTTTTGAACTTATACATATCATGATAAGGATACCTAAACGTGGGTTTAAACCAATTAGGAGTCATGGCCATGTCAATAACCGATCTCCTAGAATTAAGGGATATGGGACGTGATTGCTGCAGTTCATAGCAGTTGCTATCCAATCGTCATGATAGATGGAAGTTGGAGAAGTTCAGTTTGTTGTGCCTTGGCTGATTATCTTCACCAACATACAAACCCACAGTTGAATAGTTTAAAATATGAGAAATAAAGACACCGAGAAATTTACGAGGTTCGGCAAAAACCTACCTACGTCCTCGGAGAGATATTGCTCTTCACTATGAGAAAAACAGTACAAGTTACACATGAGTTAAATCGACATAACCCAATCCCATATCCCTTGTACACCCACTCACAAAATTTTCCCAAGAGCCTCACTCTACCCCAAGAGTTCTTTCACAAGAGATCTTTCACTCTAACTCTCTTGATTTCTCTCACCCGTGCCCATGGTAGAGCCAAATGCTCTCACCATCTCTTTGGATGCTTTCCCTCTTCCAAACCTTCTCCCTCGGCAAGCATTTAAATAAAAATCAGCCCCTTTTCTTCTCCTCCTTTCTTCCACCCGAAAGCCAAATAATTATGGCTTTGAAAAAGCCACAAAACAAGGAACAAATCAAGCCACAAAATAAGGAACAAATCAAGCCACAAAACAAGGAAACATAATCCTCATCATGATGTTCCCTCATCAATATTGTTTTGTTTCCTAGCCTAATTTGGCCACTATCCAACAATAATAAGGGATTCCCTGCTCACAAAGAAAACGTTCTGTAATCAGGGTTCTATCACCATTGGAACATAAGGTCTTGAGTGAGTAGAAGAATTCTTATGTGTTACCAGTAAACACAGCCTGCACCAGGTCTTTCAATTGGTGTTGCTGCTGTCTTTGTTGCTGGACAGATGGGTTCTTAGGTATGGTCGATTTTTTTTTTTTAATGCTAGCTCTTGTAATGTTATATGTAAGATATGTTGTTTGTGATCCTTGTTGAAGACTAACAATTTATAGTTTCTACATTTGGTATTAGAGCCAGGTTAGTCTACTTGGATTCAAACTTAATTATCTTAACATTTATACCTATATCATTTACTGGGAATATTTGCTGTACGGGGAAGAAAATTGCCTCAACCTAGCCCCTAATGTTAGCATCGGTGATTGTTGCCTTGATTCATGACAACATCTAATTCCCTACTTCATGGCTGCCTTGGTTAATGATGGTTTCATTTATTATTTTGAGGCATTTATTTATGACTATTTTGATTTCTTGGTTCATGGTTGCCTCAATATCTTGTTGCCTAATTCCTAATTACAAGTTCCTGTAATGTTTCTTGATTGTTTATATATGCAAGTACAAGTAAAAAGATGATTAGGTCACCAAAATTGTGAAATCTCTGCTTAGAGAACCTAACATCGCTTCCCTTTCTTTCACCTAAATTTGGTACAAGCAGAATAAAATTTATATTACAGAAGGAAATGAGAAAATTCAAATAGATAAGTAAGGTGTTATTGACACAGGGTAACTTCATGGAATCAAATTCTCCAAGTCACCATCAATAAAATACATATTAGTTGTAAAACAATGCAAGACAGTTTCATACCGAGTTTTCTTTCGAACAATAGGATACTCCTTCAAAATGACCTGACACCATTGATAAATCTTGAATCAGTTCTAGAAACTATTAGCAGAGGCGAAAAAGAGGCACAAAACAAAACAAGACCATGGTATGGTGTGCAAGAACATGTATAAAAAAATAGAAATGAATGCTATCCTCTTCAAAAATTGAACAAGAACCAGACACTTACGATTGGAGAAATAATGATTGCCCTTAGTTCTGTGAATCCAACACTAGTACATTCCAGTTATGCATTATGCAATGTATCAACATGCCAACAATTGTTGTTCATAATTTTTGTAGCAAGTTTTACTGACTAAAAATTGAAGTAGGAGATATGATCCATGTGATACTGACCTAAATGATAGTTTCTTTATGAAGTTGGTGCCTACCATGGACGGGACTGCAAATCTTCATTGAAGGTCAAAGATACAAGTAAAAAGTTAATGACTCACTACCCTCCAGTTGCTTTCGGGTAAAAACAAAGCTACAGCAAACGGGCTAATTTGCCTATAAAAGGAAGAAGAGGCCTCAGAGACAAGGACACTCAACCAATCAAACAAACAAACATACAAACACTGCTCTCAAGCCAGATTTGCATCCAAACATTGTTATCAACCCAGATCTCAATCTTTTCAGGATTATTCCTTACAAAAGCCATCTTTTGTCTAGTTTAAAGCTCTGCTACCTCCCTTGGTGGCGTAGTATCGATTCCCTTGTGCAAACTTGTTTACCATCCATCCCTTTTTAGCGTATAAACCTTGTAATCTCAAAGAAAAGTAACTACAAGAAGTTCAACCTTGCCAAACAAGGTGAAATCTTGCCCGAGGCTCTTTGTTTGTTCTCTGAATTAATAGATCTATTGCTTAATGTATTCTCCATCATGTATTCAATTCATTTCCATTAGTTTTCCTATTATAAAAGTCTCATTTGTATTCAACTCATTTCCATCAGTTTTCCTATTATAAGAGTAGCTTCGAGCAGTCGTGCTTAGGGGAACAGAGCGGGCCGTAACAACCAGGGTCCTATGACTCGTGACGGCCGTAACAATGGATCGGGACGTCAGGCTCATGGGTGTATCAACGCCATGACTCAGCAGGAGGCGTAGTAGGATCCCAGAGTCATTACTAGTATGTTACTCATTTTTGGTAATTAGTCTCGTGTTCTAATTGATCCAGGTGCTACTTACTCTTTCATATCTTGACAATTTGCACGGGTGGTTAACCAGCAACCTACCTCACTTGGATATGATATGTTTATACAAGTGCCATATGGAGACCTATTCTATGCAGAATGTGAGTATAGAGATTGCCCAGTAATTGTTGAAAGGGAACTTATGGAAGCCAATTTGATTCCCTTCAAACTTGTGGAGTTCAATGTCATTCTTGGAATGGATTGGTTATTTAGGAACAATGTCTATGTCGGATGTAGGGAGAAATTTGTGACCTTTGATCGACTTGGATGACCATTGATCACGTTTCAGTGTGAGCGACGAATCCTTCAGAATAATATCATTTCTGCCATCCAGACGACAAAGTTACTGCAGAAGGGTTGTGAGGAATTCTTAGCTCACGTTGTCACACAAGATTAACCCTCTCTGTGTGCAGAAGATATGCCAGTGGTGAATGAATTTACCGATGTTTTTCTGAGGGCTTGCCAGGGTTACCACCTATGAGGGAAATTGAATTTACTATTGATTTACTTCCAAGTACCAACCCTATCTCCTTGGTACCTTACCAAATGACACCGGCAAAGTTAAGGGACTTGAAGATTCAACTTCAGGAGCTTGTGGATAAATGTTACATCTAGCATAGCATGTCACCCCGGGACACTCTTGTACTCTTTGTCAGAAAAAATGATGGGTTGACGAGACTTTGCATCAACTACATGCAACTTAACCGGGTGATAGTGAAGAACCGTTATCCCCTACCCAGGATTGATGATCTGTTTGACCAACTAAGGGGTGCTCAGGTGTTCTCTAAGATTGATCTTCGTTCGGGTTATCACCAGCTACTGATCCGAAACAAAGAGGTGTCGAATACTACTTTCCGCACTTGGTATAGGCACTATGAGTTCTGTGTCATGCCTTTTGGATTATCCAACGCACCTGCAACATTCATGGATTTGATGTATAGAGTTTTCAGACGGTATCTTGACCGGTTTGTAATTGTATTCATTGATTACATCTTGATATACTCCAAGAGTAATGTTGAGCACATGAAACATTTGAAGTTGGTGTTGGAAAGGTTGAGGAAGAACCATCTGTATGCAAAGTTCAATAAGTGTTAGTTTTGGCTAGACCAGATCAGCTTCCTCAAACATGTGGTTTCTGCTAAAGGAATTAGTGTGGATCTTCAGAAGATTTCGGCAGTGTCTACATGGGAGTAACTGAGGAATGTTACGGAAGTGAGGAGCTTTCTGGGACTAGCTGTATATTACAGATGTTTTGTGCAGGACTTCTCAGCTATCGCTCTGCCTCTTACTAAGTTGACCCAGAAGGGGGTCAAATTTGAATAGGATGAGAATTGTGAATGGAGTTTTCAGGAGCTCAACACAATGTCTTACTCACGCCCCCGTCCTTGCTCTTCCAGACGATGGCGGTGAGTTTGAAATCTACAGTGATAGATCCTTATCAGGATTGGGTTATGTTTTAATGCAAATAGGAAAGTCATCACCTATGCTTCCAGGCAGCTTAAGAATCACGAGAGAAACTACCCCACTCATGATCTGGAACTCGGAGCAGTGGTCATTGCTCTAAAAATCTGGCGACATTACTTGTGTCGCATCATAAGAGTTTAAAGTATGTTTTCATCTAGCATGAGGTGAATTTGAGGCAGAGGAGGTGGTTTTCCGTTGACACAATCGAGGTTTTATGGCATTTGGGTGATTGTGGATTGACTTACCAAGACTGCTCACTTCTTACCTGTTCGACAAACCTACACACTTGAGAAGTTGGCAAAGTTGTTCATCGATAATATTGTTAAACTCCACAATGTACCTATCACCATTGTCTTGGACAGAGATCCAAGATTCACTTTCAGTTTTGGAGAGTGTTCCATAATGCCATTAATACTCAGTTGTTGTATAACACTGTTTATCATCCATAAACCGATGGTCAATCTGAAAAGATGATTTAAACTTTGGAGGACATGTTGAGAGTGTCTATTCTTCAATGGAAGGGTAGTTGGGATATCAACTTACCATTGATCGATTTGCCTACAACAACAACTATTATTCCAGTATCGACTTGACACCTTTTGAGGCACTGTACAGGAAAGCGTGCTAGACACCGTTATGTTGGACAGAGGTTGATGAATAAGTGTTAGTGGGACCAAAAATTGTTGACACCACTAACACTAACATCCAGTTGATTAAGAGGAATCTGAAAACGGCACAAGATCGGCAAAAGAACATCATTGATCGACATTCCAGGGATCGTGAGTATGAGATTGGAGACTTTGTCTTTCTGAAGTTGTCACCTAGGAAGGGTGTGGTTCATTTTGGTAAGCAAGGCAAGCTAAGTCCTCGATATGTTGGCCCCTACCAGGTCACATAGAGGATTGGTGCAGTTGCTTGCAAATTAAAGCTACCACCAGAATTGTCGTAGATTCACGATGTTTTCCATGTCTCCATGCTTCGAAAGTATGTACTGAATCCCTCCCATGTCATTCAGCCAGAACCATTAGAGCTCAGTCAGGATGCGAGCTATGTTGAGGAATTCGTGGCGATCATCGATCGACATGATGAAACACTGAGGAACAAAGTCATCCCATTAGTGAAAGTGTTGTGGGGGAATCATGCAGTCGAGGAAGCGACACGGGAATTAGAAGAACATATGAGGATTCAGTATCCGTATTTGTTTATTTGAGATTAGAATTTCGGGGATGAAATTTTTTTAAAGGGGGTAGATTGTGAAACCCTACCCCCAAAAGAATTGTAATTTTCATTTTTTTACAAGAAATATGAAATTACATTTATGCCCTTATTCCTTACCCAATCCGGATCTCCTGTTTTGGATTCCTTTTAACTCTTATCCTTTCTCTGGCTGCCACGTGGCAACTCCCCTAACCCCCATCTCTTTCCTCTATTCTCCCCGCATTACTCTCTCTTAGCTCACAATCACTTTTATCTCCCTCTCACATATATTTCTCCCTCTCCCTGAACTACTAACACCCACACACACACCCTTTTAGAGTTAAATGACGATGGAGACAACACCGTGCACCACCACCCTCTACCACCTCATCAACCCCCCGACGAGGAAAAATAAGAAAACCCAACTCCGGCAAACCCTAGGGCTTTTGAGTCAAAACCCGGCCGACTCCAGCCACTTCACGGTGAGTTTCAGGTATGGAACTTTTCCCCTCGTCTCACTCTTCATTTTGATACTTAGATCGTGCCCTAGGGAGTTGGTTTGTTGTCAACCGTAGCTATAAAGGCTCTGGTCTTAATCCCCAGCGAGAAACGGGCCAAGCCTAAAAACACAACCCCAACCCGGCCTTTGGGACTCGACGTTGGCCCAATTGACTGACCCAAAACCCTTTAATGTTTTGTTTTGTGCCCCCTCAGGACTTATAATCGAGACGTACAATCCCAACGTCAAGACACTCCCGCATCGACATCTTCAAATCCTCTTGGTGCGAACCCATCCCTTGTTCATGCAATTTTATTATTTCTTGTAGTGTCCTAGATTAGTTGTCTGCTCTGAACATGTTCCTCAATTGCATATTCTTTATATTTAAATTTATATATTTTATTTATATTCTTTGTTCTCATGCATGTTAGTATAGCTTCGTCACCTTCGGGTGTCTGCTAGCACGTGCCTACCTTAGTATATGAAGGATATCAGGGTTGCGCGTGTCATTACTGCCCTCCAGAGCAGTGACAACTAAAGGTGGGTTCGATTTCAATTGGTTAGGTTTTTTGCCAAAACCGAAACCAAACCGAAATTTCGGTTTGGTTTAATTTTTTTCTGGGTTTATTCGATTAGGTTTAATTTCGGTTTGGTTTTTTTCGGCTCGATTTCGTTTCGGTTCAGTTTGGTTTTTTTATAAAACCTTTTTTTTTTTTTTTAATTTGAAAATTGGTATATGCTCTACAATTTTGCTTACAGTTTTTTCCATTTTGAAGAAAGTAAAGGAAGAAAAAAAGACAAAGAGAAAGAAGATGCAAGAAGAAACAAAGAGAAAGAAGATACAGGGAGGGTCGGGTGGGGAGAAAAAAAAGGAAAGAAAGCAGAGGGTCGGATGGGGAGAAAAAAATGGAAGAAAGAAAAAGGTTGGGTGGGAACAAGAAATATGACTTGGATTATGGGTTGATGGTTGGTCTAAAACAAAATCTTAAAACTTGGGTGTAAACTTAAATTGGGTTTGGAATATAAACACTCAAATATTAAAAAAAATAAATAAACTTAATTATATTTAATTCGGTGGTTTGGTTTTTGAATCACCTAAACTGAAACCAAAACAATAACTTTCGGTTCGGTTCTGTTTTTTTACTTCGGTTCGATTATTTTTTTCAGTTCGGATTTTTTCGGTTTCGATTCGGTATTTGGTTTTTCCAAACTCACCCCTAGTGACAACCGCATGCAAGTATATGCAAACACATTATACATGTAATAACTTGTCCCTAATTTTATGGCTTTTATAATTTTGAATGTGTGAATTTACGAAAATACCATCAAAGGTGAAAAATGTTGACTTTTGTTGACCGCCTTGTTGTGTCATATGAGATTCGTTTCCTTGGTGTATCCTTGTAGTACTCGTCATTAGGAATGTGTGGGTATATGGGGAGTTGAATTTGGGGCTAAAACGTGAATTTTATGGAATTCGATGCATTAAGGGTATTTTGGTAATTTTATGTTTACGAGATAGTTTTGCTTTTCGTCCTTTCTTCCCTTGGTTGGTGAGCATGTGGGGCCCATCCCTACTTTTTGGTTCCCCGATTCTCTCTCTCTTTTCTCTTATTTCTTTCCCGATGAACTCTCTTGAACCATCTCCCTCATCACTCTCTTCCTTTCTCATCTCTTTGTCACTCTCTCTCCCCGATCCCTCAACCACCCAACAACCATAAGAGCACCCCGTTATCCCCCATGACCTTTGTGAGACCCATGATTGAAAAAGAAATACCTCCCCTAAGCTGATTTCTTGCTCTGCACTATGCAACCCTTCTCTGGTGAGTTTCCACCATCTTTGGCCAAGGTAAGCCCTCATAGAACCCCTAGATAGTGTGTTAGTGTTTGATTAGGGTAGCGTTAGGTGTTAATCACTTGAGAACGTAGGGAAACCCTCGGGATGGAGCACTGTGCGTTTTGGATTTCGAAATCGTGGCTATTTGGCCATTTTCAGACACCTTTTTCAGCCAACTCCGGCTATGTCATGACCTCCAATGGTTCCCCGTGATTCGCCGGAGAAACGCCGGAAATGGCGTAAAAAATCGCTGCAGGAATCGGGTCGAGTCGCAGGTCGAAACAGGTCAAGGGGATCCGGTGCATGTTTTTTCTCTTCCTTCCCTCCTTTCTTTCTTTTCTCATTGGTTCACTATTTTTCCCTTCTCTCCCTGATTGGGCAGTCCCTCTTCCTTTCTCTCATTTCCTCTTTCTCTCCTCCGTCCATCACTCTCATTCCCTCATTTCTTGTCTCATCCTTCTATCTTGGCCACACACGTGGCACTAGATTGATGCTCCAACAAAATCTGGAGCCTTCCAAATTTATGGTCAAATGACCATTTTGTCCTCGACTTCGTTCGTTAATAACTCATTCGTTATAATTCTAAATTATGTTCCGTTTAAGCCCATATGTTTGTAGTGACGAGAACTATGAGGATATGCCAAGGAAAAGAGTCTTACATGACACGATAAGGCGGTCAACAAAAGTCAACGTATTTGCCTCCAAGGGTATTTTCGTAATTTTACATTTTAAAATTATAAAAAAATTGTAATTTTTGGGGACGGATCCTTATATGGAGTGCACGTTACTCCGCCGTCCACGGCAGCGCCTGCAAATTTTTCGATGACCCATCTTGGCGCGTGAAGTGGCGTGTGATAACCCAGGCAGCCACCCCATAGCGGCGTGTGGGGGAACCCAAGGTCCCTCCTTAGGTTTTTCGACGTGCTGAATCCGAATTCACTATCTTTTTTTTCCAAATTCGATCATTTTAGTAGAGTTTTATTAATTGGTCTCTATTGATGGTTACGTGCGTCGGTTGAAAGTGACCCCATGCTCCCTAGTTCAAGCGGCTCCCCTGTAGCACCATCTCACCACATATAAGCTAGGTTTATCTCATGTTGTGTTTCCTTCATATCTGAAAGCCGGAATGAATAAGATATGCAATCTGAACTGTTTCAAATATTTTATTCCTTTCCTTGAATTCGGAAACAAATCATAACATGACAACTGAACTGCTTTGTTGGAGCATTGTCCAACCCTTGACTCGTTACGGGAAAAAAAATCACAATGGGAACTCACTGACAAATTCAACCTAACCAATACATAATAATTAAGAATGCAAGATAACAGCAAGTCTTGCAATTTCAATAGTGAAATCCAACTACTGGTGTGGTCTTCTCCTGGTAATTTAGCATCGGGGTAGATCTGGTGGAGGAGGAATTACAGACTGTAATGGTCCGTTTCCGTTCTCTACTAGAAAAGCCATAGCCAAACCCAAGGAGAGATGTGAATCTAAGTGACAGTGCATCAGCCAGACACCTAATTGGATCAAGAAGTAGAAAGATATCAAAATAGTGAACAAATATAGGTTAGAAGAAAGCTTAGTATAAGAGATTAACATGTTACCTGGATTATCAGCCTTAAATCGTATAGCTACCCATCCTCCTGGACCTGTTCCGATGGTATTCCTCTGTGGCGGGTCAATGAGGTTGAATCTCGCTGGATCTGTGCTGGGGTTGTAGTTTCCAAATCCTGATCCAATCACGTAGAAATGGTACCCGTGAAGATGCATAGGATGGTCGTCAGTAGTCACAATATTTGTGTCCTGAAACACTATTTGTACATTAGCACCATACTTCAACTTGTAGAGCTTAGTTCCACGACGAGGTGACCATAGCCCCCGGGGTACATTTCCGGTATAATTGAATTGCACAAGAGGAACAGGTGGAAAGTCTGTGGTGAAGACACCGGGGACACCATAGTAGGCAGCTTGCATTAAGGAGTTGGTTCTTGGTAATACAAAGGAAACATTGTTCATGCTAGCTGCAAAGCGGGTGTTGTTTGGTCCTTGACACCGGGGGCTGTTGGGAACTGTGCAGTTATAAAGTCCTAAACCCACAGTGAAAAACAGGTTCTCGTCAATCTGTGTGGGGACTTTGACCTGGGATGGGCTCTTTATCTGAGCAGTGTATGCAGTAGCAGTTGCTGTGTCGTTGTAAGCTGGCAATGTAGGAAATACTGGTGCTAAACCTTGATTTGAAGAAGCAGCATTCTTGTAATCAAGGATAGCAGTGGTGGTGGTATTGTCGAAGGGTACATTCAGGTCAGTCTGATAGGCACGAGCAGCCATGTAGTACCGAGCAGGGCCCTGATCAGCAGTAAGCAGAACATCGGTTGTTTGGCCAGGGCCTATCATGATAACTCTGGTTGTGAGAGGTTTTGTGTAAGATGCGTCAGCACCCACAACAGTCAGTTGGTGATTGGCAACGGTAAAGAAGAGTTCTTGATTGAGTGCGGAGTTGATGACTCTCAGGAGAAGTGACTCGCCCGATACGACTGGAATTCGAATGGTTTCTGCATCGCCATTTTTTTATGTCAGCACATTATACATCGTTTTATTTTTGCATATTTAAGCAAGTGGAATTTAGCAAACCTTTTTTGGAACATCCGTAAAGATCACCAGGCTGGCCGTTAATGGTGTATGCATTAGAGACATTGGGTGCTCCTCCTGTGAAAGCTGCAAGCCTCATGACATCTTGGGGGTTTCGATCAAACCATTCCCCAAGAAGAAGGGGAACTTCACGTTTTGGCATCGGGAAGGGGTAGGGAGAACCCAATCTAGGGTAGATTATGAGGGCTCCGTAGACAGTGGCTCTGAGCCATCTGCTATGAGCATGCCACCACAAAGTGCCCTCTTGGTCTGTGATTGTGAACCTGTATGTGTAGGTAGCTCCTGGTTGGATAGGGCACTGTGTGACGTATTCCGGACCATCAGCCCATGGATTGTTCTGCTGCTTCAGTCCATGCCTGAAAGATACATAACAGTAAGCATTACATAAACTTGGCACGGACACTAGACAAACATTAAACCGTATATAAACCACGATTTAGTTTATTAGCAGCGGAAAATTCAGACGCATTGTAAATTATGATGAATGTATACCAGTGGATGGTGATGTTGTATTTTGCTATGTTGGTAACTTTGACGGCAACGGAATCTCCATTTCTGACTTCCAAAGTTGGTCCTGGGAACTGGCCATTGACTGTGATTCTGCTGTGGGTTCTGCACAGCCTCCTCACCGGCCTCGCTTCAACCTATTTCGAAATTTCCACGCGCAAAACAAAGGCGTTACGAATACGAGTACACAAATATGAACATGGACGCGAATACAAAGACGACTATATTTATACGAAATGAATGAATACGTACAACGAATTCATGGAAGTGATCTTCTGCAGCAGAGAAGGAAGCTAAGAAAGTGAGGAAGGCAAGAAGGCCAAGCAGAAGGGTAAGTTTGGAGGCCTCCATTGCTTTGTTGTTGGTAGTGTGAGCTTAGACTTGTAAGGGAAGACCTATTTATATATTTCTGGATTAAGCGGGAAAGGGAAGACCAAAAATTAATTTTCCCCAGAGCAACTGCCCCCGGATAAGCCCTAAAAAAACACACACACAACGGACCGGACACAAACAAAAGAAACAACTAATCCCTCCTCAGTCAACTGTTAAAAAAATGCTAAGCATCTCAAAGGTTTGGTGACTCTTATTAGTGCCTTATTTTATTAGGGATTGAGCTAAGGTCATAAGCCTTCACTAAATCTATGAAGGGATTGAGAGTGATGCTTTACTTGATGCGAGCAATTGAAAAGCTTCGTGGTCAGAAAATGTTAACTATTAACGGTCGAGTGTACTATTTTGTTGTTGGTAGCGGATCTGTGGTACGATTTTTTTACACAATTTTTGACACGTTTTTCTGAGGTTCACTTCATAATGTATTTTAACAATCTGAACCATCTATCTTTTAAAAAAAATCATTCATAGATCATACTTGTAAAAATTAGACAAGTTCAAACCCATTAAGACATTCATTTGTAGTGAAGGAAACTGACAAATATTGTTCTACAAAAAAAACACTAAGCGCTTAAACCAACAGTTATATGGTTTCAGATGTGGGTGATTTTTAGTATACGCTATATTTGAGGGATGACCTAAAAGATAGACAGTTCGAATCGTCAAGTACATTACAGGGTACGCCCCATAAAAATGTGTGTCAAAATTTATGTTAAAAATGCGGTGCCACATGTCCACCCCCTTCGTTATATCCTTAATTTAGACTGAAGCTAATAACGTAATATATTAAACTGTCTAACAAGACAAGAAATTTTTATTGTCGTTCTTATTTTGTACTTCATCATCTCGATCCTTGGCAAGCGAATCACACCACCACTTGTCCATCATCTATCATGCCTTGTCAGCCAAGGCATTTTGAAGCATTCTAAATTGACTCGTTCACCCAATTATTTTTGCTATTTCACTTGTGCTTTTCAAAACCTATAAATTATCTAGGGACTGTTAAATGGGGGCTGAATTTTGGTTTGATACGGTAGGGAGGAAGAAGAAGAAGAAAAGAATCATTTTTGTTGCATTACGTATAATTTATGATCGAGTACCCAACGAAATATATATACTTTAACGGGTAAATTTACTAAGAAATGTATTTACGGGCAAAAATGATAGTTTTACTATATTTTTCATACAATATTTGTACCGCTTTTCTAATGGAGATTGAACTAGACCTGGCAAATGGTTAGTGCTTGTTGTTTTTGTGTCAAACTTGTTATTTTAACATATCGTGTCGTGTGAAACCTGTTATTTTAACGGATTCTAAACAAGTTACCCGATCCGTCAACGAATTGTGTAAGAAATTATCACATCGAATATCTGATCCAGCAAACGATATCGGGTTTAACTACTAACCCGATAACAATCCGAATTGTTAACAGGTTGACCCGAAATTTGTTACTTTTGTGTCGTCTCGTGTTAGGTTAACATGTCGTGTAATAAATTATCAGCCATCATAGAACTCCAAGTGAGCCTTACTTATATTAGAGAGGTAGTACAAATGTGATATAAAAAAATATAGTAAGTATAAAATTACTCTTCTACGGGTGATTAGTCTACAAAACAAACAATTGAAAAGTAAGATTTGTTAGAAAACCAAAAGGATTAAAAATAATATGTTCGAAAGCGAAGATAGCGGACTATACCCCTTAAAAAAAAAATTAAAAAAAATAATAATAATAAAAATAATAAAAAAGCGAAGTCAGCTGACACTTTCAAAGTGTATGTACAATTTTTATGGAAAATGATCCTTGCTGGATCCTTTTCTTAAGTATCCTAGAGATCTAGCAATCGTGTCCATTTATCATATATTATGCGGTCAGTTTTCGTTAAGTATTATTATATTTGAATTTTAAATTTTAAATTTTAAATGATTTCTGACAACACGATGTACAATTAATGAACACAATTACAAGATCCCAGATCCTTAGGAAAAGGATCCGGCATATTTGTTTATTTTAAGTGTTTTGAATATTTCTTTGATGGTTTTTTTAGTGTATAGTATTTGTTTAAAGCATCAATCAAGGCACTAATTCGCATGAAGAGTAGTTAATCTTGTGTTAATTAATTCTTATTGATTTGAGATGAAGCAGGCACCGTCCAGATATTCAATGTACCAAGAAGACCTGTCTTGGAGGCTCCCAGCCAATTAGAAATGTTCTTATGAGATGTAACTAGGAGCCATGTTTGACCAAAAAAGTTAAACGTTCTTTTGAATTAAAAAAATATATACTTAGACATTTTCTTTTCTAGAAAGCACTTTTTTATTTATTAAAAGTTTCCATATATTCCTAATAGAAGCGTTTTTACAACTGCTTCTGAGTTCTGAGCATAAGTGCTTTTAGAAGAAAAAAAACAACTCGAGCCTTAAATTTTCATCGGCAATACATTTTGTCACTTTTATCATCAATCCGCTTCATTAATCTAACTTGCAGAAAAGAAGAAGAAAAAACAAAAAACTTCCGAATCACATGAAGCGACATGAACCAAAGAACCAATACTTTGATCAACTACACCTCACAAAATGCTCGACAAATTATGAGATGAAATACCAGAAAACAAAAATTGGAGGATACATTGTCCAAAATATTGTGCCTAAAAAAATTACTAAAGTTACAAGCCTGTGTACACTGCCCAACAAGAAAATTACAGCACAACTGCTAACAGAACCACCGCCGGCACAAAACCGCGAAAAAACGTAGGAAAGTTTTACTGACAAGAGAAACGTCCATCTCCTTCAATCTCTTCCCTCGCTGGATAACGAAAAATTGAACAGCGCATGAAACATCACATTAACTTTGACAATCATTCTTCAGACTTGAGCTATCTGCTGTTTCAATGTCTGCAACAACTTTAGCTTGGATTCACAGATCCGTAGAAACTCAGACAGCACCGTACATTTCCCAGTTATCAGGTTTCGTGCGACATCAGGAGGACTCCAAGACTTCAATGCTCGGGAGATTCTATCACCAATCTCTGTGTCATTTACGGATGAGATATAAGTTTCTAAAATATGGAAAACTTGCCCAGGGCCTTCGTTCTGTCCTTTATTCTGCAAACAGGAGAGTAATGTCTCCAAACTTTCATCCTCTGGCCTGTTTATCTGTTCTCTTAACCATTTCATAACTTTTTCCAGAGTATTACGCAGAGACTGGACTGAATCCCGCATATGGGACAGAAAAGAATGATCTGGAACTCCAGTTTTCTTCTTCTTTTTTCCAGACGGAAGAGAGGACCGAGTGCAAGATTGAATTACAAGAGCATGCCAGGCCAAGGGTTCTGTAACCAACTGCACCAGAACTGGGACATCAACCCAAGGACAGCTAATTAGAGTCTCCATCAAGTTAACTTTCTCCGAAACATACTTCTCCAACAGCGAACCCACACAGTGCCATGCTCGAGACAGACCCGCATCACCATTTGCTTGACCAATTTCATGGGAACTCAAGTTCCATGCATTCAGAAACACAGAAAAATTTATCCAGTCAATCAAGTCCGCACCAAAGACCTGCAACAAAAGTTACTTGATCAAATCAATGTCGTTGGATACACCGTCAACGTATGGGTGCAAATCTTCGCAGGAATTAAGCAAATCTTTTGATTAATAAAACTTTCCTGGCTTTACTTCCTTCAAATTTCAAAATAAATAAGGAGATTCACAAAACTATGCTGAAGTTTTTCATCTTTTTTAACATCACAAATATATGAAGGAGAGAAAAATGCCAAAATGAGTATAGTACTACCTCAAACGACTTTAGGCCACTAGAGACTCCCAAAACCACTTCTATAGCATCATTAAGTGTGAACCCCAACATTTTTGCATAGCGCTCAAGCAAACTCTTAAGTTCTGAGGGGCCTTTAGGGTCAGATGTGTATCCATTGGCCTCGAGATTTTCTTTGAGTGAAGTCGAAGCATTCTGTATGGATAAATAAATCATCCGAGGAAGAAGAGACTTCCTCTCAATAACTCGCCTTACATTTGCTTCCCTTTCTTTCACCTAAATTCGGTACAAGCAGAAGAAAAATTTATATTACAGAAGGCAATGAGAAAATTCAATAGATAAGTAGGGTGTTATTGACACAGGGTAACTTCATGGAATCAACTTCTCCAAATCACCATCAATAAAATACATATTAGTTGTACAACAGTACAAGACAGTTTTATACCGAGTGCTCTTTCAGACAATAGGATACTCCTTCAAAAGGACCTGACACCATTTATAAATCTCAAGTCAGTTCTCAAAACTATTATCAGAAGCGAAAACAAGACCTTAGTATCGAGTGCAGAACATATATAAAACATAGAAACGAATGCTCTACCCTTCAAAAATTGAACAAGAATCAGACGCTAGAATTAAGATTGGAGAAATATTAATTGCCCTTAGTCACGTAAATCCAATACTTAAACATTCCAGGTATGCAATATATCAACATGGCAACAACTGTTGCTCATATTTTTTGTAGCAAAGTTGTAATGCCTATTAATTAAAGTAGGAGATATGGTCATGTGATACGGACCTAAGAGATAGTTTCTTTCTGAAGTTGGTGCCCACCATGGACGAGACTGCAAATCTTCATTGAAGGTCAAAGATTTGGATCCAACCTCATTAGAGAGTTCGGCAAAGTGAACCCCACATTTCAAGCTTTCAAGAACAGTCTAAAAGAAATAAACATAAACATGTTAGCTATCATATGAAAGAACGTGCATTCAACGAAAAATTGCAAAGAAAAGTTACCTCTTCATCATCAATGTTATCTGCATTCTGCTTTAACTGTAGAATGGGTCCTTCAACCTTTGCCACTAGATACTGATTAGAGTGTTGCAGTCTTTCTTTAAACTGGACAAATTCAATTACCTGGAATGAAAAATAGTTCAATATAATAAAAAGTCTTGGTTTTCACAATATAACATTTATTTAAGTATCGAGAGAGAGAGAGAGAGAGAGAGAGAGAGAGAGAGAGAGAGAGAGAGATCAGGTAGTTAAATAATATGCATAATGAAAAATACATTACGTACTTTTGAGTAATTTCTATGACGATAGGCAAGAAATGTAAGGTCTGCTGATTCTCTTAAGTGGTCATCCATAAACCTGAGATAATCATTGAGCAGATCGTTTAAATCTGCCCATAGGGGAGACACCAACATCTGGGGTAAAATATGGTGTGAAACAGTTTCCATCAAGATATTTTTCACATCCAACGACTTGAACCTAAACAAGAATAAAAGAAGTAAGGCACTGACAAAAATTTAGTAAATGTAACACAAACAATAAAGCCCAGTAATAGCCACTAATCAGCAAATGATTGGCATGGTATAACTGGACCAACAATGACAGTATTCTTTTAGCATAACAAGTTCCAAGGTTAGATTAATTGTTATTTACCACTCATACGCCAACGAAAGGGCACCTAAGTGAGAGTACAAGTGCAGCAACAATATCTTGTACTGCCATACATATCTGCAAAACAAACCAAAGCAGATAGAAGAATGATTCCTACGGAAACAATAAAGCAAAATTTTCTCTATGGATACAAAACCATGCACAATTCAATTAACAAGGAAATAAGTCCTAAAGCAAAGTTTCGTGTTGATCAAGCACCTTAAGCCATAAAGCTAAGAAAATGCATTCAGGCTCCAATTGTTCAACTGGAAATTGAATACACACAAGGCTTTAAAGACATACATATGTATTCAGGCTCCAATTGTTCAACTGGAAATTGAATATACACAAGGCTTTAAGACATACATATGTATTCAGGCTCCAATTGTTCAACTGGAAATTGAATATACACAAGGTTTTAAAGACATACATGTTGGAACCATAGTGATTAGGATGCTATATGTGACAGAAGATCAAGAAAAGAAGACAATATATTTAGTAGACTTGATGCCATGGTGCCCAACATCAAGTTTAAAACAATAATACCCATAATAATTATACTAAAACTAATGGGATCCTCACTTTCGAATTGTCAAGCCGAACTCCAATACCATAATTGCTTCAAAATAGTAGCCGAAATTCCTTGTACGCCAGAATAACTATACCGAAACCAGTATGTGTATGAGACCAGCCTCAATAAGAGTATATTAAGAATTAAATACTTAACAAACTGAAAATTGGTTTTAGTAAAACAAGCCAAGAAATTTGTCAAGTCACTTCAGGAGAGTACGTTTGTAGATGTATGAAATACCTGAATCAACGCATTGCATGCCATTGAGAGCAGCTCCTCCCCATGCATACTCTCTTGTGAATCCAAATCCTTTGAAAGTGGAAGGTTTTGACAATACATCTCGACCATCTGCACAGCAGATCCCTCAAGTTCTGAAGAAGAATGGCTAAAATTAATATTGTATGACTCAAAGGACAGCTTAATAACATGTTTTTATTGTCACACTCATGGTAGATGCAACAAGTATACAAAAACTATAGAGAAAAAAGGACACCAAGCCAACTTTCAAGAAGAACTACATTTGACTTGGGCATCACCAACCAACTGAAAAATAAATATGTGCATACAGCCTGTAAAGATTAACACTACTGAAATCCTCCTACAAACTGCATCCCACCAAGGAAAAAAAAAACCAATACTGAAGGGCTTAAGAATACCCCGTGGAAAGCCAACACCCTACCCTCCTCTAAACTAACATCAAACATACAACTGCAACTCATCACCCCTCCTCTCCTATCTACTGCTTTTCATCTGTTAAAGCACTGTTCACACAAAAATAAGACCACTGTATGTGACAAACGGCCTAGGTCAAATAATATGCATACCCTAGATCCACGTTATTTGCAATCTGGAAAAAGTTTGGGAAAAGAACCCACAACAGAGACAGCCCACATCATAAATCATCCCAAAACCTGGTCTAAGGCCCATAACCAATCTCAAAGAACATCAAACTAAAGAAATAATACCACCATTGCCGATATGACTTGTGAAAGGTATTCTCTAGGCATGTCATATAATGAAGTTGAAGAAATTCAACAGATACAAGATTAAGAGTCGCACCACCCACAGGAAGCTTGAACGTGTTTCCGATCAATTCTTGAATTTTAAAGAATGTTATTGACTGCCCAAGAATTTTTGTTGGAACAGCTGAAATGGAGTCAGAGCTTTCCTTTAACTTCCCCAGCAGTTCTGCCTTCTTATCAGGGGTTAAAACTTCAAGAAACATCTCGACATCAGAAGTGAAGCAGGCCAAGTGACCAAACCTGTGGTTGAAAGTAAATCAAATGACCAATTTGAAACTGTAGTTATATAAATTTGGTTACAATAGGCAAAGGTACATATCATTATCAGCAAGCCTACATTTGAAAACAAAATGACTCTAGCTTTATAATTCTGCTAGGTCACCGAAGTTAATAATTTTTCCAAAGTTAATAAACCCCATCCTTCTAACCACCACGATGAACAACATAAGGAATATATAAATAACCAACTCAAGAGTGAAAACCGTAGAGAAGATGGGATATTCGTAATATACCTAATAAAGTATTGGATTAGAGACTCCATTAACTTGTCATCATCCCCTTTGCCATGTAAGTGCCTCCTCCTTTCAATTTCAATATTTGCCAAGTATGGAGACCTTAAAAAATTATCACCGATATTTTCTAGTAACTTCTTTACAAAATCTGATGCACTTGACATGCGAGAATCAAACTGCAATCCAATAAGTAAAAATCAAATTTTGAACAAAAGATTGGCTCTGTTAGAAATACACATAACAGAAAAAATATACCACAGAAATAGAAGGTCAACTTAACTAAGGACAAACATGAACCACTCAACTCTCTAATAGCAAGAAAAGAAAAAAAACATAAGTTTGTACCACTTCATCTCCCAAGGTTGAAATCTTGCACTCAATGAATTTTGGAGGATGAATTGGATCTGTGATGGCCATATTGCACCAATTGCTGTCATCCTCCAGCAAACAACCGAGGTAATGTAGGAAACAATCCCAATCATCAGGACTGCCAGATGAAAGAAACAACACTAAGAGTCAAAATCTCTGTAATGAAAATATAGCGATCCGAATGACAGAAAGGCACATCAAGGCCCTGAAAAAAAAAGGCAATAAATACTAAAATAACTTATTACAAAAAGTTAACTATGCTGATATTGTGCCAAATACCAGCAATACTACTGTGAAATATATATGGAAAAGGTTTTCTTAAAAGAATATATATGGACAAGGTACTGATCCAGAAGGCATAGAAATCTGAAGAACGAATAAAAGGGAAGGGTACTGCCCAGCATGTCTTGTATGCTGCTAAGAGTAATTTAGCATCACTAACTTGAAAGGAGGGCATCAAAACCCCCTCAATTACTTTAAATAAAGACAACATCAATATGAACCATATAGACCATATGATTAAGGCAGTCAAGAACAAACTAGTATTGTTCATATTTCTCACAGTTCTGCCTTGCATACTAATACTGGAAGACTATTTTTATAACGACAAAAAGATTTCACAAGCATACCATAATTCTAGGATTCTTTGAAATATGCCGGCAGCAGCAGTGTAGTCACCTGCCCGAGCATGAAGCCTCCCCTGTCAACTTAAAGTCAAAGTGGACAAGTTGATAAGGAAAGCAAACAAGTGGCAAAGAACCATTCAAGCTATTAACTACAAGATTTAAAAGTTTTGACCCAAAAAAAGAGACTCAAACAAAGTAAAATAGTTATATGCAGTCGTATATCCTATATCAAGGCTTTCATTTGTATGCAAATGAGTTATTTCTTTAGAAAAAAACTAATTTATTCATCTATTCATAAGTCACCTTATTAAACTAATTCTTATGGAAAGCAAAACTTGTTTAGCAGTCCAATTTTCACAAGCATTATATATTATTTCACAGCAATGGTATCCGTCTGTCTTCCTTGAAAAGAAACAAAGAACAAAGGGAAACAAAATGTGTTTTCCATAGAAGCTTCAACATTAACGAACAATAAGCTGATGAATTGTGAATCTCAGTACTGAAAAATAGCAAAAAAACTCTAAAACAGAATAAGATGCTTGATACCATTGCAACAAACCACTAGCATGCTTGTGGACGACTTCCAGAATAAATTCATATTCAAATTGAGTTTGATATATTTTTGTGTTTGCACAGAACATGTTTTGTGTCAAGATTCATCCACTATAAGTCTATTTAACTGACAAGGGCATGTGGAAACATCTGAGTGTACATAACACAGGCATTTAGATTCAAATCCGAGCAGTAGATTATTAATGGCAGGCCTCAAGAAACGAAAGCTTTAGAAAGTACCTGTATGCGTAGTTTGTCAACTTCAACCATCAAAAGTGATCCTAATTTTCCAGAGAGAATTTCCAAAGCATCCCCATATTTGGCTTGTTGTTCCAATATGGAAACATAGACCATAAGAGCTGAAGCCAAGTACAAGATTTTAGTGCAGGAATTAGAAGTGTCCACCAATACAAAATAACGATTCGAGATAGACCTGGACCACCATAAATAGTGAATAAAACAATGCACACCTTCAGGTTCATGCAAGCTGTGGGAGGCAACATGCTTCTTAACCAAACCTTCAGCTACTGTTAAAAGCTTCTCGCTCCCATTGCCGCAAAAAACCTAACAGAGGTTCAAAACCCATAATATAAGCAAGTGTACATATTTCCCATTGTTTCATGTTTTTCCATTCGGTCAACAAGAATCGACCTTGTAAACATAAAATGACAATTCCAGTAGAAAGTGAGTGTCTTTTGACCGATACAAAAGAAGGGCACAAGAAAGCCGGTGTTACCTGTAACTGGATGCTACACACTGCCCATAACAAAAACCTCTCCTCCCCAACAAGCTTGTACATTTTTATAGCTGTCTGATAAAAACATACATAACAATAAATTACACGAAAACAAAAGATACAACGACGAAGATAACATACGAAAGAAGAGAAAAAGACACCTGTTGCTGCTTTACGAATGAGTACTCGCGAACATAGCAGTTGAAGAGGCCCATCATGAGCTCCAAATTGTTGGAAAACTTCCCGCAAGCATATTCGTAACAGCTGGTTGCCATTTCCACTGGTTGTACAAACAAAAAGACAAGAAATTCGGCAATGTGTGCATTCTGGGTTTGCTACAAGACTGTTAAGAAACGGAAAATATATATACTGACAGTGATCGAGCCGTTGGAAGACGATTTGCAAGGTGCTGAGAGTGAGATCGTCCATCAAAACGGAGTCGTTTAAGTGCAGAAGCTCCTTGGCGCTCAGGCAAACCGACACTGCCTCGTCGGATTTCCCCATCCTCTCCAGGACGAGAGCTTTAAGCGCCTGTGAAGTGAAAACGCCGCCAAGAAAGCGGATTTACGAAAATGTAAAGAGCAAAACGACGTCAGATAAGAAGGGCGAGCGAGAAATTACCAGGCAGTAGGGCGAATTGGGGTACTTGGAGAGGAGGGCGGTGACGAGCTTGAGAGCGTTCTTGAATTGGCGAGAATCGATTGCGTCCCAAATGGGTCGGACCCGGCGCTCCGGTATGCCTCCGGCCAACCCGAACTTGGACGCCATTGGAGGTCTGGATTTTTAGGGTCAGTGAGTGAGGTTGTAGGTTGGAAGAGAGAGAGAGAGTTTGGATACTCTGCGCGCTACTCTGAAGCTTTGGAAACGCACAACGAAAACCTAATCAGAATGTTTGGATGCGGAGTTAGTGGAGTCACCTAATCCGAGTACCGGGAGTACCGGTTCTCCGACACTCCGTTTGGATGTTTGGATTTTAAAAAATGAATTTTAACAAAAAGCTCACATGACAATTTATTTTAATGAAAAATCATATTTTTATATTAAAAAATTAATTTTGATACTATTTATTTTGTTCTTATCGTTAAAACTCAAAATTTTCAAACTTTTTTCATTAGTTTTCTTTTTTAGAAAAGACAAATTATTATTATTTGTCAATGATTTGTTCAACACATTGAAGTTTTATTAAAACGATAATATAAACATAGTATGAAAAATATAATAAGCGTAGCAGTTTTGTTATTATATTGTTATGCACGGTGGATCAAATGGGAACCCGTGGTCGTCATTTTGGTGGGCTACCATGTGCGTATGTCGATGAATTCTATTAAACGATACGACTGTAATATATCTTAAAGTGATTATAAAAGGATAAGACCATCTAATAAAATTCATTTATCCAAGTAAACCATCTAACATGAAACAAATTATCTTCTTTCATTCGGTATGCTATTTTTCTTTTGCACTATCACATACTAATTAACAATTTAATAGTTATGAAACACACATGTGACTCGATGATTGAAGATGAATTTCAGGCATGTATTTCATAAAGCACGTTTTGAGCTCAATTCCTAACACTACTGAATCATACAATTGTAGTAAAAAAAAAATTGAAATATCTAAGTTTTCCCGACTCCAGAAGATTTAAAAAAAACTAATATAACAATACCAGAAAAACTCAAATGTCTTTGTGAACCCGAAAAAAGAAGAAAAACCAATATAGCAATACCACTAAATCTAACCATTCAAAGCAAGTCGTCATTCGACATTCCAGTTCAAGTAAAAACAAGTACTCCGCAACCCTTCAAACCCAAAAACATAATCCCATTCAAAAGGTCCCGAATCCAACGAACTAAACCCGTCGTCCTTTTGGCTCACGGATTTATCGTTCTTTCTCAGCGGTAAGCACACCCTTCATGCCCACGTGTCTCTCCCTCGCCCTCATCCTCCCCATTCGATCGTCTTCCCCACGCTGCCACCTCTGCCAAATTCCAGTCAAGTCTTCCAACTTCTGCAACTCCCCAAAAACCCCTAAATGCCCCTCAATTCTTAGACTAATTACTTCCTCCTCCAACTCTTTTCTTCTTCTCCTATCGGTTTTGTTCCGGTGAGGGAACGAGATGATGGGCTCTGAGAACCGGGGCTCCGACGAAGCCCACCTCCACGCGCCCAAAGAAGAAATGGAGGATCTCGTCCTCTACGGTCAATTGAATGGCAATACATCGTACTCGAATTATCGCAGCGCCATGTCGTCGCTCTCCGATACGACACACCCCCTCTCGTCGTCGCCGTCCTCCTCCCAGATCGTCTCCTCCGCCGCCTCCGCCACCACCACCGCAACAACGCCAGCCGACGCCGATCCCCTTTTCGCGCCCTCACCGTATCTCGATCTACGAAACCCTAGCTCGGCCCCTGATAACTCCACGTACCTCGATACGCCTCCGTACACCGACGTGGCCTTCAGCCCCTTCGATGCCGCAACCGCCGCCGAAATCAACGGCATCGAGAGCCCCGGCAAGAGCTCCGACAACACGAGCTCGTACTCTCTCTCGCGATCTCCCTCTTCCTCTTCCGAGTACCTCAAAATCACGGTATCGAATCCGCAGAAGGAGCAGGAAGGCGCGAATTCGATCGTTCCGGGAGCTAACACATACGTTACGTACCTGATCAAGACTCGGACGAACATTCCGGATTTCGGCGGATCGGAATTCGGTGTCCGGCGGCGGTTTCGGGACGTGGTGACGTTATCGGACCGGTTGGCGGAGTCGTACAGAGGGTTCTTTATACCGCCAAGGCCGGATAAGAGCGTGGTGGAGAGTCAGGTGATGCAGAAACAGGAGTTCGTGGAGCAGAGAAGAGTGGCATTGGAGAAGTACTTGAGGCGATTGGCTTCGCACCCGGTGCTCAAGAGAAGCGATGAATTGAAGGTGTTTTTGCAGGTGCAGGGGAAACTTCCCCTGGCATTAACCACTGATATGGCGTCTAGGATGCTTGATGGGGCGGTGAAGCTTCCTAAGCAGTTGTTTGGGGAGAGTGGGGCGGTACTGGCGCCTCACGAGGTGGTTCAGCCTGCGAAAGGCGGCAGGGATTTGTTGAGGTTGTTCAAGGAGTTGAAGCAGTCTGTAGCTAATGATTGGGGAGCTTCGAGGCCGCTGGTGGGGGAGGAGGATAAGGAGTTTTTAGAAAAGAAAGTGAAGATGAACGAGCTGGAGCAACAGCTCAGCAATGCATCTCAGCAGGTAATGTGTACTGAAGTGAACATATCTGTGTTGTCTGTGTGTGTATGTTTCAGTTTAAAGTGATTAATTGCTTTGATTTATAGGCCGAATCACTTGTTAAAGCTCAACAAGACATGGGAGAGACGTTGGGAGAGTTAGGACTAGCGTTTATTAAGCTGACCAAATTTGAGAACGAGGAGGCCTTGTTCAGCTCTCAGAGAGTGCGGGCTGCCGACATGAAGAGTGTGGCAACTGCTGCAGTCAAAGCCAGCAGATTCTATCGGGAGTTAAATGCTCAAACCGTCAAGCATTTGGTAATTTTGTAACCTTTTTGTTTTTCATTGCATTTGGAACTATGAAATTGGTTTGGTTAGTAATGTTTATGTGTGTAGTACATTTTCTTCAGCTGTTTTTCATTGTTTCTTTAGAAAGAAACCCATCAATTGTAATAATGACTGTTCATACTATGTGTGTTGCAGGATACATTTCATGAATATCTCGGGCTAATGTTAGCTGTCAACGGTGCATTCTCAGATAGGTCAAGTGCTCTGTTGACAGTGCAGACTCTTCTATCAGAATTGGGTTCGCTGCAATCACGAGCTGAAAAACTTGAAGTTCAATCCAATAAAATATTTGGCGGTGACAAATCAAGGATTCGCAAGCTAGAGGAATTAAATGAAACCATAAGAGTCACCCAGGATGCTAAAAATGTAGCAATCAGAGAATATGAGCGGATCAAGGTGCCATTATACTCCTCAAATTATTTTCAATGTACTACTGCCAAGGATAATCTTTCCCATATGTGCTAGTTAAATATGTCAGTAAGTACCTTGTGAAGGCTTTTGCAGCCCAAAGGCTCTAGTGTTTGCCCCTGTTTTAGCTTTATGCAGAGTTATTTCTTTTGTTAAATCGTAGGTCCTCATGTTTGTTTCCAGTGCTTCTCCCACATTATGTGTAGCTGTCCCTTTCGTGTGCTTTGCATTATTGACCCTAAACTGTGTCTAATCTCACTCCTTTCAAGGAATTTACTCACTCTGGTTTGTAATCTGATAAGTGATAACCTTATAGCATTCGCATAACCATATAGCATTCAAGCTCACAACATTTTGAAGTACATGACACTTGGTGTTTGATGATGATGTCATATGGCTATTTTGATCACTAATACTTGGTTGTTTACATGGCCATATGTCATATGTCATATGGCCATTGCTTTTGGCTTATGACTCTGGTCTGGTGATGTGATGTGATGTATGTGAGGTCTAGCCAGACCCTTGCACCTGTATGAGGGTACTAGTTAATCTTGTAAGCCACCACCACCGAGCCTGTTCTTCACAATGAGGAATGACTTTAAGTAGTGTAGGTCTTGGATGCTGTTGTTGTTGCATGTGTAGGATGAAGTATATGCTTCTGGAAACTGAGTTTCTTTTTCTTTGCAAACTTTGTGTTATTCGGTACCTGAAATGATCTTGTACTGTTACAGACTACCATTGCATGTTTTGTTGCTAAGAAATTTGAATATGCATAAATTACATTTGGTTTTGATGTGTCTGTTTCAGTGTTTCAGTTTTATATGACGAACTAGTGCATCCATTTGATCTCTTAAACCTGTTGTTTTTGTCCCTTTGTGATAAAGGCTATCCAATTTTTTTTAATCCCGGTGAAATTTTGAATGTCCTTTCAGCAGATTCAAATGGATCTATTTGTATATTTGACATTTACATAATAGTGGAAATATTCTAAAGGCATACTGTTTTTCCCTGTATAGTTGAAATATCTCTATTTAATTGTCAGTACCCTCACCAGAACTTAGAATGATTTGATTTTGTTGAAATGCAGGAAAATAACAGGAGTGAACTTGAAAGACTTGACAACGAGAGGCACGCTGACTTCTTGAACATGTTGAAGGGATTTGTGCATAATCAGGTACTTACTGCTTGCATTGTTGTTCACCTAGGATAGTTATAGCTCTCTATAAGAGTATGCATGTAAACTACTTTCGTCTTTCGTTGATGTCATTCCGGTGTTATGAGATGGATAATCTGAAAGGCCCCGCTAGATAGAAATGTTAAACAGAATTTGGAAATTGTTCCTTGTGAATGTGCTCGTGCAAGCTTTTCACCATTTCGTTTACCACTTGTTATGAGTAATGAGAATTAGTGGATGGTTTCGTTTGTAAAGGCCTAAAGGGATGCTTTGGGTAAATGACCGAATGCATCTGTGAGAGAGAGGCTTAGTATATCTAGTAGGTGGCTTAGCCAAGAGTGGATTTGCTGTTGGGACAGACTCTTAAATGTCAATTCTTTTGGCATCATTGTTCTTGTGTCGTATGCAAGTCCGTCCTTGAATGCTTTCTCTTTTGTTGCACATTCTTTATTTCCGCTTTCGCTTCCATGTAACAAATAGTTGTGTTGTACAATTAACAGGTGGGATATGCCGAAAAGATAGCAAATGTGTGGTCAAATGTTGCAGAGGAGACCAGTCCGTATGCGAAAGAGAGCCCTTGAACCTTGTGTCTGTAAATGAAATTTTCACTTCTTTTTTTCTTCATATTTATATTGATACCCACTTCATAGTAAATTGCATTACATTCATTAGAATAAAACGATAAAAATGGAGCTCCGGTTAGTTTATAAACTTAAACCTTCCCAAAGTTGTATCTGTTAGATAGATAATCACGCGATTTTAGAGTTGATGCTGTAAATTGCTTGCTACTTGTTTGATATGTGGAGCTTTTTAATCCATGAGTTTCTGAATGCGAGCCGGTACTCGGCCCTCGACTGTTGGCTTCAATTGTTTGCTGATTCCTTGTTGCTCGTTTGCTAATTTGTTCGACATGACGTTGTAAGATAGTTTTGTGATATGAAACCTAACAAAATTCCTGCTCTTCAAGGCGAGGATGTTTATATGTTGTTTTTTAAGTTTTGAATATGATGTTTGAGCCTGTGATTAGGGATGGGTAATGGTTATGGCGGACGGGTAACAGGGGTTATTTATCCATAACCGTTTAAGCTTTTACCCACATAACCGTTTACCCATTGGGTATTTACATAAACGGGTATACCCATACTCATAACCGTTTATAAACGGTTAACCATACCCATTTACCCATAACCGTGTACCCGTTTACTTTTTTTTTATTTTTACCCATATACCTATTTTTTGAACAACTTGAAAATTAAAAAGAAATTTGTCATAATTTTCTTTTTTCTAACTATTAAATACCTTTATAAATACATTTAACATGTATTTTTATATTAACGGCAATATTATTTATGAATATATGTGATGTCTCCCAATTATTTGACGGTCAATCTATTACAAGAATCATGTATATGTTCATCGATCCAAGCCTTTTAATCGATTTCTAATTTTGAGGTCAAATATTTATTGAAAACTCAAAGCCAATTATATATATATGTGTGTGTGTGTGTGTGTGTAGAGAGGTACGCATCATCTGATAATAACATATTTCTAAATGCTCAAGGTAATCATTATTTTGAATTGCTCAAAACTCCAAAAGACTCCAAAACAAAACTGTTAAACACTTTAATGTTTTAGCACATTCAATCACATATATTAAACATTAGCCCGTTCGATCAACTATATTTTTCTCTCAAGTGAGGCATAAATATATATATATATATATGGCCTTTTATAACCAAATATATCTCGGGATACTAAACCTAGCTAGAAACTAAATTTTTCTTTTTTTCAGTTTTGCATATATTAAAATAAACGGTTAAATGAGTACCCGTTTATAACCGCGGGTAATACCCATAACCGCCCATTTAAATTTCACGGGAAATGGTTATACCCATAACCGTTTATTTATCTAAATGATTACCCATAACCGTAACAGTCAAATTTAAATGGGCGGATAACCGCGGTTACCCATAACCAATGGGTATTTGTCCATCCTTAGTGAGGATCCTCCTGACCAAGCCTATCAGGCCGTTGAAATTTATCTAAAGGCTATAATATTATAACTTTTAAAGGGACCCCCTGTTTGTAACTGTTGGATAAAATTTCAACGCCCCAATGGGCTTGGTCAGGAGAATCCTCACCCTTTGCTCAGGAAAGGATCATGATCCGCATGTTTTGATATGGGTCTAATGTATTGCACAGTCATAGGTAAGGTCTAATAAGTAGAGCAATTAAAGTGTCCATAATTTGAAAACAAAATTGCACCGACTGCGTTGAATGTTTTATCATGACTCTTCCAAAATTAACATGGAACTTTAAGTTACACATCAAATCTCATCATTTCATAAAAAAAACTCTCATCTTTTTTAGTGTAAAATATATCGTTGTATTAAAATAAAAAATAAAAAGTTACTCATCAAATCTCATCGTTTCATCAAAAACTCTATCCGACTTCTGTTTTGAATTTTCCTCGTGATTTCTGCAAATTAGTATCCAAATTTGAATTTGAATTCGCATGAAGCTATGAGAACTACAAGTAATTTTGCATGTTTTCGTTGAGTCATTTACAACAGTAAGCTTCATTTTTGCTGGTATTTGTTACATGATTCGCGAGCATTATACATTGATTGTCTTATGTAAGTAATTGCTCAAGAGGTTTTTGACATTGATTGTGTTAGCTTTGGGGGATTTTAACATTACCAAGATGGAGGACTACATCTTACTATTAGAATCATGTAAAATTACTTATTCCACCATGATAGGTAGTTACAATACGATAGGTAGTTTAGCTTGTACAAGTACTTATATGACATACAGTTTAGACTGTAAAAGTACTTCTACGATAGATAGTTTAGATTGTAAAATATCAGCTGAAATCTGGGTTTATGCCGACTAATAGGGTACCTGAGTTGAAAAAAAAAGAAGAAAAATAATATAAATAATAGCGAGGCCCCCAAAAGATTTATAGGTGTCCAAAATTTTGGAAATGCCCTAAATTAATTTTAGGAAATATGTGGTACGAATAGAATGACTCTAACTTTGACTCATAGCACACAATTTTTTGTGAAAAAAAAAAATTGAAATTTTTAGCTTTAAGAAATATTTTGCGCTGGAGTTAAGGAAAATATTGCAAAACCTTTGGACGTGATCCTACCGATTATTAGGTTCTGAAACTATTTTTTATTGATTCTTAAAGTGAAAAAATAGAAAAATATCTTTAAATTTAGGTTTTAAATCATTGATTACAAGTGTTTAAAAATGAATTATAATATATTTTGCACGGAAAAAATATATTTTGAAAAACATAAATATGATAGTTTGTTATTATGGTAAGAGAAATAAAAGAAACATTAACAAAATAAAAAATAAAAAAACTGAAAAAAAAAATTGAAGAGAGAGGGATCGGTATTAACATAGCGACTTTTAATTGAACCAGTCGCTATGTTTTGAGCGATTGTTCTCAAGGAGAATAGCTAGCAAAGTACCGATCGTATCATTTTTTTTTCCCCCTTTTTCCATTGAATAGCTATAGTAGAGTAAAATAGTAATCACAATGCAAAGTATCAACCTAACAACAAAAAGTGCTGACACATGAAGCCCTATTCATGAACCTAAATAAAAAAATAACTAAAAATTGGACTAATCTAATTGTTAGGCCATAAAATTGGGAAGGGCATCCTTTATGGATCTCTTCCACCAAATCCACCCAATCACCTAATTCAGACCCTTGAAATTTAGTCCAACGGCTAAAATTATTATAACTTTTAAAGGGGCCCTCTGTTTGTAACCACTGGATCAAATTTTAAGGGCCTGAATTGATTGATTGGGTGGATTTGGTGGAAGGGAACCGGAGAGGATCTCTTTTCATAAAATTGAACCTGTTTCAAGTTAGTTTATTTACACATAACAGATTTGTAAGGAAGAAGTTAATTTAAACCACATATTAAAGAAACTCTTTTTGTTAACTATAAGAGGGTGAAAAAATATTTTTATCTTCTATCACAAAATAAAATTATGGACAATAAAATAATTTGCACAAACTAAATTTTACAGTTGTTTTTAAAAGCATCATCTACATGTAATCCTAACAAATCACCTACAAGAACTCTGAATTTTTACGGGTGTATTGTTTTATGAAACTTCGAATTTCTATGGCACTTATTTTCAAAACTTCAAGTTCGAGTTTAAGTACGAACTCTAGGTTCATGACACTTGCAAACAAACACAATATACATATGTAGTGAACGGGAATAGCTTCGGGACCTATGTGTGAAAAGAATGAGTGATGACCCAAAATATGGGGCTGTCGTGGCTTGCAGGCCCAAAAGAATGGTTGTTGGGTTGCTAGGCAACAAAGAAGAAGTAAATGTATTAACAGATTATATACCCAATTATTGGGCTAAGAAAGAAAAGTGAAAAACAAGACCTAACCCATGGGCTTGTTATTTCATACAAGCCAAAAATAAAACAAGGCCATAAATAAAATAAAAAAACAAGTGGGACGGTTTAGTGCATATGCCCAATTGGGTTGCGGGTCGACTACAGGCAGCCCAGGTCCATAAGAAATGTGATGCAAAACGGCTTTGTTTTGGGCCTTAGAGTTTTGGAGCATGAACGACTTGGTGGCTCGGGCAACGCGGCTTCAAGCTGCGGCTCCCATGCGTGTAGGGTTTGAAAAATCCCATTTTTTTCTTCTCTTATTCACGCATATTCAATTCACCACAATTATAAGAACAATAAATTTAAGCTGAATCTATAATTTGAAAAAGAAAAAAAAACATAAAATTAGAGTTCATGCTTCATAGTGAATGTTTCATGCAATCATTGTTGAAAAATATCGAAATTGAAACCATGTTTTATAGATTACTTAGATTGCTTGATAAATATTGTGAACATCTTTGTAGTAAACAAGCATTCATTTCCTTAGCTCAGTGTTAGGAGCGTGTTTAATAATACGTTGTGGCCCAAATTTAACTGAAGGAGAGAGAGAGATGGGTGTTGTTGCATAAGGAAAAAAGATAGGCTTGGGAATTACTGTGATGATATTTCTCCATACCTTATGCCATTTTTAAGAAAAATAATGGGGTTACTTGCCCTACAAGTAATACAAAGTTGTGCCTTTTTGTTTTAGGAAAACTAATGAGAATGACTTGAAAATTTTGAGTTTTAACGATAAGGACAAAATAAAGGGTAAAGTGAATAGTACCAAGATTGACTTTTTAGTGTAAAAATGTGATTTTTCGTTAAAGTGAACAGTACCAAGAGCTTTTCGTTAAAGTTCCCTTTTGTTTTTTGTAATTAATTCTTGAATTGTTTCTCACTAACATTAGTAGTTGTTAAGACTATAAATACTTAAGTAATGATTTTTGTTGTGAAATTGGTGTGAATGCCCACATAAAGAAAACAACCACATATGGCTAAGGGTGGAAAGTGGAAGAATAGAAGTCAAAATTATATTGCTTAAATAGTAGAAGTTTGGTTTTTATTGTTTTGGTGTGTAAGCCTTTTACATGCATTAAAAGATATGTATGCTTGTATCGTATGGGTAGTACAAAAAGATGAAAAGCAGAAAGTGATAATCATGTTTTCCTCATTTGTCCCTCTCTACGTTCATTTCTCTTATCTGATACTAGTGAAGAAAATAAACAGAATAATACATGACTCTTATTTCACTTCAATCTCTAACAATTCTGATAATATATATAGGTACGCATCATCTTATAATAACATGTTTCTAAATGCTCAAGGTAATCATTATCTTGAATTGGTCAAAACTCCAAAAGACTCCAAAACAAAACTGTCGAATACTCTAATGCTTTAGCACATTCAATCACATATATTAAACATTAGCCCGTTCTATCAACTATATTTTTCTTTCAAGTGAGGCATATATATTATATGGCCCTTTATAACCAAATATATCTCGGGATATTAAACCTAGTTAGAAACTTTTTTATTTTTATTTTTTTTTAGTTTTACATATATTAAAATAAACGGTTAAATGGGTACCCGTTAATAACCGTGGGTAATACCCATAACCGTCCATTTAAATTTCACGGGTAAACAGTTATACCCATAACCGTTTATTTATCTAAACAGTTACCCATAAGACGGATAACTGCGGTTACCCATAACCAATGGGTATTTGCCCATCCCTACCTATGATCAAGAATGTCCCATTTGGATGATTGGAAGAAACTGGATTGTTATCTATATATCTATATGTTCATCTATAAAACTACATGTATCAATCCGACTAAGTGCAAGACATCTTGCTTTTAGTGTCAAAAAACACCTCACTTGTACTCAGTTTTCTTCGATCTGGATTCTATTTGTAGGTTCTAAGTTATAAAAAATTTGAGTTTGATGCTTATTGCGGAAAAAATACGATACTTAAAACCTAAAATCGAAGTTTTTAAACCTAAATCGATGCTCGAAATGGCCGTTGGCTTTCTTTGGTGAAATCTGTTTCAAATGTTGAAATATTGTTAGAGAAATGTTGAAGGTATTAACAGTAGTGTAGAGAAGCACAGAAATGCAGAAAGAGAATAAGAGAGAGAGAGAAAGTAATTGATTACATTGATACTGAAATTAATCTTTACAACTATGAGAATACAGTTTATATAGTCATCATGACTAACTTGCAGCCTAAGCTATTTAACTAACTAATTTTGGTAACAACTCTAACAACCTTTGGATATTGTCAACATCCCCCCTCAATCTCAACTGGGATTGCCCAGTTTGAGATTGAAGCAGACCATCCAGCAATCAACTTCTGACAACCACAGAAATCAAGAAACACAACCTTCTTCGGCAATCGGCCTTCAATGAAGAAAGGGAACAAGAACTGCACTCCGGCAATCGCCCGTAATGGAGTTGCACACAATAACAACAGTGTAGAGAAGCACAGAAATGCAGAAAGAGAATAAGAGAGAGAGAAAGTAATTGATTACATTGATACTGAAATTAATCTTTACAACTATGAGAATACAGTTTATATAGTCATCATGACTAACTTGCAGCCTAAGCTATTTAACTAACTAATTTTGGTAACAACTCTAACAACCTTTGGATATTGTCAACAGAAGGTACTTTTTAGAAAGTGGGCCTCTATGTAAAGTATAATATTTTATAATGTTGGTACATAAGTTAACGTTCAACTATGAAGTACATGAGTTTCCTTAACATATCTTTTAGTTATGCAAAATAAATAATTAGATTTTTCCTCATGGAATTAAAAGGAAACATTCAAATACAAATTGCCACCAAAATTAACCAATTAAATTGCAAACTTTGAGAAGTCGATCAAATATCTCAAAGTAATGAATAATATTCCTAGTGTAACTAAGATTCTAAAAGACGTTAAGCACTAGTCAGGAGGCAGACCGAGGTATTGCACCTAGGCTTCTAGGCGCCTAATCAGGAAGCCTAGCGCCTAGACAAGGTTTAGGCGAACTAGACGGATTTAAGTAAATTTATTATATATTGTCCGTTTATACTTAAAAAATAAAACAAATAATTATATTGGGGACTAGAATCGTCTCTGAATCTTACTATGCGGAACCTCCGAATGTTTAATCCTGGCCATCCACTTACATCATGTGGCTAGGCATCAATTGTAATATTATTTTCGTTTTTAACGTGTTACCATGCACATACCACTTGTTTCACTCCTCTCACATCTGTCCCCTCTCTTCTTCCTTTATGGTTCTGTTTCTTCACCCAAAGTTCTCTCTTCTCAATCTCTCTTACGATTCAGGCTCTGAATGAATAGTCCTGACGGGGATCCATTTCATAAATTGTAAAATAAAACGAAATATAAATTATAAAATATTAAAACAAAATATGCACTAAATGTGTATTTATTCAGACATTCAATAAGTATTTACATTTTATTAAAAATTAAAATGCAAAATGAAAGTTATCGATTTTTTGTACAAGAAAGAGTCGTGACCTAAACAGATACATAAACGAATTTAGACGGACACTAAACGGGCACTTAAGCACTAGACATACACTTAAGCATGTCTGAACACAAGCACACTAGGCGTGGGAATTTTTAGAACGATTGTAACAAAACTTCTCCTTCTTCTTCTAAGTAACCCGACCCATGGGGGAAGGTTCATCTTTAGCTAAGTAGTATGTACGAGTGTACAACTTCGGATTTGCACTTATCACATGCTAGACACGTGACATTATGTTGGCACCTGCCTCTGCAAATGAAGGGGCCCTACCGAAAATCGAAGCGATTCCAGAACCCAGCGGCTGCGTTTCCTCCAGAAGCAGATCATCGGGATCTCTAAATGCTCCATGAACACAGATGATTCTAACCCTCACCATGACCGCCGTTAGCAGTAGCAACATCACACTCGTTACTAAGATCATGATCAGCATCGCCACGCCCAGCCCGAACATCGCTTGGGTTTCTAAGACAATGCGGTCGAGGATCATGAGCGGTTCCTCCGACGATCGGCGCGAGTAGAGGAAGATCCATGCTCTGGTGAGAAAGGCGAGGATGATAATAGAGAAGGGGTTGGAGATGAGGGAGTAGGCGAGTACGGCTACGAGTATGATGAGGTAGTTGACGCAGAAGTAGACGGCATTTTTACAGATGCGGAAGGCAACATCGGTAAGCAAAGTCAGCTTGGTGAAGGCAGTGCAGTCGATGAGCTCGGTCCAAGGACGGCTGTTGGAGAGAGCGTGGCGGGAGAGGGCGAAGATGGGCGTGAGGAAAGGTCAGAGGAATGGGAGTAAGTTGGTGTCGGAATGTTGGGATTGCTGGAGGGAGGACTGTTGGGTTGAGACTTGGATCGGGGAAGGCGATGACATTGTTGTAAATAATTGGGAAGTTTGGGGGTAAGATTGGGAGAACGGAGATGACTGAAAGAAGACTGTGACGACTTTTCTTTCTTCAGAGATAAAAGGGATGGTTTTATAAGATTTGGGGGTGAAGAATCCGAGACCGTTGATCTGGGGATCGACGGTGAATATTATATTGGATGGTTGTATGTGGTTGGGCATGTTGTTTGATTTTCTAGCTATATCAATTGTGGCACACTGTATGCATAAGCCGCAACAGATTAGGCCTTTTGACCATAAGTATTACATCGTCCGAGCAATAAGATACTGTCACAGTGACGTTTTTATAAGTTTTATTTTTTAATTTTTTTTCTGAATTCAAAGGTACAAGAAGGGGTGCTGACACGCCCTGATCCTAATGTTCTCGGGACATCGAGATGGCCACGTGTTGGCCGACACCCAAAGGTGGCGCAAGCCATTTATGAATGCAAATGCTGAGAACATGCACCTAAATTGTAGCAAGATAATAGAATGTGACATAAATAATATTCAATTGCCAACAATGAGTTCAAATGATAATGCATGGCATGTTCAGAGCATATTCTAAATCAAATTACAAGCGGAAGATGCTATTACAAGAGTAGTCAAAGCAGATAAGATAGCACGATGTCACTGGGTGGGCGCAAAACAAACATGAGTGGACCAAATTGATATATATATATATATATAATAAAAACAGTTATCAACATACTAACCCCCAAAGTTTTATAAAAACATAGATATCATAATATGTAGTAGGTTTTCCGAAAACCCTAGCATGCCATAAAACCTTCACAAAACATATCTCGTATATAGTGCTAACTAGTGGTATCATTATCAATATCTATTCAATCATAATCCTTCATTTGCTAAACAGGCCTTTTAGAACACTTCCTCATTTGCCAAACAGGCCCAACCTACGCCTAGCACGAAGCCAATATAAGTATCATTGCCAAACATGCCCAACCTACACCCCGCACGAAGCCAATATAAATATCATTGCCAAACAGGCAGAATAGTGACCATTAGGTACGCACAAAAACATTGAATATAGTCTTTCCAAACATAGGTATATATATCTCAAAAACATCTTCATAGTATAAAGTCATTCATCATCTATCCTATAAAGAAGTGTGTAAAAACATGTTCTAAATAGTATATCGTCATCCATCAGATATCCTAAACAGAACATGGGTATGATAGAAAATATGGTATTCCAAAATAAGCTCATTATAACATGATAATCAATTTCTCATAAAACGTATTTAGTAAATCGTGCTTTTCATGTATGCATTTCTACTAATAAAACATGCATTTTAGAAGGGGTCTATTCACAGATATTCCGTTGTCATAGAGCCTTACGAAATAGGAATAACGAAATCACTGCTAATAATTGCACCTAAACACATAAAGAGTAATCAACAAAACTATGCTTAAACAATTTAATTTGGGAAAACGGACGTAAAAAATAGGTCAAAGACGTTGAAATTAGCTTAGAAGGGGTTCCGGACAAAACCCGAAAAGTCAACGTTGACCATTGACCGGTTAAAGTCAAAGTCAACGGGTCAGACTAGTTTAGGGTTGGATCCGAGTTGGGTCCTAGGGTTTAGGTTGGGCTGGTTAGGGCCCTATGGGTTTGGGCCTAGTGGTTTAGCCAGGTTGGGCTTAAGGTTTAGCTTTTAGGTTTAGGGTATTGGGCTTAAGGCCCGGCCTAAGGATTGGGCCAAGGGCCGGCCTCACTTAGGGTTTGGGGTTTTAAAGCTCACGGGCCGAAACCCCTTTGGTCTTGGGCTGAAGGCTTGGCCCAACGAAAAGGTTTTGGGTTTAGAAAAATAAAATAAAACTAAAATAAATAAATAAAAAGAATTTGTGTTGGGTTTTAAATGGGCCTAAGGCCCGCGTTCTACATGCGCCTAAAAGGTCTGGGTTTGACGGAAAAAAGGACGTCGGAGCTTTCCTAGCTCCGGTCATCATCAAAACGTCACCTTAGACTTTGATCTAGGTGCCAAAATGAAGTTAGAGGTGAGAGGAAGGAGTTGGTACCTGTTTCACGACGAGTAATGGTCGGGAAATGGCCGGATTTTGCCTCGAAACTCACAAGAGTTCACCGAGGTTTTTGAACCTTTGCACCAGTTCCTTTGGTGCTGCACAATGACGAGGGAGAGGGGAGGGATGTCCACAAAAGTGGTGGTGGTGACTGGGTTTGGGTGTGGTGAGTAAGTGTGTGTATGGGTAGCTCGGGGAGGGTGAGAGCAAGAAAGATGAGTGAGATTTGAGATAGGGAAGATAGTGAGTGCTGCGAGAGAGATCTCAGGGAAGGAGAGCGATAGGGTGAAGGTTAGTGGGTTGCCACGTGGCAACATGAGGGAGAGAGGAAATCCAGATGAAGGTCCAAATTAGATTAGGATAAGGGATCTAATTGCACATTTTTATAAAGTTTCAAGGACAAAGTGAAAATACAAATTAATTTGGGGGTGGGGTTTTATAGGTACACTATTTGGTTCTCAAACATTTAAAGGAAATGTTATTCGGGCAGTAGTAGATTCAGTACTGGTTTGGTACTGAGGTGCTTTTATAAAAAGTGGGTATCAAAAAAAGTTGAGCTAAAAAAGGTGTTTGGTAAACAATTAAAAATAACTTATTTTCACAGTTTTTGGTGAAAAAAAAGTTAAAAACGTGAAGCAACAAAAATGAGCTTATTCTCACAACATAGCAGAAGTAGTTTTTTTTTTCTTTTCAAAACACAGCAATACCAAACTAGCTGTGACCATTCTTAGTTTTTTCAATGTATTTCTATGTTTACTCAATGCATTATTTGCCATAATTAGAAGTTTCTTATGTGTCTTTGTTTGAAGTGCTTTTAGAATGATGATTACAACTTTATTTCAAAACTTTACACGTGATTTTGAATCAACTGTTTAAATATATATATTTTTTATGAAAATATCGATACACATTTATGAAAATGTCGATACTAGTGAAAACTTTCAAAAACTTTATAAAGGTAGAAACTACATGACTAAAAAAATACTAAATTGATTAAGCAAGCATCAATTAAACATATAATCAGTACATTAATGTAGTTTAAATTCATCTATAATAATAATCGAACCCAAAAAAAATATTAATAGAAAGTTTAAAGAATAGACGGCTATTTTCATTCTTGCCATGGATTATAAAAACTAAAAAAAGCATTCGGAAGTGCTTTTAGTTTTTGTTATTTTTAAAACCGTCAACGTGACTCTTATGAACGCAAAAGCACTTTCAAACCGACTGCAAGGAGAGCACACAGTAAAAGCAAACCCCATGATTTTTTTTTTTCTTTCCAGATTCTGATGTGGGACTCGACGTCTTTTCTTTGAATAACCAGTCATCTGTTATGCTTTTGACCACCAAAGCCAAAACCTCCTTTGTGGGATTTTATTTATTTATTTATTTTTCAAATCCAAATAAAGTCCAATACTCAAAATATCCGTTCAACCTGTTTGATGTCATTTCTATTCATTTCTATTTTATGAGATCATGGTTAAGTCACGTTAATATTTTATATTAATTTTTTATAAAGATAATAAGATAAAAAACAATAAGAATATAAAATGTTGATGTGGCTTAAAGATAATAAGATAAAAAATAATAAGAATATAAAATATTAATGTGGCTTAACCGTGACTGCATAAATAAAAGATGATGAAAAAAACATTCAAACAGGAGGACAGAGAATCTGTCTCCCATTCAACCTTCTCTCCCTTTATTAATTCCCACCTCTCACTCTTTCTTATCCAATCTATTATACCTAATTTAAAATTAGTGGGGTCACTCGCAACACATGCATAAACAGAAAAAAAAATCATTTTGTGAGTTACGTTAGTTGATTATTAATTTTTTCTGCGTTTAAGCTCAGACCAGAATCCAACCATGCATAAGCAGTAAAAAGTCATTTGGCGAGTTAGGTTAGTTGATCACACTTGTTTTTTCTGCGTTTAAGCTTGAACCGCAATCCAACTATTCAAAATTAGAATAATTCTGATGAGAATGAAGCTCAACTTCTGGTACATAAAATTAGAATAATTTAGAACATCGTCCGTTCGAAATATAGAAAAATATAGAAAAATTAGTAGTCCCGAAAATTTAGAAAAAGCAAAATAATTCAAAAAGTCCAGACGAAAACCTGCCTCGCTCTTTCCCTCTTCAATCTTCATCCGTTCCCCACCACAAACCGCGTGTTTCCAATCACCTTCCGCGAAGAACCCCTAAATAATGCTATTCAACTGCTTCTGCCCACCCTCAGTGCTTTTAACTTCTGGCTTTTGGCTTATTGCTTATTGGTTAATACCCAAAGCGCAATTCTGAAATTCTGAAATCCCGAAAGCCCAAAAATTAAAACCAATTTTCCTCTCAATTTCACAACCCTAAAAGTTTATCTTCACTGAGGCATCGAATCAAACACTTGGAGGGCACTCTCTGATACTGCAGTACAATGGCTGAGAACGGCGAAGAGAAATTGTTAGCTATGGCGCGCCACATAGCCAAGACTCTGGGCCACAACGATAATATGGCCGACGATATTTTGCAGATTTTTTCCAACTTCGACGGCAGGTTCTCTCGCGAGAAATTGGCTTCCGACGACGAACGAACTCGGAGCTGTGCTGCTCTCGAGCTTTCGCTGAAGTCGCTGGACCGTCAGATCTTGCAGTATGTGGCTACTGACCACTCAATCTGGTCTGACTCCGCCGATTCCGCGGCGTTTCTTGACTCGATCGACGAGCTCATCGTCACCATCAGAGACTGGACTCCGATGGCGGACGACAAGTCCGTCGGCGTCTGCCTGGCGGGCGCCGAGGATCTTATGCAGCAGGCTATGTTCCGGCTTGAGGACGAGTTCAGATCCTTGGTCGAACGCGGCGCCGAGTCCCGAGAACTGACTCGGGCGTTTCGCGGTGAGTCGAATGGCGCGTTGTCGTTTGACTCGGGAGATGATGATGAAGAAGAAGAAGAAGATGAGGTGATCGGGGACGGTGAGGAACCCCAGATCCCTGTTGCGCAGCCGATCGGCGACTACGACATCGTGATCGACGCGCTTCCTTCTGGAACCATCAACGACCTCCATGAGATCGCGAAGCGGATGGTGGCGGCGGGTTTCGGAAAGGAGTGCTCGCACGTGTACTCCAGTTGCCGGAGAGAGTTCCTGGAAGAGAGCTTGTCGAGGCTAGGGTTGCAGAAGCTGAGCATCGAAGAGGTTCAGAAGACGCCATGGCAGGACCTGGAGGACGAAATCGAGCGGTGGATCAAATCAGCAAACGTCGCGCTTCGGATTCTGTTTCCGAGCGAGCGTCGACTCTGCGATCGCATCTTCTACGGCCTCTCCTCCGCCGCGGACCTCTCGTTCATGGAGGTTTGCCGAGGCTCGACTATTCAGATACTGAATTTCGCCGACGCGGTGGCGATCGGAAGCCGATCGCCGGAGCGATTGTTCAAGATTCTCGACGTGTTCGAGACTTTGCGGGATTTGATGCCCGAATTCGAGTCAGTGTTCTCCGATCAGTACTGCTTGTTTCTCCGGAACGAAGCGATTACGATTTGGAAAAGGTTAGGCGAAGCGATCAGAGGCATTTTCATGGAGTTGGAGAATCTGATCAGTCTTGACCCTGCGAAAACTCCAGTTCCTGGCGGAGGATTGCATCCAATCACTCGATATGTGATGAATTATCTTCGGGCAGCTTGCCGATCGCGCCAGACCCTTGAGCAGGTTTTCGAGGACAGTTCTGCAGTCTCTCATCAGCCCAAGGTTGATGACCAAAGCTCGTCCATGTCGGTACAAATGGCATGGATTATGGAGCTTCTGGAGAGCAATTTGGAAGCCAAGTCGAAGATTTACAGGGACTCTGCTTTGTGCTGTGTTTTCATGATGAACAATGGGAGGTACATCGTGCAGAAAGCGAAAGACAGCGAGTTGGGATTGCTATTGGGCGATGATTGGATCCGAAAACACAATGCAAAAGTCCGGCAGCACCATGTGAATTACCAGAGAAGCTCATGGAACAAGGTGCTTGGAGTGTTGAAGCTCGATAGCGGCTCATTGGCGCCAAGTGCTGCTGTCAAGTCCATGAAGGAGAAGCTCAAGTTGTTCAACATCTACTTCGATGAGATCTGTAAAACGCAGTCCAATTGGGTAGTTTTCGACGATCAGTGCAGAGACGAATTGAGAATTTCGCTTGTCAAAATCGTGTTGCCAGCGTATCAGAGCTTCATCGGTAGGTTTCAGAGTGTTCCAGAAATCGGAAGGCATGATAAGTACATTAAGTATGCTAGTGAGGACATTGAAGCTAAGATCAATGACCTGTTCCGCGGCAGTAGAGGATCCGCCGGCGGTG
This sequence comes from Pyrus communis, assembly GCF_963583255.1. Taxonomy (NCBI): domain Eukaryota; kingdom Viridiplantae; phylum Streptophyta; class Magnoliopsida; order Rosales; family Rosaceae; genus Pyrus; species Pyrus communis. Next base: position 24,090,374 of record NC_084810.1, on the reverse strand, counting down.
GCGGTGGCCGGAAGTGAAGCAGCTAAAGCTGGTAGGGACAATTCGCCTTGTATGTAGTCGAAAACAAGTTTACAGAAAGTTTTGTTTATGAATTGAAAGCTTTATAATCTAGATGTTTGGTTGTGTTTAAGTACAGTTTTATTTCTATCCGTGATAACTAGACGTCGAAGCCAAGATGTCGATCGGAAACCAGTTTTTCGTGCCTGAAAGGCTCCCCGAACGGGACTTCGTTATACATACAGATCAAGTAAAAGACTCTACAATGTATGGAACTGGAACTGCGTTATCAGTATCGATCATCTGCCCGATGGGGATGGCCGGACCGAGTAATCGACCGCCGCGATTGATTACGATAAGCAAACTTGGGAAGCACATTCTTCTCTAGGTACTTCGAGAGGTACTGGTAAGTTGCTTCGCTTGGATGTATGCTATCCCAAAACAAGTACTCCGAGTCATCGGCACATACCGGAGTCAGTGCATTGCACAAAGGCCCTGCTTCCACAGACCCAGTACCGCAGCAACCTCTTTTCGTTTCCACGAAACCTTCATGAGAAAGAATTACGAAATTTAGTATTGATGTGCTCTGTGGATGTAATCGTAGTCACATTGGCTAGAACGTGGAGTAAATGCTAGGGGTGCAAAGTTGCGAGACTAACCCACGTCTGCAATATCAGTGTAATTTAGATAAATGGGACGGATCCATAGCATCACTTTTTTACATAATTTTTGACAAACGTTTTTGTGAGGTCCATCCCGTATTGTATTTCAATGATCCGAACTGTCTATGTTTTAGGTCTTCTCTAAAAAATTATGTCTACCAAAAATCACCAAATTTTGATACTATATGATCATTGGATTATGAGTTTAGGATGTCTTTACAAAACCGTATTTGTCTATTTTCTTCACTACAAATGAATGTCTTAATGATTTTGGATTTGTTTTATTTTTTGCAAGAAAATGATCTATGACTATGAATGATGTTCTAAAAAAATACACAGTTCGGATCATAAAATACATTGAAGTGGATCTCACAAAAACATATGTAAAAAATTGTACTACAAATCCACCCCTTGGATAAATAATTTAATATAAATGTTTCTTACCAAATTTATGTGGATTGTTGATCATGTCAATCAACGGCTCATAGACATCTACATAAACAATTCTGCTCCCTGGCAACAGTGACTGAATTTTGGGCAATAGTTTTACAAGCTTTTGATTGTAAATTTGGGAATCTGAATTCTCATCATCCACACATCGTCCATCATTTGGTTTCCCAAATTTTACAGTAACTTGTATGGGAAGGCAACCAACTGGAGGAAGCCCTGCTATTGCCAGTTTTCTGCATCCAAGCTCATACAGTTCCTACATATATACAGATATAAAAACACATCAAAGTACTACCTGTTCAATATAATACGAAAAATACTCGGGTCTTGATGTGGAAGGAGTTATTCATCTTACATACAAATCACAGTTTGACATATGTACATAAACATTTAATCTTGTGATTTTGATTAATTATTTATGCATACATATGTCAGATTATGATTTGTTAAAAAGAATGGCTAAGCGAATCTTCTGCAAGGCGGTGATCTTATATAATAATTATTAGAATCTTTTCACTGTGTGAAGGGAAAACTGATGTTACAGAATGGTTCTTGTAACCATGCTTCACATGTTTAAGATTTTTCTGAAAGATCCAAATTCAAGTTTTGAAAAAGTGCGGCCCAAGACAACAAGACTTCTCGCTTGGTGAGAGTTGTCGGGAGGGGGAACGTTAATCGTACACAACCTTACCCTTACTTTGCAAAGATGTTGTTTCCACGACTTGAACTCATGCCATTTCAATCACAAAAGAGTAACATTTCCATTGCATCAAGGCTAGCCCTTTCCAAATTGAAGTTTTCAAAAGAAAAAAAATATCCCAGGTGAAAATATGCATGCGAAAGGGATGGGAATTTACCTCAATAAATATCTGCAGCTTATTCAGCAGAAAATCTTGGTATCCACTAATGTTGAACTCTAACCTTCTTGTGGGAATGTCATAGAAATTAAAACCAAAGTCATTAGTACCTGCACTTACTACAACCAATGAACTACTAATCAACTTCTTTGCCTCCTTATCCCCTAAAGTCCTCTTAACTCTCGCTACATATTCCTTGAACAACTCAATCTGCTTCGAAAACGCTAGGATTCCGGCGCCAGCAGCGGTTATATCATCGTATCCGGATCCACCCGACGCGAAGCAGACGCCAGTGATGAGGTCGTTATCCGAAAGGCTCGGGTCGAGAAAAGGAGGAACTGTTTGCTTGATGTTTAAAATGGAGGCCAAAAAGTCAGGAACTAGTTTTCCATTAGAGAATCTGCCTGTGGGGATTTGGCCAGGGAAATCTTTGCCATAAGGGTAATGGTTGCCCTTGAACGATGTTTTGAGGTAATTGTTGTTGCCAGTGTCGACTGTTGAATCGCCAAACACTAGAACTGATGGGAATTTTGGTGCAGGTTTTGTGGCATCGCCAGTGTTGGAATTGGAAATGTGCACTAGGAGAAGAATAAGAAAGAGTGTTGTGGGTGCCATTTTTGTAACTTGTTTTAGAAACATATATATTTTGGATTTATAGGGTTATAGGCCATCAAATAAAGTGTTGGATTGAGAACCATGAAAGTTAAAATATATGGAGATGAAGGTAGAAACTTGGCATGGATGTCAAGTTATGTATATTTTCTTAAGAACACCACTATGTATAACTAGACCACGTGTTATGGACGAAGTGGTTGATCTTGTACCCTAAAAATGAGTAAGGTCAATTACGTTGTCAACCCATGTATAATACGTGGACATATCATATTATAATTTTTCCTTTACACAAGTCATTCTTCTTTACATGCAAATCACAGTTTGACACATAAAAACATAACGTGCTAAAACCATAAAAAATATATTTACACAATCATGTCAAACTATAATTTGTCGAAAGACATGCATAACCCATCTTTTTCTTAAAGCATTAGTGTTAGTGGGAGTGAAAGGTATGATGCGCTGCATGGTGATTAAATATTGGTCACTGATTTTGTTGCACTGTATGTGCTTTTGGGTGGTTTTCTGAAATTTGGAGCTAAGACAGAGTTGGTACTTGGTATGTGTTGTTTTCGTTTGTGGATGACATTTTCCACTAACTTTGCAATGCTTCTTACGTCTATCCATCGTGCAGTTGAGGCATCGGTTCTCTTGGTTTGTAAGGGAAACAACAATGTAGAACTTAGAACTTCTCTTTCTTTTTTGTTTTTTTCGGTTATATATCTACACTACGACCAAAAATCTTTTAAATGACAAAAATATAACTACATAGAAGAGGATAAGATAAATTATCTATATCACGAAAAGGTTGTTGTATAAGTATCCAAAAGTGCTTCTCAGAGTAATTTGAACTTAACAACCAAGGAAAATATTCTGAGGTTTGATCCGGCTAACTATCCATACTACTTTACTCTCCACCTTAACTAGATGATGAGTATCGTTCAAATATTTCATTTTAAAAAATTCGTTTCATTACTTTCTGTCGTGAATGCACTCCTTCTATATAGATTTTCTACCCAGTTAGGCAGTTACCATCGAAGAAATCAAAGAATCATATCGGAGACCTAATCATTACCTGCTGAAATTTCAATGAAACTGGATTCTTTAACCCTTAGACCTAAAATTGGTATCCACAACCACAGCATGTTTAGTATATAGAGGGCAGGTGATCCGAAAAAACAAGAGGGGTTGGTTGAGGCTTACCAATCCCCAACTCAAAAGTTAGGCTGGAGTTATGGAACAAACCTTGTGTTCTATTGGTTACAATTAAGAAACATAAAATTTCCATGTGTGTTAAAAACAGAAGAAACATTTAACAAAGGATAGAACCAAAAATTGTTGAGGGATGCTAACAATCTTCTTATTTGAATATTCTCATTCTATATTTTCAGATCTCCTTTTCGGCCTGCAATGTTATATAGCGATTTGAACCTTATATTTTATGTATGTGATAATATTAATCATTAAAATCAGGCCCAAACAAGAGCAAAGTACAAGAGAAATTGTGTATTTTGTAACATACTCTATAGATGTTTGACGGTTGCCCAAAAAATAAACTTATCGTATGTTGAAAAAAATATCTGAAGCCGAAAATGGGGATTATAGCAAAATTTCACCCTTACCATAAGTAGATACAAATGAATTAGCAACAAACTAATAATTAATGTTTCTGAAAAAAAAGAAGTCTTAAAAAAATTGGAAATTGACAAATTGTTCATCTGCCCATTTCCAAGTGTCTTTTTTTTTTTTTTTTTTAAATTTTAATTTCATAGCATTTGCTCCCAATCCTTGAAGAGCCACCATATTATTGCAGGTCAGTTTGCATCTCTGCTACTTAATTTTATGCTCAACAGTCAATTTGTAAATCGTATATGTGCTGTCCGGAAACATGAACCATGGCTTACAACATATCTTTAAACTGGTAGTTGCAGTGACGTGCTTCAATTTAAACTCAATTAAATCTCTGCATGCATGCATGACGAAATACGGTGCAAATATACTATTTCACTTGCACGGGATGAGATCAGTAGATATCTCACCTGCTGCAGATTCAATAGGAATCAAATTTTTATAACGATTTAATTTGCTGACAAAATCTGCAGTATCTAAACACTGGTGAGAAAAAAATCTCAAGGTGTATGCCTAAAAGATCGAGCAGCTTTTCTCATAAGAAGGAAAAGGACAGCAGCTTATTTAGATCACGTCATTTTGGAAATACGACATTGTGCTGATCTTTTTGATGTTCAATATAATGTTATTTCAGGATTTAGGATGAGCTGGAGTTTAGGGTTTATGTTTTTTTGAGGTGCAACGATAGGTTTTTATTATTATTTTTTAATACAGGATCAAGGGAGGGTTTATGTTAAAAACATAAGGATAAGTCTAAATAGGACAATGGTAGAAACAATTGAAATAAGCCATTCCAAACTAATTTTCGTTCTATAACAATTATGGATTTTGCTAAAGTATGCCACTCACGTAGAGAATCTCTGAGCATTAATATGATGTGTATACACACACATGAAACAATAGTAGAAAATTGTCAACCTACAACTAATCGTAACACAACTCAACAATTATTTCTCAAAGCGATTGCACTTATGGCCCCGATAAAAGAAAAAAAAGCTAAAGAAGACATATTGGTTTGGTCAGTTGGTCATATGGTGTATCTTAATTCTCCTGTGAGCTTCCATTACCACTTTCTCTAAGGCAGTCCCTTAATAACTCCTTTAAAGCCTTGACGTTGGCTTATTTATTGGCCTGTTGCACTTAGACTTTATATCTTGCTTTCAACTTTTGTTTTTTTGGGTTTTGGGTTTTGGGTTTATATCTCTTTTTATTGTTAAGTAAAGAATAATATTAACTAGGCAAAGAACAGAGAACAACCAAAGAAACAAACAGGCAAAGAAGAACTCTCAAAGCAACCACAAACAAAAGGAAACCACCCCCCCCCCCCCCCCCCCCCCCCCCCCACCCACCCAAAAAAAAAACTTAATCCACGCAGGGGAAGGCGACGAGAAAGCCTGGAGCCTAAGGGTAGCAACATTCCAATTATAAAAGACCATCATGTTAATGGTGGAGGGCTTAACATATCAACTACAAATTCTGCAACCTCTCCCATCTATAATGGTTTCGTATGCTTAATTAAAGCTTTGTTTGGTGTGCTTTACTGTTGCACTAAAAAACTAGTGACCATGCATGTCCATAGCTTCCACTTCTTCCTGGCCCTCATTGAGCTCTCTCCAATAGAATCATGTAGTTCGATTTGGAACAGTGCATAATATGTCACTTTGTGCTTGATTCGATAAAGGGGTTTACTGCAGAAGTGGACAGGTCCTTGAGTTGTGATTGCTGCAGTTTGAGAGGTGCATGTTAAGAGATCTTTGAAGTTAAATCAAATAAATTTAATCAATCACACGGACTAGCTAGTTGTTCTTTTTCAATATTAGAAGAGGTCGCTGTGATATATTTGAAAGTTAACCTTTTTTTTTCTCATGTGAACTGAAAATACATATTGTTAAAATTAAACCTCAAGTTGTTGCTAAGGCCACTTCCACCGTGCTCTTTTGTCCTGTGGACAGGTCCCATTTGCAATCCAATTCCCTCACAAACTAGCTCCAGCCTATTCGGGCAATTGGGCTAAGGGGAGTCTGTGAGAGTGGATAGGCGGGAGTCCAAGGCCCGAGCGTTTGAGGGGGTGTGATGCAAGGCTGACGTCAGCATAATGTTAGTCACATTATAAATTTTTTTGCATCAGGCATGTGCATAACACGCGCACGTGGGGGGCACATTACCGACAAGATTTCAGACGGTGGGGCCCGCGTTGCAGCCCACTAAGTGGCAGGTGAATCTGGACCGTTTGATTTCTATATCAACAGTACAGATTTTTCAAATTTTAAAAATTAAGAAAAAACAGAAATGTTTTAGGGGGGACACGTGTCACAATCTTGACTGTTGGATTTCAAATTTTTTTTGTAATCCAATAGTTCAGCTTAATTAATTTAATAAAAAAATTAAAAAAAATAAAAATCCAAAAAAATTAAAAAAATTATAATTTTTTTTTTCTATAAATACCTTACTATTTTTTCTCACCTTACACCACATTTCAATATTTTCAACAATTCTAAACATGGAAGGACACGTAGCGCAACATAATTGGTTAAAAATCTTATCAAAATCTATCCACAAAAATTGTACTTTTGGATAATGACACATGGACGTGACAAGATCGAATAAAAATCCTATCCGAAATTAAAAATAAATTTTTTTTTATTATTATTTTAGAATATAAAAATACTAATATTTTATTGTCTATTGCCATGACTATTCAGTTTAAAAGCGAAGATACAAAAATTAATTACTGTTCATTAAAAATAGTTACTATTTAATAAAGAGAATTCAATTGCCAATTACCATGAAAGACCTTCCTACATTGAAACTCAGACCACAAACATCGATGGGTCCTTAAGAAATAAACGGTAAAGTTTCTGGACCATTGTGTTTATAAAGCCTGTTGTTAGTAATAAATATTACCCTTTGACAAAAAAAAAAAAAAAAAAAACAAATCCTTGATGATTTAGACAGTTCCAATAATCGAGGCATTTTGCTTATAAATGTAAAGTTAATTTCCTAGATAGTATAGGAAAATACACTAATAAGAAAAGAAAAAAAAAAAAAAACTGCGAGCTCCATCTTGTACAAAAATGTTAATATAACATATAATGTTGCCTCGTAAAATATTACTCTTAGTTATTAGGATTGTAAACATAAGTACACCACCTTCGTACGAGTATAAAATTTCATTTATGTTATACCATCAGTTACAAAAATTTATGAATCTTGGGCTTTGCAATATGGTGTATAGAAAATCCAAAATGTTTCAATACATTAATCCTAATTAATCCATGAAGAGCAATAAAAGGAACTGAAAGAATCACTTTTTAGATTCTTAGCGCTTCCAATTGTTCGATCGAGACTTCGATACAATGAACTGAACTTGGATTTTTTCTACCAATCCCTAAGATTTGTATGTGCATCAAATTTTGTAGCTTTTGGGCAACAATCCCACAACAATGCCAGCTATCAAATGCGTACCTAGAGATAATAACCACTAATTAACTAAAAAAGTGCATTTTTGCTCACCATCATTTAATGTGATGTATACTCATGACTCTATTTATCATTAATATACGAGTTTGAATTTTGAGATCTGTGCTTATGAACTACATGAATCTTGAAATTCAAACTCATATAACGATAAAAAATAAAGTGATGAGCATATATCATATTAAATGGTTGTGAGCAAAAATGCTTCCTTAACTAAAATTATATTAATGAAGCATTAGTTATATACGTTTCTGGCTATATATCTTGGGAAGGTGGTGGGAGCAAGTACAAAAAGGAGTTTAGGGTAGTAAAGTACTACGGCATCTGTTAGGAGCAGAGGCTTCAATCATACTCTAAAACCAATGATGATCAGTTATCAACAATGCATTAATATAATCAAATGATCATTAACCCAGGAATTATAAAACAAGTCTTTGATTAAATAAATTGGACTTCCACCTTGGCTTCAGTGTAAAGACAGACTTGCCTCACGTTAGCTAGCTTCATTTCAGTCTTTGTGTACATGTTGATCAAATTAGAAATTCAGATCAACCGGGAATCTTATGGCATTTCATGCCTCGTGCGTCCCTCATTAGCAAACCATTATTATTGTAAATTTTGGTTAAAGTCGGTGCCTAAATAAGACCTCAGTGCCATGAAGCTTCCTAGTCCAAGCTGGTTGAAGTGGCAGAAGAGGCCATCATAAAAAATAAAAAAAACGTGAAAAATTACAAATCATCCACACGAGCAGAGACAAATACTCTAATCAGTTGTCTTGTCATATATTTGGCTAGGGTTTAAGTACCGTAGTCTTGTACTTGCATTGATCTGCGGCTGCCAACAAAATATTTGATGGACTTGAAATTGAAAGATAAATAAATTCATGATGTGAGGGTATTTATTTGTGGTAAACTATAATGTAAGAGAATAGGGATAGCGCAAAATTCAACATGAAGAAACCGCACATAGTTTTCTCGTTCAAAACGCAAAAGGAAAGCTAAAATTGTAAGAAGAAATTAAAGTGGTGGAACTGTTCATTATCGGATGATGTCTTGGCCTTGTTCTTTTTCTTCAATTGCTTTAGAATATAGAGTGCAAAATCTTGTAATTTTAGACTTGGGGTCTCCCCATGATATAAAACCTACCTCCTCCACTGAGAAGAAACAAATATAGATGATGGGAGACAGAGAGGGTTAATATATACCAAAGGATTATAACCGGAATCAGGACCGCTAACTTTTGTGGATGCTCATTCGAAAAAAAAACAAAAAAAAAAAAAATTACTCCCACCCAAGTTAAGAAGTTTCTCTATTAAGATCACACAACATCCTAATCCGCAAAGGCTTAATCCATCTAAATTTAAGTGATTGTTTCATATTGGGGTGAAAAACTTAGAGTACACAACTTTAACACAAGTGTTGGAGAGACAATACAAGTAAATAAATTACTTGTATTATACAAACAAAATATTACAACACAAACTATCAAAGACACTCTTGAGAAGCTATGACACTCACTCACTTTCTAGAGACAAACTCTAGAGCACTCACACTCTTACAAGACTATTCTTTCTTCTCACTCTCACTTGCTTGCTTGCTTAGTTGGTTTCTTACCAACACACATGCATACATATTTATAGGCATGTTTGCCGACATATGGCCTCACTAGAATTTTCTAGTGCATGATCATGCACACACTACACCAACCTAGGCTTTGCATATCAGCCTTGCCGACTTAAATGATGCTAGAATTCTCTAGCATATTATTACACACACACACACACATTTGTTATAATAGCTAGACAATTCTAGCTTGTTCCCACCGACACACTTATTCTAGAAGATTCTAGCATATGAATGCTTTCTCCTTTGTTTCTTCATCATGGGCCAATCTTTATTATTTGGGCTGGTGTTGTACTTTTAACACTCCCCCTCAACACCAGCTCATTCTTCTCTCCATGCTGAGTTGACGACAAAACTTTTTCTTGCATACCCATTTGCATGATATGGGTTTCACATCTCTTCGCTTTGGCACTGGATTCCAAGCTTGATTTAGCTTTGCTGCAGTGACCTCTTCTCCCAACTTTGAAGCACTCAGGTTCAACTGTTTCTTCTTCTATGACTGTGTTGACGTATCTCGGATTTTGCCTCCGGATTCTTGTTGACCTCTTTAGTTGTGATTGTGGAGTTGATACTTCCACTTCACTAGGTCTATCTTCTTCTGGTTGTTGATATATGTCAGCTTGGCAAGGGTTTTGGGGCACTGCTTGCTCAACATCATCACCATCAAGCGAATCTTCAGACTCATCTGATCTCGACTGGATTCGAACAATTTGCTCCCCCATATTTTGCTGCAACTTATCTTTTATCTCTCTTGAATCAGGCAACGCCTCCTTTTCCGAGGACCACCAAGAAGATGCTTCATCAAACACCACATCTCGTGATGTGTAACACCTTCCATTCGTAGGATCACAACATTTCCACCCTTTTCTTTGGCTATCGTATCCCACAAAGATACATCAGACTGCCTTCTTGTCAAACTTGCTACGTAAATGACTTGGAACAAATACGTAGCACACACAGCCAAAGACTCGAAAGTAACTAACTGTAGGTTTCATATCCCACAATTTCTCAAAGGGTGAGACAAATTCTAACCTGGGTTGAGGAAGCTTGTTGATCACATAAGCTGCAGTTCTCATTGCTTCGGCCCAAAACCTTCCTGGTACATTCTTGGCATGGAGCATACTTCGACATATTTCTGCAAGATGCCGGTTCTTTCTTTCCACTACGCCATTCTGTTGTGGCGTATTGGCACAGGTGAACTGGTGACGTATTCTACATTCTTGTAGATACTGGGAAAACTCATTCGAGGTATATTCCCCTCCATTATCTGTGCGTATGCAACGGATCTTCTTTCCTACTTTTCCTTCAATTGTCTCCTTACACTCTTTAAATTTTGAAAATGTTTCAGATTTTTCTTTCATAAAGAAAACCCACACATACCTCGAGAAGTCATCAATGAACGTCACCATGTACCACATCCCACTTATCGATGGTTGCTTGACGGGCCCGAACACATCGGAATGCACCAACTCTAACGGCTCTTTCGCTTTAAACTTCGACTCTTCGTATGGTAGTTGATGTGCTTTACCATACTGGCATCCTGCACAGACCGTGTCTGTTCTCACGTCAAGCTGAGGTAACCCCTTAAGCATTGACTTCTTCATCATCACATTTAGCTTGTGATAGCTAACGTGACCCAATCTCATGTGCCATAAATCTGCTGTCTCGTTCTTCCTTGTCTTGTCTATGTATGCAGTTTCTGCTGACATTACATAGACTGACTGCAGTCGCCGTCCCTCCATTGTTGGCGTCCCTAAGATCTTGAGGTGTCGATACACCTTCACATCTCGTGGACCAAATAAGACATAATTTCCCAACGACGTCAATTGCGGCACTGAAAGTAGATTTTTCTTCATACCTGGAACATGGTAGACATCTTGAAGCGGCACATGGTTAGTGTTGTATCGGGGCTCAATTATTGTCTTACCGATGTGAGCAATCGGTAGCCTCGAGTCGTTAGCCGTCACCACTAAGCGGCCTCCTTTGTACTCAGTCAGACTTTGTAACTTTTTCTCATCACCTATCATATGGTTTGAGCAGCCTGAATCCACGATCCAATCATTCTGGTAGTCAATCGACTCCAGACTTGTTGCTGTGAGAGCTGACTCTTTCTTCTTTATAGCAATAGATGCTTCACCGTCCCATTCTTCCTCCAGGGCTAGAGACGCAATGACGTCCCAATCATCTTCACTTTTCTTCTCTGAGTTGGCGACGTTACTTTCTGCAGGCCTTTTGAACCAGCAATCCTTCGCCATGTGGCCATTCTTTCCACAATTGTAACACTTGCCCTCAAATCTTTTATTATTCTGGGACTGACCACGGTTGCCGTGATACTTTGGAGCTCTCCCTGGCCGAGAACTCTCTCCTCCTTGATGACCTTTTTCCTTGTCACCATTTCTTTTAGATCCACCACCAGCACGCTGCTTAAAGCTGCCTTTACTTTTGGTGTAAAGCACTTCCTCCTCACCTTTTAACGAGACCCCTCCCATTTGCTTTGCCAAAGCTTCTTGATCGGCAAGCAAATTCTCGAACTCAACAAGTGATGGTTGGGTCGGCCATCCTTGTACAGCGGCAACGAAGCCTCGATATTCGGGTCTCAATCCATGGATAATTATTCTTTTTATCCTGGATTTTACAATGGCAGCACTAGGATCTAATTCAGAAATTTCATGGCAAATAGACTTTACCTTGTGGAAATACTGCGCAATCGTCATGTCCCTTTGGGCCACTGATAACAACTCGTTCTCGAGAAGCTGCAGTCTTGTATCGTTCCTCTTTGAAAAGAGTGTGGCGAAGGTGTCCCATGCTTCTTTTGGTGTCTTGGCCTTCCGTATGTGCTCTAACATGTCATCTTCAACTGTGGTTTTTAAGGCAAACATGGCCTTACCTGCCTTGATCTTCCACTTCCTCAAAGTGCCGCTGGTGTCTTCTTCTGGCTGCGTAACTTCATTACCGCCAACGACATCCCAAAGATCTTGGCCTTGTAGGTAAGACTCCATACACGTCGCCCACGTGTTGTAATTTTTGTTGTTCAACTTCTTGATTCCTCCAACAACTTGAAGGTCTCCCATCATGTTGGCAGAGCTTCAATAAGCCAAACAAGATTAACGAATAATCTTGCGAAGTACTAAACTTCTCACGATTCTCAAAAGCTTCAATAGAGACGGTCCCTGATCGTACCGCTCTGATACCAATTATTGGGGTGAAAAACTTAGAGTACACAACTCTAACACAAGTGTTGGAGAGACAATACAAGTAAATAAATTACTTGTATTATACAAACAAAATATTACAACACAAACTATCAAAGACACTCTTGAGAAGCTATGACACTCACTCACTTTCTAGAGACAAACTCTAGAGCACTCACACTCTTACAAGACTATTCTTTCTTCTCACTCTCACTTGCTTGCTTGCTTACAAGCTTGCTTAGTTGGTTTCTTACCAACACACATGCATACATATTTATAGGCATGTTTGCCGACATATGGCCTCACTAGAATTTTCTAGTGCATGATCATGCACACACTACACCAACCTAGGCTTTGCATATCAGCCTTGCCGACTTAAATGATGCTAGAATTCTAGCTTGTTCCCACTGACACACTTATTCTAGAAGATTCTAGCATATGAATGCTTTCTCCTTTGTTTCTTCATCATGGGCCAATCTTTATTATTTGGGCTGGTGTTGTACTTTTAACATTTCATAGATAAGCAAGCTACTACACAAAATCTTATATAACTCAAAGACCGGCCAAACAATACATATAACATGTTTTGATTAGATTTTTACTCATGCCACTACCAGCAACTTATTTATAGGAAAAGTACACAAGTAAGGGATATTGAACAAGTTGAAATAACATCTATTTGTTACCAAGACAAGCTATATATGTTCAATATACAAAGCAAGACAACTAATTATCCGCCCAATCCCTTCAAACTTAATTGGGTTTTATGTTTTGGATAATTAAATATTAAATCAGCTACTATAATGCAAGCAAACTACATGTTTTTTTGTGTATAAATCTCAAAAAATAATAATTAAAAAAATCTAAAAGGGTTTCCATTTTTACTAGCTATAGTAAGCTAGACCTCATAACCCTAATGCCTAGGTCATGGATAAGGAGAACAAATGCTAGTCCCAATCAGGGTTAGGGACGGAATATACAACCGTAAATGGAAAGAATAACCACAAAGATGACCTTTACCTAATTTATTTTTGGAAGGGGGAATATTGCTCATTAATTAGTATTGGTGTGTAATTAAAAAGAGAAATTATAAAAGACACCTGTTTTAAAAAGACAGCTAGATTCTCTGGATTATGTTAGCAGAAAGTCTGAGTTTGAGTTCGAGATGCAACATCTTCTTAACCAGCAAGAAAATTTTCAAACTACAGCTCGGTATACCAAATGTTATAATATAATTAGTTGTAAAATTCTTTTTAAAGTTTTCAACCAAAAACACTTTGTGTAACGAGTCGTGTTTCCAGCACACTTAAAAATCTCTCCTCACCAGCAGTGCTGTTAACAATGTCACTGACCAATAAAATCTCAGCGATTCCAAAACATATCGAGGAAAAGAAGCTGTGTGCTGCTTTCGGCTGAGGCAGACTGGACCAATGATATGTCGATGCGAGTTTGTGAAATTGCTCACCGGAGGGGAAGATAATCACTTTCTCACAAAATAAAAGGCTTCTACCCTACAATTTCCATTCCGTACCTAATCACTTGTAATTTCAGCATAAGCCAACAGCCATTATTTAAATCTGTCGTTTCCAGTACTGATGCCTGTATTCGCGATGGAGGACTCGTCATGTTGTGGGAGCCACATCCAACGCCTCTTTGTATTATCTATAATTCCAAATATACCCTCTGATGTATTTTATACAGTTTGGTTCGACAGTATTTATACAGGTGGGGGTGTATAGGAAAAGTAGAAGATTGGGAACCAAGCATGTCTTAGTTTGTGAGTGTTTATCTAGGTGTCAAAATGTTATAAATACGGCTTAATGGGGACTTTCTCCATTCTTTAGGACTAAGATTAGTTCCCTCTTTTTATTTGATTATGGTTAGGATTTAAACAAATCCCAACCATTAACTCATTAATATCTGTCAACAAATTTATTTGATTTATTTTTATTTTTATTTTTTTTGAAGGGAAAGCAGAGGGGGAGAGATACAAGTTTACATGTTTTCTTCGAGGGTTATATATGATATATATAATAATATTGTAGTTATGAATAAACAAAGTGTATTAATTTGTGACAAATTGAGGTCTTCTTTTAGATGTACTAATTTTTTGCCAAAATGAGAATCATTTGGTATTATGTATGGAAACTTTTTTCGCTGCTAAAGAATCAAAAGTAGACTTGTCAATTTCTTACATATATAAATTGTTAATCCGATTCGAAACGATATGGAAATAACGAAATTTGAGAGAACACGTTAACTAATTCGATCATTATTGAATCACACATTAAGAACCCATTATTAACAGACGTTTAACAATTTACCAGTGGAACCAAACATTAACTCATTAATCTATGTCAACAAATTTATTTTACTATGGTTATGTTTTTTTTTACTTTTAAGGGAAAGAGGAAAGGGAAGAAAAGTCTACATGTTTTTATCAAGGGTTATTTAATATATAATTTCGTAGTCCACTTTATGAATAAACAAAGTGTATTAATTTCTAACAACCTGAGGTCTTCTTCTAAATGTATTAACTTTTTTGCTCAAATGAGAATTGTTACATCTCACATCGCTTAGGGGAGTGGATCCTGTAAGCCTTATATGTATATTCTCATCTCTACCTAGCACAAGGCCTTTTGGAAGCTCACTGGCATCGGGTTCCATTGCAATTTCGAAGTTAAGCGAGTTCGCGCGAGAGCAATCTCAGGATGGACCCATTCTAAAATGGATGTTTTAATAGTAGAAATGCATACATGAAAATCATGATTTAATGGTTATGTTTTACGAAATGCTTCATGAGTAAATTAGATTTACACTTTATGATTATCATGCTTTACTGAGAATATTTTGGAATACCAAATTAATTGCAAGATATTATTTGACATAATATCTTACAATTATATTCAAAATACCACCATAAGTGGCCTGTCCCTATTTCTCCAAATAGGACCAACGACACCCCTATATATAGCCCCATCTTCATACCAAAATGAGAATTACAACTTTACAAGCGAGAGAGATACGAATTTTGGGGGAAGTAAGAGACGAGTATGGGAGCTCCGGATGATGATAACGATGATTGTGACTTTCTTTTGTTGGAGTCTTTTACGCTGCTATTAGACCCTCTTGCTAGAATTAAAAAAAAAAAAAAAAACCTGCAGGAGTTTTTAGGGCCACAGTCAACATCATGCCTATATCCATCATGAAGGCATTACGCCGTTCTAACGACGAACTCATACCGTCATGAATAACCATAAGCAGCTTCGTCGGCAACAAGTCCCAAACCAAAGGGGTGCTCCCGTTAGAGGTAGGCGTTGCAGGTCGCAACGGACTAGTGGGTGGCATGTCTTGCACCTTTTTTATTTGAAATAGCTCCAATTTGTTTATTTGTTTATTAACATAGTAGCAAAACACATAGCCCTATGTCACTTCAAAGTTTCTTAAAAAGTACATGAAAATGATCGATTTAAAAAGGACTGAATTGGAGGGTGACCCACTGGGAAGTTCTCGTGTGAGTTCCCAGAAACAAAACCGTGAGGGCATGGTCGGGGCCCAAAGCGGACACTGTGCTACAATGAAGTCGAGCTCGAAATGTGGTGGGGACCCGGGCTGGGATGTAACAAGAATCACATGGTTTTATGTGTGGAAACTCTTTTCACAGCTAAAGGGCCAAAAAATACAAAAATATAATCTTATCATATTTCTCATACCATATTTTTAACACATGAGTCACATACATATAAACAATCAGTAAAATTAGTTCTAGCTAGTACCACTCATAAATTTGTTCAAAATAAATAATGTATAGCTTCAATCAATATTTGCAATTTTTCTTCAATAGTTAGGACTATTCAGTAGTAAGGAAAATAAACGGTCATGATTTAGTTGAGAAAATACTAATTTTTCTTACTTGCCAATCTAATAAATATAAAGTCGGATTATCTAGTAGTTCGGACTATGAAAATTTACCCCAACATTTGATTATAAACCTCACTTAAATACCCTAAATACTTGTAACTTCAGAGTTAATTTGGCATAACTATTAATTACTCATATCATAATAATATGGATTTATATAACAAAAACAGATTCAATAAACCCAACTTATTAACTTTGGCGTCCACTTTGAAACAAAGAAACCCTAGCTAGCTTAAACATTTCCCAAAAGGTTCATTATCTCCTAAGCACTTCCAAAAAGGTAAATGCAAGTAATCTCCCATCACTAATTGTATAGAAGGCGGCTTAAGTTAATTAGCTTATGGAAGCAAGACCCACACGCAAAAGAAGACCAAAACAGATAAAACGCAAATAAATAAATAAATAAACAAATAAAGAATTACCAACAAGGACAATTTGGTCATTTGAACACAATAATATCATTCACTCTGCTATGTTCGTATGAGTTTCAATAATTCCTATATATGTATCACACAGCTATTCCAAACCTTCCATAGCATTCAAGCTTTCATCAACCCAAAAACCCCAAAGAAACACAAAAGAAAACCTAAAAACAAATCAAAATCCACAGAGAGAGCTCAAAAACCAGAGA
This sequence comes from Pyrus communis, assembly GCF_963583255.1. Taxonomy (NCBI): domain Eukaryota; kingdom Viridiplantae; phylum Streptophyta; class Magnoliopsida; order Rosales; family Rosaceae; genus Pyrus; species Pyrus communis. Next base: position 24,073,322 of record NC_084810.1, on the reverse strand, counting down.
TGGGCAACAGTCTAAGGTGCTGTTTGGCTTGCGTACTACCATGTGGAGCCCTAGACTTGATCCGGATCGTCCATTTGAATGGCTACGTAGAAGAAATCTCACATCCAGTTACAGCCGGCGAGATCTTAGAAGCAAACCCTAATCACCTTCTCAGCAAACCCAGCTGCCAAGGGGTCGTGCGCAAAATTTTGATCCTCTCGCCGGAGTCGGAGCTCAAGCGAGGCAGCATCTATTTTTTGATTCCGTCTTCTTCTGTGCCGGAGAAGAAGAAGAAGAAGAAGAGTAAGAGCAGCGGCAATAAGAAACCCTCAAAAAAGAGCAGCACGAGCCAAAGCGATAGTACCGGCCGTTACTTGACGGAGATTGTGACGGAAAAGAAATCTATGTCTCGCCAAGATAGGAGGGCTGGCCGTGTCACGGTATGGCGGCCTCATCTCGAAAGCATCACCGAAGGCTAACATTTTTTTCCGGTGATGGGGGTTTTTTTTTTTTTGGTACGTAAATGGGTTTGGTATTGCGTCTTGTGGATATATTTGGAATTTTATTTTGGGTCTGCGAGTAATAATGGCAGATTCTGATTTAAAAATTCAGTGTTCATGAGGTCATGATCTGTTTTATTCTCAAGAAATCAAAGGAAAAATTAAAATCATGGCTACGTATAACAGAGAAGAGAGAAAAATAAAATGTTCGTAGAAATACAATTGTATTTACACCAAGTTTGTAATTAAGTAAATATGTGCTGCTTCTTCTTTTATTCTCTCTTTGTGATCTCATGATTTGTGTGGAGAAGAAAATAACTGGGCAGCCTAGTGCTCGGAGGGGGAAAGATTCCATCAGTTGAAGTGGGGTGTTTAATTTCAGTAATTTTGAGATTTGAAATAATAAATTAAAGAGTATTTTTCAAAAATATAAGAGATAAGATAGTTGATTTTCATGTAGTCCATATAATTCCATATACTTTTTTTAGAAATCAGCATAAGATGGAACTGCTTCCCATGATTAATTTGTCCAAATGAGTAATTTACTTGCTCAATAACATTTTGACAAAATTTAGAGACAAAATTTACAAATTAAATAAAATATCACTAATAGGAATGAACACATTCATCAATACTTAAGTAATAAATCAATCATCAACTTCCATGTCTTTTAGTTTTTAGAATTTTGTTTACAAATTTAATTTTCTTAGCATTACCCTTTTATAAAAGTTCATTATCAAATTTAAAATCAGATCTAGTGTATTTTCTTTTGAAGGTAATAATAATTTATTACAAAACCATCGAGAATGTATAAAGGATATGCATGTTGAACTTAACAAAGAGGTCACACAGTAAAAAGGTACCATATAAATTTACAATTACGAACTTATCATCAATGCATACAATTCCAAACTCATAGAGATCCACATCTAACCAACAAAAAATATAACAGCTTTGCGAGTCCTAGAGTACTATTATAACATCACGAGAAAAAGACCACCAACTCTGATGATATAGCCATGACACCATTCCATACCAAAATCCTTTGTAAATAGGCGTATGGTACTGCCATAAGTCATTATATATTATTGTAATGGCCTTATATATATATATATATATATATATATATATATATATATATATATATATATATATATATATATATATATATATATATATGTGTGTGTGTGTGTGTGTGTGTGTGTGTGTGTGTGTGTGTGTGATGACTTGAGCACAGAATAGTTGGCATACTAGTCCATCTACGCGGTATCGTAGTGCATCTATATATACAATATATATATATATATATATATATATATATATATATATATGAGTGTGTGTGTGTGTGTGTAATAATTGCCTAGTCTTGCTGAATTTGGTAAAAGGAATCTTAACACAAAAAAAAAGGGTCGATAAAGAAATATAGAAAGATGTTTTAATCCTTATCTAATGAGGTTAAGACGTGCATTCTAGCTTGTGAGAGCGTTTAATTAGCCAACAAATGGAGGGAATATCGGGTAACAACCTTTTGTAATACATATGAAAAGCAATAGATTATACATTTCTTCAAGTTTAATGATTGTGAGTTCTACGTTTATTCTTAAGCCTAGCTAATGTATTGGCTTAAAAAAACCCTTAAATTAATGAACCACAATAATATTTTTTTTTGGTCAATGAAACTTTTTATAACAAAGTCCAAAAGGATATAGTACAAAGACTCCACAACGAAGATGAGGAAATAACAACCGCGCCATAAACGGGGTTGGTACAAACAGGACACTTTATGCAATCAAATGCACGAGAAAATGTTCCCATCTATACCCGAAACAAAAATTACATAGAATGTGTCTCAGCCCAAAAACTAAGACCCACACAGCCTAAAAGTGACCACACAAAAGAACCTAAAAACCCTAAAGGGAAATTCACCCGCCGCCTCCCCAGTTGCATAATTGGTGGAGACGACCATCAATCATATCTAAGTAAAACATTTGACATGCCCTGATCTCGAAATCCCCAAATACCAGGATAGGCACTTAAAACATGCATACAACTAAAATATGCATTTAGAAAGAGATACACTAATGCAGAATCATGTTTAGAGCATTCAACTAATCAAGAATAATGTGAATGAATGAATATAAAAAGGTATGAACAAAAGAAGGGTACCTACCCTGAAAAGACTCGGAGATCCCTACGCGGAATTACCCTGACGCCAGGACTGTGTGCCTCGATTCCATCTCTTAAGGGGGCGCAAAAATAGAAAAGGTGAGTGGACCAAAGTTTATATTAATACTAATAATAGGAAAATCATTTTATTTAGGAACATACTAACCCCTGTTTTGAAAACATATATATAGTACTATATAGTAAGTTTTTTGAAAATTCTAGCATGCAATGAAAACTTTCGTAAAATATTTATAATGTAAAACCATGCTCAATAATGGTGTTATCGCTGCATTAAGGAAAATCCTTAAATCTCATCATACTGTACTCTCTAGGGGTATCATAGTCGCTCGAAGGCAGTACCTGTCCATCACCCGAAGGTGAGGTTGTACGATATTGGGTTATGCCAATAAAGAAACCATGGTCCATCACCCGAAGGTGAAACTGTACAACTCCTGGTTACGCTAAAGAAGAGGATATATAACATCACACATCGAAACTAGCCCCAGGCTAGTGAAGCTGGGGGTATATCATCAATATCATCTACTCCTCATTCGCCCTAAAGCAGTACCTGTCCATCACCCAAAGGTGAAGCTGTACAATACTGGGTTATGCTAGTGAAGAAACCATGATCCATCACTCGAAGGTGAAGTTGTACAACTCTGGGTTAGTCAGAGAAGAGGTATATACATAAACATCCTCAACTGTGTCCTATGGCCATAGACATCTACATACCCGTGTTGTGTAGATGTGTTGTATAATAACCCGGTAGATAAGCACCAAAAACATCCTAAAAAATATCATATCAAATTTGGAGCTCAAAACCTCATCTCATCAATCTCTGATAGCACATATTCATAAATTCATAAAATACATCATATTCGAAAGCCATAGAATTTCATATGCGAGAATCCAAATATTCAAAACCTTTTGTAAAACTTAAATTCGAGAAATCATAATATTTCGTAAAAGCAATTTAAATAAATCATAAGTAAAACATATTATAAATCATGCTCTATTCATGAAATATGCAATGCATGCAAGCCTAATATTTTATAAAAACATGTAAGTTTAGAAGGGGTCCACTCACGGTATTCCATTGCCCGTAAGCTGTCGAACTAGCGAGGATGATGCCACTTCCCACTGACACACCTAAACACATATAGGGACCATTTAGTAAAACTCTATTAAAATAGTCGAATTTCAGAAAACAGACAGCGGATTCGGCACGTCGAAAAACCTAAGGAGATACCTCTGGTTTTCTTACGCACCACCGCACGCGTGTCTACAAGGCGATGGCCAGGATGGCCAGGCACTACCACGTCTTGAGATGGGTTACCGGAAAGTTCACCAGAAAGGTCGTCGGCATAGTACTTTCGACGGAGGCGAGTGTGCTTCATGCGCTGGCCCATGCGCGAACATGAAAGCTGTCTTGGGTCTGGGTCGAGTTGGATCCCTGTTGGGTTGCTTGATTGGACCGAGGTTACTGGGTTGGATTGGGTTAATGGGTTGGCTTGATACTAGTTTGGGCTTGGGTTACATAGACCCAAGGTTTGGGTTGCATGGCCTAAAGGTTTGGGCCAGGTTAATGGACTGGATTACGGGTCAGGTCGACTCGATTAGGTTCGCAGGTGGCACCCGTCGGATTTAAGGAAGAAGAAAGACGGATTTCGGCCGGGAAATTTCCCGAGCTCTAAATGAGCTCAAATCTTAACTTTTTCCTATGATTTAAAAGCCAAAATAAAGGTAGGGAGATAAGGAATGAGATTATACCTTCGTGGTCCCTCGTAGTGACTGGAGTTGGCCTGAAAAAGGCTCGAAAGCCACTGGGTTTTTCGCCGAAATTTGGAAATTAACCTCCCGAGTTGTTTTCGATACCAACCTTCACCAGAGTGACTAAAATGGGTCAACTAGGGTTTGATCGATCTACAATGAAGGTTAGAGAGAGAGAAAGTGAGAGAGAGAGAGATAGAGAGAGAGAGTCTCGAGGCTTACCCATGTCAGAAACGGCGAAACTCGTTGGAAAAATCCTTGCACAGTAACGGTGCAACAATGCAGTGAGAAAGAAAGATGAGGAGAGGCCTCAGACGGTCTGGGGTCGTGAGAGGGAGGTCTCGAGGATGGCGTGGTCGCCATAATATGAGCCACGGTGATGGTGAGTGGTGGTGTGCTCATAGGGGAAGGTTGCAGAGATAGGGGAGAGAGAAAGAGAGGTAGCTAGGAAGAGAGATGAGAGCTAAGAGGTAAGAAGGAGTGTGTCAAGGGAGAGAAATGAGAGGGATAGAGTTCTAGAGTGAGAGAAAGATGTCATGGAACCAAGGAGCACCCTAGAAACTAGGGTTACCTGCCACGTGTTAGCCTGAGAGTGGTCCAGGGTGGAGAATATCTCGAATTGAAAAATTACCAAAATACCCTTATCATTTTGAGTCTCGTAAAATCTTCGTTTAGCTCCAAATTTGATTCTGCTCATGCCCACACGTTTGTAGCAATGAGTGCTACAAGGATACGCCAAGAAAAGGGAACTTACGCGACACGACAATGCGGTCCTCAAAGGTCATTTTCATAAATTCACACATTAAAATTATAAAAACCGTAATAATTGGGGACGGTTCGTTACAACATCCGTAGAAAGCAAAACTCAAGCCTATATTTGTCTCAACGCAGGTGAAAATGAGCCAAATCTGCAGATGAAGAAAAACCACATGCACATTCCAGTCTCCACATATCGAGTCCTCAATTGAAAATAAACACACAATAGGCATCCAAATGCCCAGATCCAAGCGGAAACGACAAAAGGTCAAGTGGGTGTAAACACCATGTCAAAGAGACTCCATACTTTTGTAAAGATGATAACATATAGTTGTCTTCAAGCAAAGAGAAGCATGGATAAAACAACGGACTTTTGAATTTAATGGTTTAGAAGGAAGAAAAAGTTTAAACTAAAGCCCTTCTCTTTAAGGCTTGTCACTCCGAAAAAATCATTTGAAATACATACACGAGAGAGATGGGAGCCTTGATGTATGATGAAGGTCCATTAGCTCCAACTTCATATATTATTATTGGCATATATCTTATTAGCATAAATCCAAAAGTTTTGAATGCCTATTTCTTGAAGCTACATAAATATAAATCCAAAACAACCTGGCAAATCTTCTTTGCTAGACTTTTATAACTCAGTCCTCACATGGATTCCCTCTTCCCATATCCCATATAATATTATACTGTTCTTACACATCCTTTCCTCAAACTCCATCCCCATGATATATATATATATTATTAATGTTTTGGACCACAAACTTGTAGATCAAAGATTTCAGTTTAACCAGTTGAATTTTAAATAGTTTGGGGCAAAATTAATCATGGGGAAGCATTTGAGTTGTGGGTTCGGACCAATGAGGCAATGCTACGCCCTTAATCAAACACATTAGGGATGTGATTATTAACTAATGAATTGAGGGAGAGAACTGGGGAGATCCCAAGGAACATAGGCATTGAGCCTTTCGATTAATTGTAGCCTTGATGAAGACAAAAAGGATATAAGTTCACGGGTCTAGTCGCCAGTTCCAGGAGGAGAACTTGGATGAATCCCTCTGGATGGGAGACATCGATGTAAAAACTGTAATGGCCTTCTCTATGTGTGTGTGTGTGTGGTGGGGGGGGGGGGGGGGGGGTGTGGTGAGTTTGAATATCAATAGTCAATGGAAAGTCAATTTTACTTTGTCCCAAACCTTGACCATATTTCTGTCTAATTACGAAGATCAAGTACTAGATATAACATTGGTTTAGTGGTATTTTTCTTATTAATGTTGAAATAATTTTTAAATTCGAATTTCTTACATAAACCATAATTTTTTTAACTAAATAAAACCTTCAACGAGAGATGAACAATTTTGAGCGACCTAAACTTTTCTTAAGCTTTAGTCTAGGATAATCAGTATTGTAATATTTGTAGGAGTTTTTTATTAGCTCAAGTAGTTCTTTCGCACATATAACTAAAACTTCGATGTTAAGGACTAGCTAATTGATCTGGAGGTACTCGGTCTCTAATTTGCTAGAATTGGAGGTCCTCAATCTTTGTTGTGCAGCTATGCTGAGTTGTTTTGAACTTATTTTGTTGTGGAACATAACTCATTTTTACACGGTTTTGGGGAATCTAGGACATCCTATCTGTCCTGTCCCCATGAGTTGTTAAGGACTCGACATCAAAAAGTTTATGGGCCAATGGTATCAAGTCAAGCCAAGCCAGTGGGTTAATTAGGCCATCTCCAACCGAAGGAAGGCCAAATGTTCTCTTTAGCTCTATAGCTCTTCAAGAAATTATATTTTAATGAATAGTGTGAGACCACATTTCATACCATCTCTAACCGAATGGGCCAAAGGGCCATAGGCCAACATAGCCCTGTGACAAAAAAACCATCTCCAAACGAGGGGGCCAAAGGGCTATAGGCCAAACATAATTTATTATTTTAATTGAATTAATATACTTAATTAAATTAAACTACCATATTAAAATAAGATTTTCAGACATAGGAAGATTATTGAAAGAGGTGGCCAATGGAAAATTATTGAAAAAATTAAAGGAAAGATTGTTGGAAGAGAATAGAATGTGAAGAATTGAAATAAAATGAGGTAAGATAGTATGTAATGGTGAAAAATACGTGAGAAATAGTGTAGGAAAAAAATTAGAATTAAAAAAAAAAAATGGGCTAGGCAAAAACAATCGTCCAAAAGAAAAAAAGAGTAGGCTGGGCAAAAAAAAAAGTGGGTTGACTCATTGGGCTAGCTGTCTGGCTGGAGATGGCTAGCTCGTTGGCCTGATTTTGTGGGTTTGGCTCGGTGGGACCCACAAGACCTTTGGTCTAGCCCTCGATTGAAGATGATTTTTCTTGTCATTTTGGGCTATTTTTAGCCCTATAACTCTCTGACCGGATCAGTTGGAGATGACCTTATATGTGATTGCTTGGCCCTTTTTTCTTGTATATTACCCCATAATGTTATTATTTTGTCTTGAATGATATATATTGGAATTGGAGTTTCCCATATCACCTTTTTCTCTTCTTCTCTTTGTGGGTAGCAATATCCCATCTGTTTGCTTGTTTGGTGGTGTCTACATGAATTAGTGGGGTCCTGGTTCTTAACTCGTGCTTCCATTGCACTACATATAATTTGACAATTATCTTTCAATTGGCCTTTTGCTCGATCCTGTCTTGTGGTATAAAGTTTCTATAGTCCATCTTTGCACCATTTTATTCTTGGGAACAAAATTGTTTACGGCCAAAAGGTGTAAGATCACAATTTTAAAAATTATATATATATATATATATATATATATATATATATATATATATATTTTATCTCCAAAGTTTTGTCTCAACTTTGTGGTTGTGGTTTCTTAGAATGCTTATGGAATATTTGATTATTTATGAAGACAACAAATACACCAATTGCCAAATTGTGTGTATAAGTTGTGCAAAGCATGCATGTCCTTGGATCATCGCGAAATGAATGATAGAAGAATTATATATTTCAAATTCGAGAATATGAATTGAGATTCATCAGCAACTCATAATTTACTAGAGAATAGAGAAAACTCAAAACTCTAAAATTTCAATTATTATATGAATAAAGTTAATTGACAATTACATAAGTTGACTTAAATAGAAAATAAATATGAAATTATTAAAAAAATAACACACCAACCCAAGGTTACGTTAACTTGAACAACCCCACAAGTCCAAAACATCAATAACATATGACAGTACGCTAGTAGAAAAATAACCTATTAAGCTGTGAATTAACAATTCTCCAATAACTTCTTCTTCTTCTTCTTTTTTTCCCACAAAATTCTCCTCGTAACGTTGAGGTTTCATAACAAATAAAAGAAATAAAAAAAATCTAATTTTTCCCACTTGTAAAGAAATCGAATCTTAAAAAAAAAAAGACATGAATGTTGATGAATACATAAATTCTTCAATTGAAAGAGTCAATATTCTTGATATGCAATTGGAATCATAAAGGAACTAATACTATAAAAAGATTAGAACATGCAACTTGATAATTTTAGATTGTTTAGAACTGATTCTTTAAAAAGCACTTCTTTCAGAAGCACTTTCAATTAAAGCTACTGAAAGTGCTTCTATTGGAATTGCACATTGAATTTTTTGATAAAAATGCAATTATTTCTTAAAAAGCATGTGAAATGCTTCCTGAAAAGACGCACACAACATGTGCTTCCTCTAGATAGCAATTTAAGTGCTTTTTTGAATTCAAAAACATTTTTAACCTTTTCACCAAACAAAGTCTAAAGCGCTTTTAGTTACTTAAAAACACTTCCAAATGAGGCCTTAACTTCTTATTAGTTGCTTCTTCTTGCCCTCCAAGTTTACTAGATTGATTTTATGGTCATTAATTCCTCCCTGCTTATTTGAGGGTTTCCCAAATTGGCTTTGATGATCATGTCAGCCACAATATTTTTCTAGCCTTTTTTTTTGGTCAAATATATTAGTCTACCTATTTCAGTACTTTAAAGTATGTTGTCATTTCAGTTTCTACAACCCTAACGGATTGTCTCTAGCTAGCTCATATAACAATCCCATAGCATGAGCAGAATTCTTGTACAAAGCTATCCTAATTAAGCAAAAGTGAGAAATTTGTAAACAAAAAAATTTCCCTCTTCCTTCTCTGGTGTGTTTGTTTTGCTAATAAGGAAGTGGGTGCACTCTATCATCACGAGGAATATCCACAACAGAAAATGATGGGATTCCATAGGACTTAAAGCTGTTGTCGTCTACCATCTGTTGATCATTTCCAACCATTTGTTGCTGCACCACCAACACCGAGACCTCACAATTGGAATCTGAAGATGCCAACATATCTCCAATGAACCCAAGTTCCGGAAACTCATTCCATTCTGTGAGTCCCATGAACAATGGTGAATCACTATCGTGGCGTCTCCCCACCAAAATTAGGTCATAAAAATTTTCTATGGTCCTAATCACATTGATCATGTCCACGCTATCTTTAACACGTTCCTCCTTGTAAACATGTTGCTTTTTCCCTGCAATTTCTATCTTACACTTGCTGAGTAGCTCCAAATCATGTTCTTTATGCACACTGCATTTCCTATTGTCAGCCAATCTAACAACTGTGAGGCTGACATTAGGATGCTCCGCCATGCGCATTGCATATGCCAATGCCTCACGGTCATCAGGTCCTTCTACAAAGATAATCCCAATATTGTACAAAATTTTGCATGATAGAGATGTGTTGGTGTTCAAGGTACCACGATCGAGGAGAATCCCAACTGAGCATGGGGAATTTCGAAGAATGTTTTGATTCACGGACCTAATAGGTTCGGATAATTCCTCTGTGCAACTTAGCGAATTGAATTGCTTGTGGAATGGGATTAGGACCATGGAAGTCCTTTTTTCCAATGCCAATGTGCAAACATCATCATGCATTGTGGCGTAGGGTGCAATGGCTGTCAATGCATTCATTATAAGTCCACCAGAGCTATGTTCTTCATATAATCTGAAGGCATTGACTATCCGATCTGAGTTACCGGAATGAAATGTACTAGCACTCCTTTTTTCGAGTCGATGTGTTGTGAGGATTGGGGCGGTTCTGCCGGATAGTCTCACGAGGTGGACAACATAAAAGCATATGGGGGTTTTGGGGGTTGGGTTGGAGACTTCAAGAAGGCTGATGATGGAAGGGGTGCTCTCTTCGTGGTATATGCACGCAAGAATTCGAAGCTCGGCATTGCGAAAGGCATGCTCAATTGTCCTCCTTCTTTTGGTGGACATATATCTCTTGGATGGATTGTACAGATATTTCACTATGGGGGTGATTATTGCAGTTAAGACGAGTGCTGACAGAGCCATAACGCTATAGGCTTCTTCGTCAATCAGCTGGAATAGACAAGCACAAATGAAAAAAAAATTAGAGGAGTAATATAATTATATACAAAGAACTAGATCATAAGAAAAATTCCCTTAATCAAAAGTTTACACCAATATTGGTTACCAAATTGTTGCAAATGAGAGAATGAGAGTATGAAAGTATCGTATCTGTTAGAAACAAACAAGGTTGAGAGTGTATGTGCTTATCTATGAATTATAAATGAAACATTGTGACACATAAAATCTGTTTCAATATTTTGCATTGCCCTAATTAAAAAGATTAATTTTTGGTTTTTCTATTTATATATATAAAGTATCATGCAATAGGAATAGGGAAAAAGCATAGGGCATAAATTATAGTTAAAAAGAAGCGAGTGGAGATAATTACGGAGAGTAACAATGCATGGTTCAAATTTATAACGTCAATGATGCCTTGAGCACTCATGATAAGCCCTAGTGAGAGTGAATCGATAGGAGACATTTTGAAATAGAGAGAAGGCACCACAGTTCCTACAAGTTTACCACAAAAGCTACTCATAACCAATAGCTCCACAATCCAAACAGTCTTCATCTTTATCATGGAGAAATTAATCCTTGCACCAGTGAGCACAAAGTAGCTCGGCAACAGAATCGATGAGACGTAGGAGTCAAGTTTCTCAACCAAAGCTGATCCCAATGGTGGTCCATCTGGCACTGCCAACCCTAAAATCATGGGCCCCATTATAAAGTGCTGGCCCACAACCTCACCAAGAAAAGAACACACCATTACCATGATAAATACTGAAAAAATGTAGCTATCTTTCATGGATCTTCCTTTATCTGTAATTTGTGCAACTATCCATAACATTATAGGCCTCAAAATGTAGACTATGAGGATGAACATACAAAACAAGCTCAACCCCATAAAGGGTAGACTAAGATCCTTTTTTGAAATGTTGCTTTGCCTTATTGTGAAGGCCAAACTGACCCAAATCAAAGATAGCACCCCACTGACTGTTGATGAAGACACAGCCAATCTCCCAATCTCCGAGTTGAGGAGATTCAAATCGGCCAAGAGGCAGGCGATGACGTGGAACGAGCTTAGGCATTGAAACACCGCGATGATGATGATCGACTTTCGTAGGTTTGTTTCCATCGCGACTGTCTTTCGTAGGATAAAAGCGAAGCCGATGTTGAGGATCAAGGGGACGAAGAAAGACGAGAGGCCTATGACCACGGCTTTCCTTCCTGATTGTTTCACCAAACTTATGTCCATTTTAACTCCAACTAGGAAGAGAAACAGCATGACACCAAATAACGCATAGGTTTGGCTGATGTAAAAGCTTTTCAGTGGGAAAATTGTATCTGCAAAGGCATTGCCTGATCCTAAGACTGATGGTCCCAGTATAATACCTGCCTGATGCATAACATACAAATTAGGTTGACAGAAAAGAGTGCTTGGTAATCGATACTATAATTTACAGTACCCGATACATTGTCAATTGTATTGACATGTATATATATTATACAGACAATATACAATGTACCAAGCACTATAAATTGGTACAATTTTAAGCTAACAAAATAAATACAGAGAAAAAGGGAACGTAGTTATTCACACTCCAAATTTGTCATCCTGCACTATATTCTGAGTAATTTAATCACAATAGTGTTTTTGAGGTGGGAATAGCGGCTTCCAGAAAATGGAAAAAAGAAAGCGTCGGTAGAAACGTACGAGCATTTGTGGTATGAAAGCAGTCTGGCCAAGAGGGTAGAGAATGAATTGGAGGAAAGCGGAGAGTAAGGCAGATATGGAAAGCTGTACGTAAAGGAGGGGAGTAGCGAAGTTTAAAGGGCTATCACCGAAAAAGTAGCCTTTTGGTCTTGATAATTTCCGAACCTGGCATACCCAGGTCTGATTACTCAATGCATTTGCCTTACCCATTGCGATCGAATCGTCCAGAATAGCTCAGGCTTGCAACCTCACCCAAAATGTTATCGAGAGAGAGAGAGAGAGAGAGAGAGAGAGAGAGAGAGAGAGAGATGCACGTAGGGTTTGCATACATACATGGATGAGAGACACAGAGTAAAAGCTTGGATGAAGCAAAGTATGGAGGTGATGGATAGGAGGATGATGCGGGCTGGTCAAACCTTTGAGCTGCGTCTTTATTGAGCGTTGGCCTTTATTTGAAGGTCATATTTCATATTAACTGTTCACCACAGGTTTGGTTCAACCGTACACACCATTGGGCTTTAGAGGTTGAAAACGTTTCAATATTAGGTGTGACACCAACCGCATATGATTGGTTTTTGTGAAACTTAAATAAACTTCAGTTACTTAAATATAATTATAATACCTATATATTGTGATTAACTATATATTTACTAAATTAAATTTTACTAGGCGTACATTATGTATTCAACTCCTACCCATATATATAATATATTTGTTGAATTATAATATATATATACATATATATAGAATTGTTATTAGCATTCCAAAAATCTCATTTGACACTTCAAACTTTCTATAATTAGAAAGAAAAATACACTTGTAAATATTGTAGAATGAGATTTTTGGAGTGCTAATAACAATTCCTTATATATAATTGTAATGTTGTTTACACAAAACTTGCTTTATGGTCTCCACGTGATGACCAAATGAAAGAAATTAGGAAGTTTTAACGAAAAACCCACGGTACTGTTCACTTTAACGAAAAACCATATTTTTACACTAAAAAGTCAATCATGGTACTATTCACTTTACCCTTTATTTTGTCCTTATCATTAAAACTCAAAGTTTTCAAGCCATTTTCATTAGTTTTCCTAAGAAATTAAGGGCATGCTTGCAATTTAAAAAGGATAAATGAGTAAGGACCACTTGGAGAGCACACCAGTACTTTAACTGGAGGTGGCATATTGTAAGATCCCACATTGTTCAGGGGAGAGGAGATGATGTGCCTTATATGTACATGCACACCTCCTTATAGTAAGACGCATTTTGGGTGGAAACCCAAGAACAAATCCGTGAGGGCGTGACCCAAAGCAGACAATATCTTACTATGTAGACTGTGATGTGACAATTTGGTATCAGAGCCACTCCTTGGCCGGAAGTGTGCCCGACGCACCTAAGGGGGGTGGATTGTAAGATCCCACATTGCTCGGGGGAGAGGAGGTGATGTGCCTTATATGTACATGCTCACCTCCTTATAGTAAGGTGCGTTTTGGAATCCATGAGGGCGTGGCCCAAAGCAGACAATATCTGACTATACGGATTGGGATGTGACAATTTGGTATCAGAGCCATTCCTAGGCCGGAAGTGTGCCGACGAGTGCGTTGGACCCCTAAGGGGGGTGGATTGTAAGATCCCACATCGCCCGGGGGAGAGGAGGTGATGTGCCTTATATGTACATGCCCACCTCACTATAGTAAGATGCGTTTTGGGTGGAAACCCAAGAACAAATTGGTGAGAGCGTGGCCCAAAGCGGACAATATCTTACTATGTGGACTGGGATGTGACAGGCATACCGGTTTTCATTTGAGTGACACCTCCACCTTCTATTTGATTCTTGAACACTTCAAAGCTCGTGCTTTGTATGAGGATGAGAAACCCAAGCCTTATCTATTAGCTAGTTGTACCTGCCTTATTTGTTCTTCTCTATCAAGTCGCCATCTCCTCCTATCCAGTTGCCGACTTTCTCTTTATATATATTTATCTGGTTCCTAATTACCAAGTTTGTACAATTATAAACAGGGACCTCATCAGGAGCTACAAACTCCAGTAAGAAACGAGAACAGAGAGAGAGAGAGAGAGGGCAGGAATGAGAAAAGGAAGAAGGGGGTCATCGGATAAGATGGGTTTGCATCATGAAACAAATATGATTTCTTATTTAGTAACTTATGACGTGTAAAGTTAGGGTTAGGAAAGATGTGGTGGTGTGGAGGATATAGTTGTGTTTGAGTTTTCCCCCTTCAAAAAATGATGAGGGCAGGCTATGCGCTGCTTATATATGATGCTGATGTTGAGTCTCTTTCCTGCTGCTTTACAGGATGCTATGTGGGCTACTTTGTGAGATGAAAGGAATCATTAGTTCATCTATTAGTTGTACAAGGTTAATCTAAAGTAACCATTGTTCTGCGTGTATGTATATCTATGTAAGTAATGACAGTTTTGGTATAAAAGCTGCTGGTATCAGTTTAAGTATGTTGTTGATATACCCTTTATAAAATGTTTTGGCAAATTCTATTCAATCTATTTTTCGAAACTAATTTGTGTCTATCTATATGTATGTATATATACTTGAACAAAACCAAGCTATTTTTCGGGTTACCAAACAGATATTTTATACTTCATATATATACACACATACATACATACTAGTATTTGCTTACACACAAGGAGAGAGGGAGAGAGAGAACGTGAGGGAAGTGGGAGGTTTTTGTTTTCGGTTTTTTTTTTCTTTTTTTTTTTAATATTGGAGGTATTTTAGCATCACCTCTAGGTGAGGCTTCAATAAAAAACAGTAAAATTTGGACATATGAAATTACATTATTACCCATCATTTTTGTGTGTGATAGAAGACTAATTTGTCTTTTCACTCTCTTTTGGTTGACAAAGAGGGTTTTATTAATTAGTAGAGATATATATTAAGTAAAGCTTCTGATGTGAACACTAAACCTATAAAAAAAGAATAAATTGAATAAAAAAAAAACTTCCAATAATGAAACTTCATTAGAGTGCTAATAATGCATTTCTTTTAATACAAACATATATTTTATACTTTCATTTAAATTAGGGAACTTTCATGAAAAGGGTTTGGGCTAAGTTTATTTTAATAAAAACCATGCTATAACTTCATTTAATTAAAAAGACTTAAATTTTAATGAAAACCCCTTAAATTTTAATAAAAATGACAAAAGAACTTGAATTTTTTATGAAAAATACATAATTTTGATATTAATTTTTTTTTAAAAAAAAGAATCTAACGCACGAACCCACGCATCCTCACACAAACTGTTATGGAACTTAACGGTACTACATTATTTATAAAACTTACTACACTGTTTATGAAACTTACGACACTGTTTATAAAACTTACTCCACTGTTTATGAAATATACTATACTGTACTGCTTATAAAACTTAACGATACTATACTGTTTATGAAATTTAACGGTGCTAAACTGTTTAGGAAACTTAATGGTACTACACTATTTATGAAACTTAACTGTATTACATTCTTCTCTCTCCTCTTCTTGAATTTTATCAATTTCTCTTTTTAGTGGGGAGGAATAGTGCGGGAATGGCGGTTCTCAGACGAGGGAATCGCTCCACCTTCCGAACACATTTTATTCTTCTAATTTTCTTCGATATTCATTAAATTTTCTCTATATCACATCAATTTCTTAACTTTCTAAAACAATTACTTAATTTTCTTCTATTGTCCGCCCATCTGCAGCCACCAAACGTAAATGTTGTGCCTTACAAACACAACACTTTTAATAATAAAAGAAGTTGCGCACAATGGGGTAAGGTACAAGGAGTGCCTTAAGAACCATGCAGCAGCCATAGGAGGGACTGCTATGGATGGCTGTGGCGAATTCATGCCCAATGGAGAAGAGGGCACCATCGAAGCCTTCAAGGGCCTCAACTTCTCTACTTGCAACTGCCACACAAACTTCCACAGAAAAGAAGTTGAAGGTGAGCAGCAGCAGCATCTTTCCTCTTAGGATCATAATTTCCATCATACCATCAACAAGGCGGTTAGAGTTTGGAGTAGGAAATTCTTATTAAATCATGGAGGAAGAGGAGGACATCACAAGAGTTTACTAGCACTACCCCAATACCCCCACCAACACCAGATGATAATGTCTAACTACAACATGGGGATGCGAATGATGGGGTCCATCCCTTCAGATCAATCTGATGAGCATGAAGATCATCATTGTCGTTGTCACGGTGGTGGATCACGTATTGACATATGTGTACAGAAATCGCAGGCTTTGTTCATCTTCAACTTCATTTGCTTGAATCAATAGGACTTTGAGGTCCGTTTGGATGTTTGGAAATTGGAGATTGTAACAGAGTTGAATTCTAAGAGATCTGAAGAGAGATCAACCCTTGATTGGAAAAAGACTACCAACTGACGGTTTGAAAAAATTCTTCCTCATATTGTTCTTCTCAGTAAATGGTGGATCACGTATTGACAAAGGTGCAGGGCTTGCACGCCCTTTTGTTAGATATTTTTTTTTTATCTTTTTTCTTTCTTTTGTCCTTAACATTAAATAAAGTTAGTGGGTGGTTTTTTTTTTGTTAAAACTCAAAAGTTTTGAAGCTCTTTTAATTAGTTTTCTTTTCAAACTAAGGGTAGAAAATTTCAATTTGGGTGCATAGGAAGAGCACATTGATCTAGTCAATTTGGCTAAATCTAGACTTCCAATTATGAATAATGCATTTGGACATATATAAGTGCATAACTTTGTACATAACTCTTCCTCTTGGCCAACAAGGGGAAGGCGTTATGTCATCATCCTTTGTTGCTGCATCACCAGAATTGAAGCTCTACAATTGATGTCCGGTGATGCAAGCAAGTCCCCTAGAGTCCCTAGCTCCGGAAATTCACTCCATTCCGAAAGCCCTGCCGTCTGCTGGGACTGCACCATATGCCTTCTCCCAACTATAATTAGGTCAAACTCATCCACCATAGACCGAAGCACTAAAGCCGTCTGAGGCCCATCTTTCACAACCTCCTCCAAGTATATCACAAAACCCTCACCCACATCGTTATATCTAAAGCCCTTCATTTCCTCGGTATCAAGTACACTATCCCAATCCGTACAAGCTACAGAGTTTGCGGCAACAAGTCGGATCACCGTTAGGCTTATTGTGGAGTCGTTTGCCATTCTTTTGGCAAATGACAATGCTTCCCTATCGTCTTTCCCTCCCAAGAAGATTATAGCCACGGAGAAGGATGACTCGGGTGCAACAATGGAGGTGGACTGTCCTAAATGGCCGCGGTCTACAAGGATTCCAACCGAACATGGGGCTCTTTCTAAGACACTGCAATTCAGGTTCCTTACGCTATTGTCTTCTGATTCCACTGACCCGTCCATTGACCATCTTCGGTGAAATGGGAGCACAATTAGTGAACAAAGTTTGTCCAATGCTAGGGTGCATATGTCTTCATGCATGTATTTTGGTGGAGAGATTGCTGTGAAGATGCTTAAAGATACAGCACCAAGATTTTCTCTAAGAAAGTGATTGAAGTAAAGAATGACATTGTCCGAGTATGAAGTATTGGAAGTAGATTTTTTCTGCATTTGGTGGGAGATAAAAATAGGAGAGGCTCTGCCCACTAATTCAATGAGATGAAGAACATAAACAGCAATCGGGTTGTCTCTAGATGGACATGCTGCATCAAGTAGATTGATGAGTGCAGGCATGTTAGCTGACCTATGAATGCAAGCAAGTATTCTGAGCTCAGAATTGGGTTTCAAATGCATCATATTCCTTCTCTGGTAGCCAGCGTATTTTCTTGAAGGATCATACAAGAAATTCACCAGGATGGGCATAAGAGTTGCAGTCATGATGACGCTAGTCATCGCCAAAGCAAATGCTGATTCGCTGATGTCCTGCACAAGAAGAAAAAGATTTGAGACAATTGTTCACAAATAATATATATATATATATATATATATATATATATATATAGAGAGAGAGAGAGAGAGAGAGAGAGAGAGAGAGAAAAGCATCGGAGTCGCATATATTTTCTTACCGCATTAGTTCATCACATGAAATGATGAATAAGTTCATTTCATTTGGCACTCATCACATCAATTATCGTGTCTAGTTATTAACAGATACAACAATTAAATGTCACAATATCATGTGGTTAGCTAATGTGATTAGAAAATATGTCCCTCCAGCATTACCTTTAACTTAGAGACAAAAGGGTTCTGGGTACGGAAAGAGACGGACTACGTACCTGACTGTCTCTGAAGTCGGTATAGGAGGCAAGGTTGACAATGCCTTTGCAGGACAAAATGAAAGCAATTGATAAGGCATCAACGAAGGGCATTTTGCAGTACAAGGGAACAGTCAGACTGGCAATGAATTTGGTCACGAGAGCGACGAGCATGAGGATTCCATTGATTTGTGCAAATTGGTCAGTTAAGAAATGTTCAAGGGACCAAAAATTTGTCCTCATAGCACTTGTAGTCACAAAGATGGGAAGCATCACATCAGAAACGAACATGTTGAGCTTTTCTTCAATAGCTGATCCCAATGGTGGTCCGGCTGGAACAGCCAAACCAAATATAAAAGGGCCGAAATAAAAACCCTGACCATAAAGATGCGAAAACAGGCCGGATAGGAGCACAAGGATGATGGTCATATTGACATAGCCTTTCTTGACAGGCCTATTTTCCGGGGTCTGCCTGATCATCCACAACATTATTGGTCGAATTATGATAATAACAATGGTAACATAGCCAACGGCTATTGCTATGGCTGTTATCATGTCCCTTGGTTCAATAGACACTTTTCCAATTCTAGCAACTTGCCCCATAAATTGAAGGAACACACTGATCATGTCACCGACTAATGCAGCAGACATGCCTAATCGACCAATCTCCGAATTCAGAATTTTCAGCTCCTCAAGAAGGCAAGCCACAACCGGAAATGGAGTAATTGAATGTAACTGAGTTACGAATGGAAGTTCGAACTGTTCGTGACGGGTTAGGCTGAAGATTTTAGCGTTGAGCGTGGCTTGGACAGCCATACTGACTAGCAAAGGCGCCACGACGCATGCAACACCAGTGCACAAGCCTTTTTTTCCTGTCCTTTTTATCATTCCCAAATCCATTTTCACTCCAACTAGAAACATAAAGAGCCCATAACCCAACTCAGCCAGAAGACCAAGTGATTCTTGGCTGTTTACATTAAACAAGAAGTTCTTGAAGAAATTGTAGTGCCCAAGGAGTGTGGGGCTGAGGATTATGCCGGTCTATATCACAAGAAATCATTTTAGGGGATGAGTAACAATTCAAGTAATCTTCGAAGCACTAACTCTTCCCATATATTAGAGCACAAAAAATAATTAAAACACGGGAATATTCTCTTGCCACACCATATGGCTTGGATTGTGAATCTGAATTAATAATATCTTAAATTTGTTTGATTGTGTGATCAAGATTCACAGTCTGTCAACAAAAATATCTGTAGATGTGGAATGCCAAATGATCATTGGCTTAATACATGATACATGCCAGAAGAGTAAAGCCATATGTATGTGCATTGCTATGCATTCTCACATATACGTGGAATGCCGACTTTTATGATAGATTAATCAACAATACGTTCAGTAAATGTGATATAAATGGTTGTATCAAAATAACAGAGGGGGAAAGAAGCACTTACTATAATTTGACAGCTGAACCTTGGAACTCCAAAATAGCGAAAAACGTAATAGAAGGCTTGGGTGATGATAAAAATTAAAATCATCTGTATCTCCAGATTTGGAAGGGTATACATCTGATGATCCCTATCTGTGTAGTTTCCCGAGTACAGGCCTGGCGAATGAACGTTAGGAGGGAACTCAGTACACTCAGTAACTCTCGTTTCCGAACTGGTTAGGTTGGTCGCCGTATGAGTCGCCATGGTTTCGTGCCCTGAAGCCTCCCTTGTGTTCTCTCTTTTTTTATCAGAAAGGCAAAGGAAGGAATGTAAGTTTGGCCTTCGCTTCTGCAAAGTTCAAGATAGATAATATTGTTATATAATACTAGGGATATGTAACAGTAATGCAGCCAATATTAACCTTCCAGCATAGACTCTGAATGTCTAGAAGCCAAAGTTGTTTAAATTCCAAGCGATTGAATGGACAGATGAATAGAAGATCGAATTCCAAGGCAACCAAAGTCAGTTATATGCAGGCTTGGTATAGGGTTTATTCGCAAGTTAGTTAATAATAATAAAAACGTCCATTAGTGGTGAATATGGCGTGGTTAAGTAGTTGATAATTTGTGGGTTTTGTTTTTATTTTATTTTTATATTTATATTTTGTGGGGCTTTGATAAGATTGAATCTGTGACGTCGGATTCTTCATCAAGGTTGCTAATATGTTAGTTTGACTGGCATTGAGTTTTCTGTAGAAAGTGGGTTATACAGAATGAATGAGTTGGCTAAGAAAGATCATCATCTCAGAAAAGAAGCATATTTCGGAACCCGCTGTTGCTGTGGAAGTTAGACTTGTGATCAGAGAGAAGATGAATGCCTCTATAAGTCTTCCCAGCCTCTAGAAATGGTTGATAACTGTGGCTTGCCACCAGTTGTCCCCTTTGTTTTTTAGGGTTAAAAGAAGCATATTTCTAGAATTATATAAGAGATACTTCGTAAAACCATATAAAACCTTATTTCGTGTGAGAGTTGAGAAAAGATTGACTATGCAAATAACATCTTTGACTTTGTTATGTTCATGAAAATTGAAACTGGGTGACATGTTAATTTGTTTTTCAGTTTCTTAATTTTAAAATTAATAAAATTTTGGTGGAAATAATATGATATATTTGAAAATTACTTTATCAACGAAACTTAAAAGATAACATCACAAAAACATGATACTTCAAGAACAACCTAGTTTTTCAAATTGAAACCTTAAATCCGAAATGAAGAACTGAATTAATAAATGTGCTTTTGTCATAATTTAGATATGTCGTTTTCATTGTGTTCATGAACTAATCCATGCATGGGATTGTTTCTCACATCAGCACTTATATTTAAGATTAATTCGACATAGGACATGAGCAATATATATATATATATATTGGCTCTAGAACATAAAGATTTTTTGTTTCTAAGTGAACCGCATTTGATTCTAAGGGGATTAAGTACAAATCGAAAGTGAAATTCATCTGAAACCCTAATGGAAAATCTGCAGTGGCTAAAATTTCTCCGATACCTTCGAGCTCGCACTCCATCCATATTCTGCATTAGTCGTAATGTAAGTGGTGATTCTTGATCATCGTACCAACCCAGCATCACAAAATCAGAACTATCCTCCATCCAGCCGTTGATCTGCGTCCTTTCAGACCCATCTGTCACGGTCTCCTCTCGGTAGTAGTTCTCCCTGCTCATTGCTGCATTAGACCCATACTCGTGCATCAATTCGTTTTTGAGAGAACTCTTCCGCTTTTCTTTCTGGATTTTTTCGTGCTTGAATCGAACCAATGTGAAGCTAATGTGCATGACGCTCAGGCATGCTCCTTCCATTTGGCAAGCGCTTCCACATTAATAATCCACTCTGCCAAAGAAGAGTATGTAGAGCAATTTCAGTAAATTACTTGCTTGTGAAGACAGAGTTGTTACCGCCTAATTGGTGGCGCTGATCCAAGTATTGGACGACGAGGAACAATTGCAATGCTGCAAGAGAACTCTCTTGGTGGTGCTGCTCGTATCTAGTATTGAACAGGGCTATTGAAGCCTTGCAGTCATTTATGAATGACGGAAGTGCTCCCAACTTTACCATGTAATTTACTTTATTTTCAGGTCGGGATGGGGAACAAGAGAAGCTACTGCATGTCTAGTGAGATCGGTTAAACGTAGAACAAATATCAAAATGGCGCTGAGCTTTGCGGAGTTAGAGTCTTCAAGGAGATTTATGATGGTTGGGACATGTTCTCCGTGGTGGATGCAGACCATAATTCCGAGGCTGTTGTTGCTACAGTGGAGAGTGGTCCTCAGGTTGGCTGCATACCTCCTTGATTGATCGGAAAGGTACCTTACCGTATGTCTTGCAATTCCAGTTATAATCAGCATTGTAATTAGTAGTAGAAGGGAAGAAGAAATTTCATCAATGGTCTCTGTAAGATTGAATAAGAAAAAGTCCACAAACACTGCCAATGGGACGAAACGAATGTACATAAACTTCAGGTAGTATTATAGAAAGCAGGACAAGGCCCTACAATAAAGCGTCAAATGAAGCTTGTTGCCCAAGAAACTGGCTGCAGGATGCACACCGACGGACATTAGCAAGAACTACAATGAAATTAAACTCCTCCAACTGTTGCCCTTCTGGAATTTTTCTGATTAACCATAGTTTGAACGGCTTCGAAATTAAAACAACAGTGATGAAAAAGGAAACAATCCAAAACATAGATGACAATAAGATCAAAGTGATGTGTGCATGTACCTAGTGTTGTCAAAGTCGCAGGTAAAAGCACGCAGTTCAAATCACTGAACATCGAGGTGTAGATGGCCAAGCGTCCCCATTCTGAATGGAGAATGTTTGAATCAGCAAGGAGACAACAATAGGAGAGGAAGAAAGGGAATTCAATGTCACAACTGCTAGAAGGCAATTTTTTAATGTATGGTCCAAAGGCGTTAGGCAACGCATGGTAAAGTAGATCAAGCCTCCATTAAAAAAGCGGGCGCCGGGGGGGGGGGGGGGGGGGGGGGGGCGTGGTGGGGGGGTGTGGGGTTTGGGGGCGGGGGTGGTGGTGTGGTGTGTGTGTGTGTGGGGGTGTGGTTGTGTTGTTGAAGAAGGCTTTAAGAGTGAACAAAATGGAGTAAAGGGAGAGGAAGGAGGGCTGCTGCCCAGGGGAAAGGGTGGGGAGTGGAGGGGTTAGGACGGGAAAGAGAAAATGCAAATTAGGCGCTGGTCAAGGGGAGGAAGGTTAGGCCATCTCCAATCGAGGGCTCGTTTTAGCCCTATAACCCTCCAAAAAATTAATATTTTAATGAACCATCTCCAACCGAGGGGCAAAAGGGCTATAGGCTAAACATAGCCCTGTGACAAAAAACCATCTTCAACTGAGGGGGCCAAAGGGCGATAGGCTAAACATAATTTATTATTTTAAAAAACTACAACAACTTAAAATTAAAGTCTATAATCATCATCATCCGCCATTGAAGGATTATAGTTGGATGTAAACAACTCACGTTGGGCCATAATTTCTCTCTTTTTCCTATCAAAATAGACCTTACTCATTGGAGTGTAATCCGAAGTATTCCTTTGCATATTCCTATCATCCATCTCTTCTTGAATTTGTTTTGCCCGTTCTTCGTGCCTACGATTCCTTTCTTCTGCGGCAAAGGCATTTTGTTCTGCCATTAATCGTAATGAGGTCGTCATTTCCTGTTGAAAGACGTAATCATCCTTTGCCTTCCCCTTTTCCTTCAATTTTCAAGCCTTGTTTCATCCCATAGCCCTAGGTATGGAACCTTCACCCAAAGATGGATTTTCTACCCTTATTTCTTGAATGGTAGGAGATTCATCTTCATCCCCAACAACCAGCGTAGGAGCAACTCTTTCTTGAGGTGGATTTTCAAATAACACCCACCCTTTACAAATTTCCCAACAACCGTGATGATTAAAGGGTTTCGAATTGTCCTCCATATATAATTCCTCCGCCAAGCGTACCTAGAAAATATAATTACAAAAATTAAAGAAAATTAATTTATGAAATTAAATGTAATATAATTGAATATTTAAAATAACTTGTGAAAACATTTGCTTCGTCGTAGTAAGTGGCTCCGCTTTCATGTTTGCTTTCGGCCCTTAAAACTGCTTGATGCCATATATTCAAACTTGGATGAAGATGTTTTTTTCCATCCTGAAGAACAATTATCGTGGTTTCGGAAATTCGGTGGAGTGGTGCCTTCGTAGAACTCATAGTACTTTTTGGACGTACGAGTCCAAACACCTTCACTTGTTTGAGAACTCCCCGTCACACTATCTTCGAAGACCCATCTATAAGCCTTGCAAAGAGTTTCATCTTCTTTTCAGGTCCAAACCCTACCTTTCAATGCAAATCTGGCCATTTGAAAATTATTGAAGAAATTGAGGCAAAGATTGTTGGAAGAGGTAAGAAATGATGTAGGAGAGAAATGGTGTAAGATATTATGGAATGGTGAAAATAATGTGAGAAATGGTGTAGGAAAGGCTTAGGTATTTAGGAAAAAAAAAAGGAATTTTTTAATATTTTATTTAAAAAAAATTTGTCCAGAAAAAAAAAAAAAATTCAAATCCAACGATCGGTCACCTGACGTCATCTAGCTGTTGGATTCAAAAATTTGGCCGGCCCGGGGCTAGCTGGCTGGCTCATTTGGGCTGGATCAATTAGAGATGGCCTTACAAAGAAACAGGAAGTCGAGGTGGGTCCGGGTTAAATTATAGAGGGAAAGGTGGTGATTCGGAACGTAAAAGATAGTACGGTTGAGACGGCCACTGCCGACCCCAAGACGGGAGCAAGGGGTTTGCGACAACAGTGCCAGATTTAGGGTTTGGGTGGCTACTGGGCACTGAGAGGATAAGGGTAGCAGGCATGTAGATATTTACTACAACAGGATGAATATCTTTTCCTCATGAGTAACTTTTAACTTGGACAAAATATGGAAGTTCCCATCCATGTATTTCTTCAAAATGCCTATAGTTCGAGTGAAACTTCGCCTTGGTTTGTAATTCTTTAATTTGATCAATTTATACTCTAATACTTAAACCATTATAGAACATCATTTAACCTCAAATCACCATGAATCCGAGGAGAAATTGTGTAAAGAAGGTTGCGATGAAGTTTCCGAGGGCAGGAGCTGTAACACAGTTTCTCCTCAAAACAAGGCTGCAAGTAAGAGATGGTAGATATGGGAGCGCGCAATAGCCAAATATAAATCCCGAAGCAATCCTAAGAGCTGATGAAACGGCACAAAATGATCACTTTTCATTACAATTTATGGACTATTTTGGTAAGTTTAGGCTAATTATTTTTTCTATTCAACGTGTCATCATATCTAACTCTCTGAAGTACACGAATCTGTTTTCATCTTACATCGCGTAAGCATTACATTTCGTAATAACAACAAATGTAGAATGTAAACAAGAACTCAAGACACCAAATCAGGGGAAAAGAACGAACAATTTCATACTTTTCATTTGAACATATAAACTAATAAAAGAATCGAAAACAATGAAACAAGAATCCGACCTAGCAAGAGTCACTACAAAAGATAACCAACCATCTAACAGAGAGAATTCTAAATTTCTAACTAACAAGTATGTTTCCTATAAGACTACAAGTGCATTCATATCACCACCATTGATGCACAAGAACTCCACTTTCTCTGACCTTAGTGAAAAGCTCCAAGCACTGCCCATACGTCTTCTTAAACTTTGGGCTCCTCTGACCCGGACAGCATTTCTGCCACCTATTGTAATGACATTCGAGAAAAATCTCGTCAATCAAACATATAGCTCCACTCTCGATCAACTTAGGTATCAAATGGAACTCAGCCCCCTCCACATCCATCTTCACCACCACAAAATCCCTCTCCGAAACCACGCTTTTCAACCACTCCGCGAAATCAAACCCTTCGATCTTATCCACATTGTCCCCGTAGTTTGAAGAGGGCCTCACTGACTGAACCCTCCCCATTCCCCTGCATTTCTCCACAATTTTCTTACCCGGATCCCTAGTGATCTCGAAGAACAAGGTCTCATTTCTCACCCACGCTGCGTAAGGCAAGAGCGTAACGCCTTTTTTGTTTCGGTACTCCTTGTGAAAAGTCTTATCCGCCTCGATTGCATAGATTTCGAAACTCTTGTTCTGTTTCGGGTACGTTTTCTCAAACCAGCTCCCAATACTAGACCCGTAATTCCGAGCACGGACGTCGACGTAGACGTACCTCTGCTTGTAGCTAACATCCGCCATTGAAGTTAAGTACTTTACCTTCTTCAAGTTCCTCTTGAGTGCAATCCAAGGCTTCTTTGGCTCTTCCTCTATCAAAGCCTCTGCCTCTCTGATAATTTCACGTTTATACCCCGGAACAGAGCACTTATTCCCCAAATTGCCACTTTGCAATCGGTTCTCCTTCTTCATCACGATTTCCCGAACCGGCGTCGTATCAAGGCCGTCCATGTCGCGGGACCGGACGAGTCTGCAGCAACCGAACAATTCAAGAAAAGAATTGAATCCGTACGAATCTTTGGCCGCAATGTGGGCGACGAAGAACCCGCCCGGTTTCAGGGTCCAACATACCTCGTCTGCGAATTCCGATGGTCGACCCGACGGGTTCAGACGCGAGAACTCAAAATCGAAAGATGATTCACCAAAAGGGTGGCGGCGGTTTGAGGCAGAGACGATCAAGGGCGGAGAAGCGGTCTCGGAGACTCCAATTGAGTTAACGACGCCGTTTTCTTGGAGCGCAAGGACGTCCTCGCCGGCCAGGGATTCGACGCAGAGGGCTTTCGAATTGGGCAAGAGGAATCCCTCGGCGATCAGGTCTTGGAAAATCGCCGAGTAGTAATCGACTGTCCTGCGCCACTTCTTGGTGGTCCAGAGCTCGGGGACACGTGGCCGACCGGAGCCCCGGACAAATAATGTTTCCCCGCCGCCTCGAAATTTGAGGTTGTCGTGGAAGAAGCACAAGTCGTTGTTGTACCGGCAGGATTCGCCGGCGAGCGTGATGAGGCAGGCGAATCGGACGGCGAGGACTAGGATTCCAAACGTGAGGAGGCGTACAAGTATGTTCCGTAGAGTGGCGGGTTTCGGTACGGGCGGCTCCATGGAGGAATTTTACGCCGACGAATCAAAGAAATCAAGAGTCAAGATTTTGAAGACGGTGTTGTTTTTAGGATTTTGAGGAGGTGAAGGAGGAAGGTTTTGAAAACAGAGGGAAAGGCAATTTGGGAAACTAACGATGCTGTACACGTGGCGAGTTAGTATTGGGCGGTGTTTGATAATGAGTCGGTGGGAGTTGTTATAGCCGTTATATTTGGTTAGGGTTTTTGCCGCTTTCTTTTGACGCCGAGTAAAAGTAATATGTTGTGACATTCGAGGTTTGAACTAACTCAGCCAATATACCTTACTGACATTGACTTCTAGATGTGTTAAGCTTCCCCTTATGTCTGGCTTCTCTACTTCTACTTTAGGGTTTTGGTTACATTAATTCCTTGGAGTGTTATATATATTTATACTAGCCAGCAGTGAATAGTGTTTTTTAGATTTTTCGTGTCTGATTTGGGCTCGTGATATCTTTCCGGAAGAGAACGACTTTCTAGGTTTTTAGTGTTCGATTTGCGTCCACGCTATCTTTCCAGAAGAGAACGACAAGATGAATTGGACACGTTATTTTGTCTACAACATAAGATGGATTTTAGTGTTTTAACGACACTTGAAAGGTTTAAATTAACATTTAAGTTTAAAGGAGTTTTTGTAACTTCCCGTTTTGTTACCTTTTTGCATCTAGGGTTTTTCCTAAGACTATATCAACGACTTTAGGGTTGTATTTTCAATCATCTTTCATATTATTAGTCAAAATTGAGAGCTCTAGTAAACCAGAACCTATCAAGGGTGACCATTCAAGATCCTTTTTTATTCCTGACTTTTGTTATGTCAAACGCTCGGGGAAATCTTGCATGTGAGACAATGATAGTATCAATTTCGGTGTCTAAATTTCAGTTGCAAGCAAACATTCTCATGTAACATGTAGAGCAATGCAAAGGACATTGATCAACCACGTGAAGATAATTACTAGTTGTTAAGACAAATGAATCATGCAATATGCATCAACGACTGATAATTACTCTGCACACATGTTTAAGTCTTCACGCCAATCACCACTACATGATCACCTCTACTAAATCTTAATCATTTGTGATCTTCATCTCCCTCCAAAACATTGATAATCACTTGTATATTAAAAAATTGCACTACTTCCAATGCTACAACATTAGATTATTAATAAACTCATGTAACCATTTCGATTTTCTGGAATATCTTTGTTCCTCTCTGTCCAACATCTTCACCTACAAGTAATACCAACTTGTCTGCTGGTTTCCACTTGCGATGCGTGCCAAAAATGGAACAACATTTAACAATAGCCCACACTCCTATATATATCGTACACGTAAACAACAAACTCATCAGATACGTGAGCTGCTTCTACTCTTAACTGGTTTATGAAACCCTAAAAAGAACCCTAAATTTTGGCGCCATTTACAACTCACAAACCGACAAGTTGACAATCGTAGCATATCTTTGAAAACCGGGTTCATCAATAGATAAAGAGGATGAGAGAGCAATTAAAAAGGGAACAAAGAGCCGTAACAATAATTAAGAGCTAATATAAAAATGGATTGAGGAACACAACCTATAATATTAGAAGAAACTTTGCATTATGCACTTTGGATGACAAGTCACGTATTATTATATAAATGGTAGAAAATTTTATATTTCAAGTTAGTAATTTTTTGTAACACATATTGCATGCAGTGAAAATTTACTCTAATATTAGATGAGAGTATTTTTACTCACAACTCTCAAACAGCGATAGTATTTACCATCCTATTTATCATCATATAATGAATTTAAATTTTAAAATTTGTATATCTATTATACAATCTTAAAATTTAAATTTATCTAACAATATAAAATAGGGAACTTTAACGAAAAGCTCGCGGTACTGTTCACTTTAACGAAAAACCACATTTTTAAACTAAAAAGTCAATCCTGGTATTATTTATTTTACCCTTTATTTTATTTTTATCGTTAAAACTCAAAGTTTTAAACATTTTTCATTAGTTTTCCTTATAAAATAGTATGATTAATTCACTGTGAGTACTGAGAAAAATATTTCATATTAGATAAACTTTTTGCTTGGTCGGTCGGTGGACGGTGGGTATGTGAACACTGAGCAGGCCTCAGCATCCCATTGGGTGTGTGGACGCACCGTGTGGCTAACGCAAGTGTCCTGCTCTTATCGCACCCACTCACCAAGAATCATTTTTTATTTATTTGTTGAGGAATTACTAATTTTCCACTCAAACTTTTGGTTTCCCCACTTTGGTTTCTAATTTATTTTTTTTGGTCCCAAATTAGTCCTTGGGTTTCCTAAAGTGTGCTTAATGAGGATGATGCTAGCAGTGGCTTTCCAGAACATGTATATAAACTAGGAGCAGAGCAGACATACATGAATCAATATGGTGTGAGATTACTGAAGTTGCTTATCGTGTTCACTTGAATAACCAACCAAGTATCATTTCATTTATGACCGCACTCTATTTTTTAATTTTTTTTAGTTTTTAATTTTTTAATTTTTTTTTAAAAAAAATTTTAGTTTTATTTTTATTTTTTAATTTTTATCATTAAGACAACTTTCATCAAAATAAAAACTAGTACAAGGCCTAAAAAGAACCGAGTAAACAACTATAGAGAAAGTAAAAGGCCTAAGCAAAATGGGAGCAGCAATCCAAGATACAACGGGAAGGCCCACACAAATTTAGGCCCGAAGGCCGCAGATAACATTCAATAAAAACCCTAATCTCCAACAACAAAGACCACATCACAGTCGCCGTCACATCCTTGAAGGAAACCAAACCCGAACTGAGAAAGTAGACACTAGATCCAATTCCCTTCACGAACCCTTGTAGATATATACAAAGAAAGTAACATATGGGAAGAAGGTGAGGCTAAGGGGTATGTAAAATACCCAACACTTGGCCTTGATGGGGATCTGGCATGCCGATTGGGGTAGAGGAAGTGAATGAGGGAAGTGGATTTGATATCCAATTTCTTATTGAAGCTCGCGATCTGACCACATGATGGGAGCTGATAAGGGAGGAAGGGAAATTAAAAGACAGAAAACAATAAAAGTAGGTGAAAAACACTAGATAAGGGGCATGAAGCACATGATAGTTGAGACTCGGCTCAAGGAAAACTAAGATTAAACTCAGAGAAGAATCGAGAATTTAAAAGGTAGGGAGAAAAGTGGAAGAGGTGAAGAAAGAGGAGAATGAAGGTAGGGAAGGGGGGATAAGCAGAGGAGATGAGAGGGGAGGAAAAGGGGGAAGGGCCAAAGGAAAGAGAACCTAAGAAAACTCAGGAGGAAACAGAGAAACATAGAGAGGAAGAGAAGGAAGGGAGGATGGATGAATGCCTCCGGCACCCAAGCCAAAGGCTAGGGTCGACGGGGAAGTTGCTGGGAAAGTCTTTCATAGAGAGAATTTTAGAGAGAGAAAAATGGAGACTAGATTGTTTGAATATGTTTTTTTTTATGACAGCTCTCATTTAAAATAAGTAAATATGCAACTAATTAAGTTAAGAGTCATATGTTATCTTCTTATTGTTTTTTACCACAAGCAAGACCATTACTGATTATTCTAAGCTAACACAAAAGAGATGGGAAAACTTGTACCCGGAACTCAATAGGTTGAAAAAGAAAATTCTAACCACTAGGACAATCATTTGTTTTTAATAAACACACTCCGAAGCTATTTAGTATTAAAGTCTAGTAGTATCCCTCTTTACTTATAAGTAAGAGGTCTTAGATTTGATTATACCAAAAGACGAATTTGAACCACATTATTGCTAGCCCATTGTGAGGTTAAGCCCACTTCATTCCCTTTTGTCTAGATAATATCGTTTATTAAAAAAAATAAACACACTCAAAAGAGTTTAAGGATGGAAATAAAAATGAGAGAATTTCCAAAATTCAGGGGGCTTATTTGTAATATACATTAAGTTCCAAAATGGACGAGAATGACACTACCATACATGACCCAATACGATGAACGGGTTAATATTAGCTGGGTCCACCAAAGGGACCAACCAACCGGAATAATCCACACGTGGGAAAGCAAAAATAAAAAAAATATACAAAATTGACCTTGACCAACTTGTGCACTAAGTAATGCAAATCTCAAGCTCAACATATTTGACCAATTCAAACTCAGCTTAAGATGTAACTGATGACGATTGCATATCTTACTAAAAAGCATGGCCTGTGAGATTGTGTCTCTTGCATCTGTCAACGAGCCCCACAGCTCCTAGATGTTGTCGGTAAAGGATTGAGCAAGGCGTTCATAACTTACGCGATTAAGAGAGGTTATCTTTACATCAGGATTTTTAATTTAAGTCTAATTTGAAATTTCAAGTTAACACTTGTAATTTTGCAAACTCATAAGAGTGTTTATAATTTACGTGATTAAGAACGTTTATTTTTATATCGGAACTTTGAATTTAAGTCGAACTCAGAAACTCCAAGTTAATACATTTTGCAAACTCATATGAGGAATAAAAATCCAAATTTCATTGGTATAGCATTTAACTAAATTAAACATTTGTGGGATACAAAAAATTGAGCCTCTTTAGCTGAGATAGCAAAGAAAACCCCAAAAAAAAAATGTCGTTGACGAAGTTTCTTCGAAAAATACCCCTGTAATTTGCAAAGGAATATACACAACACAATAAACGAACAAAAAAAGAAATGAATGGAATGAACCTGACTGTGTGTGTGATTATTTGTAATGATTTCTATTAACTTTAACCCTTTCCCAAACTGTGAGACTTCCACAAACCCTAATCAACGCAGCAATGATTCAAAAAATGCATCATCCCTAGGCTCTTCCTTGGCTTTAGAAAACATGTTGTCACTAAGCTGTGCTTGGTTCATGTATGATCCCATGGAGTTTCCGTCGAACCCTGCAAATCCGTAAGTTCCTTGGCTCTGCAACATCTCTAGGCCGGTAAAGGGTGCTTGCCCTTCTGATGTTGGTTGCCTCAAGTTCTGAAGAGAGTTGGTATTAGCAGAATTGTTAGTGTGATGAGTTATAGGCCTCATTGCTGAAGCTACATTGTTATTGTTGTTGTTGTTGTTGTTTGGTATAGGCCTATTGGCAGCAGCATGGCTGCCGCTGCCACGAGCGGCGGGGACGTCGTGGTTGTGCTTCCCTTCATAGGTTGTGATCACTGCTCTAAGATCATGAGAAGCTCTTTCAACATGCTTCCTCACTGGACATCCTGGATACGTGCACTTGTAGTAGCTCCTACAATTTTGCAAAATATAAATAAAACAAAAATAGAAAAAATAATGAAAAAGGCTTGAAAACTTTGAATTTTAACGATAAAGACAAAATAAATAGTAAAGTGAATAATACTATAATTGATTTTTTAATGTAAAAATATAATTTTTCGTTAAAATGAACAATACCGAAAACTTTTCGTTAAAGTTCCAACAAAAATACATGCAATCCCATGAAAAGCAAACTTCAGAAGAATGTGTCCTTTTTTTAGGAACAAAGAAACAATCCACTTTATTTGTGAGGTATTTTTACAAAATAAACTTGACTATATTAGATAGTGCAAAAAAATTATATTTCTTGAACTCTCAAACCTTGGATTTGGATTGCCTTTTACCACTTTCTGACCGTACTTCCTCCATCTGTAGCCATCATCTAAAATATCTATGTCACTAGTTGTTTGAACTACAACTCTAGGCTCTCTCACTGTTCTACCCCCAGGTGCTGAAATTCCTTCATTGTGATCAGCATCTTTTTTCCTGCATAACCATTAAAAAAGACTAATTAATCACACAAATAATAAACGCAAATTAATCAAGGCTGGTGATTTTCACGCTACTCCTGCGAGTGCGCATAAAACTGTAAAATAATCAATTTGGAGCGCAGACAGTTGATAGGGGAGTACCAAAACCGGTAGCCCTTGATTAATCAAGCTTACCATTTCTTGGCATTAGGTTCATCTTCATCAAACTCCTCCCCTCCTCCTGACTTGCTCCTCTGAGAGCTCTGCTCGAAATCATCGTCCCCAATGGATATGGATGAATTCTCAGGAGTTCCAATGGAATCCATTTGTGAATTGCCATGATTAGCATAAGTTTGATCTGGCAGTTCATTGTTCGTGGCGTCTGAAGCCGGAATTGCGTGAGAATTTGATGATGATCTTCTCGTGTTCTGTGGCTTGGGATGGTTGTGATTGCCCTTGTAAACAATCTCAGTGATTTGTCCATCCAATGACCTCTCTACTTTTTTCTTAGTTGGGCAGTTAGGGTAAGTGCACTTATAATAGCTTCTTGGATTTTCACTTCCCTTCACTTGTTTTTGACCATATTTTCTCCAGTTATATCCATCGTCTGACTTCCTGCTCAAGGTCTGAGATTGGTGGTAGAAACCGCCATTCGTCGGAGTATTATTTTGGAGAGTTTGGGTGGTCATTTCAGATGGCAAGCTCTGAACAGAACCATATTCTTGCTTTGGGGGTTCTTGAGCCTGAACGTAGTTGTTCCATGCCTGCTCGTGTCCGAAATAAAACGTAATCAATTAGTAACTACACAATCGATCGAGTCGATAAATGATATCAAAGTTAAGCAAATTGAGCTGAAATGAGGTTTTCTGAGAGCGTCTTGTTTTTAATAAAGATCGGACGTCGTGCACAAAGACGGGCTGCTTAACAAACAACATAAAAGATTGAAACGTACAGTTTGATTTGACGTGTTTGAAGATTGAAACATTGACGATGATGAAGAAATGGGAGGTCTTGCTTGGGTTTGGAAAGAGAAATCTGAGTAGTTCTTGCTCTCCTGTTTTACATTCTGTTGGTTATTCTTCCAATTGAAGGCACCATGAGCTGCTAAGCTTCCAGTAGTTGGAGATGAAAGAATCTGCAAACAAATAACACAAAACAAGAAAATCCCAATTGGTAAAATCATCAAAACAAAACAATATTACAACTGACAAAACATAACCCAATAATTAAAGAGCAAAATTAACAAAACCAAAGACTTTGACTTCGGTAATGAAAAATATCACAAAAATATCTTCTTCTTAAAATTTTCTTTTTTCCTTTATCTCAATTTCCTCATGATCCCTATTGGGAAATTGCGGAACCCAAGAAAAACGAAATCTAAATTATGTAAACATAATATACACACGTGAGAATTCATACACACAAACATATACATATACATATACATACGTTTGAAGTGTTTAGGAGAACGGGAGAGTCAAGAAGCTCAGCCGGGCTCAACCCAGGTGGGATAGCAAAGTAGGAGGATGGAGATATGGAGGGCGGAGAAATGGGCAGTGAGGGTGGCGGTAGTGACTTGAATTTGGGTACGCCGGATCCAGTGCGCTCTGCAATTCGATCCGATAAACCACCATGACCGATATATCTTGGTGGGTTCGAGTCTTCGTTTGTACCGGAGGCTAAGAGGTCGGAAAAGGAGGTGGTCATGAATGGGTGAGTTGAGAAAGTGAAGGCTGCTGGGTGTGAGTTTGCTGAGGTTTCTAAGCTCCCTGAAGAGGAGGCCATCAAACAAGAGAGAGAAAGACAGAAGAGAGAGAGAGTGAGAGATTTTAGTTGAATAGGATAATAATATTAAGAAATTGTTGTCGAAGAAGAAGAGAAAAAGATGGTCACGTATTGCATAAGTCTCTCTCTGTTCTTTCTTCTCTTTTTTTTATTTTATTTTGGAGAGCTTTCTGAGAAACTCAGAGGAGGTTTGACCGTTGATTCCTTTTTTTTCAATTTTATTGATTACAAAATCAAAACAAAAAAACCTTTTTATTTGGAATTTTTTTGTGGTCAAAGTTCGTGGGTTTGACTGGTTGGCGGCTCTAAGCTCTACTTTTTTGTTTTTTTTTTTTTTAAGAAAAATCGAATCGGAAATTTAGTTTGTAAACAATTGTAAGTAGGGTGCATTTTTCCCATTGTAAGTTAAACCTAAATAATTGACATCAACCAATTAAAATACACTATCAATTATGGATGGGGCTACCTACACACTCATTTTTACTTTTCACACACTCTTTATTAATTTTCGAGCGTTAAATTGAATAAATTTGAAAATATCAAATGCTAATATGTTTATAAATTACTATTCTTAATCTACAAGCCATGATTGGTTCAGGACGTTTACCAAAAATCAAACATGTAATGAGAAGAGTTAGTTAAGCTACATTAAGCTAATGTTTAATTAAGAGTATAAAATAATATTTGAATCCATTAATAACTTGTATGATACTCTAAAAGGAAATGAGGGCATTTAAATTAGAACTTGAAAGTAACATGGCCTTTTGGTTCAATATAATATCAGCCGATGGATATTAAAATTAAAGAACCGACGTAATTTGAGGATTAGCACAAGTGCACAACCAATTAGTTAAGATTGTGTTTTCTTATTTATTAGATGCACCTAATATGAATTGTTTAATTTCAATTGAAAAATGTTAAAGAGGACTATTTTCTAGTTACACGTGTGCTGTGAATTCGAATTCCCATGATTAAGTTTTACGCATATCTCTTGGTAAAATCTAATTACAATATGCATTTTCGTAATAATATCAGCAAATAACATATGGCATTTCATATACTTGACTCTTTGGGATAATATTGACTCTTAACTTTCAAAGCTATTCAAAAATTTATTTATATAGGCAAGAAAATGCATGTGATAAAAAAATATGCACAGATGCCAACAGTGGTTGCCTGAATTGATAAGAATCATTCGTTTTGCTAGACCAAGATTTAAGTTTGAGTTCCACTTCATGCAATTCTTTTTGATGGGCGACCTAAAAAAAAAAAGTCTAATACCCCCTTTGTAAGTCATCAAAAAAATGTGTAGTATGATTTGATCTATAAATGAGGTAGCCTTATCTACCCCCTAAACTTAAAAACAAAAAATGCCAAGATTTGAGAGAAGTCCAGGCAAAAAGAATAAGGGAAGTGCGGTAGATTAATATGCTATATAGAAGAGTCATGCTAGATAGATCAAATTTGTAAATAAAATAATGTGTCATTAATAGAAAATAAATACGTTAATCAACACATAAGTAATAATCTACTAAAAAATTATGTCATTTAATTTAAAAAATTTAGTTTTAAAATTTGATCTCTGCTTTACTTTTCTTTTGACTTGTTTTTTGGGTAAAATTTTAGGAAAAATTAGATGCATTAATTAATTGTTGTAAATTGAGCTAGTTTATAATTATCTGTCTCACATCAGCTTTTATCTTTTAAGCTGGCATGGCAAGTGGCAAATGGTACAGCGTGCATGATATTTCCAAAACCAAAAGTCATGAATCTAGAAGATGCATGCATGACTCATATACATCTCATACCTACCGTGTTAAAGGGTATTGTCCACTGGCCATGCAATCTAGAAGCGAAGCATCTAAAATCTCTGGAAAAAGGGTGTTATGTGGGAAGGAAATACCTTAATTATACACCCAGTTTATTCTCCACCTAACCCAACCGTGCATCGAATCCCAAGTGCATTTTTAACAGTTTCTATTTGACTGTTTTTTTCTTTTTCTTTTTTTTAAATGAAAGTAGTCTTTGAATTCGAACTTTGTTGTTGGCTAATCTAACAAAATTTATCATTTGAAAAAAAAAAAACTTAACTTTTTGTTATTGTTTTTGCAAAATAAATTTACGCTTTTTAAAAGCTAAAAACGTAAAATATCTTAATGTTTTAAATTTACAATCATATGTTATGTCATTTAGCGTCACATATTAGTGATATTACTTTTCACTTGTAAGAACATCTCTAATGCACAGGAAATGGAGGACCCAATTCTTACATTTTGGTCCAAATATAGGGGAAGCTTCTCCAATGCACAGGAGACTCAAAATTCATATTTGAGTTGGCTCCAAAATCTCTTCCTCATCCTCTTTGGGATGGAAGGGATTTTGTTTAGCATCTAGAGTCCGAATGACCATAGGAGCACTCGAAGACTTTGCTTTATCCTCATTAAAACGTCACAACACCTTTTGGGTGTAGTTCGATCAATGTTCTAGGATTCCATCCGAACAATGCTCGTTCTCCAGGTCGAGATAATATCAAGTTTTCCCAAGATTTTTCATCTCAAATTTTGATTTCAAGTGAACTACAATTTCCTTAAGCTCTGCAGGAGTTTTGATAAGGTTCATGTCGTCGACATAAACTACAACGATCGCAAATCCGGAATGTGACTTCTTTATGAACACGCATGGGCATAATTTGTTATTCACATAACCCTGACTTGTCAAATATTCACTTAGACGGTTATACCATATCTGCCCAGATTGTTTCAATCCGTAGAGTGATCTCCTCAATCTAATAGAAAGAGTGTTCTATGGTCTAGAACTATTTGAACCAGTCAATGTAAGTCCTTCTGGAACTTTCATGTAGATTTCAGTATCCAGATCCCCATAGAGATACGCGGTTACCATGTCCATAAACTACATATTCAATTTTTCGAAAACTACTAAACTAATAAGGTAGCGGAATGTTATGACGTCCATTACGGGGGAATACGTCTTCTCGTAATCAATCACAGGGTGCTAAGAGAAGCCTTGCACTACGAGGTGTGCTTTGTATTGCACTATTTCATTCTTCTCATTACCCTTCCTTACGAAAACCCACTTATAGCCTATTGGCTTCACATGTGGTGGAGTAGGAGCTATAAATCCAAACACCTTACGCTTCGCAAGTGAATCGAGTTCGACCTAGATTGCTTGTTTCCAGTTTGACCAATCCGTTTTATGTCAGCATTTATCAATGGAACGTGGTTCAATGTCGTCGCTAAACATGATGTCAGTAGCTACTGTGTACGCAAATGCATCGTCGACGATCATCTCATTCTGATTCCAAACCTCATCCAATACTGCGTAGTGGACCGAAATCTCACGATTCTCGAGAGATCGAGTTGTCTCAACTAAGACATCACCATAATCTAGAATAACCTCATACGTTGGAACAAATGAGTAAGCGATGCTCAGATTCAGACTAGAGTCATTAGTTTGTGCCATTTTCCTCTTCCAGGGTTGTGAATCCTTTGAACTAGGGGGTCTGCCACGCTTCAGGGTAAGAGTAAATGATTGGCCAGCATGATGCTTGATGGTGATGGCAGCGGCGGTGCTGTATTAAATTCCCAGATTTGTTTTTTTCGACATGTTTAAGGTTTGAAAAACCCTAAATTGCTTCTAATTTATTTATATGCTTTGACTCACAAATTCCACATAGCAAAATAATTGTGTAATGCATGAAACGTATATATATTGACAAATATATGAAACATATACAATATATATATCGGAAGGAAAATATAAATATAGGGGGTTCATGCATCATAGGGAATGTTTTCATGCTTCGTGGACGTTTCAAATATCTTATTTTATTTTAAGCATACCTGATTGGCAGAAAACAAATAAAAACCTTTGAATTTTATAGAAGAAAGCCTCCTCCTACGATTCTTCAGCTCCTTAGCTTCAGGCAAAAACGTGCTGATAACATGTTGTAGGCCTATTTAACTGAATTGTATTTAAGACTAGAGATGGAGAGAGGCTGGCGTCAAGAGAGAGAGAAAAGAGATTTGATTGTGAGGTGTGTGTTGTATCACCATATTGTGTCTTTATTTATAGTAGTAGGATAGGTTGAATCCTTACTCTTTTATGATTACAACTCTAATAGAATATTAGCTACTAAAGGGAATATTCAAAGATAGGGCTAGGTTCAGTTCAAAATGGTTCGGTTTTTTGCCAAAACTGAAACCGAACCGAAATTTCGGTTCGGTTCATTCTTTTGGGTTTGGTTTTTTCCTGTTCGATTTCGGTTTGGTTTCCCTTTTTTTTTTTTTTAAATGAAAAAAATTGAAATCTGAAATTTTAACATCTCCAACACAATCATAACATAAGCTTTCCAACTAAAATCAAAGACAATGAAAATAAACATTTAAAGTACAACTAGAATAATCAATCAAGTCTGCCAAAGTCCGAACTTAAAATAAACATCAAAGTTTAAGTCTTCAAAAAGTCCAAATTTAAAATAAACATCACACTTCAAGTCTTCCATACCTAAAATAAACATAACAAAGTCCAAACTTTAAAGAAATATTCCACTTAACTAAAATCATAAAGTCAAATAAACCTTCAAGGTTTCATCACTTCATGTCTTGCACACACTCTGTACATAAAGCTATACATCCAATGAGTTCATCAAATCCCTCAGCCAAATGAAACCCAACTACTAGCCTCTTGTGCTTACCTTGAATAAATATGATCCATCAAATAAGTTATGCATCTCTTTGAAATGAACTTTAACCCCAACGAGTACAATAGAATGGAACTGTATTGCCTATAATTCTGAATCATTCAAAAGTTCAGTGTCATTTGAATATTATCATTCAACAAATCCCCTTCCCACCTCTGTATTCTTACCATTCAACTTCACAGTAGGAAAAATATCTATTGTCCATGTGATCCACGTTTTAAATAACCACATATTTATCACCCTTTCTTTGACACATTTATATGTTGTTACGAGGTTTATATGAAAACATTAAGCTTTTGAAAAACTAAAACAAATATAAAAAAAGCGTGGATATCTTTATGCATTTGCACATATGTATATATCAAAACTACACTGCACATGAACATAAATATCAAAGCCACAGTAGTACTACCACAAATCAGTGTTTACTAACTCCAACACTAGCTCGAACATGTTTTGCATTCCATGCCATCTCAGCCTACTTATTTACTGATTAACTTCTACATACCTACACTCAGTGGCCTTCTAGAACTACATTTCTGTGGAAGTGCCTAACCAAAACTGACAATCTAATGTTTAACTTTCAAGAAAAAATAATTACTAAAACATAAAAATCACAAACTAGATTAAACAAATCATACTGGATTACATACACCATTGAAAGAAAAATTTGTATTGTAATTCAAGAATTTGGACATCATCATATAGCTTTAGAGCAACTCCACCCCTAAGACTTTACGCCAGCACCCAGCCCATTTATCCACTTCAATGAACAGTAATAGGCCAAATCATCTCCACTCCTAAAAAAAAATAGACTGGTCAATTTTATTATTTTTTATTACAATGGTCCTCTTATCCGACTTGTCATTGTCAGCCTCCGTACCTTCTCCGTCGTCCTCCACTTTCGCTTTCCCTTTCTCCTTCTTGTTCTCCGCCTCGACCTCCACTTTCTCCTTCTCTTTCTTCTTCTTGTTCTTGTTCTCCACTTGGGTCGGTGCTAAAGCTAGGCCAACCAGTCTCAGTCTCGACCTCCGCCTTGCTCTCGCCGGAGTTGTCCTCCTCTTCCTTCACAGCTTCCCCTTCCGCTTCTTCCGCCTCCACCCCTTCCTTCTTCGCCTGCTCTTTCTTCTTCTGAGCTCCCTTGACCTTCTTCCTCGCTGGCGCCACGAGTCACCAGCTTGATTTCGCCGGCGCCACCAACTGCTTTTCTTTTTGCTCAGTCGTCTTGCATTTCCTCGGCACCATTCCCACAAAACGCACGCTAATAGGCCGGTCCCTGGCTCTGTCAATTCTAGGCTGGCCTGGAGACCAGCTTGGGCTGGGTGCCAGGCAATTGAACGGGCTGGAGCGGATTGACTGAGTCCCGGCCCCTTTTTTTTACTGGGTGCCGGCCTAATGGTGTTCCGGTGGAAGTGCTCTTAAGTTACTCTAAAGTTCCATGTCATTTGAATATTATCATTCAACAAGAAAATTTCTTTAAAAGTTATTCTCATTCCTATACTCCATCAGTCTTTCTGCTCCTCATCCAACATAATCGACCCCCTTATCAACATAATATCATTTTCCCTTACTTCTCATCTCATTTTTTTAAGAAAATATATTCAGCTTCTCGTCAAACCGTCTACTTCGTCCCTTTCTATGCTATATTTTTACTCTCACAAATCCCCTTCCCACCTCTGTATTCTTACCATTCAACTTCACAGTATGAAAAATATCCATTCTTACCATTTCAATCAGATTCTTCTAATTGACAACAATAGTAAGCATTACTATCATAGGAACAACAAAAACCACTAAAAATAAAAGAAAATCGCAAAACCCATGACATTGAAAAGCTGCAAAAACCCACGAAATTGAAAATAAAATCTGCAAAACCCATGAAATTGAAAAGAAAATCTGTAGAACATGAGACTAACATTGCAAAGGAAGTCGTGGGTCGAGACTCAAAACAACGAGAGGAAGTCATGGGTCACGAATCACGGGGGTGAGAGACTGATAGTGAGACGGCGACACTTGCAAATCGGCGACATGTGAGAGACTGACCAACTAAGAGTGAGACAGGTCGCAGGTCACAGGTCATTGGGAAGGAAGAAGACGAAGACTGATTATGTTGAGAGAGGGTGCGTGGTGTGAGATCCCAAATCGCTCGGGGGAGAGGAGGTGATGTGCCTTATATGTACATGCCCACCTCTTTATAGTAAAATGCGTTTTGGGTGGAAACCCAAGAACAAAACTATGAGGGCGTGGGCCAAAGCGAACAATATCTTACTATGCGGACTGGGATGTGACAATTTGGTATCAGAGCCACTCCCCCGCCAAAAGTGTACCGACGAGGGCGTCGGGCCCCTAAAGCGGAAGGATTGTGAGATCCCACATCGCCCAGGGGAGAGGAGGTGATGTGTCTTATATGTACATGCCCACCTCCCTATAGTAAGACGCGTTTTTGGTGGAAACCCAAGAACAATACCATGAGAGTGTGGCCCAAAGCGGACAATATCTTACTATGCGGACTGGGATGTGACAATTATTTTGAGATCCCACATCGACCGGAAGAGAGGAGGTGATGTGCCTTATATGTACATGCTCACCTCCCTATAGTAAGACGCGTTTTGGGTGGAAACCCAAGAACAAAACCGTGAGGGCATGGCCCAGAGCAGACAATATCTTATTATGTGGACTAGGATGTGACAATTTGGTATCAGAGCCACTCTCCTGGCTGGAAGTGTGTCGATGAGGGCGTCAAGCCCCTAAGGGGGTGGATTGTGAGATCCCACATCGCACGGGGGAAAGGAGGTGATGTGCCTTATATGTAGATGCCCACCTCCTTATAGTAAGATGCATTTTGGGTGGAAACCTAAGAACAAAACTGTGAAGGCGTGGCCCAAAATGGACAATATCTTACTATGTAAACTGGGATGTGATACGCAGAGTGATGGAGGCTAGGAAAAAGAGGTCCAGAGTACAGACAGAGGGATCAGGGATGAGGAATCGATGTTTAGGGTTTCAGACTGAACGACGTCGACCAATACAAACTTTTAGACTGAACGACATGCCGTTTCTAGTAATAAATATAAAACGATGTCGTTTTGCCAACAAAGTTCAATTTCCGAACCCTAGAAACTGAACTGAACCAACCAGATTCGGTTCGGTTCAGTTTTCAATCCGATTTTTTCGATTTTTCGGTTTTTCGAACCCACCCTTATTCAAAGATATCCCTAAATACACTAGGATTTACATAGTCACATTCTTATTCTAAATATGACTGCAACAGTTTACTGATTTTAAAAAGATGAGGATAAAGTTTAATATATAAAAATAACTAAACTATGAGATTTCTTTGCATATTCTTCTAGAGATTTCAATAATATATGTATATGTGTATATATATATATGTATATGTATATGTATATGTGTATATATATATATATGTGTGTGTGTGTGGGTGGGTGGGTGGGTGTGTGTGTGTGCGTATGTATATGTGCGCGCGCGCGCGTGTGTAATAGATAAAGGTGCTGCGGGTGCGCAGCGCAGCAAGTTTTTGTGCGGCAACCTTTACAAAAGGTTGGATTTCATTCAACTTTTTACGGTTGTAATTTTTTGGTTGAATGGTTGCAATTTTATTAAAAGACATAATTTTTATTCTTTATATTGTTACATTTATTCCAACATATTCCAGGGTATCCAATACTTTAATAGTTGTAGTCGTCCAATTCTTATTTAAAAATACAATGACTAAATTTTACAGTTAGAAACTTTCGAGAATAGAAACGCCGGATGGGGAGTATAACTATTTGTTCAAGAATCCCATAAGGGAGTATATATATGCTTTTGATCAATGATCACGTAAAGGCTTTCTTTGTTACTCCAAACAATTGAATACTTTCAAATATGGTAATCCACCTCGTGGGTTGTTATGTATAAGTTTTATTATTAGGGTTACTGTTCTTATATATATACACAATTTTTGTTAGGGTTATATATACAATTTATTAGTAATCAAACCAATGGTTGACCTATAGTTGAATCATGAAATAGTTAACCTAAGGTTAATTCACTTTCTTCATCTTTGACCCTTTATACTTTGTAATGGGTTGGTAGCTCGACATTGGTGCAGTTCAATCATATACATATCCTCAAAATGTCAACACGGTAAGCTCTACTTTATGGATCAAAAAGAAAAAAGTAAGCTCTAATTTGGTGCATA
The DNA here is from genome assembly GCF_963583255.1 of Pyrus communis. NCBI lineage: Eukaryota > Viridiplantae > Streptophyta > Magnoliopsida > Rosales > Rosaceae > Pyrus > Pyrus communis. Next base: position 24,029,784 of record NC_084810.1, on the reverse strand, counting down.
AATGACCAATTAATTGATGTAATTTAGTGAAGATAGTTGAAGAGATTAGTTTGAGTTTGTGTTATATCTACTTACTTAAAATGTGTATTGAAATTACTTTGATTCTTAATTTTCTTACATTTACGAAAATATGGGTAAACGTAAAGTGTAAAGTATATTGACCTCATCAAATAGCTGACTTCTCACATATTTACTAACACATATGGAATTAGAAAAAAATATAATTAAAATTTGTGATCGAACACCTGAAAACAGGTAAGAGATTCTCACAAATATTCCTTCTTTATCCTTTTTATTCATGCCCAAGTGCGAAAGATCATAATGGATAAATTCTTGAGATTTATGCGAGTCCAATGTAGCATGTTGTAAATATATTACCAACTCAATTTAGTTCCTTCTAAGCAATTAATTGATTTCCTAAAAGCAGAGTTACAAAATGTGCAAGTTCTAAATTCAAACAAATCAGATGATAACATTAATAAGTCTTCAATCTTGTATCTCATGATTATTGATTCCTTTGATAGTTTTTTTATTTTATTTTTGGGGTCAATTTTTATTATTATTTTTTTTAATTTGATAGTGTGTTGTTGACAAAAGAACCCAAAAAAAAAAAAAAAATTCACAACGAACAAATATATATATATGGTCGCGTGGACAGACTGTCCATCACTGATCATGCAGAATGCTGACGGCTGAAATGTATGGACGACGATGGCGGTAAGCAGTGTGAGGTGATGACTGTCGCCATTGTGCACTGCCGTGTGACCGCCGGTACTTCAGCCGCGGCGTGAGCAGTCTGCACGTGAGACCTGTGCGTAAATTGCACGGATGATTATGACTGGTTATTCGCATCCGTGGGTGCGAGTCCTTTTTAGGTTTTCTCGTGTTTTTTGCTCCACTCGTGTATTTAGTGGACTTTCTCTTTTATTTTGAAAACGAGCGTTAACATAAACATGTGTATGTGCAGTCCCTTTCTCTAAAGTATTTTTATTTTTGAATATTGTAGAAGAACCACCTCAATTTGCAGTCCCTTTTTAATTCTTATGACATTCTCTATTTTTACACGATATATTTTCACATAAACAGAATGACATAAACAAAGGGTTTTTTGATATGGATCTAAAATAACTAAAAATTGGACCTATTTCAAAAGTCAAAAGTCACCAAAAATTAGACCTATTTTAAAAGGTGGCCTATAAAATTGAACCTATTTCAAATTTTCGCCATAAAACAATGCCTGAAAAATTGAATTGAGAAAACATAAATTGAAATATTCTCAAAGTCACAAACATACATCGAATTCCATAAACAATCAAAATTAAAAATCACAAACATAAAACAAATTTTTTTTTTTTTTTGGTAACAAAAAGGGACAGGTCACCCCAAAACTAACTCCATAAATTATTATAAGGCTAGCTACGCTCCTGGAACTCAATTTTAATCTTACTTTGCTCACTAGAACTCAAACTTCGTCATTTTTACTCCCTAAAACTCAAAGTTTACTCCACTTTGCCCCTGGAACTCGATTTGATCCCATTTTTATCCTCTAAAACTCAAAAGTTGTCTCTATAAAACTCCAAATTTGCTCTCTATTGCCTTAAATTTGTTAATTTCTTATGTGGTTGATTAATTTGCTCTATATTGCCTTAAATCTGTTAATTTTTTATGTGGTTTTAATTTGGATGCGGTAGACTAATCAATTTATTTTTTATTTGTTTCATCTCTTAAATTTCTTTAAACTTAATATTCTTTGATTCTTGATTATTAACACATCATGGAGATTTATAATCAAATTTATTGCACATATGGCATAGTCTTAAAGGGTGTTAGGTCGCACATGTAGAATCATCAGATAGACGGGCCAAAGGCCTACCTCCAACAACACCGATATTGTCTTCAACTTGGTAATTACCACGTGCACAGTCCCTCAAGTGTGGAGTTTTATCATAAAGTCTTGGTATTGGTTGGAGCGGAGTTAGGATATTTAAACTCTTCTTTTCTTAGAGATACGGTCAATGTGGGATATTTCAACACGCCCCCTCACGTGGGACCCAATTTGTGGGTCACACGAGGAGAGATCCACATATCTACAACCACATGGAGCCAAGGGACCCACCCATCACGTGGCAGTACAGGCCCACTCTTTTGCTCTAATACCATGTCAAAATATCTAAGAGACGGGCCAAAAGTCTACTTTCAACGACACCAACCCAACTTGTTAATTACCACCTGCACAATCCGTCAAGTGTAGGGTTTTATCACAAAAAGATTCGGTATTAGTTGGAGTAGGGTTAGGATATTTAAATATCTTATTTTCTTAGAGATATGGGTAATGTGGGATTTTTCAACGCACATATGTTTTAGGAGGCGACCGATAAGTTTCAGGAAGAAAAGAAAGTTCACAAGTCACAGTGGAACGAATTTTGAGTTTCAGGAAGTAAAATGATGACTTTTGAGTTCTTGAGGTAAAATGAGATCAAAATGAAGTTTTAGGAGGCATAGCTAAAAATAAGCCTTATTATAAATAGTTTGAGTCCTAGAAGTTCTAATCGTATCATCAAATAAATGAGTGTCAATCTATACATGCCCAAATGCAAAAGATCATAATGGATAAATTCTTGAGATTTATATGAGTCCCATGTAGTATGTTGTAAATAAATTACCCAATTCAATTTAATTCCTTCTAAGGATTTCATAAAAACAGAGTTCCAAAATGTGAAGTTTTCTAAATTTGAACAAATCGGGTGAATAACATGAGTAATGCTATTCATACCATGTTTTTATATTACATTTCTATACCACATTAGATGTCATCTGATTTGGACATTCACATCATTTGAAAAATTTGCAAAACCCAAGAAAATGAAGGAGAAAGACTCCTCGTATACCACATTCATCATTTAATTAATTAGTTTTTCTTAATTATTAGTTTATTAAATAATGAACTAAATTTAAAAATCTAATTAATTCAAATGATGTGACTATCCACATCAAATACCATCTAAGATGATATTAAAATATGGTACAAAAACATGGTATGAATAACATTGATAAGTTTTCAGTCCTGCATCTCATGATTATTGATTGCTTTGATGGTTTTTTTTTTTTTTTTTTTTTTTTGGTTGGGGTGGTGGTGGGGGTGGTTGTCAGTTATTCCTTTGATAATTTGATGTTGTGTTGTTGACAAAAGAACAAAAAAAATATAAACACAATCAAAGTCAGAATTTTCGCATGGACAGACTGTCCATCACTGATCATGCAGCATGCTGACGGCTGAAATGCATGGAGGACGATGGCGGTAAGCAGTGTGAGGTGATGACTGTCGCCACTGTGCACTGCCATGTTGCTGCCGATAGTTCAGGCGTGGCGGGAGCAGCCTGCAAGTGGGATCTGCGATGGATTCAGGATTTTAACATAGGATGGTCCTAATATAAAAGCCTCCAAAAAAAATAAAAATAAAAAACATTGAAAACTAAATGGCAAACTACAACCTTCATTTATAATCTTTGTCCAAACTAATCGATAATGATTTTTGCTTGTAATATCGTTCCGTACTAAAATCTATATCAATTGATGAAACTTATAAAATATGTATGAACTAACACTGTAACACAATCTTCGACAAAAAAAAAAGAAAGAAAAAAAAATACACACACACACTCTAACACAATCCAAGTAATATCAGAAAATCCTAACGAATCAACAATAAATATGTATGAACTAACACTAAAATAGATATGATAAAATCCTAAAAAATTAACAATGAATAAGGCTAAACTTAGTTTAAAACTCGTTAGTGTGTGATTGTTTGACTTTTTATCAAAGACCCTTACCAAAAACCATTATCAAAGACTCTTACATATATGTATTCACTATTTAGCCTTTTGTTTTTAATTAGTATTCTTAAAAAAAAAAAATAAAAAATAAAAAAAATAAAAAAAAAAACAAAAAACCTAAAACTAAAACTAAAAATCCTAACAAATTAACAATAAATATGTATGAACTAACACTAAAAATAAGTTCACTAAACTAGAAAACTTACAGAAAATATGAAATTGTTGTTGATGGCCTTCGCTGGCTTGGGTGGCGTGAGGAACGGCAGGCAATTAGGTATATTATAATTGATAAAGTTGAATTTGATTGAAAGCAGACTAATGAAAAGCCATGGGCTTTTATTAAATTTTGACATTTTAACAAAAGATGGTGAATGCTATCACGTGGGTTTTTAAATTTTTTTAATGACTTGACTCAAAACGATGTCGTTTTGGTCAAGTCATTTAAAAAAAAAAAAGCTTTCTTCTTCCTCCAGTTTTGCACAGTACAGCAGTTATGGTTGCTACTCTTCTCCACCATTGCCCAGACTTAGGTGGTCTTAAGAGGTTCTCACAGCCATTTATCCAAGCTTGCAGGTGGTCTCGAGACCACCTTGGTCCCTTAGTAGATCCACCCCTGCCTACGAGTAAATTGCACGGATGATTGCGATTGGTTATTTGCATCTGTGACCGTGAGTGCGAGTCTTTTTAGGTTTTCTCGTGTTTTTTGCTCCACTTGTGTGTCTAGTGGACTTTTTCTTTGATTTTGAAAACGAGTGTTAACATGTGTACGTGTAGTCCTTTTTTTTTCTAAATTATTTTATGTTTTTGTAAATTGTAAAAGAAACACCTCAATTTGCAGTCTTTTTTAAATTCTTATGACATTCTCTGATTTTTACACGACATATTATCACGTAAACACGAAAATTCTGTAACGAATGAAACAAGAACACGTGTACAAAGTAGATTTGTATTGATGAATTTGTAGGGTTACAATCTCTGTTTACAATTTTCCTCTGATTCAGTCTTCAAATTTGATGTAGGTGCATAGGTTGTTGATTCAAGGGTAGCGACGACTTGATATCAGACGAACGATTGAATGATTGCTTCAAGTTTTGAGCTTGAAACAATGTGTGGATGGTCTTCACTTCTAAGTTTGTGTATGACTTGAGGCACATGTGATGTTAATGTGGGATTTTGTTGATTCAAGGGTCTTGGTGATTTGATCCTGAATTGAACGTCGTTACAAGTTTTGAGCTTGCAACAAAGTCTTGAAGGAATCAACACAAGTGCTTGTTGATTCTTTAAGGGAGTGATTCGGCTTTGGTCAAAAGAAAGCTTCGACTTTGGTTGTGCGTTCTTTGAAAAGAGTTTTGGCAGCATATTAGTCTTCAAAGATTTGGTAAAGGTTCTCCTTTTGTGAGAATTTCGGCCTTGAATGTAGAAGTTGTCGACCTTATACTTGTCTTGGGACCTTGTATTTATAAACTTTCAAAGCCATGCCTTTGGGTGGATTTGGCTTTGATTTGTGTCTTGATTCGTCCATGGGAGAATTTGGGCATGTTTTGTGTCTTAATTTCAGCCACTTTCCCTTACCTTGGCCGAATTATAGGGCTTGTTACCTATTTTGTGAACAATCTTCAACTCTTGCTTGTTTTGTGAAGACGCTTTAGCTTTTTTTCCAATTTTGGGAGCAATTTGGGCCCCTTGCCGATTTTAAGGAGAGATTCCCCCCTTTGCCGAAATTTGGGGAAGTTTTATTCTTCCTTTGCTTGATTTGTACCCCATGTCATTGATGACTTGTCTATTTGTGATGAGTCATATGCCACGTGGAGCTTTGTGATGCATCATTTGCATGCAACGAAATTTACATATCTACAATCACATACATAGAATGGCATAAATAATGCGTTGAAAATTGAATTGAGAATATATAAATTGAAATAAGGTTAATCTCAATTTACTACTCTGAAGTTTCTTAGTTTTCAACATTTCACACATCAAGTTTTTTCGTCTCAATCCGGTACCTAAAGTAATAATTTTGCGACACTTCCATACATCTATTAAATTTTCTGTCAGAACCTCTGTGGCGCCCACGTGGATAATGTCTGGTCGCGACATGTCAATATGGGCCCACATGAAAATTAAAAAATAAAGAACTAAAAATTTTAAAAAAGAAAAATTCTTTTATCTCTCGCTTTTATTGTCTTTACTTCTCCTTTATCATGTCGACTATAAATACGAAAATTTCATTTCCACTTCAAAGAGAATTGATTACGGATTGAATATTGTTGGCGAAGGTCCAGAATAACTTACCAATTGACAAAGCAAAACGAGATAGACGGGGAGCAACCTCGTTGCAACAACCTGAAATATGAACAAATTCCATAAATTAACTGTAACTGAGCAATCCACTCATTTTAATAATTGCATGTCTTCTTTCTTTCTGACCTTGGATCATTATTGTACGCAAATCCAACACAAGTGAAACTAAATGGAAATTCTTTCTCGCACATTAGTTAAAACTCAACAGTTCACACATGAAAGAAAAATGTGAAGGTAAGAAAAGCTCAACAACACATCACTCATTTTAATTTTTATTTTGGGTAAACTGGGGGGTAAAACTCTGTCAAATTTGCCGTCAGTTGAAGTCCCAAAGTTTTCAGTTTGCAATTTTGAATGCACCATTTCTTGAGGAAATGGTTGTTTTGTATTATCAAGTTCAAATCAGCAATACAAATTACAATCTAAGCATCTTTAACAAACTGCATACTCCTATTTCAACACGAAAAATGCATATCTCTTTCGCTCTCCAACCACAAACCCTAACTCTACAAACCTTCAGTGTTGGTCCCTAGCTTTGGCTTGGGGTCAACGGCAGCCCCTCCTGCCTCCTTCTAGAGCCTCATCCTCATAGCCTCTCCACTTCTCGCTTCATTCCCCCTATCCACTCGTCCGCAACCCTCACACTTTCTCTCTCTCTCCTCGACCCCTCACCCCACCCGCTACTTTCTCACTTTTTCTCAAGTCCTTGGTGCTGCCTAGCACCTTTTCTCTCCCACTCTTTTGTAGGCAAAAAGTTTTCCCAACTCTGTTGCGGGCCTCCAACCTATTTCCCGGATTCTGTTGTCGTACAGGGCTTCCTCCCTTGTTTGTGGCTTAGATTTGCGGGTTTAGTTTAGTCTTTTGGTTGTTTTGCGGGTCGGATCCTTCCTATATGGCTTACTTTTTTTCAAGTTTTTTGTGGCTTTCTTGACTGTTAGGTGGTGGCACCGCCTTGCTATAAAGTTGCCAATGGTGATGGGTCAATCGATGGAGTCAAGCCTACCAAAAGGTTTCATTTTTCTCGGATTTGTGTTGTTTCTGTTTCCTAGGTGGGGTTGCACATAGAGTGTTCCCGGCGGTGGCTTCCTTGGTGCTCGTAGTGATTGGGGTGCATATTTTTTGTAGCAGTTTTCTCTTGGTTGTTTGGACTTTCTAAGGGTTTTGCCCTTGGAACTATCGTTTTTGTCATCTCTAGGTTCGTGGTGGTGGTGGGGATGGCGGTGCAGCGACGTGGGTGGTTTTGGCCTGGTAACCCCTCTGCCATCCATGTTGCTGCTACTTTTGCCATAATTGCAACCCATATCGGTCGGCGAAAACTTATGGCAGCTCTTAGTGCTAACATGTCTTATGCATGTATTTGGGTTGTGGTGGTGTTACGATGACCATGGTGGTTATGGTTGGATCCCTTTCCGCCCTACTCCTTTGTGTTCGTCCCGGCAATAGCTGGCGTCCCACACCTCCAGACATTTTTGCACGTGACTATGCTACCCACGACTCTTGCCAATTCTGCACCTGCATCTCCATTATGGACACGTCATCTTGTTATCTTCATATTTAGTTTGTTTTTTATGTTTTGTCTTTGTTGATTCGGCAAGTTGTTTGTGTCGCTTAGGCAATTTTGTAGGTTTGTTGTTTTGCGATGGCTTTTGTGGGAATTTCGGGGCTTTGTATGTCATGTATCATCTATGAGGCATATCTGCCTTGGGAATCCTCGTTCTAATGGTGTGGTGGTAGCCGTATAAAGGTTTAAAATTATTTGTTTTGCACTAATTACCTTCAGATCAAGAAATTGGTCACTGGAGCATATGTACCCATCTGGCTTATTTGTAAATGGTTGTTTATGGTAATGAAATTCTATTATTTCTGTCGAAATAAAAAAATACAGTTGTAAAGCATACCGACACATGGTGTAGAAAACAAAACAAAAGCAGTAAAAAGTTAAGGTACAAGTTGTGGTGGCCGCAACAGTAAGACGGTGGAGGTGGTGATGACCATGGTGGCGGGGTTATGGCTGTAGATAATGGTAATGGTGACAACGGAGGTACAAGTTGTGGTGGTCATGCTGAGATGGTGGTGGTAATTTTAGTTGCAGCGATGGTGAGACAGTGAAGATGGTGGTGGCCATGGTGGCGAGAGTGATGTTGGTTGAGGATATGGTAGTGGCCATGGTGGCGAAGATGATGTTGGTTGAGGATATGGTAGTGTCGACGATGGCGGGAGGTGGTGGTATCAAAAGATGGTGGTTGTGGTAGTGGTGGCAGGATGGTGAGACAATGGAGAATGTTGTTGTGGTGGTGGTGGCAGCATTGGTGACGATAGTAGTAGTATACAAGATTTTTTATTATTAGTAAGACTCTAACTTTGTTTTATAATGTATCTTTTTATTCTCTATTATTTAAAAAATAAAAATAAAAACTATTTTTGTAAAACAGAGAAAACATCAATTTGATGTTTGTTGCGAAATTTAAACTAACCAAAATTAGTCCAATTTAGTTCCAAATTTTATGCTCGATGCATACAAATCGTTCTATAGTATAGAAAGCAAGCACTTAATATCATCCCACATAAATTAATCTAATTTTAAACAACTAACTTAAATCCAATTGCAACGTAGTGAAATTTAACAAAGATTAATAAATAATGATGGTTTTGAGAGTTGATACTAAAAGTAAAACAAAACAAATGAAAACAAGAACGTGTGATCACAATGCAAAAAAGGCGGTAGCCAAGAAAACAAGTTGTAATTCAATCGAGTAAAACACTAGAGTGTCCGACTCACCCTAACCAATCCTACTTATTTCCTCAACGAATTATTAACAAGTACTCAATCTCATTGATAGTCAAATTTCCCTAATTCATGTAATATCTATGGCATCTAGACTGTGATGACCCGTCCCAATTTATGGTATATATTTTATCCCCGAGTATGTAAAATGACGATTATGCCTTTGTTGGCCTAGTGATGTGGATGTACATTTATAGTTTTAAATTATTTTTCCAGCTGACGTGGTTAAATTATACATGACGTTATGAGAACGTCGACGCGAGTTAGGCTCGAACTGGAATTATGATGAGGAAGTTACGAATGAATAGGTGTAATTGGGTAGAGTTATAGTTTTGGGTTGTCCATAACCTATCCACCAATTATCTTCTTTTCCTACAACCTTAGACCCAACTAGAATTTTAGGCTTGTTTTACTTCTTTTGGACCAATTGTTAGGCCCTAAATCACATAGCCCAATCAGGGCTTATGATCCTTTTATGCTACCTAATCCCGTAACCTACATGGACACACCCACACACACACGTACGTAACTCTCACCCTCACCATTTCTCTCGAATTTTCTATCGTCCGTACGACTGAGCCTTCCAACCTTCAAACACCATCAAAACGTCATGGATTGAACCCACTGAGGTTATCATCACCCTCTTCTTGACTTCACAAGCCTGGTGGTACTGTTGGTTCGAAGAAAGGACTTCAAAAACCCAAGAACACGAGCTTCGACAAGGTGGAAGTTTACTCCGACGTGTTCGCCAAAGTTCTACAAGGTTTTAAGGTTCTACATGGGTCCTAATCAACTCTAATAGGACCCTAGGTTAGTTTTGGAGTGGATAGAACGTCAGGATAAAAAGGATTCACCGAGTTGCAGGTTTAGTTGGAGGTTTCGAAGGTTTTTCCGACCATTTTTCGTCGGTTTTAGGACTACAAATAGGTATGGTCGTGTTCTATACTTTAAGAGCTTTAAATCCACATGAAATTCGTGAATTTTGGTTGAGAAATGAGAAAGATATTGAAGTTTTTAGATTTTTCCAGAAACCGGCGATGCAGCAGCATCGGTGCCGAAACCCAGCGAACCACCAGAGAAGAAAGAAGAATATTCCGTCAACTTTGACGAAATATACTAACAGCGTCAGGTAAATATAACTGTAGATGCTTCTATTTAACGGAATATTCCCTAACGCCATTAGGGATTCCATCAGTGTGCCAGGCACGTGCTTACGCGTGTGGCCATGCCTTGGCCGGAATGTGAGGGTGCGTGGGGCGTCGAAAAATTATTCTAAAAATATGGGGATGCTCATGTTGAGTAGGCCACGATGGCATATTCAAATACCCCAATTGAGCAACGTATGAGAAGTTGTTACATGGTTTTGGTTATGCGCTTAAAATTAACGTTAAAATAGTTGTTTCACATATAGGTGAGACGTTTCTAGAAGACGAGCGCAACCAGGCGAGACTCGGGGGTTACGACCCTACTACATACCAGTGAGTGGGCTTTTGGTTTTTATATATATATATACGCGTTTCCCAAAAACTATTTTTAAACGGAATTTCGTTTAAAATGCCATGTCATGTTTGCTTTACATTTTAGCATATGCATTAGTATAGCTTTGCATAATATTGCATGATGTTGCGGAGGCCTAGGTAAGTTCAGGTGAGTATATATTGACGACATGGTTGCATGGTAGTTGATTATGAGTTGATGCATGTAGAGCACATTGTCATGCACCCCGGTGTTAGTGCTCCGCCCATGGCTAGGGCCTAGCCTTCACGTGATCGTTCACCTCTCGCACCACATGTTCAACTTAGATCCAAGTCAGGTGCCAACCTGTCGTACAAACCACATTATGTGGTTCTAACTTGTAGGTGGCCTGCAATTCATCGCACATCCTTCTCGTGATCGGAGTACTTGAGCGTACTTATTTACACCTAGCCTGTCGTACAGACCACATTAAGTGGTTCTGACTCATGTGCAGGTTTAATGTCGTACATGTCACATTAGGTGACTCCGGCTGACATATCATTTTTACATTGATTTATATCACCTGGCTTACATATTTACTGCTAAGATAGTGACATGGCATATACTTGATTTCCATTGCTTTCGTGAATGATTTCTAGATACGTATGTAGTATTATTTTTTGGAAAATTATACGGGTTTTGCAGTGAGGGGTTATTATATTTCTAAAGGCAAAGATGTTTTCAAAAACTTTGTTTTTGCCCACTCTCACTTTCTGTTTTACGCCCCTCCAGGTTCTAGGTAGAAGTTTGTGTTGGTGGCTTACGAGGATTCTACGGTGGTTCTAACAGACTTCAATTAATGTAGGGATTTCTTTCATGTCTTGTATAATTAATACTTAGCTTGTTGGACTGCACTTAGGTTACCTACACTCTGAGCACTTGCATTACTATTTTAAACACCTTCACTCGTACTTATATACTTACCTATTGTAAAGTAGCTAGTTTGGTTTTTATTTACTCACATATTTGTATCACTATCACTTCCACACTGCGCACATGGCTACGTCACCCTCACATGACGGCCATCATGCCTCGATTTAGGTCAGGGTGTGTCATAGACTATTATGTATATTCCACTATGCAACCATCCATGGCATCTGGATTAGTTTAACATAATGAAACTCATTTCGATAAGTGAAAATTTATATAAAGACTACACAAATCCTAGAGTATGGCATCTACTACTAGGTATTTTATGGTATCTATTTGCAAGAAGCTATTACTCAAGTTGAAAACATGGCATCTGCACAACTTACATCAAATTTACTAAGAAAAAGTTAAGATGGTAACTAATCACCAGGACTACAACCAAGCATATAAGCACAACAAATGATACTTAATGAAAATTGAAAACTTGAAAATAATTCAATTCAGAATTTAAGCATTCATAGTCATGGCTACATCGTAGCTAAGGAAAATTAATTCCGAAACATAATCGAAAATATTATTGAATTCATAAAATTAAAAGAAGGATAAGTTCAGAAAAAGCCTGAAAATCCCCTTGCTCTCCCGCTGCCTTTTTTCCTTGCTTTGCCAATGCTTTCTTCAATGATAATCCTTTTTTTTTTTTTTTTTTTTTTTAATCTTTTTGTTTTCTCTTCTTCTGCTTCATTTATGATTAGCCCCAATTGACTAGATTAATGCCCAGCCGTTTCTTTTTTTCTTCTTTGTCTTCCTTCTTCTCGCCGTAGCTTTTTTTTTCTCGTAACCGACAAAGGTTTAAAGCCAAGTTATTGCCTTGTACCGCCTAGGTTTACTCATTGTAGTCATAGCCTCCCAATCAGTTTCTTCGACTCTCCAGTTGCTTAGTAATTGAAATTTTAATCCCCCAAATCAATTGACTTCCAATAAATCTAAAAGTGGCTAAATCCTCAAATCAGTTGACACCAGTAAGTAATGGACCAATAACCATAACCCATGCTCCTGCTAAGAATTCAGGAACTGAAATTTGAAATGGAAATTTGGGTGCCCATCTTTCTGGATCATTCTCATTCCTGAACTGAGTTGTCGACGTGGTATGTACATTAGAAGAGAAAGCAGAGCTTTCCTCCCTCTTTTTCGTGCAAATGAAAAGATAAATCCAACCTTCTTGTTGAAGTGGTCACGTGCCTTTTCCTTCACCCTTCACAAAAGTTAAATAATACCAATGTAAACTATTGAAGCCCAATGACAAACACAAATATAGGTCAATGATATTTGAAACAATTCCCAGACCTATTTGACTAGCCATGGAAACCAATGACTTATGATATAGTTCTCTGTCATATTAATCTAGATAAAAAAAAAATACATAAACATGTCATGACCTCAACTAAAAGCAAAGATATCACTAAAAAATGTCGTTTTAAGGGATAAAATAAGTAGTACAATTTGTGCTTATCAATGTTCTACAGAACTTAGGGTAAACATTGTTTTTTGCGTTCTTCCTTTTCTAAGTATATTTTCACAAAACAGTCTACTCAACGTATCTTTCACCAGTTTTTATACTTGAAAAATGAAAACCTGTTTTGCAAAAGGTTTTCTCAAGTCCATTCCTGCAGACCAAACGCCTCCTTAAGGCTTAGTGTAAATAAACAATGATACGATTGGGTTCGTTTCTTTTGAGCATGATTTCATTATTACTCAAAGAAGCTTACATCCGAGAAAAGTATAGGAGATAACCAACTAGCTAGGTTCTTCCTAAATCCATATAATTTCTAACTAATGAATCGTCCTAGCAATTGAATGAAGTGGCCCATCAGTTGGCTACACTTGCTTTGAGCTGTGATGAGCACCAACTGTGCTCTCTATTGGCACTTACATGGATAAACCCCTAAGAAAGTGCAAATAATCAACACTTTCATCAATTTAGTCATTCACTTTCCCTCCGAATACATGTAGTGTTTTGAAAAACGCAGATAGATTGTTAATCTAGTGACAGTACCTTAGTCTCCGACTCTCTGGCCTCTGCTTTGTTGATTAATGAAAAAAAAAAGAGGATAATCTATGAGAAAACAGGTCGAATTTGAGAAGGAAACTACTCCATCATCCAAGATGCTTGCAAGTCAATTGGAATCCATATCTTGTATGATGCAGCATATGAAATGAAGTTAAAGCACACCAATCCAGATCTTTTTTCATTAGCATTTAGCCTTTCGTTTGTGGGGCAAAAACTTATCTACCTTCTTCTAGGCCCTTAGGCTTCCATGTATGCAAAATTAACGTAATATACAGGATGTGCAAAGCTTGACCATTTTGAGCCCTTCACACGCCCAAAAAAGCAATAGCCAATTCAAAAGATAGGATATACAACAAGCTAATATTTAACAATCTCCGCTTCCTATTAGACACACTCAATTAGAAAGCCCAATAGAAATGAAGCAAATATTTAACAATCTCCAAAATAATAAGAAAATTGCAGAGTGTACTCAAGTTGACTAGTGGCTCTAGTGTCTGCCTCATGTTTGAGTCTCATTCCTTGTAACTGATGAATATAGTGTAATTATCCTGTCGTTATTAAAATATATATATGATAAATCATCATAAATATTTTTAAATTCTTAAAAGAACAACTCAAACCAAACCAATCTCACAAGCTTCATTATTTTTTTTCGTTAAAACTACAAGGTCAATTGCACTCTAACATTATCATGGAAAAATACAATATGTTAAAATGGACATGAAGCCAAACCTTAATGTGAGCCACAAAGTTCAAGTAATGCTTAAACTTAGCACCAACAATCTTAGTCAACAAACATATCAACGGAGCTGTTCTCGGTTGCAATCTTTTGAAAAAAGAAAAATGCTTGGGAGACCATCTCTTTAAACTACATTTCATAAATCACATGATATGGCAATAAAATAAGACTTCATAATTTTAATTTTTTTTTTTTAAAAAAAAAGACAAAACCGTCAACAATTGCATTATGTGGTTAAAAAATATGGTTTAAAATATAGTCTCTTTAACATTACCCTTTGAAGAATTATATGTACTTTAACTACAATGTCTATCATGCTGAACCTCCAAGATACTAGCAATTTGTCTATCATAATAAACCTCCACTTGGTTTACATCAACCCCAAAATAACTCGTAAGTCCATCTAGCCATAACAAACACATTTTATGTGGTAGACAAAGCTAAATAAATTCCTTTATAGCCTACGCAGTAGACAATGCTACAGAGGACCACAAAATGGACCTCTATAATAAGCACACTTATGTTTTATGTAGTAGACTTTCTTTTATATAAATTACCTGGATAATAACTCTAAGGTGTTTGTACAGTGGAAAGTGATCAACAAAGGTTTAGAACTCTCGACTCTGAGTTTGAACTTCATGAATTCATGTTTTGGGTTCACCACTCTGTTTTGGCATACCGTTTGACTCAAGGGCTAGAAGTACATTGCTGCCTCTTTGTATTACCACAGCTGCAAAGATTAGTCTACCCGATGTGTTGTGAAATACCTTCTATATTTAAAAAAAAAATATATATATATATATATATATATATATATATATATATTTGAATATTCTCAATGGACATAGACAACAACAAAGTTTTGAATGTCAGGATTAACTCACTAACAACGCAAACAAACATCTCTACAATGAAGATGCCTCAATATTTATTGATGTTTTTTTTTACCAGAATTATGCATATCACTCACCAAACCGACTTCATGAGAAATATATGATCTAGAGACAAGAGCATAGTATTGCATACATCAAACACTAACCAAATTAGAATATGACATATTTGCCATAGGAAGAACCTTTCTTCACTAGTTTTAGAAGATAATAAAGAACTCAATTTAAAACGATAAGCTAAAGAGGTACGTACTTACCGGTTTGATTGAATATTAACTCTCAATTTCAACAACAATTTTTCCCGGTATGCTTATGATCAAGTACACCAAACCCTTTCCTCTCTCACAAGTGATCTCCATGCCAAGGATCTTCTTTGCTTCACCAAGATCTTTCATCTCAAACTCATTCTTCATTGTGACATTTCATAAACTCATCAAATCTCAAATACCCTTGTCTCAAAGTTAATTTAAGCGATAATGAGATTTCTTCAATTTGCAAACCAAGTTATGTTTCCAATTTAATTTATATCCATCTGGTAGAGACATGTGTATATTTTCATCTAAATCACTATGTAGAAAAGACATCTTAACATCGTGCTGGAGAGTGTTACAAAAATTAACATAATACAAACTGATGAGTACCACAAGTGATAAATATTCAATGCCCTCCTGTTCTCTTTAGCAACTAATTTTGCTTTAAATCGTACATATTTTTCACCGCAACACCTTTTCTTCTTGGTATATACCTTGCAACCAATAGCTCTCTTACGTACCCTTGTGCAATTGAGAAAACTCCCCATTTCTCCTTTTATTCACTCTCCACGGCTTCCTAAAAGTTAGATGAAATTGGACAGGATCATAGAAATAGAAAAGGCAATATAATCATTATAACTAGTTGGCTTGATTATATTCCTCATTTAATCTGTTCTTTGAGACAAAGCTTGTTCTTCATCTTCAAGAGAATTCTCAAGTTCAACTTCATCATCATCAGTTTTTATCTTCTTCTCCTTCGCTTATAAGGAGGAAATTCGGAGTTTGATATATATGAAGAACATTTTCTAAATTATTGTTGGAATTTATATATTATAATATTAAAAATTATAATATTTAATTCAAAATATTGAATGAAAAATGCATAAGCGTTTGAAAGGGATCAAGGCATTCCTTGGTAAACGGTATCATCTAATAGATGAATGTTTGTATCTCTTAATCAACCAGTATCTTAGGTTTTATATGAACTCATGTTAGTATAGCCGTGAGACATATAGAAGAATTAAAAACAGAGAAGAGTTTTTCTCTAAGGTCTTTTATTTTTGGTTAGTCAAATTTCGAGTTATGTCTTGAGAGTACGGAATATATAAAGTTCGCTAGAGTCCAATGATTGAAGTGCTTTGACTTCGGGTTATAGATTATTGAATCTTGGGAGACGGACGCCTACCGAACTACAAGCACAAAAGTATGGGCGAAATTCTGTTTTTAGGACATTGCATTTATGTAAGCCTCAATTTCCAAATTTGTCAGTTTTTCTAACTTTCTCTCTAGTTGTTTATATTAATCTTATACATAATTGATGTTGTGAATCTCTTTTGTAATTATTATTATTGTAATTCTTGTTGTTATTTTCATGTTTTCTAATATTGTTCCAACAATTATGACCCGTGTTGTTTTTGCTTCCATTGTTCTTATGTATTTCGTTCTCATCCACAATACACTGCACCAAAATAGCATCGAAGGAAAGAAAACGGATATGGTGGGGAATATAAATAAGGGCAATCAGTGAAATTCATGGGCTTCATAACCAAATTATTATAGCTTAACACGTACGATTGAGCTTCAATAGAATAGAAATAATTAAAATACCTGGAATACTTTGTCCCTCCAATGAAACACACTGCCACGGCCTTCCATGTAGTCAACAATATATTCTGGAAGTAATGGTTTCAAGGATGTGTGAAGCTTGACATTTGTTAGGCCTTCACATGCCAATAGGGAAGCAGCAGCAAGGCCATTTGGTATTGGCAGATATAAGAGAGCCTATCTGTAATTGAATAATGACATGTTTAACAGCAATATCAAGAAATGAATCCCTGGTATTTATGGCCTGAAACTACTGATGTCTTTCATTAATGGAAACTCTTTTGATGTAGCGAGTAATATCTCCTGTCGTTTGCTATTCATGATTTCTTGTATTTTAGGTATTTCTTTCCATTCATACATAATGTTTTGATCTAAGATTCAGTTCTTCCATGTAGAAACGACAGTTATTTTGATACACAGCAGGACAAACGCGCTGACTATGAATATGATGCCAGAAATAGACCGATTTTGTACCACCCCTTATTTTGATAAGCACATGCACTGTCTCTCCTTCATAATATGAATTCCAAACCTGCCTGGTGGTTCGAAAAGTTGATCTAGTAAAAAAAATCCCATTATCGTTTGATGTTGAAGCACTTCTTTTAGCCCCGAACGTCTAGTTTCTGACATGCCCTAGCTACCAATAACTGATAAACCCCAATGTTGAGAACAAGGCATCCTTGAATTTCAAGTACCCTTAACCTAACACTGTATATGATATAAATAAAGAATCTGATGATGGTGGTGGGAGAAAAAAAGCCTTCACTTTCAGAACCAGCCCTTCTTTCACCGTTGTTTTGCAACCTCTTAAATCTGCCAACTTCAATTCAAAACCCCGGAAAACAAGCACCTGTAATCCGCAAGCAATTTTGTCAATGCAGGCCCCTGATATTCCTAAGGTTCTAATAAATGGAAGAAAAAGACAAAGACAAAGAAGGGACCTCAAAAAGATTACTGTCAGAAGAAAATTTTATTACAGTTGCATAAAGTTTGATGTAGCAATATTGTTGTAGAGTGACTGGCTTCATGTGAAAACAAAATATTCTTTCCTGCTTTAGCTTCAGAAAGTAACACCAATAAACATTTTTTTACATCTGTTTCTACATTTAACCGTTTGATTACTAATAATACATTTCTGCATAATAGTCTATCATTCACTGCGTCTCAATCGTGATATGAACATCATATATATATGCATGGATTTGGATGTATCTCATGAAATGACTCGGAGATAGAAAAAGCTAAGAGAATAATAGAATTATATATATATATATATATATATATATATATATATATATATAGTACCTGATCATATACCTAGCTAATGGACTAGAGAAAACATAGAGAAGTGAAGAGTGTAATTCTCGTTCATGTGCTTCCAAAACTAAACTGTGACAGAGGAGACACAACCCTATATATAAGGTAAAGGCTTAATTGTTAACTTAACAAACTAGTATCATCGCGCACACATACACACACACTAACTATATACTATTAACCCAGCTAATTCACTTACAGCATGCTGGCAGCCTTTTGCGGTGCATTGATTGTGTAGAGATAGAGAGGTTTGAAGAGCCGTACCACATGTAAGTGATTTGTGAACAATCGATGAATATTATTAGCTCTAACGAAGTGAATGCCTAAAAATGTGAGATCAATATATGTATTTTCTGAAGCATCTCCCTTCTGAAGTAGAGAAGGATTATATCACGAGTCACGGCACATTTTGCTTTATCAGTTGTCCTTTAGTCATGTTAGTGATATAATTTTATTTTTTTTAGTCAAATAGTATTTGAGATTTGTATAACTCATCACTTTGGTCCTCGAGATTTGAAATTCATAGAAGTGGTCCCTGAGATTATCCACCATCAATTATTTTGGTCCTTGGGTGAAAAATTATGTTAAATAAAGATCAAAATGACAAAATTACCCTCAATTTAATAAACAGCCAAAATGATTTGCCCAAAATTGAGAGTATTTTTTTCATTTTATCCTTACTTTATGGAGATTTTTTACTAAGGGACCAAAATGGTTGATTGTACACAAACTCAGAGACCAAGTCTATCGATTTCAAATCTCAAAGACCAAAGTGAGAAGTTATGCAAATCTCATAGACCATTTTGGCTAAAAAAACCTAATATAAATAATATTATAAATTGTTTTTCAAAGTGCAATGAAAATCATTTAAAAGACTACTGGGCATATTACAAAGGTAAGTAGATAGAATACTTTGTAAACTGCAAGGGAATAAAAAATAAAAAAAAAGAAGGGATAATGCTATGGAAACCAAAATTTTAAACCAAATAATGTGTTTGTTGATGATAGGATTATTACTTAAGTGTTGATTAAGTGCTCATTTTCTATTGATGACACATAATTTGGTCACAGAAACTTAAGCCAAACCGCATTCTTGAGGCCTTGCATACTGAAGATGAGAGCTGCAAAAGAACTCTAATCCCAACAAGCATGACATCGCCTTCAGGTAAGTGGTTAACTTGGTACCGTGTCATAATATTCATAATTCGTATTCATATACATTATATGTCTTACATTGGTTTGCAAATTTAGTTTAAAAATTCGGTCTTCCTAACATTTTCCTAAAAAAAATGTGTATCAACAGGATGATGCAGGGTAGTTTATTGTTTTAAAATCAATTTTCCCGATTAGCCCTTCTATAGTGATTTAAGTGATCTATATATAAAAACCAGGCACCATGATGAGTTTAATTCGTATTATACTATGGTCACAATTCAGTGATTTAAGTGATATATATATATATAAGAAGGCGAAATGTCAGAGTGGACTATTGTAGCGAAGCCATAAACTGATATTTTTTAAAAGAAAAAATATATAAGCATTAGACACCATAAGTTTGATTTCGTATTACACTATGGCCACAATGGTGTGAGTTTGATAAGGGTACATGGTTTTTATATATTAAATGTGAACCAAGTCTACTTTCTCTTTTTCTCTAATTTATAATTGGATACCCTTTTTCTCTCTTTTATCATTTAATTTAGGATATATCACACTCATTAATTCAATATATTAAACTAAAAAAATATAAATCACTCTCATAGAATTCATATTTTCCGACCTACAGTAGGAATTTGATCCTTATATTGTTGATATCATTCACACCTAATTTATTGGTCTGCTGTGAGAGGCCTAGGTGCAGACAACGTCTTGTACTATGTTTCGACAACCTATTCTTAGAAAACATAAACTCTCAATATAAAGAACCTTTTTTTTCAACTTGTATACGAGTATATGCATGACAACCTATTCTTAGAAAACATAAACTCTCAATATAAATAACCTTTTTTTTTTCAACTTGTATATGAGTATATGCATGCATATACCTAGGGGTGGAAATTTTTATCAAATTACCATACCAACCACCCTACCAATCATACGATATCAAATTATTAGCAAAAATTTGTACCAATTGGTAGGTACGGTAGTTGTACCGTACCATACTATCTCGGTACGGTACTGGTATCCAAAACCAATACTAATGGTATACCGTACCTATCAATGTTATTAATATTATATTATGTATTTATTCATATAATTATTTGAGGGCAAAATTAATAATAATTATTGTAGAAGTGTAAACAATGTAAAAAAAAAAAAAAAATATATATATATATATATATATATATAATCACTCATAGTAACAAGCTTTACAACTTTCATGAAGATGTCAGCTTCAAAATCCAACACTTTAATCCATAAACCTTAAATTTATATTTAACCGTAGATTGTTATTTACGCTTTATTCTTCTTACTGAATTTTATTTTTTGAAAACATGATCATCTGGCGAATGTAAGAAGATGAACGGTTCAGATCTTTGATATCACGTTTCGATATTTACGGTTAACTGAAATATGAGTTGATGTCATATAGTTTGTAGAAACTTTATAAACATCAAGCAATATTTTCAATAACCATAAAACTCTGAACATAATATCAACGGTCCAAACTGTTCATCTTCCTGCATCTTTTAATAGATCATGTTTTCAAAAAAGAAAATTCGAAAAAAAAAACAAAATTTGATGAGAAAATGAAGTGTAAATGTAAACAACAATTAACGGTTAAATTTTGATCTGTGATTTATATGATTATAATGGCGAATTTCAAAGTTAAGCTCTTCACGAAAGTTGTAAAGTTTGTCATTACGAGCGTTTATATATTTTTTTCTATATTTTTTACACTTCTGCATTAATTAAAAAATATTAGATTTTGGGCAAACTAAGTGGTGTAAAACAAAGTGGCAATTACCATTGGCATACCATACCAACTAAACTATTTGGTATACCGATATTCGATATACCGAAAGTTTGGTATGGTAATGTACCGAAATCACCCCTACATATACCAATAGAATTTGAGCTTTACATGATTTCTTTTTGTGCAAAGGTACTGTATAACATTGTTATAAAGGAAAACTAATGAAAATGGCTTGAAAACTTTGAGTTTTAACAATAAGGACAAAATAAAGGGTAAAGTGAATACTACCAAGATTGACTTTTTGGTATAAAAATGTGATTTTTTGTTAAAGTGAACAGTATTATGGGTTTTTCGTTAAAACTCCCTTGTTATAAATGAAGAAATGGGCGCATTGTAATGATACTGTGTATGCGGCTGCTATGAAAAAAGATGGGGTGTGATATCCACACACCTCGTTTTACTTCTCACACACTCTTCTAATTTTCGACCGTCGGATCGGATGAATTAAAGAAGATCAACGGACAGAAATTAACAAGGGGTGTGTGAGAAGTAATTTGGGATGTGTGGATAGCACACCCCAAAAAGATAATAGAATTAAATTTGAATAAAAACTGGCAAAATTCAATAATGGCAATGCTATATGATGGGACAACTCTCAACAGTTATAGTGCAGATGATAGTTTTAAACTAGACTGTTTTAACTTTGAGGTGTGGCTCCAACTATTTGCGCCCATATTAACTTTAAGAAATGGCAATGCTAGCCTGGGTATCTAAGGCCATCTCCAACCAAAGGGTCCAGAAGGCCAGAGGGTCGAAAATAGCCCAAAAACCATCTCCAACCGAGGGCTAGGCTAGAGGGCCCCGCAGAATTGGAGAGAGCTAGAGGGCTGGCTGGCTGGCCAGAAAATATAGCATTCCTGTCGGTTATAACCAACATGATTGTTTAAATAAAAATTTTGAATGCGACGGCTCGTCAGCTAACCGTTGTATTCAATATTTTTTTTTTTTTTTTTTTTTTTGGTTTTTTGGGCCAACTTTTTTTTTTTTTTAATTCTTAAAAATTCTATTTTTTTTTTCTTATAAATACCTAAACCATTCATTAAATTTTAATTCTAATTTTTTTCATTTTTTGGGCTAGTTATCGTTGTAGTTTTTGAATTTAAGTTGTTGGATTTGAATTTAAGTTGTTGTAGTTTTTAAATTTAAATAATAAATTATGTTTGGCCCTATGGCCCTTTGGCCCTCGGTTGGAGACGGAGGCAAATATGGTCCTGTACTATTCATTAAAATATTAATATCTTGAAGAATCTTGAAGGACCAGAGGGCTAAAACGAGCCATCTGGCCAGCCATCGGCTGGAGATGGCCTAAGCCAGCTGGTTCATGAATCTTAAGTTGTATTATATATGATTCTTTGCTTCGTGAAATCTGGGAAATTTAAAGATGGTAAACAAAAAAAAAAAAAAAAAGGAGGGAATATCAGTGGAAATTATTGCAACCATATAATTAGTAAACCGTGGTACAACCAATCTAGTCAGATATTGGTTGAAGTTTCTAACAATCTGTAAAACTTACATATTCTATTACCACATAAAAATTATCAACTTATTCCCTTCTACTACCATCAGTAAATTTGGTCAGTTCTGACACATTGTGGTTGTAGCTATAAAGATTTAAGACTTAAGCTAGACAATGTGTTGTTGAAGTGGATCTTAGGTCTTGTTTGGCAGTTCGGGTTGTACTAACTATTTTAGTCGGATAGGATAAATAATCGTCGGATAGTACTGACTAAATTAATCGGGTGTTTGGTGCAACATCGGACTAATCATCATATTAATAGGATCGATTATGTTATATTTTTTTAATTACTTATTAATAGTATTTTAGGAATGATATTCAAATTAAAATAAATTCGACAAAAAAAATCACAAAAAATCAAAAAATCAAAAGAAACCCAGAGAATGACGAACAAGGAAGAAGTGCTCAGAGATTCGAGATCCCCTTGAAACCCATACCAAAACGAAAATCACAAACTAATCCATCAAACAGAAAAAATCACAAATTATCAAGAATCACAAATCCATCAAATAGAAAAAAAATCACAAACTAAAGGAAACAAGACAAAGAGAAAAGGAGAAAATCAAAGAAGAAAAAAATGGAAAATTGCAGCAAGAGGAAGACGATGAAGATGAAACGAGAAAACACCCATGAGGAAGATGATGCAATCAGGTGTGAGCGGGAGTGGTTCCGCAGATTTAGCTTTGAATCTCCAGCAACAGACACAAGATAACGGAGCAGATGCGAGAGGGGTGCGAGGCGTTTTGAGGCCGACTAATTATACTGGGCTTTTTTAGCGTACTAACTAGCGGGTGTGAGGCGTACTAATTAACTTGGACTGGATTCGTTAGTCCGGCGACTATTTAGTACGTAAGTCTCCAAACACCCGTTCCTGTATTATTAATCCTATCCAATGCTTAATACTGTGTGCCAAACGAGGCCTTAAGGGGTTAGATTGTTTGGCAACATGGCCTGGTGGAGTTTTGTTGCAATAAGGCAACTACGAGCTATGTGAATCTGGATTTAATCGTTGCATGAGTTGTGTGGACAGCTTGTATGATTTGGGTTCGTCTTTTTTCTCTAGTGTACACTAATTTTGGAGTTGTTAGTGTGTGCGGAGTAGAGTATAATACTTAGATTTTGAAAAATATTGAAAAATCACTAAACTAACACCATGAAACTCATGGAACACTATGAAAGAATACGAAACATACGAAAGAATTTTTTTTAATTATTATAGTTGTTGGATTTAAATTTGAACAGTTAGATCGATATTTTTACCGTTGAATTTAGTCATATATATTAGATCTTCGCCGTTGGATTCATAAATTTATAAATATAAAACTAAAAAAAATACACATATATGGTGGACCAACACTAACTTTTGGGGGAATTCTATCCTAAATTTGTCCTAAAAATGAGTTTTGGGTTAAAACTTATTTTGGCCCCAAGGCTTGGACCAAATTGAGATAGATTTAGAACCTAAAATTTAAGTTTTACTCTAAGGATTAGAATAGGTCTTAGTTAATTAACGAAGGGGTGAGTCATTGAGTGAATGAAACCTAGTGTATTATTTGATCATGGTTCGTACATTAATTAGTTCATCATTTCATTCTCCCATATGTTTCACGAGCCACAATAACGTGAATGAGTAGAATTGGTACCATGATTTGAAGATAATGATTATCTTTTCTTCTCTTTTCGGTTCCCGAAATAAATGAACTCTCCCATTTGTTTCTTGGTGCACGATAAATGTATATACCAGATTAATTCCGTGCCACATAAACAAAAGGAACATATGGGCTGCAGTATTTTTGTTTGTGTCCATAAGAGAAATGTGTGGTGCCTGTTTTTTTTCATAGCTGAGAACGATATTTAATCTCATCGTAACCATAAGACATATGGGAACCGACCAAAAAGCAAACCAAACATATGGGGAGCAGAAGAGGGAAGATGTGAAACATATGGGAAATCGAGTTTCTTGCTCGTAGTTGCATGCATAACATGTATAGAAGCATATGCTGGCCATGCACGATCAACGCGTTGCAGGTTCTAAAAGTTGACTGTTGTTAGCAAGGACGGAGCTAGTGTAGGCCTAAGGGGGGGCGGATGTCCCCACTCATTTAAAAAAAGATGTATGGTTGCGTTTCAATTCTCAATAATTAGTCCTAATTAAACTACAATTAAAAAAATTGGTAGCCAACTAAACTAGTTTACCGTTTTGGATCCCAAATGCCCTACCTGATGACAATTTAATTGACAAATAATTTAATTATGCCTCCCCGTTTTTCTAATCCTAGGTCGTTAATCCACACAAAACTCATCCCATCACGTACAACAAAGCAATTACAGTCCTCAACTTCTCCAAATTTTTCCAACCCTTTCATTCAACAACCACTCAATTGAATTTGGAGTGTTATAGACAGTTGGAGTTCAAGTAATCAATTATCAAAATTCAACACAAGAATTTTACTCCACTAGGTATTTTATACGACTTTACTTCATTAATTTGTTTTTGGCATTTCAATTTAGAATTTAGCTTTCTAATTTAGAGATCAATGGATGAATGATAACATGATTATTTTTATATAAAGAGATATTTAATGGTACTGGTAATGATATTGTTATGCAACGCTTTCAAAACATGAAAACGATTCGAGGAATAATGTAATATGTTGTATGAAAAACTTTATGGATTATATTAGTGTTTTGTTCAATAAATTCTTGAGATTTTTAATTGTGACTATATTATTTGAGGATGCCCCTGCTCATACAAATCTTTGACTTCGTCCTTGTATGTTGGATAGTATTATACAAGGCAGGAACCACAGCCACTTGGCATATCCCTCTGCAACTTGGAGCCGGAGAGAAAGTGCAACAAATTATCATACCAATCATACCCTTTTTTCTACTATAAAAGAATAATATTCTGGGATATAATTGATTTTTTTTCTCGAAAAATAGTTGAAAAAGTCCTAGTATATATTGCTAATATACCAGAAGCATCCTTAAACCTATTTAAGCATGTGTTATTGGAAATCATTACGGTGTAAGACCTTTCATGGTATATCAGAAAAAGTGTTTGTGATATCAATATATTAAAGGGTTATTTAGATATAGATCCTTACAACTCTTATTTTCTATATAAAAACTCATCTAATTATAAACATTCAAATAAAACCCAAATTTAAAAGTGATTGCCTAGGAAAGGAATTGACCTATTAATACAAAACATTTACAACTTGTACCACAATATTCAAAATAAATTAATAAATATTATTACTCACCTTAATTACAATAAACAAATAATTTATTGCATATTATTACCCCTAACACACACATATATATACATATATACGTTCAAATGTATATAGTACTACCATAAGCTCAATATATAGTTTACCTATATATATAGTACTACTATATATATATATATATATGTATGTATGCACAGTACTATATATATGATCAAACAGATTATACTAATTAATCTACCTATATGTAAATTTATGATGAGAAAATAACATATATTTTGTAAATATTTTATTTTGTATGTATCATCATATATATTGGGCACATTTTATTATTATATGTACAAAATAATAGGTAAAATGGTATTGAATAAAATAATAATATTTTTTTTTATGGAGGTACATTATTTTGGATACATTGGATTTGCTTTATTATGTAGGTAAATTATTTTGCATTTATTTTAATATAGTGGGGAAATTATTTAATTTTTTTTAAGCAATCTAACATTTTAAAATTCGAATAGCAGGTGCACTGAATCAAATAACATTTTTTGTAGGTAAATTATTTTGCATGAATTTTTACGTATACCAGGCTTCTTTTTTTTTTTTTTTGTTATATATATGTGTGTGAAATAATTTACCTACATTTATATGTAAAATATAATTTGTTGACTTAACTAAGCATGCATTATTACATATATTAGGCATGTTTTGTTGTTATTATATATTAGGCAATAAATTTATTATTTATTATTTTCGTAAAATCATTAATTCTCCCTTGCAATCTGTATGGAACTAATTGTGTACATCAAATAGGGTGTTTTGGGCATAGAAATTTTTTAAATGTGTAAAGTCAAATATAATTAATGAATTTGCTGATGTGTAAACTCATAAAAGGATCACACTCTCACAATGGATTAGAAATTTTGAATATAATACTAAAGTATTGGACTCATGTGTTCAATATATTAAACTCATAAGTATGTATTTAACTAATAAATATGATATCAATATATTGAGCTCACACTAGCACTAATATTTTAAATATCAAACTCAAATTACATAATTCATATATGTATATGTATATATATATATATATCATACTCACTCAAATTATCGTGAAAAACTTTACAAGTTACAAATAAAATAGCAATAGAATCAAGATGAAAAGTAGAGTGTGAAAGAAACAAAGTATCCAACAAAAAAGAAAAGCTCAATTAACTTTTTAACTTTTAAACTGTTAATGTTTTTATTTTGTAAGATGGGTATGATTGGCATCGACCCACACTTTATAAGCTTTTTTTATTATTGAAAGAAACCGATGCAGAAGTGTATCTTATCCTTATAAAGCGGCTCTCCTCGGACTGCATAATGGCCTGATATCAAACAACAGTCTGGAGATCACAAACTTTGGAGTGATACTTTGTAGTTGAAAAACCATTGACTAATGCCTTGTTTTTAACAGTTTATTTACAAGGAGTTTATAGCTTAGTTGGGTAAGAACACTCTTACTTGTACTTAAAGTCTCAAGTTCGAATCCCTTCTCTTCCAATGTCACGTGTACTAAAAAAAAAATACAATTTAATTCAAATTAAGTCTTATAGGTTATATGGATCAGATGAGTTAAGTGAATGCACAAGATGGTTCACATTTAATTAAGAGAATTAGTTGAATTCTCACGGGTAATATTTGTTGAAAGAACCAAAAACACATTAGATACTATTATCTTCTTTTGTTTGGGCCAAAAATTAGATGATAACTAGCTAATGCATTGATTAGAAATACCTAAATGTTAGGAAAATCTCACATATATACATTGAATCTTGAATTCGTTGCTCACTAGATAACCCTAATGTGACAATGACAAAATTCACCATATTTTTGTTGTTTGGTTTTGTGGCGGGTCGAATTTTCAAACAGTCAAAGAATTAACACACCACAGGGACAACCGGTCGGTCTGGTACTCAACAACACCGCTGAAACGTGTAGGCCCACTACCCATATTTTAGATTTCACGTGTTTTTGTTTCCAGTAACATTTCTCCATGCCTATATATATATTTATAGGCACCGCCAACTTTTTAAATCACTACCATTCCTACCTCAAAAAAGAAAACAAGAAAAAAACAAGTCTAAACTCTTTCCTACTGCAGTGATGGAAACCAACGTTGGCCTTCTCTCATTGTGCTTGCTAGTCGCCTTCATTCGTTTTCTGATCAAACGTTTTTGGCATCAAAGCGATAATAAAAACGATAGCAAAGTATTCAAGCCAAACTATCCACTTCCTCCCACTCCAAAATGCCTAAAACCATGGCCTATTGTCGGCAACCTCCCCGAATTGCTGGCTAACAAGCCCACATTCCGGTGGATACACAAGATGATGGACGAAATGAACACCGAAATTGCATGCATCCGTCTTGGGAACACGAATGTGATTCCCATCACTTGCCCTCAACTCAGCCGCGAAATCTTAAAGAAGCAAGACGCAATCTTTGCATCACGTCCGCTTAGCATTTCCACTTTTCTTATCACCAAGGGGTACAAAACTGCTGTTATGGTGCCCTTCGGAGAACAATGGAAGAAAATGAGGAAGGTAATAGCGAGCGAATTGCTTACTCCAATGAGGCACAAGTGGCTCACGGACAAAAGGGTTAAAGAGGCCGATCACATCATCAAGTATGTGTACAACCAGTGCAACAACAATGAAGGTGGTGGCATTGTAAATTTGAGACTTGCCACTCAACATTATTGTGCAAATGTGATTAAGAAAATGGTTCTCAACAAGAGGTACTTTGGGGAGGAAATGGAGGATGGTGGGCCTGGTTTGGAGGAACAAAAGTATTTAGAAAATGTATTTACAATGCTTAACTACATCTATTCATTTTCTGCATCCGATTACATTCCATGCTTGAGAGGGCTTGACTTGGATGGCCATGAGAAGATTATCAAGGATGCCATAAGAGATACAAGAAAATACCAAGACCCCTTAATCGAAGGGAGGGTTCGTGAACATCAGAAATTTGGCAATAACAAGGAGGCACACGACTTGCTTGACATTCTTATCTCTCTGAAAGATAAGAATGGCGAACCCTTACTGTCTCTGGAAGAAATCAAAGCTCAAGTCAATGTTAGTCTCTCTCTTACTATCTCTCTCAATTATTGTATTTTCATATGTATTACGTGCATGTTCTTATAACTATTAGGTGTAAATGCATGTATATATAGATAAATATTGCTAAGAATGTAAATGAATCGCAAATGCGTCAATAACAGTACAATAAACACAAAAATCGTTGTGTAATACTACATGATAGTGCTAGGCAGACTAAATTTATAGACAAAATTTGCAAATTTAATGATATGTTACCAATAGGGGATAAGCGCATTCATCAACACTTAAGTAATAATTCAATCATCAACTTTCATATCATCATTTAGTTTACAATATTTTGTCTACAAATTTAGTCTCCTAGCATTACCCAATACTATAGTGTTGTAAGTGTTGTTGCTAATTCATGTGTAATCTCAAATGCGTCAAAAACTGTACCACCATACAAGGTCTTTCCTTCCATCAACGTGGAATTCATTAACACATAATATAATCTCTTTTCTTTTTCGTCCATACGACTAAATTGAAATGATATGCATCTTCTGCCAGTTTTTCTTAGTAAGTACCAATGAATGATCAAGAAATTAACATGTATATTTGTTGTGTGGATACAGGAACTAATAATGGCAGCAGTGGACAATCCCTCAAATGCTGCTGAATGGGCAATTGCAGAGATGATAAATCAACCTGAACTCTTTGAGAAAGCAACACAAGAACTCGATGCTGTGATCGGAAAGAACAGACAAGTTCAAGAGTCGGATTTGTCGCAGCTCAACTTCGTAAAGGCCTGCGCCAGAGAAGCCTTCCGCCTCCACCCGGTGGCACCGTTCAATGTGCCTCACGTGTCTATGGCCGACACAACCGTCGGAGATTACTTGATCCCCAAGGGTAGCCACGTGCTTCTCAGCCGAGTCGGACTCGGCCGCAACCCTAAAGTTTGGGACGAGCCTCTCAAGTTCAAGCCAGAGCGGCACCTCAAGGACGACGGGTCAGGGGTAGTGCTCACCGAGTCGGAGTTGCGGTTCATTTCGTTCAGCACTGGGATGCGGGGCTGCGTAGCGGGTACACTCGGCACTGCCATGACCGTAATGCTGTTTGCTAGGCTTCTTCATGGGTTTACATGGCACGTGCCACCCACTGAGTCAAGCATCGAACTCACCGAGTCAACTAACGATCTCTTACTCGCGAAGCCATTGCTTGCATATGCAAAGCCACGTTTACCTGCTCATGTTTACCAAACGAAATGATTTGAATTGGGTCAAGAGAATCAGTTTCCGTCGGCATGCAAGATTTGATTAGGATCTTGTATTAAACTAAATAAGGTTATATAATATTTACTATCTAATGGGAGTTTGCACAAATACCCACCTAAAAGTACTTAGGGTATGCAAATTTACCGCTAAGTTTTTCTATGTGGCATATTCCTTTTTGTGTTAAAATTAGTCATGTGTGCATTCCATTTTCTTAAGAATATTAATTATGCTCCTTCTATCGTTGCCAATTAAAAAAAAAAGAAAAAAAAAGAGAGGATATTATGCTCCTTTCAATTCTATCTTTTTTCTCATAAAGTGTTCAAGAAAATCACCGAAGATGTTCCAAATTGTAATTGAGTTACCATTTCATAAATGTGGAGATGAGTTTGAGTTTAAGAGTTTGAAATAAGGCCTGTTGCCGTTCAGAGACTTCGATTAAGTTAACTCGTCTCCAACCTATATATCTGAGACCTTGTTAAAGTCTAGCTTTTTTAAGTTCATAAATTATTCTTGAATTGATACAACAGAGAGATGGCTTCTAAAGAATCAGAGAGAGACAGATAGAAAGTGAGAGATCGCGAAAGGTGAGAGGAGACAATAAAACATTATTTTGGTGTCGAAACTTGGACAGTGCTTAAACTGGATTCAACATGTATTTGTCCCGAGTATGGCTTCTAGTCTGAGTGCCATGGGATGGTTTGAGAGAAAAAGAAAATAGGTGTGCTATTATTGAAGGTTGCCAACAAACTAAATGTGTTTGAGTGAGTGTGAGAGTTGCGTATAAAACTGACTTTTTAACCAAATGATTGTGCACCGAGTGGAATGCTGGTTCGGTTAAGTTCTTCTTTGTGTCACAAGTGAACAAGGAGTTACAATTTAGTGTGATTTTGCTAGTATTTGCCTAGAAAGTCAACGAAATTATAATAGAAATTAAAACAAGAAATTGAATGCGATCATTTTATGATGAAGTCAAGATTACAAACGTTTACAAAAGTAAATCTAGGTTGATGAGCTATGCTACATGACTTAAAAAGAAAATAGACTTGAAAATGTAAAGTAGTAAACTCCAGCAAGATTCAGGCCATGTTAATTAGTAGTTAGCCGATATCACTGGTATCTAACTGGACTCAAACCGATATCACTGGTATCTAACTGGACTCAAACGGAAAACATTCCATCAAAGAGGTGATCAGGGTGGTTGGAATTGCATCTCAACCGAATCATACCAAGGGTCAGAGCTATAAAAATTTTAGATCTCAGGAATTATAGACAGTGTTTGCTTCAAAGGAAGACTTTGAGATTGTAGCTGAATAGCTAAAGGTTTTGCTGAAAAGAAGTTGGGTTGATTGAATAACCACTCAAGGTTTTGTATGATCGTATAGATTTAATTTGACAAATGTCTAAGCTTGAAGGCCTCTACCTCTATTATAGGTAGTTGAGAAGGAGCAATATGGATCTTATCATTGAGCAGGGGTAGATCGGCCATTTGGCTATCACTTACTGTAATTTCTGATCGGTGGCCTTTACCTTTGTCCTATGGAGTTTCAAACGAATAAATGCAGTAACATCATTCTGCTAGACGATGTGTTCATTGACATTTAAGGAGGTCAGATATTTTCAGGTTTGGTCGTCCGCATGGCAGATGTGCTTTGGGGAGCACCATGTTTGAGCCTTTGGACAAGTTGAGGTGAAATGAGTTGGTCGTTGGAGTGCTAAGATAAGATCCTAAATTGAGCTTAGAAATTGGTGGAACAGAATTGTGCGACTATGTAAATAAAAATAGATTTGCCTAATAGCAGGCCTTATTTTTCTTTATGGCCCAAACACATTCAAAAGAAATTATTAGGTAGTACAGTACTACCACATCAGCATATAGTGCTTCCATTTAAAATTTAACATGTGTACGATTATTATACAACTAGACTTAAACTTAAAATTACCATAAAAATGAAATTTAAAGGAAACAAAACTGCGGCAAACTCGCATTCTTCCTCCTACCCTCTCTTTCCTCTCTCTCTGATGCACTGACCCTCGCACACTTGTTCCCCATGGACGAGAGCTTTGCCAGACTCGTTGAGGTTGCGCCTGGACGGAAACCCATGTCGTCTACTGATTTCCTGCAGAGGCTGCCGTCCGATTTAAAACGCGATGTTTGATTTTGGTTTATTTAATTTTGCATCTGAAGGTTTGATTTTGGGTCCTCTACTTTTGCATCTGAAGGTTTGATTTTCTGCCGTCCGATTCTAAAATGTGACGCCAACGCCGACAGCCAAGGCTGCAGAATTATTTTTCATTTTTCTCTTTTAAAGTTTTTATGTTTTAAGAATAAAATGGATATTTAATCCAACTGTAAATAAGTTGTATATATGGCAGATTTTGAGTATAAGTATCACCGCTGGCGTGGTGATACGGTACCACTCTATAATTTCTTCACATTCAGCCAAAAAAGAGATGAATTGACATTTTTGATTTAGACTTAGTCAACACACACAGCATTTTTAGAGAAAATTCAAGCTAATTTTTGTGTTAGTTAATGTCTATTGAATTTATTATTTTAGAGTTGAATGTTGTTATTTTACTATTTATTATTTATTATTATTATTAATAGGGAGGGAGAAGATTTGAAACTATTACAATAATTTAGGAGATGGAGACTTTTAAACCCAGGATGCAAGAATAGAAATCCAATAACCTATCTACTATAATATTAAATCGCATGCATGCAAATATTATTTTAATTAACCTTGTTCGCTTCATACTCATATTACACCAAACTATATACATGCATATTTATATAGTCAATTCAATTATAAAAAAAAATATATGTATCAAATTCAACACCCAGTCGAATACATGAGACTAGACCATCTAAAATTATTTAAAAATCAAACATGAGACCTAGTCGATATATCATGGAGGGAAAGATTCACTAGTAAAAACAACCCTCTTCCGCGGCGAAACACATATCGTTGCGCAAAGTCTTGCACAATGAAATTTTGCGCGACGAAACACACATCGTCATGCAAAGTCACTTTGCGCAACGAAACTTTAAACTTTGTCATGTAAAGTCTTTACAAAAATAAAAAAATTATTTTTTAAAAACTTTGTGCGACGAAAACTAAATATTTCGTCACCTAAACCCAATTTATTTTCTTTTTTATATAATTTTATATTTTAAATTGTAAAATAAATTATTTTTACAGTTTTTATTATTTTTTAAAAACTTTGCACGACGAATATTAATGTTTCGTTGTCACATCCCGGTCCGGACGCTCACCATAACCCGGGCTCGACTCCACCGTAGCACGATATTGTCCGCTTTGGGCCCCGACCACGCCTTCACGGTTTTGTTTCTGGGAACTCACGCAAGAACTTCCCAGTGGGTCACTTATCATGGGAATGCTTTCACCCCCAACTCGCTTAACTTCGGAGTTCCTACGGAACCCAAAGCCATTGAGCTCCCAAAAGACCTCGTCCTAGGTAGAGATGAGAATATACATAAAAGGCATAGAGGATCTACTCCCCTGGGCGATGTGGGATGTGACATTCGTCGCCTAAACCCTTTATATATATAAATTTTTATTGTTAACCTAATTTATTTTCTTTATTTTTTTATCATTTTCTCTGCCAACAAATCAACATTTCATCGCCTAAACCCTATTTATTTTATTTTATTTATATTTTAAATTGTAAAATGAAATTATTTTCTTTTTTTATTATATTTTAAAAACTTTGCGCAACGTATACTAATATTTCGTAGCATAAACTTCGTTTATTTTATTTTTTTATTTAATTTTATATTTTAAATTGTTTAATAAAATTTATTTCTATAAATTTTGCGCGACAAACCAATATTTCGTCCCGCAAAATCGTTAAATTTGGGCGGGTGCTGAAAATGGGACGTGGGAAATTTAATTTTAAATTTTTTTTAAAGCTTTGCACGACCAATATTTCATCGCGCAAAGTTTTGCACGACGAATAAATTTTTCATCGCGCAAAACCCTAAAAATTTGGGTGGGCTCCAAAAATGGGGTGCGGGAATTTTTTTTAAAATTTTTTTAAGACTATGCACCAATCTTTCGTCGCTCAAAGTGATACGGTTTTTAAAACCAAAATAAATCCTTCACAATTTTCTCAATGTATCTCTCTAGTTCTCTTACATTTCATCTCTTTCCCTCTCCTCAAATCCGACCCTCTGTCTCACACTCAATCTTTCCTCTCTTTCTCTCTCTCTCTCTCTCTCACTATCTCTTCTCTCCCTATCTCTCACTTATTCCTCTCTCCCTATCTCTCACTCACTCTCAATCTTGCCAAAGCGCGCGTATTTTCTCTCTAAATTTTAATTTATTTCTCATTAATGTGTTTTTGGAGTTAATTTTGGGTTTGGGTGGGGTTTGGGGTTGGGAATAGGGTGAGGGGTGGACTTTGGTGTCGGATTTGGGGTATGCCGATTTTAGGGGAGGTTATGCCCATTTTTTGGTATTATTTTATGTTGTTTTTTTGGTTATTTGACCATGTTTTTTTTTTTTTTTTTTTTTAGGGAATTGTCAGGACTTTGACGGTGAAAGTTGAGGAGTTGAGGATTATGACGGTATCAGTGTCACATCTCGGCCTGAGCCCCCACCACATCCTGGGCTCGACTCCACCGTAGCACGATATTGTCCACTTTAGGCCCCGACCATGCCCTCATGGTTTTGTTTATAGGAACTCACACGAGAACTTCCCAGTGGGTCACCCATCCTGGGATTGCTCTTGCGCGAACTCGCTTAACTTCGGAGTTCTGATGGAACCCGAAGCCAGTGAGCTCCCAAAAGATCTCGTGCTAGGTAGAGATGGGAATATACATATAAGGCTTACAAAATCCACTCCTCTGGGTGATGTGGGATGTTACAATCCACCTTCCTTAGGGGCCCGGCGTCCTTATCAGCACACACTTTCGGCCAGAGATTGGCTCTGATACCAAATTGTCACATCCCGGCCTGGGCCCCCACCACATCCTGGGCTCGACTCCACTGTAGCACGATATTGTCCGCTTTGAGCCCCGACCACACCCTCACGATTTTATTTCTAGGAACTCACACGAGAACTTCCTAGTGGGTCACCAATCCTGGGATTACTCTCGTGTGAACTCACTTAACTTCGGAGTTTCGATGAAACCCGAAGCCAGTGAGCTCCCAAAAGGCCTCATGCTAGGTAGACATGAGAATATACAAAGGCTTACAGGATCCACTCCCCCGGGCGATGTGGGATATTACAATTAAACAATATCCTCCGCCGCCACCACCACAATAGACTTGTATTAGGATTTTATTATTGTAATTTGTTAATTTATATGTACAATTTTAATAAAATGTATATTATGGATAATTTGATCACTATTTTTCATATGTAATTTTATTTTGAATAATTCAATTTAAATTAAAGTAATTAAAAAATAAAGTCATGCAATTAAATTAAATTCAAAAAATCTTGTGCTACCAAATATTTTGTCACACAAACAATTACTATAATTGAATTAAATAATGGAAATAATAAAACAAAATTTTAATTTAATTAAATAAACAAATAAAAAACAAAAACTTTCGTCGTGCAAAATCTTGCGTTACCAAATATTTTGTCTTGCAAAATATTAAATTAATTTAATTAAATCAAAAATCAAAAATAAAAAACATTGTGTGACGAAATATTTCGTCACGCAAAGTACATTTGCGGGATGAAGATTAATTTTCGTTGCACAAATCCTATCTTCACGAGCTTTGCGCGACAAAAATTTCGTCGCGCAAGGTTTTCAGCAATGAAATCTTACTTTGTGCAACAAATCTTATTTCGTCACGCAAAGTGCTTTTTGTAGTAGTGAGATAAACCATGTGGTTGAGACTACACTTAGTTTTGTAATTCGGATCTTCACTGGATCCTCTTTGTGAGGATCTCGGGGATCCGTGAATTGTGTCCGTTCATCGTACATCATGCGGTTATAAATCATTTTAAATATTTTTATTTAAAATTAAAACGCAAACAGTATCTGACAAAAACTGACCGCACGATATACGATAAACGGATACGATTCACATATCCACAAGATCCTCAAAGGGATCCGGAGAAGATGCTGTTGGGGGAAAGATACACCGGGGGAAAGAGATCCTTGCAGGTTTACTTGTTTGGAATATGAAGAGTCAAGAAACGACTAATTACTTTCTGTGTTGGAAGAAATGCGACTTCCCATGCGGAAATCAATAATAGGAGAGAAGGAATGGACGTAAGCCCTAATAAATCTATTTTTTGGGTTTGTCTTTGTTGGGTTATGGATTGTCCGGTAAAATTCACGTATTTTTTTGTTCATTTTTTATTAGAATACGTACGAAAAGTTAATAACTATAGCAATTTTAATATTAACAACAGGAAACTTCATTTTAATCATTTGCAAGGATGATTTTTAGACTAAAACTATGAGTAAGATCAAATTTTTGTTTTAGTTCCTTGACACATTAATCACCTTATTTATTAATTATATTTTGATGTTTTAATTATTTCTATTTTTCTTCCTAATTTTAATGCATTAATTATATTTCATTACAATTCTAATTTTTATTTCATTCATCGTAATATATTTTGTTGTAAACATTAGATAAACTAATTTTTGTTATACAATATATTTCGATGTACTTTGTCTTCTTCATTTAGGTACTTTAAATTCATAATAATACATTTCGGTGCATACATTTAGATACACACAATTAGGTACACACATTTCGGTACATATATTTCAATACAAACATTTATGTACATTAATTAAATATAATATATTTTGGTACATACATTTTGATGCACACATTTAGGTACATTAATTCAATATAACCCAAATAAATCACATAAGTCCGGATTTAACACCAAAATCACTTCTTCCCCCTTCTAATTGGTTCCCTTAACTCACATAAATATGAATGGCCTCTTTCCCACAAGATGGGAGTTTAAAATAAATTTAAAATCTATAGTTTAGTAACACAACTTCAGATATTCGTATCCATACCGTTATAATCTGGACTCGCAAACGGCTTTCGCCTATGCGCTCGTAGTTTCAAGATCTATTCGAATACATTACTTGTGACGTCGAAAGGTCAACGAATTTTAGATAATTACTTTCCAAACTTCGTAACTAATTTAATTAAAATCTAAATTGTAACATCCCGTTCCGGGATTTTTAAAACGTACGCGTGAATTTACAATTTTATCCCCTAGTTGTTTCTACGTGTAGTTTTGTGTTGTGTGGTGTAGTAGGACCACACACACACTCATACACCTCGTTTCACTCTCCCGGGATTCCCTCCCTCTTTTCCCTCATTCCTGTCTCTTCTCTGTCTCTCTCTCTCTCTCTCTCTCACTCTCCCCGAGTTCTTCTTCTTCTTCCTTCAACACACGGACCACACATACAAACCTACTCAAATCTTCACCAATCGAGAAACCAAGACCACCATCGTGTTCGTGGAGCTGAGAGGAGTCCAGTGGTACCATTTTCAGGTAAGGAAAACACCATTTTCACGTCGATATCACGAGGTCCGATTATTGCACTGTTCATGCAAACCTAATCTAGCTTGTTTTAGGAGATTCTAAGCTTGTAGTTGTGTTTGTGAGGTTCCCAGGAGCCTCGGAGTGGTTCGTTGGTTGAGTTTGGACGTCGGGAAGGCTAGGTTCGAAGTTGGCCGAACTTGGATCGTTGTTGCAGGTGAGATTCCTTGATTTTTAGGCCTTAAAAGTAGTCCAACGTGATTCTACTAGTCCTAAGCTTCATTTTGGTATAAAGAACGTGAAAAATGGTTGAAAAACGAAGGAGAAAACTTAGTTTGAAAATTACCCAGTTTTCCGGCGCCGTCGCCGGCGCCGGCGTCTCGCCGGAGAAGAAAGGAGAATATTCCGTTAAGTCTAACGGAATATTCCTAACGGCAGTAACGGAATCTGGTTAGATTTGACGGAATATTCCGTCAGTTAACGGAATATTCCTGACGGCGTCTGTTGACACCGTCAGTGTGCAGGTCACGTGGCCGCGCGTGGGGGGCGCGTAGGTCCGTGCCTTGGCCGGCGCGTGGGGGCGCGTGCGTGGTCCAAAAATTATTCTAAAAATATGGGTGTGATCCTGAGGTTGTGTAGATCACGTTGGTATATCCATTTGTCCAATTTGAGCAATGTATGAGAAGTTATTACGAGAAGTTGCTTAGGTGGTTTTAAATTAATGTTTTCGTAACTTTGTCGCGTATAGGTGATTCCTATTCCGAGGACGAGCGTACGCACTCGAGGCAGGGGGGCTACGACCCTTCTAATTATCCGTGAGTGGGCTTTTGTTTTCCGTATATACCTATATACCTCTAAATTCCCAGAAATAGAATAGAAAAGGTTATTTGTTTTATGCCATGCATCATATGAATGACGTTTACGCATTATCACGTGCATTGGTAATTGGCATACATTTATAAATGTGTATTTGGTGCTGTGGACGCACAGGTAAGTGCCAGGTAAGCGGTATTCATGTGGTTATGCATTCCTGTTTATTATGCAATAGTAGTCTGAAATGCTTAGAGAGCTCATAATCTGCACCCCCGGTGTTAGTGCTCCCGCCCAGAGAGGGGCAGAGTCCTTCACGTGTATGTTCACCAGCACCACACGCTCGCCTTGGATCCAAGTTAGGTGCAAGCCTTGTCGTGCAGACCACATTAGGTGGTTCCGACTCGTAGGTGACCCGCGATTATTCGCATAGTCTTCACGTGATCGTAGCACTAGAGCGTATTTATATTACACCCAGTCTTGTCGTACAGACCACGTTAGGTGGCTCCGACTTGTGTGCAGATTCAGATATTGAGTTGAGATTGGAGCTCTATATGCAGCGGTACATGTCACGTTAGGTGACTCCCGGCTGCCAGATTATGTTATTGATGTGAATTACGCTTGAGCATTTATATTTGATTATGAGATTCTGTTGTGGCATATTCTCAAGCATGAATGGCATATCATGGAGCATGATTGACATATCTATACATACGTATATATGTTCATTTTCTGGGAAGTATACAGGTTTTACGGCGAGGGGTTAGAATGTATTTTGCTAAAGAGTTTTCAAAGAACTTTGTTTTTGCCCACTCACGCTTTTGTTTTGCGCCCCTCCAGGTTCTAGTGATCTAGCGAGTTCAGTGGTTTATCCCAGAGGGCGTCCCGGCATTTCTGACAGACATTCACCATTGTAGGGTCACCTTCGGGTGTACATATCTCGTATCTTTCCTTTTGGACTGTTGTAGACTTGCTCTGAATTGTGTCTCACTTACACTAGTACTTTGTATGTTATTAGGTTTTTAATTATTCGTACTTTTATATTACCTTCTTAATAGCTTCCGCACGCGCACATGGCTACGTCACCTTCACGTGACGGCCAGCATGCCCTGATCTCGGTCGGGGTGTGTCATAAATCCAAATAAATTAATATAATTTCTCGAAAAATAATATAAAATCTCAATAATACAAATATGTAGATTATAATAGTGAAATCTAGAAACAGGATTTCACACTAACCGACATCAAGTTACAACTAAACAATTAAAATAATAACCTACTGTCGGCCTTGACCGACACCACATACCATTAATAAAAAAATAAAAAAAAAAGTCTATCTCAATTCCTCTGTCGACGACCTCCACTACTATTTCTGGCCGCTACTCAGTTCCTCCTCCTCCATTTCGTGCTGCCTGCCGATCAACATGTCTTTTTTCTGGATTCCGGAACGACACTGAGTGAGTGAAAGATCACCGTTGCTTGATGGAACTGAAAAGATCCTTATACGAATGCTTAGGGGCATCAGGCTGTGAAACTATCTCCATAACCTTGTAAGACACTTCAGGATTCAGTAATGCCTCTACAGCCACTTCTGCAACTAGGTCTCTAGAGATGTTGCCTTCCGAGAGAGTGTCCTATCAAGAGGGATCATAGACAACATTAAGTTAAATCAACACGGGTTTTCGTACTTAACAAGATTAAATGGGGAGAGTTCTCAAAGTGTGACGAGGTGTTACCTTTGGCTCCATTACAAGATTTCCGGTTGGAGGGTCGTTTCTTAACCCACTGGGCCTTATAATCGTGTAGTTTATACCAGACTTCTTGATATAATTCTCTGCCTAAAGCTTTGCTATTAAGGTGAGCCTAAAAACATTGAGGAAGATGTAAGCTGGGTTGAGAATCTGCCCCATTGCTGCTCCATTGACCAATTTTGGGAGAGATGAAGGGAGAAGGGGAGAAGAACAGGAGAAGGAAAGGGGGAAGAAAAAGAAACTGGGGAAGTGATGGTCGCCGCCGTTGCGGTGAGGTTGAGGAGGACAATGCTTCGAGGTTGTGTTGGGTTGCTGATGCTATTGTAGGAGGAGAGTGGGAGGTTTTTGAGTGGGCAACATCATGAGGGGAAGAAATTGGTGGTGGTGGTGAGGTGAGGAGTGATGGATGGAGAGATGCAATGAGTGGAGAGAAGATAGAAAAATGAGAGAAAAGTTTGTGACAGAGAGGTAAAATAATAGGAAATGGAGATTTGAAATTTCCAGTGAAAAATTTTGGGAAATTTTTCAATCCCACCTCTTTTTCATCTAAAAAATAGTAGGAAATATCCCCCCAAAATTTTGTCACGTAATAAAAACACCAACCTGTCATCTACAACCGACAAGAAGTTTTAAAATATTTAAAAATAATTATTAGTGTCGGGTAGAAGCTACATGATTCTCTTTTTAATTGACACTAACTTTATGTCGGTTGAAAGCGACACGGTTTTCTTTGTATACGACTCCACTATGTTAGTTATAAGCGACACTAACAGTCTATGTCGGTTTTAAGCGACATAGACAGTTTATGTCACTTATACCCGACAGTAATTCCGACACTAAGTAAAGAGGGCGTCGGAAATGTCTTATCTGCTAATATTTTATATAAAACTAACACCAACTAGTGACACAACAAGCCACTTTTGTAGTAGTGGATGCATGTTAAGAACATATAACTAATACTGATTGAGTTTAACCACCTAGGTATGTATGCACCGCGGTCTCTAACATGGAATCTAATTTAGATCACAATTAAGTTACCTTAGAACAACGTACATTGGTTGGATTATAAGCTTTGATAGACCTTCAACCGAATAACTTGATAGAATCAACCAATCTTAACAGCTAAGACTCAACTTGCTTATGATGACTGTGGTTACTAGGGGTGGTTCGGTATGGGATCCCATACCGAAACCCTTGTCCCGATTCCCAAACCGAAATTTTTGGGAATCCCAAATTCAATACCAATCCCAAACCAAATTTTCGGGAATCCCAATTTTCGGGAATCCCGAAATAATTTCGGGATTTCGGGACAAATCGGGAATCCCGAAATGTTTTTGGGCTTTTGGACTAAAATTTGACATATTATGTTTTTGGGCTAAAATTTGACATATTATGTTTTTGGGCTAAAATTAAATTTCAATCTACCCACTACCAATTTGTGCACAAAGTTTCAATTTGCCCACTACACATGCATCATGCATGCAATAAAAATAAATTATGTACCAAACCCAAAACCAAAAATAATAGTTACAAGTCAAGGTTTTAAAATAAATAAAGTAACAAACTCAAAAGCAAAAATAATAGTTACAAGCCAAGGTTTTAAAATAAATAAAGTAACAAACCCAAAAGCTAAAAAGCAAAACTTAAAGTCTATAAATATTGTTGGCCTCTTCGGCCCCTTCGTCCCCTTGATCTTGTTGATGCTTGTGGTTGCTCCCTTCTTGTTGGTACTTGTACTCTTCCCCTTGATGTTAATGGTTGAGCCCTTCCTCTTGCAATGGGTGGTCGTGGAGGTAGTGATTGATTTTGACGTTGTTGAACTTCAACTTGGAGTGGTCGAGGAGGTGGAGGTGGCATTTCATTTTCTTGTGTTGTATTCTCCTCACCTCCCAAATTAGCCGTGCCTAAAACAATAAACCACAAATCATTTACATTGAATTATAGTCTAATAGATAATAAATACTAAGAAAATAAAAGAGGAAATTAAATTGTTTACTTACTTCTTTCTAAGCGTTCAAGCTCCTTGTAGAAATGGAATTCGTCAAGTGTAGGCTCCTTATAGAAACAAAATTCTTTTCCTCTAAGCCAATCACTAGTACACACTAAAGCCTCAACCATTTTAGGTGTTAAGGAAGTTCTAAAAGGATCAACAACTCTCCCACCAAGACTAAAGGCATTCTCACTAGCAACGGTGCTACTAGGAAGGGCCAAAACATCTTTAGCAACTTTACTAAGAGTTGGATATTGAGCACAATTTCCTTTCCACCAATCCAAAAGATTGAAACCCTCATATGTTAGGCTTTGATGTGGATCATTGAAATACATATCCACTTCATTGGCTATCTCATTTTGTTGTGCCTCCGCTCTCTTTCGTTGGATCTTCTTTGTCATCCTTGAAGCAACATCAATATCTACAATCACACCCCCCCACATCATCTAGTACAACACTTGATCTTTGCTCCACATTTGAGGTAGCACTACTACTAGTACTACTAGTACTACTACTACTAAGGACCACTCCCTCCTTGTATGCATTATACAACTCGGTTACATAGCCTTTAACCCTTACTTTCTCCTCCCTTATTTTGTCCCATCCATAGCCGAGCTCTTCTAAATTTGTCTCCAACATATCAAATTTGTACCTAGGGTCGAGTACTTGGGCTACAAAGAGAATAGGATTCACCTTTTCAATGTGACCCCAATATTTGTCAAACTTGAGCTTCATTGAGGTAGCCACACTTTGCAAAGTGGCATTAGAGGCGTTTAAAATTTGTTCTTGTATCTCCACTTGCAAGGCAATCACTGTGCTAAGTATTAAGTGTGACGTTGGAGTAAGGGTTGCACTCAATGTCAAGGTGGCATCATAAAACTTTTTAAGAAAGTGAGCAAAACTCATCGACCTTTCCCAATCATTCACCTCCGGAGGACCCACCCGCTTAGTCTTTCTTGTCACCCCATCAACCTCTTTCGAGACCTCCTCTTTAAAGTAAGCAATAAAAGAGTCACACTCAAAGGCCATCTTAGAGAACACTTCTTTAAACTTGAAAGCACTATTAAGCATCTCATATGTGGCATTCCACCTTGTGACAACATCAAAAGGGATACTTGACATCCTATCAAATCTCAACAAGACACAATATTCCCTAAAAGACTCCAACCTTGCCAGGGATGAGTGTATAAACTTCACACAATTTCTTATGGCATCAATTTCACAACTAAGCTCCGTCATTCCATCCTTAACTATCAAATTGAGGATGTGACAAGCGCACCTCATGTGCAAGTGAGCCCCGTCAAGTAAAAGAGTACCATTTGACTTGAGTCTTCTTTTCATGT
Source organism: Pyrus communis (assembly GCF_963583255.1). NCBI lineage: Eukaryota > Viridiplantae > Streptophyta > Magnoliopsida > Rosales > Rosaceae > Pyrus > Pyrus communis. The sequence goes on along the minus strand of NC_084810.1, from coordinate 23,986,126 downwards.
ATGCAATGGCGGTGTCATTTGCACTAGCATTGTCAACGGTAATGCTAAACACCTTGTCAATGCCCCAATCATTCAAGCAAACCTCTAGACATCTTCCAATATCATCACCCTTATGAGAAGTAACTTGGACAAAGTTTAGGATCCTCTTATGCAACCCCCAATTAGTGTCCAAAAAATGGGCCGTGATGACCATGTAGTTTATCATTTGAATTGAGGTCCAAGTGTCGGTTGTAATGCTCACTCTCAACCCCTCAATCACACTTTTTATTTTAGCCTTCTCTTCAACATACAACTCCAAAACCGCCGCCGCCACCTTATGCCTATTAGGAAGTTTGTATTTTGGATTCAAATCACGAATAAAATCTCGAAAGTCTTCTTGATCAACCACCCTAAAAGGCATCTCCGCTATTATAATCCACCTCACACATCTCCTATCAAGTCTTTTTTGATTGAAAGTGTGAGTGACAACCGGACCTCCCATCCTCGCTTGTGTCAATGTAGGTTGCTTCGGATCCACATTCTCAAAGAGACTAGAACCCGGGCATTTCCTCAAATGCTTAAGAATTCCCGTCGTCCCATGAATTATAGGGTGTGCCGGTACTAAGAGTTTGCAATGCTTGCATTCGGCCATGAAAGATTTCTCCCCATTATTATCGGTGATCGTTACCCTCTTAGCATCATTCCACGCCGGACTTGGACCCTTTCTCCTATTGCCCTTTTTCCGAGGAGGACTCTCCCATTGTCTCACTACTTCTTCTTCTTCTACTTCCTCTTCCCCCTCTTCCCCCTCTTCCCCCTCTTCCCCCTCTTCTTCTATTTGTTCTAATGCAATATCCTCCTCCATATCCGGATCATCATCCCAACAATCTTCATAATAATCATTATGCAAATAATCTTGAGGTGAGGGAGTGCCTAGTTGAAGGGTACCACTAGGTTGGGTTTGTTTTCGTTTTCCTAATACCGAGACCATAGGTGTACTAGATTGGCTACTAGACCCGTCCATCCTAAGTCCTAACAAATAAAATAACAATGCACATTAATATATCACAACCACAGTTCAGCATATATCCAAATTCCAATCAATAAATAAAATAAATGGTTCAAAAATCTGAGCATTCAACATAGAAAATTGACATAGTTAATCTAAAACTATACTTAATTAATTTCCCCACATTTCCTCAGTCATGTAATTTTCTCTAGATGAAAATATATAAATTTTACGTTCATTTACTTAAAAACATCAATTGCCGAAAGAATTCCCCTGTATATAAGAAGAAAAATGGAAAAAAAAAAAAAAAAGGACACATTTGTCGAAAATAATAGGAGGAAAATATATTGGTTCAGTTACACAGCATCAAAACACTTACTAAGACAATTGGAGGAGCTATCACCACAAGTAAATAATATTAAATGCAAGAAACAAGAAACAAAAAAGAATGTAAGAACTTACGTCAATGATTTCCCGTTAAAGACAATTGGAGGAGCTGCCACACGAAAATACAAAATCCAATGTGGAGCTGCCACACGAAAACTGATTAAAATCAGATTGGTAAGTCAAGCATAATAAGTCAAATAGATACAGTATCAGTACATACCATATAGAACATGAAAAACCAACCAAACTTCAGGGCACTATCTGTCCTGCAAGTTGGAAAAAATACACCTCAACACAGTCAGCAGTGCTTGATATTACCGGGTTCAGTTTAACAAATAAAAACAACACATTACATTTCCATCCACATAGATAACAGTGACATCATACAACTGATTATCTACCTATTTGTACAACAAATGAGATGGGACAAGGTCCCATAGATCATAAACTTCTTCATAAACTATAAAGATGCATAAATGCAGCAGTATATTTTTTAAAATAATTTGTGTTTGCTTTTCCTTATAAAAGAACATTTTTTGCATCTAAAACTTGTATTTGTTTTTCATTTTTTAGATCTTTTTTGTGGCGTTTGATGAGTAAAAGCTTTTAGGTTGATTATTAATGTGTGCATACCTATTGCAGTTGACTGAGAGTTGCAAAGTGGTTCCTTCAAGTACTTGCCTAGTTGCAGAAGCGTGAGAGCTGATTTATGTGAAGAACCTTGTGACGAGTCTGAGGTCGACGCTGCTGCACAGATTAAATCTATTTCAGATTCAGAAATGTATAAGTTATTAACTCCAAATGTATAATTGATCCAAAAGAATATAAACTCCAAATGGATAGATTCATCATCCATGTAAAAAGTTACAACAGACAATCCACAAATTGACACAAGGTAAAAGTTACAATAACAACAAATAACCCACAAAAGTTGTGGAAACGGTCTTACTATTTATGTTTGACCCCATTATGATATCAATGAAATATACCTTCCACTCGTGCTGGTATTTGGAGATTAAAAAGCACAAGAATTTTTGTTTATTAGTGATTGGTAATCAAGTGAACCACTTATTAGTCACTGAAACAAGGTATACCATGCACAGTAGAAACAGAAACAAGACCACAGGCTGGACAAGTGATGTACCACAAGAAATATAGTAGTTCGTAGATATAAGTTGATCCAAAGAAATGTAATCTCCAAAGGACGGATTCATCATCCCATACAAACAATAAATACAAGACCACAGGCTCTCTAATTATCTGCTACCCTAGGCTCTCTAATTATTCCTTTCAAAATCTAACATCTTAGTAGAAAGCACCTTATGTCTAAAACTTTTACGGATTTTCCCCTTGGTATAATCTGGATTTTTCAGTTTTTTAGTTTTCAGGTTGGACTGGTTGGTCTCTGCACTTTGTGGGGATTTCTAGGTTGTAGTTATATCTGCTATTTTTTACCTTTGTTTGTCTCACTTCGTAGTTGTTTTGGCGGACCTCTAGTCAATCGTGTCCCCTCCAGTAATGCTTATCATTTTCTTTGATAAATTATATTTCCTATAAAACATGGAAAAACAAAAACTGGCATAAAAAAGCGTCTTAAAAATCTTAAAAATCGGGAAGTCACTGGAAAACTTTGAAGGGTCAGTAAAACTAGAGAGAGAGTGAAACTCAGACTCAGTGCTAACGGCATAAATTAATTACCTAATTTGGGTGAGAGTGAGACTCAGACTCAGTGCTAGATTGAGAGTTCTGTCTGTGAGGGAAAATTGCCCGAGAGAGAGAGAGATCGCAACTCGCAAGTGTCGCCGTGTCGGAGACGATTCGTGAAGGAATCGTGAAGGAAGGCTGGAGAGTTCTGTCTGGCGATTCGTGTCGGAGACGATTCGTGAAGGAATCGTGAAGGAATCCTGTCGGAGACGATTCGTGAAGGATGCTTTGGCGTGGCGCCGGTGGCTGGGTGTTGATTTGTGAAGCTGGGTGGTGGTGATTCACTGATTTCTGGTGAAGGAAAGCTGGTGGCTCATGGCTGCGTTTCAAGTTTCAACTTCAAGCTACGGAAGAAATGGGATCTAATCTAACCTAAAAACAAATGAACGGCATAGATTAAATCTAAAACAATGAACGGTTGAAATAATTTTCTTATAATTAAAAAATAATATATATATATATATATAATATTTATTTCTATTCGGTATGGGAATACCGAAAAAATGGAGATGTAATACCGAATCCCATACCGAAAATTTCGGTTTGGTTCGGGATTACATACCGAAATTTTCGGGAATTTTGGTTTGGGATTTTTTTGGTTTGGGATCGGGATTTTTTCGGTTTGGTTTGGGATTTTTGGGATTTTTTTCCAGCCCTAGTGGTTACGGATAGGGTGAAATTCCTCATAACCTCTCTGGATAAAAAAGAATGGACAACAGTGATTTACCACCAGTTATCCTTCTTTTATAAAAAAAAAAGAAAAAAAAAGAAAAAAAAAAGAAAAAAAAAATAATAATAATAAAATAAGAAAAGAGAAAAAAAAAATTAAAAAACAACAATCCATTGTCACTAGATTCAATGTTTGTTGTTAGAACAGACACTTAAATAATACTCTTCCATATTGTCGCTTAGTACTATGGTCTAGGGATATTTCTCTTATCTTGTAAGTGAGAGGTCTTAGGTTCAATTCTTACCAAATGCGAGTTTAAACCACATTATTGTTAGCCCATTGTAAGGTTAAGCCCACCGCTTCCCCCTTAGTGTAGATAATATCGTTTGTTTAAAAATATATATATATATATATATATATATATATATCTTCTGTATTATAAGATCACTCCATTAAGAGTCAAGAACGTCGAAGCATTGAAAACTATTGCTCCATCCAAAATTATTTCTTTCCTGCTTTTTTATTATTTTATCTTTGTGTGTCAGATTATGATTTACAAACGAGCCAAATAAATATGGGCTCGTTAACAAGTGCTTTTAAAATAATTGACAGCGTTTTTAATGAAAATACTTTTGGAATCAATTCTTAGTAAAATGACAATAAATCCTAAGGAAAAAAAAAACATTATACTGCTTCATACAAGAAGTACTTTAAATACTTTTGTAACCTAAAGACATTTTCTATAAAAATGGTTTTTAATCATTTATAAGCAGTTCAAGCCTTTGCATGTGGGCTAATTGGAGGCTTTTGTACGAAAGGGTAAGGAATTGGGATTATAAAGGGTAAGGTCCCAAGTTTTGACCCAAAAGAAAAAGAGCAAGGCCCAATGACCCGTAAATGTATACAGAAACCTTGTAGCCCAATGGCGGCTATGAACATGTTCTAGGGCTCAGATCCGATTCGTCACCGAGGCTCTCTCTCTCTCTCTCTCTCCCCACTACACAATTCAAGCTCTGCGCGCTCTCTCTCTCTCTCTGCGCGACCATGCTTTCAGGGGACATTCCACCGAACCAAACCATATACATTAAGAACCTCAATGAGAAAATCAAAAAAGAAGGTAACTCAATCTTTGCCCTATCTCTTGTTCCCTTTGTTTGGTTGCCGAGAAAATCACAAAAGAAAGAAACTACAGGAAAATTAAATGTTGGGTCTCTAATTTTAAACTCACCATAGTAATTTATAGCACGCAAAATTTAAGCTTTATTTTTGTAATTTTGAATTTTAAGTTCTCTTAGTACTACTTGGGGTTTAGGGTTTTGGTTTAAATTGGTGAGTGCAAGCTCAGAAGCTAGGGCATTTGTGAATTTAGTGGACATTGGGAATAGTTGGTGATTGAGAAATTGGTTGCAGATTGAATTGGATGCTTAAATTTACTCAGGTTGAATTTGATTGATGAATGTAAAAGGAGGGTTTAGATTTAACCATTTGATATACATGGTATATTGAATTCTCAAGGGATTCAAAGATTTTCAATTTCATTTAATCAAGTTTATTACTTCTAGCGTCTCATCATATAGTTTATATGAAGAATCAATTCAAAATTTCATCATCTGAATCCACCAAACCAAATGCAACGCTAGACAATTTGTTGTTCGTAAATTGATTCTGGTTCACCGGGGTGCTTTTATGGATCATAAAATTGAGAAAGCGACGCTATATAGGCAAGAGAGTAATCACAATTTTCTTATCGATGTTGGTCTTGACACCTTGCTTCGGTTTTTTGCATTTGAATTTTGAATTGTCTAGCAAGAAAAGATGCTCTCTACTACCTTTAGGTATAAGCTTTGTATGTTAATAGTGGCATTCTTTTAACTTTGCAGAATTGAAGAGGTCCCTCTATTGCTTATTCTCTCAATATGGAAGGATTTTGGATGTTGTTGCCTTGAAGACACCCAGGCTTCGGGGGCAAGCATGGGTTGCATTTCTAGAAGTGGCTTCTGCTAGTAATGCTGTACGGCAGATGCAAAACTTTCCGTTTTATGATAAACCCATGGTGAGTCTAAAATTGAATGAGCTCAGTTGGTAGCATATTTAATATATGTTGGACATGCTTGTTACTAATCCAAATTCTATAACCATATTAAGCTTTCCTGCCTATGCGTTATTCTTCCTTTTTTTCTCAATTTTTAGTTCTATATGTATGCGTGCGTATCGTTGAGGATGATTTTGTTTTAATTGTGAACTTGAAGACCATATCCGGCATCGCATACACTGGAAGATGAAGTTATTGGTACCTCGAAGTTTACTTTGAAAGAAAAGAATCTATTTACGGAACAATGATGCGTTCACCATAAATGTTAACATGCACTCTGTTTTTGAGTTGCTTTGTTTTTCTCAAATGATGGCATTTGATTTAACTTTTGGGATATTCACATCCACTAAATTTTCTTATTCAAAAATGTAAATATGAGCACAATTTATTTGGTGCAGCGGATTCAATATGCCAAAACAAAGTCAGATTGCATTGCTGAAGCAGAAGGAACCTTAGCTCCAAAAGAAAAGAAAAGGAAGCAGGAAGACAAAGGTGACTGAAACTTTCTTTGAATGATGAATAACCTTAAAATTAGTTATGATATGCGTGAACCACCGTTATAGCATAAGAATGTAAAGATTACAATGAATGAAAGGACTGGCTTTATATGTTCCCGAGGATCTTAAGAACGCATTGTTTCCAATTGAACCATCAGGGCATAGGAACACATTGCTTCCACTTGAACCACTGGAACCTATTGGGTATGTGCGTGGTAATAGTAAGAAAAAGTAATATTATTGTGATAGTTTGCAAGCCATTGTGAGTATTAAAGTACTGTCTTACTTTGGCCGCACGTCCAGAGAAATTTGATGGACTGCATTTGACTTGTTTGGGTTTCTCTGGCCTGCTGGTTGCAGGAACATCACTGTATTATTTATAGCATTCATTTTTCCCTTGACTTGGGAAAATTAAGATAATATTTGATTGACGTGGTTTTAATATAGTAAGGTCTATTTAGGTTGGATATATATACAAGGTGGCTGATACAGAATATCAAAATTTTCAGTTTCTATAGACAAAAATGTTTGCTCAAATTAGATTGTTTAATATCATGTGAGTTACGTTTTGAAACAAATCTGTTGATTCAGCTGAAAGAAAGCGGCGAGGTGATGAAGGGCAACAACCTGCTACCGAAACTGGTGCAGCTGCTGAAAATGGAGGCAGAACGGTAGGTGTTTTCGATATGATCACTGCTAAGCAATGCTATTTGATCTACTTCTTTGTCAACTCCCTCCCACGCTCTGAATGGTGGATTTATTTTAATTCTCTGCGCATCGTCAACAGGCCCCATCCCGCCATGGTAACTCAAATGCACAGGAAGCAGCAGCTCCGAACAATATTCTGTTCATTGAGAATTTGCCCCACGAAACCACTAGCGATATGCTCGAACTGCTCTTCAAACAGTTTGCAGGGTTTAGGGAAGTCAGGATGATTGATGCAAAGCCAGGCATCGCCTTTGTAGAGTATGAAGATGACATTCAGTCATCGATCGCCATGCAGGCCCTTCAAGGCTTCAAAGTCACCCCTCAAAACGCTGTTGCCATCACTTTTGCCAAGAAGTAACCGAAAATTATAATTCCTATTCTCTGTAGTCGAGTGTTGTTTCGTTGCGGATATGTAATAGTTGAACAGTTGTTAATCTTACTGTGCTCATGCTGATCCTCAAGAAACTAAATGCAGAAGCAATTTATAATATGTTTGGATTCATATGCAATCGGAGTATTGAACCTAAATACATGAGAACTGGGTTTTGTTGATATTCTCCATTGAAAAGCACTTCTCTTAAAGCTGCGAAGCATCATATTCCACCAGTTCAACAGCTCAGAACCATCTGATTTTGCTAACATGCTGGCAATTTTTTACTTGGAAAATGTTAGGGAGATTAAATTTAGTCTCTCTAGTATTAACTTTTTTTGGTCGTGAGTCTCGTGACCCCAATGTGCTCGTGTATGCACGGCCGGTTTTTGACCCTTGATCGAGTGTGAATCATGTACAGATCAATGGTGCCGTGCTACTGATCATAGCTCTGCCTGAGAACCATCAGATTCCACTTTCACGCTTCCTTTTTGGACTGTTGGTTGGTTGCACGTCACTCATAGGATCGTGAAATGAAATGCGTAACCTTAACATTTACGTTACGATCTCTACGATATTTTTTTTTATTTATAAGTAAAAATTCTTTGTTTAACTCATTAATATGAATTTGTTAATTAATTATGATGGACTTATTCGTTCTACGTGTCGTAGCTCAAATTTTCCTATGAGAATAGAATATTGCCGTACCATGTGCACCCTCCCCAGGATAGATTTTCCAAAAAAGATTTTTTAGTGTGATCGTCACACGAGATAATGCATCACATGTTCTTATATATATAAATGATGGGAAATATGTTTTAAAAGGTTAATAACTTAAAAATTAAAATTTTTTATTACTTACATAAAAATACAAGATATATCATCCGTGTTCCGATCACAACAAAAAATTTCTCCTTCCGCAGACGTTTACTTCCCCTAGTAAGAGGGAATTGAGTCGATGGTCAACAAGGATATTATCGTAATTTGACACCCGGATATCCTTCCCCCGCCCCCATATCCACCGTTTTCTGTTAATTTAGTTTGTCGCCTTCGAACTCTTATCGACTCAGCCACGCACTCACTCCCATGAAAAAGCTCAGCCCCACCGCCGCCATGAACAACCCATTCGATTTCTTCATCGACGAGATCATCCACGCCGTCCTCGACCACCTAGACGACGACCCATTTACTAGAAAGTCCTTCTCTCTCGTCTGCAAGTCCTTCTACCTCCTCGAGCGCCTCCACCGCAAATCCCTCAAGCCCCTCCGCTCCGAGCTGCTCCACAGAGTCCTCCACCGCTACCCTTCGATTTCCCACCTCGATCTCTCCTGCTGTCCACGCGTCAACGACCCCTTACTCGCCTCACTCTCTGCTTCCTGGAAGTCCACTCTCCGTTCGATCAATCTCTCGCGCTCCAGACACTTCACAGCCACTGGGCTGCGTAGGTTGACGGAGAACTGTTCTTTTTTGGTGGAAATTGACTTGTCGAACGGCACTGAGTTGACTGACGCGGCGGCAGAGGCTGTGGCGGAGGCCAAAAACTTGGAGAGGTTGATGCTGGCGAGGTGTAAGTTGATTACGGATATCGGGATTGGTTGTGTGGCTGTTGGGTGTAGAAAGCTGAGATTGCTCTGCTTGAGATGGTGCATACGTGTCACTGATCTGGGCGTTGGATTTATCGCTATGAAATGCAAGGAGCTTCGGAGCTTGGATCTCTCTTGCTTGCCGGTATTCCTTTGCCTCTGGCTCTCCCTGTTTTTTCACTCTTCAGCTATTTGCATTTGATGGTGTTTTTTATACAAGCGATATTCTACTTTCAAACATTTACCCCGATCTACAAACTACAATACGATTATAATTGTAGGTCTCATGACGTGTTTTTCGCGTGTCTAGAGTAAATTTATCTGTTTCTTAAATGATTTATCATTGTGCATATGATACTTCGAAGGGGTAAGTTTTCGGTGGTGGATCATTAGTTGAAAGGATGCTTGTTTGATCTTGATTTGTTCGCCTACGGAGATATATTAGGGCGATGTAATTATGTAATCATGAACAAAACTAGGTACAAGTGAATTAAGATGGAGGAATGCACGCCCCAGTTGATCCAGTTTTATATTGGTAGTTAATGTTTTTCGCTTCTCTTGGTACAAGCCATTTCGAATGTTTTTATGAACACAAGAAAAACATGTATGCTTTGTACTGCAGATCACAGAAAAATGTCTTCCACCTATCCTGCAACTACAACATCTTGAAGATTTGGTTCTTGAAGGATGCCTTGGAATTGATGATGAAGGCCTTGCAACACTTAACCATAGTTGCAAGTCCCTCAAGGTATTCATTTGCTTGTGATGCTTTACATAAGTTTACATAAGTTTAAGACACCGCTATTTAGTGATATATTATGTATTTATATAACATAAGGGAATCATAAATTTCCGCCATGCCCACTTTTCTAAAACTTGACGGTGAATGTCTACCTCATGAGCTTTTTCCACTTTAACAAAATCCAATTAAAAATCATAAGAGCAGCATTCATTTTTCTCCACTCATTTCAGCTGTATGTGTGTTAATGTTTTCACTAATTTTCTCTTCTGCAGACGCTTAATTTGTCGAAATGTCAGAATATCAGTCACGTGGGTTTGTCTTCTCTGACAAATGGTGCTGAACACCTGAAGCAGCTTGTCTTAGCATATGGTCCTGCGGTGAGTCTGAAACCCTCTATGGTAATCACCTTGGTCACAATTTCTTTGCTTGAATCTGTTCTGACATTTTTTAAAATTGTGGTTTAGGTCACCACTGACTTGGGAAAATGCCTACTTAATTATTCGAGGTTGAAATCAATTAGACTAGATGGCTGTTTGGTCACATGTTCTGCGACAAAAGCCATTGGAAGTTGGTGTGCCTCACTGACTGAGCTGAGCTTAAGTAAGTGCTCGGGAGTGACGGATGAGTGTGTCTCATTCCTTGTGCAATCCCATAGAGAGTTACTGAAATTAGACATCACCTGCTGCCGCAAAATAACTTATGCCTCTATAGACTGCATAACAAGATCATGCACCTCCCTCACTTCCCTCAGGATGGAATCGTGTAGCCTTGTTTCTGAAGACGCTTTTCTCTTGATTGGACAGCGTTGCCAATTCTTGGAGGAATTGGATGCCACGGACAACGAAATCAACAATGAAGGTTTATTTCAAATCTAACATATCCTTCGAGTGATTTAACTACTTTTCGTGTGTAATTTCTATCTCTTCATAATTGACGACTTTTGATTTGTTTAGGCTTAAAGTATATCTCAAGATGTTCCAAACTTCGTAGTCTAAAGCTGGGGATCTGCTTGAACATTACTGATGATGGACTTACACATGTTGGAAGTGGATGTCCAAAGCTTAAAGAGCTCGATTTGTACAGGTTAGTGACTTTAGCGATTAGTAGGTATTCCCTTCAGTCCCAAATCTGAAACGACTGACTGCTACATGTATGGGGTGTTCTATCATTTGATGAATTGAATGATCAATAGGTTCGGTTTGAACATTCTTTTAAGACAGGATCTGTGTATCACCTTATTGGTTAAATTGCATTTGTTTCGTAGTTTCTACTAACTTTTCCATCTGCTGCCAAGTTTCTAAAACAAAAACGTTTGTTGGTGTTATCTCTCAAAATAATGTAGGCACTGATATCCTGATTTGGCATGTCAAGTTAATAGCTCTCAAATACCAATGCCATGTCGAAATTTATGCATTTTTCATAAGCTTTTTCCTCTGCTAGTAATTTTATTGGGATTTTTTCTTCTCTTTTCTCCCTTTAGGTCCACGGGAATAACTGATGCCGGCATTGCAAAAATTGCCTGTGGATGTCCTGCAATGGAGATGATTAACATTGCATATAACGATAAAATTACAGATTCTTCATTAATATCATTGTCACAGTGTTTGAGGTTAAGGATACTTGAAATTCGAGGATGTCCTCGTGTCTCGACAGTGGGTCTTTCAACTATTGCAAGGGCATGCAGGGAACTTGAAGTTCTAGACATAAAAAAGTGCATCGACATCAATGATAACGCAATGTTTGCGCTTGGTCAATTTTGCCAAAACCTCAGACAGGTAGTTTTCCTTTCCACTGTGTCTGGAACATTAAAGTCGATGCAAAATTAAGACCATGGGTTCATTTCTTCATGTTGCAGATAAACTTGTCATATTGTTCAGTCACCGATGCTGGACTCTTATCTCTTGCGAACACCAACCGCCTACAGAACATTACTATTTTACACTTGGCGGGATTGACTCAGAACGGCCTTGCTGCTGCTCTATTGGCATGTGGAGGCCTAACAAAAGTAAAGCTCCACACATCCTTCAAACCATTGCTTCCTAAATATATTTTTGAGCACATGGAAGGCCGCGGTTGTGCGTTTCACTGGAGGGACAAGGCATTCCAGGTACTTTTAATTCTTTCAGTTCTGATGCAGCTCCATCATGTTAACCAAATAAATTGAGTTAATTTCATGAATTTTAGTCGTTGAGAAACAAAACTTGCCCTTCGACATATAGCGTTTTGTGGGTAAGGACGACAACATAAGAACAACTGACGCCAATGATCAGAATTGTAGAAACTTTTGTTCTTTAACAAGTTCTTCCCTTATGTCAAATTCCTGACATCCCTCACTTCTTTGGCTACTAATACCATACTGAATCACTGATGAGGGTCAAATGAGTGTTTTTATGTCTTGTTTTCAGGTGGAAATAGATCCAAATGGATGGCAACTGCATGTTGGAAAGACCCCCTGAAGCGACGTAGATTGAAAAACAGACATGCATATGAAGTGCTTGTAACCCTTTAAGATGTTTTTGATACTTCGGCCATAAAGGAAAAGCTTATGTTATCGGTACATCGAAGAAAGGAATCAACAAGCGACGCGATCACTTTTAGACGGTTAAGTAGTATTTTTCTACATCTGTAAGGCGGAAAGTCTTCCGGTCTTTATACCTTATAACTTTTAACTAACGTTTGAATTAGAGTCGGACACAAAAATTATTATTTCATTATCATTGATAACGTTTAAATACTTTTATACTTTTGTACCAAACTTCATCAATTCATTTTGGTTTTTTTATTTAAGTTTTCAATAATTTAAATACTAACCTTTCTGCACGCACTTTAAAGCTCAGGTTCGATAAATTTGAGAGAAGGATCCTGGCGAGTTCATCATGCTTTCATCTTTGTGTATCACTACGATTTCGAATATGTTACGATGTTGATCGTACACATTCCACACGACAAGATACACAGAGTAATGCTAGGGAGATCAACGTTTAAACCATTTGTAAACTATATGATGTGATACCAATAAAAAATAAGTACACGTTAGTCAACAATTAAGTAATAATCTAATTATCAACAACCGATATATGATTTACAAAATATAATTTAAAGAGGAAATTGTAGCAATGATCCTTTAACTTTAACGCAAGTAGATGAATGATCCCTCAACTAAAAATTTGTGACCATTGGTCCCTTAACTCGTCAAAACCTGCAGTTATGATCTTTTTTATCAACTCCGATAGAACTTTCGTCAACATGAGTCATGTGTCACAGACGTGAGGCTAAATCAAGGAGCAAATATGGAAACCAAATGAGAAAATTGTAACAATAGTCCATCAACTTAAACTCAATTGGAGAATTAGTAACTCAACTTTAACCCAATTTGGGGCAATGATCCCTCAACTTTAGCACAATTGTAGCAATGTTTATTTCAACACGAAGTTGACAAAAATGACCATAGTTGCACGTTGATGAGTTAAGAGATCAATGGTCACATATTTCACATAAGAAATGAAATTTTTTATTAGTAAGCCTATTTTTAAGAATAATAAGAGCTAATAGATGTTAAATAAACTCATCACTTTAACCAATATTATATTTAATAGTAATAAATTAAAACTTCCATATCACAAATGGTTCCTTATTTTATTCACTTGAAAGCTTCGAAGGCTAGAAACCTAAAAAACATAGCATAAAATTCTTGCTTCAAATTACTACATTCAAGTTTTTACTATTATATAACTTTATGTAGGCAACATAAGATTAAAAACTTAATTTCGTAGTAATAATTTTAACTTAGCCCACCCACCGAATAATTTCAGGCTAGCCATTGCTTGTAGCGCCAAAACGATGCCAGGCACAGACTTATCATCCGAGAGCTTACTCTGCCAGACGCTCTGGCAAGTTCCCCGCTGTGATCTGATATCCGGTGAGGATAACCGCGTGACCGTCACGGACGTGTTGCAGTATTCCCTGACCTGGGTAATAATCTCATCCGTGACGGTCCACGCATGCACCCACGAAACCGAACGAACCTCGTTGTATCCTTCAGCCAGCACCATTGACCCAAATGCAACGATCGAGAGAGGGACAAATTTGAACGATGAGTCATACGGAGGTGCGCCGGTGAGCAGGCGGTTCAAGTGCTGGTGAGTTGGGGGGCCATGGAACCACCACTCGAGATACGGTGCGAGGAGAAGGTGAACGACATCAACGTCCTTGGAGGTTAAGGCTTGGTATAAAGCCGTCACTGTCGTTTCGTTTCTGGCTTCTTCCGAATGTTCTCCCTCCAGCAGACATGGTTGAGAGTTTGCCAGGTCTGGAGCTCAAAGCAATGGTTCTCAGTAAGAGGGACTTGCTGAGTTGGGAGTGTTTCAGTTTTGTACTTTGAAGTTGGACGAGCTTTGGTGTTTATATAGCGGTACAAAGTTGGTGAGTGGGGGAGTTTGGGTAGTTGCATGAAGCAGTAAGTCTGAAACGATGGAGTTTTGGTTATGCTCGTACATAGTTTTGACCATAAATGTATCTAACGTTACACACCAAAAAATTTGGGATCAAAATTTCTGCATTTATTTTGTGTATGACTTCTTTATGGTCTCTATTAATAATCGATACATATTAAATTTATGACAAAGATTTTAACTTACTAAGTTAGTTTTATTTCAATAATTGATGTATCATTTATTCAAGTCTAGTGAACATATCCATGCATGCATTTGCTAAACTAGACGAACAAACTCAAACCATTGGATCACAATGCTTAGTTTTTTATTGTTCCACTTTTCTTCTTAATTGGAACTTCATTAGGTCCAAAGGCCCAGGGTCATGATTGATATTGTAAGAACTTCCTCACATGTCACTTTCCAATTTTTTACGAGAGTAATGCCAGGTAAACTAACGTTGTAGAATAAATTTGTAAACTAAATTATATATCACTAATAAAAAAATAAGCACATTAATCAACGTTTGAGTAATAATCCAATCATCAACTTTCATGTCATTTAATTTTCAAAATTTAATCTACAAATTTAATCTCTCTAGCATTACCCTTTTATAAAGGAGTAATGCTAGGTAGGCTAAATTTGTAAATTAAAATTGCAAACTAAATGATGTGTCACCAATAGAAATAAGCACGTTAACTAACACTTAAGTAAAAGTCGAATCATCAATTTCCATGTCATTTAGTTTAGAACATTTTTTTTACAAATGTAGTTTTCCTAGCATTACCCTTTAAAAAGACAAACTAGAACAATAATTGTTGGGTTTTTAGTCAAAATAGTTGGTTTGTCAAAAATACGTTTAAGTTCGCCACACGGTTGTTCACATAACAATTTAATAGATATTGATAGATTTTTTTACATAATGACCAAAATGATTTATGGTGGACAAATGGACCACCTCTATCGATTTTCATTTTCAAGAATTAAAGTGAAGAATTATGCTAATCTCAAAAATCGTTTTAGCTAAAAAGCCTTAATCGCTACTTCAATCCATTTCCTTGAAGTGCAAAATGAGATATTGAAGTGTCAATAACAATTCTCTTAGTTTAAATAATAAAATTCCCTTAATTCAAATAATAAAATTTCTATGGTAAACACTAGACTACTCAACTTTTTGATATGATCAATAATCAATTATCAACATTAAGTAATAATTTAATTATTAACAACCACATTATATGATTTACAAAATATAATTTAAACAAATGATCTCTCTTGCAGTACCTATAAAATAATAAAAATTTGATTTCGTGGATTTACCTAATTAAGCCTGTCGGTCATTAGTGGTTTATATACGTGATCAACTAAATATTAATTCGATCGCATGCAATCGAATACCTCACTGAATTGCTGTCATTTTGTGCGACACCAAATTCAGAAGAGATTTATCAGTGACGGGAACACGGGATAATATATAACGTGTCATTATATAAATGGTAGAATATATGTGTTAAAAAGTTAATAACTTAAAAAAAAAAAAAAAATTCATCACTTATATAAAAACACATAATGTACCATTCATATTCCGATCACAATGAAAAATTTCTCTAAAACCAGTAGCAAATTAAGCTCTATGCATGTCATTTTCAGCCACCTGGCATTCCGTTTTTGAATCTCATTACACACTGGAAAACCACGTGTCTGAACTCATGATCTTAGGGTACATATACAATATTGAAAATCTGTTGGCGAATTGAGAGTTCATAGTTTTCGATGAAATGAAACAGACACACTGAAATTTTTTTCAAACAAATGGATTGCATGCTTTGTTCTCTCGTTAGAATAGTTATTTATTCTGAAGAAAAAAAAATTGAGGTTTCACTGTAAAATTAATTGGTAATATGAGAGTAATCCAATTATTTATAAGCACATACAATGTTCATCATTTTCCTAACGTGAGATTGATGCTCTCAACATATATATTCTCCATTTTATGTTTTTTGCTTGTTTTAGTTGTAATTATATGCATTAGAGAAATTGGAGTATGAGCCCTTCAACTTTAGTTGAGTTGGAGCTTTATTTTTTGAACTTCAAATTTGTGAATATTGGTCTTTAAACTTGTCACAATGTAAAACAATGGCTCTTTGGGAAACTCCATTAGAACATCCAAACTTTCTTTTCCCCATTAAACCTTTTAGTTTAAATGGAAATTCTAACGGTGTTACTCAGAAGGACCATTTATCCACACTACGTCAAATTGAGGGACCAATTAAGCAAAAATTCAAAGACTATTTGCTTTATTTATTTATTTATTTTTTTTTTGTGTGATTACAAATTCAAATATTATTATCCATGAATGCTAAAGCGGGTATGTTATGAATCCAAATTATGTTTTAGTTCACAAACCATTTGATTTAAAATATAAAATAATAGGAAACTTGGTTTAGGAAAAAAAAAAATATATATATATATATATATATATATATATATATTTGATCATAGGTCAATAGTCACTTTATTCTCAAGAATAGGCCAGTAAAAATATTTCTCTTCAATTAAGATAAAAGAATTACTTATCAAAATTTAACTCTTCATTTATCTATCCCTAAACTGAAAAAAGTCAATTAACTTAATTCTATAATCAAAATTTTTTTTTACCTGAAATGTACCCCTATAAATAATTAGGATTAAAGATAATAAAAAACAATTGAGCACAAAATATTTTTTTATTTATTAGGATTACAGTGATCATGCTAGTACTATCGTCTTGTGGTATTCTTTTTGTGAGAAATCTCATATTCAACTCACATGAATGTTGATAATGTAACATATTTGTGTTGAGTTGGATACCTAAATTGCAACTAACCTAATATGTAATCTAGCCAAATCCTTCATTCCCTTATAGTAGGGTTACCCAAAATGTAGGGTTACCCAGAATGTAACTTATCAAAGTCATATGCATGTAGGGTGATCCAAAATGTGAATGATTTTCACCTGAAAAGAAATGTGAACGATCGTACACGTGTTCCACAAATCTCCTTTTTACACTATGAACCAAGTATTGTGAAGATTAATATATATTTGTAAGAATAATGTTAGGTAAATCAAGTTTTTAGTCTAGCATTACCCTTATACTTCAATTATTTTTAACACTAATCATCTTGATTTCTGAGTTGGATCCACTCTGATCCCATTAACTCTCTTATTGTCCATACGACAAACACCACTATTACCATTAATCTTACTATACCTAATTATCAATCACTCGAAGTCTCTTTACTTTTTTTTATTCTCTATTTTCATCGTGCGTGGAAATAATGCTATTGAAAAATGAAAAACTGACGTATTTGTTGACACATTCTCTTATACAAATTGATCACCATACAATAGCAGAGTTGTCTCTGTTAAAGGAGAAATTCTCGGTTGTCACCAATTCACTACGTAACAAGCGTTTGTTGAACCATTAGTTCACTTTTTGAACATGCAGGGAGTGTTATTAAACGAGTGATGTCGTCAAGATTGTGCATTGAGTGCAAGAAAGTTTATTCCGTACTAAAGTGTTAGAAATGGTGGATTGTCTTGTTAATTAGAGTCTTTCACTTCTATCCACTGCATTTTGTGTTCAATGTTATAATTCACCACCATGGCTTAGGCATTTTACTTCTGCTTTGGTGGGTTTATACTCCCAAACCCACAGATTCGGAAGAAATGAAACCCAGCAGAACCAAAACAATTGGGCCCAAAATCTGACGATCAGGCCCATTTTTGAAACCAAACAGATTTAGGCCCAATTGTCAATAAAATTACAATTTTACCCACCACCTGGTTGAGCCAATTTCTCAGTAGCTACAAAGTTCGGCCGTCTCCTCCTCCCATAAACCTCGCAAAACCTTTGAGAACAGCGAAATGTTTCGGACCATTCTCCGACGGGCAGCCCGGTCGGGCCCAAGACCCGACCCTTGGAGGCTGACGGCGACGATGAGCTACTCGACGTCCAAGGATACCATGGCCAAGAAGGCGAAGAAGACGGGCAAATCCAAAAACGACCCCTCAGCTACCGCCGGCGACGACGTATCGGAGACCGACGCGGCTCTCTCCGGTCGAAATTCCCGCGCACGCCAGCTCCAAGCGGACGAGAGGGACCCGTCGCTTGATGTGGGACCCAACGGCCGTCCTCTGTTCACTTCCACTCCGACACTCTCTCAGCTCAGCCGCAAGGACACCTGCTCCTACTTCAAGCTCAAGTAAAACCCTAAACCCTGATCGAAATCCGTAACGAAATCGATGTAGCTCTGTATCTGTGTGTGCATGTATTTATTGGGATATGATATTTTTTTTATTTGAAGGATGGAGGAATTGAGCCATGTTTTGCCCGAGGGGCTGCCATTGGGGATGGTGAAGGAGTTCGAGGATGCAATGCAGAGCGCGGTGCTCATCCGCCAGAGCTTTCGCGATCTTCGTGACAATTTTCGAAGGATCGTGGACCCGCCATTGGACTCGGCTAGCAGCAAAGGTGTGTGCTTTGTGTTCCATTGGTTTTCATTTGATTGATCCTTTGCTTGTTTAGAGCTGGTAAAGTTTGGGACGAATGCTGTCATTCGGCACAGTTGAAAATGATCATCGTTGGTTGTAGCACAGTATGATCTAACTCGACTTTAAAGTTCCGGTTTTGATAACCATAGATTTCCGAGGGGTCATTATGCTAGAAAATTGTTAATCACTGGATTTGAAGACTAGGAAGCTAAAGAATTATATAAATTCTTTTGATTTCTTAATCTGATGAGGCCTCGTTATGCTTTTTTATAGATTCTTATATCCCTTTGTAGATAATCGATGCTGTAATGCACATTTAGTTTCGTGTACATGTAGAACGATGGGTCACATGTAAGATAGCCTTATCCATGTGTGCCTTTTCAGGTACAAAAGCTCAAAAGCAGATTGTCTTGGACGGTCCCGTAAGCTGTGGAAAGAGTATTACTCTTGCAATGTTAGTTCAATGGGCTCGTGAGGAAGGCTGGTTGGTTTTATACGTCCCGAGAGGCAGGGAATGGACTCATGGAGGCTTTTTCTATAAAAACCCACAAACAGGTCTTTGGGACACGCCTGTTCAGGCTGAAAATATTCTGAAGGTAAGATTGTGGAGCTTTTTTATTTTCTTTAATTAACATGCTATTAACTGATAGAGGATCAGTAATCTATGTAGGTTTACCTTTGAAGGGATTAATCTTTGACAATTGAAAATAGTGCATAAACCTTATCTGTATCAGTGATCATTCCTAAAAGCAATGATTATAATGGTTTATGTTTGAAATTTTGAATTAATGTGACGTAAGTGATGGTTCTCTGTTCATTATGCAGTTCTTGGATTTCAGCTTTTGATCATCTCCATGGCTTTATGTTCATCTAATGTGTCATTTTATTCCAGGATTTCCTGAAGTTTAACGAATCCCATTTAAAACAATTGCCGTGCCAAATACTCGATCCTATTCCTTTGGGAGAGGGTGCTGGTGTTGGATGGATGAGAGATGGAACTGATTCCATGGCAATGCCTGAAGGTTCAACTCTATATGACCTAGTTAACTCGGGAATCAGGCACACTCATGCAGCTGTTGGAGTAGTAGTTCGATTGAGGAAGGAATTATCTCTTGTGAAAAATATCCCCGTGCTTATTGCAATTGATCAGGTGCGACCAATCACTAGATAATTGATATTTTAATTTATTGGATGAATTTTGTTTCCGGAGCTGTGTTGTAAACTTTTGCTATATTTTTGTGCTCATTGTCTGCAGTATAATAACTGGTTTACGTTCAGTGAGTATGAAGAGCCAGTAACTGTTCGTTCTACTCGACCAATACATGCTAAAGAACTCGCTACGGTAGGTCCCCTATGTTTGGTTGAAATAATGTTGTGCTGGTGTATACTTGTAAATTGTAATCTTAATCTGTATGGACCATCAGAATGTCCATTCATCTATGTTTTTCTAGGTTTTGTATTACAGCTTCAAATAATCTTGTTGTCCTTGATATGTGGTTCTTATTTGATTATTTCACTTATGCAATCAAGTTTGGGTGTACAAGTTGGTAGTAAGTTGTGGTTTGTCTGCAATAAGTTGTATATCGAAAACTGATGTGCACATACGTGGTAAAATTCTTCCAGGTGAAGGCTTTTAGATCTATGCGAAATGATGACATGATGGTTGGCGCGTTTTCACATTCAACGGCTGTAGGAAAGCTTCGTCAAGACTTGCCAGATGTGCCCGTAGATGCTCGCGTCAACCTATCCCGCTACACTTTAGATGAAGCAGCCGCTGTTTGTCATTACTACCTTAGGTATGCTAGTTAATGCTTGCCATGCGATAGTCTTGCTGATCGCATATCTATTGCATGATTGTATGTTAGACTGCTTATATACTCCGGTTTAATTTGTTTTACCTCGGGTCATGCAAATGTCGGTCGAAATTAGTGAAAGACAACAAAAATTTAATGGTGTAAGACATGGTTTGGTGCCCCATAATGGTAATGCATTAGCGTCTTTGGGTCAGTGTTTTTTAGATGCTTAAACTCGTCGGGGGCATCCTTTCATGTCTAAAGCTTTCGTGATGCCTTTGGCCTGCAAACTTTTCACATTCTCAGCCTTCCCTACTGTTTTCGGCAGACAGCGGCTTATTCACCGTGAAGCATTCACAGAGGAAAACTGGAAGAAAGTATACTACTTGTCGAACGGAAATGGAGCAGAAATGAGATGGCTACTTCCCTTGATGCGGGCAGATAGTTAGTTCCTTTGAAGCGGGGAAATGGTTGTTCCTTCGGTAAGGTGACAAGCGAATATGATTTTTGTATCACAGCAGTTACAGAAGACACAAACTGGCAGAGCTGCTTTTTTTCGCCTCACGGCCTCTTGGATTTTGATCTTATTCAATCATAATATGTTTTCGATCGAGTTTGTACTCGTGATCATTGAACTTCTTGCGTGATCGGAGAAGTGTCTGAAGACGTTGTATCATATGTAGATCAGTTCACATTTTGTAGTTTCGATGTTGAACTCAACTCTATTCATTTCATTGCATTTTCAGATGTATTTGAGAAACTAGTAACCTTTCTCGGTGTGTAGACAGAAAACATTCCTACTCGTCTTAATAAATTGATCGATTCACAATCAGATGACGAGTGTGTTTGCTCCAACTGGACATAAAAATACCTCTTTTGAGCAATATTGGTAATTTCAACTGGGAAAAGTGCGAGTTTGGAAGTCGCTAGGGACAGCATCTAAAGTACCTCTTTTATACACTGCACTTACATCTTACGTGAAGCAAGATTCGGATCACAATTCGTAATTTTATTTTTCTTTGAACAAACGATATTATCTACACTAACGGAGATGAGGTGGGTTTAGCCTCACAATAGGCTAGCAATAATGTGGTTCAAATTCATTTTTGACAAGAATCGAAAATGTGACATCTCATTTACAAATCCCTCAACATGTACAATCTCAAAACCACCTATAGGGTTAGACAAAAACCAAGATCCTGATTACACAACTAAGATGCAGCAATCAAAAATTCATAACTCGGCTGCAGTGGGCAGCACTCGGCATGATAACTCGGCTCCACTCGGCATGAAGGGCGCTCAGTACGTAGAATTCACTTTCTCCGAACCAAAGTTTACAAGTCAGCAACTGATCACAATCAAAAGCCAAACACCGACACTTATACCAGCAACACATTGCAGTTAGTACAATCGAATGCTCACAACTGTACTCAAAATTCTTCGGGGCCAGTTCACATATTTTTACTGCAGATTATTATAAATTACTTTTTAAACGTTATTTTTACAAAAAATTAATTAAAAATAGTCGTTTAGGCGGTTCGAAATACTATACACGGTTAACTAAATGAACTGTTTATGTATTTGCCACAGTTTAATTGTCTAACTTTCAAAAATACCCCTTTCAGTTCATGCAACATTTTCTTTGTGCCAAGTTCGCCCTCAATTCTAGCAACTGGTTTTGGGGGGACCCAAATTCTTAAGGGTTTAGGGTTCGAAAAATAAATTACTGTTGTGAAAGAAACCTTCTTTACCGACTTGTTTTTTTATTATTGAGGGGACATTCAAATCTGAGAAATCTTCCGAAAAAAAGAAGTATCATTAAACCAAGAGCTAGTCAATAACCTTATTTATCGGCTTATTCGTTCTTCCTCTTCCTAACTTGTTACCACTTTTTCCAGGTCACGGCTCAATGCGATATTTTACGTCCATTTTGGCTTGTGATTGCAGCTGCTACGCTACTCAACTTGAAACATATAAGTTCATAACTCAGACAAGTAAATGGAAAATCCGAGCCAGTTTCAACCCTTTGCAAATGAAGACCACAGTTCTTTGAAAGAAAAGCGAAAACCTAAACAACTTGATCATTGATCTTTAACAAGTGATGCTGAAGTACACCATATTGCGCCTAACAGCTGACAACGAAATATAATCTAACTCGTGAACGGGAAAAATGGTTGCAGAGCTCATAACGTACTGACCAACCAGTCTGTTTACAAGTATCGAGGGCTTTAACTACTTCATGTCTTCGCATCTCGTTGGTTCTGCCCCTGTTGGTTTGTGTTGTAGCACTGTTGCGTTGATAATTTTGAAAATGTTGGATGCCAGTTCTTCTATAATCCGTGATCAATCAAGAAATATTACAATCAAGGCCGCTACCAAAGCATGCTCCACGGGTCCAGGAAATATAGTTAGTCGAAATTTTCCTCTCTTTGGCATAAGCTGGTGCAATTTGTACATAAGACTCGTCTGCAACAAGACATAACGAAAGAATTCAGACTATATCTCATAACCAAGAAACAGCACCTTGAACAAACTTCTAAGATTCAATTATTGCACTACCAGGTCGCAAAATTGCAAAGTTCAAAAACGATATAATCTAGGAACTTCCGTTGTAAATGCTATTTGCGAATCAGATAATTACACACGACCTTTCATGAACAAGTTACAACAACGCTCCTGTATGATGGTCAAGTGACAAAAGACGTTGCTCAAATCTTCATACACAGAACCACACATTTGAGATCTCAGAACTTGTTCATATCACCGTGCTATGCAAAAGCATTTAAATTCAAAAGAAAGATGCAGATCCGAGGATAGACTGCATTGATAAATCAACTTTCCAAGTACTAAACCGTAGCAATGATCCCATTACTCAACTTCCCCATTTCTATATGACAACGCTACCACACCGAAATGTAGACAACAACACTCTTTCTATACGGCCAATAGCTGTGCTACTAAAATTTAGAAACATACAAATGGAACCGGTTACAAATTCCAATAACACACAGATAGAACTGGAGGTCAAGCACATGTGAAAGGCTTGTATATAACCGTCCTGAGATTGAACTTTCATTCTACAATAAGCCCATAAACTGTATATAATCACAGTTGAGTGCCCCCTCCCCAGGTTCCATTTTCGCTTAAAAGTTTGTAACTAGTTCCATTTGCGTATATTTCTCAATAAACTTTAAGGCAACAGTCTTCAAAAACCTATTTTTGGTTAGGACTTAGAATCACAGAAATAGAAGGTTTACCAAGTTTTGCAATCAAATTCCCTCCTCCCAATACTCATATGCAAGCAACTCATACAACTGCTTAACTTAACTGAACTTTGTCAAATAAAACAATCCCTGGTTTGCTATGGCCCTTTTGAAAATGCTTCAGAAGAAACCATTTCGCTCATAAGCGCTTTTACAGGAAGCAATTTTGGTTACCCATAAGCACTTTTGGCCGTTCTAAACACACAAATTTCAACACTAGCAATGAATTCAAAATCCACACAACATAAAAGCAAATCATACCTGAGCAACTATCTCATTGCCTCTGTAGATGGTGCAAGATTTCTGGAAAGGAAAGCCCTTCACTTTGAAATCGCAGGCTGAATCTGCTGAGTTCTCACCAACAAGAAACACTTCCAACTCAGTTCTGGTGAGCTTATTTTTTGTCCTTTTCACTCTAAATTTCAAGTCTTTCTCCTCACTATCTCCCCCTTTGTATCCTTCCCAGCTTCCATGCTACAAATCCCAGAAAAAGAATCAGAACCCAAAAGAGAAAATCAAAAAGAAGTTTTTCCGGGAAAAATTATTTTCTAGGGAAACAAACAGGGGCCGGAGAGGCGACATACATCTTTACGGCGCAAAGAAAACAGAGGATTTCCGGCGGCGTCAAGCAGCACGTGCTTGTGAGAAGAAGTCTTCAGAGATTGATGGGTGACTTTGTAAACGGTGTCGCCGGAGGAATCGAGGAAACCCAATTCGCCACGTGGAAGGCCGGGATGTTTCTTGGAGACAAAGAGATCGACCGGGATTTGTGAGCTCGTGGGATGAACAGGGACTGACTCCGGAACGATGTCAGCCATTTTACAGAAGCAAGGGATTCATTTGAATTCAATTGATTTTTGGGAATTCTGGAAACCGGGTTGGGTTGATTTACAGAAAGCGAAAAAAAGTTAAAAAATTTTGAGTTTTAAGGAAAAATAACAAAATAAAAAGTAAAATAATTAGTATCAAAATTAATCTTTTTTTGTGTAAAAATATAATTGTTTGTTAAAATAAATAGTATCGGAAACTTTTCGTTATAATTCTCTTTTTATTTAGTGTGAAGAGAGACCGGTTCTTCAGCCGGCATTTTGAACTTTTTTTAAACACCAAAAGGTCAAAAAAGCCGGTGACGCAGAAAAGAACAGGTTTTAGGAATGGACAAAGATTGTCTGCCCTTCAGTGTTTTTCTATTTGTGTAATCATAGTTAAGTTAGGTAAATATTTTATATTACTTTTTATTTTTATTTTATTATCTCTAAAAAAATAATATAAAATATTAACGTGGTTTAACTGTGACCATATAAAACAAAAAAACACAAGAAGACACCAGAAGTGAAAGGGCAGCCTTGTCTTTAGGGATGACTTTGGAAACGGAAAAATTCTTTGAGTACGGCCCGTCGCGTAAGTATCCGTTGAAGATAGACTTTTCTGTTTGTTTTTTGGGTGGATGAGTGACAGGTGCAAGACTTTTTCTTAAGAATTTCTCCATGTAACAGGACCCCTGACATCCCGTTCTAGATGGTTTTTTTTTCGCATCCCGTTGTTGGTAAGTTTCAACGTATCAAATGGTCTATGCAATGGTGGTTTACCATGACTTGATGTATATAAAAAATATACAACAACCAAGCCTTAAGTCATCATGTGTCAACAGCTTATAAATCCTAAATGTCATAGAGTTAGATTTTATCTTAAATCTTCCGTTAGCTCTAAGTATTTCATATTTTTTCTTATAATCTCTTTCAAAATCTACCTGAGTCTTCCTTTACTTCTTTAGCCATGAGCTTCCGTTTTGTAATTGCATCTTCTAACCAAAGCATATGTAAATTTTCAATTCACATGTCCAAACCATCTTACCCGATTCTCTTATTTTATCTTCAATCGCGGCTAAGTAATCATGCAAATTTCTTGATAAAATAAACTTCATTTCAACTTAATCAAAGCATTTTTAGATTTTCAACTCACATGTCGACAGATGCATAAATCGAGTATACAGTAACACAGTAAAATCTCTCGTCCATAATTTGGTCCATAAATCTCACATCCTCTCACTGGCAAAACAATGGAACGATGGACTTGCAATAACATAACAGAGGAAAGATTTCAATGGCCATACTAATAGATCCATCACTATTAGGCTGTACAAAAGGGCTTCATATTCACACATCTAACCACTAATCCATCATTAACTTCCGACATTGGTTTACTTGTCCAGGAGAAATTACCGCAACGTAAAAGGATCTAGGTAACCAAATCCTCGTTCGACGAAGAAAGTATATACATGAATGCCAAAGTTTCACCTATAAGATCGTATTCCGGTCTTCACCTTCATCACTTGGATCAACATGGTAATCAAAGTCATGGCCGTCGTTGTTTTCATCGTATATATAATCTTCAAAAAAGTCATTTTCATCTAAATCCTCAGGTTCTGATGATTTGTCGCTGGAACTTTCATTTTCTTCTGATTCATCATCGGAGTCTTCGTTCGCTGATTCCTCTTCTTCTTCTTCAGATATCTCATCCGGATAATCATTTAGCGGGTTGTTTTCAGCTGAAAATCACCAATCAGTTAGAGCAAGAATAAGGAGAACTTCTAGAAAAAGGATAAATGAAAGACTGTTTAAGATTACCATTTGAATCATCAGATTCATATTCAGACTCATCAGGCCCATCATAGAAATCCTGGTCATCAACTTGGACCCTGTACCGAAGTGATTATGATCAGTTTAGCAAGAGATTAAGGTGGAAGCTAAACAAGTATAGTACACAAGATACTTACAAGGGGAATGGGTTTGAAGTTTCTTCAATAGCCATATCACTTTCCTCCTTCACAGCATACAAGTCATACACATACTCATCTTCCGAATCTACAAACACATAAGAGAAATCATCATACCGTAACAAGAAAATAATGAGTTACGGGTCACCACTAGTATTAATATAAAGGCCGAAATCAATATTCAACTCTACAAGAAGCAATTATGAGTGCGAACTGCGGTCTGTGGACCAAGGATAAAATGCTATAAAGTATCCAATTCTTCTACCTTGGGTCCGATTAATGTCACTATTAAATGGGTGGCAGCACCTACTGACACGTTGCAATCCATTTAAATGTAAAACCAACCTTGTTTGGAACTGTTAGCGTATAAATCTGATTCGATCTCAGAAGCAGCAAATGGGATGAACTCTCTCAGCAGAGGCAAGTAACTGTTCAAAAGCTTCTGGTCCTCCAAAGATATCTCACTGTATTACAAATTTACCATCATAGGGGGTGTCATTTTCAACTAGACTCAAGTACAAAAGGGCAAGAGAATTCCATGACTAAAGAAAGATAACTTACTCCTTAGGTTTTTCTGCAACGTCAACACGTATAATATCATAGAAATGACACATTTCATGCAAATTCTCATGTGATGTTTCTTTGTTTCCTCTTCTGCTCCTCCATATTTGTTCAAAACGTGCATTTTTTGCTACAACCTATTAGAAAGGACTCAAAATGAGATAGTGGCCAAGAAAATATTGCAGAACAAATTTCCAAGCACACAACTTTTCCTAAAAGAACGCCAGATTTATTATGAGAAACACACAAAGAATACAAGAAGCATGGACAGACAAGTAGTTCATAAAACACCTAAAATATCAGAAGAAACACAAAAACTCAATGAATAAACCCAAACCAACAGACAGAACAGCATCCTAGAAAGCTGTCACCAATCAAGTAAAAACACACTAAAGGAATGTTCTTGAAATGTTTTGACAGCGAAGTCTGGAGAGAAGCAAGAATCTGACTCTATCCCAGATTCCACCCACTTCCCCTCCTTATTAGAATACTCAGTTTGACACTGGAGGATCATTTTTATATCATCATCATCAAGCATATAGCTACTTTAAACAACAAAAAACCCAAACAAAAAGAAATGAAGGAAAAAATTTGTCCACTCTGGAAAACTTAGTTTGGGATTACAAGTGTACCAATCTGGTATTACGTGATTATCTATTAATTAAAACTTGGACCATAATAAAATGGCATCAATAAGCCATATGTGGTTATTAGTTCTTATTTTCAATCTATCATAAATAATCCTTTACAAACACAATTTTTAATCTAAAAAAATAAAAATCCAAGATTGTGGCCTATACAAATGATAAAAAACTTGACAGAAACTAGCATAGTTTAAAGTTGCCTGATCCTAATTTGAAGCACATTAGAACTCATTGTCTTACAATGGTTATTATCACAAGAAAAAGATTGAAATGAGAACAATGGACAATTAACAAAAAAAAAAAAAAAAGTATGAATGGGGCAACTGAATAAATAAGCTCATTATATGAAAATTTAGTGCATCGTTATCTCTCTAAGACATGAAAGAACAAATCATATTAATGGAAACACAAGGTATAACAAATCCTCTACTTGATGGACTAACAATACAATTAACTTATACCATATCACGTACCTCCTTCCTCTGTCTGGCTTTAGACAAAATCAGATCTTGTTTCTGCTATTACAATGGGAATGAAAGAATAAGTTCAAGTAATCTTAGGGCCAGTACATTAGAAAGTAAAAATGTAATAAAGTGCGTAAGACCAAGAGGAGGAGACAGATAGCTTACATTCTCCTTTCTCAAAGCATATTTACGTTCTCCAATCTTTGTTTTACGATCACGCACATCACCAGTATTAGGGTCCTAAAAGAAACAGTGAGACATTTTCACCAACCTCTTAGTAGTAGATGACATGGGAATCACACACAGAATCTTGCAATGGGAATAATGAACTTGCTGATTGAGATAGAGAGAGAAGGGAGATTGTGGAGAGGAGGGGGGACGGGGGAAGGGGTGGAGGGGTCACAAAGCCTTAAAACAATAAGCTGAGTTACATGGCATTCCCGAACACATGCTTATATAAATAGTTTACAAAACAAGAATAGTTATTGAACAAATTAAGAGATGGGCAGCCATGCTCACCAGAAATGATTTCACAACATCAATACTCGTGTCAAAGCTGCTTACTGTCTCTACATGCTGTACCAAAAGCTTCTTGGTTTTCAGTTCTGCTGCATTAAAAATATAAGAAATTAGCACCACGTTTTGTCAGAGTTTTAAAAATTTCCATCTTCTAATGAAATCTGCAAAAGCACACAACCCTATTCTAATTCAACAGAGACAACGAAAAACTGAAAGAAAAAAAACGTAACCTTGTCAATTGCTAATCAACGGAACATAAAAAAAAAAAAACAACTTGATCATATTCAGCATACTCAGTAATTTGTTAATCAATAACTCCATTAACAACATATCCAACAACTCATAAAGGAATTTCTTTGTTGGGTATAACGAAGATCGCAACTATTTAGTGTACAATTTTTTAACAAAACGCTTACATCAAAGTGAACGAAAACAGTTGGATAACTTTGTTTTAGTCCAAATATTAGTAATTTTAGTAATTACAGTTCACACAAACACGCGCATATATAAAAACAACAATGCTTGACAAATACGAGCACCATTCGTTACCCTTTCCAGCTGAATCCAACATTGAAAGCTTCTCAAAATCCACCAACGGACGCTTCACCGGCCTCTCATTGATTTCCAGCCCTACATTGCACAATGTTCCGAAATTCGTCACAAATTTCCAATTTTTTCACACTTTGCAAGTTCAAGCAAGTTTATTTTCCACTTTCCTACAGTTTCCCGGCAACCAAACAAGATAAAAAAAGAAAAATGGATACAAACTAAGCGACACTCACAGAAAGCGTCAAGTGAGAACTGCAATGCCTTGCGTTTAACCCTAACGATCACCGGCTTGTCTTCCGGTGGGTTGGGCGAAGCCGAAGAGCTCTCGGCGACCACCGCCATCTGGAGCTGCGAATAGAATTAGGGTTTCGGTGGGAGTTGGAGATGACGGAGTAGAGGGACGAGGCGCGTACTGGGAATTTTGTACAAGCTTTTGTATTGTGGCTATTTCTGCAATTAAGAATTTGGAAACGAAGGAAACGGTCGGGTCGGATCTTAAATGAGTCGGGTTGTTGTGTGCGTTGGCCTGGTAACAAGTTGGGCCGGACTAGTTCAAGTTTCTTTAGATTTTTTTTGGAGGAATTTTTCTAAAAAAACTTTTGATTACAATAGACAGAAGACTAGCAAGAATATGGTGCACAATTATCAATTTATTTATTTATTATTAAATTATTTTCGTCCATAAAATTGGAACTCAAAACTTGGTTGAGAAAATGAGACTGTTTTTTTTTTTTTTAATTCAATTGTTAGCCACATTTATCAAGTTAATAATTGGATTCTAGAAAAACAAGATTTAAGTGTTGTGTATTTTTTTTTCTTTTGCATGGAGTTCTACCAAAATAAAAGTTGACTCGATATAGTGGAGTAGGTCCCGCAGGCTACCAAGTCTTTGACTAGGGAACGAGTGAATTCCCATTACCGCTGGCAGGCCAGCTGACCCGTGAGCGCAATGGGAACGGATTTTTCAAGGAAATTGGATAACAGATCGTCTGCTTGTTATGATTCCAATTCAAAGTTGATAAGTTGCTATCAAACCGGATTCTCACCTGCTTTAAGGATCGTGGAAACTTCTGTTTTCCAAATCCCAATTCAAAGCAGTTTTTCAAGTTGTTGCCTTATTTTCATTGGCTTGAGATTCACAAATCAATGAAAAGAAAAAACTAGTTTTACAAGGAAATAGAATGACACGAGAATCTCTAAGGGGGCGTTTGTTGCGCCGGACTATCTCGGACTGGATTAGCTTCAAGGACTAAGCTGGACTGGCTTAGACTAGACTAAACTGGACTAGCTTAGTGAAGCGTTTGGTGCAGTATTGGACTAAGAAGCTGGATAATAACAAATTCTAATATTATATTATTTAATATATAAATTATTAATATTTTATTATGATCTTATCTTTTTCTCCATCTTTTCCTACCATTTCCGTCCCACTCTTTTCCTCATCTCTCATCGTCCCACCCTCTCCCTCTTTTTTTCCTCTTAGACCTCTCAATTCATGTCTCTTTCTCATTCCTGGTCAAACTCCTTATTGATTCCAGTCTTTATTTCTCTGTCATCCCTCCCTCTCTAGCTATGCGTTGTTTGAACGGAACCTCACGGCTTCAATTTTCCCGACGAGTTGCAGGTTTCCCGATGTGTTTTCTGGCCAACCCTCGTTAAATTGGATGAAGTTAGCACCGCCAAAAAATTCATCACCATCCCTGGATCGAGATCTTAGCTTTGAATGCTCGAATCTGTCATGGATTTGAAGAAGCCCAAACAAGCCGAGACTTCCAGGCCATTTTCCGGCCACATTCAACCACATTTTAGCCTCGATTCAGGTAAAATTGTAATCTTGTCACTCCCAGCTTCAATTTGGTATATTTTATATGAAAGTTGGTTGTGAAATGGATCTGAAAGAGAGTCAGAAAGTAAATGATTGATCTAGGTGACCGGAGATGACGAGGAGTCTGTCGGGAGTGGTCGTTGAGCATGACGAGGACGAGAAAGAGAGGATAGTCTTAGCTAGTCCCATGGTTATTGGGGGGTCTCGCTAAGACCTCTTAGTGAAGGGTTTTGTCCATGCTAGTCCCCTTTAGTCTCATTAATGTTAGTCCTAGCATGGAACAAACACAGTATTGGACTAATAGCTAGTCCAGTCCAATCCAGTCCAACTTAGTGAGGGCAAACAAATGCCCCCTAAAATCTTTAGAATATATTAGAACATAAAATATATTATTATAATAACTTGTCGTACTATCAGCCATAAAATTATACATTCTATAAATTTCAACATGCTAGAGTAAGAAATATGTTAATTTCAACTACATCAAAACACTCGAATTTTTTTTTGTCAAACGAAAAACTTACATACACGAATGATTTGCATTTTTAACCTCATAAAAATGTACCATAAAAGAAAAATCCTCAGGTAATATCACCTTTCCATTTTATTATTGATAATTTTAAATTCCTTAAGTCAAGGTTCTTCAAGTAGCACACTTGTTGTACTACATCATGCATTACTAAATCTACCACACCTCAATCTTTCAAGAAAATCATAAATACATAACTAGCATTTGGTACCATCCTGGCTGGTCCTTCTTAAGATACACACTACTACCTATGTTTGGACCTTCAATCTTTGCCATATAATATGGGGCACATCTGCTAAGATTTTTTGGGAGAGAATTGCATGCTTTGTAGAAAACAAAAGTTACAAGATCATAAATTATAGGCAAAGAAAAATGGAAGTAGATCTGTGACGCCAATTTTTTGACACATGTTTTTGTAGCGTGCATTGATAATGTATTCAACTATCCGAGCTATCTAAATTTTAAGTCTTCCATCAAAGATCATGTCTACCAAAAATCACCTAAATCTAAAACTATTAAGACATTCATTTGTAGTGAAGAAAATGGACGAATACGATTCTATAAAGAAACTATAAACTCTTAATCCAATGGTCATATTATTTCAGATTTTGGTGATTTTTTATAGACATAATCTTTGAGGAAGACCTAAAAGATAGAAAGTCCCAATTGTTGAAATACATTACGAAGTAAGTCCGATAAAAACGTGTAAATTATATATAAAAAAGTGGTGCCATGAAATTTGTTCCAAAAGAAATAATACAGTCAACTTTAATTAATATATGTAGTCCCATATCTGCAATGCAGCCTATGTGGTTGCCCAATGGGCCAATGTTAAATGGACCTTCAAATTTCAAGGGACTAGAACTTCAATATGTATTGTTGTTAAATTGTTCTTTATTTTCCTTGAAAATATACTAGAGAAACCATATTATTGTATGTTTACAACATCTCTAATAACAATTTTTGGTCTGGACTGAGGCCAAGGCTAAGGAGAATCAATATAGTCAACTCCTGTTTCATTAAACAAGTGTCAATAAACAGGTATCTTGTATATAAATAGGTGTCGTTAAACAAAAGCATCACATGCTTCTCACATATAAACATATATTACGTAACAAGTGTTTTACGTATAAACAAGCGTCTCACATGTAAGTTAAAGTCAATGTCCTACTCGAGGCGAAGTCGATTTCGTCCAACTTAGGATACATTGACCCTTGCTCTTGTTTTCTTTTTTTGATTTTTTTTTTTTGTTTTTTCTAGAAGTCCTCCTAGATAGGGAGTGCTAGAGCATTCTTGTTGGCATTGTTGAAAGCCTCAAATTCCTTGTTTTAGAGGTCCATCGATGGATGGGACGTGGGGATCGTTTTCAGGAGAATGTGTTGTGGTGGTTAAGATGCATGTTGTTGCCTTCAAATCCTCTCAGAAACGTTTCAACAGGTCCACTATGCAGACAGGTTGAATTTTCAGAATTTCTTCAAACCAAAAGGGCTTTCTCTTCCCTATTAGAATTTAAAGCGTAAATAAATAAAATACCAAATTATATATATATTTTGTATGGATTTAAAGGAGTGTATATTTGATTAATGTGTAACAAATCGATCTAGTCTTATTTTATAAGCAACATTCTACTCTAAATTAATTACATAGATTATGAAAAGAATCAGGTGAGGGAGGGACGAATTTTCGAACTTGGTGGTCCTTCAAATTCTTCTTCTACATAAATCATGGTCTGCAAACGACTAGGAAATTTAACGTCTGTCAATTAGTGGTCCTTGAGCTTAGTGTACCTGTTGGCTATCCCACATTTATCAAGTTAATAATTGGACCCTAGAAAAACAAAATTTAAGCGTTGTGTATTTTTTTTTTTCTTTTGCATGGAATTCTATCAAAATAAAAGTTGACTCGATCTAGTGGAGTAGGTCTCGCAGGCTACTGAGTCTTTGACTAGGGAATGAGAGAATTCCCATTACCCCTGGCAAGCCAGCTAGCCCGTAAGCGTAATGGGAATAAGTTTTTTCAAGGAAATAGGATAACAGATCGTCTGTTTTTTATGATTCTAATTCAATGTTGGTAAGCTGCTATCAAACCGGATTCTCACCTGCTTTAAGGATCGTGGAAACTTCTCTTTTCCAAATCCCAATCCAAAGCAGCTTTTCAAGTTGTTGCCTTATTTCCATTGGCTTGAGATTCACAAATCAATGAAAAGAAAAAACTAGTTTTACAAGGAAATAGAATGACACGAGAATCTCTAAAATCTTTAGAATACATTAGAAAGTAAAATATATTATTATAATAACTTGTCGTACTATCAGCCATAAAATTATACACTCCCTTAATTTCAACATGCTAGAGTAAGAAATATGTTAATTTCAACTACGTCAAAACACTTGAATATATATATATATATATATATTTTTTTTTTTTTTTTTGGTCAAACGAAAAACTTACATATACGAATCATTTGCACTTTTAACCTCTTAAAAATGTACCATAAAAGAAAAATCCTCAGGTAATATCACCTTTCCATTTTATTATTGATGATTTTAAATTCCTTAAGTCTAGGTTCTTCAAGTAGCACACTTGTTGTACTACATCATGCATTACTAAATCTACCACATCTCAATCTTTCAAGAAAAGCATAAATACATAACTAGCATTTGGTACAATCCTGGCTGGTCCTTCTTAAGATACACACTACTACCTATGTTTGGACCTTCAATCTTTGCCATATAATATGGGGCACATCTGCTAAGAATTTTTGGGAAATAATTGCATGCTTTGTAGAAAACAAAAGCTACAAGATCATAAATTATAGGCAAAGAAAAATGAAAGCAGATATGTGACGCCAATTTTTTTACATAATTTTTTACACACGTTTTTGTAGCGTGCATTGATAATGTATTCAACTATCCGAGCTATCTATCTTTTAAGTCTTCCATCAAAGATCATATCTACCAAAAATCACCTAAATCTAAAACTATTAAGACATTCATTTGTAGTGAAGAAAATAGACGAATATGGTTCTATAAAGAAACTATAAACTCTTAATCCAATGGTCATATTGTTTCAGATTTGGATGATTTTTTATAGACATGATCTTTGAGGAAAACCTAAAAGATACAAAGTCCTGATTGTTGAAATACATTACGAAGTGAGTCCGATAAAAACGTGTAAATTATATAAAAAAAGTGGTGCCACGAATTTGTTCCAAAAAAAAATAATACAGTCAACTTTAATTAACATGTGTAGTCCCATATCTGCAATGCAGCCTATGTGGTTGCCCAATGGGCCAATGTTAAATGGACCTTCGAATTTCAAGGGGCTAGAACTTCAATATGTATTGTTGTTAAATTGTTCTTTATTTTCCTAGAAAATATACTAGAGAAACCATATTATTGTATGTTTACAACATCTCTAATAACAATTTTTGGTCTGGACTGAGGCCAAGGCTAAGGAGAATCAATATAGTCAACTCCTGCTTCATTAAACAAGTGTCATTAAACATGTATTTTGTATATAAACAGGTGTTGTTAAACAAGGGCATCACATGCGTCTCACATATAAACATGTTTTACGTATAAACAAGTGTCTCACATGTCAGTTAAAGTCAATATCCCACTTGAGACGAAGTCGATTTCGTCCAACTTAGGATACATTGACCCTTGCTCTCTTTTTTTTTTTTTTTGGTTTTTTCTAGAAGTCCTCCTAGATAGGGAGTGCTAGAGCATTCTTGTTGGCATTGTTGAGAGCCTCAAATTCCTTGTTTTAGAGGTCCATCGATGGATGGGACCTGGGGATCGTTTTCAGGAGAATGTGTTGTGGTGGTTAAGATGCATGTTGTTGCTTTCAAATCCTCTCAGAAACGTTTCAACAGGTCCAGGTTCACTATGCAGACAGGTTGAATTTTCAGAATTTCTTCAAACCAAAAGGGCTTTCTCTTCCCTATTAGAATTTAAAGCGTAAATAAATAAAATACCAAATTATATATATTTTTTGTATGGATTTAAAGGAGTGTATATTTGATTAATGTGTACCAAATCGATCTAGTCTACATAATTAAACGATAAGGATTATTTTATAAGCAACATTCTACTCTAAATTAATTATATAGATTATGGAAAGAACCCGGTAAGGGAGGACGGACTTTCGAACTTGGTGGTCCTTCAGCTTCTTCTTCTACATAAATCATGGTCTGCAAACGACTAGGAAATTTAACGTCTGTCAATTAGTGGTCCTTGAGCTTAGTGTACCTGTTGGCTATCCCACATCGTGAGGAAAAGAAGAAATAAAGAGTTTAAATATGCTTACCCTATTCTAATTAACACCGGTGATTTTTGTGATAAAAATTGCATACCTAATAGATTGGGCAGATAGTAATTTCTAAATTGAGGATAACATTAGTGTAGTTGGAATAGGACCCTTGACCCTTGACCTGAAAAATTCAAGAGTACTTATGTCTGTAAGTTATAGCTTGACTGAGGGTGGTTGGTCTTATATTAATGAATATGTTAATATGTATGACCTTTATGGTCTGCAGTGATCGATGGATTGATCACTAACTACTAGAGGTAGTTGGGTAGTGCAACTTCCACTATGGCCAAGATATAAATGAGGTCCAACCTCCTCCGCCTAAATAATAAGGAAAATCAAAGCACTTAATGAGCATGCAGAATGTTCTTATATGTACATGCTAAAACTTCAACTCTACGCCGCTAAAACTTCAACTCTACGCCGAACTCGTCTCATTTCTCTTATATAAAATGATAGGCCATACACGAATTTACACAAGTCTATAATATACTGATTTCACGCAATGTCAGAAACTTGACATTAGAATACAAAAAATAGTTGGTGTTTAGTATTATTATTGTCTAGAGTCAGAGGCAACTGTACATTGGAACAACGGTAGTTCCAGAACGGTTTAGGAAATATATATATATATAAAGGTCTTCTGAGGATCATTCGAATGTCTGGTATAAGTCTTTTTTGTGTCTACCAAGTGTTTGATTTTAAACATATCTCGACTGGTTTTGTCGACAACACTCGATAAATTATCTCGATATCACTCATCAGATTGCTTTAACATTATGTCATATATGTTGATATGAGTGCAACATGGTTTGGTTAAAGTCAAAATAATCAAGTTTTTTTGGAGCACGTGGGCTTCGTGATGATTGGGGTTTCCCAATTGATGTTCTTTTTCCTTTGCGGCAAGTTTGGTTTAGTGATAGGGAGTTTGATTTATTAGCAAAGTTAATCATGATCATTTGCCGATCCTAGTTGAGAAAACCCAATCAGCTCAATTGAAGAGGGACACCCACTTTCATTGGGTTTGGCTTAAGGTCAATGTTATGGCATTGCGTGTGGGCCTAATCAATTGAGCACCAGTATAATATGGTAGTGGCAGAGTCCCTAATCTCAAGCTTAACTATTAGTTTGGGAATTAAAGTTTTGCTTGAATTCGTCCAATATATGCAAAAAGCAAAAGAATACGGAGAAATTATTACTGTTCTTCTTAGGTGGTTATCATGATTGTACTAAAATTAAGCCGCCCTTGTTATGTTAGAAATTATACATAACTGGTGCATGTTTCTCGATAACTGTTAATATTAGTGAGAAACACTTCAAGAATCAAATTATAAATTAAAACAAACCGGCCCTTACATATCAACTGTGAATGTCAAGGGCAGTAAAATTGTGTTCATTGGTATTTTTTTTCAAAACCGTGCTTTAAAAGTTTCTGACTGTGAAATGTGAGTTTATTTGTGAAAACCCCTAGACATAAACTAAGGCTATGTGTATTAGCCATAACGTAGGTTGTCACGTCTCAAAGAAAGAGTTCATCTTGAGCACAATGTCCTGATAGCCAGGGAAGTATAAGCCATGTCAGTATCAAAAGACAACTAGCAAGGAGGTCCAAAGGTAATTACATAGGGGAAGGTAATTATGATTAATTAGCATCCACTTTATCAAACCCTTAATAAGAGGAAAAACTTCTTAACACATGATTGGATAATTTTCAGAAGCATGACATATATGACAACCGTCACTCAAAAATTTTAATTTTTGATTAATTTGTCTATCAAGAATATTTATTATTTATTATCCTTAAAATAAAATTAAACAAAAGGCCAAAGAAGCAATTCAGTTTTTTTTTTAAAAAAAGAAAAAATAGGAATTAGTTGTGAGACCCATTTCATATCGAACTTCAACAATTCGAACCGCTTTATTTTGTAAGTCTCGATTCATAGATCATTCTTACAAAAATTTAATTTAATCTGAAACTATTTGCCTATTTATTGATCACAATAAAATTTCAATGTTTCTTATAACACAATGTTCGTCAATTTTTTTAAACTCAATTAGATGCCTCAAATATTTTTGATTAAGCTAATATTTTGTTAGGATGGTATACGAGGTGCAACTTAAAAAAAGATAATTTAAGTTTAATGTGGTGTGAGCTCATAACTAATCATATTTAAGAAAAAATGAGAATCTCTTCCGTTATAATGCTTGTCTAAAAGGTCTCTAAATATATATAGCCGTCACTACATGCCATTCTTTTTACCATGTTCACATTCTCCTCCTATTCTACATACAGTAAATTAACTAGATTATGACATACACACGGGCAATTCCCGTTCTTTAGATATATATGAAATCTTTTAGCTAACTGGCCTACATGCTCTCATGGATGATGTCACGCGATTAATTTGTAACATACATTAACATGGGCCTTTCCCTATCTCTTGTCTTTAAGAAGATGCATGGCCCCTTGTCTTTTCATGGTATGAGAAGCACGAAATCTAGGATATAGAATTTGATGGCATGGTCATAACCTTACCATCTTGTCTATATCACATAATGTGTATGTAGTTGCACCCACCAACTTGCACACGGCTCATTCCAAAGCTATACTGTACGAGATTTTTTTTTGGGTGAGATCTTAACGCAGCTATGTGTTGTAGTTATCTTCTCAAGGTTTTAAACCTACATACTTATGTTATAACTGAAGATTATATACATGTGGTTGTATAACGGTCATACTTAAAAATCTTTAATAAACACTATCTTAAAATATTAATTGTACTAGTGTTGGCATGAGTCAACAATTTATATTTAAAGTATAATTGTAACTTTTGTATTGTTAGAGATTTCTTTCTTGATTAATCATACAGTTACCTCATGAGGAATTAGCCGCACTCACAAATGATATAAATACTACGATTGTTTTAGCTTTGCTCACTTCAGTATAGCATATTTCTATGGGGCCTTACAAAAAAAAAAGAATTAGGGATTCCATGTACGTAGACAATTCTACTTGTATATATCAAGCCTCATGGAGAGGATAATACACAATAATTCAAACCGTAAAATTCTCCTACTATTTTGTTTCTACAATTTTATCTACTATTTCAACTTCAACGGATTAACCAATTACAAAACTCTCTCTATATATATGCATCATGATTGGTGCTTTGACCTCGAGAGCGAGTCGCTCGCTCAAATGAAGGTGTGCTAAGAGCCTAAGATGACTTTTGTCAACCGACAGAGTAATTGGACTATCATGTGCTTTGTTGGGGGTTTTTTTTGTCCATTTGGCGTACTAGCAGCTTTTATTAAGTTAATCTTTTGCACATTTTCTCTTATCAATGAAGCTTATGTTTGACAAAAAAAAATAAAAAGAAAACTAATGAAAAAGGTTTAGAAATTTTGAGTTTTAATGATAAGGATAAAATAAAGAGTAAAGTAAATAGTACCAAGATTGACTTTTTAATGTAAAAATATAATTTTTCGTTAAAGTGAATAGTACCGCAAATTTTTCGTTAAAACCCTCAAAAATAAAATCTTCTTTATACTAATTTCACGAGCTCTTTTACATCTCATTGCTTAATTATTAACACCATAATTCATTGTTTATCTGTTTCTAGCTATCACACTGAAATAAAAACCATTGATTGTGAATGTGGTGGTCATTAGAGAACCACATGGCATAAGCACAACCACTATACCTAGCTACTCTGCATCAAGTAAACTTAAAAGGCAAATCAACCACTGATTGTTTTACTCTTTCCCTTTTGGTCGGTTGCAATGGCCAAAATCAATGTGACTTTTACAAGTGATAGAAAAGAGCCATCAATCCAATATACTAGTTACTTTACCCAACTATTTTAACATTAATTTGAAAAAAATAAGGACGATTCAAAAGTCTCTGCCGAAATTCAGTTAAGATGAGAGAATCAATCGATTATATCCAAAATTCATGAGGAACTCACTTATTTATTCATTCTTTGAATCTTAGTAAGCAAATGATATAAAATCAATACAAATAATATTCATTCCTTAGAAGGAAACATGCCCTCAGTTTTGTTCGAAAGAAAGTTACCCTTTATTCTTATTTGATTATTTTTATGAAGTTTGCCCTCAGTTTTGTTTGAAAGAAAGTTACCCTTTATTCTTGTTTATTTTTATGAAGTTATAGGGTCATATGGTTTTTAACCAAAATTATACCTTTTTAAATCAACGATGGCAGAGGACTCAAATGTAGAGCCTCATTTAACATTGAGAAGAAGCATTAGTTAAAGTATAAGATGACTAGATTAAGGACACTTTTGGTTAGAAATGTGTGTTGGGCGGTGCACTCAGGTTAGGGATAACCTGGATTTTATAGCCTTCGTTTTGAAGCTTTGTTTGGATAAGAAGCAATGAGAAAGTCAAGGTCACAAAATTGGGAGGAAAACTTACTTCACGAGTAATACGAAATTTAGTTAAAGGATGATGTTAGAAAAACTAAATTTTGTAATTAAATGATATAGTTGTTGATGATTGAATTATTACTCAAATGTTGATTAACGTTTTTATTTCCTATTAGTGACACATCATTTGATTTGCAAATTTGATTTAAAATTTTAATCTTTATTTTATTATCCTTAGATAAAATGTTAGAGAGAGAGGGGAAACAAGCGTGTAGAAGTCTCTTATACCTCTCTCCGTTCTTTCATATTTTCTGTTTCTACATGACTTTGAAAGAAAATAATTGGGAAAAGACTAGACCAAGAAAAGAGGAAAGATATATTTATAAAGTAAATACAAAACCTACCATTTTTTTTTCATTTTAGTTTTTCCATTACTAATGGGTTGATGAAATAATGAAAAATAAAATAAAATAAACGTTCAATTTCCCTTCCTAACAAAAACAAATTTTAGAAGAAACCCTATATAGATGGTTACACACTCACCCTTCCTAACCCCAGTTAGCAGTCAATTTTGTAACTCAGAAAACGAATGGACATTAAACTCCTATGGTCCTCCTCAATTTGCCAGCATTTCTGACTGTTGCTTGCCTCTTTTCACACTAAACCCCTCTCCTCGTCCTACCACCTCTCCAAAGCCTAACATATAGGTACACGACGCTTTATAAACCAATATTCTGCACCTGCAAATCACCAGTAAACAAACAGAAATCCTAATTGCATCAAAACCCACCTCATATTTCGTCATGTCATCATCATCATCTTCTTCTTCTTCTTCTTCTTCTTCTTCTGCTGCTCTCCAATGGCTAAGCCTTGTGGGAATCATATGGCTTCAGTCCATCAATGGAACGAACACCAACTTCCCAGCTTACTCCTCCCAGCTCAAAAACGTCCTCTCCATGTCCCAACTACAGCTCAATAACCTCGCCTTCGCCTCAGATGCCGGAAAACTCCTCGGATGGTTTTCCGGCATTGCTGCCATCCACTTACCCCTGTGGGTAGTCCTCATGATCGGTTCGCTACTGGGGTTTATCGGGTATGGCGTCCAGTTCCTCTTCATCACAAACCAAATCCCATCGCCATCCTATTGGCAGATTTTCCTGTTAACTGTTATGGCTGGAAATAGCATTTGCTGGATCAACACTGTGTGCTATGTTGTCAGCATTAGAAACTTCCCATGTCATCAACAAATTGCCGTGGGGATAACAACAAGTTACCAAGGATTGAGCGCCAAGATTTATACAGATATTGTTGGCGCTGCATTTTCGTCTTCGCCTCACAGAAGAGCCAAGGCCTACTTACTTCTCAACTCTCTCTTGCCACTTGTTGTGTGTGTTATCGTCGCGCCATTGGTTAGAGACATTGATCTGATGGGAAGGCAAAGTAACATGGAAGCCGGGTTTGTTTTTATGTTCGTCATAACAATTGCTACAGGAATCTACGCGGTGATTAGCAGTTTAGGGTCGATTTCTAGCGGGTTCTCTCCTTTGCATAATGTAATAGGAACCGGATTGTTCCTATTAGTCCCATTAGTAATCCCGGTTGTGGATAAAATGAGAGAAGTATTTTCAAAAAAATGGAACATAAAAAGAGAGAGAAGAGTGTATAATTTTACCATAGATGAGAAGAACAACGAAACGGGCAGCTTAGAGAATGTGGGAGTGAAAGAGGGAGAAGAATTAGAT
The DNA here is from genome assembly GCF_963583255.1 of Pyrus communis. Taxonomy (NCBI): domain Eukaryota; kingdom Viridiplantae; phylum Streptophyta; class Magnoliopsida; order Rosales; family Rosaceae; genus Pyrus; species Pyrus communis. Next base: position 23,944,061 of record NC_084810.1, on the reverse strand, counting down.
GCTAGACAAGTTCTTCAAGTTGGTTGTAGGGAGGAGATTGGAGTGAAGTTGATGGTGACAAGGATTGATTTTTGGTTATATTTCTTTGTTTATTTGTTCAGTGCAACACTTGGGTTGGTGTTCTTGAACAACTTGGGACAGATTTCAGAGTCCCGGGGATCGTCTAGGACTTCTTCTTTGGTCTCTTTATCCTCTTCATTTGGGTTTTTTGGCCGTCTCATGCCTTCTCTTTTGGACTACTTCTTCTCAAGGTATTCCCTCCCTCTCTCATTTATTTTTACTTTAATAATTTTAATAATGTTTTTTTAATTTATCAAGCGATATATTTGTTAGATGCTAGAACCCACGATGTTGTGTAAGAGCAACACTCTTCATCACCATTGTGGTAGATGACCACTTGCATAATTTCAATATTTGTTGAAGGACATCAATTATGCTCTATATATTAAGACCATCTTTAACCCTTGGAGAAAAAACTTAAAAATTTAAGTTAGAAAATTTTAAGTCATAACCCAGAAACTGCTTTTTTTCTTTAACTCTTGTGTCTTAAAATTTTAGTCCGAAAATATTAAATAATGATTTTAGCCTAACTTTTTTTTTCGGTAACATTTTTTGAAAATAAAATTTATATAGATTATCCTAATTTATTTTTATGAACATTTTAATCTACAAATATTTAAATTCTGATAAGTAATTAAAAATCATACAATTACGTATAGTTATAAAACTTTAATTTAAATTTGATTTAAATTATTTTAGACATTAGATTTAATTTTGGACCGTCAAATTTTTTTTTTTTTACCATTAGATTTGATCTCATTTGATCATAACCATTAGATTATAAGTAAAAAAACAAAAAAAAAATGTTTGAAATATAACAGTTTGGTGGGTTCAAAATAATTTAAATCAGATTTAAATCCTCAGAAGAATCTAGCCCAAAGATATATTTTTTTCTTGAACTTATTTTAGCCCAATGGTTGGAGAAGGAGTGGGGGGAGGGTTTAAAGCTTATATTTTAATCTTTATCTCATGGGTTGGAAATAGTCTAAATGTAATTCATGTTCACTTGTTCATAATTCACATATTTGACATGTTATATTGTCCCACGTAACAGTGGTTGAGATTCAGACTGTGTGACAAGCGAATAATTTGATAAATTGAAAAGACATTTGATATATGTGGGTGATGTAATTTTTTTTTTTTGTCGTTCCATTTTTGCAGGAGTAAGTATATGATTTCAAGGCCAGCATTAGTAGTTGCATTAATGACACCAATAGCAGGAGCCTTCTTCTTGCTTCTCAACCCAGCCAACCTCTCACTTTTCATCAGCACAGCAATTATAGGAGTCTGTACTGGAGCTATTACTTCAATCGCAGTGTCCATAACCACAGAGCTGTTTGGGACCAAGAGTTTCTCAGTGAACCACAATGTGGTGGTGGCCAACATATCAATCGGGTCTTTTGTGTTTGGATACTTGTCTGCTATTCTTTACCGCAAAGAAGGAAATCATGACGGTGACGGGAAGTGCATGGGAATGGCTTGCTACAGAAGCACTTTTATTATATGGGGCTGCCTTTGTTTTCTGGGAACTGGCTTAGCTTTAATGCTCTATGCACGAACACGAAAGTTCTACTCCCAAAGATCATTAAATATGTGATTTTTAGGGTTTTAATGCTTTGGCATTTTTCTTTTTCTTAAGAAAACTTATTGGTAAAAAGAAAAGAAAAGAAAAGTACAGATACTAATACAGTGCAGAAACCGGTTAGATGTTGATCTAACTTTGTAAGCTGTAGATTAATGACAAACCAGTATTGTAACTATTGTTACACAAATATTATTATTTTCTGCTTATATTTTGACAAGTATATATTGTTGTTGATGAACTCCTAAGAGTACTGCATGTACTTAAAGAATTCATACTGCATAGCCAAAAATAATTGACGATATTTGTTGAGAATACGAATATCATTTCGGAAAAAAAAATTAACTTTTGGTTTCTCTGACAGTTGAAATAATTTTGAACTTTTTTTTCTTTTATTATCAATTGATTTTATGATATTAGTTAATTTGACGATGGATACTCGTATTTTAATACATGATAGACTTAATGGTTAGGTAAAAAAAAATTTCCTTTATCTAGTTATTATGGTTTTGCAGCATTATTGGAATAATTTGCACGGTTGCAGTTGTAAAATCGTGCACGGCATTAACTTCACTTTTGACCCTAACAATGTCATGATTAAAAGGCCCCATGTCTGCTATCTCAAACATTAGAGAAATTTTTTATTGTGTTCGAAACACATATGGTTTATCATATGTTTGTAGAAGTGGTGAAAAGTTTTATTTTTAAGTTGTTAATTTTTAACACAAGTATCTCACTACTGGTGTAATTTGGTGTCTCACTCCATATTCCGAACACACTGAAAAATCTCTCTCAAAATTATGCCTTCTTTATGTTTTCATTTTAATTTTTGTCATGTGTTCCTCAATTTAACTCCTTATTTAACCTTTTTAAAGGTTTTATAAATAAAATAAAAATAAAAACTACAAATTAAAGAAAACAAGCATCGAACAGCCTCCAAACTCCAACGCCAAACTATGCTGACAACCACCCACCCAACCACACCATCTCGTCGGTGACGCTGCCCTTATGGCCAAAAAATCCATCTTACTTTTCTCTCTATTTCTCTCGTCGTCCTTTCTCCCTCTTCGTCTCTCTTTGAACATGCAAAATAGATTGTGATCGAACCAGCCTGTCATAGAATAAAGATTTTCTGTGAATTTCGGAATTTAGAGATGATGAAGAGATCTGATCGATAGAATCGAGATACGAATCGACATGTCAACGACAAACGCCAAGACATGAATTGACGTGAAGAAACAATCGAACATCCAAGAGACTGATGCGGCTTTGCCGGCGATGGAAAAATAGAGAAAGAAGAAAAAGAAAAAAAATTTGCCGTTGGTGATGAAGGGAGTTGCGGCCGACAAAGACGGTTGGGGTGAGTGGTTGTCGTAGCTGGTTTGGGGATTCAACCGACAAGACAATAGGGTTATGGACATTGCCTACTATAAATATTAGATGGCAAAGAACAAAAAGTGGAAAGAATTACCACAAAAACAAGAGTGAATTTCCTTTATGAAAATACCACAAATATTGCATGTACACGATACATGCTTCAAGACTCAGAAAGAGAGATGCATGCGCGGACCTACTTTTTTCCTTCTCTTTTGTATTCCGTGCGCGTTAAGGCAGTAGTCATAACGTAACGGAGAATAGGGCACGTGGTCTCTTGGCTCTTGAGTACTATCTAATAACAATTTACATGATACAAATTCGTGTTAATGAATTAAGGATAGAACATTATTTGGCTATTGCAAATTTAGCAGCAATATTTCTGCTTCTACCCAACCACATAGATGGACATGTGTGCAATTTGTGTTGAATTTCAATTATTTAGACACATGTGCATCTGTAGTTAAGTAGAAACAGGTGTTGTTGATGAATTTGCAGCAACCAAGTAATGTCCTTAAGGATATGTAGACAAAAATTTTGATCTTTTAACATGGGACGCTAGTGTGGTGCGGTCGGTATGGTATGAGTTAATGGACATGCATGAGAGGATCCAACAATTTCTGTACAATGGTCTAACGATATTGTTGCTTATATATTGACTAAATCATCAGTCGGTAATTTCTTGTTTCCATGAATTTTTGAGGTTCGCAATTTCCCAACACCTTCCAATTTGCTTACTCTCTTGTGGCTGATCGGCTGACCTATTGATAACGCCATCTGACCCACAATAATATCTCTGTCATTTTCAGACAACGTTGACAGCTCTCATGAGAGTCTTACACAGACACGAGGAGCAACAAACGGCCAAGGTGTCTGTAGACAACCTAACTTAATTGTACTTCTATCCACACTAAAACACTGCGTTTACACTTCACAGTGGCAACATGAGCTTACCTGAATCCGTTCCGTTGAAACAAAACATGTAAGATAGAAATGAAGCAATACATTGCAAGTTATATGTTTGAACTCAACCTTATTAGAGAGTGACTAAACGACATCATTCAGATATTGAGAGTGTGTCAGCTTTCATATTTTTCATCGTGGTAGCTCTCCAAAATTAAGTATAGGGTTCTTTTTTGTTAACAACAAAAAGAAAGGATAAAATAAATCGATCCTCGAATGTCAAAACCAAGTCAGAGTGACACTCTAAAAGCCTTTTTATTGTTAGCGGTATAAATAGTTGACTAAGATTCTCTTTATTGTTAGCGGTATAAATAGTTGACTAAGATTGCAAATAATAGATAGCTGATTATAATTGCTGGATTAAAGAGTTAGATTCACACTACCCAAAAAACCTTAGATGGAGGATTTTGGGAGAAGGATTGAATTGAAAAAGGACAAAAAAAATAAGTGATGAAGAACTCAAATCCAAGAGAAAGACTTAGTCACGACAAAGAGGACTATTATTCACCACAATAAATTAAAAAAAAAAAATTGACAATGAGCGTTGTGGGGGCGAAGAGAAAAGGAGGGGAAATAGCATAAGTGCTACTCCTTCCTCCTTCCCTTACGATGACGTTTTCTTTAGATTTTCACAACATAAGGTTCAAAATTAAAATGTAAGCACTACAATTGCTCTTTGGTTAACATATGGTTTTTCATTAGTTGCTGTATCAACACCATATAGCTATATAATAAAACAACACGCGGAATGTAAGTAGAAGACCCGAATTACTCTAATTAAAGCATGTATTAAGCTCATGAGTTTTTTCCCTCACTTTTATGGAAACTATCTCAAAGATATACAAAAAGTAAGGTATGGTACACCATCAATCAACATCCCAAATATAACTACTACCAACTTCCTCTTGTATATAGTAGTAAGACTTTACTCTATGAATTCTATTACAATCACTCCTTATAACTGTGAGGTGACAGAAAATTCATAAAGAGTTTCACTTTTGAGAGAATCCCCTTAGAATTTCTCCAATCTAAAAAGAAAAATGATACAACCACTCGGTGCCATCTTCCATCCAAATTTAAAGGTTCAACAATCTATAACCCTGATTTCTTTGAGTATTGTAATTTCATTCCGCTTGTTTATTCTCCCAAGGAACATTAACAAATTATGTCGAGCTATGAGATACTCTCTCTGTCTCTCAGATAGTAAACAACGAATAATGGACTCAAAATATTCTAGCTCAAGAGGCTAAAATATTTTCATCAAGAAAGAGGCCCGGATCTCGTTTGGCAACGAATGAACTCAAATTCTTATTGCAAAGCGTCTATCTTTGTGCCGAAGGATTGTCGGCGTTGATTGCTCAGTATGAAAACCAAGGTACCATCAAGGGTGTCAAAATCTGTGTTGCAGCTCCATCGGTAAACCATTTACTCTTTGCCGAGATAGTCTTCTATTCTGCCGTGCTATTGAGACAGGGTGCTACCATGTCATGAAAATTCTCGAGTTGTATGAGAATGCATCAGGGCAAAAGATCAATCTGGAGAAAAAAGAAATTTGCTTTAGCAAAAAATGTCAAAAGACAAGTGCAAACAAAACTTGCTACTATGGGGTCAAGCGGGTGGAACGCCATGAAAAATATTTGGGAATGCCAACACTAATTGGAAGAAACAAAAGCTAATGTTTTGGGTATTTGAAGGACCGACTATGGAAAAGACTACAAGGTTGGAAAGAAAAAATTACTAAGTGCAGCAGGAAAAGAGATATTGGCCAAGACGATGGCCCAGGTAGTCCCAAACTATAAAATGAGCTGTTTCCTTCTCCCTAAGCTTTTTTGTGAAGATGTAAACAGAATGATAGCGTCATTTTGGTGGAATGGAGATGAAGGGGAAGGGAAAATGCATTGGTGCTCGTGGGAGAAATTGTGCATACCAAAGGCGGAATGGGGACTTGGGTTTCGAAATCTATATGCATTCAATCTTGGAATGCTAGCAAAGCAAGGGTCGAGATTGATTTGTGCTCGTTGGTTGCAACAATACTAAAGGAGAAATACTTCCCAAATGAGCAGTTTTTGGAAGCACCTTTGCATCCTAGCTCTTCGTATTGCTGGAAGAGTATATGTGCAGCAAGAAATGTACTTAAAATGGGATCACGTTGGCAGGTAGGAGGTGGCACCACCATCTGTAATTGGGACGACCCTTGGGTGCTGCTTCCTTTATCATTTTGACCCTTCTCTCCCAAGCCACCAGGATGTACGTTGAGAATCGTAAACAAACTTATCAACCCCATTACACATCGTTGGAAGATTGATTTGCTACCATCTCCGTTTTCGAAGGAAGAGGAAACCTCCATTCGTTCCATCCCGTTAAGTATCCGCTCTCCACTGGACAAATTAGCGTGGCGTTACGAGAAAAATGGGAGGTTCACAATGCGCAGCGCATACCACCTTGCTCGGAAATGGTTACAACCATCTAACCATGGGGCCTCTTCATCAACACAGCAAATTGCAAACAAGCTATGGTCCAGGTTGTGGAATGCAAATGTCCCACCAAAGGTGAAGGTGTGTTTATGGAGGGTTACCAATGATTTCATACCTGCTCGAGCACTTTTGGCAAAACAACATATAACTACGGACTTGGCTTGATTCTTATGCAACACTCATGGAGATACCACCATCCACCTTATGAAGGAATGCCCTTTTGCAAAGTGTGCCTGCCTGGCTTCAATTCTTAGACCATTATTGAGGAATGTACACCACCAAAGCTTTCTGTCATGGATAGATGATGTGGCAAGTTTAGTTTCAAAGCAAAATTTTGAGCTTTTCCTTATGATTTGCTGGTCGTTATGGGGCGGTGGCGCAAGAAATGGCAAGCTATGGAATGACAGGACGGACCCTCCTGATGTTAGTGTCAATCGGGCTACAATGTGGTGGTATGAGTTCGCTCGAACCTCGGTGCCAGGTCACGGTACTCGGGTACAAATTCTTTCCAAGTGGGTGACTCCACCATCGGGGCGCCTCAAAATGAACATTGATGGGGCCTGGAACGGGGAACGAAATGTGGCCGGGTTTGGTGCCATTGTTCGTGATGAAACATGTAATTTTGTGTCGGCAAAATGTGGCAAGGGAAGAGGATGTTTTTTCTCCTCTCCAAGCAGAAGCAATGGCCTTAAGGGCGGGTTTGTCTTGGGCAGTTGACAGGGGTTTTCAATGTATTTCTTTTGAAAGCGATTCACTTCAGATTGTGGAGAGGCGTCGTGCGATTTCTCTCTAAAATTGTCATTTATTGGGCAAATTATAGAAGATATCAAGGTCCTCCTCCATTCGATCACTGAAGGTAAAATTACCCACACTCATCGCCAAGCAAACTCGGTTGCTCACAGCCTTGCACGTGTTAGTCTCTCGATGCAACAAGATTGTATATGGGATGTTACTCCCCCAAGTATTGTCACTGACTTACTTGTGGAGGATAATGTAATGCCATAACTGGCTCTAGATGTAACTCTTGTACTGCACCTCTTTTGTAGTAAATGAATCTACTACCATATCTTTTCAAAAAAAAAAAAAAATAATGAGTATATATGCTAGGAACATGGTTCGATACATCAAGTATCATAATATAAGTGGTTGGATATTTGAAAAATAAAATTTTCAACCACTTGTGTTATGCCACTTTAGATACTGGGCCATTTTCCAACACACAAAAAAAATATCCCGTCTATGACTCTCATGGCTACAAATTAATTTGGTCAGGAGAAATTAGTCCAATAGATTAAACTACCAATTTGTTTGGAAAAAATCAAACTACCAATTTGATGTCATAAATATTATCTATTGATATCAATTTATTACTTATATTTTGACACGTGAATTAGTAATGTCATTGAACTCACTGTGTTAACATCCCATAAGAGTTGTAATCACCATGCCAAATGTTTGAACTTGAGAGAATTTTAAAATTTTTTTTTTTTCTGTTGTTCTGTGTGCTTGTGTAGCTCTGTTAAATCAAAGTTTTATAATTAATGATCATATTAAAAATTTCCAATTAATCAAATTGTTACTCTAAGATGTAGACAGTATTTTTCCTATCAATGGTTACATATCTTTGTAAGTATGCTGCCAAACAAATGATTTGTCTTTGGTGTTTATTTTTTGCCTAGGAATTAATCCTTTGGACTCTATGTGGCATGTTCCTTTAAACTTTATGTTTGTTGTCATTGATAATATAATTTGCATGTGAGTGTACTTCCTCTCTCTCAATATATATATTCGACAAACGTGTACAGGACATGCTTGTAAATCCCATATCTATTATATGATTAGCCAAAAATATCACCTGCAAGTCTTGCATGTAAAAGTGAGAATGAAATTAAATAATGGCCAACTAGCTATAATAACATATTTTGACATTTAGTTGTAGAAATGATCAGTCGTTATTTTATATATTATCGTTGTGTTGCCATTAGTTATATCATTGTTGTACCGCCAATATATATATAATCAAAATGTTCTCATTACTGAAAATTGATCATTTTTGCAAACTAAATGTCAAAATATATTTATTGTAGCTAATTCCAGAAAAAATGATTATTATTGCAAACCAAATGTGGAAATATATTTATTGTAGCCAATTCTTCTAAAATAACTTATTAAAAAAATATTTAATGGTAAGATTTGCAAGTGTGTTTTGGAGATATCTGAAAGAATATAATTGAGAACGTACCTTGATATCTGAAGAGCAACTTGTCCAAATTATACGTACCAAATGGAATATCATAAACTATATTATTTGGATGACACGAGAAGGATATAATATTTGGAACTGAAATTCCACACTGTATATATGCTAGCTACACACAATTAATCAAATTCCAGAACTCAATATCAAAACGCCCGCAGCCTAATAAACAACTTGACATGGCCTTATTTTTTTCTTATGCTTGACATATAGGAGACATGTACAGCTCATCAGGAGTGCATGCAACAGCACTGAAGACTGCCCTCGTACATTATATGGTATAGTTATACAACTATATTGTGGTGTATTGATAATAATACAAAGTTATATGAACAAAATAAAGACACAATTCATTGATACGAGACGTTATAGTTGTGATGTACTTGGCATAGAAATTCTTCTTCCATGTCACTTGGTATATGCATAAAATCATGCGAAGAGTTCTATGTATAGTCACATGGGCATATATATGATCTGAAACAAAAAAAGGCTGAGAGTGAAATATTTGGTGCTTGGAATGCACAAGGAAATTACTACGTGCCGGTGCCCCTGTATAAGAACATCATATATGTTACAAAACAAATTAATGGAGACACATGCACCATATAGTAACACTATTAATGAAACTTATCTGCTTCTGAGGCAATATTAATAGGATAATACTTGCATTCCTTGGCGAGAATGTAAGTGAACTAAATGCGAATTAAATGAGAATAATAGTTTTGGGTACAATGTTTGGTTGTAATGATTAAGTTGGGACCCTGTTACAGAGATTGACGGTTGATAGAAGCCCGATTTATGAGAGATTGTTTAACGTGCAGAAAATATGGTCTGGTACAACAAATGTTATAATATAAATAGTTAGATACTGGAAAAAAAAAATTTAATCATTTATATTATAACACTTAGAGTACCAGAAATATTCCTGGCACATCGAAAATTTTCTTCCTATTTACATATATGAACGATGAAAAGCACTGAAATAAAAGCAGTATATGTTAAGGACGCATTCAAAAAGGACAAGAGGAAGGGGCAACTGTGGGTGGGGTATATAATGTTTGGTTGTAATGATTAAGTTGGGAAACTCATATGAATAGATGGTTGCCTGCTTATGTATGCTGAATGCAGACAACCTTTCGGAGCAAGTAGCTAGCACTCCAGCGAACACATGAGCTACCCACAAAATTCCCTGCATGCTAACCAGAACCACCAGAGGGAAGAATAAAAGTGAGTTTGCTCACGTTTAAGTAAAATATTGTATGTATACAGTATTTCAAATAACAATAGCTAGTTGGTAATTTCCATCAGATTTGGTCGCAACATTTGAGCTCGTGTTGTATGCATTATATGCATGCATGGGTGCTGCTTAAGAACTCCATCGCAGTTAGGGTAACGATGAAGACCAAGAAACCAAGAATACATAACATTAACCAAATAATACTATAAGAAGGCCACATCACGAAAAGACTACCTGCATCGTGCCAAATCTTATTTCTTGGCACTCCGAAGAAATTATGCTTCACGTACAGAGATGTATTTATAAAAATCCAGTCTTCAATTAACAGGAGAGCAATCTTAAACCCTAAAAACAAATATGAATTTTTATAAAAAATTCTAGAGAAAAGAAATTGAAGGTGCCGAAAACAGGAGGAGAAACAATAAAAAGGCTACATAAAATATGACACACTTGGAAAAGGGTTTGCTGTTTGGTATGATAGGCATGCATTGCAATCAAATGGCGATTTTAAAAAGGAATCAAATAAAGAAACAAATGCCAAATAGGCTTGTGCAGTTGTGGGGGGAGAGAGAGAGAGTATATATAACTGTATAATTCCTTCCCGTGAGGAAGGTTTGGAGGCATTCAGAACACAAAAACTGAACATGGTTTGACGCTTCCCTTGCTAGTTTCGATGGTGTCCCAATCACGAGTAGATTCCTTCTTCTCACGTTAACCCCACCCACCATCACCCGATATATAACAAGATATATGGGATTAGTACACCATCATGTAACTTTTCGTATAAATAAAATAAGAATATATAGACAAAAATTTACACATATTTTTATTTTATTAACATAAAATGTCACATTAACTGTATATCGTACTATAGAACTCCTTTTTCCACCACCCTCGCTTGCTGATTGAGTCACTACTAGACATTACTGTTATCCCATGCAAAATGTCTGCTTCATAAATTCCATAAATTATTTTCCAAAACGTCCCCACGCCCTCCATTCCCAGCTGGCTTTCTCATTCTCAATGCTTCTCTATAATTATTACTTCTCATTCCATGCAACCACATTTCAAGTTTTCCACATCCATGATGTTTATGTGGGAATGAGTGAAAAATATGCTGGAGTCTATACATCTTTATATAAATCTTAATATATATTAGTTACATTATTACTACGTAAAGGGAATGAGATTGTTAATTAGGTTACCATGCGGTGAAATGTTCTCCAACATAAAGTGTTTGATCCAATTTACTATTTATAAAAATTGAATCTAAGATTTTTCGCTTATAAGTAAAGAAGAATATCATTATATTGTGATATTTGTAACATTTGTAACGTGAACACTTCAATAATGAAACAATATAAAAATTCCTAGTTCAAAACGTAAAGACAATACACATTGACAAAAATTCATTTCTATCCAATTGGCAATAAGGTTGATTATTTAAGATATAAAATCAGTGGCGGAGTTAGGATTTTCAAATAATGGGGTCATAATTTCGACCAAAAAAAAAGAGTCAATGGACCATTTCTGCCAACAGTTTTCAAAAGCTTACACCAACTACGTCGACAACTACTATGATAAGTAGAGATTTGTCGAGGGCAATTGTAGGAAACCGTTGAGCAAAGTTGAAGACTATCAAGGATTGTCAACTGAAGCATGTCATCAAGTACTTGGTTCACACAATACATAGAGCATAGCACACAAAAAGAGAGAAAAGGAAGAGGGATGATAAAAGAAAACAAAATTAGGAGGCGGAGGAAGTTATGATTTTGTTTGCTATAACTATTTATAGGGGTCAAATACAAATACACAGCCAAATATACATAGGGATTTTAAAGTTGTAGAATTCATGGGCAATCAATGATCCCATATTGGCTCTGCTATTGTATAGAATGGTCATACATAACTTTGATTTTAGGTTTGAAGAGTCAAATTATGTGGCCCAAAATGTGCTTATGTCCTAACATCTAAGCGATTAACTAATTCAATACTAGAAACTAAACTGTAAGTGATGATTCCATACTTAAATCAATAAATCATGTCAATATATGGGATCAAATTAAAGACACTTTAATTATAAGTGAGGTTTTCACAATGAATCATGCCTTTAAGAGAATTTGAAATAGTCAACATAAACTCCTTCAATATTATCTTTTCACTAATGAGAAGCGCAATTTGATTTTTTTTGGAATGCCAACAATATCCTAAGATTATATATGACGTTGGAGCACTTACATTATACATCTTTCTCACATGTTCTACTATTAAATATTATGAAGATTTTATTATATTTATTATTTAGTAAAAGTGAGTTGAGGTTGATAGTAATAATCACTAGTAACTTCTCTCTTTTTTCCCCCACAACTTGTACTTTATAAGTACATATATTCATCAGCAAGAAGAGAGAGAGAGAGAGAGAGAGAGAGAGAGAGAGAGAGAGAGAGGCCATGGTCTCCAAGGTGCAGATGAAGAGAGCGCCAGTATCCAAGAAACTGCTAACCCTTCGCTCCATCTCTAAGTCCCATGCGGTACTACTCATGTGTATTCATATATATATATATATGTATGTATGTATGTATGTATGTATTCTCTACTTATATAATACCCTATTGAATTATCATCATAATGATCTTCTTCGTTTTTCTTGAAACCAAGAATCCCGGGCTTTTCTCTGATTTCAAACTAAGGCTATTTGAAAATTTCTACAATTCATTTCTCTTTTAAATTCTAATCTTAATACTTACAGCTTACATACACAGATATGTATATACAGTACTCACGATTCTTGACTATCCATGTGTTTTGTGTGTATGTGTGCAGCACAGTAAAACCTCAATTATATTGGATGCATCAAAGTACATACAAAACTTAAAGCGAAAAGTGGAGGAAATGAATCAACAGATGATTGCCTCAACGGAAACGTCAACTTCCCAAAACTCCTTCCCTGTGGTAGCATCTAAGTTCCATATACCATCCTTATTTAGTTTATTACCCAGGGATTAATTCATTAATTTTTAATTAATAATTTTTCTAATTGGGGTTTAATTCTTTCTTTTCATCATATGTATCATCAGCAACTCAAAGTCGAAGCTGGAGAGAGAGGCTTTCAGATTAAGATGTTCACTGAAAAAAGATGCAGTGGGTTACTTGTTTTCATATTGGAAGCTTTTGGAGAGCTAGGCCTTGATGTGCATCAAGCTAGGGTTTCTTGTTCCAACAATTTTCTTCTAGAAGCTGTTGGAACAATCAAGGTAAGAATAATAAAAAGTGATGAATCTGTCTCGTTTTATTCGTATTCATATATGTACACAAATATTCTGATCACATGCATCATATAATTAAGGCTCACACGTACTTAAACAAATGATGGAACATAAAATACAATTTTTTTATAGGGAATTTATTACTTTGCATGAGCGTATATATATAAGATCTTTTCCCTTTTCTCCTCCTTGACTGCCTCGAATCCGTTGGAAAAATTGCCTCTCTTTTGAATCGTATGATTTTCCTAATTTGAACATGTTTGAAGATTTATTCTCTTGAATTTGATGTTGTAGGATAATCCAAGTGCTGACCAGAAAGATGTTGAGGTAGTGAAAGAAGCGATGTTGCAAGCCATTCAAAACTGGAGTGAAGTTACCCAACAACAAGAACAATGCAAGGATTAACTCTTTCATCCTGATCAAGTTAATTACAAGAATAATGCAAGTTTTATGGCAAGCATATATAGGTTATGGATTTGCTCAAGCCATAAAACTAACGAGAATTTGTATTTACCTTTTTCTTTTTCTTACCAAATAAACTATGGAGAGATTTTCAATGACCAAAACACGGGGTGTTATATGTTAAATAATAAGTGGTGTGAAGTTTTTTTTTTTTCCAAGTCTCTCCACTTGTGTAATGACCAATGGTGTATATGTCCGTGTTTCAGACACATTAAAAAATATCTCCAAACCGTGATCATGTGGTTGAAGGATGAAAGGATATGCATGCAAGCTTTGGTGCTTTAATGATCTTTTTTATTCGTGTAATTTCATTATATATTTTCTCCTTTTCTGGTCGTATAGATACATATAATTACATATACATTAATGAATTGGAAATCCATAATAAGTGGATGATCATAAGAACGTGTGTCCATTTCGATAGTAACTGCTTCAAATGGTAATAAGTCCTTACTCACGATCTAGCTAATGGACATGAAACAGAAAGAATGAAAATCACGCTTTGCATTAATCCCACCAAGACTTTGCAAGAAACTCCAATAAAAAAAAAAAAACACATGAGCAGTCATTAGGAATTCTCCCAGTTTGTGTCCAGTTGCCAACCACCTCATCTATAGGGTAAGTCTCTTTTTGAGTATCACGTCTCACAAAAGTACGAGAAACTTTTATATTTTGATCCCATCCAACCAATGGCAGATAAAATTCTAACATCAGATGGTCCTACTTAATCAAGGGACATTAGATGCTAATCCGGCGGTGGGTCTAGGCAAAGGCCTAGAAGGACGAAGTAGATTTAAGTAAACTAACTATATGTATCATACAAGTAAGTGCCTATTTATGCTTCCAAAAAAACTATACTTGTATTAAAAATTTAGGGCTTATTATTTAATTAAGTTTATTATTTAATTATAAGATACAAAATATCAGAATTTTTGCTTTAGTATTTTAGTAAATTTGATGATATGAGATGAAAGTTCAAGTGACTATGAGTCCATAGTATTTTATGGAATACTTTTCAGAGGTCGTATGAATTTATAAAAATAACTGTGTTAACATACGGCATAAAAATATTGGTTGAGTAATACACCATCCCTTTGCTAATTAATTAAAATGTTAGGGTGGTATAACTTGATTAGAAAACAATTAAAAGAAAAAAGAAAAAGAATGAAAAATGGGAATTGGTCACATGAGAAATGGAGAGAGAAAGTCTTTCTTCTTCTTTGTAACCAAGGTCCAAGAACAACAGAGCCATGGTGGTCTTCTCTGTGTTCCGCTTTGTTTGAAATTAGATCTTTCTTCTTGGTCCAAAGCTTCTGTTGTAGAACATCTACACAACTCTTGGTATTCTCTCTTCCAACACATGTCTAGGCCGTTGGGTGGTCCTCATAAGTCCTCACAGGTGCTTCTTCGGATGTCCGGATGGTCTTGGGACCACCCGGGTCCAAGAGTGGCTCCGCCCATACATCCAACTGATCCATATAGTCCTACTCAATGTACACCCTGCTCAATATAAGAGTTATCCTAGTCAGGAAGCCTTAATGAAGATTCACTCTAAATCTAAGGCATTCCGCGAATGACACCTTAAGTTTTTAAATATGTGCAATTACCACCTAAACTAAAAGAAAATAACAAATATGTCCACTTCCGTTCACCTACAACCTTCACAGTGTTGTAGTTTGACACCTATGTCCACTTCCGTTCACCTTTCCGTCCAAAAATGACACTGAACAATAACACATACCCTTTTTAGAGAAAATGACACTGAACAATATTTTTGACAGCAATAGTGTTAGTGAAGGCGAGGTAAAAGCATTGCAAACTTGAAAAAGAAAATATCGGCAAAGAATCATTGGATGATACAAAATCATACAACAACAAAACCTTATCCCATGAAGTCGGTTGTAAACTACGTTTACATAACTCATATTTTGTTAAGCTCTGAAAGAATAACATCCAAAGTTTTCTGCTCAACAAATTACAAATGAAATAAAAAAATGATCGAACCGGTTCAGTAAACAATGACAGAGTGCTTAACAATTCAATAACATGTATCAGAGCACAGGAAATACTGGCTGTTTCCTGTATTTTCTTGTCATGGGAACAACGTCGGTTGCCGAGTCAGCACCGGCAGTGAATAAACCACGGCTGATTTTGATGAACTCCACAGTCCGTTACACCTGCATACAACACCAGAGTCCTTGTAAATATTAGCTTTATGAAATTTGCCCTATTGTAGAAGGAAGAAAGTTCGCCATGTTATGCTTTCAAGGACATTCAAGACCGTGAAAGTATGTTGTGATCGAAGTACGATGAGCATTCAATAAACCAGGTACGCATGCACTAGTATCATATTGATTTGTTAATATAAACTACAGAAAGCTGTCTCACCTCCCGCATTGGAGTTTGTATGATCTCGGTGTATTTCCAAAGAACATAAAAGGGTGTTCCGGTTAGATCCCAATAAACCATGAGAAAGCTTATCCATTGCAATCATCGGCATCTACCTTGTCTCTTTGGTTTCGGACTGATGCAAAACCGTCAAACTTTTCCCTCCACACTTTCCAAGCGTTCCTGACTTCATCCAATTCTGCATCTGGAATGCCTGTGTTTCTATCCAAATTCTCAACCCATTCATTCCAAGGATATCCTGAAGGATCTAAGAACTTTGTAACTTGAGGCAACATAACAGATATGAAGAACTCGTCAACCGCCTTATTTATTTCTTCTGATTCAACCATTGTCGTCATTTCAGGCCTTGTTACATTTTTTACTCTAATTGAAAACCTGTTCCCTCTTAAAAACAAAACTTCAGATGGGGCAAGTGGTAGGACTATCCGGGAAAACTTGGCCAGTGACAATGTCAAAATATCTCTAGGGAGTAACTTGCGCTTTATAGCCACAGCAGTTCCAACCATTTTGCGGATCTGGTGAGCATACAAAGATTATTGTTACTGAACTAACTCTCCCAATAAGAAGCAGACAAATGGCAACAAGAAAATATCTTAGTTATTGGGGTGAAATCTGAAATATTGATGCGACGAATTAGAGTACGGTGTGTGTGCGCGCGCTAAAGAACTTTCAGGGTCACGCCAAAATGACTTACTTGATGTAACATGAAAGACTCTCCCCATATGGAAACTTCAACATAATCATGTCCAAGCGATTTCTCCAGCTTCCCACAAGAGCACTGAAAAATCTTTCTGAAATGAGAAGCACCAATTCTATCTCTTTCATCAGGTTCAAATAACCATCTTGCACGGATGACCGAACCAGCACTTTGAACCTTTAGAACATCTCCCTGCTTCTTGCAAGCATCGAGTAAGCTGTCCTCACTATTGCTAGAAAACGAAGAAATTTGGTTCAGTTCCTCAGCATTTGATTCTGATGCATATGTTTCATCAAAATATTCTTCCCTGTCACTTTCCTCAGACTCAGACTCAGAGGCTGTTGCCTCTCTGGTTGATCTACCTGCTATCGACACTTTTCCATGTTTGGGTGATTGTTTTGCAGGATACTTCGACCTGTATTTAGATCGTATAGTATAATTATGAAAAGGATGTTCTCCCTGCAGAGTGCATTCAAAGACAAACTTTATTCAAGAATATTTCTCAAGTAAGCAACTAATTTGGGGGCTCAAAGGACCGTAGCCGGTATTACAGAAATGAATGAAAACAGAAACACCACACCTCGAAAGCTTTTAGTATATTATTGAAGTCTGAGATGTGATAATCAATTTCATCTGCGTTGAAGTGACTTTTGATTCCAATAACCTCAGCAGGAAGGAGGTATGAATACATGCGGAGATTACACTCCTTTCTAGGATCAAAGCTCCTAAAATGGACAAGCAATCAAATTAATCACCCGTAAAAGAAAATGCATGCCGTCCCCAGGAACAAACCAACAAAATCTAGATTTAATTAATATTTGCAAATTGGAACTATACATTAACAAGGAAATGCACGTACTGATTCCACTCTGGAAATACAGAACTCTGTGACTCATTTCATACCTCTGCGCAGGCAAAATGCTGAAAACTTTGATATTACGAGGCAGATAAGAGTTAATGTGATTCACAAGATCCATGCCAAAAGGGTCTCCGACCCATGCATTCTCTGGGATTTCCATTTTCAATGATATCATCGTCGCTAAAGAGTGAACCTACAACATCAATTTCACCGCAACAAAGATGAAAACCAAACGTCCTCAAAATCGAGTAGCAAACAATAAGGTTACCCAAAACAAACGGAAATTGGTTATAAGTCAGATTCATTACTCCTTTATCAGTCCGGCTACTCCTGGCCCACGCAATCTTGTTAAGGTTCCCCAGATTACTCTCACGGATACCGCCCGCGTTATATATGGCAGTTTCCAACTCTTTCTCAATAGCTACATTTCAAAATGTTAATTCTTTTTAGCTACATCCCATCCATGCATATGATAAGCTGATTCAAATACGTATTTCACATGTCAATGACTCAATGGTTAAGTGTTCATGGCATTGCCATTTTAATTGGGATTTCAACTAATCTACACAAAGGGCGACCTCAAACCAACAAGGCTTCCCGCTTCACAAGAGTCAGGGGAGCATTTATTGTACGTAGTTTTACCCTTGCTTTGCAAAGAGACGGTTTCCACGAACCGTGACCTTTCGGTTGCACCAAAACTCGCCCTCATTTCAACTAATCTACGTTAACTTATATAAAAAACGAAGACGATAAATAAACATTAAATAAATTCTGTTGTTTTGACAGTTCAAATTCTCGCAAATTTAAATTAGTTTAAGGTAGAATATCGCTTGTATAAAAACATAAGGATGAATCAACTTACTGGATAATGAATTTTCGTCTCGTTGCATTTGCAAGCCTGAAAGAAAACACAATGAGAGAGCTATAAAGTATTAAACTTTGCATATAAAATGCAAAAACCAAATAAAAAGTATTGAAATTTACCGAACAAAAAAATCAATAAAAATGGTGGAAATTTGAAACGGACCTCGGTACTCGGTGCCGACGTACCCGACCCGGAGAACCACTTTCCTCTTTCGGACGGACTGCCATTTGTGACCGGAGCTCGTTGAGGTTTGTTCGGGCGTATAGAGGGAGGAGGAGGAGCAGCAGTAAATAAGGTTGAGTCTGAGGGGTAAAATTGGCTTTGAAAAATGGAAGGTGCGAGATGGGAACTTTGGGAGGCAGAGGGAGAAGGGGAGTCGCAGTGAGGAGACGGCCATTTTTGGAGATTCTGAAGGGAGCTGCAGACTTGGAGTGAACGAAAAAAGGTTAGAAAGTAAAGAAAAATAAATATTTAGGCCCAATTAAATTATATTTTTCATAACTTTTAGGCCCAAATAGCAATATTTAAGCCCAATTAAAATTTTCAATTAAAGTTTAGGATTAAGTATCTAAAATTTTCTACCTTTAGTGTCATTCTAAATTGATCTTAATATTTTTAAACCTTCCAAATAAGTACTCAACTTATTGAAAATGTCACATTTATTAAGCTAATATTAAAAATTGTTAAATTAAGCAGGCTTACTTTATCTCCAAAATCAATAAATGGTCTTCACCAACAAATGCTTACCCCCACCCTCATCATGTTGTCACCACCAAACCCAATGCAAAATCACTAACTCCACCCTACAACTCAAGTCGCCAACATAAAAAAGAGTGTCGTGGAGGTTGTTGAAATGATATGGATTGCCATGATGCGGACAACATCATCTTCACAATCAGAAAGAAGAATTGGAAGCTTTACATGACACACCCCGACCTAAATCAAGGCGTGTTGGGCGTCACGTGAGAGTGACGTAACCATGTGCACAGTGCGGAAACAATAATGATATAGAGAAATATGAGTGAATAAAAATCAAACTACTTAAAGTACTAGTTAAACACACATTGATTTAGGTTGGGTGTGTCATTACGAGCCAAGAATCAGTTAATGAGAAAATCACATGGGCATAAACAAACTCCTTAAAAACCTATCGGAATTATTAACCATTTTCTTTGTTAATATTATTCATGATATACCCAGTTGATGAATTTTGAACGTAATCTATATTTGAAAAATTAATTGGAATTTAGGAAATGTGACAATTTTAATAGATTGAGATACTTGTTTGATGTGTTTAAAAAAAATAAGAGTAATTTAAAATGACTTTGAAAAAAAAGGAGTTTGATCCTAAATTTTATGGGAATGGTTATTGGCACTCCAAATTTCTCATTCTACATTATAAACTTTCTATATTTTGAACACTTATAAAAAATATAAAAATAAAATTTTTGAAATGCAAATAAATTTTCTAATTTTATTTTCCAGCAACTTTTAGGCCCAAATAGGCCGACGTTGTAGTTCACGGTAGCCAACAGCCAACAAACTGTTTCACTTTTGTCGTCTTCCCCACTTATTCCGCCCTGTTATCTTCTCCAATCCTCCTCAGTTTTCTTTTCCGTCAAACCCAATAAAAGCCTCCGATCCCAAACCCTACCAAAGCCCTTTAACTCCCTCCACACTCCCCCCTCCCCAAACGACGCCGTCTCTCCTTATCCCGCGGCAGTGGGACCCATGAATCCCTCCACTCTCACTTCCCAGCGCTCCGCTCTCCGCTCGCCGTTCCTCAACCCCATCTCTCTCCCCGCCGCAACATCCGTACAATCCCGAAGACGCCGTTTCAGGGTCTCATTTCCCCGGAACTCTGCCACCCCATCGGAACAATCAACAGACGCCGCCTCACCGCCGCCTCACGATGTCTTCGGCGGCAAGAGAGAGCTCACTGGCGTACAGCCCGTTGTCGAGAAGCTGTCGCCGCCGCTCCGGATAGTGACCTCGGCAATTGTGTTTGCCGGAGCTGTGGCTGCTGGGTACGGGTTGGGTCTCCGGTTGGGGAAATCCCAAAATGCAGCGTATGGTGGTGCAGCGGTGCTCGGAGCCGCCGGTGGGGCAGCAGTCTACGCTTTGAACTCTTGCGCTCCCGAGGTCGCCGCCGTCGACTTGCACAATTACGTTGCTGGGTTGGACGACCCGAAAGCTGTTAAGAAGGAGGACATCGAAGGCATTGCGAGAAAGTGAGAATCAAGTAGCGAAATTTTCAGCTGGGTTGTGCAATTTACTGTGAGTTCCGGTTAAAAATTGTTGCTTTTTGCAGATTTGGTGTGAGCAAGCAAGACGAGGCGTTTAATGCCGAGCTCTGTGATTTGTACTGTCGTTTTGTCACTGCTGTTCTTCCTCCTGGAGCTCAAGAACTCAAAGGCGACGAAGCGGACACCATCGTCAGCTTCAAGAATTCTCTGGGAATCGATGACCCTGAAGCAGCTTCAATGCATATGGAGGTGGGTTTTTATTTACTTCTCTGTTTGTGACAGCAAATGAGTTTACTTTTTCGGCCATCTTAAAATGTGTTGGTGGTTTACGGGTTTCAGATTGGTAGGCGAATTTTCAGACAGAGGCTTGAGACCGACCGCGAGGGTGATCTAGAGCAGCGTCGGGTAGGCCTTTGGTGCTAGAAACTTTGAGATTGTTGTTACCCTTTTTGAATGGTTGAGGTACAGGGCTTTGACCATTGTTAGTGAGTCACCAGTGCAGGCATTTCAGAAGCTGATATATGTTTCGACTCTTGTGTTTGGGGACGCTTCATCTTTCCTCTTACCTTGGAAGCGTGTCTTCAAAGTTACCGATTCCCAGGTATCGTGATTTGTAAATGCTTCGACTGGTAATGGTTGTGCTTTATGTTTTATTCCCGGAGTGTTCTTGCCGTTTTACTTGTTATTCTATGGTTGTTGGAACTTAATTGGTTCAGACTCGTATGATATCGTAATTCTGCATGACTCACAATTCCCTTTTTCTGATAGGTTGAGCTGGCTATCCGTGACAATGCTCAGCGTTTATATGCTTCCAAGCTAAAATCTGTTGGCAGAGGTAACCGCGTCATTTGTTAAGGCCTTTATCATTCACTGCCTGGACAATTGAAATTTGAGTTTTTTGTTATACTCTAATTTGATATTCGATGGTCCAATTTTATCAATTTGATGGTCCAGTTTAAGACACCATAACAGGAACGACTTGTTAGTTATCTTAAAGGAAGTGGCAGTTTTGACATATTATCTTGCTCTAAGTCTCTCTTTTTCAGTAATTTTTTTTATAAAGATATTCAGTAGATGAGTTCAACATTTTGTTTATGTAAGATTGTAATGCTCTTAACCTTTATGCGCTAAATCCTGACAAATATAACTATCTTATTCTCAGATATTGGTGCAGAACAGCTTGTTAAGCTTAAGGAAGCACAACGCATTTATCGGCTCTCTGACGAGGTACCTTCTTTGCAATGTGTTTGCTAAACCTGCACTAGGTTGTATGTAGATGTAGTTGTTTCTTGATGTGGATAATTCTGTTTGATGCAGCACGCAGAAGACTTGTTCAAAGAACACGCAAGAAAACTAGTTGAGGCAAATATATCAGCAGCACTTCGTATGCTCAAATCCAGAACCAGATCAGCGTATGTTCACTACTTCCATACAGAAGTGCATGCAGCTTATTGCTATGTTATTTGTATATATAAGAATATATAAGTCCACTATCACCCAAGTTTGGCCATATGGGGATTTAGTTATGATTTTGATTTTGTTTTTGTTTTTTTGGTTTTGGTATGAAGGAGTCGAAGATATTACGGTCCTGCAAAATATGAATGTAGAAAGAAGTTGTTTTGTTTTCAGTTTTTAAGAGGTTTTAGTTTCGATGACATTAATGGGTTTTCAAACTGTAACACAGTGGAATCTAATAAACTTAGTTTTTCAGCACTGGAATCACGGAAGTTGTGGAAGAGCTTGATAAAATGCTGGAACTCAATAATTTGCTCATCTCACTAAAGAACCATCCAGATGCAGCTCGCTTTGCACCTGGGCTTGGGCCAGTTTCTTTACTTGGTAAGAATCTGTACTGGTCTCTTGGTTGTTTGTCTCTAATGGCTAATTGTGGACACCCCAGCTCTACTTACTTGTATATCTGACTTAGGTGGCGACTACGATGCTGATAGAAAGATGGACGACTTGAAGCTCCTCTTCAGAGCTTATGTTAAGGATTCTTTATCCACAGGTCGCTTGGAAGAGAGTAAGGTAAACAAAGGCTGGCATGCATATTTTTTAGCTTGTAAACTGCTTTAACAACTGCTACCATTGCTGCTGCCGTTTATACTATTCTTATTCATGATTAATTTTTGGTTGTGTAGGATTCCGCGTTGAATCAGTTAAGGAATATATTTGGTTTAGGCAAACGAGAGGCAGAATCCATTGTGCTTGATGTTACTTTGAAGGTTTACCGTAAACGTCTTTCACAGTCTGTTACATCGGGTGATTTAGAAGCAGCAGACAGCAAAGCAGCCTTCCTTCAAAATATCTGTGAGGAGCTGCATTTTGATCCACAAAGAGCCAGCCAGATTCATGAAGGTAATGGAAGTTGTAATGCTCGTCATTTGTACAAATTATTCTAAAACACTCACCAAGTCATTCCTTTTTTATTTTGTCAACAGTTAATATGCATTTAAGAATATCTGTTCCCTTGGTTCATAATCAAACTCTACCTTGGTGTTATAATGAATTGTCTGTTTTGTCCCTCTCAGAATCTGATTTGTGTTTCTTGTTCTAGAAATATACCGACAAAAGCTTCAGCAGTGTGTTGCTGATGGAGAGCTGAATGATGATGATGTTGCTGCATTGTTAAGGCTACGGGTCATGCTTTGTATTCCTCAGCAGACTGTTGAGGCTGCCCATTCAGATATTTGTGGCAGTTTGTTTGAAAAGGTAACTACAAATTTTCTTTTAAGGTCCTTTGTTTGGCATCTGTGATATTTGGTTAGCATGGACCAGTATGGTGGTTTTCCCTCATGACCCATCATCTGCATATGTACATGTACCATAATTTTTTTTTTCTTAGTTTGAGTTGCTCCTTGATGTAGTTTCCTATTAGAGCCTCCGCTATTTGTTGTGTTTTAAGATGCTTTAATATGTTTAAAAATCTGCTATTTTGGAATAGGCTTTATACTGATTCTTGTGGTGGTTTCTGTCCAGGTTGTGAAGGATGCAATTGCATCTGGTGTTGATGGTTATGACGCTGATGTAAAACAAGCTGTGAGAAAGGCAGCTCATGGTCTGCGATTGTCTAGGGAGGCTGCCATGTCTATTGCTGGCAAGGCAGTGAGTATCCTTTTGATCGCTTTATTTATTTATATTTTTATATAAAAGGTTTGTGAATTCAAATTTAACGTGCTCTCTTCTTTGTTTACTTCAATCTATGCAGGTAAGAAAGATTTTTATTAACTATGTAAAACGAGCACGGTCAGTTGGTAGCCGTACTGAGTCTGCAAAAGAACTTAAAAAGATGATAGCCTTCAACACATTGGTTGTGACTGAATTGGTAGCAGACATAAAAGGGGAATCATCTGATTCCGCCACAGAAGAGCCAATAAAGGAGCCAGAGCCAGATGTCCTGGAGGATGAGGAATGGGAATCTATTCAGACACTTAGAAAGATTAGACCTGACAAGGAGCTTGCTGCAAAGTTGGGGAAGCCCGGCCAGACTGAGATTACTCTTAAAGATGACCTGGAAGAAAGAGAGAGGACTGACCTATACAAAACATACTTATTGTTTTGTATAACTGGGGAAGTGAAGAGGATTCCGTTTGGTGCTCAGATCACTACAAAGAAGGATGATTCAGAATATGTGCTACTAAATCAGCTTGGGGCGATATTGGGCTTAAGCACTACGGAGATAGTGGAAGTACACAGGAGCCTGGCCGAGCAAGCTTTCAGGCAACAGGCAGAGGTAATTTTGGCCGATGGACAATTGACAAAAGCAAGGGTAGAGCAACTTAATGAATTGCAGAAGCAAGTTGGCTTGCCTCCACAGTATGTGGAAAAGATAATAAAGAATATAACTACTACAAAAATGGCAGCTGCGATTGAAACGGCTATTGGTCAGGGGAGGCTCAATATTAAGCAGATAAGAGAACTTAAAGAATCAAGTGTTAATTTAGACAGCATGATATCTGAGAGCTTGCGAGAAAGTTTGTTCAAAAAGACCGTGGATGAGATATTCTCATCGGGCACTGGAGAGTTTGATGAGGAAGAAGTCTATGAGAAAATCCCAGCAGATCTCAATATTAATGCTGAGAAGGCCAAGAATGTTGTTCGAGAGCTTGCACAGACAAGATTATCAAACTCATTGATTCAAGCTGTGTCACTTCTGAGGCAGAGAAATCGTCAAGGAGTGGTATGGATTAGTTTTTGTCTTTTATTATTTTAGTCCTGTAATTACAACGTGCTAATTTTGATTAGTTAATTGATGGAGATAGGCCGGTAAATCTGATGGAATGGCTGTTTGTGCTTTGCAGGTATCCTCTCTTAATGACTTGCTGGCTTGTGACAAAGCTGTGCCTGCCGAGCCACTTTCATGGGATGTTCCAGAGGAGCTGGCCGATCTCTTCGCTATATACATGAAAAGTGGTGCGGCACCTGAGAAATTATCGCGCTTGCAGTATCTCCTGGGCATTAGTGATAGCATGGCTGCTACTCTCCAGGAGATGGGAGATAGATTACAAACCATCGGTGCGGAGGAGGAAAAGTTTGTATTCTGATCGTCTGAGTCGTAGTAGAAGGCACAACAGAGAGTATGTGATTAGGGATTGTGAAAATTCTGGATAGCCGGAAAATAAGATTTGATTGTATCGTTTAATTTTGTTATACAACAAAATTTTCGACTGAATAGAATGTTTTGAATCAAATACATTAGGGAAGATCACTTTTGGTTTAGAATTTTATAGTTGCTTTGCATTGCATTGGCTTGTTTGTGTCATTAAAATGCGCAAGTGTTGGATTTACAGAATTTTCGGTTTAATTTATGGTGTAGCTCGTCTATGCAGCGAGCTCAAATTTTGAAGAAATGTTTCGTTTTGGAGAAAATTTTTGATGTGACCGTATCATACGACATAGTGTTGCGAACTTTTATTTATTAATACTATTGCTGTTATGCTATTTCAGTGTTCACTTGTTATAATACGTGAAGTGATAGTAGTTTGTTTTGATGTTTGCACCCAAAAAATTTTGACCTTTGTACTTGTTGATGCTTGGAATCCTATTCACGAACTATGCAAATACCTATTTGGTTTAGATCACTTGATTAGAGCAGTGTGACTGTATCATATGACATAGTGTTGCAAACTTTTATTTATTAATACTATGAATATCGTGTTAGCTAAGAATGTCAGAGTTTTGTCAAAAAAGAAAAACTGTGCTAATTAGCGTCTTCAATGCTTCCGAGAATTACAGAGCCCTTGTGTTGATAATTGGCAAGACGAATACTGACCAACCAGACATGAACATCCTGTGACTAGAAGATGACAATTATATTAAATTTATCTTAGATCCACTAAGTCCATATGATCTCATTCGTAATCTTTCTTCTCATGATTTTACTTTAGCTGATCATATGGTTTTGTCAAATATAAACCAGCCATATTCAAAGGAAAACCGAAAACTTTGAATAAAATCCTTCAGATGCCACTAAATTCGTGTAAAAAAGTCTTCTATGGAGCGTACTTTGTAAGTATCGAAGAAGAACAACTTGAGTGTAATCGGAGATATCCCATGTGACAGAATAAACCAACATATCCGTGTTGAATGTAAGAGTTTGTGCCTATACTACAAGGTGTTGGAAAATTCTAAAGTTTGGGGACATTGCACAAACATTTATTCAACCATGGTCACGCAAAGGTGGTAGAAAATATTTAAGTGGCAACAACCTTTTTGTTCGATTGTCTGAGTAGATACCTCCATGAAAAAACATATTCACACACTAACATATAACAGTCATGGTCAAATTAATCACTATTGTGTTTGGTATCTCCCACTTCGAGAACTTGAAAAATATCTCAATTTACTTATAAGTTCATATAAAGTCCTATCTCTTATAAGTGTGGGATTCATTCTCAACACGTCTCATATGTGTGACATATTTTTAAGCCTAATACATGAACAACACAAATCGGATGACGTGGAGCATGTATAGCCGTTAACCTTCACACGTGGGGCAAACTTGGCTCTGATACTATGAAGAAAGTTGGGGTTCCACCTTAAATCCAATTGGCAATATAGAAGTAGCCTAACATACTTATAAGCCTATACAAGATTTCACCTCTCATCAATGTATGATTCATTCTTAACATGCATTACAATGATTTGTAGGCCACCGGACACTTTTCCTATGAAGTGGAATTTGGGTTGAGGGGTTAAATACTAATTAAACAATAATTAAATTGATGAAATTTTTGTATTTGATGTTTGCTTAATGATTTTCGAACTCTCATTTTCTTATTCTGAACTTATCTCATTTTGTTGTTCTCTTATTTTCTCTTAATTTATTCAATTCTAAAACAATAAAAAGAGAAAGTAATACATGCGTAGAGATGTGCTAAAATCATTTTCCTTTATATTTGATTTTTATCATGTTTTGCTGGTTCAGATAACAATTAAAATCTGACGACTTTGGTTGGTTTGGCCAAAACCTTTAGGACCTTAGACCTAGAACAAATAATAGTAAATCGGCAAACAGTTAATAGTCCACTAAAGTAATCCTCTATTTATACAACTTTAAGGTCCATTCTACTGGAGAAATAAAAAAGGAAAACAAGTATATTGTACCCTCTCTCTTTTTGGCTATGGCTTTTATCTCACACTATATCAGATTCTGCTTCTTTGTGCTTTTATTCCTGTTTAGGATATCGTCTGCCCAATTATCCTCCAAATACTACTCGACAACGTGCCCTCGAGCCCTTTCCATTGTTCGGAATGCAGTTGTTAATGCAGTGGTGAAGGAGCATCGCATGGGGGCATCCTTACTCCGTCTCCATTTCCACGATTGCTTTGTCAATGTATGTCCCTTCCTACCCTCCGTCCACTCTCAGATTTTGCGAGCGCATTTATGAAATAGTTCTTTCTGTAAAAAGAAAATAGTAACCTTGCATGCACGCATGTACTTTACAAGATTAATTTTCTTGTGTACTATTTCTGTTCAAAACTTATATCACAAATAAAATCCTTCTCCTTGGTCATTATTAGTATTGACGATTTTTTCGTGTTATTTCAAATAGGGATGTGATGCATCTGTTCTATTAGATGACACTGCAAATTTTACTGGGGAAAAGACGGCGCCACCAAATACAAACTCATTGAGGGGATTTGAAGTGATCGATACCATAAAATCTCAGCTAGAAGGTGCCTGCCCCGGGGTTGTTTCCTGCGCAGATATCCTTGCCATTGCAGCTCGCGATTCAGTTGTTTCAGTAAGTAACATAAAATGCATAAGTTAGAATAAAATTTACGGAAATTGATTTTAATGTATATATGGTCATGCAGTTGGGAGGGCCTTCATGGACGGTTCAGTTGGGCAGAAGGGACTCCACCACAGCAAGTTTAAGTGCTGCAACTAGTCAGCTCCCATCTCCAAGTCTAAATCTTAATGACCTCATCACTTCTTTCTCAACTAAAGGATTTACTACCAAAGAATTGGTAGCTCTCTCGGGTAAGTACATACGTAACGAAAAAAAAGCAACAACACATTTGGGAAATTCTCGAATTTCAATTACTTGACTTTCCAAGCAATTATATTAATCTCCATTGAAAATCATCAAAAATTTCTGACTAGGATCTCACACAACGGGCCAAGCAAGGTGTGTAGTGTTTCGAGGACGGATACATAATGAGACTAACATCGATTCATCGTTTGCTACATCTTTGAAATCAAACTGTACTGTGAGCTCTGGGACTGATGACAGCCTTTCTTCACTAGACGTCACAAGCCCTTTCATCTTTGATAATGCTTATTTTAAGAACCTGGTGAATAGCAAGGGTCTATTGCATTCTGATCAGCAGCTTTTCAATGGTGGCTCAACAGATTCTCTGGTTACAAATTATAGCACCACTGCCGAAGCTTTTTATACAGATTTTGCAAATGCCATGCTGAAAATGGGGAGCCTTAGCCCGCTTACTGGAACGAGTGGTCAAGTTCGTACCAACTGTCGCAAAATAAACTGATCCGAGCCATTTAAGATGATCTAGTTCACTAAAACCAAGTGACTTCAAATGCTGTAATTTTTATTTCTAAATTTTCATAGTTCTTGTTTGATTAGATTTGGTGCGAAATACTTATATGTTGTATGCCATGTCTCGAAGCAGAAATATAGAATTACTACCACTATCCAATAAATAATCAATACTAATATAGGTGATCAGAACTGCAAATTCAATTATGTCAGAAGACTAGTATTAATTAAAACAGCAAGTCTGGAACTAAACCTGGACACAAATATTTTTCATCTCGACATGGCCAAGTTATTAGGTGTGAGCTAAACAATTACCCTTATTCTATGTACAGCTTCATGCATTTCTAAACAATTACCCTTATTCGGATCCATCCGTTGTAACCGAAAAAAATTCATGCAGAAACAAAATATCTTAGAAAGAGTACTAAAAAAAATAAGATACAAGTAAATAACAGAAAACTCAGTAGTTCAGCACTTCCCCCTCCTCTTCCATTGCACCTACCGCCGCCCACCGGCTATCAAACTTCTCTACCAGTCATGCACGGATGCACTTTCGTTTTTTAGTCTTTGATTCAATGCATCTATGGATTTCGAGCTTGTGATATGTTAGTTTATGAGTGAATTGAGCTGTAAGCCTGTAACACAATCACAGCACTTGGTCTGAGTTTTCCAACATATAATTGGACTAAGATTATATAAGGTATTCGTTACAATATCATCCACTAAACTTTGAAATTTTTTTCGTGATTAATCTAATTTAATCGTTTTCTTATGAAATTATACATATAACAGCATGCGGCTGATAAGTTAACCATAGGGAAGTGTCGACAGAAAAAGGTGATCCAACAACTCTATTATAGCACGTTTACGTAAAGGTAATCGGAATCAAGAAACGGAATTGAATTCCGATTATGGCATACTCCGGTGTTTACCAAATCTGGAGGAATCAAAATTTAGTGGGTCCCACACAAATTTTGGAATCCAATTCCAATATTTGGCTGAATTGGATTCCCAAATTAGGGAAGGTATTTGGATTCTGGGCAATCAGAATGCTAATTTTGTTCCCTTTATGCCCTCACTTACTTTCATTATTTCCAAGATTAACCTTTTAACCCTAGACTATCATTTTCCTTAAAACGCAGCTCCTTTCTCTCCTCTCAGCCGCATGCCTTTCTTTCCTCTCAGCCACAACTCTTGCCACAATTACGGACAAGTAAATCCTTACTTCTTCTGCGTTTTTATCTCAATGTTGAATTTTTTTGCTTTGAACTACACGACTAAATGAGTTTCTAGATGAATACTCTTACCTCTGATAGAAAATAAATGAAAGATTTTTCGCATCCTGCTGAATCTTTCATTGCTTCCTTCACATCACTTCACTTGAGAGAGAGAGAGAGAGGGAGAGAGAGAGAGAGAGAGAGAGAGAGAGAGAGAGAGAGAGAGGCTGAGTTGATTCTTGCCTACTAGTTTTTCTAAGTCTTTTTATGAATTTCAATTAGTTGAAAACTTTGTTATTGGTTTTTGGATTTGTGAATTGGGTCTGATTTCAGTTGAACAAGTGAATGATTGCATAAGAATGTAGCTGGAAAAAGTAGACATTCTCTGGAATCTGAGGCGAGAAGGGGAATATGTAGGTGCAGCATCAGTAGGTGTAGCATCACTGGTGCAACATCAGAAGATGCAACATCAGTGGTGCAACATCAGTAGGTGCAGCATCAGTGGTGCAGCATCACTGATGCAGCATCAGTAAATGCAGCACCATAACAGGATGGCAAAATTATTTAATGCAACATCAGTAGCTGCTATTCTTTTCCATCACTGCCCAGACTTGGGTGGTCCTTGAAGATCCTTGTATTATGGCAAACTTAACTTTTCAATTGGGTTGTAGTAAAGTATTGTGAATCCTTGAAGATCCTTGTATTATGGTAAACTTAACTTTTCACTCGAAACCACACCGAACCGCACCGCGCCCACCCCTAGAGTCTATCTTGTGCCTTTGGTTGAGGTCTGGGGAATATGGGTTATCAAAACAGGCAGTTTGTCTTGTGCCTTTGGTTGAGGTCTGGGGTTAGATGCTTGTGTTGAATTATAAAATGTTATAAATTACTAATTACTATCTCTGTCTTTAAAGACTTAATTGCTAAAATTTATTTTGCACCAGAGCTGAGCATTTTGCTCTTTGATATCAACAGCATGTGTTATAAACTTCAACTCTTTTGCAGATTGAAGATGTTTATGAGACTTTTTATGATACGTGTGGACAGTATTGGCCTTACATCAATCATTATATTCTCATTGCAATCATTCTAACGCAAATCACTATGATTGGTCTTTTTGGACATCTATTGTTCTGTTGCATGCTCTAAATTTATGTAATTTACTTGAATTATTTGGTTGTTGGGAAGTTATTGAGTACATGTGATCTTTGAAATGTTGTATTGTTTAGGAAGAGTAATTTATCCCTAATTCTTTATGCTCACAAATGTTGTATTGATTAGGAAGAGTATGTTATCCCTAATTCTTTATGCTGGCAAATGTTTATTAATCAAATGCTCATCATCTTTATGAAATTAGGAAGAGTGAGGACAAGGTTGTAGGTTGAGCTTTCTTCACTGGTTGCAGGTATACTATGATTTATGTTGTTATTTTTCCATTAATTGTGAGACTAGGTATGGAGGAAAAAAAATATAAATTTTTGTGACTAATTGTGTTCTGTAATGTTAATTTATTTCAGTTTGCCGATATGTTTATTAACTTGTTAATTGAAGTCCTTCATGACATTTTTTTTTTCTTCATTATTTTGTGTAGACCAATGGCTTGTCTAAGTTTGTCCACAAAGAAGAAATTACATGCTGCGTTGAATGTATTGATTGTCTATCTTCGAACTATATTTGTTGCATGTGCTACTTCTTGTTTCTATTCTTGGTATCGTTTCCAAAAGCGCCTTAGAAGTCCCTCACCTTCTCAAACAGTTATAAGAGTTTACAAGCAATTAGAATACTTACATGGTTTAATTTCTGAGAGTGATGTGACATGTATTGCTGAACTACAAATGGATAGACGATCCTTTCGTAGATTATGTCAAGTTCTTGTGACTAGAGGACAACTACGAGCTACTCGAAATGTGTCTATACAGGAGATGGTTGCATTTTTTCTATACATTCTTGCACACCATCTTAAGAATTGCACAATTAACCACCACTTTATAAGGTCTGGTCGAACAATTAGTAAGTATTTCCATGAGTGTATTAAAGCAATGATTTGATGCCAAAAGGATTTCTGGCAAACACCTGAGCCTATCCATGAGAACTCAACTGACCCAAAGTGGAAATGGTTTAAGGTATGTAGTATCTACATGCCTGCATTACTTAGTAATTACTAGTTTTTTATTTCATAGTTTAGTTTGTTAATTTAGTGGCCTATATATTGTAGAATTGCTTAGGTGCACTGGATGGAACACCGGTTAAGGTGCATGTACCAGAATGTGATAAACCAAAGTACATAACAAGGAAAAATGAAATAGCAACGAATGTTTTGGGAGTCTGCACTCCAGACATGCAGTTTATATATGTTTTACCTGGATGGGAAGGGTCCGCACATGATGGTCGAGTTCTTAGAGATGCTGTGACTAGGAGAAATGGATTGAAAGTCCTTAATGGTAACACTCACAACTTATTTTAGTAATTAAAATTCTTAGCTTTTGAATTGCAAGTGATATAGAGTTGTAAGTTTGACAATTTAATTCTTTGTCAACAATAGGTTGTTACTATTTAGTTGATGGTGGCTTCACAAATGGAAAAGGTTTTCTTGCACCTTATAGACGAACCCGTTATCATCTGAATGAGTGGAGAGATGGTTATCGTCCTACAATACCAGCTGAGTTTTTTAATATGAAACACTCAAGTGCTCGAAATGTCATTGTAAGGTGTTTTGGGCTATTGAAAATGCGGTGGGGAATTCTTAGGAGCCCATCCTTTTACGACATTAGGACACATCGTCGCATAATTTCAGTGTGTTGTATGCTCCATAATTTTATAAGGAGGGAGATGGTTGTCAATCCTATGGAAGCTGAAGCGAACGGGCAATTTCAAGATGGGAATTCAGATGTGAATAACTATATTACCACTGTTGAGTCCTCAGATGAGTGGACTGCATAGAGGGATAACCTTGCCCAAGAAATGTGCAACAATAGGGCGGTTCATTGAGTCGGTGTTTGATATGTCCTTTCGTTTAATGAAGACATTAGTGTGTCTTTTTATATTATAATGTTTGTAATAACATTTGGAATGCTTCTTTTGTTTTTAAGTTAAGAAAGACATCACTGTTTGTGTAATGACATTTGGAATGGTTTATTTGTTTCTAAGTTAAGAAAGCATCAGTATTTGTAATCAAAATCATTTGGAATGCTTATGTCTAATACTGTATGTGTAATAACATTTGGAATGTTGTATTTGTTTCTGAGTTAAGAAGGACATCATATTTGTAATTGAAATCATTTGGAATGCTTATGATTTCTAATATTGTTATGTAGAATGGCGTCTGCTTCATCTGCGAAACGAGGAAGAGGACAACAGAAATATTATTGGACAACTACTGAGGATACAATATTGGTTGAATCCTTGCTTGAGTTGCATAATGACCTAACTTGGCAAGCTGACACTGGTTTCAAAAATGGTTATTTGGGGAAGATAGAAGCTATGATGGAAGCCAAACTCCCAGGGTGTGGATTAAAGGCGTTTCCCCACATTGAATCACACATCAAGATGTTGAAGGCAAAATATTTTGCCTTAACTAAATTGCTAGCTCTCAGTGGGTTTGAGTGGAATGAAGAGAAAATGATGTTGGCTTGTGAGAAAAGTGTGTATGATGAGACTACGAAGGTATGCATATATATGCCCTTGCTAATTTAAGATTATACCATATGGAAATATTAGAATGATTTTCGTGGTTGTTCATCAGAAAAATGACATAAAAATCATAATGATACTGTAACATCAACTGTCATCAATGACATCTTTTGTATCTTTGATGAATAAAACTTATAAAGTGACAGAGAGAAGGTAGTTGGGTTCGGATTCTCAAAAAATTTAGTACAATAGACAACGCAATAGGATAGACATAACCATCCCAGCTGCACATTTTTAGATTGGCTTAGCAAATGTATAAAAATGTCAGTAGGTAAAGTTTACAACTGGTTTCCATGTACTAACCTTGACAGGAACCACCACTTCATATAGAAGTAGAGCATCCCTAGCAACCAGATAGAACTCCAAAGCAACTCTGGGAGATGACATGCAAACATCCTACACATTCCAATCACAGTTGTGGCCTTAAAAGAATCGAGAAGCGAGAAAACTGAAACTTGAGAAAAAATGCTTTAATCATGAAAACTAATTTTAAACACAAGGTTGTTTTTCTTACGTGCCTTGTATTTTGTGTTTTTTGTTGTAGGGTAAAAAGGATGCAAGTGGATTGTACTATAAGCCTTTTCCGCACTACCACAGTTTGGGAGAGATTTATGCAAAAGATTGTGCTGTGGGTGCAAATGCTGGTAATGTTGATGACGATGAAGAAGAAGTTAGACTTGAAGATGCCAATGTCAATCAAAATGAAGGTGAGGATGAAAGTGATATGATTTTGATACTTCTTTCTTAGTACCAAATACCCAACAACAAAGGAATGCAGAAAGTAACACATCAAACAGTAGTCGCAAGAGGGCAATAGTAAGGGATGAAATGGCTAAGCAATTCTCTATTATGACTAAAGCTATAGCCGATGTGGGACCTAAGCTTGATGGTCTAGTTCATGCACTATCAACCGATATAAACCTAACAGAAATGCAACAAAAACTTGATGGTGAGTTGAGCAAAATGGAGTTTTTGGCTCCCATGGAATTATTTCAAGTCACCAACTTCTTGGCCAAAGAACATGACCTTCTGAGGGTCTTTTTCAACATGTCTGATGAAGGGAAGAGTGCATATATGACTACTTTGTTGCAAACTTGGGTGCATAATGATGTCTAAGTGATGTTCCAAAGAATGTGAATGCTAGTTTTTTGCTAATGCTATGACATGCTTACTGCCATAATGACATATCAAGGAAAATTGTAAATGTTCTATAAATCTAATGACTGAGTAGATGACACCATGATGGTGAAGAACTACTTTTTGTTGATATTATAATGTTTAGGTAGGTTGGGAATATTTTGTTGACAATTTGATGTGTAGGCAGGTTATGAATATTTTGTTTATAATATGATGCCTAGGCAGGGTATGACTAGTTTGTTTAGGTTGGTTATGATGGTTAGATAGATGTACTTTGATGTAAAATATTAACTTAAATGAAGTTATTTCCTACTCTTTGTTTGTTCCTCATGTTTGTCCTTCATTTATTTACTATTATACAAAATTCACGCTAGCCCCAATCCTTCGCAGCTTTGGAGTACCTGTTCTGAGACTCATTTGTGATAGACTTCTCCTTTATCCTCTGGTTAACAACCGACAAACGATGGCTCACAAAACAACTCCAGTCATTGGAAGTATTCCATGAATCAGTAACTTCAAGAAACACTGAAATGTTGCATGGTGGCTGAGACGGCCCTGATACCACCAAAGATATGGAAAATTTTCATCAGTTCACTCTCTAAAACACAAGATGAATAGTTGTTATGTTGTCTAACACATTTATAAAACTGTATCATTCCACCATGTGGAATTTCAAACTGTTCATGACATACACAATCCTAAGAACAAAATGAGCACGCCTAAGCATAGTTCAAGTAACATCGAGCACAAAGAGCAGGTTATAAACAATATACGCAAATCATGGTGGCTTACACTATCTTGGCTAGCATTAATACATATTTGATTTAGGACAAGAACATTTTAGTAATCATACTGGTTTATATTCCGATTCTGCTGAATTAGTAAACAGCTTTATAGAATTCTATTCCGATTCCAGAACATTTAAGTAAACATTTTCAACAGTAATCCGATTCTGACTTCTCCTCATTCCAACTCCTCCTCAATTCAATTCCTCATCTTTTCATTATGGTTACGTAAACGCGCTATTAGTTATTAGGCTCCTAGCCTCTTGAATTAGGTTAATTAATTAACCTCTAAAATGCTCATAAAAATAATGTCCTAAGGATTGTATTTTACAACCAGAGTCCAGATCTTTATGTTTCCGGTTTATTAATAGGGATAAAAAAACGTATAACTGGTTTATTGTTTTAGTTGTGTGGTTTTGCTTCGCTCTATTTTTTTCTTTTTTGGGTTATTACATTCTTAATGTTTTGTAGATGTCTTTGATGTACAATAGAATTTAGCTTATAATATCGTTTGTATAAATGATTGAAATTAAAAGTTGGCTAACTAAATTGACTTAGGGCCAGTTTGGGATTGCTATGATTTTATTTTATTTTATTTTAAAAACTGCTTATGCAGTGCCCAAAAATAGTCATTGCAATTTGGTAAGCTGTATTTTTAAAAGTGTTTTGAGTAAGAAAACTAGTGTAAAAGCGTTTGATAAATTTTAATGTAAAAGTGATATAATTGTATATAATGACAAAAAATGACATGATAGTGTGGGTGACAACAACAATGGTAACAAGGGCAATGGTTGTGGTGGTGGTGGTGGTGGTGTTGGTGCCAGTAAGGGATAGTGGTGGTTGGGCTACAAAGGTAACAATGGTGGTAGGGGCAACAACAATGGCGATGATGGTGATTGCAATGGTGGTAGTGGCTGTTCTAGTTATGGTTTGGTGACAGTGGTGGCAATTGTGTTTATGGAGGTGGTTGTGCCAGTGGCGGCAACGATGGTAGTGGCAATTGTGGTTATGGTGGTAGTGGTGGCGGGTATGGTTGTGGTAGTGGTGATGGCGCGGTTGTGGTGTGGTGGTATTGGCAACAATGATGATGGTAATGGCAATGGTGTAAGAAGTTAGGGTTTGTAGTTGTAGGTGGTGGTGGTCAATTTGTTCTCCAAGGACAAAATGTGTCTAAAAGGATAAATAATGTCTTTTTTAAGAATTAATGGGCATATTACAAAAACTAAAAATATTCATTAAAAACTCAACTCCGCTTTTTATTAAAGCAGTTTTTAAAAGTAACATACATGTATGCTACTTTTAAAAGCTATCTGGAGGCTATTGCTTTTAAAGTAAACATGATATTTTACTTTTACCAAAAACTTTTTAACTACTTAACTTTAAAGTGAAATAATTTTTGGTGAAAAAAAATAACACCAAACTGGGCCTTAATTTGCAACAATTATAGCAAAAACTTAGCTTAAAAATAAGGAACCCCATGGAAATCCTCTTAACCAGTATAGTTTTGTTTGCATCAAAGTTTAGCATGTGAACGTTTTTATTCTTAAGAACTTAGGAAGTTGCCTAAGAGCTTAATTCAAGGAATTAAATGGCATTAGATAATAAGAAATCTAAGAGAACTTATGTCCTATAGGGAAAATATTATTCTATTGAAATTTCTTGAGAATGATAGCCATCATATCCCGAGTTATATGCAAAGGGTTTGACCTTATGAAAAACAAGAACTATACAACTTTCGGTGCTCAAACATCTAACTGGAAATCTTCAAACTTCCTATTTATTATTACACGGCCAACTTCTCTTTTATTTTTTTATCATTCATCGAATGATTCAAATCGTCAACTTGAGTTGGCAAACGGCAAACCTTCTACTGCATACATTAAGATACAGAAATGCAGAGACTGGCCGCCCCTCGTCGTGGGTTGATTTAGTCGATGACATACGTACACAACAACAATATTATCGCTTCTGTATTACGCTATATATGTCTTGTTTTAGAGTAATTCCTCACCCTAAATTACACGTATTGCGGAATTGGTCCAGAACAATAATAAAAAAGGCTATATATTTTGTGCTTTGAATAAAGGAGACCAAAGTCTTAAATTAAAATTACAAATCAAATGATGTGTCGCTAATAAGAAATAAACACATTAATCAACGCTAAAGTAAGGGTAATGCTAGGGAAACTAAATTTGTAGATAAAGTTTTGGAAATTAAGGGACATGAAAGTTGATGATTGGTTTATTACGTAAACGCAAACGTGTTTATTCCTATTAGTACACATTATTTAGTTTGCAAATTTAGTCTGCTTAGCATTAACCTTAAAGTAATAATGCAATCATCAACAACCATATCTTTTGATTTACAAATTTAGTTTAAAATTTTTGGTCTCCCCAGCATTACCCATAAGTTAATTATGCATGCATATTATATACATCAGACAATTATATTGATGGAACAAGTGGCAGATGCAAACTAGCCTTATCCGCCCCCAAAACCCAAAATAAAACATAAAATAAAATTTCTCTATAAAAGCACTCAAACTCCTTGATCTTCACCATCACTGCTTATCAATTGGACAAGAAACTAACTATACCTATATTGTCATGGCTGCCCTTCAATCTTTCCTAGTATGTATTGCAGTGGTAGTTTCCATTACTGTAATACCGACGTCTGCACAACTAAGTGCTGGTTTCTACAACAGAGTGTGCCCTCAGGCACTACCAGCCATTAGAAGAGTTGTCAAGCAGGCCATCTTTCGCGAGCCACGAATCGGAGCCTCTCTACTCCGCCTTCACTTCCATGACTGCTTTGTTAATCTAATTAGAGTAAACCATATTGGGTGCATTTGCATACATTGCGCTTGCCAGAATTGTCTTTAGTTACGAAATTGTTCATTTATTTAGTGGCTGAAATATTATTATGTTCATGGTTGACTATGTACAGGGTTGTGATGGATCAATTCTACTTGATGACACTCCGAGCTTCACTGGTGAGAAGACAGCTTTCCCAAATGTGAATTCAGTAAGGGGATTCGACGTGATTGACGATATAAAAAATGCAGTGGACAAAGCTTGCAAACGCAGCGTGGTCTCATGTGCTGATATATTAGCAGTTGCAGCTCGTGATTCTGTATTCCTTGTGAGTACATTCATAACGCTGGGTTCATTAATATTGTCTCAGTATGCGCATGTCAGTATATATCTTGTTAAGAATAAATGCTGACATTATTGAGGTTATTAAGCGGCCGCAATGCAAAATATATTACACTGACATATCGTTTGATGCATAAATTTGACGATTCTAACAGTAATTCTTTTTTAACGAAATTTATGTTCGTGTCTGTTGTTTTTTAGCTGGGTGGACCTCTTTACCAAGTCCCGTTAGGAAGAAGTGATGCAAGAACTGCAAGCTTGAATGAT
Source organism: Pyrus communis (assembly GCF_963583255.1). NCBI lineage: Eukaryota > Viridiplantae > Streptophyta > Magnoliopsida > Rosales > Rosaceae > Pyrus > Pyrus communis. The sequence goes on along the minus strand of NC_084810.1, from coordinate 23,905,053 downwards.
GCAAATAGAAATCTTCCACCCCCATTTTTCAACTCCCACAGCTTCTCTCTAACTTCAAATCTCATGGTCTAGACCTAACGGACTTAGTTGTCCTCTCAGCCGCCCACACCATTGGACTAGCTCGGTGCACCACCTTCCGGGCCAGAATTTACAATGACACCAGCATAGACCCCAGCTTCGCAGCCTCAGCGCAACAAAATTGCCCATCAAGTGGAGGAAATGACAATACATTGCCACTAGATGCAACTACAAGGAGATTTGATACCGTCTACTTTAATTCCTTATTGAAACAAAAGGGTCTCCTCCATTCTGATCAAGAGCTATTTAAGAATAATGGCACCGATAGTGATAAGCTGGTGTTTAAATACAGCAGGAACCCATTTGCTTTTGCTAGAGACTTTTCAGCCTCTATGATCAAGATGGGTAACATCAAGCCTCTTACTGGGAATGATGGAGAAGTAAGATTGAACTGCCGGAAAATCAATTAGTGTGTGTTGTTGTCATGATTAAAAAGATACATGTTTTTCATGATTTTGCAATGTAGCATAATCTATGATCATGCTATATATTGTACCCAAAAAAATGGGACTATTTATTGAATAATATGGAGATTGGCCTTGAGATTAGAATGCTACATGTACATGGTATATACCTTTTTAGTCCAAGCTCTTTTCCATGTTGATATAGAACACGGAAAATATCAGGAATTTAAAGTTATAGATCCAACCATGGTTAAATCCAAGTTGATTATGATAAAGTAAAAATTTCATTTAATTAATTAATTAGTAGCTAGCCGTTTGATTAGTAACTTCTGATACTATACATGAACATATATAAATGAGAAATTAGCACTAATTAAGGTCCACACACACACACACACACATATATATCTTGCAAAGACATTATCAACATAAGTAGAGATCATACTTCAAAAGACCGCATTGCACCTTTATGCAATAGAGATATAGAACCCAATAATATAGTATGTCTCACCTCTTAGATGTATTACAGTGTGATATCCTAAATGTGTTCTCCCTAACATGTGTAGAGTCCGTTAAACAAAAGAAAACTACTTATCTTGTCAAACCACTCTAAAAGGCCTGCCAAAGCTAATAACTTTTATAACAACTTTTATGTAAATGATGAGTGAGGATTCAAACCTAAAACTAAAACTTTAGATATCGAAATAAATAATCTTAATTACTTAGCTCTAAGTTCTTTATATAACACAAAAGAAGCTGGAGATGTATTCAATTAAGAATTTGATGAATTCTAATAGAATTATAGACTCCCATAGAGTCTATGAATTTTAATAGATTCATATAAACTCCACATAAATTTTAATGGATTCACATAGATTTCACGTATGTGGATTTAAAATGAATTTTATACGAATTTTTTTTATGGAGTTTACTGGATATTTATATCATTTACAGAAGATCAAAGGTCACAACGAGCATGCCAAAAGAAAAGTAGAAAAGAAAGGAAGATTTCTACGGTGATGAAAGGGTGAGGTATTGGCAAGTACAACATATATTGGGTGATAATGAGTCCAAGATCAAGCAAGGAAATTGAACAAATAAAAAAAGGATCAAGCAAGGAAATTGATGCTTAGAATTCGATTGAGTTGAATCGAAGGTTCTCTAAAACAAATAATAAACAAAATTAGCTATGAGGAGAAGACAAGAACATTGTTGATTACAAGTTGTCTTCCTTGAAGAGAAAGGAGATAAAAATTTGGCCATACAGAGAAGACAAAAAAATCGAAAAAAGAAGTTTGTAGATTTCTTGACATGTTACCTTTACGTGTCTACTTAGAAGAAGAATTCGTTCATATCTAGGTCTGCTCATATTTTGTAGACGGAGGAATCACGATGAAATCTTAGGGGTAGAGACATGATTTGTGAGGGCTTTTGGTATTTATATTTTCCACTCTAGAATCCACCAAAATCCAACTCCTAAATTCCTACAAATTCAATGAATTTTGAATATAACAAGATTTTGAAACATTTTTAAAAACTTGAGATTGAATACCATCAGATTTTGATAGACTCTTCAAAAATCAAGATTGAATACCAATAGAGTTTGATAGATTCATTTAAAATTTTAATTGAATATATCTAGATTTCTAAATTCTTTCAAAATTCATCAAAATCTTAATTGGATACACCCTAGTTGTGAGAACTAACAATAGTGTTACAAGCCAACTTCAAGCTTCATTCATTATATTAACTAGCATGTGAATTTACACATTGTTTGGTGAACAATACTTGGCTACTCAAAGATGAGTAAGAATTCATACTCAAAACTCTTAGTGTTTTAATCACAAAGTTTTGTGCCTATGATAAGAATCGTTCATACTATGAATCACATTGTAAAGATCATCTCTGCAAAAAATAAATTAAAACTAAGGTCGTTTAGTCAATCTATTGTAGCAAATACATAGACGGTTCATAATGCTTTTACCAATACCGTTCATTTGTTTTTAAACAGTTTGATGACTAAATGATCTTAGTTTTAATTTATTTTTTACAGCGGCGATCTTTATAATGTGATTTATAATTTGAAATATTTTGATTATAAGCACGAAGTTCTATAAATTTACAACGAACAATTTTGAGAAATTTTGACTAGAAGTTCCTACTCATCTTTAAGTAGCCAAATATTGTTCTTGTTTGGTGAACAAGTTTTAAAAATCTTTCCATCCCGCTCCTTTAGGCCTTTACTCGTTAGAGTGTTCGGTTCATAATTCATAATAAAATTGATTTCCTTTTATAGAAAATTCTATATATACTAAATCTCAGCAGATTGGCACTGTTCATTAACAGTGCCGTACCGGTTTCGTCCCTCAGTTTCTTCATGGTTTTTCTGCTTTAGTGGGATTGTGCAGTAAATTGGCCATTTTGCCCTTCATCATAGGTGTTGCGCGTGCCTGGCTGTTTGCTTCTAAGCGATGTTGACACGTTAGTCTGAATCGAAGAGTTCTCCACCGTTCCTTTTCGTTTTTGGTGAGGAAGGTGCTCGAAGGCTCTTCCATTTTCTTCCGTCGCTTTTTCCTTTCTTTCCTCTCTGTGCTTTTCTCCCCGCGTCAACCCTTCGTGTTTCCCTGCTTCTCTCGCCGCGTCTATCGTCGATCGTGTGTTGTGTGAAGAGTTTCTTTTTCCGGCTGATTGTACTGTTTCAGGTGGTTTCTCTGCTTTTTTTTTTATTTTTTATTTTTTATCTTTTTATCTTTTTTCTGATTGGGAAGAAAATTTGTGTTTTCAGTGTGGTTGTTTAATTTGATTGGGTTTTTTTGTTTCAGGAAAATTGGTGTGCGAATTTTAGGGGTTTTTTGTACAACCTTGCAAACCCCTGATTAAGGTCTGTGAGTTTTTTCTTTCAAATCTTTTCTTATTTTTTTCGATGATTTGTGTGTGGCTGTTCCATCTAATTCGATTTTTCGTTTTAGGAAATCTTGGTCTTCGAGGTTTAGGGTTTTCATCTAGATCGATTGCTCGATCGATGTAAAATTGAAGTCCTCTGTTTTTTTCTCTTTCTAGAACTCTGTTTTACTGTGTTGTTTCTGTTGCAGGTGGCGGTGTTTGCTTGGTTTTGTGCTCTGGTCTTAGAATTGAATAGTTTTTTTTTTTTGGTGGTTTCGTGCTATCTTGAACTCCAAGTGGAAAGCCCGGGGAACAGGAAATGGACAATCACAATTATTATCGGTTTTTATATTTAATATTTAACTCAGTTTAATTAATTAAAATTTTTTCATCAATTAATTTGAATTATGTGGTGAAATAATCATATATAATTAAGTTTATTAGGTTGCTTTTTTTTTTTTTTTTTTTTTTTTTTTTGGGTGTGTTTTAGCATGTGGATCAAATTTCAAGTATTTTTTAGGGTGGGTAAAAAGGTTGATATAGTTTATTTGTTGCAGAGGATATGAAGAAGTGGAAAGGTACCTGGTGGAATGCGAGTTTTGATGCTTAAGACAAAGAATGGTAACTTAGCTATTTCATTTGCTTTTTGGCTATTTCATTTGTGCTGTACAATGCGTTTTAGTTTTGTTCAACTCATAGATAGTTTAACCCATGATATGTCTTCGCATCGTTCTTGGATATCATTAACTACTCCTTGCAAAAGGTGAAACTGAATATATACAAAATTTTATATTTGTGCATCAATAGATAACTATGACTAATTTAAAGAAATTGTTGCAATTTGGTATCAATTGTGTTCAGTTGTTTGGAAGCATGACTATGTCTGCAAGAGATTTACTGAGGATCCAGATTGTATCATGTTCTGAATGAGCTTGAAAGAGGAGTTGCTCTTCATCTGACAATTGCATCGCATGTGAGTAATGTCTTCTGTTTTCGTGTCTAAATTATTGAGAATTAACTTATACAGATGAGGATTAAGTGATTTAAAGACATTGCATTTTAGAGTAGGTTTTGTTAATCTACCCGTGGTGGAACCCAGCTGTTGAGAGGCAACCATAAGATAGAATCCATCGGATAAGGCAGTACAAACTGATCAGGTACACATTTTTCTCCAGTTCTGCAAAGTGTTCCCAACTATACAAACCAAAAAATCTATGTTAATATCTCTAATATTTTCTTCTCCATTGCAGAATTATGAGATTGGTTTGGAATTTGATTATTTCAATTTGTTTTTCTGGATTATATTTCAAGGTCAGTTGCTAAACTCTGTCCTTTGTTATTGGTTTTTGTTATTAGATTATTCTTTGTTGCTTTGGATTTAAGCTATTGTTCAATGTCTTTTCATATGAGTTCTGCTTTTTGCATTGTTCTTTTTTGTTATTAATGTTGGATTGTTGGCTTATAAATTTAGAGTGGGTTGCTTTAGATTTTACTTGGAGTAGCTTGCGAATTGATTGCTGGGTTTTAATTTAGAGCACTATCTAATCAATGAAGGGCCAAGAGTTTCTATTTGAATGATGGTCCTAGATCATTTCATTCGTTCCAGAAATGTTTCTGAATTTGAAGACTTAAAATCCAGACTAAAGAGTAGCATTATCTTGGATTGCCTATCTTAGCATGATGATTTTAAATTACAACAGCTTTGAAATTTACATTTGGAGTGTATTTTCATGTACAGGACAAGGTGTGGATTAGATAGCAGGATCTGGTTGGAAGACAAGATTTTGTGAAAGAAAGGGTAAGAAAATGCTGATGAATTTTCTTTGTTGATCTGTGCATGTAAGAGCTCTTACTGATTGTTTTGTTTTCTTTTGGCCATGTAAAGGCTCTGTACATAGAGTTCACAATACATGCATAGTTTTTCTTTGTTCTAAAAATTTTAAGTTCCTATAATTCTTTTCCTGCATTTATGAATTCTAAATAAATGCAAATCATAAAAATAATCACAGTGGATAAAATTATTGGCTTTTATGCACTAAGGAAATATGGCAGCCTTTCAGCTCCCACCCAAGGGTTTTTTAAAGAATGATGTAATTAAATCAATTACATGCTCTATTAAGTATGTTTTATATATAGTTGTGGTAGTTGTAAGGGAATGAAATATTTATGCAGATAATTGGTAGTTTAAATATATAAAAATGGAGAATAATTATAAATGGAACACCTAGGATATTTAACATTGTTTTGTTTTGCATGTTTTCTCATGTTAGCACAGCTTTTGTTTATGCATTTTATTCAAGTGCTATTTTTTATAAGTGTTAATTTCGGGTTGTACATCTACATCTAACAATTAATTATTCGTTTGGAATTTGGTTGTTTGTTAATTTCATCACTACCTATTCCCTCAACTTCACCTAAACTGTTCTGCATGTATAAGATTTGTGTTCGTGCAAGTGATTTCAGACAGATTTCAAGCTGGGGTGTAGAGATTTGATTCAAATTGGTGGATTTGGGTAAGAAACTAAGAAACTCCGATATTTTCTTTTGGTTGTAAGATTTGAAATGGACATGCATGTGACTTTCTTTGTGAGATATAAGAAATTGAGAATTTTTTTGTTTATTGTTCTAGGGTGGGAGGGGTATTGATAGATATAAGAGAATTAGTAATTTTAATCAATTTGATAAATTAAGAATAGCGAGTTAGCGATCTACACAAAAAATTTGTTAATAAATTGGTTAATAGGTTTTCATTTCCATTTTATTATTAGCTCTAATGCTTTTGTTTGACTTATGTGTATGATACAATTGATACGTTCTGTGTATATGAGCTTGCTTGAAATATAGCTAGGAAACATCTTTCCATTTTTTAGAATACTTTGAAATATAGCTAGGAAACGTCTTTCCTTTTTTTATTTGGGCAAACATTTATTTCCTACACTGTTAACTTTCTTTAATGCTTGCTCTGGATTTTACAGGTTCTTTTAAAAGTTTGGCACTAAATTGCTTTTCTTTTCTTGGGTGCAAGGAAAATGAAGGAAGAAAAGGAATTAAATTCTGGATTTATCAAACACTTTGTAGATATTTCATGCATTTTTGCAGCTGGAATCTTTTGGTAAATACTTAACCTTTTAATCAAAGCCTATGTATGCCAATTGGTTTTGTGAGTAGCATCAAATAATTAATTGCTTTTTTCTTGGTAAGTGCTTAAATGTTTACACTTTCAGTTTACCAGAAAATGATAAATTGAGACAAAGTTGGAACCTAAATTACCTAATAAATCAATATTAGCAAACCCATGAATTATTTCGTGATTATCACAATATTGTTTCAATATCCTACTTTTGCTTGCAATTCTGTTCTCTCTAGGACATTAAGGTGCATTTTTGGTTTTTAAGTTTCACCGCCAGATAACAACTGTTTCATTGTGATCTCTCTGTGAGATTGGATATATGATTTAAAATTTTTGTTAACAAATGTTAATTGTGATTCAATTGTTTTCTCAATCATGTAAGGAGATGCAATCTAACCGACTGTAAAAGATGTCGACTATGTTGATCAAAAAATAGAAACTGCATGTCTGTATTATGACAGGAAATGGAGAGCAATCTGTCTCAGTTTTGGAATGTACTGGAATCAAAGAAGCTAACTCAAGGTGTTAACTTTGAATTTCCCCGAAATATCCTTTTTTTTATTAATTATTTAGATGTAGAAATTCTCCATGTTATTTTTATTAATTATTTATTTGGGAGTGAAGTGAAAATCTGTAAATGCGGATTTGTGTTTGTTTGCCCAGATGCTATTTCAAAGCTGGAGGAGGCATTGTTGATTAATCCTAGGAAATATGATGCTCTGTGGTGCTGGGAAATGCTTAAATTGCTTGCGCATTATGCACTCCGGACCAGAATGAGGCAAAGGTTCCAAAAGGTGTGATACTGCTTCCAGAAGGCTTTCAACGAGGTACTTCCACTTACAAATTTGTTATTCTTGGAATTTGTAATCCCGCAGCAACGCGTGGGCATTACTAGCTAGTTTAGACTATATACTAACCTGAGCATTTTTCTGTACAAAATATAGTTGACCTTTTCTTTTCACTTGGCAGTGCAACCTATTACTTTACAAACATTCACAACTTTTATTTTATATTTTTTTATTTAATCCAGGCTTTGTTTCTACACACTTTCTTTGACTTGGCCTTAGTTTTATGGTATATTTATTTATTCAATCCATGCTTTATTTATTATGTATCTAATTGAGTTATGTATCTAATTGAGTTGGCCTTAGTTTTATGGAAGGGATACTTGTTTGAAATGATGAAACGCGGGAAGTATATCATTTCTAAGGCAAGACTAATGATCAAGATTCTCATAGTTGTGAAGATTGAAGACAGAGAGATCATGGAGAGGCACAAAAGGCCACGCACGTCTCTACTAATGTTGACATATGGAAATTAAGCAACAGGCCACGTACAAAACGCTTTTGAGATTGGGGATGTCCCCTGGTTTTTGTTTTTGTTTTTTCAACTTAAGTATGACCAACCCCGCTGTCTGAATATGTTTGAGCTTGACTAGTTTTGTTTGATAGAATAGACGTTACTTGCACCGACTTTGATTTCAGAAAGGACATTGATCCACACACAATCTGAAAGAGGTGATGGTTCTGAGAACAAACAAATCCAACTTGTAGTACTGAACGAGAAAACAAATAAATGGTTAGGTGAAAAATTAACTATATATAAATATTCTCAATGAAATTCAGATTACTTTCACCGTTTAGACAAAGTCCTACGGGATGTTAGATATAATTAGAATCCAAATACCATCTAATTTCTAAATCCCTTGCAGAATTAACGGATTAGGGAAACTTGTTTTGTTATGCTAACCTAATTAATTAACAAGAATTTGACATTCAATTCAGAAGCAGCCAAAAGCCAATACCCTCCAGGGTACAATTTTCCATGCTGAGTTTCTTGTATACAAGCTTGGCATGCTTATCTTTCTTTTCATGCATGCATGTGACCCAAAACAACAATACGTTTTAATAGTTGATTTTAAGTAGGATAATCCGTTGTCAAACTTTGAATGAAACGGCGTAGGTGATTGTTACCAAAATAAAAAAACAGAGTAGGTGACAATAATACTTGTACATACTCGATCGTGACGTGCTCTAGTTGTAAGAAGGATAAGGTGCAAGATTGTGATCCAAGTGATGAGGTTATCAATGGTCAAAACAATGCCACTTGTCAAGAGATTAAATAGGTTATTATACATATAGTTAGTTGTTAGAATCTGGTGGACTTGGATAAAGTTGGTTAGAGATAAAGTTAGTTGATATAAGGAGGTGGTTAAAAAGGATTACTCGCTCTGCAAGCTTAGTACTGAAATATGTCTTTGGCCCGAGCCCAAATATGGATTAAGGCTATCTGACCTCACAAAGATTGCTTCATTTTCACAAATATAGATTCTCGAGGAGGTGATCATTGTAAACCATTACAGATTAATGAAGAAAGCATTTTTACTAATACAAATCTCTCTCTCTCTCTCTCTTAAAATCTGCAAGTGCAGCTATCTTTACACTAGTAACAATTATGTCCACTTAACTATTCTTTACAATTTACAGACAAAATTAACTCGTAACTCCATCGACACTTAGTGAAACAAACTTTCTGTGAAATCATTCTTGATGAATTATGTTCAGCGGTGCTGTTACAATCAAGTTCCATGATCTTCATTCAGCTCACAATGCATCCAATTTCCTACTACATCAGTTAACTTACAAGGAAATTAAAAACATGAAACTTACAGAGTTGAAAAACTAACGTGCAAACCTCAATGGCAGACTGCTCATGCCACCTTCTAAAATTTAATCGTGTCGGTATCGCCCTCAATCTTCGCCTAGCCTCCACTGTGCCTTGATTTTTTGCTGGATTATTTGTTATTATGGTTTCCTCTTTTACAGTATTAAGTTATCAAACCACTGTAATTAATCTTAATTAACTAATTAATTCCGTAAATTAAAGAGGCCTGTTCGATATCTTTGCTTCTTCTACACCTCTTGCCACAGAGACTAAAAGACAGAATACGATTTAAGGCTCCATGTTAATTTTTAAGTGGAACAAGTCCATGCATATACAGCAATGAACACACTAGACCTCACCAGAAATTATTCATTATTTCATGGAATTGGTCTATACACAGGATGAAAATAACAAGTGGGCCGGATATGGAAATAATTAATCTCTATTTAAGCACTCATACTCCTTGATCATTATCATCATCATCATCATCATCATTATCACTATTCATTAGTTTTACAAGAAAATTAAACTGTGGCCATGGCTATTCTCCGATCATTTCTAGCGATCATCTGTATTGTATTGGTTGCTGCGACTAGTATGAAACCAACATCTGCAAAACTAAATACTCATTACTACACGAAAGGGTGCCCTCAGGCACTACCAGCCATCAGAAAAGCTGTCGAGCGGGCCATCAAACGCGAGCCACGGATGGGAGCCTCTCTAGTTCGCCTGCACTTCCATGACTGCTTTGTTAATGTAATTATGCTTTTGACTGATCGTTCGCATGCATTTCACTTGCATTTATTATATTTGTTTATTGTATCAGGAGCAGTGAACATGTGAATGTAACCTATTTTCTGATATATGTCCATGGTTTATTGATTAATGCAGGGGTGTGATGGGTCAGTTCTGCTTGATGACACTTCCAACTTCACCGGTGAGAAGACAGCCTTGCCAAATGTGAATTCGATCAGGGGATTAAACGTGGTCGATGATATCAAAAAAGCTGTTGACAAAGCTTGCAAGAAAAGTGTGGTCTCATGTGCAGATATATTAGCAGTTGCAGCTCGTGATTCCGTTTCCATTGTGAGTGCATATATGTCCGATCATTAATAATGCAAGATTCACCAAATTTGTATTACAAAATAACGCGTCAGTATTATACGTTTTAACAAAAACTGAGGTTGAGAATGTACACAAATTCGAATATCATTTTACGAAAAAAAAATTGGTGACGGTACTAACACTTATTTCTTTCGATAGATGAAAATGTCCTTTATGAAATTTGTGTTTAAATTGTTTTGTTATTCAGTTGGGAGGCCCTACTTACAAAGTACAATTGGGAAGAAGGGATGCAAGAACTGCAAGCGTGAATGATGCAAACAGAAATCTTCCTCCTCCATTCTTCAACTTCCCACAGCTTCTCTCAAACTTCGAAGCTCATGGTCTAAACCTAAAAGACTTAGTTGTGCTCTCAGCCGCCCACACCCTTGGACTTGCTCGGTGCACCACCTTCCGTGCCAGGATTTATAACGATACCAATATAGACCCAAAATTTGCAGCCTTGGCCAAAAAGAATTGCCCAACAAGTGGAGGAGATGACAACACAAGGCCACTAGATGCAACTTCAAAGAGATTCGATACTGTCTACTTTGAGGCTCTGTTGAAATCAAAGGGTCTCCTCCACTCTGATCAGGAGCTCTTTAAGGGTAATGGTAGCGATAGTGATAAGTTGGTGCAGCGTTACAGCAAGAACTCAGCTGCTTTTGGAAAAGATTTCGCAAATTCTATGATCAAGATGGGCAACATCAAGCCTCCCACTGGAAACGAGGGAGAAGTGAGACTGGACTGCAGGAAAATCAATTAGGATCGAATTTGCGATACTATATTGTTCAAAGATTTTCGTGTGTCGTTAATTATTTATGTATATCAATTTTGTGTGGCTTGAGATCGAATTTGCGATACTATATTGTTCAAAGATTTTCGTGTGTCGTTAATTATTTATGTATATCAATTTTGTGTGGCTTGAGACCCATTGTTAGTCCATTTCCTAATAGCTCAAGCTTTTAGGGTGTTATCTAACTTGTATCAAAGGCTTGGTTTGTGGGAGGTATTGTGTGCAAAGCCTCCAATATATATTTATCATTCTTCACTTTTTTGTTTGTTTGCAAAGTGCATGAATGTTAAGGTTGCACCTATACGTTTCTCTTGTTGATTAAAACCACGGATCGTGGATTATAAAGCCTTGTATTACGACATTGTAATTCAATGTGAAATGAAATACGATACTTAACAAAATTACATCTCTCATCAACGCCTTTTTATTTTCCTAATCCGTGTGAAGAATGAAACTAGTATGAATAACCAATGAATTGTTACAGGCATTGCAAAGCAAGGATCATGATATTGTAAACGCCATGAATTTGGTTGGAGATTGTAAGCAAAGATGGGAGATAATGATGAAAAGTGGTTAGGATTCTTTATTTGGTGAAGTCTTTAATTTTGTCTTAAAAATGATATTGATGTGCCTAATATGGATGATATGTTTCTTTCTCAAAGGCTAGGGCAACGAAAAACTCAAGCAATCACAAATATGCATCATTATTGTGTTGGGATATTTTATGTTGTTTTGGATTGGCAACTTCAAGAACTAAGCAACTGTTTCAATGAGACCAACACTGAGTTTCTTCTTTGTTTGGCATGTTTATGTCTAGTTAATTACTTCTCTGCTTTTGATAGCCAAAAGCTATTGCGTCTTGCACATTTTATCCTAAGGACTTCTCTATAAATGAGCAGATGATACTTAAGATTCTACTTGAGACTCACATTGTGGATATGCAGTCTAGCATTGAGTTTTCAGGTTTAAATGGGATTGGAGATGTTGAAAAAAAAAATGGTTCAATTGCAAAAAGACAAGGTGTATCCGCTAGTTTACTTGCTTCTGACATTACCGCTAATTCTTCTAGTTGCTATTGCCACCGAAAGAGCATTTTTTGCCATGAAATTTTTGAAGAATCAATTGAGAAATCAGAAGGGAGATCAATGGATGAATGGTAACATGATTATTTTTATTGAGAGAGATATTTGATGATATTAGTAATGATGTAGTCATGCAACGCTTTTAAAAGATGAAAACATGTCGAGGGATATTGTAATATGTTGTATGGAAAACTTTATGAATTAACACATAAGTGTTTTGTTCAGTAAATTCTTGAGTTTTTTAATTACGACTTTTTATTTGAAGATGCCTCCATTCATACAAATCTCTAACTCATCCCTAATTGCACCTATATGTTTCTCTTATTAATTAAGACTACGGGCCGTGGATTATAAAGCCTTGTATTAATTACGATATTGAAATATCAATGAGAAATACGATACTTTACAAATTACATCTCTCTTTGTTTGCATTTTTATTTTATTTTCTGCTCGAAGAGTGAAACTACACGCGAGCAACGATGTTAACTTTATATACACTGAAGTTAAGTGATTGTCTACTATGATCATGGCAAGTGTAATCTATTATGTTATTACGTACCCGAAAAACGAACTATTATATCTAATAGTAAAGATTTTCTTTGACATTATATTGCAAGACTTGGCATGCCCTCTTGTCGGCCAAGCTCTTTCCCCCCATATTGTACAGCATCTGCAAACGCATGTAAGGAGCTAGTGTAAGATTATACATTCAACCAATTAATTATTTATCAATATATTGGTTGAATTGAATCCATGAAAGTGATTAACAAATACGATATTAAAGTTTGAGTGTTCATATCTTGCTGTCCAAGGATCAACTTCTCTGTCTCTATCGGGACAATTCCTGCTGCTACAATGCTAAGTCAGCTGCTAAGATTACCACACCCTATCATCTATTTAATTATAAAACAACCAATTTTATAACATTTAGATTTGGTAAAGCCCTGCTTTTTCTAATATTTAATCACTAACCCTTAAGCTAATTTTATGTGATAAATAAATGGTTAATTGTGCTATTGAACAACAGCTGCTTACGACTTTGATGTCTGTTTTCTGGGGAGATGACAATTAAATAGGATATGCAGAAGCCAAAATTTCGTTCCTCCAACACACAATCTGCAGTAAAATGAGGGTTCTCTCTATAAACATATCCAAGTTGCAGAACTAAATTAAAAACAAGTGAATGCAATTAGGTGACCAACTATACTCTTAAGATCAAGTTTTTAATGAAATCAAGGTTAATGTCACAGTCTAGATCGACCAAGTCGTACTGATTAGTCAATCGTTAAATAGAGGATTAGCACTAGATTACTATTTTAATCCCATCTGATTAAATCTTTTTTCTCATAATTAACCGATGTGGGCAACTTCTGTTATTGGTTAATCCTGTTAAGAGTATCGATCCCACATCGGAGAAATGAGAGATCTTGCATGTGCTTATAAGTAATTGGGCTATATCCAATATTGCTAATTAGTTTTATGGTGAAACCTCAACTTTTTTCGTGGTATTAGAGTAGATTCCCCCATTTGTGAAGCTTAACGGCCTTAGCGGCCACATGTGCTCCACTTCACCCGATTTACGTTGTCTACGTGCTAGACTTCAAAATTCGTGTTGAGAGTATCAATCCCACATCATGTAAAGAAGTGACCTTGCATATGCCTAAGTAATTGATCTACTCCCCAATCTCCATATTGCTAATTGATTTTACGGTGAAACCCTAACTTTCTTCAAATCCATTCTTATTAGCTTAAAAACAAATTCACAGTTGACATTTTCATTAGTTTCTGATTACAAGTTGACATTCAAATTTCAATTCAAAAGGAGCCAAAAGCCAATCCATCCAGAGTCCAATGCCTATCTCCTGAATTCCTGATAGAGTTTCTGAAACAATTTATGGGATTTGACATTTGACATTTTCCCTCTTTCTCTTCATGTGTCCTCTTCAAAATTTTGGAAAGACCATTCCAATGTCAACTACTACGAGTACACTTTATCATGCTGTAGATATAATTTTTTTTTTCTATCGTCCATGAAATTTAAACTCAAAACGTCTTCCACCAAAGTGGAGACTAGATGCCGCGTTGTACATATGCATATAGTTGGGCTGCAAGCAAGCCTTGCACATCTTAATATTTTCTTCTAAAAAAAAAAAAAAAAAAACCAGGAATGGAACCAAATGCACAAAATGACTACATGCCTTCCTCAAACCAAATTTGCACATTGTGAATATGAATTATCATATCTTCAAAGAAAAAAGACTTATCGTTCCACAATTCAGATGCTATACAAATTACCGAAAGAAAATAACCAGGAAAGAGCGACCCCAAGCCAACAAGATCTCCGTTTTGCGAGAATCAGAGTACCGTCTACACAGCCTTATTTTTACTTTACAAAGAGACTGTTCCCATAATGTGCTTACGAGCTTGATCATGCTTGGTGAATATTGTGGATAGCTGCAGTGATGCTCTTACAATCAAATTCCATAGTCTTCATCCAGTTCTCAAAATCTCCAATTTCCTACCACACCAAAAAGAAAAAATTAAAATTTAAAATAACCCATGTTTATAAATTCAACAGTAATTAATTAATTTACAGGAAAATTGAAGAACAAAAATTAAAAATTGAACCTTGATGGCAGTGTTCATAGAACGAGTGACAGAGAGCCAGTGATCGGTTTGTTTGCTGAATCGTGCAATGGTGGCAGCCAAAGCTCTAATTTCATACTCGATTCGCTTCTCGTTCACGAACGCCTCTTGCACGCCGCCGTTCACCGCATCCACCATCAGCTCCGCCACACGCGCCGCCTTCTTGATAGCGTCCTTCTTCGCCTTCTCTGCCAAAAAATCACCATTAATCACTCAATTAATCCGTATCGAATCCAATTTCAATAATCCAGCTTCTTTTCTTCAAACCCTTAGATCGAATTCGAAATTAGATTTGGGGGAACTGAGTCAACTCACCGGTGACGTCGCGAAGTCTAAGGGAGGCGTGGTGGTGATCCTGGACGAGCTGTAGCAGAGCTTCTTCTACACCTCCCGGCTCTGGCTCCGACGAGAACGAGAAGGTGGACGACGATGCGACGGCGGCATGGGCCAGTGGAAGAGACGATTGTGAGTACATGCTGCAGTCGTTTCAAAGTGTGCAAATCAAACGGTAAGTCGTATTAATTAGAATTTACCAAAATTTTTGTCTAGGCCCAAAATTTCTCACCGGCTTAGTAAATTCACCTCCGTATGAAAGCCCATTTGATTTGGTTGGGTTCAGCCCAATAGGTACAACTATTGTTTCAAGCCAAAAAAATTTCCATTTACAATCTTACAGTCACTGCTAGCACTAAAGTTTAGTCGTACACATCTTCAATTGTAAGTAAAAAATCTTAAGTTTAATTCTTATAGATGACGAATTCGAGATATAAATATGGTTGACTATGACGTAAATCACTCCCTCCCCAATATTGTTGTATAAAAAAAAAACAAATGAATTATCATACAATCAATCAAATTGAAGCATACCGTTTCAAATATGAAGTGTGTAAAATACAGTTAAACTTAATAAATAAAACTCATTCTATAATTTAAATTAATAGTAACACTAGGTGACAATATGATAATAACGAACAAATTTCTTGTTACGAGTCAGAGTTGAATGAAGAACTTAGATAACTTTGACGTGTGTTTAATAGTGTTTGGTAAATAATTGAAGCAAACGTTTGATTTAAGAAATTGAATTTGAAGGGCATGTCTACTTGGGTTAGGAAAGGTGGTTGCATATAAAAGTCAAGCTCACTATGCTTTGCTTTTTTTAGTAGGTCGATTAAATAGAGGTTAGCCCCACCCGAACAGTCTCAGTTCAATCATATTTTGAATTCACTCTAGTTGATGTATATATGCATAATCCTATTCTATCAACTAGGATATTCTCAAGGTTTTCTTTTACTTTGCTTTTTATGGGTTGGTAATAACGGATGGTAAACCATAGTTATCCATCGTTTTCATATTCGTAGGAGACTAATTGGGAATTGCACCTTACTTGTGGTTACGATCAAACAGATTTACAACTTACAATATATACTCAGGACCTCCTATTATTTTTTTTAAGGAGCTAATGTCTGCACTTTTTCATTGAGCCATTTGTCGTGGTTTATGCAGGTTGACTCCACAGTCTTCACTAAGATGAGAAAACTCAACACACCAAAATTAGTCTTTTATCAAATTTATGCGCATAATGCATGTCGTAATAACCAAAATGTATTTTGTACCGTGAGACAATATGACAGCTCGAAGAAACGAGTCATATTCATCCATGGCTTAGAGCTGAATGCCAGAATTGACAACATTCAAGTATAACAAGTAAACAAACAAACATCTTTTGCAGAACCTTCAACGTAGAACCACTCCATGTTTTGCAACACATTTTTCAAAAGAGATAGAGGTATCCTCTTTCTTTTATTCTAGTACGCCATTATATAATTTGATTTCGTATAATAAAAAGTTTGAGCAAACATATATATATCCTTATTTGCAAGTGACCCTCTACTACAGCAGTGAAAAAGAGTGTTGCCCTTGCTTCACGACATGGGTTTGAATCTCGTTGGCTCTATAATCTAACATCTAATCTAATAAATTTATCGGTTGACAATATATATATATATATACATATATATATATATATATATATGTATGTATGTGTGTGTGTATCTTTATTTAAGATTAGCCTACGAAATATTATTTTGATATTTATATCGAATGAGTATGCTTAATGTGTGCTTGTTGTTTTTGTTTTATTTATACTAGTAATTAATTAACTTTGACCACAAGCTTAACACATGAAAGTTACTAAAAGTAAAAATTATAAAAAGAGAGAATATATGCATAGACATCGAAAATGAATTTTCGTGTTTACATTATGCTTCACAAATGAAAGGCATTTTCCAAATAAATTTATATGTACACTAAAATTTTGAAATCAACTTTTTTTGGTTGTTGGAATGAACGTGAACCCCTATTCAATTCTATTTATCCTAATAAGATAGCTAACATTTTATTTAGCTTCTTTATTTTGAAAAATGTTAGGAAAACCAAATTTTTGGACCATCTTTTGTAGACCAAATGGTATGACCATTGATGGTGTAACTTATTTTTAATGATTTAAAGCAGGAGCCTACTATCTAGTTGCCACATCACATGGTTTATAAAATATGATTTAAAAATTTGGTATCAAAATGCGTGATTTTTTTTTTAAACAAATGATATTATCTACACTAAGGGGTTAGCCTTATAATGGGCTAGCAATAATATGGTTCAAATGCGTCTTTGTGAGAATCGAACCTAAGACCTCTTACGTACAAGTGAAAAGGAATATCACTGGACCATAGTACTAAGTGTGCATACTTCTTGTCTGTATATGGACAAGTGGAGAATTATTGGTGCATGAAACATGATCTATATCAGTCCCCAGATTTTAGCCTCAAAAATGAATTTCTCTTGAATTTTGAGAAGCTAGCTAGACTGGCAATGGTGGCCATTTTTCTTGACTGAAGAGACAAATATAATACTTTTAGAATAGTTTGAAATCTCTTTTACTACTTTTTCTCTATACTACTATGTACACACACACGCACACGCAATCGCTCTCACAATTTTTCGTATCTTCTCCATGAAATTAAGAAAATCCATCAACCGGTATTTTCTTATGTAATCTTTTATTTTATCTTATTTTTAAGGTCTGCAATCGTGCCTAACTTTGAAAATTTGGTGTTTTGAAATAAAAGTCGAAAGTCAAGAAAAGCTATCGACAACACCATTATAAATCCATACCTAATCGAACCTAATACTAACGGTTTTACAAATTATAGTATAAAGCACATGCGTAGTTTTGTCATGCAAGTTCGTTGTCCAGAATACTTACCAGATAAGACAAATAAAGGCTGGGATATGGCCCGATATTCCTCTTAAATAATTCAAGAGTCGTATTTGCTACAATGCCAGTATCTGCTTAATTAGCTACACATATAATTGACATTGTCAATTGTGACACTCAAAACTCAAATATCACTTCCAAACCCTCCCTATGAATATGATAGCTCTCTACCAATGGGATGGGATTTATTTCTTATGGACTTGCCACTATAGCAGTATTGAAAACAACAACGAGTTAGTTACATCAAAAGAGACTTGTCCATAACATCGTATTTCCAAACACCATTGTAGGTAGTACCGATGAATTATAGTTTCCTACACCCATTGGCAATTAGCATTTCATTTATGTACATCTAACAGGCTATTAGGAGTGGTGCATCATAACTTTAATTTTCTGGTGTCCCACTATAAGATATTCTGGTGTGCCCAAAGTGCCAAAAACAATCAATTTTGTTTTTTTTGTTTTTATTAATACATTTAGTTGAGCACATAGTCAGTATGTCGTCGTCTACCCATATTTGTTGAAAGCTTCCATGAGTGCTACTTGGATTTTTCGACAACTTGTAAGGTTTGATATCGAGGCATGTCGAGCATCACTTGTCAATGCTCACCGAATTATGCCAAAGTGGCATTTCATCGAGTTGTTTATATATAAGCATTCTCATCACGTCTTCATTTTATTATGTCATACTGAAATTTAGTATGATTCATTTACATTTTTATTCCTTAAGTTGTTAGTTAACACATGAATAGAATGATACTCATTCATTGTAAGCGAGCATGCCCAATTTAATGTTTCTTTCGTGTCTCATCTGTAACTTTTTGACACTTTGTTCCTGAAATTAACCTCCAAATCAATGATGTTATCATTTCAAAGACTAACATAACAAATAAAAAGAAATTAAAGAAAAGCAAAATGAGCCAAACTCTCCACCAACCTAACCCGATAGTCACCCACGAAACCACACACAACTCCCTCGGCGGCGACACTCCTCACAGCCGGCAATAGAACGTTTCCTCTCTTTCAATTTTACTTTCTTCCTCTCTCTCACCGGTGAACCAACCAATGATGTTCTTTTTCTTCTTGGATTTAACCAACAACCGCAAAACATCCTTGTATTTATTTTCAAGACTTGATAATTTACAACAGATTTTTTTCTGGAGCTACGAATTGATTATTCTTGCATGGCATTGTATTTTTCTCTTTTTGGTCGAAATCTTGCACGGTATCTTCATCAAATCCCAAAAGGTGTTAACGTCAAAATATGGTGGACCCCCAAAAGTTATAACCAATTTGATCCATTCCCACATTGACCGTCTCCGCTGGTTCATTTCACGTAAACGTGCTTTTGAAGGTTTACCACCTTTCTCCATCCAAATCATTCAATCCATCGCATTCTTTGCTGCTGTATCATTCAATCCATCGCATTCTTTGCTGCTGTGGTTGTACTACTAGTTGATCCCTTCAACTAAAAAGCAAACTCCTCCTAATTAAATACTAGACGTAGAAATTGTCATGCCATGCACTGCTTAGTCTTAGTCTTTAGGATTAGGTTAACCTGTCATCCAGAAAATCTCCCCACTTCTTCCTCTATATATAACCCTATTATATTCTCCATGCAACACCATATTCTCAAACCTTGTTAATTCAACTACATTTTGAATTTGAAACAATGGCTTTTAGTAATACTTTTTCATTGTGTTCCATATTGATGATCGTCACAGTCGGTGTTCTTGTGGGTTTCACTGGGAGCTCTTCTGCTCAACTCTCTACGAATTTCTATTCTAAGAGTTGTCCTAAAGTTTTTGATACAGTCAAATCTGTTGTCAAGTCTGCTGTATCTAAAGAAAAGCGCATGGGCGCTTCTCTTCTTCGCCTTCACTTTCATGACTGCTTCGTCAACGTAAGTTCTTTTTAATATGTGCTTCTCTCTATTATAATTTTTCTTTATTAAACACATTATCTGTTTATGTGATCATACTATTAATTACAAAGTTGGATAATGTTAATCACATATCATCTAGTATGGATGCCGTGGTGGTTTAAGATAAAGAGAACATGAAGGGAAAGATTGATTTCATTGAGATTTGGAATGAGTGAATAGTGTTTACAAGGCAATCCATGAATTGATTTCCCTGTTTACAACTCTGTAGAGGGAATACATGAATCTCTTCCATTATCAACCATAACAGAATTGATAACCCCTCTTATAGTTTCTAACATCACTACTAATGACCTCTAATTTGATGACACTTGTCACAATCTTGACCATATGTTCTATACTTCTCATTAGTGTTTGAGCACATTTTTGCTCACCCTTAAGTGATGGTAATGCACCCCATTGTATTTATTAACGTTGGATGAATTTAAATTTTGAGATTTGTGTCTATCCACTACACATATTTTAAAATTTAAACTTATCTAACGGTGATAAATAGGATGGTGAGAAAAGATTTTCCTTAGTGTTTCAGGTAATTTTCTAGTTGTACATTAACTCTGTTGCAGTCCATATGTTGTTATAATTTTTTTTTTCCAGTTACTTTCTATCCATGTTTCTTATGGTAAAACCTCAATTTCTTCACTTTCAAAATAAATAATAAAAGTCAATATATATTAGTGGTTATTATTATTAATTACTAATACTAATCGTACGTTGTTGAATTCATGCATCATACCAGGGTTGTGATGGATCTCTATTACTGGACGACACTTCTTCCTTCACCGGTGAGAAGACTGCAGGCCCGAATAACAACTCTGCAAGAGGGTTTGAGGTTGTGGACAAGATCAAATCCCAAGTGGAAAAGGCATGCCCCGGAGTCGTTTCCTGTGCTGATATCTTAGCTATTGCTTCTCGAGATTCCGTTCAAATTGTGAGTAACAAAACTACATGATTTAAGTAACTATGTGCTAGGTTTAGGGAGATTTTAATCCTCTAAGTTAACAGTATAAATTTAACGGTTTTGATTTTATTTTACTGCAGCTTGGAGGACCAAGTTGGGAGGTTAAACTTGGAAGAAGGGATTCAAAGACAGCTAGCCTATCGGCTGCCAATAGTGGAGTCATCCCTCCTCCTACTGCCACCCTCAACGAGCTTGTCAACAGGTTCCGAGCTGTAGGTCTCTCTCAAAGGGACTTGGTAGCCTTATCTGGTAAATTTCAGCTTCCTTTTAACGATGTACATCTTTTGCTGGCACTTTTGTCATTTCATTGGTCAACCGGGAGGGCAAATTTGAAATTAAAATCCCTTCCAACATTATTGAAAAGAAGAATACCACTAAAATAAGAGTGGCTGATATCAGTCTTTTCATTGTACGAAATAAAAGAGAACAAAAAAAAAAAATGTAGTTTTAACGAAAAACTCGCGGTACTGTTCACTTTAACGAAAACCACATTTTTACACTAAAAGTCAATCCTGATACTATTCACTTTATCCTTTATTTTGTTCTTATTATTAAAACTCAAAGTTTTCAAGCCCTTTTCATTAGTTTTTCTAAAAAAAAAAGTCATATCAAAGCCCTTTGGTTTTGGTCGGTTAATTACCATTGCGGATTTGAACCCCCGGTTAGTTTAACAAGGATTTGGTTTTGAAATGAGAAAACCTTAAAAAGATGGAAGGATCTTAGTTTTGATTTATCTATAAGATAGATAAAAACAAAAGGGATGACGACTTAATGTTATCTTGCCAGATGGGTTGACATATTATGTTGTCACTTGTCATATGGCCTAATAACAGGTACTCATATTGTTAGACAGTCAATTTGAGATATCGATGGAATGAGCTCTATTTGAATGTGCGGTGCTAGATGGAAAATTTGACAGCATATGTAACACCAACAATATCGATTAGATGAACTCCTTTTGATTTCTCAATTAAATGTGTTTGCTTTTACATGATATGGCAGGAGCTCACACAATTGGACAAGCAAGGTGTACAACTTTCAGAGCTCGCATATACAACGAGACCAACATTGATGCTTCATTTGCCAGGACCAGACAAAACACATGTCCAAGAACAGTTGGCTCCGGAGACAACAACCTTGCACCTTTAGACGTTACGACCCCAAATACCTTCGACACTGCCTACTTCAAGAACCTTGTCAACCAAAAGGGTCTCCTTCACAGTGATCAAATTTTGTTTAACAGCGGAGCCACCGATTCATTGGTTAAATCCTACAGCGGCAATGCTGAAACCTTCAATGCTGACTTTGCCAAGGCAATGATCAAGATGGGAGATAACAAGCCACTCACTGGATCTAAGGGCGAGATTAGATTGAACTGCAGGAAGCGTAATTAATTTAGAAAAGGACCTCTCTCTGATAAGAATAAACCAAAAATCCCACAAGCTGGGAGAAATATAATTTTGGGTTTTATATTGTTTGTTATGCTAAGGAAGGTTTTGTTTGTTGGGTATGTTTTAGTTTCAAAGAATTGAAATTGTAGGCGTTGAAATACCAATTATTAATTGTTGATGGAAAGTTTACTTTCAATTGAACAAAGTGAATGGTGATGATCAATCAATTTCCAATTTCCTGGTGCTTTTTTATTATGAAATCGTTAATCTAACATCTTAAAGTCACAAGCATTTGTTTCTACATTACAATATAGTGGTACCTCTACACTCTCAACGGTAAATTTCAGCTTCACCTCTCCCAAATACCGAATTTACTAGCTCATTAACTTTGCTCAAATCCAAATAAAATTACACCAATTTGGCCCAACTTTACAGGGCCTCATTTCATTATTGCTTGGTATGCCAAAGCCCACTAGAGATGTCATGACCTGGTTTGGCAATCGCGACTCTGTATATTATACCAAACATTATAATTTTTTTAAATATACGAGATACTGTCATTTCGTATTAACCATTTACTTATATTATGACATATGTGTTTGATTTTTACTAATAAAATGGAACACATAATTTTATTTTTCAAAAAACATAAGTTTAATAAACATTGTAGAATTTGAGTTTATTTCAGAAGCTGCTCTTTAAGGCTTCAAGCTCCAACAAAAGTTTCCACAATGTCATTTTATTTACATACTCGATCACTGGAGATGTTTCTTCCCATGTTCCTCGTAATGGGAAACAATGTAGCTCATTGCCTCGCTAGACTGGCCATTTACTCTTGTGGAATTTGTACTTGGTTTAAAGAACCTTCTGATTTTATCAGTAGTTGATTTAGAAATTCTTTCATGGGTGGCGAAATATAAAACCTTATAAGTTATTTTAGACAACAAAGCTTTATTGGAACTTTGAAATTCGGGGTTTAGGTCAAACGATGCAAGTATGCATGATGTAGTGTTTTTCACTAAGTTGTCATGTTGGTGGGTGAGTCTTAGCAATGGTGGCGCCAGAAAAATTGGGAAAGGAAGTTGTGATGGAGAAATTTGAGTGACGAAGTGGTTGAATTTGTGTACACAACATTGTTCAGGTTTTCTTGTCAAATTACGACACTAGTTACACATAACAATCTTAAGGTTTTCTTGAAAATTTACAATTTAGATATAACCATTCTTTTATCCCTTTCCTAATTTCATAAACAAAGGACAGATTATATTCCGTAGAATAGAGAAGATAAATTTCACATTAAACAAAAGGGCAGAAGAGAATTTTTTTAATCAAAGTTTATGTCGAGTCTTTAACTAGACCTTGGTTGAAGATGGCCTCCTCTTCAGAAATTACAAAAGCTACTTAATTTGAAGAAACCTGGAAGGATGGCCTCATCTTCCATCTCTACATACTTGTGTTACGTGGGCATTCACACCTATTTCATAACAACGTTGAAGGTAAAAAACCGCTGTCGTTTTTCTTAATTTAAAAAAAAAAAAAAAAAAAAAAAAAAGTGACCAAAACGAGCCATTTTGGTCTAAGTTTTAAAAACCAGAACTGGAGGCTTTCTTCTTCCTTGGCTGAAGCAGTCGATTCTGCCATGGGCAGGCCCCTTGCCGCCATGCCTTCCCCAGCTGTTAGGTGGGCAAAATCCGGGTAGTAGGGAGAAATTTTGAGGTATAGGTGGGCAGCTTCCTACCCTTGCCGTACTATGGATCCGCCACTGGATGGTATGTCATTAGTGATTTGTTGTTAAGGAGTGATTCCTTTGTTGTAATTTGCTGCCGTTTTTGGCTTTGAAATGAAATACTGCCGCCTTTGGTTAAAAAGAAAGTAGGGACATCTGTGAAATGTGATTAGTATTTTTGTTTAATGTCAAAATGGTCCTGTGTTTTATCGTGTTGGCCCATTTAGTTTTCGTGTTGTCAATTTGACTAATTTAGTCATCGTATTTATCTCTATTAGCAAGGTACATTTCATTCAATTTAAAATATTTAAGAATGAAATAAAAATAAAAAAAACTGTACAAAATATTAGGGTGAAACCCATTCTTTCCTCCCCAGCCGTCTCCCCTACCTCCTTGTTGAAGATCAACAGCAGCTCAATTGGTATTTGGATTCTAGAGAGTTCTAACACCACAGTTGGTGCATCATGCATATCAATATGCTAGAAAATTCTAGCATCATTTAAGTCGGCAAGGCTATTATGCAAACTTAAGTCAGTGGCTACATGATCAATGAAAGGTCTAGCAATATCAAAGTATAAGTTTGTAGAAAGACCTAGAAGCCAAATTGTGTGGCTGTTATGAAAAACCCAAGTCGATTTGCAGTGTGTGAGTCGGTGCAGTGCATAATCATTCCACTAGAATGTTCTAGCCAACTTTAAAGTCGGCAACCATTGCCTATAAATATGTATGTATGTGTGCTGTTAAGCAACCAACCAAGTAGCTAAGAAGATAGCTAAGTAAGAGAGTGAGAAGCAAGAGTAATTTTGTAGGAGTGTGAGTGATCTAGAGTGTGTCTCTAAAAAGAGTGAGCTTCTAAATTATGTCCTTGAGAATTTGTGTTGTAATATTTTGTGAGTTAATACAAGTAATTTGTTTACTTGTGTTGTCTCTCCAATACTTGTGTTAGAGTTGTGTATTCTAAATTTCTTCCTCAACAACTGGTATCAAAGCAATACGATCGGGGACCGTCTCTAGTGAAGCTTTTGAGAATCGTGAGAAGTTTAGTACTTCGCAAGATTGTTGACTAATCTTGTTTGGCGTATCGAAGCTCTACCGACACGATAGGAGATCTTCAAGTTGTTGGAGCAATTAAGAAGTTGAACAACAATAATTACAATACATGGGCGACGTGTATGAAGTCTTACCTACAAGGCCAAGCTCTTTGGGATGTTGTTGGCTGTAATGAAGTTACGCAATCGGAAGAAGACACCAACGAAACTTTGAGGAAGTGGAAGATCAAGGTAGGTAAGGCAATGTTCACCTTAAAAACTACAGTTGAAGAACATAAGGCCAAGACATCGAAAGAAGTGTGGGACACCTTTGCCACACTCTTTTCAAAGAGGAATGATACAAGATTGCAGCTTCTCGAGAATGAGCTATTATCAGTGACCCAAAGGGACATGACAATTGCGCAGTATTTCCACAAGGTAAAGTCTATTTGTCGTGAAATTTCTGAATTAGATCCTAGTGCTGCCATTGTGGAATCCAGGATAAAAAGAATAATTATTCATGGATTGAGACCCGAATATCAAGGCTTCGTTGCCATTGTACAAAGATGGAAAACCCAACCATCACTTGTTGAGTTTGAGAATTTGCTTACTGATCAAGAAGCTTTGGCGAAGCAAATGGGAGGGGTCTCGTCAAAAGGTGAGGAGGAAGCGCTCTACACCAAAAGTAAAGGCAGCTTTAAACAGCATGCTGGTGGTGGATCTAAAAGAAATGGTGACAAGGAAAAAGGTCATCAAGGAGGAGGGAGTTCTCGACCAATGGGAGCTCCGAAGTATCATGGCAATTGTGGTCAGTCCCAGAATAATAAAAGATTTGAGGGCAATTGCTACAATTGTGGAAAGAAGAGCCATATGGTGAAGGATTCTTGGTTCAAAAGGCATGCAGAGAGTAATGTCACCAACTCAAAGGAGAAAATTGAAGATGATTGGGACGTCATTACGTCTCTAGCCTTGGAGGAAGAATGGGACGTTGAAGCATCCGTTGCTATGGAAAAGCAAGAGTCAGCTCTCACAGCAGCAAGTTCGGAGTCGATTGACTACCAAAATGATTGGATCGTGGATTTAGGCTGCTCAAACCATATGACACGTGATGAGAAAAAGTTACAAAGTCTGACTGAGTACAAAGGAGGCCACTTAGTGGTAACGGCTAACGACTCGAGGTTACCGATTACTCACATCCGTAAGACAGTAATTGAGCCCCGATACAACACTAATCATGTACTGCTTCAAGATGTCTACCATGTTCCAGGTATGAAGAAAAATCTGCTTTCAGTGCCTCAATTGACGTCATTGGGAAATTACGTCTTGTTTGGTCCACGAGATGTGAAGGTGTATCGACACCTCAAGATCTTAGGGAGGCCAACAATGGAGGGACGACAACTGCAGTCAGTCTATGTAATGTCATTAGAAACTGCATACGTAGACAAGACAAGGAAGAACGAGATAGCAGAGATTGGGTCACGTTAGCTATCATAAGCTAAATGTGATGATGAAGAAGTCAATGCTTAAGGGGCTACCTCAGCTTGACGTGAGAACAAACACGGTTTGTGTAAGATGCCAGTATGGTAAAGCACATCAACTAACATACGAAGAGTCGAAGTTTAAAGTGAAAGAGCCGTTGGAGTTGGTTCATTCCGATGTGTTCGGGCCCATCAAGCAACCATTAATAAGTGAGATGCGGCACATGGTGACGTTCATTGATGACTTCTCCTAGTATGTATGGGTTTTCTTTATGAAAGAAAAATCTGAAACATTTTCAAAATTTAAAGAGTTTAAAGAGACAGTTGAAGGAGAAGTGGGAAAAAAGATCCATTGCATACGCACGAATAATGAAGGAGAATATACCTCGAATGAGTTTTCCCAGTATGTACGAGAATGTAGAATACGTCACTAGTTCACATGTGCTAACACACCACAACAAAATGGCGTAGTAGGAAAAAAAAAAAACGGGCATCTTGCAGAAATATGTCGAAGTATACTCTATGCCAAGAATGTACCAGGAAGGTTTTAGGCCGAAGCAATGAGAACTGCAGCTCATGTGATCAACAGGCTTCCTCAACCCAGGTTAGAATTTGTCTCACCCTTTGAGAAATTGTGGGATATGAAACCTACAGTTAGTTACTTTCGAGTCTTTGGCTATGTGTGCTACGTATTTGTTCCAAGTAATTTACGTAGCAAGTTTGACAAGAAGGCAGTCTGATGAATCTTTGTGGGATACGACAGCCAAAAGAAAGGGTGGAAATGTTGTGATCCTACTACTGGAAGGTGTTACACATCACGAGATGTGGTGTTTGATGAAACATCTTCTTGGTCGTCTTCAGAAAAAAGAGGCATTGCCTGATTCGAGAGAGATTGAAGATAAGTTGCAACAAAAGATGAGGGAGCAAACTGTTTGAATCTATTCGAGACCAGATGAGTTTGGGGATTCACTTGATGGTGATGGTGTTGAGCAAGCAGCGCCCCAAAACCTTTGTCAAGCTGGCGTATATCAACAACTAGAAGAAGATAGACCTAATGAAGTGGAAGTATCAACTCCACAATCACAACTAAGGAGGTCAACAAGAATCAAGAAGCAAAATCCTAAATACGCCAATGTAGCTATAAAAGAAAAAGCAACTGAACTTAAGTGGCTCAAAGTTGGGAGAAGAGATCACTGTAGCGAAGCTAAATCAAGCTTGGAATCTAATGCCAAAGCGAAGAGATGTGAAACCCATATCATGCAGATGGGTGTGTAAGAAAAAGCTTCGTCATCAACTCAGCATGGAGGAAATAATGAGCTGGTGTTGAGGGGGAGTGTTGAAGATCAACACCAGCTCAATTGGTGTTTGGATTCTAGAGAGTTCTAACACCACAGTCGGTGCATCATGCATATCAATATGCTAGAAAATTCTAGCATCATTTAAGTCGGCAAGGCTATTAGGCAAACTTAAGTCGGTGGCTGCATGATCAATGAAAGGTCTAGCAATATCAAAGTATAAGTTTGTAGAAAGACCTAGAAGCCAAATTGTATGGCTGTTATGAAATGCCCAAGTCGGTTTGCAGTGTGTGAGTCAATGCAGTGCATAATCATTCCACTAGAATGTTCTAGCCAACTTTAAAGTCGGCAACCATTGCCTCTAAATATGTATGTATGTGTGATGTTAAGCAACCAACCAAGTAGCTAAGAAGATAGCTAAGTAAGAGAGTGAGAAGCAAGAGTAATCTTGTAGGAGTATGAATGATCTAGAGTGTCTCTAGAAAGAGTGAGTGTCGTAACTTCTAAATTGTGTCCTTGAGAGTTTGTGTTGTAATATTTTGTGAGTTAATACAAGTAATTTATTTACTTGTGTTGTCTCTCCAACACTTGTGTTAGAGTTGTGTACTCTAAATTTCTTCCTCAACACTCCTCCTCCACCAAACCCTAATTCTTTTTACATAAAGATGAATAAATGGGAATAATTGAGGACAAACGATGAGACTCGCGCATCGCTAGTATGGTCTAAGGAAGGGGTGGCGGTCGGGTGTGTATAGCAGTTGGCGTGTCATTGAGAGTCAAGGAGGGAGACGGATGACATTTTGGGTTTAATCAATTTTGTTCAAGTTCATTTCTTTTTCTTTTAATCTTATTTTTCATTTCTAAATTATATTACTTTATTTTTTAACTTATTTCTTTAATAATTAAAAAAAACATTTATGATTAAAAAAAACATGCATAATTTTTAAAACTATGAATGGTTGGAATGTCCTGAATTAGCTAATAAAGGTAAATACGAGAATCAAATTGGCCACAATGAAAATACAAGACTAAATTGATCAAATGACTAGAACACAAAGACTATTTTAACATTTAATCCTAGTTTTTTTTTAATGATTTTTTATGTACTTGTTGATTCTATTAGTCGATTAGCCCATGTGAAAGCTTTATTAGCATAAACTGCATGTTTCAAACTGCCCACATGTCTTGAGGAAGAAATTGTGAATGCATGTGGGCTTAGTAACTTCTGCAACATGGTTTCTTATCAAATCTTGTGTGATTAAAATATTTAGTAGCTCCTGGTCTCGTTTTTAACTTATTTGTATCTAGGAACCTCGCAAAAGATCGATGTTCACAACCAACTAATTAGAAGTAGTCAAAGCTATATAAATGCGGCATGTTAGTCAGCACAATTATTTATTCTGTCGCTGTTGAAGGAAATGTGAATGTGATTATTTTATTAATTGGTACTGTAGTTTCTTAAATTAATTAGCTTGAACATATATATATATATATATGTATGTATATTTTTTTTTTCTCTTCCTTTTTTTTTAGCTTGAACATATATAGTTGCCCTCTTGTTGGGGAAAAAGAAGTAACAATTTGATGATCATGTCCATAATTTCATATATTGATCGATGCGAGTAGGATTGTAAATGAGTTGAGTCAGTTTAAATTTGGTTTGTTCAATTTTATTTTGAGTTTCACCTAAACTTGGCTTGCTTTTTAATTATATGAGCAGAGCTCAAGCGAGCTTGAAAAATTCAAGCTCGATCGATGCACGAACTCAAGTTGTTTTGAGTAAACACTATAATGTTTGGTCCGCTTTTAAAACAAAAATTTGTAAGTGGATTTCATGCTAGAGTATATTCAACATAAACAATATAACACAAAATCTTCAAACATAATACTTTAAATAATCACATAAACGTTCTTTTCTTTTTTATGATTGAAAGGCTAGGGGAGTTTATGCATACGCATGAATTAGGTTATGTAGAAACAAAAGAAAATAGGCTACATTATATCATTCTCCATCTGATAAAAATTCAAATGTGAAGATAGTCAATCTAAACTTTGAAAAAAACGTAAACATGATTCCTTAAAAGAAAAATCACAAGCATGATCTTTTTGTTCTAAGCAAACTTCTTCGATAGAATTTAGTTCGATCTGCCTCAGAAAAAAGATGATGAGCTGCTCACAAATTTTACAAGCCAAATATACCAATGTTCAAATCTTTTTTTTTTTTTTTTGAACAAATAATATTATCTACATTAAGAGAATGTGGGTGGGCTTAGTATCACAATAGGCTAACAATAATGTGGTATAAATTCGCATTTAGAGAGAATCGAACCTAAGACCTCTCACTTACAAGTGAGGATGAGTACTACTAGACCGTAATACAAAATGACACCAATGTTCAAACTTGATTCAATTGTTTCTTATTGGAGCTGAATATAAACTTGATTTATTCATAAACCAAGTTTCGATGAGTCAAACACATGCCGAATTACTACAAATTCAAGGTATTTTGAGGCGATTAACTGCCTAGCAATGCAATCTATGAATGAGAATCCAAATTCGACCAAAACTCTCTAGATTTCTGCCAATATTGTTGAATCTCTAATATTGTATCTTTTCCCATATTTAATTTTTAATTTGTTTGCATATTATAATACATGTTTTGATGCCTCTCCCACATCATCAGTTTAAGTTCCACACGCCAAGGAAACTTCAATTCTTAATATATGTACGACGTGTAGGCATTATCATAATTTTATTGGTATGCATCACCCAAATCTTATTTAAGGGAAAGGGACATCATATCTCTCTCTTTTATTTCTTATTGTTTGAGGCGGACCAGAACACTCCGAGGCATGTCAATACCTCCATAATGTTACAAATTAAAGCGGTCTGCAGCATGCCACCGATGCAAACCTTGAATGAGTTTAAATTTGTGTCGTAGAAAGCAATGGGAAGCTTTAGACGAATATCAAGGAAGAAAATATAAAGAGTACTATATCATGTAAATTAGGGTTTTGTCGGTCAAGTGTCAAACTTAATTTACATGGGGATTCAAAAGCCCTAAATACCTTTTGCCTCCCTCGAATAACATGTTAGGTTTTACTTTTCAGGTTCATCTTTCACTGGCACAGACTAACATGCCTATGCTATTTACTATGTAGACCTTGCTAGCTAATTAAAGTTAAAGTCAAAGCCCGCGTATTCCCCACACGTGCAATAGACAACTTCTTCCAGATTGTCTGCGCCTGCCAACCCTACAGGGAAATACATAGCTACCAAAACCCCATTACAATTCTAATACTTCTCTTTGTCTAGTTTCAGATATCGCTACTGCATTTTAGATTTCACAATCTGTTGTACTAGTTCTTCCACAAGAGAAAGCATATTGGTCCGGTCATGCACGGAGCTTTTACAGAAACCCTAATTGACAGTGGCCAAGTTCAGATAGAGTAAAAATTACAACAGAATACATACATACATATATACATACATACATACATACATACATATATATATGTGAACATATTGAATGAGGCTAAACATTTAGAGGCAAAAAACCCTAGTGAAAAACAAACCTTGTTAATTAAGGCATACTGAAAGAGGTAAATTAGAAAACTTGGGAGTACTACTCACAACAGGTTGGGGATTGGAGTAATCTATTACCCCCTTTTTGTACTTAGACAGCAAGTTTGTGTTTTTAATTTTTTTGTAATTTTCATGTTTGACTTCTCAATCGTAAAGAAAGGGATAAAGTAAAATTTCTACTGATCTATCAAACATGATAATTCCTACAAAGCAATAGAAATCAAACAGACAGAAAGGGGCTAATTGATTAGCAGTAACACTATATATCGCTTTAATCGAAATACGGAATATTTTCGCTTGACATGGAGCTATAGCCCGTCGTGTTTGTAGATGGATTGTATACAGTAGAAGCTGAAGATGAAGATGACGAAGAAAAGACAACTGAAGACGGAGCTGATGCTGGTGGCAGTGGCGGGGGCAGCGGTGGTGAAATCGTTTGTGGTTGCGCAGCAATGGACACCATCCCAGAATTAGAAACCAAAGCAGAATGGTGAATAATACCCCTAGGAGAAACGACACTGCGACTAGTGGCCTCTTTGTATTTGTATCTCAATATTTCAGTCCTTACTGCATTGAGTTCAGCTTGTAGAGATTGAACTTGTTGGTGCAAGGCTAAAATTACACCCATGCACCCAGACACTGGGTCTCTCAGCCTCAGAGTTGCCTCATAAACTAGACTATTGGCTGCATCAGCTCTTTGATTCTCAGCCACCTCCTATAAATACATAAAAAAATAAAACAAAAATAAGTAATGCATAGTAAGATTAGAATGCTTGTTCCTAAGAAATTTAATAGTACCATTAGCATCTTGGAAACATTGCTTGCACCAAAGACTTTGTGGACGGCTGAAAACTTCTGGGGTTCATGCGGGGAGAAGTAGGGAGAGAAAGGGCACTCTTCAGTACATCTTCTTCTCAAGAGCTTACATGCAGCACAAGGTGTGATTGTGTTCAAAGTTGTTGTACTCATCATCATCATCCCTTGATGAGGAACACCAAAGGATGATGACGATGATGACGAAATTCGAGTAGTGCTCATGATCCCCATTTGATCATCAACAGATGCATCACTTTCTCTCCTGATCTTCTTTCCTGTCTCATCCAATGTTGTGATCTCCCTATAAAACAACAAGAAAATTAGTTAGGCGAAATTCATTTAAGGATTTGAAAAGTAAAAAGAAACAACAAAAATAAAAAGAATACTTATAAGTACCTGTTTGTGGACATATATTCAGGTACTGTCTGGATGAAGTTGGGAACACCGAAAGGAGAAGGAGAAGGAGAAGGAGAAAGAAAATAAAGTTTGAGAATGGGGGAAGATAGTGCTTATAAGCCAAGGCAAGTTGGGAAGTACAGTAGGTCAATGTTTAATTGTAAGAAATCAACGAAAGGCTGGTATGAGAAAAATGGCCGAAGAAATCTGATATTATATTCCCCGGGTAGGTGATATAATAGCATCCAAAGGTTTTTAAAAATTGCCTCAGCTGTGTTTAAAGAATAATCAGTTGTAAAATAAAATTGATAAGCGTTTGGTTAACTGAATTTTAAGGGTGATGTGAGTATGAAAAGCAGCACAAAAGCGTTTGATAAAATTTAATGTAAAAGTGATATAATTGTATGCAATGATAGATGGACATAGTAGTAGGAGTGGGGGCGTTGACATCAATGGTGGTGGTTGTTGCGGTGGAGGTGGGCGTGGTGCTAATAGTGTGATGTGTCGGTTGGGGTGGAAAGGTAACAATGGTGGTATGGCGGTAACAATGGTGGTGGTGGTGGTTATGGTGGTATCAGCGGTGGAGCACTGATGCTGGTAATGACAGTTATGGTTGTGATGGCAATGGTGGCAATTGCGGTAATAGTGGTGGTAGTGGCGATGGCGATATCAATAGTGATAGTAGGGGCGGTGGCAATGGTGGCGGTGGCGGTAGTGATGGTAGTGACATGATGGTAGTGATGACAGTGGTGGAGGTTGTGGTTATTGCGGTGGTGGTGACAAAAATGGTGGTTGTAATGGTGGTGATGGTGTAAGGTTGGTATTTTTAGTGGTAGGTGATAGCGTTTACTTTATTCTCTAAGGAATAGAATGGGGGTGGAAGGCTATACAATGCTATTTAAAAAAAAAAAAAAAATTAATGAAGGTATTACAGCAGTTGAAAACAAATATTAAATACTCAACTTTATTTTTTATTAAAGCAACTTTTAAAAGCAAACTATAGGCTGCTTTTAAAACCTACTCTGGAGCCGATTATTTTAAAATAAGTAGAATACTTTACTTTTACCTAAAAATTTTACTGTTTAACCTCAAAGTTAAGCAGTTTTTAGTGAGTAAAAAAAAAAAAAAAGCAATTCAAACGGGCCTAAGTTTCTCTTTTGCACTAGGCTGCCACTAGCATTTGTATACGATGTGCTATAATTATTCATATTCTATTTCTAATAATTAAAAACGCATATTTTCTTAAATTATCTAATAACCCATCACATATAACTTGAATTTTTTGGATGCTAATTAAATTGTAATATCAATATATGGGCTCGTGTGGAATTAAAATTACTGTAAATGTTTTCAGAGAAAATAATTTTGGGTTTCAAAAGTACTTCGAGTGCTTCCTGTAAGAAATACCGGTTATATATTTCTTTCAGAAATCACTTCAAATGCTTTTTCAAGATTCACTTATATTTTTACTAAGGATTGGTTTTAAAAACTTTTTCACTAAAAACACTTTTTGTCATTTTAAAAATACTTCCAAACGAGTCATACTTCTTGTGTTACGGTTACAAACGAAAAAAATTTACTTGGTATAAAGTCATATAGCTAGATAGGTGCCTCAACTTAGAACTTGTTTCTCCAAATCATCTTTAATGTGTTGGAAGAGTTTAAGGACCTTGATTAATTAAGGAGGCCACAAAGACCAAGGGCAAGTTATCTGTAGATCCCCTTGGACTCTCTAGCAATTGTTAGACCTAAATTAATTAACAAGGCAAACGAGCAGTATCACTGTTAGTGCTTGGTTCCTGCAGGTAAAGAAAACAGGGAAACCCCCAATGGTGCATAATTTCATAAGGGTAATACTAAGAATACTAAGTTTTTTAAAACAGGGAAAACCCCAATGGTACATAATTTTATAAGGGTAATATTAAAGAGATTAAATTTTTTAACAATTTTTGTAACTAAATGATGTAATTGTCGATGATTGGATTATTACTTAAGTGTTGATTAACATGCTTATTTTTTATTGGTGACATATTATAATTTACAAATTTAATTTCAACGAAGGCCTACTAACGCTCTGGTTAGAAGATGCGATTACGGGCAGAAGTTCAAGGCTGAAGAGGTAGAGGAAGACCTAGAAGGACTTTGGAAGAGACTCTAAGAAAAGACTTAGAATACTTGGATCTAACGAAAGATATGACACAAAACTAAGCGCAATGATATTTTAAGATTCATATAACCGATCTCACTTAATTAAAAAAAGTTTTACTGTTGTTGTTGTATAGTATTACTCGTTTCATAATATTAGTTTCAGTGCGTACGTATACTAAATCTAACAAGAAAATGGTCAATTATGTACTTTTGTATTCTGACATATGGTTAAGGAAATGAAAGAAGATAACTTTTTCTTGTTTGACCCGTGGTTCAAGGCTTGTTCTCACTCTGCCATTCAAAATCCTGAAAATTATTAAGAATAATACGTGTATCTCCATGAGAGACAGAGAGAGAGGAATACACATATCTCAACCTTACTAATTCATGTTTTTTATTAATGAATAATTCCTTACATGTAAAACACCATATATTTTTCTTATTGTTATTCGTTAAAGAGTATACGGATCAACTGAGGCTCACAACTCTTCTTTTCATTTTTTTAAGAAAATCGATAGAATTTCATTGAAGGAAGAAGTCCCACAGACCACCAGTCGACAATGCCTGAGGCGAGCAAGTCCTAATTCTCCTAAAACTAATAACTAAGAATTTACCTCCTTGCGTACAATAAGAGTTTGAATCAAGACTCCTAATTCTCCTCCTATAGTGAACTTAATATATAGGGTCAAATTTGGTTAATTATTGGGGCTTGTTATTGTTAAGACGAATAAGATAGATAATTGAAAAATAGAAAAATTGAGAGAAGGCAAAGAGAATTGCAATTGTATTCCACTATTCTATTGATCTTAATAAAGGTGCATAATTTATTGAACAATGTTTGGTTACTCAAGGATGAGTAGAAGTTTCTATTCAAAACTCTTCACGTTTCAATTACAGTGCTTTGTGTTTATGATCAAAATCATTCATATTATAAATCACTCGATAAAAATTATTTATGAAAAAATGAATTAAAACTAAGATCGATTAGTCAATCTATTGTAGCAAATACATAGACAGTTCATAATGCTTATACAAATTCCGTTCGTCTTTTTTACACAGTTCGATGACTAAACGACCTTAGTTTAATTGATTTTTTGTAGCGGCGATCTTTATAAAGTGAATTATAATATAAACGGTTTTGATCATAAACAAAATGTTCTATGAATCAGGAACAAACTATTTGAATAGGAACTCCAACTCATCCTTTAAGTAGCCAATAATTATTCTAATTTATTTCCATCTTAACAATACTACTAGCCATACACTTAAGAAACACAGCCCTTAATGCTCTATTTGGTTGCTGGAATTTCCAAAAGAAAAATTGTAATTTTCTTGTTCGCCGGAAGCACATGGTAGGGGCCGATATTAGTGGCGGGGCCCTAAATGGGGCTCACAAAACAAGAACAGTGTTATGCAGAAAGAAGATCGGAGTTGACAAATTCATGCGACAAATATTGCAAATGGATTTGTACCTCCAAAAGTTTGAGCTGACATGTCACACATGCACTCGAACGCGAGCAAGATTATGGCGTATCATTTGCTCTTCGTTTAGCAACGGAAAAAAATGATTAATTATGTTAAAGAAATTAATATACACACATTCTTCTCATTGACAAATTAACTTCAACCAACTCGTAAAAATTAATTTCATTATGCGGTTTTAATGTTTAGAGCATTGTGTTTTTCTCTTTCCTAAACTTGAGAGAAGAATACTACACACTTAACTTCCTATGTTTTTCAGTGATTCACTTGAGATTGATAGAGAAAGAGGAACTATGAACTGGATAGGGAAGTTCCTCCCCAGTCATGGCTATGTTCATTCAGGTAAGCATGCATTACAAGGACTAATTAAGATGTAATTAACAGCTTAATATATATATATATATATATATATATATATATATATAACATGCATTAATTTCACTATATCCAAGTTTCAATCTGACAATTAAGCTAATTGGTGATCTTACACTTGTTTCAATTCATATTTACTATCAGCAAAACTAAAAACTTAATGAAATTTCCTAAGAAACAACTTAATGAAGGGTGCATGGCAACCTCTAGCTGAAAATTTGGACCCATGATAGTCCTCCTCATACTGATCATGACGAAGAATCCTTGAATCAACGAAAACCTTTGGGCTTGACATTGATCTACCTCGTGCCAAAACTTTCGTCGGTGTTACTGGGGAAGATGGCACTGAATAGTATGTTGTTGAATAAGCTGGTGACGACGAAGAAGAAGCAGAAGAAGAAAAAGAAGAAGGAGATGCTGATGAAATGGCTGGCATGGATGATGGGGTTGATGCTTTTCTTGAAGTTGTACTAGTACTACGTATTTTGGGAAGAATATTGGGTACAAGAGGAGAGCTTTTAGAGTTCTTTTTCCTCGAGGATCTTTTTGGGGAATCGGAAAAATATGAAGGTGGAGGTGTAAGAGGAGCTAAACGACTAGGGTTTTGGCGGAACTTGGATTTAGGAGTACCTGGTTGAGATTCCCAAGTGAAGGGAACTGAAACAAAGGCAGAGGCTTCTCCATGGTAGTGACCTTCAAGTGCTGATGAGGAGTTAGCCATAAATTCTTATTTGGGTGCTTAGAGAAGTTGTGGTGCTTCGGTTTGAAGCAATCTTTTGCTTCAGTTTTAATTAAAAGTGTCTTACTAATAACTAGATATACTAATTTGTATACATGGGGCAAAGTGTGGATGAATTATAATTAATCTATTGCGTCTCTTGCTACTTTCAAGAATCGGTTGATTTGTGGCTTACAAATGTCTACATGTGATTCTCTAACATGCTGGTGTATGACTTTATGTAAAAATAGGGGTTTGAAAAATTTGTTAGTGGAACATAAAAATATAATTTTATGAAATTGAGAGTGATATACTTGACCATGACTGGCCAACTAATATATTTCATATATAAAAGGGTTTTAAATCAAAATGGTCTGAGATTGGCATAACTTTTTACTTTGATCTTGAGATTTGGAATCGATAGAAATGATTCCTGAATTTGTCCCCATCAATCATTTTTTATCATTTCGTGAAAATTTTATATTAAATAATGATAAAATAACAAATGTAACCTTAATGTTTGTCATATCATTTGGGCTCATTGTTTCCACTCGTGCGTCCTGGGTTCGAAGAGCCACCCTCCCCTAATAGTTTCAAACTCACTCCCTTCCCTTAATAATAATAAACTTAAAAATAAAATAAAAAATCGAAACCACATGCATATTTATTAAAAGCCAGTAAACCCTGCTTAAATTTAGGTTTGCTAAATGAACTGCTTATTAATTATTTTAGCCATTTTTTCATATATATATTTATCAAATCAATCAAATGTTAATTTTTAATGGTTTATACTATTATTTCTTGGATTATCAATGATCCACTATAACCTTCTTTTTTTAATGATCCACTATAACTGATGACTGATTAAGTGTGTAAAAGTCAGCCTAAATATAAATATCGTATTCAGCAGCTTGAGTACTCCTTTTCGCTTTCTTCTCATCAAAAGACGACCATCGCATCATTTTGCTGCATTCTTAATGCCTTTGTTTTAGCTTGCCCATCGCTCTTTTGGCTGTTTTGTTTCTCGTTTCTTGCCTTTGTGCCTCTTTTATGAAATCATGTTTTGATACAAACAGCTTGCGACACGCGATATCAAAAACAGGACCTCATATACAAAAAAAGGTTCGCAATTACTTAAGTTACGAGCCTTTCGTATGTTTGCAATTAATTTGAGCTTGATAATCATGTGCACACTAATTGAATTGCTCATTTCCTTTAATTCTGAATATAACTGTATAATTGATTGAAAACCCTTTTAGGCGAACCTTTTGAGACAATTTCCCTACCATTATTGCCCTAAGAGCTGCGACTTAGGCGATCTGTTAATCAATCTTAGTCAACAAAATATTATAATCTTATTTATAATTGCCAACAGAATTAAAGAATATAAGGCATATTCATGATATTAATTATTTAGTCAACCTGTACATTTAAATAATTTGAAGTCAAATGTTTTAATTAAAATTATTTGAGAATATTTTAGATTTTGGAAGTTGCTTAATTAGCAAGAACAAGATGCATGGGTTGAGTTAATTAATCTCTATTGGCAAGTTGAATTGATAAGCGCCTAAGGAAGCTTTGGCCCTAATTAAACAAGTTTGAACTTGTGTTTATGTAGTAATTAACCTTCTTCATTTTCAAACGATTGATAATTGTCATGTGTATATGGAACAGTGGAGAAGTCGGTGTCAGAATAAGAGGGCGCCGACTGGTCTAATGTATACGAAACAGTTTTAGATGGTTTATTGGGTCAAACACAAAAAATGAAAGAAAAAAAAATAAGGTTACCTTGTGTGGCGAAGTAATTAAACGATTTTTTTTTTTTCCTGTCAGAAAATTATTAAACGACTTTGATCGACAAAAATAATACAAAAATAATACTTACTAGTTCAATAAATTAGGATTATAGTTGCAGTGAGTCAAAAGATCCCACCATGAGATGCAAGACATGGGTTATCGTTAGCAAGTCCATTTGTATTCGCTTTGACCCAAGCGTACAGAGGAGGATGCCAAATAATGGGAACAATATTAGGAGCTTACATAGCTCATCGACAAAATTATAAAGAGACTAAAAGTTGCTTATATTGGTTTCTCATTATTCGAATTTGATTGGAACCGATGATTTACGTCTATTTCCTAGGACGTTTAAAGATCGCGACTCTACTACTTAGTTAAAAAGGTCCATCCGCAAACATATGACTAGGAAAGAAAGCTTCAAACTGCCTAATTCAAGCCAAAGTAGAATGACTTATATGTAAAATAAAGAGTTTTGCTTTCAAACTTCACTTTATTTCATATTTTCTATATAACCATTAGCAAGATAAACCATGCAACCAGCTAAACATTTCAGAGCTATGTGAAAATTGCTTTGACATAAAAAGAGCTAGAGATCCGAAAAAGATCTAGTTAGCGAAAAAAAAAAAAACAATGCCGAATTGAGAAGAAAACCAAAGCCAACCATGTTGTGCAAACTTGTAAGTAAAAAGTACATGTGATCAATGATTCAGAGTTGTAGTAATCAACCTCCTCCATTGGAATCTTATTGAAGATTATCCTCCAAATCAAAAAGAGGAGGGGGATGAATGAACGCCAAATAATGGAAACTCAACTTTGAACAAAAATCGATGTCAACAATTTCATAGCCATCAGAAAAAGTAAAAGCCTCAGAAGAAAAAGCTTCTCAAATCAACAAATCATTTTCCTTATAATAGGAAACGGTCCTTCTAAAGTATCTATGGACTGATCTAGAAACCTTGAAGAAAAAAAAAGAGAAAGAATAATTTATTTGAATATTTTTCCATGCTAATAATATACGAGACCTTAGTGTGAAATAGAGAAGCATCGAACTCAATAACACTAACAGCCTCTAAAATTGACGTACCCAATCACTTACCAACCCAAAAAGAGTTATTAAATCCATTCCGGATCACCCAACAGGAATTTTGAAACAAAATAGGGAGAATAGATTTAGTTTTGAATCTTTTGATGCATCGAACAACCCTAATAAGCTTGAACAAAATGGGAAATTAATTAGTTGCTAACATGCTTGGATGCCTTACTAACCAACCAAATTAGTATTTCAGTTTTGGAACCCTTCCACATGGAATCTCACATGTAGATTGATTCAATACATAGATGAAAACAAATGTTATTTTAGTCTCTCAAGAGCTTCAATTGCTTTGATGCATTGGACTGTTTTTCTATCTGATGAAACATTATTGGGCTTGCAGTTCTGTAAACAATAAAGAACGCTAATTTGGGCTAGAGTTTGATTTTTTATTTTTTTGTCAATGGGCTTGAGTTTGTTTGGTGAAGGAGCTACTGCTATACCTCCCTCCACGTCTTTTTTTTTCATTTGCAAGGAGATGTGAACTTCAAGTGCCAAAATTGGTCTTTTAACACCTATTTTCCACCGCCAGCCGATCCTGTCCCTGCTTTTGTGACATCAATCATATATGAATACGTTTTACCGCAGTTGCAGAACGTAATTATATTTGTTCATTCTAGTACGGATTTAGTTTCCACTAATTCTCTTTCTTTGTGATAACTAAATCAGTTGAAAGATAAAACATTTTAATAATACTACACTTAATTATCCTTAAAACCTTTCTTTCTCCATGTAAGTATATAATAATAAGGATTTGATCTAAAAATCAAATCTAATATGATAATCCCTAAGATAAGATTGTCGAATGAGTACGAGTTATGGATGAGTATGACAATCCATTTATATTCAATTGATATATACATAGTGATATTGATGCGCAATCTATTTTAATTCAAGGCAAATCAAATTATGTCGAAGTTGTCTCACTATTCGTGACGGGTCTAGAAATTTTACTTAACGGAGCAAAATTAGGAAGAATTAAACACCAATCTTATCAACTTAAAAAGTAAAAATAACAAATAACCCACAAAATCTTAACGTGTCTAGGCACACACTCAATCTGCCATATTTTCTCTCCTAAGCAAGGATTTAGTGTGCACGGGTTGCGCATGACCATGTTGTGTTTAATGACGTCATAACGTTATGAGACTACAACAACAACAATCTAACTCTAACAACAATAGTAAAATCAGGTTAAAGGCTGATCATGCACAACTCAAGACGGATCGTTATAGTGTCAGTGGGATGTTAAAGTATCGTTATAGCGTCATTGTAGCATCTTAGACTGTTAGACTGTCCTTGGTAGAATATCATTACGATGTCACTAGATTGAACCGAATCATTGTGTGCAGTTGAGAAAATCTACTCAATTTACTTCTTGCGCATGGGCTCACACGTAGGACCGCACATTCCCGATTACTGAGTTTTTGGCCGTACAGATAATATATATTAATTAATATAAAAACCGAGTTGCAAAAATTTAATATAAAATCGAAGCCTCTTTTGAAGTAAATTTTAAAATAGTGTTATCCATATATTCGTTTTGGTCATACATTTATTTTTATCGCAACAATTTTTTTGTTAAATTTTTATCATTAATTTAATTAATATAATTCAGTGGTTGAAAATTAAAAAAAATGTAAAAAAATTAAGAAAAATATAAAAAGGTAAAATGAACGGTTGGATAAAAAATTCTCAAATTTTAATGTTAATATTTTGAATTTGAGCACCGCTTCCTGCTTTTCTCTCTCTCATTTTTTCCGTTCGGCCTTTGGTTTTGGGGATCGCCATCCCCAGGAGCTTCTCCTTCGTCAACAAAAAGGTATGATTTCCAATTTTCCATTTGTTTTTTATATTATTTTTCATCGTCTTTAGCTGCTTTTTGAGAATTGATCGAAACACCTAGAAGAAGTTGGAATTTTCAGTCAAGAACTTAGCCGGATTATTTTCCGATCAAAAGCTTATAGAAGAATTAACTGCTAATTATTTTCATTAAGGTTTGTTGTTTTATAACCTTGTTCTAGTTCCTCTGCTTAATCGGCGGGCTTCTAATTGTTTTGATGAATAAAAATTTGAACTTTGATTCAGGGTTTGTTATCAATTTTTTGTCAAATTAGAGCTTTTTCTTATGTATTATGCGTAATTGTTTCAAAGGGTTGGTTTTTTTTCATGGAAATGACAAAGATTGTTGCTTTTTTCGTGTTTTCATCGCGGTGCTTTTTTGCGTTTTCAGGTTTTGCTTTACAAATTTGAGCTAAATTTTGGGTATTGTATAGAAGGTCGGTGCGTTACGGTTTGTTTGCATAATTTCAGCATTGTCTTGGAAGCAAGAGCCCAGGGAATGCTGGAAGATGTGCCTAAGCGTGGACTCTGCCTCACAACTCCATGAGGTTGTGTCTATAATCGAACTGCCCTTCTTGATTCTTGCTGGTGGGGAACCCGTAAATCATAGCTGGTTTGTTCTCGGTTCCCAGAAGCAAGTTGGGCCTCTTATTATGCACGTAGCACCGGTTGTGTTAATGCACGACCATTGTGAAGATGGTTGAGCTTCTGGTGGTATTATAAACTCCTGCTCTGTAGATTGTGGATCATATACGCAGGAGGAAGTAGTGTATTTATTGTTTATTAGGTTTTGATCGGGATGGAGAATAAATCACATGTGCTGATGCAAAGATATGAGCTAGGGAGATTGCTGGGTCAAGGCACATTTGCCAGGGTTTACTATGCAAGGAGCTTGATAACTAATCAGGGTGTGGCCATTAAGGTTATTGACAAAGAAAAGATTATGAAGGTTGGATTGATGGATCAGATCAAGCGAGAAATCTCTGTTATGAGACTGGTTAGACACCCTAATATTATACACCTCTACGAGGTCATGGCAACCAAAACTAAGATATACTTTATCATTGAATATGCTAAAGGCGGTGAGCTGTTTAACAAGGTTGCTAAAGGAAAGCTGAAGGAGGACGTTGCAAGGAAATATTTTGCGCAGTTAATCAATGCTCTTGATTTCTGTCATAGTAGGGGTGTATATCATCGGGATATAAAGCCAGAGAACTTGTTGCTCGATGAGAATGATAATTTGAAGATCTCTGATTTTGGGCTAAGTGCCCTCGCTGAATGCAAGCACCAAGATGGGCTACTCCATACCACCTGTGGTACTCCTGCCTATGTTGCTCCAGAAGTTATTAACAGGAAAGGCTATGATGGTGTGAAAGCTGATATTTGGTCTTGTGGGGTTGTTTTGTATGTATTGTTGGCAGGCTATCTACCATTTCATGATTCAAATTTGATGGAGATGTACCGGAAGATTGGGAAGGCAGAATTTAAATGCCCAAATTTTTTCTCACCGGAAGCACGTAGGCTACTGTGCAAGATGTTTGATCCAAATCCCAATACTAGGATTTCCTTAGCCAAAGTTAGGGAAAGTTCTTGGTACAGAAAGGCGCCATACTCCAAAAATATGAAATCTGAAATAGGAAACAAGGATGTGGCTCGTACGAGCGCAGAAGCTTCTACTTCCAGTGAGAATATTGTGGCTTCCGAGGAAAAGCAAGAACCAGGAAGACATCCGAACTTGAATGCTTTTGATATTATCTCCCTTTCTGCCGGATTTGATCTGTCTGGCTTGTTTAAAAAAGATCCTTTTTACAAAGAAGCAAGATTCACTTCCAGACAACCTGCGATGGTCATCATCTCCAAGTTAAAAGAAATGGCTAGGCAACTGAAGCTGAAAGTGAAGAAGAAGGATGACGGATTGTTGA
The DNA here is from genome assembly GCF_963583255.1 of Pyrus communis. NCBI lineage: Eukaryota > Viridiplantae > Streptophyta > Magnoliopsida > Rosales > Rosaceae > Pyrus > Pyrus communis. The sequence continues at coordinate 23,861,009 of NC_084810.1, read as the reverse complement.
AAATGGATGGATTAAAGGAAGGTAAAAAGGGGATTTTGTCCATAGATACAGAGATATTTGAAATCACTCCAACTTTCCATCTTGTCGAGGTGAAGAAATCAAGTGGGGATACTTTGGAATTCCAGAAGATGTTGGACGACATAAGACCCGCTCTCCGAGACATAGTCTGGGTTTGGCAAGGTGAGGAAGAGCAACAGCTGCAGGAGGAGCAGCAACAACAAGAAGAAGAAATCCAGCCACAGCCACAAGAAGATCAACTGCCTCAGCATCCGCCACAATAGTAAGATGTTACCAGCTTTCCCATGGGATCATATTTTTGTTTGTACATTTTACAGTCTGATAAGTATTCAACTTTGCATGTTTGTCCTTGCAAGTGTCATGACCAGCTCAATAAACTTTGTTCCTCTTAGACGTACATGATCACAATGATTATATGAAACTCGATTGTTGTTTTCGACGTGCTTGCATTTTTCTGCAACCATGATCTTTTCATGGATTTCGATACCAGTTCTATAATTTGACGATATTTGGAGAATTAGTCGAGTCAATAATTGTTGAATTTTTGGATCACGGGGACCGTTCCAGTCTAAAAACACCGATACTGTCCCCAACTTTACCACCTGCTCAATCCGTCAGGTGTAGGGTTTTACCACAAAAGGGTAGGACTTTAAACCTATTGGGTTTCTTTGAACCCACCGATGTGGGACTTTAACACTCCCCCTCACGTGTAATCTCATTTGGTGGTTCATACGTGGAGATCTACATCGGTAATTGAAACTCAGAGGTTGGCTCCCATTAGGCCCACTTGTTTTCAATAGAACTCAGCGGTCATCTCTATATTAAGAGGTCAAACTTGTTTCCTTATCGGTGACAAGCTCGTTGGCTTGCACACAAGTTCATTGGCTTGCATGGGCCCGAACCGTGGGCTCTGATACCATGTTAAATTTTTGGATCACCGGGTCTGTTCCACTCTAACGACACCTATGTGGGACCTTAACAATAATCACAGGATAAGCACTAGTTACTCTGCTTTTATTGCCGCATAAACCGCTTCTGCATTGGGGTGCTGGAGTCGTCAAATCTATTTCTTTTTATTTCTCATCAAACGAATGCTTGGTGTACTGGCTCAAAAACAAGTTCATATCATCATTTCATCCCCTTCCATGTATTCATTTCGAAATGGTCACAGATAGTTTGTTGCAGAAGGATGCTCAAACTCTCACCTTCATCTGTCTCGGGAGGCGAGGACAACCAACATAATGCTTGGTGTACTTGCTCGAAAACAAGTTTATAGTAATGTCAAAAAATTGAGAGGGGCAAGAGGTCCCCCCAACCCCACCACCCCCCCGCGCCCTTAACATTTGCCCATGGTTCGAGTTGTGGAAACAACTCTTTGGAAATCAAAGAAACAAATTTCACTTTTTTATTAGTAACATAAAAGTCATGGTTCGAGTTGTGGAAACAACTCTTTCGAAAGCAAGAATAAGGGTGTGTACGATAGACGTTCTCTGTCCCCCCACCCTCGCAAAACGGGGAGCCTTGTTGTCTTGAACCCACCCTTTTAATAGTAACAGCAAAACTATGTGTACATGAATAAGTCCTCCTAGGGTTTTAAAGCTTGCAGCACCCTTGCCTAACTGACTGGTTTTTATATAGTTTGGTTGTGCCAGATCCATCCAAAGTGAAACTGGAAAAACACCTTCACATTAAACGTAATAAGAACATAGTTCTCAAAAAATTGGAATTTGGAAAGTTCCCGAATGCCAATTTTTATTAATCCCAGTCAATCAATATAATCTGGAACCAAATTGATCCCAGATTTGGTACAAACTAGGGTCCAACCAAATTGGAAACACCCTCAGATGAAACACAATTAAGTACTGCCGGTATCTTTTTGTTGTGGTTATCGTTTATTGTGACAAATCTTTCTGGTAGATTTGTGCGCTTGGCGACTATGTGGTTGAGCTTGTGAGTGTCTACTAGGGGTTTAATGTTATTTGTCTGTTTTGTGCAAATTCATTCCAGATCAATTTATTGGTCACTGGAATTATGTACCCAATGACACTGTAATTGTTTGGTGTTGATTAATGAAAGACTATGCTATCGTTTATTGATGCAAACAACAACAACAACAAAGTCTTATTCACTAAGTCGGTTAGGCTGGCAATTGAAGTACAACCCCTTAAACCGTCGCCACGTATTTTCATCGACGCACCAGACAAGTCACTACAAGCTTTCACCGTCTTTTGAGAACCTGTAACAAGAAGTTTCAATGTGCTCAATGCTCATGCATAGCTCTGAGAAATGTCTCTAAGGAAGGCACTGATGTTCGTTTGAGATGATCCGCCTTCGTCAATGGCACCATGGCATATCTGCTTAAGTTCTTTGGCCCTTCTCCTCATCTCTCTCCCTTCATCATCCTCCAAATCCATAAACTTCTGCGCCAGCCCAGCAATCTCCTCTCTTGTCACCAAATGGTCCATTTTGTCCTCAGCCTTCCTCACCCTCCACCCAACTTTCCAATCCTCCACAATCATATTACTAACCATGCCTTGATCCATAAGTAACGGAAACGTCAGAAACGGGACACCAGCAAAAACACCTTCCCTAACTGAGTTCCAACCACAATGTGTCAAAAACCCACCAACACTAGAATGGCACAAAACCCTCAACTGCTCACACCAAGGGACTACCAAACCCATGTCGCCACAAGCATCTTTTAACCTATCCGTTTCCCCACGAGCCACCCAAATGAACCGAACCCCACTCATGCGCAAACCGACTGCGATCTCATCCATTTGGGCACCTGAAAAAGAAAGAAAACTTCCCATGGAGATGTACAGAACAGAGCTGCAAGGTTGAGAATCTAGCCATCTTAGATAGTCGATGCCAGCACTCGGGTGATCGTTAGATTTGACGTAGGGTATTAATGGACCAATTGTGTAAATGGGTAGTGAGAACTTTGATCTTAAAACGTTGATGACTTGGGATTCAAGCTCATAGATGGAGGGGAATAAGAGAAATTGTGCTTTAGGCACCCATGAGAAATCTTCGTGGATGTGGTGGAAAATGCTTGGGGAGATTCGATTCATGAAATGAGGCAGGTCTGCTAGTCGTGTTGAAGAAACTCCTGGGATGTAGTCCACACGTTCATTGCCCCTCTCTATAAACACACAGGAGAGCATAAAAATTAGAAAACGAAATGGAGGGCACAAAATTGTGACCCAAGTGGTGAAAATTTTTCTTAATACAAACTGAACTTTGTGGTTAAGACTTAAGCATGCTCGATCTAGTCTAAATCGAACCTTGCATCCTAATTTTGAGCAATTTAACGAACGTGTCCATCACGTGCAAGGATGAAAAGGTCATTTTAAGACGAAGTTTATTAATTTATTTTCTAAATCATGCTTGTAATGACCATTTTACCCTTCTACACACCGGTAAAACTTAAAAGCGAACAAAATTAGGTTGTTTAAGTTTGATTTGGAATGACATCAACAAGAAGCTTAAACCATAAGGGCATTGTTAACATACATTGAGATATGACCCGAAAATTAGGAGAGGCTACAATTCTTTTATTTTATTTATATACAAGCATAAGATTAGGGAGGAGTATCCCCCCACGTGACCTAATAGTATAAACCACTTGCAATTAGAATGTAGCGATTTTGACGCTCATATTTTATTAACATGTACTCATAAGAATGTATGAGGCTAAAAATGCGTGTTAACTTACTACTTAGCCTAGTGGTACTTTTCTTTTCATATCGCTAAATATCCAGGCTTTCGACTTTCTAACTATACTTATATAGCTACAATTTCGGATCAATCTATATTGATTGACTGCCTCCATTATCTTGTTGCTAGCAAATACCACTATGCAACAAGATACTTGGAATCCTTGCGAATATAGCGTGTGTGCCACGAGTGCTCTGTTTTTGAATCATTAACCAATTTGTTTTGTAACTAATTGTTTATCTTCCATTACACTAAAATCTATTTATGTATTACGTATACACACTAGTATAGGCTGGATAGCTAACTAAAATAACTAAAATCAGCACCAAAAAGGAAAGAGAGAAACAAAAAGACTTTTTAGCCAAAATGGTCCATGAGATTTGCATAACACATCACTTTGGTCCCTGAGATTGAAAATAAATAGAAATGCTCATTGAGATTGTCCACCATCCATTATTTTGGTCAATCCGTTAAAAACTCTGTTAAGTGTTCCAGAACTCTTAGTCGGAAGTTTAGGTAATTTTCAAAGCTTCATAACTCAATCATTTCTTAACCAAATTCGACCCATAATATATCAAAATGAAGATAGGAAAGTGTAGAACAAGATTATACCTATTTGGAAGCCCAATGGTTGCCAGAGATGGCCGGAAAATAGCATGAAAGGTGACTGGTCTGCGAAAAAATTGGAAACTAGCCGGAAACTGGCTAACTGGCCCTTTTTTGGCCGAAAAACGGCTCGAAAGTGACTGTCTTGGTCTCCAATTAGCCACTTTTGAGTCGTTTCCCGACCAAACCACGGCGAGTTAGTTGACTAGAAAGGTACCATTCTCTTCACCCGTCAAGAAGTATGATTTTTATTTTTGAATGATTCGATTTCATTGAGTATTGAAGAAATTATGAATGTTTAAAATTTACCCAGCTTACGGCAAGTTTTCCAGTTTTCCAGTTTTCCTGCGGACTAGTCACCTTTCAGGCTATTTTCCAGCCATCTCCGGCAACCATTGGACTTCCAAATAAGTATAATTTTATTCTGCACTTTCCTATCTTCATTATGATATATTATGGGTCGAATTTAGTTAAAAGACTATTGAGTTACGAATTTTTGAAAATTACCCAAACTTCCGACCAAGAGCTCCTGGACACGTAACGGAATTTTTAAAGGAATGACCAAAATAATGGATGATGGACAATCTTAGGAACCATTTCTATGGATTTTCAATCTCAAGGATCAAAGTGATGTATTATGTAAATCAGGACCATTCTGATTAAAAAGCAAAACAAAAAAGGGAAAATATTAACAATCAAATATGTTACCCGACTCAAAGTGACGAAGACACTTACCTATCAAGTCAACCGGGTAGTGCCCATTTTCCGCGAAAAGATCAAAATGTTGGAAAACGGAGAAAAGGGACGCCGGCATCGGCCAAAACGACGCCGCCGGGATACTCCTCCGGTTCCCGACACGGACCGCCCAAGGCAGGAAAGTATCGGCCACGATCAGGCTCGGAGGCGGCTCGAGCCGATCCGTGAGCCGCTCGAACGGGGCCTCCATCTTGGTCATGATGGCGTCGATGAAGCCATCCATGTCGGCGGCGCGGACCAGCTCCGACGGGATGACGTTGGGAATCGTGGCGAGTCGAATGTTGTCCGGGGTGGCTTCGGAACCGATGAAGCCGAGCCACTCCTCCGTGACGACGAAGGTGATGAGGATGTCAGGCTTTTGTGAAGTCAGTAGCTTGCAGAGGTTCATCATCGGGTTGATGTGGCCCCGACCGGGATACGGCATGGCCACCACGTGGCAGATAGGGGCCCTCTGGTCTCTGGTGTGGTTCATGTCCGCGTTTATGAGGAAGAAGATGTAACTTTGTAGTTATAACTTATAAGAGTGGTTATATAGAGGTAGGTACAGAGGAGAAACAAGGCAATTAGAACTGAAATTAAGTTGGGGTTGCTTGATGGGTTTGGTTGGGGACTCCATTGAATTTTCACGGTTCCGTATTTGGCTTGGCTTGCTTGATTTGGTAAAAGGATTCTCTTGACGATTATAGCAGCCAGTAGCATTTTCACGATAAATTGTTAATTATATTAAGAAATGAAAATTGTTATTTGACGCTACAAAATTTTTTCAAAAATCTCAATCGAATATTCCAAGTCTTTCGAATGTGTGATTTATGTTCAAAAAGTATGACTATTAAAAATAATGAGTCAGGTATCAACACTTAGTCTTAAAGTGCACAAGTGCAATGTGCGGATCCACGTCGGGACGAGTGGTCCTAAGACAAACCTGTGGTAGGAAAAAAAGCTAGTGAAGGTCCTCCGTGGACTATTCAGATGTTTTTTGTCCATCCAGTGTGTAATGAAATGAATGTTTGGCATATATGGATACTATTTTGCAGGACGCGTCGACATCTCTCAACAAGTTGCATCAATTGGCAAAGGGTCTCTACAGCACTTGATAGATACATCTACATACCATGGCTCGATAGAAGACAACATTCACATCAAGTGCTCGACGTAATTTCCGTTTGAAAAAAAAAAAAAAGAAGCACTAATACAAGATCTGCACGTTGCGTGCTATCTTTGTTAGAAAAAGGAAGATCTTTAAACCAAGACCCCTCGAAGTTAGAATTTTGAATCTGTCAACTAACATGTGCCAAGAAGTTTTAAACACTTTCATCACAAACGTCATCAAAAAGTTGAGTTTTATTTGACAGAAAAAGAGAACGAAACAAAGGCAAACGACAAAACAAGAAATGCTCAATCCTCACGCACGCCCTCTGCGAAATGTCTAATGAAGGCCTTGATGTTGGTATGAGATGATACACCTTCTGCAATGGCATCATGACATAACTGCTTAAGTTCTCTGGCTCTCCTCATTTCCTTCCCTTCATCATCCTCCAAATCCATAAACTTCTTCACTAACCCTGCAATCTCCTCTCTTGTCACCAAATGGTCAATTTTATCCTCAACCTTCCTCACCCTCCATCCAACCCTCCAATCCTCTACAATGTGGTTACTATTCATTCCTTGATCAAGTAGTATAGCTAAGGTTAGAAAGGGACCACCAGCAAAAACACCTTCCGTAACCGAGTTCCATCCACAATGAATCGAAACACCCCCTGGCACAAAACCCTGAATTGGTCACACCAAGGCACTACCAACCCCATGTCACCACAGATCTCCTTTTTCCTATCGGTTTCCCCACGAACCGTCCAAATGAACTGAACGCCACTCTTGCGCAAACCGGCTGCAATCTCGTCCATTTGGACGCTAGAAACTGAAAGGAAACTTCCCATGGCGAGGTACAAAATGGATGCAGGAAATTAAGCAAGGGTTGGGATAGCACCTAGGAATCGCTCAACCAAAGGCAACAGAGCTCACTCAACCTCGCTAATCGTGAATTCGTTCGCACGATCAAGCCAAACGCTTGATTTGAGAAGGAGGAAAATACTCTCTTCGGTTGCACAAAGCAATATATTTGTAATTAATCGAGTCTCCCAAATGCTTGTATTACATCATAAGAGACTCACAATAATCTAGATGAACTTAACTAATTCCTAAGTAATTAAAATAGACAGCCGTTATTATTCCCAAAGCGTAGTAGTGGTCTTCAAATTGTTTTCTTCAAGGCCTGCCTCCCGCATAAAAAAGTGAGCTACAAGGTTTAGAGTCTAGCCATTGAAATAGTTGGCATCACTAGTTACTTGGGTAGGGAGGTCATTTTGCTCAGAGTAGGGTATTGATGGGCCCATAGTGTAAATGGTTAGTGATAATTCTGATCGTAAAATGTCGATGGTTAGGTTTCAAGTTCATAGAAGATGGCAGAGAATAGCAGGTATTGTGCTTTAGGTCCCCAGGAAAAGGAGTTAAGCAAAACGTCTAGAATATTTCGGTTGCTTTCATAGATGAACCTAGGGAGGTGCGCTAGTCGTGTCGGAGAAACTCCTGTAATGTAGCTCATGTTAATGAAAATGTAGAATTATGGAAAGTAAACCGAAGATTGACTTTGAGGTACGACTTGAATCGTTTTTTTAAAGTGTTATTTGCCCCCACTCGAATGAGTTTGCTAAAGGGTTATTGGCAAATCACTTCCAAGATACAACAAAGTATGGAATATTCGATTAGCAAAACCGAATTACATTCCTTTAGAAAGAACTAGAAAGAAATTGTATGAATGTGATGGAGAGATAAGAGAGTAAGGAATGTAGAAATAAATTTCTGAAATTGTGTATGAAACATTATGCCACAAACATGTATTTATAGACATCAAAGTACCTGTTCATCGAGCCCTTTCATTTTAGTTGAAGATACACAACTCTTCTTAATAGTGTTTACCCAAAAGACATGTCTTCTTTTTAATATTTTCAGAAAATAAATTTTGATTATTTATATATTTTTTTTAATTCTACTCATACAATTTGAGTAAACATCATGTCTTTTAACTAAAAGTTGTAACCATTCAACTAATTACATTTGCTGCACACTGCAGCACCCTTTATCATACACACACACGATGCACAATGCAGCACCAAATCATATATCTATATATATAAATATATATATTCTTGAAATATTCAACAGCTCACACGTATATTTCCCTGATCCGTTAACAATGCCAAATTGTTGTTTTAAGTAGCAAAGTTACACAATAAACAGGAAATCTTAAAACGAAATGTTAGACATACAACACGAGGATGTGTTACTGTCATATACGTAAATCTATTAGTTGACACTCACTAATATCTTAAGAAAAATGTTCTCTTGCTGCACGTTGGCTTAATTCAACACTACTGTCATCAGAAGTTGTGGTAGCGACACTGAGAAGATGGCACTCTCACATGTGATGTGATAAAACCAAATTGCAGTGTGCAATCTTCTCTTACTTCTTGACTGTATCCATATATGGAAGCTAGAACTTAAAAATAAGTCCTCCAGGGATTTTAAAGCTTGCAGCCGCCATGCCTAACGCTTTTTATACAGTTTGGTTGTGCCAGACCCATTCAAAGTGAAACAGGAAACACCCTCATATGAAACATAATAAGAACATAATTCTCAAGAAAATTGGAGTTCGGAAAGTTCCCGAATTCCAATTTTTATTACTCCTCAAATGAATTTGATCCCAATCAATTAATATAATCGGGAACCAAATTGATCCAAGGTTTGGTACAAACTAGGGTCCCAACCAAACTGGAAACACCCTCATATGAAACACAATTAAGTATTTTAGAGTGCCGATAGCAGCCCCTTAAATAAAACCAAAAGTGCAAAACCAGATACAAACAACAACAACAATAAAGCCTTATCTCACTAAGTGGAGTCGGTTGGCAAAACTAGATGCAAACATTCCACATAGCTGAGAATGCACTTGAAGAACAACCCCTTGCACCGACACTTTGTATTTTCATTGACGCACAAGACAAATCACTACAAGCTTTGCACCGTCTTTTGAGAGCCAGCAACAAGAAGATTCAGTGTGCTCAATGCTTATGCATGGCCTTGAAAAATGTCTCCAACGAAGGCATTGATGTTCGTTTGAGATGATCCGCCTTCTTCAATAGCACCATGACATATCTGTTTAAGTTCTCTGGCCCTTCTTCTCATTTCTCTCCCTTCATCGTCCTCCAAGTCCATGAACTTCTGCGCCAGCCCAGCAATCTCCTCGGTTGTTACCAAATGGTCCATTTTGTCCTCAGCCTTCCTCAACCTCCACCCAACTTTCCAATCCTCCACAATCATCTTACTAACCATGCCTTGATCCATACGTAATGGAAAGGTCAGAAACGGGACACCAGCAAAAACACCTTCCCTAACTGAGTTCCAACCACAATGTGTCAAAAACCCACCAACACTAGAATCGCACAAAACCCTCAATTGTTCACACCAGGGCACTACCAAACCCATGTCGCCACAAGCATCTTTTAACCTGTCCGTTTCCCCACAGGCCACCCATATGAACCGAACCCTACTCAAGCGCAAATCGCCTGCAATCTCATCCATTTGGGCACCTGAAAATGAAAGAAAACTTCCCATGGAGATGTACAGAACAGAGCTGCAAGGTTGAGAATCTAGCCATTGTAGATAGTCGATGCCAGCACTCGGGTGATAATTAGATTTGATGTAGGGTATTAATGGACCAATTGTGTAAATGGGTAGTGAGAATATTGATCTTAAAACGTCGATGACTTGGGGTTCAAGCTCATAGATGGAGGGGAATAAGAGATATTGTGCTTTAGGCACCCATGAGAAATCTTCATGGATGTGGTGGAGAATGTTTGGGGAGATTCCACTAATGAAATGAGGCAGGTCTGCCAGTCGTGTCGAAGAAACTCCTGGGATGTAATCCACACGTTCATTGCCCCTCTCTATAAACACACAGGATAGCATAAAATTTAAATAACGAAATGGAGGGCACAAAATTGTGACCCATGTGGTGAAAAAGATTCTTAGTACAAACTGAACTTAATTTGTGGTTAAGCATGCTCGATCTAAACCAAATCGAACTTTCTATCCTAATTTTAAGCAATTTAACCCATGTGGACATCATGTGCAAAGATGAAAAGATCATTTTAAGCCGTATAAACTTGTTAATTTATATCTTAAAACATGCTTAAAATGAATGTTTCACCTTTTTACTAGAGGCACACACTGATAAAACTTAGCAATGGACAAAATTAGATTGTTAGGTTTGATGTGGAATGAAATTAACAAGTTTAAACCATAAGGACGTTGTTAACATCAATTGAGATACGTCCCCAAAATTAAGGGAGACTATCTAGAAATCTTTTATTTTATTCACGCAAGCCTAAATTGAGAGGAGTATCGGCCACAAGACTTAATGGAATGAACCACTTGCAATCAAAATGTAGCGTTTTCACACTCCCATCCCATGTAATTAATATGTACCCATAAGTGTGCACGGGACTAAAAAATGTTTGTTAACTTACAACTTAGTCTAGTTGTATTTCTCCTTTCATATATCGCCAGATATTCAGGCTTTCGACCTTCTAGCTGTATATATACCTACAATTTATATATATTACGCAAACGATAGTACTATTCGCACATCTTTTTTTACCTCCACACTCATTGTTAATTTAATCATTGATCTTCTTTAATTCATTTCATCTGACAATCGAAAATTAAGAAATGTGTATGAAGAATAAAATTAAGTGTACAAATAACATATATACTAGTAAGGCTGTATGCTAACTAAAATCAGCATCCGAAAATGAAAGGAAGAAACAAAAAAAAAGAAAACTAATGAAAAGAGTTTGAAAACTTTGAGTTTTAACGATAATGACAAAATAAAGGGTAAAATGAATAATACCAGGATTGACTTTTTAATATGAAAATATGATTTTTCGTTAAAATGAATAGTACCGCAAATTTCATTAAAACTCCCAACAAAAAAAAATAAAAAAAGCAAACATCGAAAGGAAGAAACAAAAGTATGAAACATTCTTCAGAACAATCAAATATGTCGTCCAAAATAGAAGTCTAAGTGACAAAGACACGTTCATAAAAAATATAGTGACAAAGGCACCAACCTAACAAGTCAACCGGGAAGTGCCCGTTTTCTGCTAAAAGATGAAAATGTTGGAAGACGGAGAAAAAGGACGCCGGCATCGGCCAAAACGACGCCGCCGGAATACTCCTCCGGTTCCCGACACGGACTGCCCAAGGCAGGAAAGTGTCGGCCACGATCAGGCTCGGCGGAGGCTCGAGGCGATCCATGAGCCGCTCGAATGGGGCCTCCATCTTGGTCATGATCGCTTCGATGAAGCAGTACTTGTCGGCGGCGCGGACCAGCTCCGACGGGACAACGTTGGGAATCGTGGCGAGTCGGATGTTGTCCTGGGTGACTTCGGATCCGATGAAACCGATGTTGTGCTAAGAAAGCACCAAAATCTTTTGGAACCAACTCAAGCTAACCCACAAGAAATATATCAAATAGAAATGCAAGAACAAAATATAAAAGACACCAAGATTTTAACGAGGTTCCTCCACAGTCAGTGTAACTGGAGTACGTCCTCGGAGCAGTAGGAGCTCACCCAATAATCCACTATCAACCAAATGGAAGTTTACAAAGTGTTGGCAATCTCACAACCCAAAAGCCCAATACACCCAATAGCTCTCACACACCAAAGAAACAAATAGAGAAAGAAATATAATGAATAATTTCTTCTCTATACATCTAGCTCAAAGCTATTACAACAACAACTACTTTGATGGATGATTACTAACCAAATGAAGCAGCAGCTTCTTCTTCCTTTTGGGCTCTCTGCAACTCTCCTTCTCTCTGCAGAAAAATGAGCTCTCTTTCTTCCTCCTTGTTTTTCTTCCAAACCGAAAATGAATGAGCTCTCATTATAAAAAGCAAATTCTCTCTTTCTTTGAACCAACACCCACGGGTGGTGAAGACAACAAAACATCTTTTCCCTTTTTTTCTCCCCAAAGAAGGAAAGATGTTTTCTTCTTTTTGGTTTGTTTATTATAAAGATATGGCCACTTGTCCACATAATCCAACAATCTCCACCTTGGCCAAGTTCCGAAAACGCCATGATAAACCAACCAACACAATTGACACAAAAAAACACTCCCAAACACTAGCAAGAGAACAACTCATGCAGAGCCAATTCTCCAAAACTCCTACTGCTCAACGCCTTCTTTATATAGGCAAAATGTGAGCCAAGTTCAAGCAATGAACAAACTTGGCTACACCAACAACCTTAGTCAACATATCAGCGGGGTTGTCTTTAGTTGGAATCTTCTGGAGAATGATTTCTCCTTCACCAACAACTTCACGAACAAAGTGATAACGCACATCTATGTGCTTGGTCCTCGCATGATGAACCTGATACTTAGCCAAATAAATGGCACTCTGACTATCACAATGCACCTCCACCTGCTTCTGATCAACCCCCAAATCTCTAATCAGCCCATGTATCCAAATGGCCTCCTTTATAGCTTCAGCAACTGCCATATATTCAGCCTCTGTAGTAGACAAAGCAACAGACGACTGCAAAATGGACCTCCAACAAACTGGCCCTTTAGCCATAGTAAACACATAGCCTGTAGTAGACTTCCTTCCATCCAGATCACCTGCATAATCTGAATCAACATAACCAACTGCAAAATGACCAATACCAGAGTCATCTCTCTCAAAGCATAAACCAACGTCTCGAGTACCATGGAGATATCTCAATATCCATTTAGCTGCTTGCCAATGCTCTTTACCTGGATTATGCATATATCGACTCACCATGCCAACTGCATGAGCAATATCCGGTCTAGAGCATACCATTGCATACATCAAACTACCAACCAAATTTGCATATGGTATATCTTTCATTTGCAGCTTCTCTTTATCAGTTTTAGGACACTGTAGAGAACTTAATTTAAAATGAGGAGCCAAAGGGGTACTAACCGGTTTGGTTGAATCATGAACTCCAAACTTCCGAATCAACTTCTCAAGGTATTGTCTTTGATTCAAGCATACCAAACCTTTTTCTCTGTCTCTAGTGATCTCCATGCCAAGGATCTTCTTTGCTTCACCAAGATCCTTCATCTCGAACTCATTCTTCATTTGCTTCTTCAATTTCTCAATCTCTTCGACATTCTTTGAGGCAATCAACATATCATCAACATATATCAATAAATAAATGAAAGACCCATCTTGCAACTTCTTGAAGTACACACAATGATCATATTGACTTCTAGAATAATTTTGGCCTCTCATAAATTTATCAAACCTCAAATACCATTGTCTTGGAGATTGCTTCAAGCCATAAAGTGATTTCTTCAACTTGCAAAACAAATTTTCTTTCCCTTTCACTTTATACCCATCCGGTTGACACATATAGATCTCTTCATTCAAATCACCATGTAGGAAATCCGTCTTCACATCGAGTTGCACAAGCTCAAGATCATATTGTGCAAAAGAGCTAACATAATGCGAATTGAGGAGTGCTTCACAACTGGAGAAAATATTTCGTTGTAGTCAATGCCCTCCTTTTGTGCATACCCTTTAGCAACTAATCTTGCTTTGAATCTCACATTGCTTTTCTCATCAGCATCTTCCTTCTTGGCATACACCCATTTGCAACCAATAGCTTTCTTACCCTTAGGCAATTTAGCTAACTCCCAAGTCTTGTTCTTCAAGAGAGAATTCATCTCATCACCCATGGCATTGCACCACTTTTCCTTTTCCTCACTCTCAATGGCTTCCTCAAAATTGGATGGAATCTCATCAGTGATAATAGGAAGAGCAAAAGCAACATAGTCACTATACCGAGCTGGCTTGGTAATATTTCTCTTTCCTCTGTTCTTGGCAATAGACTCTTGAGGTGAAACTTGCTCTTCAACTTGAATAGAATCTTCAAGTTCAACTTCTTCAACATCCTCATGGTCTCCCACTTCTTCACTTGTAGTGGCTTCGACATCAGCGGAAATAGGATTTGAAGTACTAGAGGCAACTTTCTCAAGCTCCACCTGTTGGACATCTTTCACATTCTTTTCAGAGTCTCTGAACATATTTTCTTCATCAAATGTCACATCTCTGCTGATTACAAGTTTCTTCATCTCCGGGCACCATAACCTGTAACCTTTGACACCACTACTAAAACCAAGAAAGATAGCCTTTTTGGCTCTAGGATCAAGTTTATTTTCAGTTACATGAAAATAAGCAGGTGAACCAAAAATACGAATATAATCATAATCAGTAGAAGGTTTTCCAGTCCATACCTCCATTGGCGTCTTACCCTGAACAGCAGCTGAGGGTAATCGGTTGATGATGTGACATGCATAAGTAACTGCCTCTGCCCAAAATGACTTGCTCAAACCCGACTGAGACAACATGCATCTAACCTTCTCAAGCAAGGTTCGATTCAATCTTTCTGCAACTCCATTTTGCTGTGGAGTTCCCCGGACACTAAAATGTCTCACAATCCATTCCTCTTTGCAAACTTTAAAGAAAGGGTCGGATGTGTATTCACCACCATTATCCGATCTCAAAATCTTAATCTTTCTCCCAGTCTGGTTCTCAACCATTTTCTTCCAACCCAAGAAAATGCTCAACACCTCACTCTTGTGCTTCATAGTGTAGACCCAAGACCTTCTTGAATAATCATCAACAAAGGTCACGAACCAATGTCTACCACTCAAAGAGGGAGTCTTTGTAGGACCCCAAACATCCGAATGCACATAATCAAGAATGCCCTTCGTCTGATGTACAGCAGTACCAAACTTCACTCTAGTTTGCTTCCCCAAGACACAATGCTCACAGAAATCAAGCTTACAAGTCGTGGCACCTTTTAGAAGACCTTGTTTCACAAGCCCTTGTAGAGCTTTCTCACCGGCATGGCCTAATCTCATATGCCACAGTCTAGTAGTATCAGAATCGGATGTGCCCATATTTTCTGAGACTACAGATGCTTCACCTGTCACAGTGCTTCCTTGCAATAAATACAAATGGCCACATCGAGGAGCTTTCATCACAACAAGTGCACCATAAGTTACCTTCAATGTCTGCCCATCTGAATGAAACCTGAAGCCCTTGGCTTCCAAAGTTCCCAAAGAAATAAGATTTTTCTTCAAATTCGGTACATATCGAACACCTGTCAACTCTTTAACCATGCCATCATGCAACTTCAAACGGACTGTACCAATCCCTTTTGTTGTGCAAGGATTGTCATCTCCCATGAACACAACACCGCCATCAAACTCTTTCAAGCTTGAAAACCAATCCTTGTGAGGAGTCATATGATGAGTACAACCCGTATCCAACACCCACTTAGTAGCACAATCAAATGATGAGGAAGTGGTTAAAGCAAAATCAGAAAAATCTGTTTCAACCTCAGCAACATTAGCTTCAGAACTTTCTTTGCCTTTGGTCTTCAATCTAGGACAATCTTTCTTCCAATGGCCCTTATTACGACAAAAGGCACATTCATCCCTTTCCAAAGGTTTTCTACCTTTAGAGTTTCCTCTAGGTCGAGACTGTGATTTTTTCCTGCTAGAAGAGGATCTCCTCTCCGATGATCTACCTCTAACAAATAAAGCTTCAGAGGTACTATCATGATTTTTATCTCTATGCCTCATTTCATAATTCATCAAGGCATTTGACACATCTTCAAATTTCACAGTTTCTTTACCATGCATAATAGTGGTAACAAAATGCTCATAAGAGTCCGGCAAGGAATTCAACAATATTAAGGCCTTATCTTCATCCTTAATATCCTCATCTAAATTTAACAAGTCGGCAATCAACTTATTAAAAGCATCAAGGTGTCTAATCATTTTTGTACCTTCTTTGTATTGGAAGCGGTAGAGCTTTTTCTTCAAGTGTAGCCGGTTCTCTGCACTCTTCGTCATATACTTGTCTTCCAATTTTTGCCACAACACACTTGCCAAAGTCTCCCGCATCACAAAATACTTCTGAGTTTTTGCAAGGCACAACTGAATTGAAGAGCAAGCCCACAAATTTAATTTCTCCCATTCCAGTTTCGACATAGCTTCAGGCTTCTCTCCCAAGGCGGCAAGAAGATCTTGTTGAGCCAACACATCTTTAACCTCACATTGCCACATCCCGAAGTTGTTTGTGCCATCAAACTTTTCCACTTCGAATTTTGCATTTTGCACCGTAGTTCTTGCAAACCCGGAGCTGCTTCCAAAAGGATTCTCATCTTGCCCGTCTGACATCTTTGGCAACTAGACAGTACCCAAGAGCAACCAGTGCTCTGATACCAATTGTTGTGCTAAGAAAGCACCAAAATCTTTTGGAACCAACTCAAGCTAACCCACAGGAAATATATCAAATAGAAATGCAAGAACAAAATATAAAAGACACCAAGATTTTAACGAGGTTCCTCCACAGTCAGTGTAACTGAAGTACGTCCTCGGAGCAGTAGGAGCTCAGCCAATAATCCACTATCAACCAAATGGAAGTTTACAAAGTGTTGGCAATCTCACAACCCAAAAGCCCAATACACCCAATAGCTCTCACACACCAAAGAAACAAATAGAGAAAGAAATATAATGAATAATTTCTTCTCTATACATCTAGCTCAAAGCTATTACAACAACAACTACTTTGATGGATGATTACTAACCAAATGAAGCAGCAACTTCTTCTTCCTTTTGGGCTCTCTGCAACTCTCCTTCTCTCTGCAGAAAAATGAGCTCTCTTTCTTCCTCCTTGTTTTTCTTCCAAACCGAAAATGAATGAGCTCTCATTATAAAAAGCAAATTCTCTCTTTCTTTGAACCAACACCCACGGGTGGTGAAGACAACAAAACATCTTTTCCCTTTTTTTCTCCCCAAAGAAGGAAAGATGTTTTCTTCTTTTTGGTTTGTTTATTATAAAGATATGGCCACTTGGCCACATAATCCAACAACCGAACCACTCCTCCGTGACGACGAAGGTGATGAGGATGTCAGTCTTTTGTGAAGTCAGTAGCTTGCAGAGGGTCATCATCGGGTTGATGTGGCCCCGACCGGGATACGGCATGGCCACCACGTGGCAGACAGGGGATCTCTGGTCTCTGTTGGAGATCATGTCTGGGTTTAAGAAGAAGACGACGTAACTCTGTAGTTATAACTTATAAGTGGTTATAGAGGTAGATACATACAGAGGAGAAAGAAGGCAATTATATCTGAAATTAAGTTTTCGTTGTTGGCTTGGCTTGCTTGATTTGATCAAAATACTCTGTTTTTAATGAAAGCTTGCATTGATAGCAAAGATAGTACAAAGAAAAATGCTACGGATTTTCTCAAAAGTGAGACTTTTCATAACACTTAATACTTTTTGTATAATATTTTATAATGTTAGCATGAGAATTAACGTCAAACTGTAAGATGATAGAGAGTACATGAAGAGTTTCATTTTTTAGGGAGTTCCTTTAATATTTCTCTAGTGCAAAAGGCAAACACAAAGGTCACCTCCATTACAATTAATGAACATCCTCCAAGATCACATCGGCTACAAAGTCGGGAGGTACATCTAACCAAAGACAAGGACTAACAGCTCCAAGGGCATAGCGGGCTAGACGATGGCAACACTATTGGCTTGACGATTGACATGTGTATAAGAAGTTGCAGCGATCCTCCGAGCCAGGTCTTTGGAATCTTCAATAATACGGCCAATTGTTGACGTATTAATGGAAGAATCCTTCAATGCCAAGATGATCTTAAGCGAATCGCTTGTGATGGAACAAAGGCGATTATAAGTATTTTCTCGATAAATCGTTAATTTCTTTGTTTTGTATGAATAATTAAATAATTTTATATCAATTATTTTATTAAATTATGATAAAGAGAATAAACACTTTCAATTATGATGCTCATATTACGAAAGATGTTGCATTAATGAGGAAGGAGAACTTTCCTCTTTACTAAGAATGAGCTCTTCAATAAGAATGAGAAATAGTATACTATCCTTCCTAATATTACTTAGAACGTTAAAAAACTTCTTTGTTCAATTATCTATAGCATGTCAAGTTCATTTTTTTTCTTTGTTAGATAGTGTAGATGTTATACTGCGAAACTTTTCAAACTCTCTTAAAATCCTAGAAAATTTCAATTGAATATATCGTCTATTAAACGTATGATTCATGTTCACACAGTAAATACTGAGTCAGGTATGAACACTTAAGGCGAACAAGTGCATGGGCAGATCCATGTAGAAACCAATGGTTTTGGACGCTCTTAAGGTCGGAAAAATGCTAGTGAAGGTCCTCTATGGACTCTTTAGATGTCTTAGTATGAAATTTTTTTGTGTAAACCATTTAATGAAATGCATGTTTGGCATATCTCGATACCACTCTGCAGGACTCATTGACATCTCTCGACAAGATGCATCACTCCGCATAGAGTGTTGACAACACTTGGTAGATCTCAACATCCACGTAGCATGCCTCAACGAAGAACGATAGGCACACCAAGTGCTCCATGAAATGTCAATGTGAAAAAGAAAAAAAAACCTAACAAAAATCTGCACGTTGTGTGCTATCTTTGTTAAAAAAAGGAGGATCTTTACACTGAACTCTCGAAGTTAGAATTATAAATCTGCCACTGAACAAGTGACTACAAGTTTTAAACACTTCCATAAGAAATATCAACAAAAAATTGAGTTTTATTTGATGGAAAAGGAATTAAGAGCACACATTGGAAGGAAGCTTATTTAGATTCTACACTATTTTACATACAAGATACAAGGCTAATTTGCATACTGAACGTCCAAGCCCATGTAGATATATACCACGCACTGCCGTGTTAAATGGATCATGGATGAGGAACTTGTGTCTCCATTTGAAGATTGCAGGTAGCTTTGCCAAGATCCCTGATAAAATCATCAAGATTTGTATCAGATGAACCTCCTTTCGCAATTGCTCGGTGACACAAATCTCCGAGCTCTTTCGCTTTTCTCCTCATTTTAATCCCATCACTGCTTTCAGGGTCCATAAATCTCTTCACAAGCTCAGCAACCTCTTCCCTTGTCATCAACCTTTCATCATGTACCTCTGATTTAACCCTCTTGCCAATCTTCCATCCGTCAACTATTTGCCTGCTGTTCGGAATTTGGTCGAGAAAAAGAGGAAAAGTAAGCATTGGGACACTGGCAAAAACAGCTTCTAAAGTCGAATTCCATCCACAATGTGACCAAAAACCACCCACAGAAGAATGGCACAACACTTTCAGTTGCTCACACCATGGCACCACCAACCCCATACCATCACTACCACTGCAGCTCTCACTCAATCGAGCCGCCTCCCCCCGCGCAACCCACAAGAACCGAACCCCGCTACGTTTCAGCCCGGCTGTGATTTCATCCATCTGCATGTTTGAAACAGAAAGAAAACTCCCCAATGAGATGTACAAGACAGAGGCTTTTGGTTGGGAATCAAGCCATTTCATATAGTCAATGCCATTGTCACCAACTGACACACAGGAATTCTTTCCAAGCTCCAAGTAAGGTATGGCAGGACCAATTGGGTACACAGGGAATGGGAATTCCGCCTGTAAAGAGTGGAAGATTTCGGGTTCAAGCTCATGAAATGAAGTGAACAGAAGACACTGAGCTTTTGGAACCCATGAAATGCATTCCAGAGCAAGCTTCATGACTTTCGGGTCGGTTCTTCGAAACACTTCTCCCAGGTCTGCTAAATCAGATGAAGAAATCCCTGGAATTTGGGCTCCAGAATCTATCACATATAAACAGAAAATCCAATTTCCATATTAATTTCAATTTGTGTTATATAAATATATATGCAAAATATTTACTTACCAAAACATTCAAGTGGGATGTCCTTGTTTTGTGAGAAAATATTGAAACGGTGCAGCATTGACAAGAAAGTGGCTGGCATAGTCCAGAGCAAGGCCACCGGAATATTCCTCCGAATCCCAACCCCGACTCCCCACCGGACCTCTATATCAGCAATGACGGCTGTGGCCGGCGGGTCGAGCTGGCTGAGGAGGAGCTCGAAGGGAGCTTCCATCTTGGTCATGACAGCTTCGTAGAAGCCAGGGAAGTCGGTGGCTTTTAGCCGCTCGGCGGGGATGACGTTTGGGATGGTGGAGAATCGGATGTTGTCGGGTTTTGGGTCGAAGCCGATGAAGCTCAGCCACTCTTCGGTGATGATGAAGGTGACAAGGAGTTGAGGGTTTTTGGAAGCTAGTAACTTGCAGAGGTTCATCATGGGGTTGATGTGGCCTCGGCCGGGGAACGGCATCGCCGCCACATGGCCGACGGTAGTTGAGTCAACGTTGAAGTGATCCATTAGATGTTCTACTTTGATACTTTGATACTTTGAAAAAGAGAATGAGCTTATGGCTTATGGCTTATGGCTTATGGCTTATGGCTTTAAGAAGAGAAACTTGGCAATATTTTAAGACTCCATTAAGCACTCATAAATAATATAATATAACCTATATGTTAACCTATACGACAATGAGACAGGATTTCACTCAGGAAAATGATTGGTAGGCCGACTATTTAAATTAAATTTTATAAATTATATGACGTGATCGTTGATGATTGGATTATCACTTAAGTGTTCATTTACGTGCTCATTTTCACTTAGTGATACATAATTTACAAATTTGATATAAAATGTTAATCCACCTAGCATTACTCTTTCACTTAACATGCACTTATATTGTTATATATTCTAATTATCATGCAATAAAGTGAGTATTGATCTTGAACTAAAAATTCGTGAGTTAATGTCTCTAAACTTGTTATAATGCATAGCAATGCTCCTTTTTTATTAACTCCATTAGAACTTTCATCCAAAACAAAGGGTTTAAAGAGAAAAAAAAAATAGATGAGAGTTCTAACAGAGTTCGCCAAAAGTATAATTGCTCGAAATCATAACAAATTCAAGTACGATTACTCACGGATTTTTAGTTCAGAAAGCAAAGCTCCAATTACAAATTCATAGACAAATACTCATGCATTTTTTGTTCAGAAATCTAAGCTCTAATTAGACCAAAGATCGAAGACGATTGCTCCAATTAACTTAAAAATAAGTCATATTATCATGCATTTCAAGTTTAAAATTTCTTATATAAGTAGTGTCATTCTCGTCGCTTGAAAGTTCTTGGAGTTTAAATTTCTCGTATATGAACAATATATGAACTTAAAACGCGATCATATTATCATGAAATTAAAAAATTTCATATAAAAGTGCGAAATTAGCTTAAAAAGTTGAGCATCAAAGTTGTTTCTCGTCTGTGAGGCATTTTATCATTCATCTTGTGTCCACTCTCAAAAGTGTAATTTTAACCAGCCATATTCAACCTAAACAGAAAACAAACATACCTAACAAATTCAGCTCCCTATTCCGGAAGAGGAGATGAAAAAACGATGCCGATGGAGTCGAAAGAGAAGCCACCGGAATATTTCTCCGGCCGCCGGCGGGAACCGCCCAAAGAAGCTCGATGTCGGCTATAATGGTGGCCACTGGAGGCTGAATTTGATCGAGTAATCGTTCAAACGGAGCTCCCATCTTTGTCATTACGGCGTCGTAGAAAGCGGGATAGTTAGCCCCGCGGACTAGCTCGGACGGAAGGACGTTGGGGATGGTGCTGAAGCGGATGTTATCGGGTTTCGGGTCGGGTCCTATGAATCCAAGCCACTCTTCGGTGACGACGACGGTGATTAGAATGTCGGTTTTCTTTGCGGCTAGTAATTTGCAGAGGTTGATCATGGGGTTGACGTGGCCTCTGCCGGGATACGGCATCGCCACCACATGGCAGACTTTGGAGGTGGCGTCCATTTGTCCTGAGGTGGTGCTCACCACGACACCACCTTTTATAAATGCTTTTAACCGAATTTTTTTTGGGGAAATTAGGTAGAATTTATATTTTAATAAGGATAATGTTATTCATACACTATATTTTACTATTTACTCTCTCAATAACCGTAAGATTGAATGAATTGAAAAAAAAATCAATAACAAAAGATTAACAAAGATACATGAGAGGTAAACATAGGTGTATCAATAACATTTTCTTTTAATAAAACTTCAACCAAATTCTAAATCTTTTTTTCTTTTTTGAGTTTGTGCACTCATTTTTCACTAGTTATTTGAAGAGGGTTTTGATGGTTTTTAATTAGAATGATCATGTCACTCCATTCGAGCGTTATAAAAATAAGCCTAGGCGGCTGCTTTGGTGTTGGGCGGAGACTAACAGCTGCGATTAAGTTGTAATCGGAAGTAAAATCGGAGAAAGTATTAGACGGACATTGGGCGGGATTAGGGGGGTCTAGGCAAAGTTATGTAGGTCTGTATGGGGCTAGACGGGGCTGGGCGGAGTTTAGTCAGCCGTATCTGAAAACGCTGGAACCAGGAAAAATTTTGAGTCTGGAAAAATTGTGTTACAGAGTCACAAGGAAGAAGATGACTGGTGGGAACCACCATTTTTTTTTTCAATTTAAATGGACGAATTAGGCCTTTATGGTCCCTCCATCCTTGTTTGGTTCCACGTTCTTTTATTTCTTCTTTTTTTTGGATCAAGGTTCTTTTGTTTCTTTTCTCATCCAAATCAATCATCATTTTTGGTTTTTTACATATTCTTGTATTGTTTTATTATTCCTTTTCCTTATAAGACCATTTATATTAAAACCCCTAACATGACATATATATTATTTAAAAAGCATATTATTTATATAATAAATTTAAATTTTATATTAAATTAACATAAATTTGCCTAGGTCCCGCCTAGCCACCTAGGCGCTAGGCCCCTTCTCGCTGCCCAACTAGTGTCTAGCGTCTTTTAGAATTCGTTACTATATGTCCAATTTACGCTCGGCGCTCCTCAATGTCTCCAAAGTAAATTTTTTAACTCTTTTGATAGTCTTCCTACTTCCTTCTCAAAACAGTAGCCTTTAAGTTCTACTCTTATCGCTACTCAGTATTACGGTCTAGTGATATTCCTCTTTACTTGTAAGTCAGAGGTCTTAGGTTCGAATCTCGTGGATGGCAAATTCGATACCAAATTAAGTCACTTATTGTGTGACTTAGCCCAACTCTTCATTCTCTTAATATAAAATATATCGTTGTATTAAAAAGAAAAGAAAAAATTCTACTCTTATCATATTAAAATGTTTCATCAAATAGTTCTGTTCTTATCATATTAAAATATTTCATCAAATTACTATGCATTTTTTTAAGATTAAAAAAGGATTCAAGCCATGAATGACGAATGAGCACTTTTTTGTATGAGAACTAAAAGGTATTGTAGCTGTTGAATTTTGAATGTCTATATTTTGTATATATGAAAACAAAGTACAAGGAGCTCATATAAATGAGCGGAAGAAAAAGCAACAGAAAGGAAAAGAAAGGAAAAGAAACAGAAGCCGAAAAACAAGGGAAAAGGAAATCAGCAAAACAAGGAAAAGCAAAAAGCAACAAAACAAGAAAAAGAAAGCAGCAGCAAACATGGAATCAGAAAACATGGAAAAGCAAATCCTTGATTTATGGCACTTCTTCCAATACTCCCCCTCAAGCTGGATCAAAGGGATCAATTGATCCGAGCTTGGATAACAGATGATGAAAAGTAGTAAATGCCAGTCCTTTGGTGAAGATATCTGCTAGCTGGTCATGACTGCGAATGAAGTGTGTAGCAATTACCTTGGACTGCACTTGATTCCGAACATAATGACAATCAACTTCAATGTGTTTAGTTCGCTCATGAAAGACAGGATTTGATGCGATGTGCATTGCTGCTTGATTGTCACAGTGAAGGGACATAGGTTGCGGGTGAGGAAACCCTAGATCCGAGAGTAGAGTTTTGAGCCAAGTGAGTTCACATGCCGTTGATGCCATAGCACGATATTCTGCCTCTGCACTTGAGCGTGCAACCACACTTTGTTTCTTGCTCTTCCAGGTGACAAGATTACCCCCTACGAATGTGCAAAAACCAGTGATAGACTTGCGATCGAGAGAGTTCCCTGCCCAATCTGCATCTGTATATCCCGAGATCTGAGTATGACCATTATTGCGCATGAGGATCCCTCTACCAATGGAACCCTTCAGATAGCGAAGCACACGGTGAACAATCTTCATGTGATCTGTGTTTGGAGCATGCATGAACTGACTAACAAGGCTCACAGCATATGATATATCAGGACGAGTGATAGTTAGGTAAATAAGCTTGCCAACCAATCTCTGATAATACTCTATATTAGGAATGATATCACCATGAGACTGCAGCTTCAAGTTGCTATTCAAAGGTGTCCGAGCAGGTTTACAATCTGTCATGTTTGCCTCATGGAGAAGATCAATGATGTACTTGCGCTGATTTATAAAACAGCCCTTGTGGGAATGTGCCACCTCGATTCCTAAGAAATATTTAAGAGTGCCGAGATCTTTGATAGCAAATTTGTGACTGAGATATTGTTTAAGAGCACTAATCTCAGAAACATTATCACCTGTAACAATTAGGTCATCGACATAAATAAGCACCACAAGTTTACCAGATTTGCCCGATCGCACAAATAGGGAGGAATCAGCATTGCTCCGAGAGAAACCAACTCCCTCTAGGACATGACTGAGCTTGGCATACCATGCTCGGGGACTTTGCTTGAGGCCATAAATGGCTTTATGAAGTCTGCACACCAGGTCTGGATTGTTTGATTGAGGATGACCCGGAGGGATTTGCATGAAAACTTCTTCTTCTAGTTCCCCATGTAAAAAGGCATTTTTAACATCCATTTGAAAGAGAGGCCATGTATTGTTAATGGCAACAGATAACAGCACCCTCATTGTATTCATCTTTGCCACAGGTGCAAAGGTCTCTTTGTAATCTACTCCATAAGTCTAAGTAAATCCACGAGCAACCAATTGAGCCTTGTGTCTTTCAATCGTGCCATCTGAATGAAACTTGATTTTGTATACCCAACGACTTCCTACAACCTTCTTTCCTTTAGGAAGCTTCATGATGGTCCAGGTGTTGTTTTCGTGAAGAGCTTAAAGCTCTTCTGCCATAGCAGCTCTCCATTCGCTATGTAATTTAGCTTCTTGAAAGCTTTGAGGTTCATAGGTCTCAGTAACTGTATTGAGGAATGCAGCAAATGAAGGTGACACTTTGCTGTAATCAATAACAGAAGTTAAGGGATGCCTGACATTGTAAGTTACATAATCATTTAACTTGGATGGGAGTCTCCTCTCACGGGAAGGATTTCGACGAACTGTGGGAGGTTGAACCACTGGTAGTTGAGCAGTCTCTTGGTTGGAGGGACTTCTTGAGGGTTCAGATAAGATAAGTTCATCAGGTGCCACTGGTGGTGTGTTCTGCAGGTTGTGAGACTGAGAATGGACCTCATTCAGTATTTCGTCCCTTATGACACCCGTTGCGTCTTCTTTACATGGATATGGTATTGGAAACAAGTCAAGCATGTTCTCCCCCTCTTGAGAGTAGTCCAGAGGTTGAGTGAAGTAAGGCATTGGTTCCTCAAATCTTACATCTCTTGAAACAACCATTTTTTTAGTTGCGGGATTGTAACATTTGTAACCCTTTTGAGTGGAAGAGTAGCCCAAGAAAACACATTTGGCAGCCCGTGGTTCTAGCTTGTCACGTTTTTGTGCTTGAATGTGAACAAAGCATGTACATCCGAACACTCGTAAGTGTGACAAATCGATTTGTCTGCCTTTTAGAATCTCATAGGGTGATTTAAAATTCAAAACCTTACTGGGCAATCTATTGATAAGATATGCAGCCGTAAGAACACCTTGAGACCAGAATTTTTTCGGCACATTTGAGTGAAACATCAGGGCCCTAGTTTTTTCAAGTAGGTCTCTATTCTTCCTTTCTGCTACCCCGTTTTGTTGGGGTGTTCCAGCACAACTGGTTTGATGTAGTATGCCATGTGTGCTTAGATAATGAGACATATTATGGGACATATATTCAGAGCCATTATCTGATCGTAAGACATGAATATTTGAAGCAAATTGAGTGTTTACAAGTCTATGAAAATCTTGAAAAACTTCCAACACTTCATTTTTAAATTTCAAAAGATATAACCAAGTTATCCTTGTGAAATCATCCACAAAGGTTACAAAGTATTTGTATCCGTCAAAGGACTCTAGAACTGGTCCCCAAACATCGGAATGCACGATTTCAAAAGGGTTACTAGCCCTAGATAGAGAGGAGGTGAAAGGTAATCTAGTGAATTTAGAAAAATGACACACATCACAAGAACTTGTAATCTTGCACAGGTTTGGAAACAAAAAGGATAGGACTTTATCAGAAGGATGTGCAAGGCGTCGGTGCCAAAGTTGTTGTTCCTGAATCAGGCTTGAGGTGACTTGAAAAGCCTTGGGAGTTTGAGCATGCTGGAAAAGATAGTAAAGGCCGTTTAGAAAAAAACCTTCACCAATCATCTTCTTGGTGGTGATATCCTGAAAAAACACAGTTTTTGGAGAGAAGATGGCAGTACAGTTTAGTGAGTTTGTGATTTTTCCAACAGATAAAAGCTGAAAAGGGAATGAAGGAACATATAGGGCCTCAGACTCGACATTACTAGAGATCAAATGTATTTTTCCTTTCCCTACAACCATGGCACCCTTGCCATTAGCAACTGACACTTGGGATGGACGTGAAATTTTTTTAAAATCATACAAATTTGTGGACTTGTTGGTCATATGATCAGTGGCTCCTGAATCTATAATCCAATAATCATGCATATTACCTATTTTAAGAGCAGTTGAGAAGGATCGTAAGATACCTGGAATATCTTGTTGTGTCACGCCTTCTTTCCCAGCCAAAAAACCAGCAAACTGCCCAAGTAGAGCTGCTGGTTTGTTGTCAACATGACTGGTTGATCCTTCATTCTCCCCACCACCTTGTTTCTTGTGAAGAAAGGCAGCAAATTCATTTATCAGCATGGCCGGATTAGAGGTGAACATATGTGCTTCCTCGGGAGGTCATGGTATGATTTGCCTTGGGTGATGAGTTGTGTGCTTCTCTAATGAAGCTCTTGTTGCTGTCCCTCGAATGCTTGGGCCTTAGTTCAGGATGGAGAATCCAGCAATGATCTCGTGTATGTCCACCATTATCATAATAGCTACACTTCACAGTGGGTTTCTTTCCTTTATATCTCCTCTCTTCACTAGACTTGTGATTTGAGAAATATACCCTAGATTCTGGTATATTTGACTTTAATTCCACAGTCATGATTTTTCTGCGAGTTTCTTCCCTTTGGATAGTGGCACACACACTTGAGAAGGAAGGAAGTTCAGGATTCATGAGAACATGACTCCTAAGATCTTCGTATTCAGAGCTCAAACTTGCTAGAAGCTGAAAGATTTTATCTTCCTCAGCTCTCTTGATCAACACGGCAGCGTCAATGGTGTGTGGCCGATAAACATTCAACTCATTCCACATGGTGGTCAACTTGCCAAGATGATGCACAAACGAGTTCCCTTCCTGTTGTAGACTAGCAATATCCTTCTTTAGCTGGAACACTCGAGCTGCGTTATTCTGATTTCCATACATCTCTTTGAGATTTTTCCAGAGAACATATGAAGATTCCGCATAACTGAAGATTTCTGCAATCTTTCGATCCATAGAGTTGAGCAGCCATGACATGACCAGCTGGTCCTTGCACAGCCAATCATTGTAATCGGATGAGGACACATCAGGTGCTGGAATCACGCCATTAACATAACCAAGCTTCGATCGTCCTCCTAACGCAAAGGAGACAGCTCTCTCCCACGGGAGATAGTTGAACTCATTTAGTTGGACCGAACTGAGACGTTGATTTGGATTGATATCAACATCTAGATGAGATGAAGAAGACGCAGCATGCGAGTTTACTTCTTCGTCATGCACGGAGCTCTCTTCAGCCATGATGGAGAAGAAAGGGAAACAGGGAGACGGTACTCAGAAGCAGGTCGATAGAGATCACTGCTCTGATACCATGTTGAATTTTGAATGTCTATATTTTGTATATATGAAAACAAAGCACAAGGAGCTCATATAAATGAGCGGAAGAAAAAGCAACAGAAAGGAAAAGAAACAGAAGCCGAAAAACAAGGGAAAAGGAAATCAGCAAAACAAGGAAAAGCAAAAAGCAACAAAACAAGAAAAAGAAAGCAGCAGCAAACATGGAATCAGAAAACATGGAAAAGCAAATCCTTGATTTATGGCACTTCTTCCAATAGTAGCCTATGACACTCCATACGGACTTGGGCAGCACCCACGATTGGGGTATTGGCCATTTATCTGAAGTGAAAATTTAGTACTACTAGGAACACAAGCAGCGTAGAAAACTATTTCATGTATAACAAAAATTAAATACATGTGGTACAATTTGAAAGGAATAGTTCGCTCACGTAGTTAAGTTTTGGGTATACTAAATGTTCAATTTATACAGGCACTCCTCAACGTTTCTAAAGTAAAGATGTTTAACCCTTTCTTTCATCCTCTAGCTTCATTCTCCGAAGGATTGCCTTTAAGATTCTAGATTTTCTTATCAAATTAAAAAATGTCATCAAATTATACTTTTCTAATGAGGATTTAAAAAGGATTAAAGTCATGAATGAAGAATAAGCACTCATTTGAAAGGAATAGTTTGCTCACGTGGTTATATTTAGGGTATTCTATCACTATATTTAATTGAAAAATCCACTAGGGATAAAATGTGATTTCAATTTTTAACCAAATAATAGAATTTATTTGTTCGTGGATTAATTTCACTTCCACGACATGTACAAACCTAGTTTGTGTTACATGTATTGTACAAATTTATTGTTTTTTCGATGGATTTTTTTATAGGAAATAAAACATTCAAGAGTAAAACCTTTAATACATCCGTTTTGAGTACAGTCAAATAAGAAAGCGTTTCTAATAGCAGTGGCTAAACACTTATTCTAAATATGAATAACATGAATAGAATATCTTGAGTTTATAATAGCGTTAGCAAAGAAATTCAACTCTCGATAGACATTCACCCAAGATATTTCTTATTACATATATCACAACCAAACTGCAAAAAGAAAATAAACTCCTCACTCTTATTGATACCTCCAGTTATAATTTTGTATATAACAATTGTTTTGAAACGCAAGCAAGCATGTGTAACAGCTACCACATTCATCAGCTTAATGGCAATTAATTATGTCCTTGTGAAATATCCTTAAGAAAAGCATCAAGGTTGGTATCGGATGAGCCACCATTAGCAATTGCACCTCGACAAACCTCTTGAAGTTGTTTAACTCTTTCCCTCAAATCCTTCCCCTCCTCACTTTCCACATCCATGAACTTCTTCACAAGATTTGCAATTTCCTCGCTACTCACAACAAGTTCGACCCCCGCCTTCTTCTTCACCCGGTATCCAATCCTCCAATCTTCCACAATCTGCTTACCGTTAGGAATTTGATCCCAAATAATAGGGAAAGTAAGAATTGGAAGACCAGCATAAACAGCTTCCAAAGTTGAATTCCAGCCACAATGTGACCAAAACCCGCCAATCGAATCGTGACACAAAACCCTCAATTGGTCACACCAAGGCACCACCAAACCCAAATCACCAACACAATCTCTCAACTCACAAGTATCTCCACGAGCCACCCAAAAAGCCCTAACACCACTACTTTTCACCCCAGCAACAATTTCATCCATTTGGGATTTCGAAACTGAGAGGAAACTTCCCATGGAGATGTACAAAACAGACTTTTTGGGTTGAGAATCTAGCCAATGCAGATAATCGATGTCGTTTTGATTAGTGGTAAGTGTTTTTGAAAGTTCAAAGTGAGGTATGCTTGGGCCAATAGGGTAGATAGGGAAAGCAAACTTGGCTTTCAAGGCTTCAAAGGCTTGCGGATCAAGCTCATAGACTGAACTGAACAAAAGATACTGTGCTTCTACTACCTGAGAAACTGCTTCAAGGAGCTTCTGGAGGGCTTTTGGATCGTCTACAAAAAACTTTGCGGGTAGATCTGCAATGCATGTGGTGCTGACTCCAGGAATGTATTCTATTATCTTATCTCCATGCTCTGTAATTTTCACATTACATTGATTATAAAATTTTTCGTTGTACAACATTATTATATTGTATATCAAGCAAGAAAAATTGCTTCTTCTTTTGACAAAAACATAAAATTGCACCAAGAATACTTGTTGTAAACTTATGAAAGATTTTTTATTGTGCCGGGAACATGGTTTGGTACATGAAATGTCATAATATTAGAAGTTGGTATTTTTTTGTTCAAGTATCCAACCACATATTATAATACTTAGTGTACCTGGCCGCGTTTTCAATACACAAAAATTCTCCTCGGGTGGATCCAAAAAGAGCATACATATAGTAAATGATATCATGCTATGTTACAGTTGAAAATTACTAAATTAACCAAATACAAAATTTTCGTAAGAATGTGTAAAGCTCGAAAATGCATCAGCTTCTTTATAAATTAGAGAAAGGCTTTATGCAATTATTTCTGGTTACCAATTTTATGTTGTGCACTTATTAGACAACAAGTGTCTTAAGAAGTATATGAATAAATATATTATAGTGTCTGAGGCTAAAGAAGAATCTAATGTGTATTATACCGTATTGTAGAGACAAATTAAAGACCAAGGCATACCATATTGTAGAGACAAATTAAAGACCAAGGCATATTAAATTGATAAGGTCATGGTAAAATTCATTATAAATTTAGCTGAACTGGTGTCATGGTTCAATTACTATACTATTAATGTTAATGTTAGAAATCTCTATAAACATTAAGTTTAATATTTTTCTGCTGCAGTGTTATCAAGGGTGAATAAAAGCCCGGACCAACAAACTTATTCGTGTTTGACTATGTTGCTTAACTCCGAGTCTAATTACTCAAGATTGGCGAGTTAAAGTTATATTACACGAAAAAGAAGCAGAGGAAGAAATTTTATAAGTAATTTACTCTAACGTGATTAAAGACTTGAGTGAAATAAACTTAGAAAAGCATCTCTTAAGGTATCTAAGTCATTCTAGAGGTAAGTGGTGCATTCTGCCCTACATTCAGCTTTTCAGTTAAGCATTCGAAAGTCTGACTAGAGGTCTACAATATGGTTCAGAACTCAGGAATATCAAATTTTTTAGAGACAAACAAGTAGGACTGGCCAGACCTGGTTAGCTCCAAATCAACAAGCAATTTGAAGGTCATTTCGATTCACATTCCATAAAGGTCATTCTGGAAGGATTCGCTCATGGTCCGTTGTGTTATCCATACTCAAGCGGAGCACATTTTGGAAGCATAGTTGGGGCATTTGTGGGACCATGATTTTCTACGTTCATGACACATGGCACTCAGGATGGTTAGACTGACCAAAAATCTCTCAAAGTGAGATGGGAGCAGCTACATGGGTATTCCAAATCGGACTACCACATGCTATGGTAGTCGAGGACGACTCCATTAGCTCTAAGCCCGTTGAAGATATTGCTTGTCTAGCAAGTAAAGAAAACCCTAATTCGTGTAAAATTAGGATATCTTGAGATTAGACAACATAATTATAATCTTAGAAGAATTGGATATCTTACCCTAGACTCACGTGGTTAAAAGTATTTACCCAAGTCGGGTTTTCAAATCCCCCTCCTCTAAAAAGTAAGATTGAGAAGTATATAGGCCCTTCCAACTTGTTTTCTTTTTTTAGGTGGTGTTGTTGGTTGTCACGCATTTTCTCACATCCAAATCTGTCCATTTCATATGTTTTTTTTGTAGGATAATATAAATGATTATGATCATAATATTCATGTAAATTCAATCAATTAGATAATACCCAAATGCATCAAACAAATATATCAATAAATAAAGCAGTAAAAAGGAAAAGGTAAAGAATGATCTGACCTGTGATATCAAGAGAGGCGTGTTGTCATTGTCCTAAAGCCGTAGATGCCTCCCTACGTGCCGGTTATAACGGCTATTTACAACTCTAAGACACAACCCTTGAATCTCACAGAGTGTCTAATCCATAAGCACAATTACGGTAGACGACGTGCCAAGTAGTGACCAATTACCCATTGATGATCAAGATGAATAGGAAGATAATAAGGATTATATATGAATATTGTAGTAGGGAGAGAAGGAAGACATTTGAATATATTATTAACGTTTGAGGAGTTTGTCACATCCCGACCCGGGGCGGATCACTTCCCTGGCCCGCTCCACCACCGTAGCACGATATTGTCCGCTTTGGGCCCCGACCACGCCCTCACGGTTTTGTTTCTGGGAACTCACATGAGAACTTCCCGATGGGTCACCCATCCTGGGAATGCTCTCGCGCGCTACTCGCTTAACTTCGAAGTTCCTACGGAACCCGAAGCCAGTGAGCTCCCAAAAGGCCTCGTGCTAGGTAAAGATGGAAATATACATATAAGGATCACTCCCCTGGGCGATGTGGGATGTCACAGAGTTCCCCATTTATAAAAGGGTTTTTAGAAAAAAGCCCTTGAAACTCCTATTTTTCAAACAAAAACCCACATAATATTAAACATCCAAATAAAACCTAAATTTCAAATAGAGTACCATGTAGACAAATATGTAACCAATTATTATAACATATTTACAACTTATGCCACAAAACTCTAATTATGTCAATAAATATTATTACTCACCCTAATTATGATTAGCAATTAACTCCATATGGAAATTTTACCTTTCTTGTATGATAAATATTAGGAATATATATATATATATATATGTATATATATATGTGTATATATTAATTTAGCCATGTTCATAAACAATTATGGGCACATTTTTCGTTTGAAAAAAAAAAAAATCTTTTGTACAATTAGTTATTTTGCATCAAATAGTAATATTGTTTTATAAAAACAATAAAGAACCAATTAATATTCTTTTATGTTGTAGGTAAATTATTCTACCTAGATTATTAAATACATTAGGCATTTTTTGTTTGTTATCATATATACTTGTTAAAAATAATGTCACATCCTGGTCCGGGCCGGTGTACATCTCGATTCGGAGTCCTAGTGGACAATCCGGGTCAGGATGTGTCAAATAATTTATCTATATTTATATGTAAAATATAAGTAAATTAATTTTGAATCAAATAGCATTTATTTTGTAGGTAAATTAAAACAGCAGTTCCATTATTTTGGTAAAGTTAAACAGTGCCTAAATTATTTCATAAAAATTAAACCAAGACAAATTATCTCCATTAAAATAAAATAGTACATATTCGACAAAATAAATAAATAAAACAGTAGATACATTATTTTCTTATAAGATTAAACAATAGGTAAATTATATTGTAGGTACATTATGTTTGTAATATAAAAAAAGAAATTGAAATTCATAAACAAAAAGTAGTAGATATATTATTTTTTAATCAATTTTTCTTTATTTGTAGGTGAATTATTTTCATGCACATGTTGGGCACATTTTACTACTAATATATATATGTGTGCAATAATTTACTTATATTATTATATAAAATATAGATAAATTTATTTTGAATCAAATAACATTTTTTATTTTATAAGTTTTTTTTTTTTTTTGAGTTGAAACGATAGAGGGTACCCTGGAGTAAATTATTTTGCATGTATCATTACATATACAAGGCAAATTTATTACTAATACACATGTCCAAAATAATTTACCTATATTTTTAAAATATAGGTAAATTATTTTATAGTGCTCTTTCAAATTTTCATTTGGTAAGAATATGATAAGATTAAATTAAAATTGTTTAATTTTATGCAAATTTGAAAAACAATTACGAAATCTTAAGGAAAGTATAACACTATTAGTTCTTTTTTGCCTTAACATAAAATTTGTTTTGATATATTAATGCAATGATTTTAAACATTAATACATTTCTTTTCATTAAATTCTCCCTTCAAATCTGCATAGAATTAAATGTCTACATCAAAACTGTAATTAGGGGTATTTGAGGCATCTGAAAAATGCAAAATGTGTAAAGGCAAACAAAATTAATGAATTTACTTATGTGGAGCCTAGTCATTGGGTTTTATTCAGATAAAAAGACTATGTCGGGTTTTATGTAAAGAAACTTGAGTTTCAGAGGCTAAAGTCATATTTTCAGTTTATAAAACTCTATATAACCTTTGGTAAAAGACATGACTTCTCTAATTAATATGACTCTTCATATTTATTATTTAAAATAATAATAAATAAAGTTTTGAATCTTTAATAAAATAAAGTAAATAACCAACAATCCCCCACAAGATTCAAAACTCCACAAAAATGTAGAAGACATAAACATATAGATACTAATGGAAGAAATTTGGGCAACTTGTATACCATGCAATGGGTATAGGTGTCTTTTGGAACCTAACTTAGAGTTAACAACCTTCAACTGAAGGAATCATAGTGAACTATGTCTTGAACTAGACTCCTTTTGACTAGAATACTAAATGTAACACACATGGTATTGATAAAAAACTTGGCGCGGGTTACCGCTATTTATGGACATGCGCTTAATCTTGATTCTCATGAGAGTTATTAGAGAACAGCCCAATCCTCATAGTTGCGGCCTCACAACTACTCTCACTTAGGTGAGTTCTCCAAGAGTGCATGTGACATGTATCCTGCGGGAGATTGCCCGCCTTGAAACTCATTCAGGGTTAATACCCTTTCCTAACGTCACATAAAATTGCACTAATGTCATAGGGATGAGGAGAAGAATATCTCATGGATATCTTCATTATAATATGAGTGCTATAATGAGTCACGCAATATGGATTGTTTCTACCACATTGAACTTCTTTCATGGGATCTCCAATCACAGAAGTTGGGTTTCTTCCTTAGGTGACTCCCTTACGGGTTTAAGCACATCACCCTCGACAATTTTGCATTTAGCCTTCCCCGGGCATGTAGATAAATGACTAACAAGTCATTTTGTTAATTATGATTGCCTTCACAAGGCATGTATAAGTTTTCTGGTCATATATTTGCTCGTCAGTGCTCTTAAACCTGCATGTTATAACTAACTGCAAGCTAAAAACATTTTAGTCATAATTTCACGTATAAATTGTTTAAGGTGCATAATCATTCATAGCTTCACTAGGATAAACATGGGTACGAGCAATGAAACATACCCCACATTATGGTGCATATCAGAAAATTCATTTCATGAGAATCTCAAATCAATTTCATTATATATAAGATATAAAAAATAAGAGTAATTATACGTATATTGAAGAAAAGTTTAATATTATTTGTTTGTTCTCAAGGAGTAACTTACATGTCTTACAATGAAGACAAAATATTAATATGTTCTTGTGACTTTATTCTCACTGTGATACCAAAGCTCAACAAAGCAAAACTCAAACAACATATAATTCACAATTTGTAACATCTGATTAAGAGATGGAAAACTAAAACCCAAATATACTTTCCCACGATTTTTTTTTTTTTTTTTCAAAAGTATAAACCAAGATGATCAACAAATATATTGTTTTGACCAAATCCCATAGTAACACGGCACCGACTCTTATATACGCTTATGATTTTATTTTATCATCAAATGCATTGAAAGAACTAAGGCATACAAAGTCAGCAGTCCATCCTAAATTACACTTCTCTATAGTCAATATATAATCATTCATATTTATAATAATTGACAATATTAGTAACATAAAAAAAATTAATAGTGCAAGTAAAACTTCTGAAAATACATACTGCAAATCTGTTTGCAGGTTACTATATATGAGGATGATGATATAATACACAATGAATGAATTTTAAGACATAGCAAGGTGTCTAACATAGAAATCAAAGAGCCATGAAAACTCAATGAATTCATATTCTATGATTTAGTTTACCACCCAATTAAAACAACTTTTATTTATAGCGTTTAAGTCATACTGTATTTCTTTTATACAATTTTTGACAGATTGTGTCTAAATTTTTTATTTTTTTTTAACTGCAACCATGCAAATTTTCGAAAATCATGATCAGAGGCAAGTGTCTAATATCAAAGAGATGCGATATAACTGCATTTCCAAGTTGTGTACCATGTAAAGATGCAATCAAACAATAATACCGGCTCCTTTCGGTCAAATTAAATATTACCAAACAGTTATGCAGTTTCAAGAACAAGAAGCATGTAGGAATAATCATATATAAAATTAATTGTTCCAATGACTTGTTCCAGGAAACCAATTACACTTATTTCTTAGTATGATATATATATATATATATATATATATATATATATATATAACTACATAGAGCATTACTTTTCCCTTTTGACGACATAGAATCTGAAGCCCAATTAACCCAAATTAACATGCTTTCGTCCAGAATTTCCAGTTCTAAGTCATTGTTTAAAATATTCATAACTCAATCAACTCACAACGAAATTTAGCAAATAATATATGGATTTTATAATACTAGGAAAGATCTGCAAGACTACATAATTCTTGTTGGCATTTGATGCCTGTGCGAATATTTTCCAGGCAAGAAAAGTAACGAGCTTTTTCCAAATAATTCTAGATGCAAACCCCTAATCTCAATATTTTAAACCACAATGCTAAGTCATCGGAGGTACCAAGAAAACAATTACACAAGCAAGAAAGCGCAAAGAATATTGAACTTATATTCAACCTGTAAGAACCCTAATTTAAAAAAATTCTATGTATACTGTATTCCTATAAAACGAATAGAAAATCCGTATGAAAAGACATGGTATGTAATGTAATACAAGTTTCTTTTGTTTTACCCAAATATTAAAATAACATAAAAATAAATAAAGCTTATTCTTCCCAGTGAGAGGAAGGACCACCTCAGAAGACTCAGATACATTTGAGTTTTATCACTATCTCAATACTATGAGATAATCAAGCCATGTAGGCAAAATATGTTTTAATCATCACCCGCCTTACTCAATCACGAAACACTATAGAAATACGTATCATGGATAATCGATGCATATACATGCAAACACCTTTTCGTTAAATTACGAAATTAATAAATTGCGATAATTGATCACACAACCAAAATAATAACACAAATAAATTCATAGGGATTTCCACGACAATAGAGATGCAATATACGGCTTTAGTTGTAGGATAATATAAATGATTATGATCATAATACACATGTAAATTCAATCAATTAGACAATATCCAAATGCATCAAACACATATATCAATAAATAAAGCAGTAAAAAGGAAAACGTAAAGAATGACTTGGCCTGTAATATAAAGAGAGGCGTGTTGTCACTATCCTAAAGCCATAGACGCCTCCTTACGTGCCGGTTATAACGGCTATCTACAACTCCAAAATACAACCCTTGAATCTCACAGAGTGTCTAATCCATAAGCACGATTATGGTAGACGAGATGTCAAATAGTGATCAATTGCCCATTGATGATCAAGATGAGTTGGAATATAATAAGGATTATATATGTGTACTGTAGTAGGGAGAGAAGGAAGATATTTGAATATATTATCAACGTTTGAGCAGTTCCCCATTTATAAAACTCTATATAACTTTTGGTAAAAGACATGACTTCTCTAATTGATATGACTCTTCATATTTATTATTTAAAATAATAATAAATAAAGTTTTGAATCTTTAATAAAATAAAGTAAATAACCAACATTTTTAAGATTCCGTGTTTGTGTAGGGCCTCTTTTTGTGGTTGTGTGTGATTCATTTGATGTGTTTTCGTCGCCCGGTGTGTGGAACGTAGGAGTTGTTAATGGTATGCAACTACCAGTCACATGTTTTCGGTTGAGCTGTATGTCCAAACATTTTCATATTTTCTCTTGCAATATTCGTAGCCTGAGAATCTGTAATGTTTTTGTATTCCTCTGTGTTTCGTGTAGAATAAAGTACGTTTTAGCACAGTCGATCGCGTTTAAACATATGCATGCTTTTCTGAGTTATGTTTGGTGACTAACGTACTGATTTAATTCTCAAAGTTCATACACACCATATGGTTATTCTGCAGAGTTTAGAGGAATGTTGTATTTGTGTAAATTTGTACAAGTAGTTTGGCAATCCTTGAGGTTCTACTTTTCCCCCTTTAGCCATGGGCTGTGTATTCTCTCCTGTGTGCTTCGACTTGGAAGCTGAGACATTGGACTGAACATGTTGCTACTACTTTTGAATGAAATGGCATAATCAAGAGCTAACAGATAGATAGTCTCTCGATTTAATGGGAATTACTCTCAAGGTCTCTATAAATACTATAGTCTTGGTATTTATCAAGGGACTTTTCTCAGACTGTCTCTATTTCTCTCATACACACCGTTCATTTACGTAGACATGGATAAGCATCTCCTATACACGTCGTGCCATAGATTATTCGTCAATGATATATTCTGATGTATAGCACATTATACATACTCTTTTCTAGAACTACACCCATTGTTTGATTCTCATTCTTGGAGATATGTACGCAGTAAATCACTTCATTCAACCGTTGTTGTTACTCATGGGCAGCTTGTTGTACCAGGTTGCATTCCCGTATACAGAAAATAGTTACAAGAAATGAGATGAGGACCAGATGCTTGATGAACACAAAATAAGAAGAGCAATATTTACAATTATTTATATTCTAGACTTTGTAATCAGTCTTTGTTATTATATCTTTTATTAAGAAAATCTGATTAAATATTTAATAATGGAAAATTTTGAATTATAAGACACTCTAAAGTAACTTTAGAAAATACTCCAATAATGACCGTGGTAAGTGTACACGCACCTGAGACATCGAGAGGGAAGTGGCCATTCTCTTTGAACAGCTCAAAGTGATGCAACAATGAGAACATCGTCGGCGACTGAGTCCAAAGCGAAGCCACCGGAATATTCCTCCTGTTCCCGATCCTCAAAGCCCAAACAAGGAAGGTATCAGCAACTATGGCGGTCACCGGCTGCTCCAGCCCATCCATAAGTTGCTCAACCGGAGCTTCCATCTTGGTCCACATAGCTTCCACAAACGCAGCAAAGTGGTTCGCGCGACCGTGCTCTGATGGTATGACGTTAGGTATGGTGGCTAATTGGATGTTGTCAGGTTTTGGGTCTAATTCGATCAGCCCGTGCCACTCTTTGGTGACGATGAAGGTGATGAGGAGTTGAGGGTTTTTTGAAGATAGTAGCTTGCAAAGGTTCATCATGGGGTTGATGTGGCCTCTTCCAGGATAGGGCAAAGCCACCACGTGACAGACTGTGATTGGCTCAACTTCCACCGTGCCCATTTCTCCCTTGTATGCAGATTGAATATTGAAACTTTGGAGCTATTGCCATCCCTTCTTATGTATAATATGCAAGTTGACTGAAGGGTCATGGGGGGCTGCTTGCATGAAACTCTTTGAAGACAAAAATACCCTCATAGCCGCCATGAGTGTAACAAAAGTGTGTAAAAAGTATTTGTGATTGATACTTTTTCCAATTAATCTTGGAAAGTGATCATCTTCAGATTCCTTCTTCGTAATTCACCAAGTTCAGAAATTCGAACCGTTGAAATTTGATCCAACGGCTACAAACAGGGGCCCACTTTAAAAGTTATATTAACTTTAACCATTGGATCAAATTTCAAGGGCCTTGATTCTCGGACTTAGTGGATTAGGAGGAATAGATCCGGAGATAATCTTTTTCCATTAATCTTTTTCAAAACTGTATAACAAGAATTTTTAATTCACTTTTTTAAATAGTCATTTTCAAAGTTCTCTTGTATGTCTTTGTAATGGTCATGTTGTAGAAAATGCGGATCATTTTTGTTGACAAAGCTAGCAGAAAATTCGATGTTAGGGTAAGCATGAGCCACGCCTTTCAAGTTTTCAACCCACGTGGGATCTAGAAGTTGACACCCAAATGTAAACTTGAAAAGTATTTTTTTTTTTTTGTTGGAAATGTGAAAAGTAAAGTTAGTAAAACTAAAGAGTAATATTAGGTAGAGTAAATATGGATGAGGGAGGTGAGCTTAGTCTCATAATGGACTTGCAATAATCCGGTTTAAATTCGCTTTTGGCGAGAATCAAACCTAAGACCTTTCACTTACAAGTGAAGAGAAATACTATTAAATTGTAGTATTAAGTTGGAGGTCTTGGTCAATTTTGAGCTTTGTCTTCTTCAGTGTAAAATTGTTAATAAAGCAAATTCATCTCAAAAGTCTCTAGCATCCCAATAATACGCCACGTGCTCTATCCTTTTGGCATGTGGCAAGCGACAAATAACCAACTTGGAAGGACAAATATGGGTAACACTATATAGATAAAATTTGTATATTAAATTTGCTAACTAAATGATATGTCACTAATTAAGAACAAGTACATTACTTAAGACTTAAGTAATAATTTAATCATCAATTTTCATATTATTTAGTTTACAAAATTATATTTCTTAGTATTGCTCGACAGAGAATAATTGGAGTGTGACAAATTACAAGACTGAGATGAGAATCAAGATGTTTGATGAGCACAATATAAGACCAGCAATATTTACAATTATTTTAATTTTGTATCTTCCGTTTGGAAATTGGAAATAAAAAAAATTCAACCATCTAATTTTCAGTTAGGTAACATATTTATGGCGCTCTGGAATATTTAGGTATTCCAAAGTTCGTGGTCATTTTTAGTTGCTATATTTTTATATTAAAAAAAAAAATTTCAAATATTTAATAATTAAAACTTTTGAATTATAAGATACTCTAAAGTAACTCTATAAAATATTTTGTTTTTATAGACTTTTAAAGTGGGAATCCATCTCTATATCTTTGTTGGTGTAATTACTTGAGTCAGATGAGAGAAAACTTTCACGTCTAGTTTTGAAAGGAGGAAATCGTATAAGCTCCTATCCAAAATTTTCTTTCGATAGTCCCATAGCTAAAGAAACCTACTTTCTTATGATTACAATATTCATTTCAATATGAAATCCAATTTGAAAAATACATTAGTCAACTTTTTATTACTACCCAAGGCTTTGATACATTTTAAAATAGAGAAATTTCTACTTATTATGTTTTTTTTATTAAAAATATTTGATTAAATATTTAATAGTTGAAAATTTGGAAGGATAGGTTACTCTAAAGTAACTTTAGAAAATACTCCAACAATGATCGTGGTAAAAGTACACACACTTGAGACGTCGAGAGGGAAGTGGCCATTTTCTTTGAACAACTCAAAGTGATGCAACAATGAGAACATCGTCGGCGACTGAGTCCAAAGCGAAGCCACCGGAATATTCCTCCTATTCCCAATCCTCAAAGCCCAAGCAAGGAAGGTATCAACAACTATGGCGGTCACCGGCTGCTCGAGCCCATCCATAAGCTGCTCAACCAGAGCTTCCAGCTTGGTCCACACAACTTCCACAAACGCGGCAAAGTGGTTCGTGCGACCGTGCTTGGAGGGTATGACATTGGGTATGGTGGCTAATCGGATGTTGTCGGGTTTTGGGTTGAACTCAATGAACCCGTGCCACTCTTCGGTGACGACGAAGGTGATGAGGAGTTTAGGGTTTTTTGAAGATAGTAGCTTGCAGAGGTTCATCATGGGGTTGATGTGGCCTCTTCAAGGATAAGGCAAAGCCACCACGTGGCAGATTGTGATTGTCTCAACTTCCGCTGTGTCTATTTCTCCCTTGTTTGGGAGAAATTACTTCAATAATGATCAAATTTCAACGGTTGAATTTTCGGACTTAATGAATTAGGAAGAATAGATCCGGAGATGATCTATTTTCATTAATCTTTTTCAAAGGTGTATAAAAGGAATTTTTAATTTACTCTTTTTAAATAGTCATTTTTAAATTTCTCTTGTACGTCTTTGTAATGGTCATGTTGTAGAAAATGCGGATCATTTTTGTTGACAAAGCCAGCAGAAAATTCGATGTTAGGGTAAGCATGAGCCATGCCTTTCAAGTTTTCTACCCACGTGGGATCTAGAAGTTGACACCCAAATGTAAACTTGAAAAGTATTTATTTATTTATTTTTTTTTTTTGTTGGAAATGTGAAAAGTAAAGTTAGTAAAATTAAAGAGCAATATTAGGTAGATTAAATTTGCAAACTAAATAATGTATCATTAATAAAAAAATAAATATGTGAATCAACATTTAATAATAATTTAATTATCAATTTTCATTTTAGTTTATTAAATTTAGTCAATAAATGTATTCACCCTGCCATTATCCGAAACTAAAATGGATCCACCTCTTCTTCTTTTCCAGCGACCTTAGATCCCAATAGGTTGACGGAGAACAACACCACCTACCTCTCCACTGGAAACTCCCCTCTTCGTCAACATCGTGACGACAAGCTCCCGCAAGCCTGGGCCTACAACGTGCGGAGGACCCAACGGGTGGAGTGCAGGAAAAGGAAAATAAAATATTAAAAAGAAAAATCTTTAGGGCTGATTTAGTATTGATATGCTTTGAGAAAAAAAAATTATTTCTGTTGTGTTGTGAGAATAAGCTCATTTTTGCTGCTTCACGTTTTCAGCTTTTTTTTACTCAAAATTGTGAATATAAGTTGTTTTTAAGTGTTTATTAAACACCTTTTTGAGCTCAGCTTTTTTTTTTATACCTACTTTTTATAAAAACACTTCAGTACCAAACCAGTACTTAGTATATCCATTCTTGGTACAGTTAAATAAGAAAAGTGTTTCTAAGAGCAGTAGACAAACAACACCTATCCCAATTATGTAACTGGATCCTCTATGGATTCAAGGGATCTGATTACATTAATCAATGCATTCAGGTTATTGAAATTTGATCCAATGATTAAAAACAGAGAGCCGCTCTGAATATAAGTTGTTTTAAGTGTTTACCAAATACCTTTTTGAGCTTAGTTTTTTTTTATACCTACTTTTTATAAAAGCACCTCAATACCAAATCAGTACTTAGTATATCCATTCTCGATACAATTAAATAAGAAAAGCGTTTTTAAGAGCAGTAGATAAAACAATACCTATCCCAAATATGTAACTGGATCCTCTATGGATTTAAGGGAGCACACTAATCAATGCATTCGGGTTATTGAAATTTGATTCAACGGCTACAAACAGAGAGCTGCTCTGAAAGTTATAATAATTGTAGCCGTTGAATCAAATTTCAATGACTCGAATGCATTGATTAGTGGGTTCAGATCTTTTTGGATCCGGAGGGGATCCAGTTCCCCAAAATATGAACATCTTGAATACAATATCTTAAGTTTATAACATTTTTAGTACATATAACACAACCAAACTGCAAAAGAAATGAACTCCTCACTCATATTAATACCTCCAGTTATAAGTTGTATATAGCCATTTGTCTCGAAACGCAAGCAATCTTGTCTAAGAGCTACCACATTCATCAGCTTAATGGCAATAAATTATGTCCTTGTGAAATATCCTTAAGAAAAGCATCAAGGTTTCTATCAGATGAGCCACCATTAGCAATTGCACCTCGACAAACCTCTTGAAGTTGTTTGGCTCTTTCCCTCAAATCCTTCCCCTCCTCGCTTTCCACATCCATAAACTTTTTCACAAGTTCTGCAATTTCCTTGCTACTCACAAGAAGTTCGACCCCCACCTTCTTCTTCACCCGGTATCCAATCCTCCAA
Source organism: Pyrus communis (assembly GCF_963583255.1). Classification (NCBI taxonomy): domain Eukaryota; kingdom Viridiplantae; phylum Streptophyta; class Magnoliopsida; order Rosales; family Rosaceae; genus Pyrus; species Pyrus communis. The sequence continues at coordinate 23,817,258 of NC_084810.1, read as the reverse complement.
TCTTCCACAATCTGCTTACCATTGGGAATTTGATCCCAAGATATTGGACAAGTAAGAATTGGAAGACCAGCATAAACAGCTTCCAAAGTTGAATTCCAACCACAATGCGACCAAAACCCACCAATCGAATCGTGACACAACACCCTCAATTGATCACACCAAGGCACCACCAAACCCAAATCACCAACACAATCTCTCAACTCAGAAGCATCTCCACGAGCCACCCAAAAAACCCTAACACAACTACTTTTCACCCCAGCAGCAATTTCATCCATTTGGGATTTCGAAACTGATCGGAAACTTCCCATGGAGATGTACAAAACTGACTTTTTGGGTTGAGAATCTAGCCAATGCAGATAATCGATGTCGTTTTGATTAGTGGGAAGAGTTTTTGAAAGTTCAAAGTAAGGTATGGATGGGCCAATAGGGTAGATAGGGAAAGCAAACTTGGCTTTCAAGGCTTCGAAGACTTGCGGATCAAGCTCGTAGACTGAAGTGAACAAAAGATACTGTGCTTTCTCTACTGCTTGAGAAACTGCTTCAAGGACCTTGGGGAAGACATTTTGATGGTCTGCAAAAAACGCTGGGGGTAGATCTGCAACGCTTGTGGTGCTGACTCCAGGAATGTATTCTATCGTCTCATCTCCACGCTCTGTAATTTTCACATAACATTTTACATCGTACAACATTATTATATTGTATATTAACAAAGAAAAAATGTTTTTTCTTTTCCAAAACCTTAAAATTTAAGATCCTCAAAATTATAGAGCATACATATAAGAAAAGTATCTGCTATACTACAGTTGAGAATAACTAAATTAACTAATACAAATTGTTCATAAGAATATCTTAAGCTCGCAAATACATCAACTTGTTTATAAATTAGAGAAAGGCTGTACGCAATTTATTCAAACTGATACAATTATTTCTGGTATATGAATAAAATATTAAGTGTCTTAAGTATATGAATAAAATAATATAAGAAAAACTAATAAAAAGTCGTCAAAAACTTTAGTTTTAATTAAAATGACAAAATAAAGGTGTAAGTGAATAGTATCAAGAATGATTTTTCAAGGTAAAAATATCATTAACGTTAAAAATAAACAGTAGCATAAATGTTTTATTAATATTCTCTAAAATATAATATATTGTCTTAGGCTAAGGAATAATCTAATGTTTTTTTCAAAGGGGTATAATTGATAACGAATCACAGTTATTCATCTATTCAGATTCAAAAAAAATAAAAACTACACTATATCTGCAACCACGATCAAACAAATTCACAACTTACAAATAAAAGACCAAGGCATATAAAATTCATAGGTCATGGTCAATTTTGAGCTTTCAAGTGCAAAATTGTTAATAAAGAACAAATTCATCTCAAAAGTCTCTAACACCCCCAAATAATACACGCCACGTGCTTTATCCTTTTGGCAAGTGGAAGTGACAGCATTTAACATTACAGAGTTCGTAATCATTCTCAGTTATTATATTTTTTTATTAAAAGAATTTAATTAAATATTTAATAATTTTGAATTTTGAATTATTAAATATGCTAAAGTAACTTTAGGAAATACTACAATAATGATTCCGGTAAGTGTACACGCACCAGAGACATCAAGAGGGAAGTGACCATTTTCTTTCAACAGCTCAAAGTGATGCAACATTGAGAACATCGTCGGCGACGGAGTCCAAAGCGAAGCCACGAGAATATTCCTTCTACTCCCGACCCTCAGTGCCCAAACAAGGAAGGTATCAGCAATTATAGCGGTCACCGGCTGCTCGAGCTCATCCAGAAGCTGCTCAACCGGAGCCTCCATCTTGGTCCACACAGCTTCCAAAAACGCGGCAAAATCTTTAGCGCGACTGTGCTCGGAGGGTATGACATTGGGTATGGTGGCTAATCGGATGTTGTCGGGTTTTGGGTCGGATTCGATGAACCCGTACCACTCTTCGGTGACGACGAAGGTGATGAGGAGTTGAGGGTTTTTTGAAGAAAGTAGCTTGCAGAGGTTCATCATGGGGTTGATGTGGCCTCTTCCCGGATAAGGCAAAGCCACCACGTGGCAGATTATGATTGTCTCAACTTCCGCTATGTCCATTTCTCCCTTGTTTGAAGATTGAATATTGAAGACTGAAGATTGAAGATTAAAACTTTGAAGCTATTGCTGAAGATTGAAGCTTTGAAGCTATTGCTATCCCTTCTTATATTCTATATATAATAAAACCCAAACTCGGGTGGAACTGTTTCAGGGCAGTGTGCTTCCCTTTTTGCCCCTGCTTCTTTTTGGTTATTTCAACTTTGCCCTTCAACATTTTTGTCTGGTTCCTTTTCTTTCCTGCTTTTTGCAGTGATTCCTTTTCACTGCTTTTGGTCCTTTTATTTTTTCCCATTTCTTTTGCTTCTCTTCTTTCGTGGCCGTCTGCTCTCTCCTCTCTCTGCCTCTGTTGGTCTCGAAGTGGATAGTTTTGTGGTGAGTTCTTCTAATATTGCATCTACAACTTTTTTATGCAATTGTATGGATTGTGTTCTGTTCAATTTTAGATGTTAGAAGCTTTTACTTTTTTTGGGGTTCAATTTTAAATGGGTTGTTGCTTTCGGAGTTTTCGTTTGATGACAGAGATGGGGTTTTTGGGGAGAAACTTTTAATCCGTGAGTTTTTTAGTTAGGTTGTGTTGTGGGTCTTGACAAATGGATTTCTGTTGAAATTGTTTCTCTTCTCATTTTTGGTTTTTTTTTATTTTTATTTTTTGTGCCATCGGGTTTTGCATGTGGGTGTATAATCAGGTTTTCTTTTGAATTTCAGGGGATTCAGGTTTTTATTTTTCTGGAACTTTTATCTGTAGCTTTGGAAGACATTTGTGCTTAAGGTGAGAAACTTTGGTTGCTTGCTTGCTTTTGGGTTTTTTTGTAGAATTAATTTTTTTTATTTTTTTTATTTTTTAAGAGTTACATTCGTGGGAATTCATTTGTTCTTCTTTTTTCCTGCATCTGAAAAATGCCACATGATGTGAGTTTATAATTAAATATGAATATCAAAATGGGTTTTCTGTGCAAATTTTCTTTTTCTGATTTTATAGGACTGAATAGGATGTTAACAATAACATTATTGTGTGATATGCGATCTAAAGTTCTTTGGTGACTTATTTGGTTTTCTTGCCACATGGGATTTTAATTTTTTTTTTTTTCGTGGTTTATGTGTGGTTCTCTGATGTGTTTTGATTTTTGATTTCAGGAAAAGTTAAGGATACGATCAAACGTTTACTGGTGAATTTTCTATTTTTCTGATTGTGTGTGATTTAATTTTTTTCAAGCTTTGGGTGTACTTTTCTGATCTGCTTTGATTTTTAGTTGCAGCAAAAGTTGTTGCTCGAATTTTCCAGTTTTTATATGCGGCTTTGCAAGCTCTTTATCAACAAGGTATATAATTTTTATTCTTTTTCCTGAATCTTTTGTTGGATGGAATCGTTTTTTGTTTTTGCTAATATACAATATAATAATGTTGTACGATGTAAAATGTTATGTGAAATTTACAGAGCGTGGAGATGAGATAGTAGAATACATCCCTGGAGTCAGCACCACAAGCGTTGCAGATCTACCCCCAGCGTTTTTGGCAGACCATCAAAATGTCGTCCCCAAGGTCCTTGAAGCAGTTTCTCAAGCTGTAGAGAAAGCACAGTATCTTCTGTTCACTTCAGTCTACGAGCTTGATCCGCCAGTCTTTGAAGCCTTGAAAGCCAAGTTTGCTTTCCCTATCTACCCTATTGGCCCATCCGTACCTCACTTTGAACTTTCGAAAACACTTACCACTAATCAAAACGACATGGATTATCTGCATTGGCTAGATTCTCAACCCAAAAAGTCAGTTTTGTACATCTCCATGGGCAGTTTTGTAGGAATAATTCAATTATTTTCTAACATTGAACCCTAGAACACATCGTAGTTTTAATTACATAGATGAAGCTAACCTGCAGAAGACATTGTCGTGTTTTAAAGAGACTGTTCTACTCACTAGAGACCTTAATATTCTTATGGTGATAGTCCCAAATACAAAGAACAAGTTCTCTGTGAGTAGGGAATCCTTTATATAGAGTTAGTGCTCCCCAACTTCCATCTATCGTGGACGATGGTTATTGCACCGTTGCCTCTAATTCCGCAGTGCATGTAGTGAAACTGACACGTGCTTCAAACCACAAGCACTATGGATGAACTTCCTCCATTGTATGATATGGTTTTTCCACGTATTTAAAAAACCCCAACTGACTTATAATTTCAAATATGCTAACTCACTATTATCAATACTAGTTGAGTCCAAATAAAGGATTCCTACATTCTCCCACTTGGACTTCACTAGTCTTTGGATTTGAATCAACATATTCAATTATAAGTCACCCTTAAGTGATCACAATGAGTTTTTTTATTTTATTTCATGCAATCCATATCTTATGCACATCTACCAACAGTCCTATTTAAAAATGAACTCCAGAAAACAATGCAAGTAAAGAACTGCATGCACCCTTAAATCACGTTTTTAGCAAGTCCTAATGTATGATGTCAATGGCATATACATATATGTTCAATCCATATCATTTTATGCACTACAATTATCACACTCTTGCTTCGAACAACTGAACTTCAAATCCAGTTCCAGCTTCTTGTACATAACAAACTTATACAATGTGTTCTTTGGAACAAACATCGATCACATGCATTTAGTGCTTCAAATAAGTCTGTACATGCAGTATAAATAATAATTAATACATAAGCTTGAAAGAAATTCGAAACATAATTTGCAGCGACACCTACATGTCAGTGATCATGATTTATCCAGCAACATTCTTTTCACTCCCACATACCAGCTGAATCAAAGCTTTCATATAACCCCATGCTTGTGATGTGTTCTTTAAACACTCCCACTGCTAAAGGCTTTGTTAAAGGATCAGCAATCATCCTTTTGGTATCAATGTGCTCCACTAATATGTCACCTTTCTTCACATGCTCCTTTACAGATAGATATTTGACATCCATCAAGCGTGTTGCCTCAGATTTCTTATTATTCTTGGAGAAAAATACAGCTGCTTTATTGTCACAATAGATAACCAAAGGTCTTGAAATTGAGTCCACCAATCTCATGAAAGTAATAAGATTTTTCAACCACAACCCTTTCTTCGTTGCTTCAAATAAAGCTATGAACTCAGCTTCCATAGTTGAGGTTGCCAAAGCCTTTTGTTTAACACTTTTCCAGGATACTGCTGCACTTCCAAGTGTGAATACATAACCACTCGTGGATTTCCTATCATCCAAACATCCTGCAAAATCGGAGTCCGTGTATCCTACTAGTTCAAGGTTCTCCACTCTCCTATAAACCAACATGTAGGATTTTGTTCTTTGTAAATATCTCAAGACCTTCTTAGCTGCAACCCAATGTTGTTCCCCTGGATTAGCTTGGTACCTCCCCAATACACTAATTGCAAGGGCTAAATCAGGCCTTGTACAAACTTGTGCATACATAAGGCTTCCCACCAATGAAGCATATGGTTTTGTTGACATTCCATGTTTCTCCAGTTCATTCTTTGGGCATTGAGATTTATTGAGCCTGTCTCCTTTCCCCTTTGGTACTTCTCCATTCGAACAATGTTGCGTGTTGAACCGTTGGTGCACCTTTTCAATATAAGACTTCTGTGAAAGCCCCAATAATTTTTTCAATCTGTCTCTCACAATTTCAATGCCCAGAACAAAAGAAGCATTCCCCATATCCTTCATTTCAAAGGTTTTAGATAACAACCTTTTTGTCTCCAACAACATATTCATGCAATTACTAGCTAGAAGTATATCATCCACGTACAAAATGAGAAAAACAAATTTCGAACCACATACCTTAACATATATGCAGTCGTCAATTTTGTTCTCAATGAAACCCATGGCAGTGACTTTTTGATCAAACTTCATAAACCACTGTCTTGATGCTTGCTTAAACCGTATATGGATTTGTTTAACTTACAAACCATATTCTCATGTCCTTCTCTTACGAATCCCAAAGGTTGTTGCATATAAATCTCCTCTTCCAACTCTCCATTAAGGAAAGCTGTCTTGACATCCATTTGATGGAGCTCAAGATCGTAATGTGCAACCAATGACAAAATGATCCTCAAGCTGTCTTTCATAGAAACTGGGGAAAAAGTTTCAGAAGAGTCGATCCCTTCTGTTTGTGTGAAACCTTTAGCTACAAGTCTCGCTTTATACCTCTCCATTTTACCATTCAAATCTTTTTTGGTCTTGAAGACCCATTTGCAGCCAATTGGCTTGACATTCAATGGTGCTTCCGCCAAGTTCCACATGTTATTAGTTTGCATGGACCTTAGTTCATCAATCATTGCTTCTCTCCAATAGTTGGACTGTTGGGTCTCCATTGCTTCATAAAATGTCATTGGATCATCTTGCATGCCTTCACACATTTCTATTTCCTGAAGATACACCAAGTAGTCACTTGAGATGGCTGACTTTCTTGTTCTTGCTGGTAATGTTGAGAATCAATGTCAATTGTAGGTGAAGTAGGTGGATGTTGTAGGTGAAGTAAGTGTGTGAGGTTGGTGAAGTAAGTGGAGGTTGTAGGTGAAGTAGGTGGATGTTGTAGGTGAAGTAAGTGTGTGGTGTAGCTTTCATTTGGTTTGCTATAAATACCCAAGTCCCCAAGCATTGTATATCATCCAAGGAAAAACAAAGCCTAGAGCTAAATAAGAAAAGCTTTGCTAATTAGTTTGTTTTGTGAGCTTTCTTTAAGAGAGTGCTCTATTTTCTTCTTCTTGGGATCATTAGAGTTATCTTGGATACTCTTCTTATTCAACAATTGGTATCAGAGCCAAGTCGGTCAGGGATCGTTCTTGGTAGAGCATTGGTTGTAAAGTCTCTTGAAATTCCGAGTATGCTCTGTGGTTGCAGTTTTGACTGATCTTCCACATCAGAAAAAATTTCTTGAGATTATTGCTGGGGTTATCACAAACCTTGAGAAGGAGCTTCTTTGTGTCGAGAGTAGTGTATTACTCTGCACGGTAGTCACTCAAGCTTGTTCGATGTAGTCAAAGTCTTGCCGATACGATGGGTGATCTTCAAGTTGTTGGAGGAATCAAGAAGCTCAACAACCAAAACTATAACACGTGGGCAACGTGTATAGAGTCTTACCTTCAAGGTCAAGACTTGTGGGAGGTTGTCAGTGGTAGTGAAGTTACACAACCGGCAGCGGAAGATGTTAACGGCGTCTTGCGGAAGTGGAAAATTAAAGCAGGCAAATCAATGTTTCCCTTAAAGACCACAATAGAAGAAGAAATGTTGGAGCACATTCGGGATGCTAAAACGCCAAAGGAAGCATGGGACACTTTTGTTACACTCTTTTCGAAGAGGAACGATACAAAATTGCAACTTCTCGAGAATGAGCTGCTATCGATGGTACAACGCGACATGACGATTGCCCAGTACTTTCACAAGGTGAAGTCGATATGCCGCGAAATTTCAGAATTAGATCCAACAGCTCCTATTGGGGAAACCAGGATGAAGAGAATAATTATCCATGGTTTGAGACCCGAATATCGAGGGTTCATTGCCGCTATACAAGGATGGCCGACACAACCATCGCTTGTTGAGTTTGAGAATTTGCTTGCCGATCAAGAAGCTTTGGCAAAGCAAATGGGAGGGGTCTCGTTAAAAGGTGAGGAGGAAGCGCTCTGCACCAAAAGTAAAGGCAGCTTTAAGCAGCGTGCTGGTGGTGGATCTAAAAGAAATGGTGACAAGGAAAAAGGTCATCAAGGAGGAGGGAGTTCTCGGCCAGGGGGAGCTCCGAAGTATCACGGCAACCGTGGTCAGTCCCAGAATAATAAAAGATTTGAGGGCAAATGTTACAATTGTGGAAAGAATGGTCACATGGCGAAGGATTGCTGGTTCAAAAGGCCTGCAGAGAGTAACGTCGCCAACTTAGAGAAGAAAAGTGAAGATGATTGGGACGCCGTAGCATATCTAGCTATGGATGAAGAATGGGATACTGAAGCATCTTCTTGGTGGTGCTCAGAAAATGAAGTGTTGCCTGATTCAAGAGAGATAGAAGATAAGTTGCAGCAAAAGATGGGGGAGCAAATTGTTCGAATCCAGTCGAGACCTGATGAGTCTGAAGATTCGCTTGATGGTGATGATGTTGAGCAAGCAGTGCCCCAAAACCCTTGCCAAGCTGACATATATCAACAACCAAAAGAAGATAGACCTAGTGAAGTGGAAGTATTAACTCCACAATCACAACTAAGGAGGTCAACAAGAATCAGGAAGCAAAATCCTAAATACGCCAATGCAGCCATAATTGAAGAAACAACTGCAACAGAACCTGAGACGTTCGAAGAAGCATCGCAGAGTTTTGAGTGGATGACAACTACGAAAGAAGAGCTTGATGCACTTCAGCAAAATCAGACTTGGGATCTCGTGCCAAAGTCAAGAGATGTGAAACCCATATCCTGCAAGTGGGTTTACAAGATAAAGCGTCGTCCAGATGGGTCAATCGAGAGGTACAAGGCACGATTGGTAGCTCGTGGTTTCTCTCAACAGTACGGACTAGACTATGATGAAACGTTTAGTCCAGTGGCGAAGCTTACAACAGTACGAGTCTTACTTGCACTTGCAGCCAACAAAGACTGGAATCTGTGGCAGATGGATGTGAAGAATGCTTTTCTTCATGGAGAGCTGGATCGGGAGATCTACATGATCCAACCAATGGGATTTCAGAACCAAGATCATCCTGAATATGTGTGTAAACTGCGGAAAGCACTCTACGGATTGAAACAAGCACCCAGGGCGTGGTATGGTAAGATTGCTGAATTTCTAACACAAAGTGGTTATTCAATAACACCTGCAGATTCCAGCTTGTTTGTCAAAGCCAATGAAGGAAAGCTAGCTATTGTGCTAGTGTATGTGGATGACTTAATCATAACCGGTGATGATGAGGCAGAAATTCTTCAGACGAAGGAGAATTTATCAGTCCGTTTCCAGATGAAGGAACTTGGTCAACTCAAGCATTTCCTTGGTCTAGAGGTTGATCGCACACAAGAAGGAATATTTCTCTGTCAACAGAAGTATTCCAAAGATTTATTGAAAAGGTTCGGAATGCTCAAATGCAAGCTAATCTCTACGCCGATGGAGCCAAATGTCAAAATGAGTGCACATGAAGGAAAAGATTTGGAAGATGCGACGATGTATCGACAATTGGTAAGTAGTCTGATCTACTTAACCTTGACTCGACCTGACATTTCTTATGCAGTTGGTGTGATGAGTCGGTACATGCAAAATCCAAAGAAGCCTCACTTGGAAGCAGTTCGACGAATACTGAGATATGTGAAGAGTACAATTGATTATGGTCTTTTGTACAAGAAAGGTGAAGACTGCAAGTTAGTTGGTTACTGTGATGCTGACTATGCGGGAGATCATGACACCAGGAGATCAACAACTGGGTATGTGTTTAAGCTTGGTTCTGGAACCATCTCTTGGTGTAGCAAGAGACAACCAACAATATCTTTGTCAACCACAGAAGCAGAGTATAGAGCAGCAGCAATGGCAGCTCAAGAGAATGCATGGCTAATACAGTTGATGAGTGATCTACATCAACCAGTAGATTATCCAGTACCATTGTACTGTGATAACCAATCGGCCATTCGCTTAGCGGAAAATCCAGTCTTTCATGCAAGAACTAAACATGTGGAAGTGCACTACCACTTTATCAGAGAAAAGGTTCTACAAGAAGAGATTGAGATGAGACAGGTCAAGACGAATGATCAAGTTGCGGACTTGTTCACAAAAAGTTTAAGTACAGGCAAGCTCGAAAATTTTCGCTGTCTGCTCAGCACAGTGCAAAGAATGAGAGCTGACATTGAGGGGGAGTGTTGAGAATCAATGTCAATTGTAGGTGAAGTAGGTGGATGTTGTAGGTGAAGTAAGTGTGTGAGGTTGGTGAAGTAAGTGGAGGTTGTAGGTGAAGTAGGTGGATGTTGTAGGTGAAGTAAGTGTGTGGTGTAGCTTTCATTTGGTTTGCTATAAATACCCAAGTCCCCAAGCATTGTATATCATCCAAGGAAAAACAAAGCCTAGAGCTAAATAAGAAAAGCTTTGCTAATTAGTTTGTTTTGTGAGCTTTCTTTAAGAGAGTGCTCTATTTTCTTCTTCTTGGGATCATTAGAGTTATCTTGGATACTCTTCTTATTCAACAGGTAATACCCTTCTTTCCGCTATGGCTTGTGGCTCAATTAATTCACTTGTGGGTTGTGATGAAGTTCCAATGTCAGGTTGCTCACTATTCCCCATTGTTACTTGTTGCTCAGGTAACCCACCAAAGAGTTGCGATGAGGTCCCTGCATGAAAATCTGATCCTACCCCACTCAATGAATAATCAAAGTTATCAATATTAAACTCAATTTGTTGCTGAGTTATATTGATCACTCCACCATCATTTTCAATTATGTGGGTCCTATAAGTTCCATCATTATCAAACCATTCAATGTTATTATCAGGCAATACATTGCCAGTTTCTTCAAGGTTGAATCTTGATGCCTCAATGTCTAGTTCTAGTGAGCACTCCCTTTCTTCAATAAACTTGGCAACTCCAGTCTCAAAGATTCTCATAGGAAAATCAGTAGAATAAAATATATACCCTTTGGTCTTTGCAGGGAATCCCACGAAATGACAAGAAATTGTCCTCGAGTCTAATTTCTTTTCTCTTGGGTTGTAAACTTTTGCTTCTGCACGACACCCCCAGATATGCAAATGATTAAGACTTGGTTTACGCCTTATCCATACCTCATAAGGAGTCTTACTCACAGCCTTTGTTGGGACTCTATTCAAGATATAGTTTGCCATTTGTAAAGCTTCTCCCCACAAGTATTGTGGAAGTTTTGCACAACTCATCATGCTCCTCACCATCTCTATTAGAGTCCTATTCCTTCTCTCAGCCACACCGTTTTGTTGTGGTGTACCTGGAGATGTAAACTGCGCTTGAATTCCACACTGATCCAGATAGACTGCCAGAGGACCCTTTGCCTGACCAATCTCAGTGTACCTGCCATAATATTCCCCTCCTCTATCTGACCTTAAAACTTTTATGGACAAATCCAATTGATTCTCAACTTCAGTTTTAAAAATTTTAAAACATTCAAACACTGAAGTCTTATCTTTGATCAAATAAAGATATGTGAACCTTGAGTAATCATCAATAAAAGTCACAAAATATATATTTCCACAAAGAGTTTTAATTGGGAAAGGTCCACACACGTCTGTATGGATTACTTCCAAAAGCTTTTCACTCCTTATTGAACTCTTTTTCTTGACTTTAGTTAGTTTACCTTTGCAACAACCAATACAATCCTTTAAATCACCAAAGTCCAAAGTCGGCAATATGTTGTCCTTTATTAATCTTTCCATTCTGACTTTTGAAATATGGCCTAATCGTTTATGCCACAACATGGCAGATGATTCGTTTGATTGCAATCTTTTACTCGGCAAAAAGCTCTCAACATTCAAGCAATTTGAATTGGGAAAAATGGAACACAACAACTGCCAAAGATCATTTACCAAGAAGCAAATTCCAACAACAACGTTTGGATTATTTTTCATAGAAATTCTGATGCTTTCATTATCACCAACAAAAGCATAACCAGATTTTACGAGCTTAGATGCAGAAATTAAATTCCTTCTTAATGAAGGTACATATAAAACATCAAACAATTCTAAAACATGACCACTTGACAGTTTCAACTTTAGACTCCCTATAGCCTCCAGTGCCACTTTATTTCCATTGCCAACATAAACTTGAAAAACTTCATTTTTTGTTGTTGTAGTTCCTCTTGTGAACCCCTGCAAAGAATTGGTGATATGCACTGAACAACCAGTGTCAAACCACCAAGAATTTGGAGGGACTTCAACAAGATTAGTTTCAAAACAAACAAAAATTTCAACAAAAGAAATACCTTTCTTAATTTTCCAATTCTTGCGTTTATCACAATCTTTCTTCATGTGCCCATATCTTTTGCAAAAATAACATTTGACATTGTCCATATTTTCCTTAGACATCTCAGGTCCCCTAGGAGGAGGCATTCATGGCAGTATCATAAGATTTGAATGGCTTAGGAATCTTACCATGTTGATACATAGGTTTCTTACCCCTATCTGCCTGCATGAAATTGACATGGTTGATCATTTGGTTCTTCTTAATTCTTGCTTCCTCTTGAGCGCAGATCGAGATGAGATTATCTAGTATCCATTTCTCCTTTTGAGTGTTGTAGGAGACCTTCAATTGCTCAAAACTTGATGGCAGTGAATTTAGTGCCATATGAACGACAAAAGCATCGTCCACAGGCACCTCCAAGTCTTTAAGCTTTGAAGCAGTTTCCACCAGTTTAAGAATGTGCTCTCTCACTCTTATTTTCATCAAACTTAAGTGTGGTGAGAGTGGTCATCAAATTCCCCATTTCAGCCTTCTCTGATTCCCTGTACTTTGCTTCAATTGCCCCCAGGAAGACTTTGGCCTTGTCACCAGCAACAATTCCTCCACGCAGAGTCTCACTCATAGTCCTTTTCATGACCATCAATGACATCCTATTAGCTTTCTCCCATTTCTCATGTTTCAACCTATGTTCAACGGTTGAAACATCAGTGAGTGGTTCAGGCTTTTCCTGCCTCAGTGCCAAATCGAGGTCCATCAGGCCCAGGACAATCTCGATGTCTTGTTTCCATTTCTTGAAATTTTTTCCACTTAAAGGCTCAATCGAAGAGAATTCATGGCTGGAGTATTCACTGCAGAAGACAACTGATTATCGTCAGTAACTAACCAATGCATGTTTGTACCACACTTATGAGCAAGAGGTACAGACTGCCATTGAAGGATAATCTTTTCATGCGTATATCTCAGGCCTTTGGACAAGAGTTTATGCTGAACAAAGACACCATGCGTGATTTAAATAGCTTGCCTGCTCATACATATTTTCTTTTGAGAAAAATGTGGACGTTGCATGAATCTCATCACCAGATAATAAAGTGTATAAATTTAAACAACTTAAATAATGCAAAAAGTGCATGATGATATGAATTTAAAATTGCAAAACTCATCATACAGAAAATTAAACACAAACATATTGGTTCCAAGGCTTGTTAGTTTGCTCTGATACCAAATGTAGGAATAATTCAATTATTTTCTAACATTGAACCCTAGAACACATCGTAGTTTTAATTACATAGATGAAGCTAACCTGCAGAAGACATTGTCGTGTTTCAAAGAGACTCTTCTACTCACTAGAGACCTTAATATTCTTATGGTGATAGTCCCAAATACGAAGAACAAGTTCTCTATGAGTAGGGAATCCTTTATATAGAGTTAGTGCTCCCCAACTTCCATCTATCGTGGAGGATGGTTATTGCACTGTTGCCTCTAATTCCGCAGTGCATGTAGTGAAACTGACACGAGCTTCAAACCACAAGCACTATGGATGAACTTCCTCAATTGTATGATATGGTTTTTCCACGTATTTAAAAAACCCCAACTGAATTATAATTTCAAATATGCTGACTCACTATTATCAATACTAGTTGAGTCCAAATAAAGGATTCCTACAAGTTTTCGATCAGTTTCGAAATCCCAAATGGATGAAATTGCTACTGAGGTGAAAAGTAGTTGTGTTAGGGTTTTTTGGGTGGCTCGTGGAGATGCTTCTGAGTTGAGAGATTGTGTTGGTGATTTGGGTTTGGTGGTGCCTTGGTGTGATCAATTGAGGGTGTTGTGTCACGATTCGATTGGCGGGTTTTGGTCGCATTGTGGTTGGAATTCAACTTTGGAAGCTGTTTATGCTGGTCTTCCAATTCTTACTTGCCCAGTATCTTGGGATCAAATTCCCAATGGTAAGCAGATTGTGGAAGATTGGAGGATTGGATACCAGGTGAAGAAGGTGGGGGTCGAACTTCTTGTGAGTAGCAAGGAAATTGCAGAACTTGTGAAAAAGTTTATGGATGTGGAAAGCGAGGAGGGGAAGGATTTGAGGGAAAGAGCCGAACAACTTCAAGAGGTTTGTCGAGGTGCAATTGCTAATGGTGGCTCATCTGATAGAAACCTTGATGCTTTTCTTAAGGATATTTCACAAGGACATAATTAATTGCCATTAAGCTGATGAATGTGGTAGCTCTTAGACATGATTGCTTGCGTTTCGAGACAAATGGCTATATACACCTTATAACTGGAGGTATCAATATGAGTAAGGAGTTCATTTCTTTTGCAGTTTGGTTGTGTTACATGTACTAAAAATGTTATAAACTTAAGATATTGTATTCAAGATGTTCATATTTAGGGGAACTGGATCCCCTCCGGATCCAAAAAGATCTAAACCCACTAATCAATGCATCTGGGTCATTGAAATTTGATTCAACGGCTATAATTATTATAACTTTCAGAGCGGCTCTCTGTTTGTAGCCGTTGGATCAAATTTCAGTAACCCATGGTACTTTGGAATGTGGTGTAGCAAGCTAGACTTAAATTCGAACTCATCGGTCTTATCTCGAGCTGCCCTAGGATATTGAATACATAGGGGTGCGGCATTGTCCATTCCCGAGGCTGAAAGCTCCTTGATTGTTCGATTGTCCGCTGCTGTGACTTGTGCTTCTTCTTCCTCTCTTGCCGTGGCCTCTTCTTCCTCCTCAAAATCAGATTCTGAGCTAGAACTTCGAGGGTTAAGTTCTAGCTCCATCCTCTTCCTTCTCAAAGTTTGGTCAAAATCGTCGTCAAAGTCAAAGATATTTGCACGACCAGGTTGAGAGTTACGAGTCATAAACTAGTACCTAAAAACAAGAAAAGAAAACAAGGTCAACAACTAAAACAAAACACACGAAAAAGAAACAACGGGGGATTAGCAAAGTTGCTAATCCCCGGCAACGGTGCCAAAAATTTGATGTGGTAAATAATAGCACTCAAATTAAATCCTATTATTGATAATTGTAGTAAAGATGTAAGTAGGGATCGTTTTAGGCTAGGGATTAGGAGGGATTGCTAATCTAATAAAAATTGACTCAAAGATACAAAATTAGGCTTAAAAATACTTAAATAAACTCAAAGACTCTTAACTAAACTTATATCACTCAAACAACTAAAAAGACTCAAAACAGCACAAAACAATCAAATAGACTCAAACTAGAATCTAGGACTTACTTTGGGCGAAAATTGAATTGGTTTTGACTTAAAACACTTAAAAACACACAATAGGATAGATTATAACTAATTTGACACAACAAAGTAAAAGGGATTGAGTTTTTGACGAATTTAGAGTAAAAACAAGTAACTTAAAGATTTAAACAAAGTTGATACGAAATTGGGTAAATGGATGGATGATTAGCTAGCTAGAGGGTCCTTTTCCACACATGACACACTTGAAAACAAATTGATTTCCAGTTGCTTTTTTGATAAACCATGAACCTCAACACCCCAGATTAACCGTGACATCACTAATTAACCTTCAGATTTTCCTTAAATCATTGAATTGGATGGACAACGCATCGGCAACCAAATTATTCTTCCCAAGTTCCCTACATGAACTGCATAATAGAGACACAAGCAAAGATCATTAAGTTTTGTGAAAATCATAAGCATTGACAAGGCATTCGTAACTATGACATCATGATACTCATGCCAGGAATTTAACTTAACATGATTGTGACAAGCAACCTTTACTACTTGTGAATATAAGTTTGTAACAATTATGTGAAACTCCCTTATATTCTAGCATCAAATTCAAGCATGCAAACTAAGTAGGCCTCCTTAATCAACATACAAGAATAAGTTCTTAATCAAACGGTTAAGTAAATTGCATTCACAATTTATGAAATCACAATGGGAATTAATCAATTCATATCACAAATATAACCATGGTTTCAAAGTCTCCCCTAGCTAAAACAAATTTAGCCTCTCATGTTCAGAGCAAAACAAAGAAAACTTAAATTAAACATTGAAAACAAAAGATAGATTACACCTAAAAACGTTCCAACAATCCAACTTGAATGCAAAAACGTCCAAGGCTGCTTCTCCTCTTCTTATTCCTTGCTATGATGCGACACAAAGGTTTAAGGGTGTGAAAAGTGGGTTATAGTGTGTTAGGGTGAAGGATAGGTGAATGGCAGGGAGATATGGTGGAAGAAGAGGTGCGGAATGGTGTATGGAAGGTGATGAGGGTTGCGGGATGATGTGTAGAAGGATGAATGATGGCTGGTTGTGTATGTGAATGAATATGTGTCTCTATTGGTGCAGCACAAGGTATATATTTTAGAGAAAGGATCTAAACTTTAATTCAATGTTTTAGGAAAGAATTGGACCCCAAATCCACAAGGAAAATGAGAATTAAAGTCAGAATCCCAAGGGAAAAGGGATAGGAACTTGCGGTAAGGAAAATAGGAAAGGGAATGTTGTTTCCCTTGCACGGTAAGGAAGGATAAAGGCTAAGTTGGGTGCGGCGTCCCCCTTTGGCTGGGATTAAGGCTTCTAGAACTTGTAGTTAAGTGTCCTAAATTAATTAGGAACCCTCTTTGGCAGCTGGAACTTATGTAGGAAAGATTTAGGGAAACAAAGTCAAAATAAGGAAGTTTGACTCATGTTTCCTTCTTTGTGGCTAATTTCTTTACTTCCATATCTTGAATTAATTTCTTCGATCTCTTTAGCAGATTCCTAGCCTCATTTGGTCTTCAATTTCGTCCATCCACCTTACTTCAAGCATATTCTATCCATTCCAAGCCGAAAACTGCTCCAAAATGCACTTTCTTGCTACTTTAGCCATTTGGACCTACAAACACACGAAAATAGCTCAAAATACTAAAATAACTATGAACTAACAACATAAATGTAAGAAAACAAGTTAACTAAATCGCCTAAATATGCTCTTATCAGATGTACGGGTAATGGAAGAAAATTAAGTAATTGGTGTAGAAAGCTATGAAATTGAAGAGATTCAAAGAAAATTTGATGAGAATTGAAGAAAATTAGAATAAGAAAAGGTGTTTAGAAGGTGAGAAAGGGCCAAGAAAATGCAAGAAGAGGAGAGAGAAGAATGGTCGTTAAATTTCCTAGAGAGATACCATATTCAATTTAAGAAATAATCAGGGCACACCAACTTGTATTCAGTTTCAGACATAGTGTCTTTGTTCAGCTTTAGAAATTAGTGTAGTACCCATGTTTAGTTACTGAAATAATTAGTGTTTAATTTTCAGAAATAATGTTCAGTTTCAGAAATAATATAGTACCGTTCAGTAACAAAAATAGTGTAATACCATTCAGTTTTAGAAATAATGTGTGTGATAAACGCGAGCGGGTCAGTTTTTTTTACTTTTATTATTATATTAAACTTTTGTTATTTTCGTTCAATAAAGTTATAAGATGATGTTTTGTTAAAATAAACTTAGACGATACCTATATATATATATATATATATATATATATATGCAAATAGACTAGGGAGCTGCTTATGAAACTTTTTGAAAGACAAAAATACCCTTATTGACTCTGTCAGCATTACGAAAGCGTGTAAAAGTGATTCTCCTTCTTTGAAATCTTTAATAATATGGCCAATGACAAACATGATAATGGCAAAATCCTTTAGTGGTGAGATGATCTGAAGCAAATTCGACTATCAATAGACATTTAAGTTGAATATAACAATTGTATTGAAACGCAAGCAATCATGTCTAAGAGCTACCACATTCATCAGCTTAATGGCAATTATGTCTTTGTGAAATATCCTTAATAAAAGCATCAAGGTTTCTATCAGATGAGCCACCATTAGCAATTGCACCTTGACAAACCTCTTGAAGTTGTTTAGCTCTTTCCCTCAAATATTTCCCTCCCTCGCTTTCCACATCCATAAACTTCTTCACAATTTCTCCAATTTCCGCGCTACTCACAAGCAGTTCGACCCCCGCCTTCTTCTTCACCCGGTATCCAATCCTCCAATCTTCCAATCTTCCACAATCTGCTTACCATTTGGAATTTGATCCCAAAATATAGGGAAAGTAAGAATTGGAAGACCAGTATAAACTGCTTCCAAAGTTGAATTCCAACTAGGGATGGGCAACGGTTATGGTGGGCGGGTAACCGCGGTTATTTACCCATAACCGTTTATGTTCATACCCGCATAACCGTTTACCCGTTGGGTAATTGTCTAAACGATTATACCCATACCCATAACCGTTTATAAACGGTTAACCATACCTATAACCGCATACCCATTTAACCGTAACAGTTTAATACCCGTTTACCCATTTACCCTTTTTAACCGTTTATCTTCTTCCTTTTTTTTTACCATTACCCCTTTTTCACCCATCTACATGTTTTTTAACAACTTGAAAATTAAAAAAAAATTGTCATAATTTTCTTTTTTTTTGACAATTAAACACCATTATAGGGTACATTCATCATACATTTCCGTATTTTAATTTTTTTAAGTCCTTATACCATTTCAATAATTGAAATAATAGTTTATGGACGATATTTTTAACTGTTACCAATGAAGGTAAATATAATATTTGCCAAGTATTATTGGGCTACAAAAATTGTTTAGAAGACATTTCTGTCAAAGCATTTCTGTCAATTTCACGGTTACCCGTAAGGAATTTAAATTAATTTGGCGAATTCCTTGATGATGAGAATCATCATTCTTGTAGCAATGTTATTGAGAGAAGGACCGATGAATTCTTTGCTAATTTATTGGGTGCTAAGTATTATTGGATCGAGAACATGGTTTGTGTTAATTTTACATATATAAAATAAATGGGTAAACGGTTATCCGTTTATAACCACGGTTAATACTCATAACCGCCTATTTAAATTTCACGGGTAAACGATTATACCCATAACCGTTTATTTATCTAAACGGTTACCCATAACCGTAACCGTTTAATTTAAATGGGCGGGTAACCACGGTTACCCATAACCAATGGGTATTTGCCCATCCTTAATTCCAACCACAATGTGACCAAAACCCGCCAATTGAATCGTGACACAACACCCTCAATGGGTCACACCAAGGCACCACGAAACCCAAATCACCAACAAAATCTCTCAACTCACAAGCATCCCCACGAGCTACCCAAAAAACCTAACACGACTACTTTTCACCCAAGCAACAACTCCATCCATTTGGGATTTCGAAACCGAGAGGAAACTTCTCATGGAGATGCACAAAACTGGCCTTTTGGGTTGAGAATCTAGCCAATGCAGATAATCGATGTCGTTTTCATTAGTGGGAAGAGTTTTCGAAGGTTCAAAGTGAGGTATGGATGGGCCGATAGGGTAGATAGGGAAAGCAAACTCGGCTTTGAGGGCTTCAAAGACTTGCGGATCAAGCTCGTAGACTGAAGTGAACAAAAGATACTGTGCTTTCTCTGCTTGAGAAAATACTTCAAGGGCCTTGCGGACGACTTTTGGACCGTCTGTAAAAAAGATTGCGGGTAGATCTGCAATGCATGTGGCGCTGACTCCAGGAATGTATTCTACTATCTCATCTCCACGCTCTGTAATTTTAACATAATAATTTACGTCGTACAACATTATTATATTGTATATCAACCAAGAAAAAATGCTTTTTCTTCTACAAAATCACAAAATTTAAGAACATTGCACCAAGAAGCCTCGGTATGCATATAAGAAAAGATATCATGCTATATTACAGTTAAGGATTACTAAATTAACCAAATACAAATTGTTCATAAGAATGTCTGAAGCTCGCAAATGCATCAACTTCCTTATAAATTAGAGAAAGGCTTTAAGCAATTTATTCAAACTGATACAATGATTTCTGGTTACCTTACCAATTTTATGTTGTGCACTTATTAGATATAAGTGTCTCAAGTATATGAACAAATATAATATATTGTCTTCGGCTAAAGAAGAAGCTAATATACTTTTTCAAAAGGGAGACAACTGGTGGCAAACTATTATTTATCTCTTTCGGGTTCGGAGGAGGTAGGAATTGCACCCTACCCGTAACCATGATCAAGCATATTCATAACTTATAAGTTAAAGATCAAGGCACATTAAATTGATAAGATCATGGTTTTTTTTTTTTTTTGTTGAACAAACGATGTTATCTACACTGAGGGGAATGGAGTGAGCTTAGCCTCACAATGGACTTGCAATAATGTGGTTCAAATTCGCTTTTTGCGAGAATCAAACTTAAGACCTTTCACTTACAAGTGAAAAAAAATACTACTAAATTGTAGTATTAAGTAGCAAGTCTTGGTCAATTTTGAGCTTTGTCTTTTTCAGTGTAAAATTGTTAATAAAGCAAATTCATCTCAAAAGTCTCTAACATCCCAATAATACGCCACGTGCTCTATCCTTTTGGCAAGTGGCAAGCGACAAATAACCAACTTGGAAGGAAAAATATGGGTAACACTATATAGATAAAATTTGTATATTCAATTTGCAAACTAAATGATGTATCGCTAATTAAAAACAAGCACGTTAGTCAAGATTTAAGTAATAATTTAACCATTAATTTTCATATCATTTAGTTTACAAAATTTAATCTACAAAATTATTTTTCTTAGCATTGCTTGACCGAAAATAATTGGAGTGTGACAACTTACAAGACTGAGATGAGAGTCAAGATGTTTGATGAGGGATTTGGATCCTCTCCTAAGCTAATGGAGAGGATCCTCCTCATCAATCATCTTGGGCCGTTGGATTTTTATCCAACGGCTACAATCATTATAACTTTAAAAAGACCCTTCTGTTTGTAGCCGTTGGATAAAAATCCAACGATTCAGGATGATTGATGAGAATGATCCTCTCCATTAGTTCAAGAGAGGATCCAAGTCCGTAGAGCACAATATAAGACCAGCAATATTTACAATTATTTTAATTTTGTATCCTCCGTTTGGAAATTGGAAATTGGAAATAAAAAAAATTCAACCATCTAATTATCAGTTAGGTAACATATTTATGGCGCTCTGGAATATTTAGATATTCCAGCGTTGGTGGTCATTTTTAGTTACTATATTTTTATATTATAAAGAATTTGTTTAAATATTTAATAATTAAAATTTTTGAATTATAAGATACTCTAAAGTAACTCTGGAAAATATTTGTGTTTTTATAGACTTTAAAGTGGAAACCCATCTCTATATCTTTGTTGGTGTAATTACATGACTCAGATGAGAGAAAACCTTCGCGTTCAGTTTTGAAAGGAGGAAATCGTATAAGCTCCTATCCAAAATTTTCTTTTGATAGTCCCAAACCTAAAGAAACCTATTTTCTTATGATTGCAATATTCAGTTGAATATGAAATCCAATTTGAAAAATACATTAGTCAACTTTTTATTACTGCAAAAGGCTTTGATACATTTTTAAATAAAGAAATTTCTACTTATTATGTTTTTTTTTTAATTAAAAATATTTGATTAAATATTTAATAGTTGAAATTTTGGAAGGATAGGTTACTCTAAAGTAACTTTAGAAAATACTCCAATAATGATCGTGGTAAGTGTACACGGATCTAAGACATCAAGAAGGAAGTGGCCATTTTCTTTGAACAGCTCAAAGTGATGCAACAATGAGAACATCGTCGGCGACTGAGTCACCGGCTGCTCGAGCCCATCCATAAGCTGCTCAACCGGAGCTTCCAACTTGGTCCACACAGCTTCCACAAACCGCAACCGTGCTCGGAGGATATGACGTTGGGTGTGGTGGCTAATCGGATGTTGTTGGGTTTTGGGTCGGACTCGATGAACCCGTGCCACTCTTCGGTGACGACGAAGGTGATGAGGAGTTGAGGGTTTTTTGAAGATAGTAGCTTGCAGAGGTTCATCATGGGGTTGATGTGGCCTCTTCCCGGACAAGGCAAAGCCACCACGTGGCAGATTGTGATTGCCTCAACTTCCGCTGTGTCCATTTCTCCCTTGTTTGAGAGAAATTACTCCAATAATGATTGAATTTTAACGGTTTGGATTCTCGAACTTGGTGGATTAGGAAGAATGGATCCGAAGATGATCTATTTCCATTATTCTTTTTCAAAAATGTATAAAAGGAATTTTTAATTGACTTTTTTTAATAGTCATTTTCAAATTTCTCTCGTATGTCTTTGTAATGATCATGTTGTAGAAAATGCGGATCATTTTTGTTGACAAAACTAGCAGAAAATTCGATGTTAGGGTAAGCATGGGCCATGCCTTTCGAGTTTTCAACCCACGTGGGATCTAGAAGTTGACACCCAAATGTAAACTTGAAAGGTATTTTTTTTTTGTTGGAAATGTGAAAAGTAAAGTTAGTAAAACCAACGGGCCTTTGTTTGCCCTCACTAAGTTGGACTGGATTGGACTGGACTAGCTATTAGTCCAATATTGTGTTTGTTCCATGCTGGGACTAACATTAATGAGACTAAAGGGGACTAGCATGGACAAAACCCTTCACTAAGAGGTCTTAGCGAGACCCCCTAATAACCATGGGACTAGCTAAGACTATCCTCTCTTTCTCGTCCTCGTCATGCTCAACGACCACTCCCGACAGACTCCTTATCATCTCCGGCCACCTAGATCAATCATTAACTTTCCGACTCTCTTTCAGATCCATTTCACAACCAACTTTCATATAAAATATACCAAATTGAAGCTGGGAGTGACAAGATTACAATTTTACCTTAATAAAGGCTAAAATGTGGTCGAATGTGGCCGGAAAATGGCCTGGAAGTCTCGGCCTGTTTGGGCTTCTTCAAATCCATGACAGATTCGAGCATTCAAAGCTAAGATCTCGATCCAGGGATGGTGATGAATTTTTTGGCGGTGCTAACTTCATCCAATTTAACGAGGGTTGGCCAGAAAACACATCGGGAAACCTGTAACTCGTCGGGAAAATTGAAGCCACGAGGTTCCGTTCGAACAACGCATAGCTAGAGAGGGAGAGAGGACAGAGAAATAGAGACTGGAATCAATAAGGAGTTTGACCAGGAATGAGAAAGAGACATGAATTGAGAGGTCTAAGAGGAAAAAAAGAGGGAGAGGGTGGGACGATGAGAGATGAGGAAAAGAGTGGGACGGAAATGGTAGGAAAAGATGGAGAAAAAGATAAGATCATAATAAAATATTAATGATTTATATATTAAATAATATAATATTAGAATTTGTTATTATCCAGCTTCTTAGTCCAATACTGCACCAAACGCTTCACTAAGTTAGTCCAGTTTAGTCTAGTCTAAGCCAGTCCAGCTTAGTCCTTGAAGCTAATCCAGTCCGAGATAGTCCGGCGCAACAAACGCCCCCCTAAAGAATAATATTACGTAAACTAAACTTGCAAACTAAATAATGCTTCATTAATAAAAAAAAATAAGCATGTTAATCAAAACTTAATAATAATTTAATTATCAACTTTCATTTTAGTTGATTAAATTTAGTCAACAAGTGTAGTCACTTTACCATTATCCAAAACTAAAATGGATCCACCTCTTCTCCTTCTCCAGCAACCTTAGATCCCAATAGGTTGACGGAGAACAACACCATCTACCTCTCCAATGGAAACTCCAACCTCAATCTCTTCGTCAACATCGTGACGACAAGCTCCCGCAAGCCTGGGCCTACAACGTGCGGAGGACCCAACGGGTGGAGTGGAGGAAAAGGAAAATAAAATATTAAAGAGAAAATCCTTAGGGCTGATTTAGTATTGTTGTGCTTTGAAAAAAAAACTATTTATGTTGTGTTGTGAGAATAAACTCATTTTTGCTACTTCACGTTTTCAGTTGTTTTTTTTTTTCACCCAAAACTGTGAAAATAAGTTATTTTTAAGTGTTCACCAAACACCTTTTTGAGTTTATATTTTTTTGATATCCACTTTTTATAAAAGCACCTCAATACCAAACCAATACTTAGTATATCCATTCTCGGTACAATTAAATAAGAAACGCGTTTCTAAGAGCAATAGACAAACAACACCAATCCCAAATATGTAACTAGATCCTCTATGGATTTAAGGGATCTGAGCACACTAATCAATGCATTTAGGCTACTGAAATTTGATCCAACGGTTACAAACAGAGAGCCATTCTAAAAGTTATAATAATTATAGCCGTTGAATCAAATTTCAATGATCATGGTGCATTGATTAGTAGGCTCAGATCTTTTTGAATCCGAAGGGGATCCAGTTCCCCCAAATATGAATATCTTCAACACAATATCTTAAGTTTATAATATTTTTAGTACATGTAACAAAACCAAACTGCCAAAGAAATGAAATCCTCTCTCATATTGATACCTCCAGCTATAATTTGTATATAGCCATTTGTCTCGAAACGCAAGCAATCATGTCTAAGAGATACCATATTCATCAGCTTCATGGCAATTAATTATGTCCTTGTGAAATATCCTTAAGAATAGCATCAAGGTTTCTATCAGATGAGCCACCATTAGCTATTGCACCTCGACAAACCTCTTGAAGTTGTTTGGCTCTTTCCCTCAAATCCTTCCCCTCCTCGCTTTCCACATCCATAAACTTTTTCACAAGTTCTGCAATTTCCTTGCTACTCACAAGAAGTTCGACCCCCACCTTCTTCTTCACCCGGTATCCAATCCTCCAATCTTCCACAATCTGCTTACCATTGGGAATTTGACCCCCACTTTTTCACTAGTTACTCTGCTTTTATTGCCGCATAAACCGCTTCTGCATTGGGGTGCTGGAGTCGTCAAATCTATTTCTTTTTATTTCTCATCAAACGAATGCTTGGTGTACTGGCTCAAGAACAAGTTCATATCATCATTTCATCCCCTTCCATGTATTCATTTCGAAATGGTCACAGATAGTTTGTTGCAGAAGGATGCTCAAACTCTCACCTTCATCTGTTCCGGGAGGCGAGGACAACCAACATAATGCTTGGTGTACTTGCTCGAAAACAAGTTTATAGTAATGTCAAAAAATTGAGAGGGGCAAGAGGTCCCCCCAACCCCACCACCCCCCGCGCCCTTAACATTTGCCCATGGTTCGAGTTGTGGAAACAACTCTTTGGAAATCAAAGAAACAAATTTCACTTTTTTATTAGTAACATAAAGGTCATCGTTCGAGTTGTGGAAACAACTCTTTGGAAAGCAAGAATAAGGGTGTGTACGATAGACGTCCTCTGTCCCCCCATCCTCGCAAAACGGGGAGCCTTGTTGTCTTGAACCCACCCTTGTAATAGTAACAGCAAAACTACACCCTTTTAATAGTAACAGCAAAACTATGTGTACATGAATAAGTCCTCCTAGGGTTTTCAAGCTTGCAGCACCCTTGCCTAACTGACTGCTTTTTATACAGTTTGGTTGTGCCAGATCCATCCGAAGTGAAACTGGAAAAACACCTTCACATTAAACGTAATAAGAACATAGTTCTCAAAAAATTGGAATTTGGAAAGTTCCCGAATGCCAATTTTTATTAATCCCAGTCAATCAATATAATCTGGAACCAAATTGATCTCAGATTTGGTACAAACTAGGGTCCAACCAAATTGGAAACACCCTCAGATGAAACACAATTAAGTACTGCCGGTATCTTTCTATTGTGGCTATCGTTTATTGTGACAAATCTTTCTGGTAGATTTGTGCGCTTGGCGACTATGTGGTTGAGCTTGTGAGTGTCTACTAAGGGTTTAATGTTATTTGTCTGTTTTGTGCAAATTCATTCCAGATCAATTTATTGGTCACTGGAATTATGTACCCAATCACACTGTAATTGTTTGGTGTTGATTAATGAAAGGCTATGCTATCGTTTATTGATGCAAACAACAACAACAACAAAGTCTTATTCACTAAGTCGGTTAGGCTGGCAATTGAAGTACAACCCCTTAAACCGACGCCATGTATTTTCATCGACGCACCAGACAAGTCACTACAAGCTTTCACCGTCTTTTGAGAACCTGTAACAAGAAGTTTCAATGTGCTCAATGCTCATGCATAGCTCTGAGAAATGTCTCTAAGGAAGGCACTGATGTTCGTTTGAGATGATCCGCCTTCGTCAATGGCACCATGGCATATCTGCTTAAGTTCTTAGGCCCTTCTCCTCATCTCTCTCCCTTCATCATCCTCCAAATCCATAAACTTCTGCGCCAGCCCAGCAATCTCCTCTCTTGTCACCAAATGGTCCATTTTGTCCTCAGCCTTCCTCACCCTCCACCCAACTTTCCAATCCTCCACAATCATATTACTAACCATGCCATGATCCATAAGTAACGGAAAGGTCAGAAACGGGACACCAGCAAAAACACCTTCCCTAACTGAGTTCCAACCACAATGTGTCAAAAACCCATCAACACTAGAATGGCACAAAACCCTCAACTGCTCACACCAAGGGACTACCAAACCCATGTCGCCACAAGCATCTTTTAACCTATCCGTTTCCCCACGAGCCACCCAAATGAACCGAACCCCACTCATGCGCAAACCGACTGCGATCTCATCCATTTGGGCACCTGAAAAAGAAAGAAAACTTCCCATGGAGATGTACAGAACAGAGCTGCAAGGTTGAGAATCTAGCCATCTTAGATAGTCGATGCCAGCACTCGGGTGATCGTTAGATTTGACGTAGGGTATTAATGGACCAATTGTGTAAATGGGTAGTGAGAACTTTGATCTTAAAACGTTGATGACTTGGGATTCAAGCTCATAGATGGAGGGGAATAAGAGAAATTGTGCTTTAGGCACCCATGAGAAATCTTCGTGGATGTGGTGGAAAATGCTTGGGGAGATTCGATTCATGAAATGAGGCAGGTCTGCTAGTCGTGTTGAAGAAACTCCTGGGATGTAGTCCACACGTTCATTGCCCCTCTCTATAAACACACAGGAGAGCATAAAAATTAGAAAACGAAATGGAGGGCACAAAATTGTGACCCAAGTGGTGAAAAATTTTCTTAATACAAACTGAACTTTGTGGTTAAGACTTAAGCATGCTCGATCTAGTCTAAATCGAACTTTGCATCCTATTTTTGAGCAATTTAACGAATGTGTCCATCACGTGCAAGGATGAAAAGGTCATTTTAAGACGAAGTTTATTAATTTATTTTCTAAATCATGCTTGAAATGACCATTTTACCCTTCTACACACCGGTAAAACTTAAAAGCGAACAAAATTAGGTTGTTTAAGTTTGATTTGGAATGACATCAACAAGAAGTTTAAACCATAAGGGCATTGTTAACATACATTGAGATATGACCCGAAAATTAGGAGAGGCTACAATTCTTTTATTTTATTTATATACAAGCATAAGATTAGGGAGGAGTATCCCCCCACGTGACCTAATAGTATAAACCACTTGCAATTAGAATGTAGCGATTTTGACGCTCATATTTTATTAACATGTACCCATAAGAATGTACGAGGCTAAAAATGCGTGTTAACTTACTACTTAGCCCAGTGGTACTTTTCTTTTCGTATCGCTAAATATCTAGGCCTTCGACCTTCTAACTATACTTATATAGCTACAATTTCGGATCAATCTATATTGATTGACTGCCTCCATTATCTTGTTGCTAGCAAATACCACTATGCAACAAGATATTTGGAATCCTTGCAAATATAGCGTGTGTGCCAGAGTGCTCTGTTTTTGAATCATTAACCAATTTGTTTTGTAACTAATTGTTTATCTTCCATTACACTAAAATCTATTTATATATTACGTATACACACTAGTATAGGCTGGATAGCTAACTAAAATAACTAAAATCAGCACCAAAAAGGAAAGAGAGAAACAAAAAGACTTTTTAGCCAAAATGGTCCATGAGATTTGCATAACACATCACTTTGGTCCCTGAGATTGAAAATAAATAGAAATACTCATTGAGATTGTCCACTATCCATTATTTTGGTCAATCCATTAAAAACTCCGTTAAGTGTTCCAAAACTTTTAGTCGGAAGTTTGGGCAATTTTCAAAGCTTCGTAACTCAATCATTTCTTAACCAAATTTGACCCATAATATATCAAAATAAAGATAGGAAAGTGTAGAACAAGATTATACCTATTTGGAAGCCCAATGGTTGCCAAAGATGGTCGGAAAATGGCATGAAAGGTGACTGGTCTGCGAAAAAATTGGAAACTAGCTGGAAACTGGCTAACTGACCCTTTTTTGGCCAAAAAACGGCTCGAAAGTGACTGTCTTGGTCTCCAATTAACTACTTTTGAGTCATTTTCCGACCAAACCACGATGAGTTAGTTGACTAGAAAGGTACCATTCTCTTCACCCGTCAAGAAGTATGATTTTCATTTTTGAATCACTCGATTTCATTGAGTATTGAAGAAATTATGAATGTTTAAAATTTACCCAGCTTTCGGTGAGTATTCCAGTTTTCCTGCGGACCAGTCACCTTTCAGGCTATTTTTCAGCCATCTCCGGCAACCATTGGGCTTCCAAATAAGTATAATTTTATTCTGCACTTTCCTATCTTCATTTTGATATATTATGGGTCGAATTTAGTTAAAAGACGATTGAGTTACGAATTTTTGAAAATTACCCAAACTTCCGATCAAGAGCTCCAGAACACGTAACGGAATTTTTAAAGGAATGACCAAAATAATGGATGATGGACAATTTTAGGAACCATTTCTATGGATTTTCAATCTCAGAGATCAAAGTGATGTATTATGCAAATCAGGGACCATTCTGATTAAAAAGCAAAACAAAAAAAGGAAAATATTAACAACAAAGTCTTATCTCACTGAGTGGAGTCGGTTGGCAAAACTAGATGCAAACATTCCACATAGCTGAGAATGCACTTGAAGTACAACCCCTTGCACCGACACTTTGTATTTTCATTGACGCACAAGACAAATCACTACAAGTTTTGCACCGTCTTTTGAGAGCCAGCAACAACAAGATTCAGTGTGCTCAATGCTTATGCATGGCCTTGAAAAATGTCTCCAACGAAGGCATTGATGTTCGTTTGAGATGATCCGCCTTCTTCAATAGCACCATGACATATCTGTTTAAGTTCTCTGGCCCTTCTTCTCATTTCTCTCCCTTCATCGTCCTCCAAGTCCATGAACTTCTGCGCCAGCCCAACAATCTCCTCGCTTGTTACCAAATGGTCCATTTTGTCCTCAGCCTTCCTCAACCTCCACCCAACTTTCTAATCCTCCACAATCATCTTACTAACCATGCCTTGATCCATACGTAATGGAAAGGTCAGAAACGGGACACCAGCAAAAACACCTTCCCTAACTGAGTTCCAACCACAATGTGTCAAAAACCCACCAACACTAGAATGGCACAAAACCCTCAATTGTTCACACCAGGGCACTACCAAACCCATGTCGCCACAAGCATCTTTTAACCTGTCCGTTTCCCCACGGGCCACCCATATGAACCGAACCCTACTCAAGCGCAAACCGCCTGCAATCTCATCCATTTGGGCACCTGAAAATGAAAGAAAACTTCCCATGGAGATGTACAGAACAGAGCTGCAAGGTTGAGAATCTAGCCATTGTAGATAGTCGATGCCAGCACTCGGGTGATAATTAGATTTGATGTAGGGTATTAATGGACCAATTGTGTAAATGGGTAGTGAGAATATTGATCTTAAAACGTCGATGACTTGGGGTTCAAGCTCATAGATGGAGGGGAATAAGAGATATTGTGCTTTAGGCACCCATGAGAAATCTTCATGGATGTGGTGGAGAATGTTTGGGGAGATTCCACTAATGAAATGAGGCAGGTCTGCCAGTCGTGTTGAAGAAACTCCTGGGATGTAATCCACACGATCATTGCCCCTCTCTATAACACACAGGATAGCATAAAATTTAAATAACGAAATGGAGGGCACAAAATTGTGACCCATGTGGTGAAAAAGATTCTTAGTACAAACTGAACTTAATTTGTGGTTAAGCATGCTCGATCTAAACCAAATCGAACTTTCTATCCTAATTTTGAGCAATTTAACCCATGTGGACATCATGTGCAAAGATGAAAAGATCATTTTAAGCCGTATAAACTTGTTAATTTATATCTTAAAACATGCTTGAAATGAATGTTTCACCTTTTTACTAGAGGCACACACTGATAAAACTTAGCAATGGACAAAATTAGATTGTTAGGTTTGATGTGGAATGAAATTAACAAGTTTAAACCATAAGGACGTTGTTAACATCAATTGAGATACGACCCCAAAATTAAGGGAGACTATCTAGAAATCTTTTATTTTATTCACGCAAGCCTAAATTGAGAGGAGTATCGGCCACATGACTTAATGGAATGAACCACTTGCAATTAAAATGTAGCGTTTTCACACTCCCATCCCATGTAATTAATATGTACCCATAAGTGTGCACGGGACTAAAAAATGTTTGTTAACTTACAACTTAGTCTAGTTGTATTTCTCCTTTCATATATCGCCAGATATTCAGGCTTTCGACCTTCTAACTGTATATATACCTACAATTTATATATATTACGCAAACGATAGTACTATTCGCACATCCTTTTTACCTCCACACTCATTGTGAATTTAATCATTGATCTTCTTTAATTCATTTCATCTGACAATCGAAAATTAAGAAAGGTGTATGAATAATAAAATTAAGTGTACAAATAACATATATACTAGTAAGGTTGTATGCTAACTAAAATCAGCATCTGAAAACGAAAGGAAGAAACAAAAAAAAGAAAACTAATGAAAAGAGTTTGAAAATTTTGAGTTTTAACGATAATGACAAAATAAAGGGTAAAATGAATAATACCAGGATTGACTTTTTAATATGAAAATATGATTTTTTGTTAAAATGAATAGTACCGCAAATTTCATTAAAACTCCCAACAAAAAAAAAAAAAAAAGCAAACATCGAAGGGAAGAAACAAAAGTATGAAACATTCTTCAGAACAATCAAATATGTCGTCCAAAATAGAAGTCTAAGTGACAAAGACACGTTCATAAAAAATATAGTGACAAAGGCACCAACCTAACAAGTCAACCGGGAAGTGCCCGTTTTCTGCTAAAAGATGAAAATGTTGGAAGACGGAGAAAAAGGACGCCGGCATCGGCCAAAACGACGCCGCCGGAATACTCCTCCGGTTCCCGACACGGACTGCCCAAGGCAGGAAAGTGTCGGCCACGATCAGGCTCGGCGGAGGCTCGAGGAGATCCATGAGCCGCTCGAATGGGGCCTCCATCTTGGTCATGATCGCTTCGATGAAGCAGTACATGTCGGCGGCGCGGACCAGCTCCGACGGGACAACGTTGGGAATCGTGGCGAGTCGGATGTTGTCCTGGGTGACTTCGGATCCGATGAAACCGAACCACTCCTCCGTGACGACGAAGGTGATGAGGATGTCAGTCTTTTGTGAAGTCAGTAGCTTGCAGAGGGTCATCATCGGGTTGATGTGGCCCCGACCGGGATACGGCATGGCCACCACGTGGCAGACAGGGGATCTCTGGTCTCTGTTGGAGATCATGTCTGGGTTTAAGAAGAAGACGACGTAACTCTGTAGTTATAACTTATAAGTGGTTATAGAGGTAGATACATACAGAGGAGAAAGAAGGCAATTATATCTGAAATTAAGTTTTCGTTGTTGGCTTGGCTTGCTTGATTTGATCAAAATACTCTCTTTTTAATGAAAGCTTGCATTGATAGCAAAGATAGTACAAAGAAAAATGCTACGGATTTTCTCAAAAGTGAGATTTTTCATGACACTTAATACATTTTGTATAATATTTTATAATGTTAGCATGAGAATTAACGTCAAACTGTAAGATGATAAAGAGTACATAAAGAGTCTTATTTTTTAGGGAGTTCCTTTAATATTTCTCTAGTGCAAAAGGCAAACACAAAGGTCACCTCCATTACGATTAATGAACATCCTCCAAGATCACATCGGCTACAAAGTCGGGAGGTACATCTAACCAAAGACAAGGACTAACAGCTCCAAGGGCATAGCGGGCTAGACGATGGCAACACCATTGGCTTGACGATTGACATGTGTATAAGAAGTCGCAGCGATCCTCCGAGCGAGGTCTTTGGAATCTTCAATAATACGGCCAATTGGAGACGTATTAATGGAAGAATCCTTCAGTGCCAAGATGATCTTAAGCGAATCGCTTGTCATGGAACAAAGACGATTATAAGTATTTTCTCAATAAATCGTTAATTTCTTTGTTTTGTATGAATAATTAAATAATTTTATATCAATTATTTTATTAAATTATGATAAAGAGAATAAACACTTTCAATTATGATGCTCATATTACGAAAGATGTTGCATTAATGAGGAAGGAGAACTTTCCTCTTTACTAAGAATGAGCTCTTCAATAAGAATGAGAAATAGTATACTATCCTTCCTAATATTACTTAGAACGTTAAAAAACTTCTTTGTTCAATTATCTATAGCATGTCAAGTTCATTTTTTTTCTTTGTTAGATAGTGTAGATGTTATACTGCGAAACTTTTCAAACTCTCTTAAAATCCTAGAAAATTTCAATTGAATATATCGTCTATTAAACGTATGATTCATGTTCACACAGTAAATACTGAGTCAGGTATGAACACTTAAGGCGAACAAGTGCATGGGCAGATCCATGTAGAAACCAATGGTTTTGGACGCTCTTAAGGTTGGAAAAATGCTAGTGAAGGTCCTCTATGGACTCTTTAGATGTCTTAGTATGAAATTTTTTTGTGTAAACCATTTAATGAAATGCATGTTTGGCATATCTCGATACCACTCTGCAGGACTCATTGACATCTCTCGACAAGATGCATCACTCCGCATAGAGTGTTGACAACACTTGGTAGATCTCAACATCCACGTAGCATGCCTCAACGAAGAACGATAGGCACACCAAGTGCTCCATGAAATGTCAATGTGAAAAAGAAAAAAAAACCTAACAAAAATCTGCACGTTGTGTGCTATCTTTGTTAAAAAAAGGAGGATCTTTACACTGAACTCTCGAAGTTAGAATTATAAATCTGCCACTGAACAAGTGACTACAAGTTTTAAACACTTCCATAAGAAATATCAACAAAAAATTGAGTTTTATTTGATGGAAAAGGAATTAAGAGCACACATTGGAAGGAAGCTTATTTAGATTCTACACTATTTTACATACAAGATACAAGGCTAATTTGCATACTGAACGTCCAAGCCCATGTAGATATATACCACGCACTGCCGTGTTAAATGGATCATGGATGAGGAACTTGTGTCTCCATTTGAAGATTGCAGGTAGCTTTGCCAAGATCCCTGATAAAATCATCAAGATTTGTATCAGATGAACCTCCTTTCGCAATTGCTCGGTGACACAAATCTCCGAGCTCTTTCGCTTTTCTCCTCATTTTAATCCCATCACTGCTTTCAGGGTCCATAAATCTCTTCACAAGCTCAGCAACCTCTTCCCTTGTCATCAACCTTTCATCATGTACCTCTGATTTAACCCTCTTGCCAATCTTCCATCCGTCAACTATTTGCCTGCTGTTCGGAATTTGGTCGAGAAAAAGAGGAAAAGTAAGCATTGGGACACTGGCAAAAACAGCTTCTAAAGTCGAATTCCATCCACAATGTGACCAAAAACCACCCACAGAAGAATGGCACAACACTTTCAGTTGCTCACACCATGGCACCACCAACCCCATACCATCACTACCACTGCAGCTCTCACTCAATCGAGCCGCCTCCCCCCGCGCAACCCACAAGAACCGAACCCCGCTACGTTTCAGCCCGGCTGCGATTTCATCCATCTGCATGTTTGAAACAGAAAGAAAACTCCCCAATGAGATGTACAAGACAGAGGCTTTTGGTTGGGAATCAAGCCATTTCATATAGTCAATGCCATTGTCACCAACTGACACACAGGAATTCTTTCCAAGCTCCAAGTAAGGTATGGCAGGACCAATTGGGTACACAGGGAATGGGAATTCCGCCTGTAAAGAGTGGAAGATTTCGGGTTCAAGCTCATGAAATGAAGTGAACAGAAGACACTGAGCTTTTGGAACCCATGAAATGCATTCCAGAGCAAGCTTCATGACTTTCGGGTCGGTTCTTTGAAACACTTCTCCCAGGTCTGCTAAATCAGATGAAGAAATCCCTGGAATTTGGGCTCCAGAATCTATCACATATAAACAGAAAATCCAATTTCCATATTAATTTCAATTTGTGTTATATAAATATATATGCAAAATATTTACTTACCAAAACATTCAAGTGGGATGTCCTTGTTTTGTGAGAAAATATTGAAACGGTGCAGCATTGACAAGAAAGTGGCTGGCATAGTCCAGAGCAAGGCCACCGGAATATTCCTCCGAATCCCAACCCCGACTCCCCACCGGACCTCTATATCAGCAATGACGGCTGTGGCCGGCGGGTCGAGCTGGCTGAGGAGGAGCTCGAAGGGAGCTTCCATCTTGGTCATGACAGCTTCGTAGAAGCCAGGGAAGTCGGTGGCTTTTAGCCGCTCGGCGGGGATGACGTTTGGGATGGTGGAGAATCGGATGTTGTCGGGTTTTGGGTCGAAGCCGATGAAGCTCAGCCACTCTTCGGTGATGATGAAGGTGACAAGGAGTTGAGGGTTTTTGGAAGCTAGTAACTTGCAGAGGTTCATCATGGGGTTGATGTGGCCTCGGCCGGGGAACGGCATCGCCGCCACATGGCCGACGGTAGTTGAGTCAACGTTGAAGTGATGCATTAGATGTTCTACTTTGATACTTTGATACTTTGAAAAAGAGAATGAGCTTATGGCTTATGGCTTTAAGAAGAGAAACTTGGCAATATTTTAAGACTCCATTAAGCACTCATAAATAATATAATATAACCTATATGTTAACCTATACGACAATGAGACAGGATTTCACTCAGGAAAATGATAGGTAGGCCGAATATTTAAATTAAATTTTATAAATTATATGACGTGATTGTTGATGATTGGATTATCACTTAAATATTCATTTATGTGCTCATTTTCACTTAGTGATACATAATTTACAAATTTGGTCTAAAATGTTAATCCACCTAGCATTACTCTTTCACTTAACATGCACTTATATTGTTATATATTCTAATTTATCATGCAATAAAGTGAGTATTGATCTTGAACTAAAAATTCGTGAGTTAATGTCTCTAAACTTGTTATAATGCATAGCAATGCTCCTTTTTGATTAACTCCATTAGAACTTTCATCCAAAACAAAGGGTTTAAAGAGAAAAAAAAAATAGATGAGAGTTCTAAGAGAGTTCGCCAAAAGTATAATTGCTCGAAATCATAACAAATTCAAGTACGATTACTCACGGATTTTTAGTTCAGAAAGCAAAGCTCCAATTACAAATTCATAGACAAATACTCACGCATTTTTTGTTCAGAAATCTAAGCTCTAATTAGACCAAAGATCAAAGACGATTGCTCCAATTAACTTAAAAATAAGTCATATTATCATGCATTTCAAGCTTAAAATTTCTTATATAAGTAGTGTCATTCTCGTCGCTTGAAAGTTCTTGGAGTTTAAATTTCTCGTATATGAACAATATATGAACTTAAAACGCGATCATATTATCATGAAATTAAAATTTTTCATATAAAAGTGCGAAATTAGCTTAAAAAGTTGAGCATCAAAGTTGTTTCTCGTCTGTGAGGCATTTTATCATTCATCTTGTGTCCACTCTCAAAAGTGTAATTTTAACCAGCCATATTCAACCTAAACAGAAAACAAACATACCTAACAAATTCAGCTCCCTATTCCGGAAGAGGAGATGAAAACACGATGCCGATGGAGTCGAAAGAGAAGCCACCGGAATATCTCTCCGGCGGCCGGCGGGAACCGCCCAAAGAAGCTCGATGTCGGCTATAATGGTGGCCACTGGAGGCTGAATTTGATCGAGTAATCGTTCAAACGGAGCTCCCATCTTTGTCATTACGGCGTCCTAGAAAGCGGGATAGTTAGCCCCGCGGACTAGCTCGGACGGAAGGACGTTGGGGATGGTGCTGAAGCGGATGTTATCGGGTTTCGGGTCGGGTCCTATGAATCCAAGCCACTCTTCGGTGACGACGACGGTGATTAGAATGTCGGTTTTCTTTGCGGCTAGTAATTTGCAGAGGTTGATCATGGGGTTGACGTGGCCTCTGCCGGGATACGGCATCGCCACCACATGGCAGACTTTGGAGGTGGCGTCCATTTGTCCTGAGGTGGTGCTCACCACGACACCACCTTTTATAAATGCTTTTAACCGAATTTTTTTTGGGGAAATTAGGTAGAATTTATATTTTAATAAAGATAATGTTATTCACACACTATATTTTACTATTTACTCTCTCAATCACCGTAAGATTGAATTAATTGAAGAAAAAAAATCAATAACAAAAGATTAAGAAAGATACATGAGAGGTAAACATAGGTGTATCAATAACATTTTCTTTTAATAAAACTTCAACCAAATTCTAAATCTTTTTTTCTTTTTTGAGTTTGTGCACTCATTTTTCACTAGTTATTTGAAGAGGGTTTTGATGGTTTTTAATTAGAATGATCATGTCACTCCATTCGAGCGTTATAAAAATAAGCCTAGGCGGCTGCTTTGGTGTTGGGCGGAGACTAACAGCTGCGATTAAGTTGTAATCGGAAGTAAAATCGGAGAAAGTATTAGACGGACATTGGGCGGGATTAGGGGGGTCTAGGCAAAGTTATGTAGGTCTGTATGGGGCTAGACGGGGCTGGGCGGAGTTTAGTCGGCCGTATCTAAAAACGCTGGAACCAGGAAAAATTTCGAGTCTGGAAAAATTGTGTTACAGAGTCACGAGGAAGAAGAAGATGACTCGTTTCGTTCCACGTTCTTTTATTTCTTCTTTTTTTTTTATCAAGGTTCTTTTGTTTCTTTTCTCATCCAAATCAATCATCATTTTTGGGTTTTTACATATTTTTGTATTGTTTTACTATTCCTTTTCCTTATAAGACCATTTATATTAAAAACCCTAACATGACATATATATTATTTAAAAAAGCATATTATTTATATAATAAATTTAATTTTATATTAAATTAACATAAATTTGCCTAGGTCCCGCCTAGCCACCTAGGCGCTAAGCCCCTTCTCGCTGCCCAACTAGCACCTAGCGTCTTTTAGAATTCGTTAATATATGTCCAATTTACACTCGGCGCTCCTCAATGTCTCCAAAGTAAATTTTTTAACTCTTTTGATAGTCTTCCTGCTTCCTTCTCAAAACAGTAGCCTTTAAGTTCTACTCTTATCGCTACTCAGTATTACGGTCTAGTGATATTCCTCTTTACTTGTAAGTCAGAGGTCTTAAGTTCGAATCTCGTGGATGACAAATTCGATACCAAATTAAGTCACTTATTGTGTGACTTAGCCCAACTTTTCATTCTCTTAATGTAAAATATATCGTTGTATTAAAAAGAAAAAAAAGTTCTATTCTTATCATATTAAAATGTTTCATCAAATAGTTCTGTTCTTATCATATTAAAATATTTCATCAAATTACTATGCATTTTTTTAAGATTAAAAAAGGATTCAAGCCATGAATGACGAATGAGCACTTTTTTGTATGAGAACTAAAAGGTATTGTAGCCTATGACACTCCATACGGACTTGGGCAGCACCCACGATTGGGGTATTGGCCATTTATCTGAAGTGAAAATTTAGTACTACTAGAAACACAAGCAGCGTAGAAAACTATTTCATGTATAACAAAAATTAAATACATGTGGTACAATTTGAAAGGAATAGTTCGCTCACGTAGTTAAGTTTTGGGTATACTAAATGTTCAATTTATACAGGCACTCCTCAACGTTTCTAAAGTAAAGATGTTTAACCCTTTCTTTGATCCTCTAGCTTCATTCTCCGAAGGATTGCCTTTAAGATTCTAGATTTTCTTATCAAATTAAAAAATGTCATCAAATTATACTTTTCTAATGAGGATTTAAAAAGGATTAAAGTCATGAATGAAGAATAAGCACTCATTTGAAAGGAATAGTTTGCTCACGTGGTTATATTTAGGGTATTCTATCACTATATTTAATTGAAAAATCCACTAGGGATAAAATGTGATTTCAATTTTTAACCAAATAATAGAATTTATTTGTTCGTGGATTAATTTCACTTCCACGACATGTACAAACCTAGTTTGTGTTACATGTATTTGTACAAATTTATTGTTTTTTCGATGCATTTTTTTTATAGGAAATAAAACATTCAAGAGTAAAACCTTTAATACATCTGTTTTGAGTACAATAAAAAAAGAAAGCGTTTCTAATAGCAGTGGCTAAACACTTATTCTAAATATGAATAACATGAATAGAATATCTTGAGTTTATAATAGCGTTAGCAAAGAAATTCAACTCTTGATAGACATTCACCCAAGATATTTCTTATTACATATATCACAACCAAACTGCAAAAAGAAAATAAACTCCTCACTCTTATTGATACCTCCAGTTATAATTTTGTATATAACAATTGTTTTGAAACGCAAGCAAGCATGTGTAACAGCTACCACATTCATCAGCTTAATGGCAATTAATTATGTCCTTGTGAAATATCCTTAAGAAAAGCATCAAGGTTGGTATCGGATGAGCCACCATTAGCAATTGCACCTCGACAAACCTCTTGAAGTTGTTTAACTCTTTCCCTCAAATCCTTCCCCTCCTCACTTTCCACATCCATGAACTTCTTCACAAGATCTGCAATTTCCTCGCTACTCACAACAAGTTCGACCCCCGCCTTCTTCTTCACCCGGTATCCAATCCTCCAATCTTCCACAATCTGCTTACCGTTAGGAATTTGATCCCAAATAATAGGGAAAGTAAGAATTGGAAGACCAGCATAAACAGCTTCCAAAGTTGAATTCCAGCCACAATGTGACCAAAACCCGCCAATCGAATCGTGACACAAAACCCTCAATTGGTCACACCAAGGCACCACAAAACCCAAATCACCAACACAATCTCTCAACTCACAAGTATCTCCACGAGCCACCCAAAAAGCCCTAACACCACTACTTTTCACCCCAGCAACAATTTCATCCATTTGGGATTTCGAAACTGAGAGGAAACTTCCCATGGAGATGTACATAACAGACTTTTTGGGTTGAGAATCTAGCCAATGCAGATAATCGATGTCGTTTTGATTAGTGGTAAGTGTTTTTGAAAGTTCAAAGTGAGGTATGCTTGGGCCAATAGGGTAGATAGGGAAAGCAAACTTGGCTTTCAAGGCTTCAAAGGCTTGCGGATCAAGCTCATAGACTGAACTGAACAAAAGATACTGTGCTTCTACTACCTGAGAAACTGCTTCAAGGAGCTTCTGGAGGGCTTTTGGATCGTCTACAAAAAACTTTGCGGGTAGATCTGCAATGCATGTGGTGCTGACTCCAGGAATGTATTCTATTATCTTATCTCCATGCTCTGTAATTTTCACATTACATTGATTATAAAATTTTACGTTGTACAACATTATTATATTGTATATCAAGCAAGAAAAATTGCTTCTTCTTTTGACAAAAACATAAAATTGCACCAAGAATACTTGTTGTAAACTTATGAAAGATTTTTTATTGTGCCGGGAACACGGTCTGGTACATGAAATGTCATAATATTAGAAGTTGGTATTTTTTTGTTCAAGTATCCAACCAGATATTATAATACTTAGTGTACCTGGCCGCGTTTCCAATACACAAAAATTCTCCTCGGGTGGATCCAAAAAGAGCATACATATAGTAAATGATATCATGCTATGTTACAGTTGAAAATTACTAAATTAACCAAATACAAAATTTTCGTAAGAATGTGTAAAGCTCGAAAATGCATCAGCTTCTTTATAAATTAGAGAAAGGCTTTATGCAATTATTTCTGGTTACCAATTTTATGTTGTGCACTTATTAGACAACAAGTGTCTTAAGAAGTATATGAATAAATATATTATAGTGTCTGAGGCTAAAGAAGAATCTAATGTGTATTATACCGTATTGTAGAGACAAATTAAAGACCAAGGCATACCATATTGTAGAGACAAATTAAGGACCAAGGCATATTAAATTGATAAGGTCATGGTAAAATTCATTATAAATTTAGCTGAACTGGTGTCATGGTTCAATTACTATACTATTAATAATGTTAATGTTAGAAATCTCTATAAACATTAAGTTTAATATTTTTCTGCTGCAGTGTTATCAAGGGTGAATAAAAGCCCGGACCAACAAACTTATTCGTGTTTGACTATGTTGCTTAACTCCGAGTCTAATTACTCAAGATTGGCGAGTTAAAGTTATATTACACGAAAAAGAAGCAAAGGAAGAAATTTTTTAAGTAATTTACTCTAACGTGATTAAAGACTTGAGTGAAATAAAGTTAGAAAAGCATCTCTTAAGGCATCTAAGTCATTCTAGAGGTAAGTGGTGCATTCTGCCCTACATCCAGCTTTTCAGTTAAGCATTCGAAAGTTTGACTAGAGGTGTACAATATGGTTCAGAACTCAGGAATATCAAATGTTTTAGAGACAAACAAGTAGGACTAGCCGGACCTGGTTAGCTCCAAATCAACAAGCAATTTGAAGGTCATTTCGATTCACATTCCATAAGGGTCATTCTGGAAGGATTCGCTCATGGTCCGTTGTGTTATCCATACTCAAGTGGAGCACATTTTGGAAGCATAGTTGGGGCATTTGTGGGACCATGATTTTCTACGTTCATGACACATGACACTCAGGATGGTTAGACTGACCGAAAATCTCTCAAAGTGAGATGGGAGCAGCTACATGGGTATTCCAAATCGGACTACCACATGCTATGGTAGTCGAGGACGACTCCATTAGCTCTAAGCCCGTTGAAGATATTGCTTGTCTAGCAAGTAAAGAAAACCCTAATTCGTGTAAAATTAGGATATCTTGAGATTAGACAACATAATTATAATCTTAGAAGAATTGGATATCTTACCCTAGACTCACGTGGTTAAAAGTATTTACCCAAGTCGGGTTTTCAAATCCCCCTCCTCTAAAAAGTAAGATTGAGAAGTATATAGGCCCTTCCAACTTGTTTTCTTTTTTTAGGTGGTGTTGTTGGTTGTCACGCATTTTCTCACATCCAAATCTGTCCATTTCATATGTTTTTTTTGTAGGATAATATAAATGATTATGATCATAATATTCATGTAAATTCAATCAATTAGATAATACCCAAATGCATCAAACAAATATATCAATAAATAAAGCAGTAAAAAGGAAAAGGTAAAGAATGATCTGACCTGTGATATCAAGAGAGGCGTGTTGTCATTGTCCTAAAGCCGTAGATGCCTCCCTACATGCCGGTTATAACGGCTATTTACAACTCTAAGACACAACCCTTGAATCTCACAGAGTGTCTAATCCATAAGCACAATTACGGTAGACGACATGCCAAGTAGTGACCAATTGCCCATTGATGATCAAGATGAATAGGAAGATAATAAGGATTATATATGAATATTGTAGTAGGGAGAGAAGGAAGACATTTGAATATATTATTAACATTTGAGGAGTTCCCCATTTATAAAAGGGTTTTTAGAAAAAAGCCCTTGAAACTCCTATTTTTCAAACAAAAACCCACATAATATTAAACATCCAAATAAAACCTAAATTTCAAATAGAGTACCATGTAGACAAATATGTAACCAATTATTATAACATATTTACAACTTATGCCACAAAACTCTAATTATGTCAATAAATATTATTACTCACCCTAATTATGATTAGCAATTAACTCCATATGGAAATTTTACCTTTCTTGTATGATAAATATTAGGAATATATATATATGTATATATATATATATATATGTGTATATATTAATTTAGCCATGTTCATAAACAATTATGGGCACATTTTTCGTTTGAAAAAAAAAAAATCTTTTGTACAATTAGTTATTTTGCATCAAACAGTAATATTGTTTTATAAAAACAATAAAGAACCAATTAATATTCTTTTATGTTGTAGGTAAATTATTCTACCTAGATTATTAAATACATTAGGCATTTTTTGTTTGTTATCATATATACTTGTTAAAAATAATGTCACATCCTGGTCCGGGCCGGTGTACATCTCGATTCGGAGTCCTAGTGGACAATCCGGGTCAGGATGTGTCAAATAATTTATCTATATTTATATGTAAAATATAAGTAAATTAATTTTGAATCAAATAGCATTTATTTTGTAGGTAAATTAAAACAGCAGTTCCATTATTTTGGTAAAGTTAAACAGTGCCTAAATTATTTCATAAAAATTAAACCAAGACAAATTATCTCCATTAAAATAAAATAGTACATATTCGACAAAATAAATAAATAAAACAGTAGATACATTATTTTCTTATAAGATTAAACAATAGGTAAATTATATTGTAGGTACATTATGTTTGTAATATAAAAAAAGAAATTGAAATTCATAAACAAAAAGTAGTAGATATATTATTTTTTAATCAATTTTTCTTTATTTGTAGGTGAATTATTTTCATGCACATGTTGGGCACATTTTACTACTAATATATATATATATATGTGTGCAATAATTTACTTATATTATTATATAAAATATAGATAAATTTATTTTGAATCAAATAACATTTTTTATTTTATAAGTTTTTTTTTTTTTTTTTTTTTTTTGAGTTGAAACGATAGAGGGTATCCTGGAGTAAATTATTTTGCATGTATCATTACATATACAAGGAAAATTTATTACTAATACACATGTCCAAAATAATTTACCTATATTTTTAAAATATAGGTAAATTATTTTATAGTGCTCTTTCAAATTTTCATTTGGTAAGAATATGATAAGATTAAATTAAAGTTGTTTAATTTTATGCAAATTTGAAAAACAATTACGAAATCTTAAGGAAAGTATAACACTATTAGTTCTTTTTTGCCTTAACATAAAATTTGTTTTGATATATTAATGCAATGATTTTAAACATTAATACATTTCTTTTCATTAAATTCTCCCTTCAAATCTGCATAGAATTAAATGTCTACATCAAAACTGTAATTAGGGGTATTTGAGGCATCTGAAAAATGCAAAATGTGTAAAGGCAAACAAAATTAATGAATTTACTTATGTGGAGCCTAGTCATTGGGTTTTATTCAGATAAAAAGACTATGTCGGGTTTTATGTAAAGAAACTTGAGTTTCAGAGGCTAAAGTCATATTTTCAGTTTATAAAACTCTATATAACCTTTGGTAAAAGACATGACTTCTCTAATTAATATGACTCTTCATATTTATTATTTAAAATAATAATAAATAAAGTTTTGAATCTTTAATAAAATAAAGTAAATAACCAACAATCCCCCACAAGATTCAAAACTCCACAAAAATGTAGAAGACATAAACATATAGATACTAATGGAAGAAATTTGGGCAACTTGTATACCATGCAATGGGTATAGGTGTCTTTTGGAACCTAACTTAGAGTTAACAACCTTCAACTGAAGGAATCATAGTGAACTATGTCTTGAACTAGACTCCTTTTGACTAGAATACTAAATGTAACACACATGGTATTGATAAAAAACTTGGCGCGGGTTACCGCTATTTATGGACATGCGCTTAATCTTGATTCTCATGAGAGTTATTAGAGAACAGCCCAATCCTCACAGTTGCGGCCTCACAACTACTCTCACTTAGGTGAGTTCTCCAAGAGTGCATGTGACATGTATCCTGCGGGAGATTGCCCGCCTTGAAACTCATTCAGGGTTAATACCCTTTCCTAACGTCACATAAAATTGCACTAATGTCATAGGGATGAGGAGAAGAATATCTCATGGATATCTTCATTATAATATGAGTGCTATAATGAGTCACGCAATATGGATTGTTTCTACCACATTGAACTTCTTTCATGGGATCTCCAATCACAGAAGTTGGGTTTCTTCCTTAGGTGACTCCCTTACGGGTTTAAGCACATCACCCTCGACAATTTTGCATTTAGCCTTCCCCGGGCATGTAGATAAATGACTAACAAGTCATTTTGTTAATTATGATTGCCTTCACAAGGCATGTATAAGTTTTCTGGTCATATATTTGCTCGTCAGTGCTCTTAAACCTGCATGTTATAACTAACTGCAAGCTAAAAACATTTTAGTCATAATTTCACGTATAAATTGTTTAAGGTGCATAATCATTCATAGCTTCACTAGGATAAACATGGGTACGAGCAATGAAACATACCCCACATTATGGTGCATATCAGAAAATTCATTTCATGAGAATCTCAAATCAATTTCATTATATATAAGATATAAAAAATAAGAGTAATTATACGTATATTGAAGAAAAGTTTAATGTTATTTGTTTGTTCTCAAAGAGTAAATTACATGTCTTACAATGAAGACAAAATATTAATATGTTCTTGTGACTTTATTCTCACTGTGATACCAAAGCTCAACAAAGCAAAACTCAAACAACATATAATTCACAATTTGTAACATCTGATTAAGAGATGGAAAAATAAAACCCAAATATACTTTCCCACGATTTTTTTTTTTTTTTTTTTCAAAAGTATAAACCAAGATGATCAACAAATATATTGTTTTGACCAAATCCCATAGTAACACGGCACCGACTCTTATATACGCTTATGATTTTATTTTATCATCAAATGCATTGAAAGAACTAAGGCATACAAAGTCAGCAGTCCATCCTAAATTACACTTCTCTATAGTCAATATATAATCATTCATATTTATAATAATTGACAATATTAGTAACATAAAAAAAATTAATAGTGCAAGTAAAACTTCTGAAAATACATACTGCAAATCTGTTTGCAGGTTACTATATAT
The DNA here is from genome assembly GCF_963583255.1 of Pyrus communis. Classification (NCBI taxonomy): domain Eukaryota; kingdom Viridiplantae; phylum Streptophyta; class Magnoliopsida; order Rosales; family Rosaceae; genus Pyrus; species Pyrus communis. The sequence continues at coordinate 23,772,482 of NC_084810.1, read as the reverse complement.
GAGGATGATGATATAATACACAATGAATGAATTTTAAGACATAGCAAGGTGTCTAACATAGAAATCAAAGAGCCATGAAAACTCAATGAATTCATATTCTATGATTTAGTTTACCACCCAATTAAAACAACTTTTATTTATAGCGTTTAAGTCATACTGTATTTCTTTTATACAATTTTTGACAGATTGTGTCTAAATTTTTTTTTTTTTTAACTGCAACCATGCAAATTTTCGAAAATCATGATCAGAGGCAAGTGTCTAATATCAAAGAGATGCGATATAACTGCATTTCCAAGTTGTGTACCATGTAAAGATGCAATCAAACAATAATACCGGCTCCTTTCGGTCAAATTAAATATTACCAAACAGTTTGTTGGAAAATCAAATCAAAACAGGTTGTTAATGGTTAAAGCAAGCTGTTAGTTTCTTTCCAGGTTGTTTCCAGCAACTACAAAGATCATTGCTCCCTCCATCTGTTAGCCGAAAGCTGATTACAAGACAGCAGTGTGCTGCCATGTGATGTATTAGCCGAAAGAGTGTTGATTGCAAGCTGGAAAGATAGCTGCATATGTGTGCTAGACTGTCCAAAGTTCCTGCATGTGTTTTAAAGGGTGTAAAGATGTTAAACACCCCATTCATTGCATGTGTTGTTGCATTGTTTATTAATTTCTGTTTTGTATAAATAGGCCATCTTGCTAAGCTTTAGAGCATCCCATCCGAATCCCATTTCCCATTCATTTAATTTCAGCTTGTAAGCTATTGAGTTTGTAAACTCTCTTTTCATATATCTAAGTGCAAGTGTTTTACCAAAGCTTGTTGCTTCCCTCCTTTCTCTATTTCTCTATTTCTCTATTTCTTTCCTTGTCCAATTTTATTGAGAGTGAAAGTGAGAGGTGTGATAGAGTTTGTAAACTTATCACCCACATATTTTGGTATTGAGTCAGCAAACTCTTGTGAATACCAACAATTGGTATCAGAGCCAGAATACCATTCTGGCAGGTGCAGCAATTATGGCGTCCAACTTAGTGCAACTCCAAGTTCCCACATTGAAGAAAGAAAATTATGAAAGATGGTGCATCCAATTCAAAGCATTGTTTGGATCACAGGAGCTATGGGAAGTTGTCAGTAGTGGGTATGTTGTACCCACTGCCGAGCAAGAAGCCGTATATACTGCGGATCAAAGGAACACTCTCAAGGACTTATGAAAGAAGGACCAAAAGGCGCTGTATCTTCTATACCAGGGTTTGGAAGATTCAACGTTCGAGAAGGTTGCAGAAGCAACAACGAGCAAGCAAGTATGAGATACAATCAGTACAATCTACAAAGGAGTAGATCGAGTCAAGAAAGTGAGATTACAGTCACTTCGAGCAGATTTTGAAACTGCTCACATGAATGAAAAAGAGAGCATCTCCGACTATCACACAAGGCTCATTGCGATAGTAAATCAGATGAGGAGAAATGGCGAGAAACTCGATGAAGTACGAGTTGTGGAGAAAATCCTTCGGTCACTCACATGCAACTTTGAGCATGTGGTGACTGCCATTGAGGAATCGAAGGATTTGGAGACAATGAGCACAGAGGAATTGCTAGGATCCCTCCTAGTTCACGAGCAACGCATTCAGAAGAATGCAAGCCCCACAACGCTAGAGCAAGCTTTGGAGTCAAAGTTGAATATTGACAAACCAAATGGAGGTCGTGGGCAGTGGAACTCACGTCGTGGGAGTTCATCCAACCGTAGCCGAGGACGAGCCCGAGGAAGAGGTCGAGGCTATGCACAAAATCAAGGTCAGTCTCAGGAGTGGAGATCTACTCGAGGAAAGACGCATATCCAGTGTCACAACTGTAAGCAATATGGACATTATGCCAATGAATGTTCACATAAAAATGGTGAGCATGTCAACATGGCAGAATCAAGTGGAAATACTGATGAAGAACTTACAGTCTTGCTAGCACACCATGATTCTAGTAGCCAACAAGATGTTTGGTATTTGGACTCTGGTGCAAGCAATCACATGTGTGGAAAGAAGGAGTTTTTTGCCGAACTCAAAGATGGGGCCTATGGATCTGTAAGTCTTGATGACTCCTCAAAGTTGCCAGTTGAAGGCAAAGGGAAGATCAAGATCATCCAGAAGGATGGTAGAGAAGAATACATCTCCGATACCTACTACATACCAGGTATGAAGAGCAACATTATGAGCATTGGTCAACTGTTCCAGAAAGGGTACATTATACATATGGAGAACATGCTTCTCACTCTCAGGAATGCAAGGAGAAAGCTTATTGCACGTGTTCGAATGTCAAAGAACCGGATGTTTCCGTTGAATTTGAACACAAAGATTGGAAGCTGCAACATCGGTGTAATGGAAGATGAGTCATGGAAATGGCATCTTCGATTTGGCCATCTTCATTTCAATGGCCTAAAGTTGCTGTCAAGTGGAGGAATGGTTCGTGGTCTACCCCAAATTGAAGCCACACGCCAAGTATGTGAAGGTTGTGTGCTTGGCAAGCAAGCACGACTATCGTTCCCTGTTGGTGATACATGGAGAGCAAAGGCACCACTGCAGTTGGTGCACACAGATATATATGGTCCATTGGATCCCATGTCTTATGGAGGTAATATGTATTTTATTACCTTCATTGATGATTTCAGTAGAAAGACTTGGGTCTATTTTCTCAAGGAGAAGTCAGCTGCCCTAAAAATTTTCAAGGAGTTCAAGGCACTCACAGAGGCTGAAAGTAACCACAAACTTGTGGCTGTGAGATCAGATAGAGGTGGAGAGTACACCTCCAATGTTTTCCAAGCATACTGCAAGGAGCAAGGAATTAGGCATCAACTTACTGCTGCCTATACCCCACAGCAAAATGGGATAGCCGAAAGAAAGAATCGAACCATCCTTGACATGACAAGGTCCATGCTTAAGGAGAAGAATTTGCCAAAAGAGTTATGGGCAGAAGCTGTAGCTTGTTCGATTTATTTGTTGAATCGATGTCCAACAAAGAGTGTCAAGAGGATGACACCACAAGAGGCTTGGAGTGGATACAAGCCGAATGTTACACACCTAAGAATTTTTGGGTGTGTTGCATATGCTCAAGTTCCAGAAGCCAAGAGGAGGAAACTTGATGATAGAGGTGAGAAGTATGTGTTTGTGGGTTATAGTGAAGAGTCCAAGGCATACAAGCTCTACAACCTACTAACTGGCAAACTAGTGGTTAGTAGAGATGTCATCTTCAGTGAGGAAGAGACATGGAAGTGGAACAACAAAGAAGTTAGTAAAGAGAAGATCGTCTCCACTGATTTTGAAGAACCAGAAGTTGTACCACCTATTGAGCAACAGCCTGCTCAAACAATCACAACAACTCCAGTGCACAGAATTGCAAGGAGTGGTCCTACATCTAGTGAGGAAAGCAGCTCCTCAACTCCAGTGAGGTTAAGGAGTCTCACAGAGATTTATGGACAAGAAGAAGAAGAAACCAATTTTTTCTGCTTTTATGCAGACCATGAGCCTCTCTCATTCAATGAAGCTGTGGAAGAAGATTGTTGGAAGAAAGCCATGGAAGAAGAGATCCATGCCATCGAGAAGAATGACACTTGGGAGTTAACAAAGCTCCCATCAAATCAGAAGGCTATTGGTGTCAAGTGGGTTTACAAGATCAAACGCATTGCAGATGGAAGTGTGGATCGATACAAATCAAGGCTTGTAGCAAAGGGCTACAAACAGAAGTATGGAGTGGACTATGATGAAGTCTATGCTCCAGTTGCAAGACTTGACACGGTAAGATTACTAATCTCTCTTGCCGCTTAGCATAAATGGAAAATTTATCAATTAGATGTCAAGTCAGCCTTCCTTAATGGAGTTCTTGAGGAAGAAGTGTACGTGGAACAACCAGAAGGCTTCCAAGTACAAGGAAAAGAAGATAAGGTGTATCGTTTGAAGAAAGCTTTGTATGGCCTCAAGCAAGCACCACGAGCTTGGAACTCAAGGATTGACAACTACCTTCACCAAAATGGATTTCAGAAATGTCCATACGAGCATTCAGTTTACATGAAGAATGGTGCAAAAGGGGAGTTCTTAATTATTTGTCTCTATGTAGATGACTTGTTGTTTACAGGAAACAATGAAGCAATGTTCTGTGAGTTCAAGCAATCCATGTTCAGTGAATTCGAGATGACTGACAATGGATTAATGTCATACTTTCTTGGCATAGAAGTGAAGCAAGGAAGTGATGGTATCTACATTTCTCAACAAAAGTACATGAGAGATATATTGGAGAAATTCAATATGGACAAGTGCAATATTGTCAACACTCCAGTTGCAACTGGATTAAAGCTGTCTAAGGAAGGAGAAGGTGAGTTTGTAAACTCAACCGTGTACAAAAGCTTGGTTGGAAGCCTAAGGTACTTTACAATCACAAGACCTGATATAGTTTATGGTGTTGGACTCGTGAGTCGATACATGGAAACACCAAGGGAGTCTCATTGGCTGGCCGCCAAGAGAATTTTGAGGTACATAAGAGGTACTCTAAACTATGGTCTGTTTTATAATTTTGGTGAAGATGCAAAATTATTTGGTTATTCAGATAGTGATTGGGGAGGTGACCAAGATGAAAGGAAAAGCACAACTGGCTATGTGTTTTTTCTAGGATCAACAGCTTTCTCATGGACTTCAAAGAAGCAATCAATTGTTGCTTTGTCATCATGTGAAGCCGAGTATGTTGCTGTAGCCTCAACCGTGTGTGAGGCAATTTGGTTAAGAAATCTGTTGAAGTCAGTGTGTCATCCACAAATGGAATCGACTGTGATTCATGTGGATAACATCTCAGCTATCAAGCTTGCTAGGAATCCAGTCCAACATGGAAGGAGCAAGCACATTGATACCAGGTTCCATTTTCTGAGGGACCATGTGAAGCAAAAGACAATCGAACTTGTCTATTGTCACACCAAGGAACAAGTGGCTGACATATTCACAAAGCCACTGCCAGTTGAGCCATTCAAGTTGCTACGTGAAATGCTAGGCATAAAGGCGTTTTAATTTGAGGAGGTGTGTTGGAAAATCAAATCAAAACAGGTTGTTAATGGTTAAAGCAAGCTGTTAGTTTCTTTCCAGGTTGTTTCCAGCAACTACAAAGATCATTGCTCCCTCCATCTGTTAGGCGAAAGTTGATTACAAGACAGCAGTGTGCTGCCATGTGATGTATTAGCTGAAAGAGTGTTGATTGCAAGCTGGAAAGATAGCTGCATATGTGTGCTAGACTGTCCAAAGTTCCTGCATGTGTTTTAAAGGGTGTAAAGATGTTAAACACCCCATTCATTGCATGTGTTGTTGCATTGTTTATTAATTTCTGTTTTGTATAAATAGGCCATCTTGCTAAGCTTTAGAGCATCCCATCCGAATCCCATTTCCCATTCATTTAATTTCAGCTTGTAAGCTATTGAGTTTGTAAACTCTCTTTTCATATATCTAAGTGCAAGTGTTTTACCAAAGCTTGTTGCTTCCCTCCTTTCTCTATTTCTCTATTTCTCTATTTCTTTCCTTGTCCAATTTTATTGAGAGTGAAAGTGAGAGGTGTGATAGAGTTTGTAAACTTATCACCCACATATTTTGGTATTAAGTTAGCAAACTCTTGTGAATACCAACACAGTTATGCAGTTTCAAGAACAAGAAGCATGTAGGAATAATCATATATAAAATTAATTGTTCCAATGACTGGTTCCAGGAAACCAATTACACTTATTTCTTAGTATGATATATATATATATATATATATATATATATATATATATATAACTACATAGAGCATTACTTTTCCCTTTTCCCTTTTGACGACATAGAATCTGAAGCCCAATTAACCCAAATTAACATGCTTTCGTCCAGAATTTCCAGTTCTAAGTCATTGTTTAAAATATTCATAACTCAATCAACTCACAACGAAATTTAGCAAGTAATATATGGATTTTATAATACTAGGAAAGATCTGCAAGACTACATAATTCTTGTTGGCATTTGATGCCTGTGCGAATATTTTCCAGGCAAGAAAAGTAACGAGCTTTTTCCAAATAATTCTAGATGCAAACCCCTAATCTCAATATTTTAAACCACAATGCTATGTCATCGGAGGTACCAAGAAAACAATTACACAAGCAAGAAAGCGCAAAGAATATTGAACTTATATTCAACCTGTAAGAACCCTAATTTAAAAAAATTCTATGTATATTGTATTCCTATAAAACGAATAGAAAATCCGTATGAAAAGACATGGTATGTAATGTAATACAAGTTTCTTTGTTTTACCCAAATATTAAAATAACATAAAAATAAATAAAGCTTGTTCTTCCCAGTAAGAGGAAGGACCGCCTCAGAAGACTCAGATACATTTGAGTTTTATCACTATCTCAATACTATGAGATAATCAAGCCATGTAGGCAAAATATGTTTTAATCATCACCCGCCTTACTCAATCACGAAACACTATAGAAATACGTATCATGGATAATCGATGCATATACATGCAAACACCTTTTTGTTAAATTACGAAATTAATAAATTGCGATAATTGATCACACAACCAAAAACACAACCAAAATAACAACCCAAATAAATTCATAGGGATTTCCACGACAATAGAGATGCAATATATGGCTTTAGTTGTAGGATAATATAAATGATTATGATCATAATACACATGTAAATTCAATCAATTAGACAATATCCAAATGCATCAAACACATATATCAATAAATAAAGCAGTAAAAAGGAAAACGTAAAGAATGACTTGGCCTGTAATATCAAGAGAGGCGTGTTGTCACTGTCCTAAAGCCATAGACGCCTCCCTACGTGCCGGTTATAACGGATATCTACAACTCCAAAATACAACCCTTGAATCTCACAGAGTATCTAATCCATAAGCACGATTATGGTAGACGAGATGTCAAGTAGTGATCAATTGCCCATTGATGATTAAGATGAGTTGGAATATAATAAGGATTATATATGTGTACTGTAGTAGGGAGAGAAGGAAGATATTTGAATATATTATCAACGTTTGAGCAGTTCCCCATTTATAAAACTCTATAACTTTTGGTAAAATACATGACTTCTCTAATTGATATGACTCTTCATATTTATTATTTAAAATAATAATAAATAAATTTTGAATCTTTAATAAAATAAAGTAAATAACCAACATTTTTAAGATTCCGTGTTTGTGTAGGGCCTCTTTTTGTGGTTGTGTGTGATTCATTTGATGTGTTTTCGTCGCCCGGTGTGTGGAACGTAGGAGTTGTTAATGGTATGCAACTACCAGTCACATGTTTTCGGTTGAGCTGTATGTCCAAACATTTTCATATTTTCTCTTGCAATATTCGTAGCCTGAGAATCTGTAATGTTTTTGTATTCCTCTGTGTTTCGTGTAGAATAATGTACGTTTTAGCACAGTCGATCTCGTTTAAACATATGCATGCTTTTCTGAGTTATGTTTGGTGACTAACGTACTGATTTAATTCTCAAAGTTCATACACACCATATCGTTATTCTGCAGAGTTTAGAGGAATGTTGTATTTGTGTAAATTTGTACAAGTAGTTTGGCAATCCTTGAGGTTCTACTTTTCCCCCTTTAGCCATGGGCTGTGTATTCTCTCCTGTGTGCTTCGACTTGGAAGCTGAGACATTGGACTGAACATGTTGCTACTACTTTTGAATGAAATGGCATAATCAAGAGCTAACAGATAGATAGTCTCTCGATTTAATGGGAATTACTCTCAAGGTCTCTATAAATACTATAGTCTTGGTATTTATCAAGGGACTTTTCTCTGACTGTCTCTATTTCTCTCATACACACCGTTCATTTACGTAGACATGGATAAGCATCTCCTATACACGTCGTGCCATAGATTATTCGTCAATGATATATTCTGATGTATAGCACATCATACATACTCTTTTCTAGAACTACACCCATTGTTTGATTCTCATTCTTGGAGATATGTACGCAGTAAATCACTTCATTCAACCGTTGTTGTTACTCATGGGCAGCTTGTTGTACCAGGTTGCATTCCCGTATACAGAAAATAGTTACAAGAAATGAGATGAGGACCAGATGCTTGATGAACACAAAATAAGAAGAGCAATATTTACAATTATTTATATTCTAGACTTTGTAATCAGTCTTTGTTATTATATCTTTTATTAAGAAAATCTGATTAAATATTTAATAATGGAAAATTTTGAATTATAAGACACTGTAAAGTAACTTTAGAAAATACTCCAATAATGACCGTGGTAAGTGTACACGCACCTGAGACATCGAGAGGGAAGTGGCCATTCTCTTTGAACAGCTCAAAGTGATGCAACAATGAGAACATCATCGGTGACTGAGTCCAAAGCGAAGCCACCGGAATATTCCTCCTGTTCCCGATCCTTAAGGCCCAAACAAGGAAGGTATCAGCAACTATGGCGGTCACCGGCTGCTCCAGCCCATCCATAAGTTGCTCAACCGGAGCTTCCATCTTGGTCCACATAGCTTCCACAAACGCAGCAAAGTGGTTCGCGCGACCGTGCTCTGATGGTATGACGTTAGGTATGGTGGCTAATTGGATGTTGTCAGGTTTTGGGTCTAATTCGATCAGCCCGTGCCACTCTTTGGTGACGACGAAGGTGATGAGGAGTTGAGGGTTTTTTGAAGATAGTAGCTTGCAAAGGTTCATCATGGGGTTGATGTGGCCTCTTCCAGGATAGGGCAAAGCCACCATGTGGCAGACTGTGATTGGCTCAACTTCCACCGTGCCCATTTCTCCCTTGTATGCAGATTGAATATTGAAACTTTGGAGCTATTGCCATCCCTTCTTATGTATAATATGCAAGTTGACTGAAGGGTCATGGGGGGCTGCTTGCATGAAACTCTTTGAAGACAAAAATACCCTCATAGCCGCCATGAGTGTAACAGAAGTGTGTAAAAAGTATTTGTGATTGATACTTTTTCCAATTAATCTTGGAAAGTGATCATCTTCAGATTCCTTCTTCGTAATTCACCAAGTTCAGAAATTCGAATCGTTGAAATTTGATCCAACGGCTACAAACAGGGGCCCACTTTAAAAGTTATATTAACTTTAACCATTGGATCAAATTTCAACGGCCTTGATTCTCGGACTTAGTGGATTAGGAGGAATAGATCCAGAGATAATCTTTTTCCATTAATCTTTTTCAAAACTGTATAACAAGAATTTTTAATTCACTTTTTTAAATAGTCATTTTCAAAGTTCTCTTGTATGTCTTTGTAATGGTCATGTTGTAGAAAATGCGGATCATTTTTGTTGACAAAGCTAGCAGAAAATTCGATGTTAGGGTAAGCATGAGCCACGCCTTTCAAGTTTTCAACCCACGTGGGATCTAGAAGTTTACACCCAAATGTAAACTTGAAAAGTATTTTTTTTTTTTTTTTTTGTTGGAAATGTGAAAAGTAAAGTTAGTAAAACTAAAGAGTAATATTAGGTAGAGTAAATATGGATGAGGGAGGTGAGCTTAGCCTCATAATGGACTTGCAATAATCTGGTTTAAATTCGTTTTTGACGAGAATCAAACCTAAGACCTTTCACTTACAAGTGAAGAGAAATACTATTAAATTGTAGTATTAAGTTGGAGGTCTTGGTCAATTTTGAGCTTTGTCTTCTTCAGTGTAAAATTGTTAATAAAGCAAATTCATCTCAAAAGTCTCTAGCATCCCAATAATACGCCACGTGCTCTATCCTTTTGGCATGTGGCAAGCGACAAATAACCAACTTGGAAGGACAAATATGGGTAACACTATATAGACAAAATTTGTATATTAAATTTGCTAACTAAATGATGTGTCACTAATTAAGAACAAGTACGTTACTTAAGACTTAAGTAATAATTTAATTATCAATCTTCATATTATTTAATTTACAAAATTATATTTCTTAGTATTGCTCGACCGAGAATAATTGGAGTGTGCCAAATTACAAGACTGAGATGAGAGTCAAGATGTTTGATGAGCACAATATAAGACCAGCAATATTTACAATTATTTTAATTTTGTATCTTCCGTTTGGAAATTGGAAATAAAAAAATTCAACCATCTAATTTTCAGTTAGGTAACACATTTATGGCGCTCTGGAATATTTAGGTATTCCAAAGTTTGTGGTCATTTTTAGTTGCTATATTTTTATATTAAAAAGAATTTTTTCAAATATTTAATAATTAAAACTTTTGAATTATAAGATACTCTAAAGTAACTCTAGAAAATATTTTGTTTTTATAGACTTTTAAAGTGGGAATCCATCTCTATATCTTTGTTGGTGTAATTACTTGAGTCAGATGAGAGAAAACTTTCACGTCTAGTTTTGAAAGGAGGAAATCGTATAAGCTCCTATCCAAAATTTTCTTTCGATAGTCCCATAGCTAAAGAAACCTACTTTCTTATGATTACAATATTCATTTCAATATGAAATCCAATTTGAAAAATACATTAGTCAACTTTTTATTACTACCCAAGGCTTTGATACATTTTAAAATAGAGAAATTTCTACTTATTATGTTTTTTTTATTAAAAATATTTGATTAAATATTTAATAGTTGAAAATTTGGAAGGAAAGGTTACTCTAAAGTAACTTTAGAAAATACTCCAACAATGATCGTGGTAAAAGTACACACACCTGAGACGTCGAGAGGGAAGTGGCCATTTTCTTTGAACAACTCAAAGTGATGCAACAATGAGAACATCGTCGGCGACTGAGTCCAAAGCGAAGCCACCGGAATATTCCTCCTATTCCCAATCCTCAAAGCCCAAGCAAGGAAGGTATCAACAACTATGGCGGTCACCGGCTGCTCGAGCCCATCCATAAGCTGCTCAACCAGAGCTTCCAGCTTGGTCCACACAACTTCCACAAACGCGGCAAAGTGGTTCGTGCGACCGTGCTTGGAGGGTATGACATTGGGTATGGTGGCTAATCGGATGTTGTCGGGTTTTGGGTCGGACTCGATGAACCCGTGCCACTCTTCGGTGACGACGAAGGTGATGAGGAGTTGAGGGTTTTTTGAAGATAGTAGCTTGCAGAGGTTCATCATGGGGTTGATGTGGCCTCTTCAAGGATAAGTCAAAGCCACCACGTGGCAGATTGTGATTGTCTCAACTTCCGCTGTGTCTATTTCTCCCTTGTTTGGGAGAAATTACTTCAATAATGATCAAATTTCAACGGTTGAATTTTCGAACTTAATGGATTAGGAAGAATAGATCCAGAGATGATCTATTTTCATTAATCTTTTTCAAAGGTGTATAAAAGGAATTTTTAATTTACTCTATTTAAATAGTCATTTTTTAATTTCTCTTGTACGTCTTTGTAATGGTCATGTTGTAGAAAATGCGGATCATTTTTGTTGACAAAGCCAGCAGAAAATTCGATGTTAGGGTAAGCATGAGCCATGCCTTTCAAGTTTTCTACCCACGTGGGATCTAGAAGTTGACACCCAAATGTAAACTTGAAAAGTATTTATTTATTTATTTTGTTGGAAATGTGAAAAGTAAAGTTAGTAAAATTAAAGAGCAATATTAGGTAGATTAAATTTGCAAACTAAATAATGTATCATTAATAAAAAAAAATAAATATGTGAATCAACATTTAATAATAATTTAATTAACAATTTTCATTTTAGTTTATTAAATTTAGTCAATAAATGTATTCACCCTGCCATTATCCGAAACTAAAATGGATCCACCTCTTCTTCTTCTCCAGCGACCTTAGATCCCAATAGGTTGACGGAGAACAACACCACCTACCTCTCCACTGGAAACTCCCCTCTTCGTCAACATCGTGACGACGAGCTCCCGCAAGCCTGGGCCTACAACGTGCGGAGGACCCAACGGGTGGAGTGGAGGAAAAGGAAAATAAAATATTAAAAAGAAAAATCTTTAGGGCTGATTTAGTATTGATATGCTTTGAGAAAAAAAAACTATTTCTGTTGTGTTGTGAGAATAAGCTAATTTTTGCTGCTTCACGTTTTCAGCTTTTTTTTACTCAAAACTGTGAATATAAGCTGTTTTTAAGTGTTTATCAAACACCTTTTTGAGCTCAGTTTTTTTTTTATACCTACTTTTTATAAAAACACTTCAGTACCAAACCAGTACTTAGTATATCCATTCTTGGTACAGTTAAATAAGAAAAGTGTTTCTAAGAGCAGTTGACAAACAACACCTATCCCAATTATGTAACTGGATCCTCTATGGATTCAAGGGATCTGAGTACATTAATCAATGCATTCAGGTTATTGAAATTTGATTCAATGGTTAAAAACAGAGAGCCGCTCTGAATATAAGTTGTTTTAAGTGTTTACCAAATACCTTTTTGAGCTTAGTTTTTTTTTTATACCTACTTTTTATAAAAGCACCTCAGTACCAACCCAGTACTTAGTATATCCATTCTCGATACAATTAAATAAGAAAAGCGTTTTTAAGAGCACTAGATAAAACAACACCTATCCCAAATATGTAACTGGATCCTCTATGGATTTAAGGGAGCACACTAATCAATGCATTCGGGTTATTGAAATTTGATTCAACGACTACAAACAGAGAGCTGCTCTGAAAGTTATAATAATTGTAGCCGTTGAATCAAATTTCAATGACTCGAATGCATTGATTAGTGGGTTCAGATCTTTTTGGATCCGGAGGGGATCCAGTTCCCCAAAATATGAACATCTTGAATACAATATCTTAAGTTTATAACATTTTTAGTACATATAACACAACCAAACTGCAAAAGAAATGAACTCCTCACTCATATTAATACCTCCAGTTATAAGTTGTATATAGCCATTTGTCTCGAAACGCAAGCAATCTTGTCTAAGAGCTACCACATTCATCAGCTTAATGGCAATAAATTATGTCCTTGTGAAATATCCTTAAGAAAAGCATCAAGGTTTCTATCAGATGAGCCACCATTAGCAATTGCACCTCGACAAACCTCTTGAAGTTGTTTGGCTCTTTCCCTCAAATCCTTCCCCTCCTCGCTTTCCACATCCATAAACTTTTTCACAAGTTCTGCAATTTCCTTGCTACTCACAAGAAGTTCGACCCCCACCTTCTTCTTCACCCGGTATCCAATCCTCCAATCTTCCACAATCTGCTTACCATTGGGAATTTGATCCCAAGATATTGGACAAGTAAGAATTGGAAGACCAGCATAAACAGCTTCCAAAGTTGAATTCCAACCACAATGCGACCAAAACCCACCAATCGAATCGTGACACAACACCCTCAATTGATCACACCAAGGCACCACCAAACCCAAATCACCAACACAATCTCTCAACTCAGAAGCATCTCCACGAGCCACCCAAAAAACCCTAACACAACTACTTTTCACCCCAGCAGCAATTTCATCCATTTGGGATTTCGAAACTGATCGGAAACTTCCCATGGAGATATACAAAACTGACTTTTTGGGTTGAGAATCTAGCCAATGCAGATAATCGATGTCGTTTTGATTAGTGGGAAGAGTTTTTGAAAGTTCAAAGTAAGGTATGGATGGGCCAATAGGGTAGATAGGGAAAGCAAACTTGGCTTTCAAGGCTTCGAAGACTTGCGGATCAAGCTCGTAGACTGAAGTGAACAAAAGATACTGTGCTTTCTCTACTGCTTGAGAAACTGCTTCAAGGACCTTGGGGAGGACATTTTGATGGTCTGCAAAAAACGCTGGGGGTAGATCTGCAACGCTTGTGGTGCTGACTCCAGGAATGTATTCTATCGTCTCATCTCCACGCTCTGTAATTTTCACATAACATTTTACATCGTACAACATTATTATATTGTATATTAACAAAGAAAAAATGTTTTTTCTTTTCCAAAACCTTAAAATTTAAGATCCTCAAAATTATAGAGCATACATATAAGAAAAGTATCTGCTATACTACAGTTGAGAATAACTAAATTAACTAATACAAATTGTTCATAAGAATATCTTAAGCTCGCAAATACATCAACTTGTTTATAAATTAGAGAAAGGCTGTACGCAATTTATTCAAACTGATACAATTATTTCTGGTATATGAATAAAATATTAAGTGTCTTAAGTATATGAATAAAATAATATAAGAAAAACTAATAAAAAGTCGTCAAAAACTTTAGTTTTAATTAAAATGACAAAATAAAGGTGTAAGTGACTAGTATCAGGAATGATTTTTCAAGGTAAAAATATCATTAACGTTAAAAATAAACATTACCATAAATGTTTTATTAATATTCTCTAAAATATAATATATTGTCTTAGGCTAAGGAATAATCTAATGTTTTTTTCAAAGGGGTATAATTGATAACGAATCACAATTATTCATCTATTCAGATTAAAAAAAAATAAAAACTACACTATATTTGTAACCACGATCAAACAAATTCACAACTTACAAATAAAAGACCAAGGCATATAAAATTCATAGGTCATGGTCAATTTTGAGCTTTCAAGTGCAAAATTGTTAATAAAGAACAAATTCATCTCAAAAGTCTCTAACACCCCCAAATAATACACATCCTTTTGGCAAGTGGAAGTGACAGCATTTAACATTACAGAGTTCGTAATCATTCTCAGTTATTATATTTTTTTATTAAAAGAATTTAATTAAATATTTAATAATTAAAATTTTTGAATTATTAAATATGCTAAAGTAACTTTAGGAAATACTACAATAATGATCCCGGTAAGTGTACACGCACCTGAGACATCAAGAGGGAAGTGACCATTTTCTTTCAACAGCTCAAAGTGATGCAACATTGAGAACATCGTCGGCAACGAAGTCCAAAGCGAAGCCACGAGAATATTCCTTCTACTCCCGACCCTCAGTGCCCAAAAAAGGAAGGTATCAGCAATTATAGCGGTCACCAGCTGCTTGAGCTCATCCAGAAGCTGCTCAACCGGAGCCTCCATCTTGGTCCACACAGCTTCCAAAAACGCGTCAAAATCTTTCGCGCGACTGTGCTCGGAGGGTATGACATTGGGTATGGTGGCTAATCGGATGTTGTCGAGTTTTGGGTCGGATTCAATGAACCCGTACCACTCTTCGGTGACGACGAAGGTGATGAGGAGTTGAGGGTTTTTTGAAGAAAGGAGCTTGCAGAGGTTCATCATGGGGTTGATGTGGCCTCTTCCCGGATAAGGCAAAGCCACCACGTGGCAGATTATGATTGTCTCAACTTTCGCTATGTCCATTTCTCCCTTGTTTGAAGATTGAATATTGAAGACTGAAGATTGAAGATTAAAGCTTTGAAGCTATTGCTGAAGATTGAAGCTTTGAAGCTATTGCTATCCTTTCTTATATTCTATATATAATAAAACCCAAACTCGGGTGGCACTGTTCCAGGGCAGTGTGCTTCCCTTTTTGCCCCTGCTTCTTTTTGGTTCTTTCAACTTTGCCCTTCAACATTTTTGTCTGGTTCCTTTTCTTTCCTGCTTTTTGCAATGATTCCTTTTCACTGCTTTTGGTCCTTTTATTTTTTCCCATTTCTTTTGCTTCTCTTCTTTCGTGGCCGTCTGCTCTCTCCTCTCTCTGCCTCTGTTGGTCTCGAAGTGGATAGTATAGTTTTGTGGTGAGTTCTTCTAATATTGCATCTACAACTTTTTAATGCAATTGTATGGATTGTGTTCTGTTCAATTTTAGATGTTAGAAGCTTTTAATTTTTTTGGGGTTCAATTTTAAATGGGTTGTTGCTTTCGGAGTTTTCGTTTGATGACAGAGATGGGGTTTTTGGGGAGAAACTTTTAATCCGTGAGTTTTTTAGTTAGGTTGTGTTGTGGGTCTTGACAAATGGATTTTCGATTTGTAAATGGATTTCTGTTGAAATTGTTTCTCTTCTCATTTTTGGTTTTTTTTTTATTTTTATTTTTTGTGCCATCGGGTTTTGCATGTGGGTGTATAATCAGGTTTTCTTTTGAATTTCAGGGGATTCAGGTTTTTATTTTTCTGGAACTTTTGTCTGCAGCTTTGGAAGACATTTGTGCTTAAGGTGAGAAACTTTGGTTGCTTGCTTGCTTTTGGGTTTTTTTGTAGAATTAATTTTTTTTATTTTTTTTATTTTTTTAAGAGTTACATTCGTGGGAATTCATTTGTTCTTCTTTTTTCCTGCATCTGAAAAATGCCACATGATGTGAGTTTATAATTAAATATGAATATCAAAATGGGTTTTCTGTGCAAATTTTCTTTTTCTGATTTTATAGGACCGAATAGGATGTTAACAATAACATTATTGTGTGATATGCGATCTAAAGTTCTTTGGTGAGTTATTTGGTTTTCTTGCCACATGGGATTTTAATTTTAATTTTTTTCGTGGTTTATGTGTGGTTCTCTGATGTGTTTTGATTTTTGATTTCAGGAAAAGTTAAGGATACGATCAAACGTTTACTGGTGAATTTTCTATTTTTCTGATTGTGTGTGATTTAATTTTTTTCAAGCTTTGGGTGTACTTTTCTGATCTGCTTTGATTTTTAGTTGCAGCAAAAGTTGTTGCTCGAATTTTCCAGTTTTTATATGCGGCTTTGCAAGCTCTTTATCAACAAGGTATATAATTTTTATTCTTTTTCCTGAATCTTTTGTTGGATGGAATCGTTTTTTGTTTTTGCTAATATACAATATAATAATGTTGTACGATGTAAAATGTTATGTGAAAATTACAGAGCGTGGAGATGAGATAGTAGAATACATTCCTGGAGGCAGCACCACAAGCGTTGCAGATCTAACCCCAGCGTTTTTTGCAGACCATCAAAATGTCGTCCCCAAGGTCCTTGAAGCAGTTTCTCAAGCTGTAGAGAAAGCACAGTATCTTCTGTTCACTTCAGTCTACGAGCTTGATCCGCAAGTCTTTGAAGCCTTGAAAGCCAAGTTTGCTTTCCCTATCTACCCTATTGGCCCATCCGTACCTCACTTTGAACTTTCGAAAACACTTACCTCTAATCAAAACGACATCGATTATCTGCATTGGCTAGATTCTCAACCCCAAAAGTCTGTTTTGTACATCTCCATGGGAAGTTTTGTAGGAATAATTCAATTATTTTCTAACATTGAACCCTAGAACACATCGTAGTTTTAATTACATAGATGAAGCTAACCTGCAGAATACATTGTCGTGTTTCAAGGAGACTCTTCTACTCACTAGAGACCTTAATATTCTTATGGTGATAGTCCCAAATACAAAGAACAAGTTCTCTGTGAGTAGGGAATCCTTTATATAGAGTTAGTGCTCCCCAACTTCCATCTATCGTGGAGGATGGTTATTGCTCCGTTGCCTCTAATTCTGCAGTGCATGTAGTGAAACTGACACGTGCTTCAAACCACAAGCACTATGGATGAACTTCCTCAATTGTATGATATGGTTTTTCCACGTATTTAAAAAACCCCAACTGACTTATAATTTCAAATATGCTGACTCACTATTATCAATACTAGTTGAGTCCAAATAAAGGATTCCTACATTCTCCCACTTGGACTTCACTAGTCTTTGGATTTGAATCAACATATTCAATTATAAGTCACCCTTAAGTGATCACAATGAGTTTTTTTATTTTATTTCACGCAATCCATATCTTATGCACATCTACCAACAGTCCTATTTAAAAATGAACTCCAGAAAACAATGCAAGTAAAGAACTGCATGCACCCTTAAATCACGTTTTTAGCAAGTCCTAATGTATGATGTCAATGGCATATACATATATGGTCAATCCATATCATTTTATGCACTACAATTATCACACTCTTGCTTCGAACAACTGAACTTCAAATCCAGTTCCAGCTTCTTGTACATAACAAACTTATACAATGTGTTCTTTGGAACAAACATCGATCACATGCATTTAGTGCTTCAAATAAGTCTGTACATGCAGTATAAATAATAATTAATACATAAGCTTGAAAGAAATTCGAAACATAATTTGCAGCGACACCTACATGTCAGTGATCATGATTTATCCAGCAACATTCTTTTCACTCCCACATACCAGCTGAATCAAAGCTTTCATATAACCCCATGCTTGTGATGTGCTCTTTAAACACTCCCACTGCTAAAGGCTTTGTTAAAGGATCAGCAATCATCCTTTTGGTATCAATGTGCTCCACTAATATGTCACCTTTCTTCACATGCTCCTTTACAGATAGATATTTGACATCCATCAAGCGTGTTGCCTCAGATTTCTTATTATTCTTGGAGAAAAATACAGCTGCTTTATTGTCACAATAGATAACCAAAGGTCTTGAAATTGAGTCCACCAATCTCATGAAAGTAATAAGATTTTTCAACCACAACCCTTTCTTCGTTGCTTCAAATAAAGCTATGAACTCAGCTTCCATAGTTGAGGTTGTCAAAGCCTTTTGTTTAACACTTTTCCAGGCTACTGCTGCACTTCCAAGTGTGAATACATAACCACTCGTGGATTTCCTATCATCCAAACATCCTGCAAAATCGGAGTCCGTGTATCCTACTAGTTCAAGGTTCTCCACTCTCCTATAAACCAACATGTAGGATTTTGTTCTTTGTAAATATCTCAAGACCTTCTTAGCTGCAGCCCAATGTTGTTCCCCTGGATTAGCTTGGTACCTCCCCAATACACTAATTGCAAGGGCTAAATCAGGCCTTGTACAAACTTGTGCATACATAAGGCTTCCCACCAATGAAGCATATGGTTTTGTTGACATTCCATGTTTCTCCAGTTCATTCTTTGGGCATTGAGATTTATTGAGCCTGTCTCCTTTCCCCATTGGTACTTCTCCATTCGAACAATGTTGCATGTTGAACCGTTGGTGCACCTTTTCAATATAAGACTTCTGTGAAAGCCCCAATAATTTTTTCGATCTGTCTCTCACAATTTCAATGCCCAAAACAAAAGAAGCATTCCCCATATCCTTCATTTCAAAGGTTTTAGATAACAACCTTTTTGTCTCCAACAACATATTCATGCAATTACTAGCTAGAAGTATATCATCCATGTACAAAATGAGAAAAACAAATTTCGAACCACATACCTTAACATATATGCAGTCGTCAATTTTGTTCTCAATGAAACCCATGGCAGTGACTTTTTGATCAAACTTCATAAACCACTGTCTTGATGCTTGCTTAAACCGTATATGGATTTGTTTAACTTACAAACCATATTCTCATGTCCTTCTCTTACGAATCCCAAAGGTTGTTGCATATAAATCTCCTTTTCCAACTCTCCATTAAGGAAAGTTGTCTTGACATCCATTTGATGGAGCTCAAGATCGTAATGTGCAACCAATGACAAAATGATCCTCAAGCTGTCTTTCATAGAAACTGGGGAAAAAGTTTCAGAAGAGTCGATCCCTTCTGTTTGTGTGAAACCTTTAGCTACAAGTCTCGCTTTATACCTCTCCACTTTACCATTCAAATCTCTTTTGGTCTTGAAGACCCATTTGCAGCCAATTGGCTTGACATTCAATGGTGCTTCCGCCAAGGTCCACACGTTATTAGTTTGCATGGACCTTAGTTCATCAATCATTGCTTCTCTCCAATAGTTGGACTGTTGGGTCTCCATTGCTTCATAAAATGTCATTGGATCATCTTGCATGCCTTCACACATTTCTATTTCCTGAAGATACACCAAGTAGTCACTTGAGATGGCTGACTTTCTTGTTCTTGCTGGTAATACCCTTCTTTCCGCTATGGCTTGTGGCTCAATTAATTCACTTGTGGGTTGTGATGAAGTTCCAATGTCAGGTTGCTCACTATTCCCCATTGTTACTTGTTGCTCAGGTAACCCACCAAAGAGTTGCGATGAGGTCCCTGCATGAAAATCTGATCCTACCCCACTCAATGAATAATCAAAGTTATCAATATTAAACTCAATTTGTTGCTGAGTTATATTGATCACTCCACCATCATTTTCAATTATGTGGGTCCCATAAGTTCCATCATTATCAAACCATTCAATGTTATTATCAGGCAATACATTGCCAGTTTCTTCAAGGTTGAATCTTGATGCCTCAATGTCTGGTTCTAGTGAACACTCCCTTTCTTCAATAAACTTGGCAACTCCAGTCTCAAAGATTCTCATAGGAAAATCAGTAGAATAAAATCTATACCCTTTGGTCTTTGCAGGGAATCCCAGGAAATGACAAGAAATTGTCCTCGAGTCTAATTTCTTTTCTCTTGGGTTGTAAACTTTTGCTTCTGCACGACACCCCCAGATATGCAAATGATTAAGACTTGGTTTACGCCTTATCCATACCTCATAAGGAGTCATACTCACAGCCTCTGTTGGGACTCTATTCAAGATATAGTTTGCCATTTGTAAAGCTTCTCCCCACAAGTATTGTGGAAGTTTTTCACAACTCATCATGCTCCTCACCATCTCTATTAGAGTCCTATTCCTTCTCTCAGCCACACCGTTTTGTTGTGGTATACCTGGAGATGTATACTGCGCTTGAATTCCACACTGATCCAGATAGACTGCCAGAGGACCCTTTGCCTGACCAATCTCAGTGTACCTGCCATAATATTCCCCTCCTCTATCTGACCTTAAAACTTTTATGGACAAATCCAATTGATTCTCAACTTCAGTTTTAAAAATTTTAAAACATTCAAACACTGAAGTCTTATCTTTGATCAAATAAAGATATGTGAACCTTGAGTAATCATCAATAAAAGTCACAAAATATATATTTCCACAAAGAGTTTTAATAGGGAAAGGTCCACACACGTCTGTATGGATTACTTCCAAAAGCTTTTCACTCCTTATTGAACTCTTTTTCTTGACTTTAGTTAGTTTACCTTTGCAACAACCAATACAATCCTTTAAATCACCAAAGTCCAAAGTCGGCAATATGTTGTCCTTTATTAATCTTTCC
This sequence comes from Pyrus communis, assembly GCF_963583255.1. NCBI lineage: Eukaryota > Viridiplantae > Streptophyta > Magnoliopsida > Rosales > Rosaceae > Pyrus > Pyrus communis. Next base: position 23,751,624 of record NC_084810.1, on the reverse strand, counting down.
ATTCTGACTTTTGAAATATGGCCTAATCGTTTATGCCACAACATGGCAGATGATTCGTTTGATTGCAATCTTTTACTCGGCAAAAAGCTCTCAACATTCAAGCAATTTGAATTGGGAAAAATGGAACACAACAACTGCCAAAGATCATTTACTAAGAAGCAAATTCCAACAACAACGTTTGGATTATTTTTCATAGAAATTCTGATGCTTTCATTATCACCAACAAAAGCATAACCAGATTTTACAAGCTTAGATGCAGAAATTAAATTCCTTCTTGATGAAGGTACATATAAAACATCAAACAACTCTAAAACATGACCACTTGACAGTTTCAACTTTAGACTCCCTATAGCCTCCAGTGCCACTTTATTTCCATTGCCAACATAAACTTGAAAAACTTCATTTTTTGTTGTTGTAGTTCCTCTTGTGAACCCCTGCAAAGAATTGGTGATATGCACCGAACAACCAATGTCAAACCACCAAGAATTTGGAGAGACTTCAACAAGATTAGTTTCAAAACAAACAAAAATTTCAACAAAAGAAATACCTTTCTTAATTTTCCAATTCTTGCGTTTATCACAATCTTTCTTCATGTGCCCATATCTTTTGCAAAAATAACATTTGACATTGTCCATATTTTCCTTAGACATCTCAGGTCCCTTATGATATCGTTTGGTATGCAGACGGGACGGGACGGAACGGAATGGGACGGGACGGGACGGGACAGGACAGAACGGAACGGAGCGGGAGCAAAGATGCCCTCGGATGGAAACAAGGAGGAAGAAGAAGGAGACGGAGAGGTTATAATTTTGTGTTCCACGGATGTGGAACGAGTCGTTCCAGGGGGGTAAGGTGGAACGAAAATTCACCCAAAACTCGTCCCGTGGAACAACTCGTTCCACCCGTTTTAGGCGCACCAAACGTGGAACGGAACGCCTTGTCTCACTCTGTTTCATCCCGTCCCACGTACCAAACGGTACCTAGAGGATGAGGCATTCATGGTAGTATCATAAGATTTGAATGGCTTAGGAATCTTACCATGTTGATACATAGGTTTCTTACCCCTATCTGCCTGCATGAAATTGACATGGTTGATCATTTGGTTCTTCTTAATTCTTGCTTCCTCTTGAGCGCAGATCGAGATGAGATTATCCAGTATCCATTTCTCCTTTTGAGTGTTGTAGGAGACCTTCAATTGCTCAAAACTTAATGGCAGTGAATTTAGTGCCATATGAACGACAAAAGCATCGTCCACAGGCACCTCCAAGTCTTTGAGCTTTGAAGCAGTTTCCACTAGTTTAAGAATGTGCTCTCTCACACTCTAATTTTCATCAAACTTAAGTGTGGTGAGAGTGGTCATCAAATTCCCCATTTCAGCCTTCTCTGATTCCCTGTACTTTGCTTCAATTGCCTCCAGGAAGACTTTGGCCTTGTCACCAGCAACAATTCCTCCACGCAGAGTCTCACTCATGGTCCTTTTCATGACCATCAATGACATCCTATTAGCTTTCTCCCATTTCTCATGTTTCAACCTATGTTCAGCGGTTGAAACATCAGTGAGTGGTTCAGGCTCTTCCTGCCTCAGTGCCAAATCGAGGTCCATCAGGCCCAGGACAATCTCGATGTCTTGTTTCCATTTCTTGAAATTTTTTCCACTTAAAGGCTCAATCGAAGAGAAATTCATGGCTGGAGTATTCACTGCAGAAGACAACTGATTATCGTCATTAACTAACCAATGCATGTTTGTACCACACTTATGAGCAAGAGGTACAGACTGCCATTGAAGGATAATCTTTTCATGCGTATATCTCAGGCCTTTGGACAAGAGTTTATGCTGAACAAAGACACCATGCGTGATTTAAATAGCTTGCCTGCTCATACATATTTTCTTTTGAGAAAAATGTGGACGTTGCATGAATCTCATCACCAGAGAATAAAGTGTATAAATTTAAACAACTTAAATAATGCAAAAAGTGCATGATGATATGAATTTAAAATTGCAAAACTCATCATACAGAAAATTAAACACAAACATATTGGTTCCAGGGCTTGTTAGTTTGCTCTGATACCAAATGTAGGAATAATTCAATTATTTTCTAACATTGAACCCTAGAACACATCGTAGTTTTATTTACATAGATGAAGCTAACCTGCAAAAGACATTGTCGTGTTTCAAAGAGACTCTTCTACTCACTAGAGACCTTAATATTCTTATGGTGATAGTCCCAAATACGAAGAACAAGTTCTCTATGAGTAGGGAACCTTTATATAGAGTTAGTGCTCCCCAACTTCCATCTATCGTGGAGGATGGTTATTGCACCGTTGCCTCTAATTTCGCAGTGCATGTAGTGAAACTGACACGTGCTTCAAACCACAAGCACTATGGATGAACTTCCTCAATTGTATGATATGGTTTTTCCACGTATTTAAAAAACCCCAACTGACTTATAATTTCAAATATGCTGACTCACTATTATCAATACTAGTTGAGTCCAAATGAAGGATTCCTACAAGTTTCCGATCAGTTTCGAAATCCCAAATGGATGAAATTGCTACTGAGGTGAAAAGTAGTTGTGTTAGGGTTTTTTGGGTGGCTCGTGGAGATGCTTCTGAGTTGAGAGATTGTGTTGGTGATTTGGGTTTGGTGGTGCCTTGGTGTGATCAATTGAGGGTGTTGTGTCACGATTCGATTGGCGGGTTTTGGTCGCATTGTGGTTGGAATTCAACTTTGGAAGCTGTTTATGCTGGTCTTCCAATTCTTACTTGCCCAGTATCTTGGGATCAAATTCCCAATGGTAAGCAGATTGTGGAAGATTGGAGGATTGGATTCCAGGTGAAGAGGTGGGGGTCGAACTTCTTGTGAGTAGCAAGGAAATTGCAGAACTTGTGAAAAAGTTTATGGATGTGGAAAGCGAGGAGGGGAAGGATTTGAGGGAAAGAGCCGAACAACTTCAAGAGGTTTGTCGAGGTGCAATTGCTAATGGTGGCTCATCTGATAGAAACCTTGATGCTTTTCTTAAGGATATTTCACAAGGACATAATTAATTGCCATTAAGCTGATGAATGTGGTAGCTCTTAGACATGATTGCTTGCGTTTCGAGACAAATGGCTATATACACCTTATAACTGGAGGTATCAATATGAGTAAGGAGTTCATTTCTTTTGCAGTTTGGTTGTGTTACATGTACTAAAAATGTTATAAACTTAAGATATTGTATTCAAGATGTTCATATTTAGGGGAACTGGATCCCCTCCGGATCCAAAAAGATCTAAACCCACTAATCAATGCATCCGGGTCATTGAAATTTGATTCAACGACTATAATTATTATAACTTTCAGAGCGGCTCTCTGTTTGTAGCCGTTGGATCAAATTTCAGTAACCCATGGTACTTTGGAATGTGGTGTAGCAAGCTAGACTTAAATTCGAACTCATCGGTCTTATCTCGAGCTGCCCTAGGATATTGAATGCATAGGGGTGCGGTATTGTCCATTCCCGAGGCTGAAAGCTCCTTGATTGTTCGATTGTCCGCTGTTGTGACTTGTGCTTCTTCTTCCTCTCTTGCCGTGGCCTCTTCTTCCTCCTCAAAATCAGATTCTGAGCTAGAACTTCGAGGGTTAAGTTCTAGCTCCATCCTCTTCCTTCTCAAAGTCCGCTCAAAATCGTCGTCAAAGTCAAAGATATTTGCACGACCAGGTTGAGAGTTATGAGTCATAAACTAGTACCTAAAAACAAGAAAAGAAAACAAGGTCAACAACTAAAACAAAACACACGAAAAAGAAACAACGGGGGATTAGCAAAGTTGCTAATCCCCGGCAACGGCGCCAAAAATTTGATGTGGTAAATAATAGCACTCAAATTAAATCCTATTATTGATAATTGTAGTAAAGATGTAAGTAGGGATCGTTCTAGGCTAGGGATTAGGAGGGATTGCTAATCTAATAAAAATTGACTCAAAGATACAAAATTAGGCTTAAAAATGCTTAAATAAACTTAAAGACTCTTAACTAAATTTATATCACTCAAACAACTAAAAAGACTCAAAACAGCACAAAACAATCAAATAAACTCAAACTAGAATCTAGGACTTACTTTGGGCGAAAATTGAATTGGTTTTGACTTAAAACTTAAAAACACACAATAGGATAGATTATAACTAATTTGACACAACAAAGTAAAAGGGATTGAGTTTTTGACGAATTTAGAGTAAAAAGAAGTAACTTAAAGATTTAAACAAAGTTGATACGAAATTGGGTAAATGGATGGATGATTAGCTAGCTAGAGGGTCCTTTTCCACACATGACACACTTGAACACAAATTGATTTCCAGTTGCTTTTTTGATAAACCATGAACCTCTACACCCCAGATTAACCGTGACATCACTAATTAACCTTCAGATTTTCCTTAAATCATTGAATTGGATGGACAACGCATCGGCAACCAAATTATTCTTCCCAAGTTCCCTACATGAACTGCATAATAGAGACATAAGCAAAGATCATTAAGTTTTGTGAAAATCATAAGCATTGACAAGGCATTCGTAACTATGACATCATGATACTCATGCCAGGAATTTAACTTAACATGATTGTGACAAGCAACCTTTTCTACTTATGAATATAAGTTTGTAACGATTATGTGAAACTCCCTTATATTCTAGCATCAAATTCAAGCATGCAAACTAAGTAGGCCTCCTTAATCAACATACAAGAATAAGTTCTTAATCAAACGGTTAAGTAAATTGCATTCACAATTTATGAAATCACAACGGGAATTAATCAATTCATATCACAAATATAATCATGGTTTCAAAGTCTCCCCTAGCTAAAACAAATTTAGCCTCTCATGTTCAGAGCAAAACAAAGAAAACTTAAATTAAACATTGAAAACAAAAGATAGATTACACCTAAAAACGTTCCAACAATCAAACTTGAATGCAAAAACGTCCAAGGCTGTTTCTCCTCTTCTTATTCCTTGCTATGATGCGACACAAAGGTTTAAGGGTGTGAAAAGTGGGTTATAGTGTGTTAGGGTGAAGGATAGGTGAATGGCAGGGAGATATGGTGGAAGAAGAGGTGTGGAATGGTGTATGGAAGGTGATGAGGGTTGCGGGATGATGTGTAGAAGGATGAATGATGGCTGGTTGTGTATGTGAATGAATATGTGTCTCTATTGGTGCAACACAAGGTATATATTTTAGAGAAAGGATCTAAACTTTAATTCAATGTTTTAGGAAAGAATTGGACCCCAAATCCACAAGGAAAATGAGAATTAAAGTCAGAATCCCAAGGGAAAAGGGATAGGAACTTGCGGTAAGGAAAATAGGAAAGGGAATGTTGTTTCCCTTGCATGGTAAGGAAGGATAAAGGCTAAGTTGGGTACGGCATCCCCCTTTGGCTGGGATTAAGGCTTCTAGAACTTGTAGTTAAGTGTCCTAAATTAATTAGGAACCCTCTTTGGCAGCTGGAACTTATGTAGGAAAGATTTAGGGAAACAAAGTCAAAATAAGGAAGTTTGACTCATGTTTCCTTCTTTGTGGCTGATTTCTTTACTTCCATATCTTGAATTAATTTCTTCCATCTCTTTAGCAGATTCCTAGCCTCATTTGGTCTTCAATTTCGTCCATCCACCTTACTCCAAGCATATTCTATCCACTCCAAGCCGAAAACTGCTCCAAAATGCACCAAAATGCACTTTCTTGCTACTTTAGCCATTTGGACCTACAAACACACGAAAATAGCTCAAAATACTAAAATAACTATGAACTAACAACATAAATGTAAGAAAACAAGTTAACTAAATCGCCTAAATATGCTCTTATCAGATGTACGGGTAATGGAAGAAAATTAAGTAATTGGTGTAGAAAGCTATGAAATTGAAGAGATTCAAAGAAAATTTGATGAGAATTGAAGAAAATTAGAATAAGAAAAGGTGTTTAGAAGGTGAGAAAGGGCCAAGAAAATGCAAGAAGAGGAGAGAGAAGAATGGTCGTTAAATTTCCTAGAGAGATACCATATTCAGTTTAAGAAATAATCAGGGCACACCAACTTGTATTCAGTTTCAGACATAGTGTCTTTGTTCAGCTTTAGAAATTAGTGTAGTACCCATGTTTAGTTACTGAAATAATTAGTGTTTAATTTTCAGAAATAATGTTCAGTTTCAGAAATAATATGGTACCGTTCAGTAACAAAAATAGTGTAATACCATTCAGTTTTAGAAATAATGTGTGTGATGAACGCAAGCGGGTCAGTTTTTTTTACTTTTATTATTATATTAAACTTTTGTTATTTTTGTTCAATAAAGTTATAAGATGCTGTTTTGTTAAAATAAACTTAGACAATACCTATATATATATATATATATATATGCAAATAGACTAGGGAGCTGCTTATGAAACTCCTTGAAAGACAAAAATACCCTCATTGACTCTGTCAGCATTACGAAAGCGTGTAAAAGTGATTCTCCTTCTTTGAAATCTTTAATAATATGGCCAATGACAGACATGATAATGGCAAAATCCTTTAGTGGTGAGATGATCTGAAGCAAATTCGACTATCAATAGACATTTAAGTTGAATATAACAATTGTATTGAAACGCAAGCAATCATGTTTAAGAGCTACCACATTCATCAGCTTAATGGCAATTATGTCTTTGTGAAATATTCTTAATAAAAGCATCAAGGTTTCTATCAGATGAGCCACCATTAGCAATTGCACCTTGACAAACCTCTTGAAGTTGTTTAGCTCTTTCCCTCAAATATTTCCCTCCCTCGCTTTCCACATCCATAAACTTCTTCACAATTTCTCCAATTTCCGCGCTACTCACAAGCAGTTCGACCCCCGCCTTCTTCTTCACCCGGTATCCAATCCTCCAATCTTCCACAATCTGCTTACCATTTGGAATTTGATCCCAAAATATAGGGAAAGTAAGAATTGGAAGACCAGTATAAACTGCTTCCAAAGTTGAATTCCAACTAGGGATGGGCAACGGTTATGGTGAGCGGGTAACCGCGGTTATTTACCCATAACCGTTTATGTTCATACCCGCATAACCGTTTACCCGTTAGGTAATTGTCTAAACGATTATACCCATACCCATAACCGTTTATAAACGGTTAACCATACCTATAACCGCATACCCATTTAACCGTAACAGTTTAATACCCGTTTACCCATTTACCCTTTTTAACCGTTTATCTTCTTCCTTTTTTTTTACCATTACCCCTTTTTCATCCATCTACATGTTTTTTAACAACTTGAAAATTTTAAAAAAAAATTGTCATAATTTTCTTTTTTTTTGACAATTAAACACCATTATAGGGTACATTCATCATACATTTCCGTATTTTAATTTTTTTAAGTCCTTATACCATTTCAATAATTGAAATAATAGTTTATGGACGATATTTTTAACTGTTACCAATGAAGGTAAATATAATATTTGCCAAGTATTATTGGGCTACAAAAATTGTTTAGAAGACATTTCTGTCAAAGCATTTCTGTCAATTTCACGGTTACAAGCAAGAAATTTAAATTAATTTGGCGAATTCCTTGATGATGAGAATCATCATTCCTGTAGCAATGTTATTGAGAGAAGGGCCAATGAATTCCTTGCTAATTTATTGGGTGCTAAGTATTATTGGATCGAGAACATGGTTTGTGTTAATTTTACATATATAAAATAAATGGGTAAACGGTTATCCGTTTATAACCGCGGTTAATACTCATAACCGCCTATTTAAATTTCACGGGTAAACGGTTGTACCCATAACCGTTTATTTATCTAAACGGTTACCCATAACCGTAACCGTTTAATTTAAATGGGCGGGTAACCACGGTTACCCATAACCAATGGGTATTTGCCCATCCTTAATTCCAACCACAATGTGACCAAAACCCGCCAATTGAATCGTGACACAACACCCTCAATGGGTCACACCAAGGCACCACAAAACCCAAATCACCAACAAAATCTCTCAACTCACAAGCATCCCCACGAGCTACCCAAAACCTAACACCACTACTTTTCACCCAAGCAACAACTCCATCCATTTGGGATTTCGAAACCGAGAGGAAACTTCCCATGGAGATGCACAAAACTGGCCTTTTGGGTTGAGAATCTAGCCAATGCAGATAATCGATGTCGTTTTCATTAGTGGGAAGAGTTTTCGAAGGTTCAAAGTGAGGTATGGATGGGCCGATAGGGTAGATAGGGAAAGCAAACTCGGCTTTGAGGGCTTCAAAGACTTGCGGATCAAGCTCGTAGACTGAAGTGAACAAAAGATACTGTGCTTTCTCTGCTTGAGAAAATACTTCAAGGGCCTTGCGGACGACTTTTGGACCGTCTGTAAAAAAGATTGCGGGTAGATCTGCAATGCATGTGGCGCTGACTCCAGGAATGTATTCTACTATCTCATCTCCACGCTCTGTAATTTTAACATAATAATTTACGTCGTACAACATTATTATATTGTATATCAACCAAGAAAAAATGCTTTTTCTTCTACAAAATCACAAAATTTAAGAACATTGCACCAAGAAGCCTCGGTATGCATATAAGAAAAGATATCATGCTATATTACAGTTAAGGATTACTAAATTAACCAAATACAAATTGTTCATAAGAATGTCTGAAGCTCGCAAATGCATCAACTTCCTTATAAATTAGAGAAAGGCTTTAAGCAATTTATTCAAACTGATACAATTATTTCTGGTTACCTTACCAATTTTATGTTGTGCACTTATTAGATATAAGTGTCTCAAGTATATGAACAAATATAATATATTGTCTTCGGCTAAAGAAGAAGCTAATATACTTTTTCAAAAGGGAGACAACTGGTGGCGAACTATTATTTATCTCTTTCGGGTTCGGAGGAGGTAGGAATTGCACCCTACCCGTAACCATGATCAAGCATATTCATAACTTATAAGTTAAAGATCAAGGCACATTAAATTGATAAGATCATGGTTTTTTTTTTTGTTGAACAAACGATGTTATCTACACTGAGGGGAATGGAGTGAGCTTAGCCTCACAATGGACTTGCAATAATGTGGTTCAAATTCGCTTTTGGCGAGAATCAAACTTAAGACCTTTCACTTACAAGTGAAAAAAAATACTACTAAATTGTAGTATTAAGTAGCAAGTCTTGGTCAATTTTGAGCTTTATCTTTTTCAGTGTAAAATTGTTAATAAAGCAAATTCATCTCAAAAGTCTCTAACATCCCAATAATACGCTACGTGCTCTATCCTTTTGGCAAGTGGCAAGCGACAAATAACCAACTTGGAAGGAAAAATATGGGTAACACTATATAGATAAAATTTGTATATTAAATTTGCAAACTAAATGATGTGTCGCTAATTAAGAACAAGCACGTTAGTCAAGATTTAAGTAATAATTTAACCATTAATTTTCATATCATTTAGTTTACAAAATTTAATCTACAAAATTATTTTTCTTAGCATTGCTTGACCGAAAATAATTGGAGTGTGACAACTTACAAGACTGAGATGAGAGTCAAGATGTTTGATGAGGGATTTGGATCCTCTCCTAAGCTAATGGAGAGGATTCTCCTCATCAATCATCTTGGGCCGTTGGATTTTTATCCAACGGCTACAATCATTATAACTTTAAAGAGATCCTCCTGTTTGTAGCCGTTGGATAAAAATCCAACGGTTCAGGATGATTGATGAGAATGATCCTCTCCATTAGTTCAGGAGAGGATCCAAGTCCGTAGAGCACAATATAAGACCAGCAATATTTACAATTATTTTAATTTTGTATCCTCCGTTTGGAAATTGGAAATTGGAAATAAAAAAATTCAACCATCTAATTATCAGTTAGGTAACATATTTATGGCGCTCTGGAATATTTAGATATTCCAGCGTTGGTGGTCATTTTTAGTTACTATATTTTTATATTATAAAGAATTTGTTTAAATATTTAATAATTAAAAATTTTGAATTATAAGATACTCTAAAGTAACTCTGGAAAATATTTGTGTTTTTATAGACTTTTAAAGTGGAAACCCATCTCTATATCTTTGTTGGTGTAATTACATGACTCAGATGAGAGAAAACCTTCGCGTTCAGTTTTGAAAGGAGGAAATCGTATAAGCTCCTATCCAAAATTTTCTTTTGATAGTCCCAAACCTAAAGAAACCTATTTTCTTATGATTGCAATATTCAGTTGAATATGAAATCCAATTTGAAAAATACATTAGTCAACTTTTTATTACTGCCCAAGGCTTTGATACATTTTAAAATAAAGAAATTTCTACTTATTATGTTTTTTTTTAATTAAAAATATTTGATTAAATATTTAATAGTTGAAATTTTGGAAGGATAGGTTACTCTAAAGTAACTTTAGAAAATACTCCAATAATGATCGTGGTAAGTGTACACAGATCTAAGACATCGAGAAGGAAGTGGCCATTTTCTTTGAACAGCTCAAAGTGATGCAACAATGAGAACATCGTCGGCGACTGAGTCACCGGCTGCTCGAGCCCATCCATAAGCTGCTCAACCGGAGCTTCCAACTTGGTCCACACAGCTTCCACAAACCGCAACCGTGCTCGGAGGGTATGACGTTGGGTGTGGTGGCTAATCGGATGTTGTCGGGTTTTGGGTCGGACTCGATGAACCCGTGCCACTCTTCGGTGACGACGAAGGTGATGAGGAGTTGAGGGTTTTTTGAAGATAGTAGCTTGCAGAGGTTCATCATGGGGTTGATGTGGCCTCTTCTCGGACAAGGCAAAGCCACCACGTGGCAGATTGTGATTGCCTCAACTTCCGCTGTGTCCATTTCTCCCTTGTTTGAGAGAAATTACTCCAATAATGATTGAATTTTAACGGTTTGGATTCTCAAACTTGGTGGATTAGGAAGAATGGATCCGGAGATGATCTATTTCCATTATTCTTTTTCAAAAATGTATAAAAGGAATTTTTAATTGACTTTTTTTAATAGTCATTTTCAAATTTCTCTCGTATGTCTTTGTAGTGATCATGTTGTAGAAAATGCGGATCATTTTTGTTGACAAAACTAGCAGAAAATTCGATGTTAGGGTAAGCATGGGCCATGCCTTTCGAGTTTTCAACCCACGTGGGATCTAGAAGTTGACACCCAAATGTAAACTTGAAAGGTTTTTTTTTTTTTTTGTTGGAAATGTGAAAATTAAAGTTAGTAAAACTAAAGAATAATATTACGTAAACTAAACTTGCAAACTAAATAATGCTTCATTAATAAAAAAAATAAACATGTTAATCAAAACTTAATAATAATTTAATTATCAACTTTCATTTTAGTTGATTAAATTTAGTCAACAAGTGTAGTCACTTTACCATTATCCAAAACTAAAATGGATCCACCTCTTCTCCTTCTCCAGCAACCTTAGATCCCAATAGGTTGACGGAGAACAACACCATCTACCTCTCCAATGGAAACTCCCACCTCGATCTCTTCGTCAACATCGTGACGACAAGCTCCCGCAAGCCTGGGCCTACAACGTGCGGAGGACCCAACGGGTGGAGCGGAGGAAAAGGAAAATAAAATATTAAAGAGAAAAACCTTAGGGCTGATTTAGTATTGTTGTGCTTTGAAAAAAAACTATTTATGTTGTGTTGTGAGAATAAACTTATTTTTGCTACTTCACGTTTTCAGTTTTTTTTTTCACCCAAAACTGTGAAAATAAGTTATTTTTAAGTGTTCACCAAACACCTTTTTGAGTTTATCTTTTTTTGATATCCACTTTTTATAAAAGCACATCAATACCAAACCAATACTTAGTATATCCATTCTCGGTACAATTAAATAAGAAACGCGTTTCTAAGAGCAATAGACAAACAACAGCAATCCCAAATATGTAACTAGATCCTCTATGGATTCAAGGGATCTGAGCACACTAGTCAATGCATTCAGGCTACTGAAATTTGATCCAACGGTTACAAACAGAGAGCCATTCTGAAAGTTATAATAATTGTAGCCGTTGAATCAAATTTCAATGATCAGGATGCATTGATTAGTAGGCCCAGATCTTTTTGAATCCGAAGGGGATCCAGTTCCCCCAAATATGAATATCTTCAACACAATATCTTAAGTTTATAATATTTTTAGTACATGTAACAAAACCAAACTGCCAAAGAAATGAAATCCTCACTCATATTGATACCTCCAGCTATAATTTGTATATAGCCATTTGTCTCGAAACGCAAGCAATCATGTCTAAGAGATACCATATTCATCCGCTTCATGGCAATTAATTATGTCCTTGTGAAATATCCTTAAGAATAGCATCAAGGTTTCTATCAGATGAGCCACCATTAGCTATTGCACCTCGACAAACCTCTTGAAGTTGTTTGGCTCTTTCCCTCAAATCCTTCCCCTCCTCGCTTTCCACATCCATAAACTTTTTCACAAGTTCTGCAATTTCCTTGCTACTCACAAGAAGTTCGACCCCCACCTTCTTCTTCACCCGGTATCCAATCCTCTAATCTTCCACAATCTGCTTACCATTGGGAATTTGATCCCAAGATATTGGACAAGTAAGAATTGGAAGACCAGCATAAACAGCTTCCAAAGTTGAATTCCAACCACAATGCGACCAAAACCCGCCAATCGAATCGTGACACAACACCCTCAATTGATCACACCAAGGCACCACCAAACCCAAATCACCAACACAATCTCTCAACTCAGAAGCATCTCCACGAGCCACCCAAAAAACCCTAACACAACTACTTTTCACCCCAGCAACAATTTCATCCATTTGGGATTTCGAAACCGAGAGGAAACTTCCCATGGAGATGTACAAAACAGACTTTTTGGGTTGAGAATCTAGCCAATGCAGATAATCCATGTCGTTTTGATTAGTGGTAAGTGTTTTCGAAAGTTCAAAGTGAGGTACGGATGGGCCAATAGGGTAGATAGGGAAAGCAAACTTGGCTTTCAAGGCTTCAAAGACTTGCGGATCAAGCTCGTAGACTGAAGTGAACAGAAGATACTGTGCTTTCTCTACAGCTTGAGAAACTGCTTCAAGGACCTTGGGGACGACATTTTGATGGTCTGCAAAAAACGCTGGGGGTAGATCTGCAACGCTTGTGGTGCTGACTCCAGGAATGTATTCTACTATCTCATCTCCACGCTCTGTAATTTTCACATAACATTTTACATCGTACAACATTATTATATTGTATATTAACCAAGAAAGAATGTTTTTTCTTTTACAAAACCTTAAAATTTAAGATCCTCAAAATTATAGAGCATACATATAAGAAAAGTATCTGCTATATTACAGTTGAGAACAACTAAATTAAATAATACAAATTGTTCATAACAACGTCTTAAGCTAGCAAATACATCGACTTGTTTATAAATTAGAGAAAGGCTGTACACAATTTATTCAAACTGATACAATTATTTCTGGTATATGAATAAAATATTAAGTGTCTTAAGTATATGAATAAAATAATACAAAAAAAAACTAACGAAAAATGTCTAAAAACTTTAGTTTTAATTAAAATGACAAATAAAGGTGTAAATGAATAGTACTAGAGGGATTTTTCAAGGTAAAAATATCATTAACGTTAAAAGTGAACAGTACCAAGAACGTTTCATTAATATTCCTTAAAATATAATATATTGTCTTAGGCTAAGGAATAATCTAATGTTTTTTTTTTTTTAAGGTATATTTTCATCGACGCACCAGACAAGTCACTACAAGCTTTCACCGTCTTTTGAGAACCTGTAACAAGAAGTTTCAATGTGCTCAATGCTCATGCATAGCTCTGAGAAATGTCTCTAAGGAAGGCACTGATGTTCGTTTGAGATGATCCGCCTTCGTCAATGGCACCATGGCATATCTGCTTAAGTTCTTTGGCCCTTCTCCTCATCTCTCTCCCTTCATCATCCTCCAAATCCATAAACTTCTGCGCCAGCCCAGCAATCTCCTCTCTTGTCACCAAATGGTCCATTTTGTCCTCAGCCTTCCTCACCCTCCACCCAACTTTCCAATCCTCCACAATCATATTACTAACCATGCCTTGATCCATAAGTAACGGAAAGGTCAGAAACGGGACACCAGCAAAAACACCTTCCCTAACTGAGTTCCAACCACAATGTGTCAAAAACCCACCAACACTAGAATGGCACAAAACCCTCAACTGCTCACACCAAGGGACTACCAAACCCATGTCGCCACAAGCATCTTTTAACCTATCCGTTTCCCCACGAGCCACCCAAATGAACCGAACCCCACTCATGCGCAAACCGACTGCGATCTCATCCATTTGGGCACCTGAAAAAGAAAGAAAACTTCCCAAGGAGATGTACAGAACAGAGCTGCAAGGTTGAGAATCTAGCCATCTTAGATAGTCGATGCCAGCACTCGGGTGATCGTTAGATTTGACGTAGGGTATTAATGGACCAATTGTGTAAATGGGTAGTGAGAACTTTGATCTTAAAACGTTGATGACTTGGGATTCAAGCTCATAGATGGAGGGGAATAAGAGAAATTGTGCTTTAGGCACCCATGAGAAATCTTCGTGGATGTGGTGGAAAATGCTTGGGGAGATTCGATTCATGAAATGAGGCAGGTCTGCTAGTCGTGTTGAAGAAACTCCTGGGATGTAGTCCACACGTTCATTGCCCCTCTCTATAAACACACAGGAGAGCATAAAAATTAGAAAACGAAATGGAGGGCACAAAATTGTGACCCAAGTGGTGAAAAATTTTCTTAATACAAACTGAACTTTGTGGTTAAGACTTAAGCATGCTCGATCTAGTCTAAATCGAACTTTGCATCCTATTTTTGAGCAATTTAACGAATGTGTCCATCACGTGCAAGGATGAAAAGGTCATTTTAAAACGAAGTTTATTAATTTATTTTCTAAATCATGCTTGAAATGACCATTTTACCCTTCTACACACCGGTAAAACTTAAAAGCGAACAAAATTAGGTTGTTTAAGTTTGATTTGGAATGACATCAACAAGAAGTTTAAACCATAAGGGCATTGTTAACATACATTGAGATATGACCCGAAAATTAGGAGAGGCTACAATTCTTTTATTTTATTTATATACAAGCATAAGATTAGGGAGGAGTATCCCCCACGTGACCTAATAGTATAAACCACTTGCAATTAGAATGTAGCGATTTTGACGCTCATATTTTATTAACATGTACCCATAAGAATGTACGAGGCTAAAAATGCGTGTTAACTTACTACTTAGCCCAGTGGTACTTTTCTTTTCATATCGCTAAATATCTAGGCTTTCGACTTTCTAACTATACTTATATAGCTACAATTTCGGATCAATCTATATTGATTGACTGCCTCCATTATCTTGTTGCTAGCAAATACCACTATGCAACAAGATACTTGGAATCCTTGCGAATATAGCGTGTGTGCCACGAGTGCTCTGTTTTTGAATCATTAACCAATTTGTTTTGTAACTAATTGTTTATCTTCCATTACACTAAAATCTATTTATATATTACATATACACACTAGTATAGGCTGGATAGCTAACTAAAATAACTAAAATCAGCACCAAAAAGGAAAGAGAGAAACAAAAAGACTTTTTAGCCAAAATGGTCCATGAGATTTGCATAACACATCACTTTGGTCCCTGAGATTGAAAATAAATAGAAATACTCATTGAGATTGTCCACTATCCATTATTTTGGTTAATCCGTTAAAAACTCCGTTAAGTGTTCCAGAACTTTTAGTCGGAAGTTTGGGCAATTTTCAAAGCTTCGTAACTCAATCATTTCTTAACTAAATTCGACCCATAATATATCAAAATAAAGATAGGAAAGTGTAGAACAAGATTCTACCTATTTGGAAGCCCAATGGTTGCCAGAGATGGTCGGAAAATGGCATGAAAGTTGACTGGTCTGCGAAAAAATTGGAAACTAGCCGGAAACTGGCTAACTGGCCCTTTTTTGGCCAAAAAACGGCTCGAAAGTGACTGTCTTGGTCTCCAATTAGCCACTTTTGAGTCGTTTTCCGACCAAACCACGACGAGTTAGTTGACTAGAAAGGTACCATTCTCTTCACCCGTCAAGAAGTATGATTTTCATTTTTGAATCACTCGATTTCATTGAGTATTGAAGAAATTATGAATGTTTAAAATTTACCCAGCTTTCGGCGAGTATTCCAGTTTTTCTGCGGACCAGTCACCTTTCAGGCTTTTTCAGCCATCTCCGGCAACCATTTGGCTTTCAAATAAGTATAATTTTATTCTGCACTTTCCTATCTTCAGTTTGATATATTATGGGTCGAATTTAGTTAAAAGACGATTGAGTTACGAATTTTTGAAAATTACCCAAACTTCCGACAAAGAGCTCCAGGACACGTAACGGAATTTTTAAAGGAATGACCAAAATAATGGATGATGGACAATCTTAGGAACCATTTCTATGGATTTTCAATTTCAGAGATCAAAGTGATGTATTATGCAAATCAGGGACCATTCTGATTAAAAAGCAAAACAATAAAAGGAAAATATTAACAATCAAATATGTTACCCGACTCAAAGTGACGAAGACACTTACCTAACGAGTCAACCGGGTACTGCCCATTTTCCGCGAAAAGATCAAAATGTTGGAAAACGGAGAAAAGGGACGCCGGCATTGACCAAAACGACGCCGCCGGGATACTCCTCCGGTTCCCGACACGGACAGCCCAAGGCAGGAAAGTATCGGCCACGATCAGGCTCGGAGGCGGCTCGAGCCGATCCATGAGCCGCTCGAACGGGGCCTCCATCTTGGTCATGATGGCGTCGATGAAGCCATCCATGTCGGCGGCGCGGACCAGCTCCGACGGGATGACGTTGGGAATCGTGGCGAGTCGAATGTTGTCCGGGGTGGCTTCGGAACCGATGAAGCCGAGCCACTCCTCCGTGACGACGAAGGTGATGAGGATGTCAGGCTTTTGTGAAGTCAGTAGCTTGCAAAGGTTCATCATCGGGTTGATGTGGCCCCGACCGGGATACGGCATGGCCACCACGTGGCAGATAGGGGGTAAGAAGTTTTAAACACTTTCATCACAAACGTCATCAAAAAGTTGAGTTTTATTTGACAGAAAAAAGAGAACGAAACAAAGGCAAACGACAAAACAAGAAATGCTCAATCCTCACGCACGCCCTCTGCGAAATGTCTAATGAAGGCCTTGATGTTGGTATGAGATGATACACCTTCTGCAATGGCATCATGACATAACTGCTTAAGTTCTCTGGCTCTCCTCATTTCCTTCCCTTCATCATCCTCCAAATTCATAAACTTCTTCACTAACCCTGCAATCTCCTCTCTTGTCACCAAATGGTCAATTTTATCCTCAACCTTCCTCACCCTCCATCCAACCCTCCAATCCTCTACAATGTGGGTACTATTCATTCCTTGATCAAATAGTATAGCTAAGGTTAGAAAGGAAGCACCAGCAAAAACACCTTCCGTAACCGAGTTCCATCCACAATGACTTGAAACACCCCCTGGCACAAAACCCTGAATTGGTCACACCAAGGCACTACCAACCCCATGTCACCACAGATCTCCTTTTTCCTATCGGTTTCCCCACCAACCGTCCAAATGAACTGAACGCCACTCTTGCGCAAACCGGCTGCAATCTCGTCCATTTGGACGCTAGAAACTGAAAGGAAACTTCCCATGGCGAGGTGCAAAATGGATGCAGGAAATTAAGCAAGGGTTGGGATAGAACCTAGGAATCGCTCAACCAAAGGCAACGGAGCTTGCTCAACCTCGCTAATCGTGAATTCGCTCACACGATCAAGCCAAACGCTTTTGAGAAGGAGGAAAATACTCTCTTCGGTTGCACAAAGCAATATATTTGTAATTAATCAAGTCTCCCAAATGCTTGTATTACATCATAAGAGACTCACAATAATCTAGATGAACTTAACTAATTCCTAAGTAATTAAAATAGACAGCCGTTATTATTCCCAAAGCGTAGTAGTGGTCTTCAAATTGTTTTCTTCAAGGCCTGCCTCCCGCATAAAAAACTGAGCTACAAGGTTTAGAGTCTAGCCATTGAAATAGTTGGCATCACTAGTTACTTGGGTAGGGAGGTCATTTTGCTCAGAGCAGGGTATTGATGGGCCCATAGTGTAAATGGTTAGTGATGATTCTGATCGTAAAATGTCGATGGTTAGGGTTTCAAGTTCATAGAAGATGGCAGAGAATAGCAGGTATTGTGCTCTAGGTCCCCAGGAAAAGGAGTTAAGCAAAACGTCTAGAATATTTCGGTTGCTTTCATAGATGAACCTAGGGAGGTGCGCTAGTCGTGTCGGAGAAACTCCTGTAATGTAGCTCATGTTAATGAAAATGTAGAATTATGGAAAGTAATCCGAAGAATGACTTTGAGATACGACTTGAATCGTTTTCTTAAAGTGTTATTTGCCCATACTCGAATGAGTTTGCTAAAGGATTATTGGCAAATCACTTCCAAGATACAACAAAGTATGGAATATTCGATTAGCAAAACCGAATTATATTCCTTTAGAAATAACTAGAAAGAAATTGTATGAATGTGATGGAGAGAGAAGAGAGTAAGGAATGTAGAAATAAATTTCTGAAATTGTGTATGAAACATTATGCCACAAACATGTATTTATAGACATCAAAGTACCTATTCATCGAGCCCTTTCATTTTAGTTGAAGATACACAACTCTTCTTAATAGTGTTTACCCAAAAGACATGTCTTCTATTTAATATTTTCAGAAAATAAATTTTGATTATTTATATTTTTTTTAATTCTACTCATACAATTTGAGTAAACATCATGTCTTTTAACTAAAAGTTGTAACCATTCAACTAATTACATTTGCTCCGCACTGCAGCACCCTTTATCGTACACACACACGATGCACAATGCAGCACCAAATCATATATCTATATATATATATATATATATTCTTGAAATATTCAACAGCTCACACGTATATTTCCCTGATCCGTTAACAATGCCAAATTGTTGTTTTAAGTAGTAAAGTTACACAATAAACAGGAAATCTTAAAACGAAATGTTAGACATACAACACGAGGATGTGTTACTGTCATATACGTAAATCTATTAGTTGACACTCACTAATATCTTAAGAAAAATGTTCTCTTGCTGCACGTTGGCTCAATTCAACACTACTGTCATCAGAAGTTGTGGTAGCGACACTGAGAAGATGGCACTCTCACATGTGATGTGATAAAACCAAATTGCAGTGTGCAATCTTCTCTTACTTCTTGACTGTATCCATATATGGAAGCTAGAACTTAAAAATAAGTCCTCCAGGGATTTTAAAGCTTGCAGCCGCCATGCCTATCGCTTTTTATACAGTTTGGTTGTGCCAGACCCATTCAAAGTGAAACAGGAAACACCCTCATATGAAACATAATAAGAACATAATTCTCAAGAAAATTGGAGTTCGGAAAGTTCCCGAATTCCAATTTTTATTACTCCTCAAATGAATTTGATCCCAATCAATTAATATAATCGGGAACCAAATTGATCCAAGGTTTGGTACAAACTAGGGTCCCAACCAAACTGGAAACACCCTCATATGAAACACAATTAAGTATTTTAAAGTGCCGATAGCAGCCCCTTAAATAAAACCAAAAGTGCAAAACCAGATACAAACAACAATAACAACAACAACAACAAAGCCTTATCTCACTGATTGGAGTCGGTTGGCAAAACTAGATGCAAACATTCCACATAGCTGAGAATGCACTTGAAGTACAACCCCTTGCACCGACACTTTGTATTTTCATTGACGCACAAGACAAATCACTACAAGCTTTGCACCGTCTTTTGAGAGCCAGCAACAACAAGATTCAGTGTGCTCAATGCTTATGCATGGCCTTGAAAAATGTCTCCAACGAAGGCATTGATGTTCGTTTCAGATGATCCGCCTTCTTCAATAGCACCATGACATATCTGTTTAAGTTCTCTGGCCCTTCTTCTCATTTCTCTCCCTTCATCGTCCTCCAACTCCATGAACTTCTGCGCCAGCCCAGCAATCTCCTCGCTTGTTACCAAATGGTCCATTTTGTCCTCAGCCTTCCTCAACCTCCACCCAACTTTCCAATCCTCCACAATCATCTTACTAACCATGCCTTGATCCATACGTAACGGAAAGGTCAGAAACGGGACACCAGCAAAAACACCTTCCCTAACTGAGTTCCAACCACAATGTGTCAAAAACCCACCAACACTAGAATGGCACAAAACCCTCAATTGTTCACACCAGGGCACTAAACCCATGTCGCCACAAGCATCTTTTAACCTGTCCGTTTCCCCACGAGCCACCCATATGAACCGAACCCTACTCAAGCGCAAACCGCCTGCAATCTCATCCATTTGGGCACCTGAAAATGAAAGAAAACTTCCCATGGAGATGTACAGAACAGAGCTGCAAGGTTGAGAATCTAGCCATTGTAGATAGTCGATGCCAGCACTCGGGTGATAATTAGATTTGATGTAGGGTATTAATGGACCAATTGTGTAAATGGGTAGTGAGAATATTGATCTTAAAACGTCGATGACTTGGGGTTCAAGCTCATAGATGGAGGGGAATAAGAGATATTGTGCTTTAGGCACCCATGAGAAATCTTCATGGATGTGGTGGAGAATGTTTGGGGAGATTCCACTAATGAAATGAGGCAGGTCTGCCAGTCGTGTTGAAGAAACTCCTGGGATGTAATCCACACGATCATTGCCCCTCTCTATAAACACACAGGATAGCATAAAATTTAAATAACGAAATGGAGGGCACAAAATTGTGACCCATGTGGTGAAAAAGATTCTTAGTACAAACTGAACTTAATTTGTGGTTAAGCATGCTCGATCTAAACCAAATCGAACTTTCTATCCTAATTTTGAGCAATTTAACCCATGTGGACATCATGTGCAAAGATGAAAAGATCATTTTAAGCCGTATAAACTTGTTAATTTATATCTTAAAACATGCTTGAAATGAATGTTTCACCTTTTTACTAGAGGCACACACTGATAAAACTTAGCAATGGACAAAATTAGATTGTTAGGTTTGATGTGGAATGAAATTAACAAGTTTAAACCATAAGGACGTTGTTAACATCAATTGAGATACGACCCCAAAATTAAGGGAGACTATCTAGAAATCTTTTATTTTATTCACGCAAGCCTAAATTGAGAGGAGTATCGGCCACATGACTTAATGGAATGAACCACTTGCAATTAAAATGTAGCGTTTTCACACTCCCATCCCATGTAATTAATATGTACCCATAAGTGTGCACGGGACTAAAAAATGTTTGTTAACTTACAACTTAGTCTAGTTGTATTTCTCCTTTCATATATCGCTAGATATTCAGGCTTTCGACCTTCTAACTGTATATATACCTACAATTTATATATATTACGCAAACGATAGTACTATTCGCACATCCTTTTTTACCTCCACACTCATTGTGAATTTAATCATTGATCTTCTTTAATTCATTTCATCTGACAATCGAAAATTAAGAAAGGTGTATGAAGAATAAAATTAAGTGTACAAATAACATATATACTAGTAAGGTTGTATGCTAACTAAAATCAGCATCCGAAAACGAAAGGAAGAAACAAAAAAAAGAAAACTAATGAAAAGAGATTGAAAACTTTGAGTTTTAACGATAATGACAAAATAAAAGGTAAAATGAATAGTACCAGGATTGACTTTTTAATATGAAAATATGATTTTTTGTTAAAGTGAATAGTACCGCAAATTTCATTAAAACTCCCAACAAAAAAAAAAAAAAAGCAAACATCGAAGGGAAGAAACAAAAGTATGAAACATTCTTCAGAACAATCAAATATGTCGTCCAAAATAGAAGTCTAAGTGACAAAGACACGTTCATAAAAAATATAGTGACAAAGGCACCAACCTAACAAGTCAACCGGGAAGTGCCCGTTTTCTGCTAAAAGATGAAAATGTTGGAAGACGGAGAAAAAGGACGCCGGCATCGGCCAAAACGACGCCGCCGGAATACTCCTCCGGTTCCCGACACGGACTGCCCAAGGCAGGAAAGTGTCGGCCACGATCAGGCTCGGCGGAGGCTCGAGGCGATCCATGAGCCGCTCGAATGGGGCCTCCATCTTGGTCATGATCGCTTCGATGAAGCAGTACATGTCGGCGGCGCGGACCAGCTCCGACGGGACAACGTTGGGAATCGTGGCGAGTCGGATGTTGTCCTGGGTGACTTCGGATCCGATGAAACCGAACCACTCCTCCGTGACGACGAAGGTGATGAGGATGTCAGTCTTTTGTGAAGTCAGTAGCTTGCAGAGGGTCATCATCGGGTTGATGTGGCCCCGACCGGGATACGGCATGGCCACCACGTGGCAGACAGGGGATCTCTGGTCTCTGTTGGAGATCATGTCTGGGTTTAAGAAGAAGACGACGTAACTCTGACTTAATACTTTTTGTATAATATTTTATAATATTAGCATGAGAATTAACGTCAAACTGTAAGATGATAGAGAGTACATGAAGAGTTTCGTTTTTTAGGGAGTTCCTTTAATATTTCTCTAGTGCAAAAGGCAAACACAAAGGTCACCTCCATTACAATTAATGAACATCCTCCAAGATCACATCGGCTACATAGCGGGCTAGACGATGGCAACACTATTGGCTTGACGATTGACATGTGTATAAGAAGTTGCAGCGATCCTCCGAGCCAGGTCTTTGGAATCTTCAATAATACGGCCAATTGTTGACGTATTAATGGAAGAATCCTTCAATGCCAAGATGATCTTAAGCGAATCGCTTGTGATGGAACAAAGGCGATTATAAGTATTTTCTCGATAAATCGTTAATTTCTTTGTTTTGTATGAATAATTAAATAATTTTATATTAATTATTTTATTAAATTATGATAAAGAGAATAAACACTTTCATTATGATGTTCATATTACAAAAGATGTTGCATTAATGAGGAAGGAGAACTTTCCTCTTTAATAAGAATGAGCTCTTCAATAAGAATGAGAAATAGTATACTATCCTTCCTAATATTACTTAGAACGTTAAAAAACTTCTTTGTTCAATTATCTATAGCATGTCAAGTTCATTTTTTTTTCTTTGTTAGATAGTGTAGATGTTATACTGCGAAACTTTTCAAACTCTCTTAAAATCTTAGAAAATTTCAATTGAATATATCGTCTATTAAATGTGTGATTCATGTTCACATAGTAAATACTGAGTTAGGTATGAACACTTCAAGCGAACAAGTGCATGGGCAGATCCACGTAGAAACCAATGGTTCTGGACACTCTTAAGGTCGGAAAAATGCTAGTGAAGGTCCTCTATGGACTCTTTTAGATGTCTTAGTATGAAATTTTTTTGTGTAAACCATTTAATGAAATGCATGTTTGACATATCTCGATACCACTCTGCAGGACTCATCGACATCTCTCGACAAGATGCATCACTCCGCATAGAGTGTTGACAACACTTGGTAGATCTCAACATCCACGTAGCATGCCTCAACGAAGAACGATAGGCACACCAAGTGCTCCATGAAATGTCCATGTGAAAAAGAAAAAAAAACCTAACAAAAATCTGCACGTTGTGTGCTATCTTTGTTAAAAAAAGGAGGATCTTTACACTGAACTCTCGAAGTTAGAATTATAAATCTGCCACTGAACAAGTGACTACAAGTTTTAAACACTTCCATAAGAAACATCAACAAAAAATTGAGTTTTATTTGATAGAAAAGGAATTAAGAGCACACATTGGAAGGAAACTTATTTAGATTCTACACTATTTTACATACAAGATACAAGGCTAATTTGCATACTGAACGTCCAAGCCCATGTAGATATATACCACGCACTGCCGTGTTAAATGGATCATGGATGAGGAACTTGTGTCTCCATTTGAAGATTGCAGGTAGCTTTGCCAAGATCCCTGATAAAATCATCAAGATTTGTATCAGATGAACCTCCTTTCGCAATTGCCCGGTGACACAAATCTCCGAGCTCTTTCGCTTTTCTCCTCATTTTAATCCCATCACTGCTTTCAGGGTCCATAAATCTCTTCACAAGCTCAGCAACCTCTTCCCTTGTCATCAACCTTTCATCATGTACCTCTGATTTAACCCTCCTGCCAATCTTCCACCCGTCAACTATTTGCCTGCTGTTCGGAATTTGGTCTAGAAAAAGAGGAAAAGTAAGCATTGGGACACCGGCAAAAACAGCTTCTAAAGTCGAATTCCATCCACAATGTGACCAAAAACCACCCACAGAAGAATGGCACAACACTTTCAGTTGCTCACACCATGGCACCACCAACCCCATACCATCACTACCGCTGCAGCTCTCACTCAATCGAGCCGCCTCCCCCCGCGCAACCCACAAGAACCGAACCCCGCTACGTTTCAGCCCGGCTGCGATTTCATCCATCTGCATGTTTGAAACAGAAAGAAAACTCCCCAATGAGATGTACAAGACAGAGGCTTTTGGTTGGGAATCAAGCCATTTCATATAGTCAATGCCATTGTCACCAACTGACACACAGGAATTCTTTCCAAGCTCCAAGTAAGGTATGGCAGGACCAATTGGGTACACAGGGAATGGGAATTCCGCCTGTAAAGAGTGGAAGATTTCGGGTTCAAGCTCATGAAATGAAGTGAACAGAAGACACTGAGCTTTTGGAACCCATGAAATGCATTCCAGAGCAAGCTTCATGACTTTCGGGTCGGTTCTTCGAAACACTTCTCCCAGGTCTGCTAAATCAGATGAAGAAATCCCTGGAATTTGGGCTCCAGAATCTATCACATATAAACAGAAAATCCAATTTCCATATTAATTTCAATTTGTGTTATATAAATATATATGCAAAATATTTACTTACCAAAACATTCAAGTGGGATGTCCTTGTTTTGTGAGAAAATATTGAAACGGTGCAGCATTGACAAGAAAGTGGCTGGCATAGTCCAGAGCAAGGCCACCGGAATATTCCTCCGAATCCCAACCCCGACTCCCCACCGGACCTCTATATCAGCAATGACGGCTGTGGCCGGCGGGTCGAGCTGGCTGAGGAGGAGCTCGAAGGGAGCTTCCATCTTGGTCATGACAGCTTCGTAGAAGCCAGGGAAGTCGGTGGCTTTTAGCCGCTCGGCGGGGATGACGTTTGGGATGGTGGAGAATCGGATGTTGTCGGGTTTTGGGTCGAAGCCGATGAAGCTCAGCCACTCTTCGGTGATGATGAAGGTGACAAGGAGTTGAGGGTTTTTGG
This sequence comes from Pyrus communis, assembly GCF_963583255.1. NCBI lineage: Eukaryota > Viridiplantae > Streptophyta > Magnoliopsida > Rosales > Rosaceae > Pyrus > Pyrus communis. The sequence goes on along the minus strand of NC_084810.1, from coordinate 23,726,360 downwards.
AAGCTAGTAACTTGCAGAGGTTCATCATGGGGTTGATGTGGCCTCGGCCGGGGAACGGCATTGCCGCCACATGGCCGACGGTAGTTGAGTCAACGTTGAAGTGATGCATTAGATGTTCTACTTTGATACTTTGATACTTTGAAAAAGAGAATGAGCTTATGGCTTATGGCTTTAAGAAGAGAAACTTGGCAATATTTTAAGACTCCATTAAGCACTCATAAATAATATAATATAACCTATATGTTAACCTATACGACAATGAGACAGGATTTCACTCAGGAAAATGATAGGTAGGCCGACTATTTAAATTAAATTTTATAAATTATATGACGTGATTGTTGATGATTGGATTATCATTTAAATATTCATTTACGTGCTCATTTTCACTTAGTGATACATAATTTACAAATTTGGTCTAAAATGTTAATCCACCTAGCATTACTCTTTCACTTAACATGCACTTATATTGTTATATATTCTAATTTATCATGCAATAAAGTGAGTATTGATCTTGAACTAAAAATTCGTGAGTTAATGTCTCTAAACTTGTTATAATGCATAGCAATGCTCCTTTTTGATTAACTCCATTAGAACTTTCATCCAAAACAAAGGGTTTAAAGAGAAAAAAAAAATAGATGAGAGTTCTAACAGAGTTCGCCAAAAGTATAATTGCTCGAAATCATAACAAATTCAAGTACGATTACTCACGGATTTTTAGTTCAGAAAGCAAAGCTCCAATTACAAATTCATAGACAAATACTCACGCATTTTTTGTTCAGAAATCTAAGCTCTAATTAGACCAAAGATCAAAGACGATTGCTCCAATTAACTTAAAAATAAGTCATATTATCATGCATTTCAAGTTTAAAATTTCTTATATAAGTAGTGTCATTCTCGTCGAAAGTTCTTGGAGTTTAAATTTCTCGTATATGAACAATATATGAACTTAAAACGCGATCATATTATCATGAAATTAAAATTTTTCATATAAAAGTGCGAAATTAGCTTAAAAAGCTGAGCATCAAAGTTGTTTCTCGTCTGTGAGGCATTTTATCATTCATCTTAACCAGCCATATTCAACCTAAACAGAAAACAAATATACCTAACAAATTCAGCTCCCTATTCCGGAAGAGGAGATGAAAAAACGATGCCGATGGAGTCGAAAGAGAAGCCACCGGAATATCTCTCCGGCGGCCGGTTGGAACCGCCCAAAGAAGCTCGATGTCGGCTATAATGGTGGCCACTGGAGGCTGAATTTGATCGAGTAATCGTTCAAACGGAGCTCCCATCTTTGTCATTACGGCGTCGTAGAAAGCGGGATAGTTAGCCCCGCGGACTAGCTCGGACGGAAGGACGTTGGGGATGGTGCTGAAGCGGATGTTATCGGGTTTCGGGTCGGGTCCTATGAATCCAAGCCACTCTTCGGTGACGACGACGGTGATTAGAATGTCGGTTTTCTTTGCGGCTAGTAATTTGCAGAGGTTGATCATGGGGTTGACGTGGCCTCTGCTGGGATACGGCATCGCCACCACATGGCAGACTTTGGAGGTGGCGTCCATTTGTCCTGAGGTGGTGCTCACCACGACACCACCTTTTATAAATGCTTTTAACCGAACTTTTTTTGGGGAAATTAGGTAGAATTTATATTTTAATAAGGATAATGTTATTCACACACTATATTTTACTATTTACTCTTTCAATGATTATAAGATTGAATGAATTGAAAAAAAAATCAATAACAAAAGATTAACAAAGATACGTAAATATAGGTGTATCAATAACATTTTCTTTTAATAAAACTTCAACCAAATTCTAAATCTTTTTTTCTTTTTTGAGTTTGTGCACTCATTTTTCACTAGTTATTTGAAGAGGGTTTTGATGGTTTTTAATTAGACTGATCATGTCACTCCATTCGAGCGTTATAAAAATAAGCCTAGGCGGCTGCTTTGGTGTTGGGCGGAGACTAACAGCTGCGATTAAGTTGTAATCGGAAGTAAAATCGGAGAAAGTATTAGACGGACATTGGGCGGGATTAGGCGGGTCTAGGCAAAGCTATGTAGGTTTGTGCGGGGCTGGACGGGCCTGGGCGGAGTTTAGTCGGCCGTATCTGAAAACGCTGGAACCAGGAAAAATTTCGAGTCTGGAAAAATTGTGTTACAGAGTCACAAGGAAGAAGATGACTGGTGGGAACCACCATTTTTTTTTTTCAATTTAAATGGACGAATTAGGCCTTTATGGTCCCTCCATCCTTGTTTGGTTCCACGTTCTTTTATTTCTTCTTTTTTTTGGATCAAGGTTCTTTTGTTTCTTTTCTCATCCAAATCAATCATCATTTTTGGTTTTTTACATATTTTTGTATTGTTTTATTATTCCTTTTCCTTATAAGACCATTTATATTAAAAACCCTAACATGACATATATATTATTTAAAAAAGCATATTATTTATATAATAAATTTAAATTTTATATTAAATTAACATAAATTTGCCTAGGTCCCGCCTAGCCGACTAGGCGCTAGGTCCCTTCTCGCTGCCCAACTAGCGCCTAGCGTCTTTTAGAATTCGTTACTATATGTCCAATTTACGCTCGGCGCTCCTCAATGTCTCCGAAGTAAATTTTTTAACTCTTTTGATAGTCTTCCTGCTTCCTTCTCAAAACAGTAGCCTTTAAGTTCTACTCTTATCGCTACTCAGTATTACGGTCTAGTGACATTCCTCTTTACTTGTAAGTTAGAGATCTTAAGTTCGAATATCGTGGATGGCAAATTTGATACCAAATTAAGTTGCTTATTGTGTGACTTAGCCCAACTCTCAATTCTCTTAATGTAAAATATATCGTTGTATTAAAAAGAAAAAAAAGTTCTATTCTTATCATATTAAAATGTTTCATCAAGTTCTGTTATTATCATATTAAAATATTTCATCAAATTACTATGCATTTTTTAAGATTAAAAAAGGATTCAAGCCATGAATGACGAATGAGCACTTTTTTGTATGAGAACTAAAAGGTATTGTAGCCTATGACACTCCATGCGGACTTGGGCAGCACCCACGATTGGGGTATTGGCCATTTATCTGAAGTGAAAATTTAGTACTACTAGAAACACAAGCAGCGTAGAAAACTATTTCATGTATAACCCTTTCTTTGATCCTCTAGCTTCATTCTCCGAAGGATTGCCTTTAAGATTCTAGATTTTCTTATCAAATTAAAAAATGTCATCAAATTAGACTTTTCTAATGAGGATTTAAAAAGGATTAAAGTCATGAATGAAGAATAAGCACTCATTTGAAAGGAATAGTTTGCTCACGTGGTTATATTTAGGGTATTCTATCACTATATTTAATTGAAAAATCCACTAGGGATAAAATGTGATTTCAATTTTTAACCAAATAATAGAATTTATTTGTTCGTGGATTAATTTCACTTCCACGACATGTACAAACCTAGTTTGTGTTACATGTATTGTACAAATTTATTGTTTTTTCGATGCATTTTTTTATAGGAAATAAAACATTCAAGAGTAAAACCTTTAATACATCCGTTTTGAGTACAGTCAAATAAGAAAGCGTTTCTAATAGCAGTGGCTAAACACTTATTCTAAATATGAATAACATGAATAGAATATCTTGAGTTTATAATAGCGTTAGCAAAGAAATTCAACTCTCGATAGACATTCACCCAAGATATTTCTTATTACATATATCACAACCAAACTGCAAAAAGAAAATAAACTCCTCACTCTTATTGATACCTCCAGTTATAATTTTGTATATAACAATTGTTTTGAAACGCAAGCAAGCATGTGTAACAGCTACCACATTCATCAGCTTAATGGCAATTAATTATGTCCTTGTGAAATATCCTTAAGAAAAGCATCAAGGTTGGTATCGGATGAGCCACCATTAGCAATTGCACCTCGACAAACCTCTTGAAGTTGTTTAACTCTTTCTCTCAAATCCTTCCCCTCCTCACTTTCCACATCCATGAACTTCTTCACAAGATTTGCAATTTCCTCGCTACTCACAACAAGTTCGACCCCCGCCTTCTTCTTCACCCGGTATCCAATTCTCCAATCTTCCACAATCTGCTTACCGTTAGGAATTTGATCCCAAATAATAGGGAAAGTAAGAATTGGAAGACCAGCATAAACAGCTTCCAAAGTTGAATTCCAGCCACAATGTGACCAAAACCCGCCAATCGAATCGTGACACAAAACCCTCAATTGGTCACACCAAGGCACCACCAAACCCAAATCACCAACACAATCTCTCAACTCACAAGTATCTCCACGAGCCACCCAAAAAGCCCTAACACCACTACTTTTCACCCCAGCAACAATTTCATCCATTTGGGATTTCGAAACTGAGAGGAAACTTCCCATGGAGATGTACAAAACAGACTTTTTGGGTTGAGAATCTAGCCAATGCAGATAATCGATGTCGTTTTGATTAGTGGTAAGTGTTTTTGAAAGTTCAAAGTGAGGTATGCTTGGGCCAATAGGGTAGATAGGGAAAGCAAACTTGGCTTTCAAGGATTCAAAGGCTTGCGGATCAAGCTCATAGACTGAACTGAACAAAAGATACTGTGCTTCTACTACCTGAGAAACTGCTTCAAGGGGCTTCTGGAGGGCTTTTGGATCGTCTACAAAAAACTTTGCGGGTAGATCTGCAATGCATGTGGTGCTGACTCCAGGAATGTATTCTATTATCTTATCTCCATGCTCTGTAATTTTCACATTACATTGATTATAAAATTTTACATTGTACAACATTATTATATTGTATATCAAGCAAGAAAAATTGCTTCTTCTTTTGACAAAAACATAAAATTGCACCAAGAATACTTGTTATAAACTTATGGAAGATTTTTTATTGTGCCGGGAACACGGTCTGGTACATGAAATGTCATAATATTAGAAGTTGGTATACATATAGTAAATTCTCCAATACACAAAAATTCTCCTCGGGTGGATCCAAAAAGAGCATACATATAGTAAATGATATCATGCTATGTTACAGTTGAAAATTACTAAATTAACCAAATACAAAATTTTCGTAAGAATGTGTAAAGCTCGAAAATGCATCAGCTTCTTTATAAATTAGAGAAAGGCTTTATGCAATTATTTCTGGTTACCAATTTTATGTTGTGCACTTATTAGACAACAAGTGTCTTAAGAAGTATATGAATAAATATATTATAGTGTCTGAGGCTAAAGAAGAATCTAATGTGTATTATACCGTATTGTAGAGACAAATTAAAGACCAAGGCATATTAAATTGATAAGGTCATGGTAAAATTCATTATAAATTTAGCTGAACTGGTGTCATGGTTCAATTACTATACTATTAATGTTAATGTTAGAAATCTCTATAAACATTAAGTTTAATATTTTTCTGCTGCAGTGTTATCAAGGGTGAATAAAAGCCCGGACCAACAAACTTATTCGTGTTTGACTATGTTGCTTAACTCCGAGTCTAATTTACTCAAGATTGGCGAGTTAAAGTTATATTACACGAAAAAGAAGCAGAGGAAGAAATTTTATAAGTAATTTACTCTAACGTGATTAAAGACTTAAGTGAAATAAACTTAGAAAAGCATCTCTTAACGCATCTAAGTCATTCTAGAGGTAAGTGGTGCATTCTGCCCTACATTCAGCTTTTTCAGTTAAGCATTCGAAAGTCTGACTAGAGGTCTACAATATGGTTCAGAACTCAGGAATATCAAATTTTTTAGAGACAAACAAGTAGGACTGGCCGGACCTGGTTAGCTCCAAATCAACAAGCAATTTGAAGGTCATTTCGATTCACATTCCATAAAGGTCATTCTGGAAGGATTCGCTCATGGTCCGTTGTGTTATCCATACTCAAGCGGAGCACATTTTGGAAGCATAGTTGGGGCATTTGTGGGACCATGGTTTTCTACGTTCATGACACATGGCACTCAGGATGGTTAGACTGACCGAAAATCTCTCAAAGTGAGATGGGAGCAGCTAGATGGGTATTTCTGGGACGACTCCATTAGCTCTAAGCCCATTGAAGATATTACTTGTCTGGCAAGTAAAGAAACCCCTAATTCATGTAAAATTAGGATATTTTGAGATTAGACAACATAATTATAATCTTAGAAGAATTGGATATCTTACCCTAGGCTCACGTGGTTAAAAGTATTTACCCAAGTCGGGTTTTCAAATCCCCCTCCTCTCAAAAGTAAGATTGAGAAGTATATAGGCCCTTCCAACTTGTTTTCTTTTTTTAGGTGGTGTTTTTGGTTGTCACGCATTTTCTCACATCCAAATCTGTCCATTTCATATGTTTTTTTGTAGGATAATATAAATGATTATGATCATAATACACATGTAAATTCAATCAATTAGATAATACCCAAATGCATCAAACACATATATCAATAAATAAAGCAGTAAAAAGGAAAAGGTAAAGAATGATATGGCCTGTGATATCAAGAGAGGCATGTTGCCATTGTTCTAAAGTCGTAGACGCCTCCCTACGTGCCAGTTATTACCACTATTTACAACTCTAAGACACAACCCTTGAATCTCACAAAGTGTCTAATCCATAAGCACAATTACGGTAGATGAGGTGCCAAGTGGTGATCAATTGCCCATTGATGATCAAGATGAATAGGAAGATAATAAAGATTATATATGAGTATTGTAGTAGGGAGAGAAGGAAGACATTTGAATATATTATTAATGATTGAGGAGTTCCCCATTTATAAAAGGGTTCTTTAGAAAAAAAAGCCCTTGAAACTCCTATTTTTCAAACAAAAACCCACATAATATTAAACATCCAAATAAAACCTAAATTTCAAATAGAGCACCATGTAGACAATTATGTAACCAATTATTATAACATATTTACAACTTATGCCACAAAACTCTAATTATGTCAATAAATATTATTACTCACCCTAATTATGATTAGCAATTAACTCCATATGGAAATTTTACCTTTCTTGTATGATAAATATTAGGAATATATATATATATATGTGTGTGTATATATATATATATATTAATTTAGCCATGTTCATAAACAATTATGGGCACATTTTTCGTTTGGAAAAAAAAAAAAAATCCTTTGTACAATTAGTTATTTTGCATCAAATAATAATATTGTTTTATAAAAACAACAAAGAACCAATTAATATTCTTTTATGTTGTAGGTATATTATTTTACCTAGATTATTAAATACATTAGGCATTTTTTGTTTGTTATCATATATACTTGTTAAAAATAATGTCACATCCTGGTCCGGGTGGGTGTACATCTCGATTCGGAGTCCTAGTGGACAATCCGGGTCAGGATGTGTCAAATAATTTATCTATATTTATATGTAAAATATAAGTAAATTAATTTTGAATCAAATAGCATTTATTTTGTAGGTAAATTAAAACAGTAGTTCCATTATTTTGGTAAAGTTAAACAGTGCCTAAATTATTTCATAAAAATTAAACCAAGACAAATTATCTCCATTAAAATAAAATAGTACATATTCGACAAATAAATAAATAAAACAGTAGATACATTATTTTCTTATAAGATTAAACAATAGGTAAATTATATTGTAGGTACATTATGTTTGTAATATAAAAAAAAGAAATTGAAATTCATAAACAAAAAGTAGTAGATATATTATTTTTTAGTCAATTTTTCTTTATTTGTAGGTGTGACATCTCACATCGCCCCGGGGAGTGATCCTTATATGTATATTCCAATTCCCTACCTAACACGAGGCCTTTTGGGAGCTCACTGGCTTCGGGTTCCGTAGGAACTCCGAAGTTAAGCGAGAAGGGGGCTAGAGCAATCCCATGATGGGTGACCCACTGGGAAGTTGCTCGTGAGTTCCCAAAAACAAAACCGTGAGGGAATGGTAAGCCCAAAACGGACAATATCGTGCTACAGTGGTGGAGCGGGCCCGGGAAGTGATCCGCCTCGGGCGGGGATGTGACAATTTGGTATCAAAGCCTAACCCTGGTCGCGTGTGTGCCGACGAGGACGTTGGGCCCCTAAGGGGGGTGGATTGTGACATCCCACATCGCCAAGGGGAGTGATCCTTATATGTATATTCTCATCCCTACCTAGCATGAGGCCTTTTGGGAGCTCACTGGCTTCGGGTTTCGTAGGAACTCCGAAGTTAAGCGAGAAGGGGGCCAGAGCAATCCCATGATGGGTGACCCACTGGGAAGTTGCTCGTGAGTTCCCAAAAACAAAACCGTGAGGGAATGGTAAGCCCAAAGCGGACAATATCGTGCTACGGTGGTGGAGCGGGCCCGGGAAGTGATCCGCCTCGGGCCGGGATGTGACAGTAGGTGAATTATTTTCATGCATTATTATATATATTGGGCACATTTTACTGCTAATATATATGTGTGCAATAATTTACTTATATTATTTGTGACAACCCGTTCCAAATTTTACGTTTTTATTTTATTTTTAAAAGCGTGAATTTACGAAATTGCCCTAGAGGCAAGGACTTTGACTTCCGTTGACCATCGACTTGAGAGATGTGGGACTTATTCTTTTAGCATATCCTCGTAGTACTCGTTGGTACGAACGTATAGGCGAAAGCCGTTTGCGAGTCCGGATTATAATGGTATAGTTACGGACGTTCGAAATTGGTTATTCAAGGTTTAGTGTTAATTAAATTAAATCCCCAATCAGAAATTGGTTATTCAAGGTGAAGCCCAATCAGAAATGGAGGAAAGAAAGAAAAGGAAGAAGAAAAAAAAAAGAGATTGGGCGAGTTGCCCAATCGGGAAAGATGAGAGAAGAGAGATGAGGACACTAACCAACCAAAGGAGAGAACAGGAGGGAAAGGAGGGAGAAGGAGAAGGAGGGGAAGTCGGGTTCCCTTGACCCGCAACCCGTTTTCAACCCGGTCGGCAACACCTCCCTTTTCGACGATTTTCACCCATTTTTCCGACCAATTGCTTTCATAAACCTCTTGAGAACTCCTCCATAACCTTCCCTCTATCCATTCCATCTCAAATTTGGAGAGATTTGGCCTTGAAAATAGAGAAATTCGCAAGCAAGGGAACGGCGGCTTTGGCTTCGAATCACCCAATCCCGAAGCAATTTCTTTCAATTTCCACCACCCATAGCATCCTCTTGAGGCCTAGAACAAAGCCCAAGCAATGGTTTGGACGACGGAGTTGTTTTGGAGTCGGATTGAACACACCTACAACCTAGGGTTCCACACGGTTTTGGTGAAATTGAGGTATTTCCAAGCCAATTTGGTCTTGGCCACAGGTATAAAGTTTACTCTACTCACTGAGATCTTTATTTTTGTAAATTTTGGTAATTTTTGGAAATAGTTGGATTTTCCGGCGAGTCAGGGCGGCCGACCGCCACCCACGGCGGCGCGTGGCCAGTGGGCCGCAAATGCTATTTTTAGGCTATATCGAATGTCTTGAATTCAGTTTTGTCATTTGAATGACGTAGGTTGATCATTGGAACCTAAATTCGTTACGATACGTTACTTGATAAAAATGGGAATCGATGATCCGACCGTTGGATCGTCACCAAAATTGGATACATTATAATACGTAATATTTAAAGATCATAGGAATTTATGGATCGGGAATCCGACTTACGGATCTTCCTGAATTGGATTGTAAGTTAGTAAAATAAATGTTCACGGCCACTTGTTTTAGGCAATTGGCGGAAATCTGATCGTTGAATCGTAATGAAATTTTAATATGTTATTCTAGAAACATATTGTGGATCGTTGGGAGTTGCGGATTGGAAATCTGATATGCGGATCTTCTGGGTCAAGTTATACAGGGTTGTAAACCCTACCGTCGATCTTTGATCGACGGTTGACTTGTGGTCAATGGGTCTCAAACTATTTTAGAATGTCGTTGAGGTTGTGTTTTATGTGAATTACGTATTCTACGGATAAGAGTTCTGAGATGTGATTTGATAATTGGCCACAGGGGCCGATCATTCAGGACGCCTTGATGCGTGCGCTAAAGAAGCATAGCGTGGACTCCAGGTGAGTGGATCTTTTCCTTTTTATTGTACATATTATTGAGAGTTCTATCGACACTTTTAAATTGATTAGGTATATTACCTTCATATAATTATTGTAAATGCTTGAAGTACCTATATGAACTACGAATGACTTGATCCCTGTTTAGGGTACGTAGGCAGTCTAACGAGACGTTAGATGCAGCCATAAAATATTTGAGACAAAAGCCTTGCTTGGGAAATTGAGAAATGCGAAGGAAATTGATAAAGGCAAGTTTTAGTTTTGTGAATTAGTTAGTTAAATTAGTGTTAATTGGGTTATCATGGATAATTATCCCTGAAAATAAGTAGTTCGGGAGTAGGGCGTTATTGATTGTACACTTCACACCGTATTGTTTATAATTAAAAATGCTACGACATGGTTGAGTATTAGATTGCATCATGGTATATCAATATGTATATTACTTGCATATAATTATTAGGAATGCTTTCAAGTGCAAAGGTGAACTCAAGACACCCAGGTAAGTTCAGGTGAGTTTATGGTACTAGTTGAATCGATTGCGTTATAGCATGACTACAGTTATGTGTTAGGTAACTTCGATACTGTCGTACTGGTTGCCATAAGTTGCACATGTTATATTGAGATGTATTGAGAGCTCATAAACCTGCACCCCGGTGTTAGTGCTCCCGCCCGTGGCCAGGGCACAGTCCTTCACGTGATGTTCACTTCCCACACCTTACGCTCACCTTGGATCCAAGGTAGGTGCACAGTCATGTCGTACAGACCATTTTAGGTGGTTCCGACTCGTAGGTGACCCGCGATTATTCGCCTAGTCTTCACGTGATCGTAGCACTTGAGCGTATTTATTTACACCCAGTCCTATCGTACAGACCACTTTAGGTGGTTCCGACTCGTGTGCAGGTATACTTATTGAGCTATTGGCTAGCCAGGATTGATGAGATATGGATAAGTCGTACAGGTCACTATAGGTGACTCCAACTTATATGCTAGCCATGATTGATGAGATATGGATAAGTCGTACAGGTCACTATAGGTGACTCCGACTTATATGCTAGCCAGGATTGATGAGATATGGATAAGTCGTACAGGTCACTATTGGTGACTCCGACTTATATGCTAGCCATAATTGATGAGATATGGATAAGTTGTACATGTCATTTTAGATGACTCTGACTGATATATCACTTTGTATTGATTTAGTTCATTTGGCCTACTTATTAATGTATGGTGGAGTTGATGGCAAACCGTGGTTTTGGTCATTTCTGAGTATGGTTTGGATATATGTATATATGTTGTACTGTCTTATGGAAAACAATACGGGTTTTACATTTAGGGGCATTACTTTTAGAGAGGTAATAACTTTGGGAAGCTTGGTTTTATTGCTTACTCACACCTTCTGTTTGGTGCCCTCCAGGTTTTAGTTGCTGAGTTTGTATCGACAAGAATCTGTGGCGAATCTTAGTATTGATGGATATTTCTGAGGGTATGATTCTTACCCACACTACTGTACCTTACTTATGCTCTGACATCGCGTGTGAAATGTGTTCGCTCCCACTCGTAGCGCACTCTGGTATTAATAATTTTTAGGTTCAAATTTATTCACTTTTTATACACTATCACATTTTATGGCTTCGTCACCTTCCAGGTGTCGGCCAGCACAGCTCGATTCAGGGTCCAAGTGGACTTTCTGGGTCGGGGTGTGTTATTAGTATATAAAATATAGATACATTTATTTTGAATCAAATAACATTATTATTATTTTTTTTTTTTTGAGTTGAAACGATAGAGGGTACCCTGGAGTAAATTATTTTGCATGTATCATTACATATACAAGGCAAATTTATTACTAATTCACATGTCCAAAATAATTTACCTATATTTTTAAAATATAGGTAAATTATTTTATAGTGCTCTTTCAAATTTTCATTTGGTAAGAATATGATAAGATTAAATTAAAATTGTTTAATTTTATGCAAATTTGAAAAACAATCACGAAATCTTAAGGAAAGTATAACACTATTAGTTCTTTTTTGCCTTAACATACAATTTGTTTTGATATATTAATGCAATGATTTTAAACATTAATTGTGACATCCCACATCGCCCAGGGGAGTGATCCTTATATGTATATTTCCATCTCTACCTAGCACGAGGCCTTTTGGGAGCTCACTGGCTTCGGGTTCCGTAGGAACTCCGAAGTTAAGCGAGAAGGGGGCTAGAGCAATCCCATGATGGGTGACCCACTGGGAAGTTGCTCGTGAGTTCCCAAAAACAAAACCGTGAGGGAATGGTAAGCCCAAAGTGGACAATATCGTGCTATGGTGGTGGAGCGGGCCCGGGAAGTGATCCGCCCCGGGCAGGGATGTGACATTTGGTATCAGAGCCTAACCCTGGTCGTGGTGTGCCGACGAGGACGTCGGGCCCCTAAGGGGGGTGGATTGTGACATCCCACATCGCCCAGGGGAGTGATCCTTATATGTATATTCTCATCTCTACCTAGCACGAGGCCTTTTGGGAGCTCACTGGCTTCGGGTTCCATGGGAACTCTCGAAGTTAAGCGAGTAGCGCGCGAGAGCAATCCCATGATGGGTGACCCACTGGGAAGTTGCTTGTGAGTTCCCAAAAACAAAACCGTGAGGGAATGGTAAGCCCAAAGCGGACAATATCGTGCTACGGTAATGGAGTCGGACCCGGGAAGTAGTCCCGCCCGGCCCGGGACATCCCACATCGCCCAGGGGAGTGATCCTTATATGTATATTCCCATCTCTACCTAGCACGAGGCCTTTTGGGAGCTCACTAGCTTCGGGTTCCATGGGAACTCCGAAGTTAAGCGAGTAGCGCGCGAGAGCAATCCCATGACGGGTGACCCACTGGGAAGTTGCTCGTGAGTTCCCAAAAACAAAACCGTGAGGGAATGGTAAGCCCAAAGCGGACAATATCATGCTACGGTAATGGAGTCGGGCCCGGGAAGTAGTCCCGCCCGGCCCGGGATGTGACATTAATACATTTCTTTTCATTAAATTCTCCCTTTAAATCTGCATAGAATTAAATGTCTACATCAAAACTGTAATTAGGGGTATTTGAGGCATTTGAAAAATGCAAAATGTGTAAAGGCAAACAAAATTAATGAATTTACTTATGTGGAGCCTAGTCATTGGGTTTTATTCAAATAAAAAGACTATGTCGGGTTTTATGTAAAGAAACTTGAGTTTCAAGGGCTAAAATCATATTTTCAGTTTATAAAACTCTATATAACCTTTGGTAAAAGACATGGCTTGTCTAATTAATATGACTCTTCATATTTATTATTTAAAATAATAATAAATAAAGTTTTGAATCTTTAATAAAATAAAGTAAATAACCAACAATCCCCCACAAGATTCAAAACTCCACAAAAATGTAGAAGACATAAACATGTAGATACTAATGGAAGAAATTTGGGCAACTTGTATACCATGCAATGGGTGTAGGTGTATTTTGGAACCTAACTTAGAGTTAACAACTTTCATCTGAAGGAATCATAGTGAACTATGTCTTGAACTAGACTCCTTTTGACTAGAATACTAAATGTAACACACATGGTATTGATAAAAAACTTGGCGCGGGTTAGCGCTATTTATGGACATGCGCTTAATCTTGATTCTCATGAGAGTTATTAGAGAACAGCCCAATCCTCACAGTTGCGGCCTCACAACTACTCTCACTTAGGTGAGTTCTCCAAGAGTGCATGTGACATGTATCCTGCGGGAGATTGCCCGCCTTGAAACTCATTCAGGGTTAATACCCCTTCCTAACGTCACATAAAATTGCACTATTGTCCTAGGGATGAGTAGAAGAATATCTCATGGATATCTTCATTATAATATGAGTGCTATAATGAGTCACGCAATTTGGATTGTTTCTACCACATTGAACTTCCTTCATGGGATCTCCAATCACAGAAGTTGGGTTTCTTACTTAGGTGACTCCCTTACGGGTTTAAGCACATCCCCCTCGACAATTTTTCATTTAGTCTCCCTCGGGCATATAGATAAATGACTAACAAGTCATTTTGTTAATTATGATTGCCTTCACAAGGCATGTATAAGTTTTCTGGTCATATATTTGCTCGTCAGTGCTCTTAAACCTGCATGTTATAACTAACTGCAAGCTAAAAACATTTTAGTCATAATTTCACGTATAAATTGTTTAAGGTGCATAATCATTCATAGCTTCACTAGAATAAACATTGGTACGAGCAATGAAACATACCCCACATTATGGTGCATATCAGAAAATTCATTTCATGAGAATCTCAAATCAATTTCATTATATATAAGATATAAAAAATAAGAGTAATTATACGCATATTGAAGAAAAGTTTAATATTATTTGTTTGTTCTCAAAGAGTAACTTACATGTCTTGCAATGAAGACAAAATATTAATATGTTCTTGTGACTTTATTCTCACTGTGATACCAAAGCTCAACAAAGCAAAACTCAAACAACATATAATTCACAATTTGTAACATGTGATTAAGAGATGGAAAAATAAGACCCAAATATACTTTCCCACGATTTTTTTTTTTTTTTTTTTCAAAAGTATAAACCAAGATGATCAACAAATATATTGTTTTGACCAAATCCCATAGTAACACGGCACCGACTCTTATATACGCTTATGATTTTATTTTATCATCAAATGCATTGAAAGAACTAAGGCATACAAGGTCAGCAGTCCATCCTAAATTACACTTCTCTATAGTCAATATATAATCATTCATATTTATAATAATTGACAATATTAGTAACATAAAAAAAATTAATAGTGCAAGTAAAACTTCTGAAAATACATACTGCAAATCTGTTTGCAGGTTACTATATATGAGGATGATGATATAATACACAATGAATGAATTTTAAGACATAGCAAGGTGTCTAACATACGAAATCAAAGAGCCATGAAAACTCAATGAATTCATATTCTATGATTTAGTTTACCACCCAATTAAAACAATTTTTATTTATAGCGTTTAAGTCATACTGTATTTCTTTTATACATGTTTTGACAGATTGTGTCAAAATTTTTTTTTTTTAACTGCAACCATGCAAATTTTCGAAAATCATGATCAGAGGCAAGTGTCTAATATCAAAGAGATGCGATATAACTGCATTTCCAAGTTGTGTACCATGTAAAGATGCAATCAAACAATAATACCGGCCCCTTTCGGTCAAATTAAATATTACCAAACAGTTATGCAGTTTCAAGAACAAGAAGCATGTAGGAATAATCATATATAAAATTAATTGTTCCAATGACTGGTTACAGGAAACCAATTACACTTATTTCTTAGTATGATATATATATATATATATATATATATATATATATAACTACATAGTGCATTACTTTTCCCTTTTCCCTTTTCCCTTTTGACGACATAGAATCTGAAACCCAATTAACCCAAATTAACATGCTTTCGTCCAGAATTTCCAGATTCTAAGCCATTGTTTAAAATTATCATAACTCAATCAACTCACAACGAAATTTAGCAAATAATATATGGATTTTATAATACTAGGAAAGATCTGCAAGACTACATAATTCTTGTTGGCATTTGATGCCTGTGCGAATATTTTCCAGGCAAGAAAAGTAACGAGCTTAGAAGGATTTTTTTTTTTTTTTTTTTTCCAAATAATTCTAGATGCCAACCCCTAATCTCAATATTTTAAACCACAATGCTAAGTCATCGGAGGTACCAAGAAAACAATTACACAAGCAAGAAAGCGCAAAGAATATTGAACTTATATTCAACCTGTAAGAACCCTAATTTAAAAATTTTCTATGTATACTATATTCCCATAAAACGAATAGAAAATTCGTATGAAAAGACATGGTATGTAATGTAATACAAGTTTCTTTCGTTTTACCCAAATATTAAAATAACATAAAAATAAATAAAGCTTGTTCTTCCCAGTAAGAGGAAGGACGGCCTCAGAAGACTCAGATACATTTGAGTTTTATCACTATCTCAATAATATGAGATAATCAAGCCATGTAGGCAACATATGTTTTAATTATCACCCACCTTACTCAATCACGAAACACTATAGAAATACGTATCATCGATAATCGATGCATATACATGCAAACACCTTTTCATTAAATTACGAAATTAATAAATTGCGATAATTGATCCCACAACCAAAATAACAACACAAATAAATTCATAGGGATTTCCACAACAATAGAGATGCAATATACGGCTTTAGTTGTAGGATAATATAAATGATTATGATCATAATACACATGTAAATTCAATCAATTAGACAATACCCAAATGCATCAAACACATATATCAATAAATAAAGTAGTAAAAAGGAAAACGTAAAGAATGATCTGGCCTGTAATATCAAGAGAGGCGTGTTGTCACTGTCCTAAAGCCGTAGACGCCTCCATACATGCCGATTATAACGGCTATCTACACCTCCAAAATACAACCCTTGAATCTCACAGAGTGTCTAATCCATAAGCACAATTATGGTAGACGAGGTGTCAAGTAGTGATCAATTGCCCATTGATGATCAAGATGAGTAGAAATATAATAAGAATTATATATGAGTACTGTAGTAGAGAGAGAAGAAAGATATTTGAATATACTATTAACGTTTGAGGAGTTATAAAACTCTATATAACCTTTGGTAAAGGACATGACTTCTCTAATTGATATGACTCTTCATATTTATTATTTAAAATAATAATAAATAAAGTTTTGAATCTTTAATAAAATAAAGTAAATAACCAATATTTCTAAGATTCCGTGTTTGTGTGTAGGGCCTCTTTTTGTGGTTGTGTGTGATTCATTTGATGTGTTTTCGTCGCCCGGTGTGTGGGACGTAGGAGTTGTTAATGGTATGCAACTACCAGTCTCATGTTTTCGGTTGAGCTGTATGTCCAAACATTTTCATATCTTCTCTTGCAATATTCGTAGCCTGAGAATCTGTAATGTTTTTGTAGTCCTCTGTGTTTCGTGTAGAATAATGTACGTTTTAGCACAGTCGATCGCGTTTAAACATATGCATGCTTTTCTGAGTTATGTTTGGTGACTAACGTACTGATTTAATTCTCAAAGTTCATACACACCATATGGTTATTCCGCAGAGTTTAGAGGAATGTTGTATTTGTGTAAATTTGTACAAGTAGTTTGGCAACCCTTGAGGTTCTACTTTTCCCCCTTTAGCCATGGGCTGTGTATTCTCTCCTGTGTGCTTCGACTTGGAAGCTGAGAAATTGGACTGAACATGTTGCTACTACTTTTGAATGAAATGGCATAATCAAGAGCTAACGGATAGATAGTCTCACGATTGAATGGGAATTACTCCCAAGGTCTCTATAAATACTATAGTCTTGGTATTTATCAAGGGACTTCTCTCTGACTGTCTCTATTTCTCTCATACACACCGTTCATTTACGTAGACGTGGATAAGCATCTCCTATACACGTCGTGCCATAGATTATTCATCAATGATATATTCTGATGTATAGCACATCATACATACTCTTTTCTAGAACTACACCCATTGTTTGATTCTCATTCTTGGAGATATGTACGCAGTAAATCACTTCATTCAACCGTTGTTGTTACTCATGGGCAGCTTGTGGTACCAGGTTGCATTCCCGTATATAGAAAATAGTTACAAGAATGAGATGAGGACCAGATGCTTGATGAACACAAAATAAGAAGAGCAATATTTACAATTATTTATATTCTAGACTTTGTAATCAGTCTTAGTTATTATATCTTTTATTAAGAAAATCTGATTAAATATTTAATAACGGAAAATTTTGAATTATAAGACATTCTAAAGTAACTTTAGAAAATACTCCAATAATGAACGTGGTAAGTGTACACGCACCTGAGCCATCGAGAGGGAAGTGGCCATTTTCTTTGAACAGCTCAAAGTGATGCAACAATGAGAACATCGTCGGCGACTGAGTCCAAAGCGAAGCCACCGGAATATTCCTCCGGTTCCCGATCCTCAAAGCCCAAACAAGGAAGGTATCAGCAACTATGGCGGTCACCGGCTGCTCCAGCCCATCCATAAGTTGCTCAACCGGAGCTTCCATCTTGGTCCACACAGCTTCCACAAACGCGGCAAAGTGGTTCGCGCGACCGTGCTCTGAGGGTATGACGTTAGGTATGGTGGCTAATCGGATGTTGTCAGGTTTTGGGTCTATTTCGATCAGCCCGTGCCACTCTTCGGTGACGACGAAGGTGATGAGGAGTTGAGGGTTTTTTGAAGATAGTAGCTTGCAAAGGTTCATCATGGGGTTGATGTGGCCTCTTCCAGGAGAGGCCAAAGCCACCACATGGCAGACTGTGATTGGCTCAACTGCCACCATGCCCATTTCTCCCTTGTATGAAGATTGAATATTGAAGCTTTGGAGCTATTGCCATCCCTTCTTATGTATAATATGCAAGTTGGCTGAAGGGTCATGGGGAGCTGCTTGCATGAAACTCTTTGAAGACAAAAATACCCTCATGGTCGCCATGAGTGTAACAAAAGTGTGTAAAAAGTATTTGTGATTGACACTTTTTCCAATTAATCTTGGAAAGTAATCATCTCCAGATTCCTTCTTCGTAATTCACCAAGTTCAGAAATTCAAACCGTTGAAATTTGATCAAACGGCTATAAACAGGGGCCCACTTTAAAAGTTATATTAACTTTAACTATTGGATCAAATTTCAACGGCCTTGATTCTCGAATTTGGTGGATTAGGAGGAATAGATCTGGAGATAATCTATTTCCATTAATCTTTTTCAAAACTGTATAACAAGAATTTTTAATTGACTCTTTTTAAATGGTCATTTTCAAATTTCTCTTGTATGTCTTTGTAATGGTCACGTTGCAGAAAATGCGGATCATGTTTGTTGACAAAGCTAGCAGAAAATTCGATGTTAATTTTTGTTGACAAAGCTAGCAGAAAATTCGATGTTAGGGTAAGCATGAGCCATGCCTTTCAAGTTTTCAACCCACGTGGGATCTAGAAGTTGACACCCAAATGTAAACTTGAAAAGTACTTTTTTTTTTGTTGGAAATGTGAAAAGTAAAGTTAGTAAAATTAAAGAGTAATATTAGGCAGAGTAAATATAGATGAGGGGAATGAGCTTAGCCTCATAATGAACTTGTAATAATGTGGTTTAAATTCGTTTTTGGCGAGAATTAAACCTAAAACCTTTCACTTACAAGTGAAGAAAAATATTATTAAATTGTAATATTAAGTGGGAAGTCTTGGTCAATTTTGAGCTTTGTCTTCTTCAGTGTAAAATTGTTAATAAAGCAAATTCATCTCAAAAGTCTCTAGCATCCCAATAATACGCCACGTGCTCTATCCTTTTGGCATGTGGCAAGCGACAAATAACCAACTTGGAAGGAAAAATATGGGTAACACTATGTAGATAAAATTTATATATTAAATTTGCAAACTAAATGATGTGTCACTAATTAAGAATAAGTACGTTATTTAAGATTTAAGTAATAATTTAATCATCAATTTTCATATTATTTAGTTTACAAAATTTAGTCTACAAAATTATTTTTCTTAGTATTGCTCGACCGAAAATAACTGGAGTGTGACAACTTACAAGACTGAGATGAGAGTCAAGATGTTTGATGAGCACAATATAAGACCAGCAATATTTACAATTATTTTAATTTTGTATCTTCCGTTTGGAAATTGGAAATAAAAAAATTCAACCATCTAATTTTCAGTTAGGCAACATATTTATGGCGCTCTGGAATATTTAGGTATTCCAAAGTTCGTGGTCATTTTTAGTTGCTATATTTTTATATTAAAAAGAATTTGTTCAAATATTTAATAATTAAAAATTTTGAATTATAAGATACTCTAAAGTAACTCTAGAAAATATTTGTGTTTTTATAGACTTTTAAAGTGGGAATCCATCTCTATATCTTTGTTGGTGTAATTACTTGAGTCAGATGAGAGAAAACTTTCACGTCTAGTTTTGAAAGGAGGAAATCGTATAAGCTCCTATCCAAAATTTTCTTTCGATAGTCCCATAGCTAAAGAAACCTACTTTCTTATGATTACAATATTCATTTCAATATGAAATCCAATTTGAAAAATACATTAGTCAACTTTTTATTAATACCCAAGGCTTTGATACATTTTAAAATAGAGAAATTTCTACTTATTATGTTTTTTTTTAATTAAAAATATTTGATTAAATATTTAATAGTTGAAAATTTGGAAGGATAGGTTACTCTAAAGTAACTTTAGAAAATACTCCAATAATGATCGTGGTAAGAGTACGCACACCTGAGACGTCGAGAGGTAAGTGGCCATTTTCTTTGAACAACTCAAAGTGATGCAACAATGAGAACATGTCGGTGACTGAGTCCAAAGTGAAGCCACCGGAATATTCCTCCTATTCCCAATCCTCAAAGCCCAAGCAAGGAAGGTATCAACAACTATGGCGGTCACGGGCTGCTCGAGCCCATCCATAAGCTACTCAACCAGAGCTTCCAGCTTGGTCCACACAACTTCCACAAACGCGGCAAAGTGGTTCGCGCGACCGTGCTCGGAGGGTATGACATTGGGTATGGTGGCTAATCGGATGTTGTCGGGTTTTTGGTCGAACTCAATGAACCCGTGCCACTCTTTGGTGACGACGAAGGTGATGAGGAGTTGAGGGTTTTTTGAAGATAGTAGCTTGCAGAGGTTCATCATGGGGTTGATGTGGCCTCTTCAAGGATAAGGCAAAGCCACCACGTGGCAGATTGTGATTGTCTCAACTTCCGCTGTGTCTATTTCTCCCTTGTTTGAGAGAAATTACTTCAATAATGATCAAATTTCAACGGTTGAATTTTCGAACTTAATGGATTAGGAAAAATAGATCCGGAGATGATCTATTTTCATTAATCTTTTTCAAAGGTGTATAAAAGGAATTTTTAATTTACTCTTTTTAAATAGTCATTTTCAAATTTCTCTTGTACGTCTTTGTAATGGTCATGTTGTAGAAAATGCGGATCATTTTTGTTGACAAAGCTAGCAGAAAATTCGATGTTAGGGTAAGCATGAGCCATGCCTTTCAAGTTTTCTACCCACGTGTGATCTAGAAGTTGACAACCAAATGTAAACTTGAAAAGTTATTTTATTTTATTTTTTTTTGTTGGAAATATGAAAAGTAAAGTTAGTAAAACTAAAGAGTAATATTAAGTTGATTAAATTTGCAAACTAAATAATACATCATTAATAAATAAAAAAATATGTGAATCAACATTTAATAATAATTTAATTATCAACTTTCATTTTAATTTATTAGATTTAGTCAATAAATGTATTCACCCTGCCATTATCCGAAACTAAAATGGATCCACCTCTTCTTCTTCTCCAGCGACCTTAGATCCCAATAGGTCGACGGAGAACAACACCACCTACCTCTCCACTGGAAACTCCCACCTCGATCTCTTCGTCAACATCGTGACGACAAGCTCCTGCAAGCCTGGGCCTACAACGTGCGGAGGACCCAACGGGTGGAGTGGAGGAAAAGGAAAATAAAATATTAAAAAGAAAAACCTTTATGGCTGATTTAGTATTGATATGCTTTGAGAAAAAAAAAACTATTTTTGTTGTGTTGTGAGAATAAACTCATTTTTGCTGCTTTACGTTTTTAGCTTTTTTTTACTCAAAACTGTGAATATAAGCTGTTTTTAAGTGTTTATCAAACATCTTTTTGAGCTCAGCTTTTTTTTTATACCTGCTTTTTATAAAAGCACTTCAGTACCAAACCAGTACTTAGTATATCCATTCTTGGTACAGTTAAATAAGAAAAGTGTTTCTAAGAGCAGTAGACAAACAACACCTATCCCAATTACGTAACTGGATCCTCTATGGATTCAAGGGATCTGAGCACATTAATCAATGCATTCAGGTTATTGAAATTTGATCCAATGGTTAAAAACAGAGAGCCGCTCTGAATATAAGCTGTTTTAAGTGTTTACCAAATACCTTTTTGAGCTTAGTTTTTTTTTTTTATACCTACTTTTTATAAAAACACCTCAGTACCAAACCAGTAGTTAGTATATCCATTCTCGATACAATTAAATAAGAAAAGCGTTTTTAAGAGCAGTAGATAAAACAACACCTATCCCAAATATGTAACTGGATCCTCTATGGATTTAAGGGAGCACACTAATCAATGTATTCGGGTTATTGAAATTTGATTCAACAACTATAAAAAGAGAGCCGCTTTGAAAGTTATAATAATTGTAGCCGTTGAATCAAATTTCAATGACTCGGATGCATTGATTAGTGGGTTCAGATCTTTTTGGATCCGGAGGGGATCCAGTCCCCCAAAATATGAACATCTTGAATACAATATCTTAAGTTTATAACATTTTTAGTACATATAACACAACCAAACTGCAAAAGAAATGAACTCCTCACTCATATTAATACCTCCAGTTATAAGTTGTATATAGCCATTTGTCTCGAAACGCAAGCAATCTTGTCTAAGAGCTACCACATTCATCAGCTTAATGGCAATAAATTATGTTCTTGTGAAATATCCTTAAGAAAAGCATCAAGGTTTCTATCAGATGAGCCACCATTAGCAATTGCACCTCGACAAACCTCTTGAAGTTGTTTGGCTCTTTCCCTCAAATCCTTCCCCTCCTCGCTTTCCACATCCATAAACTTTTTCACAAGTTCTGCAATTTCCTTGCTACTCACAAGAAGTTCAACCCCCACCTTCTTCTTCACCCGGTATCCAATCCTCCAATCTTCCACAATCTGCTTACCATTGGGAATTTGATCCCAAGATATTGGACAAGTAAGAATTGGAAGACCAGCATAAACAGCTTCCAAAGTTGAATTCCAACCACAATGCGACCAAAACCCACCAATCGAATCGTGACACAACACCCTCAATTGATCACACCAAGGCACCACCAAACCCAAATCACCAACACAATCTCTCAACTCAGAAGCATCTCCACGAGCCACCCAAAAAACCCTAACACAACTACTTTTCACCCCAGCAGCAATTTCATCCATTTGGGATTTCGAAACTGATCGGAAACTTCCCATGGAGATGTACAAAACTGACTTTTTGGGTTGAGAATCTAGCCAATGCAGATAATCGATGTCGTTTCGATTAGTGGGAAGAGTTTTTGAAAGTTCAAAGTAAGGTATGGATGGGCCAATAGGGTAGCTAGGGAAAGCAAACTTGGCTTTCAAGGCTTCGAAAACTTGCGGATCAAGCTCGTAGACTGAAGTGAACAAAAGATACTGTGCTTTCTCTACTGCTTGAGAAACTGCTTCAAGGACCTTGGGGAAGACATTTTGATGGTCTGCAAAAAACGCTGGGGGTAGATCTGCAACGCTTGTGGTGCTGACTCCAGGAATGTATTCTATCGTCTCATCTCCACGCTCTGTAATTTTCACATAACATTTTACATCGTACAACATTATTATATTGTATATTAACAAAGAAAAAATGTTTTTTCTTTTCCAAAACCTTAAAATTTAAGATCCTTAAAATTATAGAGCATACATGTAAGAAAAGTATCTGCTATATTACAGTTGAGAACAACTAAATTAAATAATACAAATTGTTCATAAGAACGTCTTAAGCTCGCAAATACATCAACTTGTTTATAAATTAGAGAAAGGCTGTACACAATTTATTCAAACTGATACAATTATTTCTGGTATATGAATAAAATATTAAGTGTCTGAAGTATATGAATAAAATAATACAAGAAAAACTAACGAAAAATGTCTAAAAACTTTAGTTTTAATTAAATTGACAAATAAAGGTGTAAATGAATAGTACTAGGAGTGATTTTTCAAGGTAAAAATATCATTAACGTTAAAAGTGAACAGTACCAAGAATATTTCATTAATATTCCTTAAAATATAATATATTGTCTTAGGCTAAGAAATAATCTAATGTTTTTTTTAAAAAAAGATATAATTGATGACGAATCACGGTTATTCATCTATTTGGATTCCAAAAAAGTAAAAATTACACCTTATGTGTAATCACAATCAAACAAATTCACAACTTACAAATCAAAGACCAAAGCATATAAAATTCATAAGGTCATGGTCAATTTTGAGCTTTCATGTGCAAAATTGTTAATAAAGCACAAATTCATCTCAAAAGTCTCTAACACCCCCAAATAATACACGCCACGTGCTTTATCCTTTTGGCAAGTGGAAGTGACAGCATTTAATATTTCAGAGTTATTAATCATTCTCAGTTTTTATTTTATTTTTATTAAAAGAATTTAATTAAATATTTAATAATTAAAATTTTTGAATTATTAAATATTTAATTAAATACGCTAAAGTAACTTTAGGAAATACTACAATAATGATGCCGATCAGTGTACACGCACCAGAGACATCAAGAGGGAAGTGGCCATTTTCTTTCAACAGCTCAAAGTGATGCAACATTGAGAACATCGTCGGTGACGAAGTCCAAAGCGAAGCTACAGGAATATTCCTTGTATTCCCGACCCTCAGTGCCCAAACAAGGGCGGTATCAGCAACTATGGCGGTCACTGGCTGCTCGAGCCCATCCAAAAGCTGCTTAACCGGAGCCTCCATCTTGGTCCACACAGCTTCCAAAAACGCGGAAAAATCTTTTGCGCGACTGTGCTCAGAGGGTATGACGTTGGGTATGGTGGCTAATCGGATGTTGTCGGGTTTTGGGTCGGATTCGATGAACCCGTGCCACTCTTCGGTGACGACGAAGGTGATGAGGAGTTGAGGGTTCTTTGAAGATAGTAGCTTACAGAGGTTCATCATGGGGTTGATGTGGCCTCTTCCCGGATAAGGCAAAGCCACCACGTGGCAGATTGTGATTGTCTCAACTTCCGCTATGTCCATTTCTCCCTTGTTTGAAGATTGAATATTGAAGACTGAAGATTGAAGATTGAAGCTTTAAGGCTATTGCTATCCCTTCTTATATATAATCTAAATTACATGTTAATAGAAAATATTAATCTTGTAAAAAGTACCCTCATGGTCGCCATGAGTGTAACAAAAGTGTGTAAAAAGTATTTGTGATTGACACTTTTTCCAATTAATCTTGAAAAGTGATTATCTCCAGATTCCTTCTTTATAATCCACCAAGTTCTGAAATTCGAACCGTTAAAATTTGATCCAACGGTTACAAACAAGGCCCACTTTAAATGTTATATTAACTTTAACCGTTGGATTAAATTTCAACGGTCTTGATTCTCGAACTTGGTGAATTAGGAGGAATGGATCCAAAGATAATCTATTTCCATTAATCTTTTTCAAAATTGTATAACAAAAATTTTTAATTGACTCGTTTTAAATAGTCATTTTTTAATTTCTGTCGTATGTCTTTGTAATGGTTATGTTGTGGAAAATGCGAATCATTTTTGTTGACAAAGCTAGCAGAAAATTCGATGTTAGGGTAAGCATGGGCCATGCCTTTCAAGTTTTCAACCCACGTGGGATCTAGAAGTTGACACCCAAATGTAAACTTGAAAAGTATTTTTTTTGTTTTGTTGGAAATGTGAAAAGTAAAGTTAGTAAAACTAAAGAGTAATATTAGGTAGAGTAAATATGGGTGAGGGGATGAGTTTAGTCTCACAATGGACTTGCAATAATGTTGTTCGAATTTGCTTTTGGAGAAAATCAAACCTAAAACCTTTCACTTACAAGTGAAGAAAAATACTATTAAATTGTAGTATTAAGTGGCAAGTTTTGGTCAATTTTGAGCTTTGTCTTTTTCAGTGTAAAATTGTTAATGAAGCAAATTCATCTCAAAAGTCTCTAACATCCCAATAATACGCCACGTGCTCTATCCTTTTGGCATGTGGCAAGCGACAAATAACCAACTTGGAAGGAAAATTATGGGCAACACTATATAGACAAAATTTGTATATTAAATTTGCAAATTAAATTATGTGTTATTAATTAAGAATAATACGTTACTCAAGACTTAAGTAATAATTTAATTATCAATTTTCATATCATTTAGTTTACATAATTTTGTCTACAAAATTATTTGAATTGCCATTGCCTCTTTCAAACAAAACTAAAAACAAAATTTTGGGAGCAAAAAATAAAAAATAAAAACGACGGTACCGCCTTCGCCCTCTACTGGGAGTAGTGTTCCGGGCTCTGCTACCTCCAACGACGGTAGAGTCGAAGAGGGAGGCCATTGATGGAGTGAGATATGGGAGGGGGAGAGAGAGAGAGAGAGAAAAATTGAGTGGGTGGAGTCGAAGAGGGAGGGGGAAGGGTGGGTGCAGACGCCCAAATTTAAAAATAAAAAAAATTTTAATTTTTTTAGTTTTTATTATTTTATTTTTTAATATCCACATGGCACCCAGTCATTGTTCACGTGAATGCCACGTCATCAGTTAACGGCAAACTTAATAGCAACCTTAACGGATGAATAAAAGTGTCCCAAAATTAT
Organism: Pyrus communis; assembly: GCF_963583255.1. Lineage (NCBI taxonomy): Eukaryota > Viridiplantae > Streptophyta > Magnoliopsida > Rosales > Rosaceae > Pyrus > Pyrus communis. The sequence goes on along the minus strand of NC_084810.1, from coordinate 23,699,880 downwards.
AACTTTATGTACCACTCTGGGATGAAAAAAATTTCATGTACCAAATGTTGAAAACCAAGAAACTTTAGGGTAGTAAACTGAGATTAACCATTTTATTTAAAAACAAGGGAATAGGATTCTATCCGGATCCTCTTTGTGGGGATCCGAATGATCAATCAATCATGTATGTTCATCGTGCATCGTGCGGTTAGAAATCATTCTAAAATTTTAATTTAAAATTGAATATAAATAGTATTTAATAAAAATTGATCGCACGATGTATGATAAACGGACACGATTGATTTATCTTCGGATCCCCACAAAGAGGATCCGGAGAGGATCCTTGTCCGTTAATAAGGACAAGAGAGAAGAAAAAAAGAAAAAAAAAAACCAAAATAAAGGTGCGTGCAAGGAACTTCAAGCCAAGAAGACTTCTTGCACGCTGCTGCTTAGTTGTGTTCTTGTTGGCATCTTCATATTGGAAATTGGTCATTTGCTTTCTTTGATTTGTTTGCAAGTTGTGAGGACTTGGTGTTTTCTCCATTAAAAACAGTACCACAAACCAACCAGGAGGACTTTTGATGGATATTTTTGTATTCAATTGTATTGATTTGATTTGTGTTATTTTTCGATTTTGCAGATGGAGAAGGTGAGATTATAGGAGGAAGAGAAAAGTAAACAGTAGATGTGCATTTAATGGAAGAAAATTAAGTAATTAGTGTAAAAAGCTATGAAATTGAAGAGATTTAGAGAAAATTTGATGAGAATTGAAGAAAATTAGAAGAAGAAAATGTGGTTAGAAGGTGAGAAAGGGCCAAGAAAATGCAAGAAGAGGAGAGAGAAGAATGGTCGTTAAATTTCCTTGAGAGATACCATATTCAGTTTAAGAAATAATCAAGGCACACCAACTTGTATTCAGTTTCAGAAATAGTGTCTTTGTTCAACTTTAGATATTAGTGTCATACCCATGTTTAGTTACTCTAAAGAAACGTGATATTGCAGAATGTTTTTCATATATTACCGAAAGCTAGGGTTACAATATATATAGGAAAGACACAACCCTAATCCTAAACTAATGCCTAAAAGTAAGGAAGTCAAACCTTATCAGGTAAGTAAAGGCTAATTACAGATTTACAAGATTTACCATACTAATCCGAGATATCTTCTTTGACATTCCCCCTCAAGTTGGAGTGTATGTTAATAACACCCAACTTGCTGAGCAATGTTTCAAACTGTGTAGAATTCAACGGTTTGGTGAAGATGTCTGCTGGTTGATCACTTGTTCGTATGTATGTTGTACGAATCATTCCTTCTTGAATCTTTTCTCTCACCAAATGACAATCAATCTCTATGTGCTTTGTCCTTTCATGAAATACCGGGTTTGAAGAAATGACAATCAATCTCTATGGTTGCTTGGTTATCACAGAATAACATGGCTGGTTGTGAATGACTCGCCTTTAAATCTCTTAAAATGTTCTTTAACCATATGATCTCACAACATGTGGCTGTCATGGAACGGTACTCAGCTTCAGCACTGGAACGAGAAACAGTGGTTTGCTTCTTTGTTTTCCAGGATATCGGTGCTTGACCAAGTTGAATATAATAACCTGTTATTGATCTTCTTGTGTCTTTGCACCTGGCCCAATCAGCGTCACAAAATGCACTTAACTGCAAGGATCCCTTGGATGGCAGCAATATACCTTGTCCCGGTGAACCCTTGATGTATCTGAGAACTTTGTGTGCTGCCTCAAGGTGTGGTTGTCTAGGCTTGTCCATAAACTGGCTTAACATGTGCACAACATAAGCTAAGTCCGGCTTGGTTATGGTTAGGTAGATCAGCCTACCCACAAGTCTTCTATATGATGAAGCATCAATAAGAAGTTCTTCTTCCATCTGTGTAAGAGAAACATTTGATTCTACAAGAAACCGTGAAGGTTTAGCACCCAAAAATCCCGCATCATCTAAGATATCCAATGCATATTTGCGTTGACATAAGGTGATGCCATTTGTAGATCTTGCAACCTCTAACCCCAAGAAATACTTAAGTTGTCCCAAATCCTTTAATTTGAATTGTTGTGAGAGGGACTGCTTCGTGGCTTCAATTTCTTGCAGATTATTTCCTGCTAAAATTACATCATCAACGTATACCAATAAAGCAATGAAGTTACCGTGCTGACTTCGGACGAACAATGAATAATCAGAACGCGATTGATGAAATCCAGCAGCCTTGAGAGCAGTGGAAAGTTTAATGAGCCATTGTCTTGAGGCTTGTTTTAAACCATATAAGGATTTGTGCAGCTTGCAAACACGAGTCTCCCCCTTTCGTCCAAAGCCAGGAGGTAAGTGCATGTACACTTCCTCATCCAGATCGCCATGCAAGAAGGCGTTGTTGACATCGAGTTGATGTAAATGCCATTGACGCACAGCAGCAACACTAAGGAGCACACGGACAGTGGTTAACTTGGCAACTGGAGAAAATGTTTCACGATAGTCAACCCCTTCGACTTGGCTATAGCCCTTGGCAACCAACCGAGCTTTGTAACGCTCGATTGTCCCATCAGGTTTAAGCTTAACCTTGTACACCCATTTGCATCCAATCGGCTTTTTGTGAGGAGGAAGTGGAACAAAGGACCAAGTATGGTTGGCCTGAAGTGCAGCAAGTTCGTGGTGCATGGCATCACGCCATTGTGGATGTTGGACAGCCTGTAGGAAAGTGGTAGGTTCTCGGATGATGGTGACGTTAGTAACAAAATGTTTATGCATAGGAGAGAGGCGATTGTAAGAGAGGTAATAAGACAGAGGGTGAGCAGTACCTGATACCTGAACCATATTCGAGGAAGGAGCAAGTCGGGACGGGAGAGAGGTCTCAACATGGAAATCCTGCAAGAAAGATGAGGGTTTGGTAGGAAGTGTGCCACGCCGGGGTGGCGGGGGTGCAGCAGGGGGGAAGACGGAGGGGATGGTGGTGGAGAAGGTAAGGAAGGGGAAGTAGGCTCAACAGGGAGAGCGATGTCAGGGGAGGATGCGATGGGAGGGTATATGGGTATGATAGGGAATGGATCAAAGGATGGCGAGTAGGGTTCTATGGGAAGTGGAGGAGGATTGGGAGTGGGAGCAGCGGAAGGATGGGGTAATTTGTAGGGAAAATGGTCTTCGAAAAAGATGACATCCCGTGACACAAAAAACTTGTTAAGTGTAAGATCAAACAAGCGGTAACCCTTCTGACCATAAGGGTACCCAACAAAAAGACACCGTCGTGCACGAGGATCAAATTTAGAGGGTTTTTGTGCATGGGTTGATGCAAAACATAAGCAACCAAAGACACGTAAATGCATGTAATGTGGTGCCTTGTGAAACAACTTGTGGTATGGTGTTTGCCCTTGGAGAAGTGGTGTGGGTGTACGATTTATAAGATAGGCCGAAGTGAGAATGGCATCCCCCCAAAAATGTTTAGGAAGGTTGGCTTGAAAAAGGAGGGCTCTAGCAACATTTAACAGGTGTCGGTGTTTGCGTTCAACAACACCATTTTGTTGTGGTGTGTTGACACAACTGGTTTGCTGCAGGATCCCTTTGAGTTGGTAAAATGTGACAAGTTTGAACTCGGGACCGTTATCACTTCGAATCACCTTAACTGTGGTGTTGAATTGATTCTCAACCATACGTATAAATTGAACAAGAAGATCTTGTGTGTCAGATTTTTGTTTCATCAAATAAACCCAGGTGCACCGTGTGTAATCATCAACAATGGTAAGAAAATATTTGGCACCTGAGAGGGAAGGAACTTGATAACCCCCCCCAAATGTCAATATGTATTAATTCAAAACATGAACGAGTAGATATAGAACTCAAGGGAAAAGACAATCTGGTTTGTTTAGCCAATGGGCAAATTAAACATTTATTGGAATCACACGACTTATTGTGCACAAAGGGAAGTAACGAGGACACTTTAGGTGATGGGTGCCCAAGGCGTTGGTGCCAAAAAGGAGAGCTCATGGTGGTGGTGGTGTTGCAGGATCCCTTCCTTGGTGGTTCGAGATGGTAGAGTCCCTCCCGTTCAATTCCCGTCCCAATCATCTTCCCCGAACGTAGGTCCTGTATGACACAAGATTGTTTGAGAAAAATGGTGATGTAAAGGGAATCGTAGGCTAACTTGCTAATAGATATGAGATTTAGCCTAAACAATGGTACACATAAAACATTGTCAAGGATAAAGTTGGGAGAGAAAACCACTTGGCCGACATGGGTTACGGTAGCAAAGGAACCATTTGGTAATTCAACACTATGATTTTCAACACGTTTTGAGGACGTGAGAAACTCAGGACTGCATACGATGTGGTCGGTGGCGCCATTGTCCAAAATCCAAATAACTTGCTTTCTATTACGCATGAAAGAAAATGCTTTACCTGAGAGTTCTTCATGATTCGAGGAGTTACCCACTTGATTAGCAAAGGAGGATTTGCTTTTGTTCAAAAGCTGAAGAATCTGCTTGCAGTCCTCCGGAGAAAAAGGAAAGTTGGGCATTGCGTCCTTCTTGTCACGAGCCGTGACTTGGTTGCCCTTGAAAGGCCGATTTTGATCAGTCTCAGCCGCTGCTTTTCTTTTGCGGCAAGAGTCAAAAGTATGTCATTTCCAACCGCAAAATATGCACTTGAGATGAGCACGACAATTCTTGGTGCTATGGTTGGTCTTGTTGCATTTGGCGCATCGCTAACTACCATCTTCTGTCTCGGGTTCTCGACCAGCGCCCCTCACTGCAAACATAGCAGCTTCAAGCTGCACGGTGCTGCCCTTTCCGTTTGATACTTCAACTTGCTTCTCATGGCGAAGAACAAGTGCATAAGCTTTGTTAACAGTTGGCAATGGATCCAGCAAGAGGGTGTTGCTACGAACCGTAGCATATGAGTCACGTAAGCCCATAAGGAATTTCATTGTTTTCTGAGTCTTAACATATGATGTTATCTCATTCCTTGCTTCACAATGGCATGTTAGGATTGGACATAAGGTATCACGTTCATCCCAAAGACTTTTGAGTTTTGTGAAGTAAGAACTCACCGTCATGTCGCTTTGCACACAATTATGGATTTCGTTTTCTATGTGAAACAGTTGAACGATGTTCACATGAGAAAACCTTTCTTACGGTCAAGCCACATCTGCCGCGCGTCCTTGCAGTATATGACACTTCCTGAGATTTCTTTTGACATGGAGCCGAGTAACCATGTTTTCACCAGATTATTGCACCGGTTCCATTGCTGTAATTCTTCAACCTGCGCATCAGTTGGCTTCGTGATTGTTCCATCAACCAGCCCTAACTTGTTTTTAACCATCAAGGCCATGGTCATGGATTGCGCCCATGTGCCATAGTTGTCTTCCACGAGTGGCTGCGGTACAAGAACGGCGCCAGGCTAATCCGAGTGATGAAGATAAAGTGGATGGTTAGGGTGTTCCCACTTCTGATACAAAGTCATGCCTGAGGAGGTTGACTGTTCTGGTTTATCACCCATGGCTATGGTTGCTAGGGTTTAAATATCTGTCGAGGTTTTCCTAGATCGATCACTCTGGTACCATCTAAAGAAACGTGATATTGCAGAATGTTTTTCATATATTACTGAAAGCTAGGGTTACAATATATATAGGAAAGACACAACCCTAATCCTAAACTAATGCCTAAAAGTAAGGAAGTCAAACCTTATCAGGTAAGTAAAGGCTAATTACAGATTTACAAGATTTAGACCTGGTTTGGTACTGAGGTGATTCTAAAAAAAGATGGTATCAAAAAAAGCTGGGAGCTGTTTTTGTGTTTGGTAAACATTCAGCTTCAGCTTTTTTTCACAGTTTTGGATGAAAAAAAGCCAAAAACAAGAAGCTGCAAAACCCAGCTTTGAAAAACTGGCTTTTTTTTACATCTGTTTTACATAAAAGTTTACCAAACACTATAATACTGCTTTTTTTTTTTCAAAAGCATTTTTACAAAAAAGTTTACCAAACACTCTGCTGCTTTATTTCACAGCTGCTTATTCTCACAGCACAGCAGAAGCATCTTTTTTTCAAAGCACAGCAATACCAAACCAACCCTTACTATACTAATCTGAGATATCTTCTTTAACAGTTACTAAAATAATTAGTGTTTAATTTTCAAAAATAATGTAGTACTGTTCAGTAGCAAAAATAGTGTAATACCGTTCGGTTTTAGAAATAGTGTGTGTGATGGACGTGAGCGCGACAATTTTTTTTACTTTTGTTATTATATTGAACTTTTGTTATTTTCATTAAATAAAGTTATAAGATGATTTTTTGTTAAAATAAACTTGGACGATACCTATATATATGCAAATAGACTAGGGAGCTGCTTATGAAACTCCTTGAAAGACAAAAATACCCTCATTGCCTTCGTCAGCATTACAAAAGCGTGTAAAAGTGATTCTCCTTCTTTGAAGTCTTTAATAATATGGCCAATGACAGACATAACAATGGCAAAATCCTTTAGTGGTGAGATGATCTGAAGCAAATTTGACTATCAATAGACATTTAAGTTGAATATAACAATTGTATTGAAACGCAAGCAATCATGTCTAAGAGCTACCACATTCATCAGCTTAATGGCAATTATGTCCTTGTGAAATATCCTTAATAAAAGCATCAAGGTTTCTATCAGATGAGCCACCATTGGCAATTGCACCTTGACAAACCTCTTGAAGTTGTTTAGCTCTTTCCCTCAAATCTTTCCCTCCCTCGCTTTCCACATCCATAAACTTCTTCACAATTTCTCCAATTTCCTCGCTACTCACAAGAAGTTCGACCCCCGCCTTCTTCTTCAGCCGGTATCCAATCCTCCAATCTTCCACAATCTGCTTACCGTTTGGAATTTGATCCCAAAATATAGGGAAAGTAAGAATTGGAAGACCAGCATAAACTGCTTCCAAAGTTGAATTCCAACCACAATGTGACCAAAACCCGCCAATTGAATCGTGACACAACACCCTCAATTGGTCACACCAAGGCACCACCAAACCCAAATCACCAACAAAATCTCTCAACTCACAAGCATCTCCACGAGCTACCCAAAAAACCCTAACACCACTACTTTTCACCCCAGCAACAATTTCATCCATTTGGGATTTCGAAACCGAGAGGAAACTTCCCATGGAGATGTACAAAACTGACTTTTTGGGTTGAGAATCTAGCCAATGCAGATAATCGATGTCGTTTTCATTAATGGGAAGAGTTTTTGAAAGTTCAAAGTGAGGTATGGATGGGCCAATAGGGTAGATAGGGAAAGCAAACTCGGCTTTGAGGGCTTCGAAGACTTGCGGATCAAGCTCGTAGACTGAAGTGAACAAAAGATACTGTGCTTTCTCTGCTTGAGAACATACTTCAAGGGCCTTGCGGACGACTTTTGGACCGTCTGTAAAAAGGATTGCGGGTAGATCTGCAATGCATGTGGCGCTGACTCCGGGAATGTATTCTACTATCTCATCTCCACGCTCTGTAATTTTAACATAATAATTTACGTCGCACAACATTATTATATTGTATATCAACCAAGAAAAAAATGCTTTTTCTTCTATAAAATCATAAAATTTAAGAACATTGCACCAAGAAGCCTCGGTATGCATATAAGAAAAGATATCATGCTATATTACAGTTAAGGATTACTAAATTAACCAAATACAAATTGTTCATAAGAATGTCTGAAGCTCGCAAATGCATCAACTTCCTTATAAATTAGAGAAAGGCTTTAAGCAATTTATTCAAACTGATACAATTATTTCTGGTTACCTTACCAATTTTATGTTGTGCACTTATTAGACATAAGTGTCTTAAGTATACGAACAAATATAATATATTGTCTTCGGCTAAAGAAGAATCTAATGTATTTTTTCAAAAGGAAGACAACTGGTGGCGAACTATTATTCATCTCTTTCGGATTCGGAGGAGGTAGGAATTGCACCCTACCCGTAGTCATGATCAAACATATTCACAACTTATAAGTTAAAGATCAAGGCATATTATGGTCAATTTTTTTTTCTTTGTTTTTTGTTGAACAAACGATGTTATCTACACTGAGAGGAGGGGGTGAGCTTAGCCTCACAATGGACTAGGGGAGGGGGGCGAGCTTAGCCTCATAATGGACTACCAATAATGTGGTTCAAATTTTCATTTGATGATAATCGAACCTAAGACCTCTCATTTACAAGTGAAAAAAAATACTTCTGAATTGTAATATTAACCGGTAAGTCTTGGTCAATTTTGAGCTTTGTCTTTTTCAGTGTAAAATTGTTAATAAAGCAAATTCATCTCAAAAGTCTCTAACATCCCAATAATACGCCACGTGCTCTATCCTTTTGGCATGTGGCAAGCTACAAGTAACCAACTTGGAAGGAAAAATATGGGTAACACTATATAGACAAAATTTGTATATTAAATTTACAAACTAAATGATATGTTAATAATAAAGAACAAGCACATTACTGAAGACTTAAGTAATAATTTAATCATCAATTTTCATATTATTTAGTTTATAAAATTTAGTCTACAAAATTACTTTTCTTAGCATTGCTCGATTGAGAATAATTGGAATGTGACAATTTACAAGACTGAGATGAGAGTCAGGATGTTTGGTGAGCACAATATAAGACCAGCAATATTTACAATTATTTTAATTTTGTATCTTCCGTTTGGAAATTGGAAATAAAAAAATTCAACCATCTACTTATCAGTTAGGTAACATATTTATGGCGCTCTGGAATATTTAATTATTCCAGAGTTCATTTTTAGTTTCTATATTTTTATATTAAAAAGAATTTATTAGAATATTTAATAATTAAAAATTTTGAATTATAAGATACTCTAAAGTAACTTTAGAAAATATTTGTGTTATTATAGACTTTTAAAGTGGGAACCCATCTCTATATCTTTGTTGGTGTAATTACTTGGGCCAGATGAGAGAAAACTTCCACGTCCGGTTTTGAAAGGAGGAAATCCTATAAGCTCCTATCCAAAATTTTCTTTTGATAGTCCCATAACTAAAGAAACCTACTTTCTTATGATTACGAAATTCATTTGAATATAAAATCCAATTTGAAAAATACATTAGTCAAATTTTCATTACTACCCAAGGCTTTGATACATTTCTACTTCTTATGTTTTTTTTTTTTATTAAAAATATTTGATTAAATATTTAATAGTTGAAAATTTGGAAGGATAGGATACGCTAAGGCATACTAGAAAATACTCCAATAATGATCGTGGTAAAGTGGATACGCACCTGAGACATCAAGAGCGAAGTGGCCATTTTCTTTGAACAGCTTAAAGTGATGCAACACTGAGAACATCGTCGGCGACTGAGTCCAAAGGGAAGCCAACGGAATATTCCTCCTGTTCCCGACCCTCACAGCCCACACAAGGTAGGTATCAGCAACTATGGTGGTCACCGGTTGCTCGAGCCCATCCAGAAGCTGCTCAACCGGAGCTTCCAGCTTGGTCCCCACAGCTTCCACAAACGCGGCAAAGTTTTTTGCGCGATCGTGCTCGGATGGTATGACGTTGGGTATGGTGGCTAATCGGATGTTGTTAGGTTTTGGGTTTGATTCGATGAACCCGTGCCACTCCTCGGTGATGACGAAGGTGATGAGGAGTTGAGGGTTTTTTGAAGATAGTTGTTTGCAGAGGTTCATCATGGGATTGATGTGCCCTCTTCCTGGATAGGGTAAAGCCACTAGGTGACAGACGGTGATTGGCTCAACCTTCATTGTGCCCATTTCTCTCTTGTATGAAGATTGAAGATAAGATTGAAGGTATGAAGCCGTTGCCACACATCTTATGTATAATATGTAAGTAGACGGAAGGACAAAAATACCCTCAAGTGTTAGTTTAAAAAAGAAATTATAGCAATGTCTCAACTTTACTCAATTAGAGTATCAACAAAAGATTTAATTAAATTTTTAATAATTAAAAATTTTGAATTATAAGATACTCTAAAGTAACTTAGGAAATACTCCAATAATGATCGCGGTAAGTGTACACGTACCAGAGACATCAAAAGGGAAGTGGTCATTTTCTTTCAACAGCTCAAAGTGATGCAACATTGAGAACATCATCGGCGACTGAGTCCAAAGCGAAGCCACGGGAATATTCCTCCTATTTCTGACCCTCGGTGCCCAAACAAGGAAGGTATCAGCAGCTATGACGGTCACCGTCTGCTCGAGCCCATCCAAAAGCTGCTCAATCGGAGCCTCCATCTTGGTCCACATAGCTTCCAAAAACGCGGCAAAATCTTTCGCGCGACCGTGCTTGGAGGGTATGACGTTGGGTATGGTGTGGCCTCTTCCCGATAAGGCAAAGCCACCACGTCGCAGACTGTGATTGTCTCAACTTCCGATGTGCCCATTTCTCCCTTGTATGAAGAATGAATATTGAAGACTGAAGATTGAAGATTGAAGCTTTGAAGCTATTGCTATCCCTTCTTATATATAATCTAAACTAATATTAATAGAACCCTCGTTATCAACCAAAATTCTATAAAATTATCAATTTAACCTTCTAATTAAAATTGAATAAGAAATATGGGTAGAAATGTAATTTCACATAACCAAAATTTTGCTTTTTTTTTTCAAAACCTCACTTACATATAATTCTAACATATCTCTAATAAAAAATTAAAAAATTAAAAAATAATAAAAATTAAATAAAAATTAAAGCTCTCCCTCATCTCTCATATTCTCTCTCACTCTCTTTCTCTCTCCTTCCACTTTAAAAACAAAAATAAATAAAAAATTCACACACACATTTTGTGTGTAGCCATATACTAGTATATAATAAGAAAAACTAATAAAAAAAACTTTAAAATTTTAAATTTTAACTAAAAATCTTGTAATAATTTTATTTGATAATAAGGAAAAGAGAGAAAAATAGAAAGCAAAAAAAAGAACCAAAATAAAGGTGCGAGCAAGGAACTTCAGGCCAAGAAGACTTCTTCCACTTGTTCTTGTTGGCATCTTCATATTGGAAATTGGTCATTTGCTTTCTTTGATTTGTTTGCAAGTTGTGAGGACTTGGTGTTTTCTTCATTAAAAACAGTACCACAAACCAACCAGGAGGACTTTTGATGGATATTTTTGTATTCAATTTTATTGATTTGATTTGTGTTATTTTTCGATTTTGCAGATGGAGAAGGTGAGATTATAGGAGGAAGAGAAAAGTAAACAGTAGATGTGCATTTAATGGAAGAAATTAAGTAATTGGTGTAAAAAGCTATGAAATTGAAGGGATTTAGAAAAAATTTGATGAGAATTGAAGAAAATTAGAAGAAGAAAATGTGGTTAGAAGGTGAGAAAGGGCCAAGAAAATGCAAGAGGAGAGAGAAGAATGGTCGTTAAATTTTCTAGAGAGATACCATGTTCAGTTTAAGAAATAATCAGGGCATGCCAACTTGTATTCAATTTCAGAAATAGTATCCTTGTTCAGCTTTAGAAATTAGTGTAGTATTCATGTTTAGTTTCTGAAATAATAAGTGTCTAATTTTCAGAAATATTGTTCAGTTTCAGAAATAATGTAGTACCGTTCAGTTTCAGAAATAATGTGTGTGATGGACGTGCGCTTCAGTTTTTTTTCTATTTTATTATTATATTAAACTTTTCTTATTTTCCTTAAAATTTAAATCTTTTTCATTAAATAAAATTATAGGATGATTTTTTGTTAAAATAAACTTAGACAATACTCTTTTCATTAAAGCTCAAAATATATATATATATATATATATATATATATATATATATATATATATATATATATGCAAATAGATTGGGAAGCTGCTTATGAAACTCCTTCAAAGACAAAAATACCCTCATTGCCTCCGTGAGCATTAAAAAAGCGTGTAAAAGTGATTCTCCTTTTGAAGTCTTTAATAATATGACCAATGACAAACATAATAATGGCAAAATCCTTTAGTGGTGAGATGATCTGAAGCAAATTCGACTATCAATAGACATTTACCCAAGAGATTTTTAAGTACATATAACACAACCAAACTGCAAAAAGAAAATAAACTCCTCACTCATATTGATACCTCTAGTTATAAGTTGAATAATACAATTGTCTCCTCATATTGATACCTCTCGTTATAAGTTGAATATAACAATTGTCTCGAAATGCAAGTAATCATGTCTAAGAGCTACCACATTCATCTGGCATATGTCCTTTTGAAATATCCTTAATAAAAGTATCAAGGTTTCTATCAGATGAGCCACCATTAGCAATTGCACCTCGGCAAACCTCTTGTTGTTTAGCTCTTTCCCTCAAATCTTTCCCCTCCTCGCTTTCCACATCCATAAACTTCTTCACAAGTTCTGCAATTTCCTCGCAACTCACAACAAGTTCGACCCCCTCCTTCTTTACCCGATATCCAATCCTCCAATCTTCCACAATCTGCTTACCGTTGGGAATTTGATCCCAAGATATAGCGAAAGTAAGAATTGGAAGACCAGCATAAACAGCTTCCAAGGTTGAATTCCAACCACAATGTGACCAAAACCCGCCAATCGAATTATGACACAAAACCCTCAATTGGTCGCACCAAAAGCACCACCAAACCCAGATCACCAACACAATCTCTGAACTCACAAGCATCTCCACAAGCCAACCCTCCACGAGCCACCCAAAAAACCCGAACACCACTACTTTTCACCCCAGCAATAATTTCATCCATTTGGGATTTCGAAACTGAGAGGAAACTTCCCATGGAGACGTACAAAACTGACTTTTTGGCTTGAGAATCTAGCCACTGCAGATATAACCGATGTCGTTTTGATTAGTGGGAAGACTTTTTGAAAGCTCAAAGTGAGGTATGGATGGGCCAATAGGGTAGATAGGGAAAGCAAACTTGGCTTTGACGGCTTCAAAGGCTTGCGGGTCAAGCTCGTAGACTGAAGTGAACAAAAGATAGTGTGCTTTCTCTACTGCTTGAGAAACTGCTCCAAGGACCTTGTCGAGGACTTTTTGATCGTCTGCAAAAAAAACTGCGGGTAGATCTACAACGCATGTGGTGCTGACTCCAGGAATGTATTCTACTATCTCATCTCCACGCTCTGTAATTCTCACATAATATTTTTCGTCGTACAACATTATTATATTGTATATCAAATTATCAACCAAGAAAAAAAATGCTTTTTCTTTTACAAAACCATAAAATTTAAGCAACATTGCACCAAGAAGCCTCGGTCAGATCCTCAAAATTAAAGAGCATACGTAAAAGAAAAGTATCATGCCATATTACAGTTGAGAATTAATTACTAAATTAAATAATACAAATTATTCATAAGAATGTCTTAAGCTCGCAAATACATCAACTTCTCTATAAATTAGAGAAAGGCTGTATGCAATTTATTCAAACTGATACAATTATTTCTGGTTACCTCACCATTTTATGTTGTGCACCTATTAGACATAAGTGTCGTAAGTATCTGAACAAGGTATAATGAGTAAATTATACAAAACTACCTCAACTATGAGTCGAATCACAATTTTATACCTCATGTTTTAAAAATTACAATGTCATACTTCATCTTACAAATTTCTTGTAATGTCAGACCTCCATCAGTTTGACTGTTAATTTTTCTATTAAATACTAACTTGGCTTGTGGCAAGCCCAAATGGAATAAAATATAGCTTATTATATTAACAGCACAAATTGTTGAATAAACCCCACATTTGCTTTTTCACTTAAAAATTATCTTAATACACCCCCACATACTTTCCCATAATACCTCCACACCCCACATTCTCAATATACACCTTATATTTTCTACATGCACCCCACATTTCTCAAATCTTATAACACTCATTATTAATTTTCGGGGACTGAATCTAAACATTTGAACGTTTAGTTTGCTGAATGATTTCAAATTATCTGAACGTTTAGTTTGCCGAATGATTTCAAAATGAATGATTCGAAAAATGTTTAGATTAGAGAAAAAAAGATAAGAGTTTTATGGGATTGGTGCAATGGTAATGTTCTAGATGGTTTGTCTAGAAAGAAATACCAGGATGTTTAAGCATAAATTTGGAGACTGAATCAAAAAATAAAGTATAAGTATTGGGAATTGTTTTGGGTCTCAGTTTCTAATGACTTAAAGAATGCCCCTTCTTGTTGAATGTGAACATTTTCTTCAATTTCTCTTGGCTAGAGGGTTATGTGTCTTTTAACTGCATTTCGCATTCTTTGACATTGTCTAACATTCAATTGAAATAGATTCCTATAGTTGCTACCCTTTTTCTCAAGGGTGGCCATAGAAAATGTTGCCCTTCTTAATCGCTAAACTTTTCTCTTTGGGATGACAAGGAGGGTTTTCCCAGACATATGTTGTCATTCATATATTGAAGAACTAGATCTCCATCTTTCTAATACAAATAACATAAAAGAACCAACAAATTTGATAGGGATTGGCACCACATGATTCCATTAGACTTTCAAAATTACCTTCTCTCAATACATGTGGAAGGTACATCGATTTCGTGTTCCATTCGTCAAAAATAATTTTTCTCAATCAACATGTCTGTAGTTTTATAGGTTAGGGTTTCGTTCAACAATGGAAGGTGGAAGGGGTTTTGATGGTTGAAAAAGAGAAATAATACAGTAAAAGTGATTTGGGGTGTATTTAGAAATTTTTTATTTTTTTTAAAACCTAATAAGGTCAAAATTGACATTGCATAGTGGGGTAAATAAGTTATTTAATATTATATTTTAATGTGGGGTGCATTCAACATTTTGTGAGGTGCTAACATAAAAAACCTAAAATATTAATTAAATATTATTATTTAAACATTAATAATTTAAATATAAAATTGTTTATATATTTTATAAGAAAATGTGGGATCCACCCACAACAAACCCAAACCTTCTTCCTAGTTCACCCTCAACCTCTTTCCCAGTTCATCCTGGCCAAGCCCTCTCGTGAGGAGTGGGAGGAGCACTCTTCCGCTTTCAAGCCCTTCTGCGTCCTCAAGAAGCCTCACACCTCGACGATGCGCCCAATCGAGTCATTCGCCTTCCCATCATCCTCCAAGCCCCAACAACTCTCCGACGATGACGAAGACTCTGTCTGCGTCGAGATTAAACCAAAATTGGAGGACAAGGACGATGACTCCGATTGCATTGTAATTAAGAAAGAATTGGAAGATGACGATGCCGACGAGGTCTTGGAGACTAAGCCGGTCAATCGTGACCATCGGTTCGTAAGTTGATGTATGACATTGTAATGTTTAAAAGATGAGGTATGGTATTGTGATTCAACTCATAATCGAGGTCGTTTTGTGTAATTTATCCAAGTATAATATATAGTCTTAGGCTAAAGAAGAATCTACTTTTTTATTTTAAAAGGGGATAACTGGTGGCGAACTATTGAAATATCCCACATCAACCGTATCTTTGAGAAAATAAGAGTTTAAATATCCTACTCCCACTCCAGCTAATACCGAGGTCTTTTGTGATAAAACCTCACACCTGATGGATTGTGCAGGTATTAATTACCAAGTTGGGGACATTATTAGTGTTGTTGAAAGTGGGCTTTCGACCCGTCTCTCTGATAATTCTACATGGTATCAGAGCCAAAAAGCAGGCACGTACTGCCACATGATGGGTGGGTCTCCTTGGTCCAGAACGATGATGGTGGGTACCTTGGCCCCGCATGGAGGGTGAGTCCCCTTTGACACCACGTGATTGTTGATGTGTAGATCTCTCATGTGTAACCCACTAATTAGGTCTCACGTAATGGGGTGTGTTGAAATATCCCAAATCGACCGTATCTCTGAGAAACCAAGAGTTTAAACATTATTATATTGATCATGGGTGAAGTTAGCAAGTGGTAAAATTTGGATTTGGGGATGGGATCTTTTTTGCGAGGATTTTAAGAATCCTTACATCTTATTCATTTATCGTATATCGTGCGGTCAGAAATTATTATGAATTTTTTATTTAAAATTAAACACAAACAGTACCTAATTAAAAGCATGAAACTCTCAAAGGCCGAAAATGTCCTCATTGAAGATATGAAGTATATATATACACAGTGGTGTTGAGGATATGAAGTATAACTAGGCACCTATTTTTACTTCTTACACACAAGTTATAAATTTTTATCCTTTGATTTTCTTTAATACATTCGATATAACGATCGAAAATTGAGAATAGTGTTTGAAAAATTATATAGGCAAAAACTTGCTTCAACATAAAACCTGAGTAGACAAAAATCTTAGCGTAGGCAAATGATTAGTCAAACCCTTTTTTATTGATGAGCTACGAGGCAAAAACTTGCTTCAACTGTGTAGGCAAATTTGCCTACTCTCTCAAAGTAGGCAATATTTCCTCACATTCTATTTTACATTAAAATACTTTATGTGGTCCTTCAATTAGGTTGTGTTATTTGCAGTTTTGCCAAGTTTAAACAAGAAAAAAAATGAAAAAAAATATTATATGATATCTATTTGATTTGCCTAATTTATTGGAGTAGTGACCAAAGTTTTTCATAAAGCAAATGAATAGGCAACTTTATTTGCCTAAACCATTCGAGATGCCCTTAACTGTGTATGGCTGAGGGGAGATTTCATTCGAAATATTTCATGCTTTTCAGACTTGTCTAGGGACCCACAAGTTTTGACACAATGAGTTTATTGTTTTGTGACAAATTAGTATAGGAGGCGTTGTAATTTTCGTAATGTTGTAGCCGTATAAGAGTTTATTATAGTTGTCTGTTTGAACAAATTCACTCTAGATTATTTTCTTGATCGCTAGAACATTATACTCAATTGACACCTCTCTATTTGTTTGAATTGATTAATAAAATAACAGATTATCACTCTTGTCAAAACAAAAAATAGCTTAAAAATACCTTAGCCACCAAAGAGAAAAACAGAATGTCGGGCCTGTCCTTGACCATAGAGGCATAGAGCACTTTCGCCCATTTTGCCAAGGCAATGGCAAGGGGAGGGCAATTGAAGTTAATATTTGCTTTAAATGATAATTGAAAATTGTTGTTGGCACTTCAACAATCTCATTTTACATTTCAAATTTTCTATAATTAGAATGAAAAATACACTTGTGAGACCGCAAATGTCACATCCCGGCCCGGGCGGGATCACTTCTCGGGCCCGCTCCACCACCGTAGCACGATATTGTCCACTTTGGGCCCCGACCACGCCCTCATGGTTTTGTTTTTGGGAACTCACGAGCAACTTCCCAGTGGGTCACCCATCCTGGGAGTGCTCTAGCCCCCTTCTCGCTTAACTTCGGAGTTCCTACGGAACCCGAAGCCAGTGAGTTCCCAAAAGGCCTCATGCTAGGTAGGGATGGGCATATACATTTAAGGATCACTCCCCCAGGTGATGTGGGATGTCACAGCAAAATGAGATTTTAGCATGCTATAATAATAGTTCCCCAATAATTTTGTGCAATTCAACTCGTTTTAGTCATTGTCATGGCGATTATTATTTACAAATGCATAATTAAATTATTCACAAAGAGATATTTTAGTTTTTTATTTTTTTTTCACACATGATTGCGTGAAACTTTAATTTTTGGGTTATTATACAAAATGATCCTTGAGATTTGCATGGTCAATAGAAATGGTCCCTGAGATTGAAAATCAAGAGAAATGGTCCCTGAAATTGTCCGCCATCCATAATTTTGGTCATTCCGTAAAAAAAGATTTTGGGCAATTTTCAAAGCTTTGTAATTCAATCGTTTCTTAACCAAATTTGACCCATAATATATCAAAATGAAGATAGGAAAGTGTATAATAAGATTATACCTATTTGGAAGCCCAATGGTTGCCAGAGATGGCTGGAAAACAGCCTGAAGGGTGACTGGTCCGCGGGAAAACCGGAAAACTCACCGGAAACTGAGTAAACTTTAAACGTTCGTAACTTCTTCAATACTCAACCAAATTGAGTGATTCAAAAACAAAAATAATACTTCTTGACGAGGCAAAGAGAATGATATCTTTTTCGAAGGCTAACTTGCTGTGGTTTGGTCAGACAACGGCTCAAAATTGGGTAACCATTTTCGAATTAGCCACTTTCAAGCTGTTTTCCTGCCAAACCACGGCGATTTAGCAGTAAAAAAAGATACCATTCTCTTCATCTTGTCGAGAAGTATGATTTTCGTTTTTGAATCACCCAATTTCATTGAGTATTGAAGAAGTTATGAACGTTTAAAGTTTACCCAGTTTCTAGCTAGTTTTCCCGTGGACCAATCACCTTTCAGGCTATTTTCTGGCCATCTCCGGCAATCATTGGGCTTCTAAATAGGTATAATCTTGTTTTATACTTTCTTATCTTCATTTTGATATATTATGAGTCGAATTTGGTAAAGAATTGATTGATTTAGGAAGCTTTGAAAATTGCCTAAAGAGTTTTAACGGAATGATCAAAATCATGGATGGTGGACAATCTCATGACCATTTCTATTGATTTTCAATCTCAGTGACCATTTCTATTGATCATGCAAATCTCAGGGACCATTTTGTATAATAACCCTTTTCCAAATTTAACTATGCAGCTGTTTGGCCAAGTTCAATTTGAACTCTCCTCCTTTTGGCAAAAGTTGATAGAAAAACAATTTCTCCTCCTTTCGGCTTATGCGCGTGGGCTTTTGTCATCTAACACAAAAATAAAAATAAATGCTTTACCCGGACGGAGTAGCTCGGACAAGACTTGCCTTGCACCAAATCGGGCAGAGTAGGGCTCACTGATTGCCAGGTAATTTAAGTACCCATGGAGCTCCTTTCTTCCATTTGGGCCAATTGAACTCCCATGTTCTTGGGTTTTTTCATCTCTTTTCTTCCAGGTTTCTTCCGTCTTAAATCTTCTTCTAGTTGTAATTGCTCTCTAAGTAGTAAATATAAATCATTTGAATGTTAGTAACATTAGTTGTAAAAAATAAGGCGAGTAAAATCATGTAAGTAGATAATTTGAAAGTTAGTAATATTAGTTGTACAAAATGAGATGGGTAAAAATTATGTAAGAAGATAGATTTTGTTAAGATACTATTTTTTATTATTTGAATGGTGAACATATATCTTTGATTCCATCACGAGGATTGATGAAGAACAAAAATTAATACATAAAACTCAACCTGATTTGGTTTCAAACAAAACGATGGTCTTTCAATAGAATTACATTGTCACACCCAATAATACAAATTATGAACTCAATGATGATAGCCTTGGGAAATATCTTTGATAAAAGCTTCAAGGTTAGTGTCCGATGAGCCACCTTTAACAATTGCTTCTTGACAAGTCTTCTGAAGTTGTTTTGCTCTTTCCCTCATCTTTTTTCCCTCATTGCTTTCCAAATCCATAAATCTCCTCACAAGTTGTGCAATTTCCTCTCTAGTCACAAGATGTTCAGTCCCCTCATTCTTCTTCACTCTATATCCAATCTTCCAGTCGTCCACAATTTGCCTACTATTGGGGACTTGGTCCCAAAATATAGGGCAAGTAAGAACAGGAAGACCAGCATAAACAGCTTCTATAGTGGAACTCCACCCACAATGTGACCAGAACCCGCCAATCGAATCATGACACAACACCCTCAATTGGTCACACCAAGGTACCACCAAACCCATATCACCAACACTTTCTTTCAACCTAGACGCATCTCCACGAGCCACCCACAAAGACCTAACACCACTGTTCCTCACCCCAAAAACAATTTCATCCATTTGGGTTTGTGATGCCGACAGGAAGCTTCCCATGGAGATGTACAAGACTGAGGCTTTAGGATGAGAATCTAGCCAATGCAAATAACTGAGGCCATCGTGAGGAATGGAAGAGCTTTCTGAAAGTTGAAAGTATGGAATGGTTGGACCAATAGGATGGACAGGTATCGGAAGTTTGGCTTTTAAGTTATCGAACACTTGGGACTCAAGCTCATAGATTGAAGTGGATAAGATATATTGTGCTTTGTACATGCTTGAAATAGTTTCCATGGCTCTATGCAGGAGTTGGCGATCGTTTTCATAGAGAACTGTGGGAAGATCTGCTATTCGTGTGGTGGAAATTCCTGGAATGTAGTCTATTACCTCATCTCCACGCTCTATTGTACATTAGGCACAAAGAATCATTAAACCCAAAATAAATTTCCACACTGCATATATGTTCGTCTATAGCATGAATCTAATTCATTCATAATAGTTATGTGATAGACTGACATGTAACCTTTTTTTCACGCATGACTCACTTTGTTGTTCATTTATTCCGACAAGTATCACACTATGCTTCTAATTTGTTTCTTATAACGGTAGGACACTATGACTTAAGGTGTGTTTGGGTGAGAAATTTTCAAATTTAGGAGATTTAGGTATAGCAAAGAAGAAGGGAAATGTTATTAGCACTTTAAAAATCTCATTTGGCACTCCAAACTTTCTATAATTAGAAAGAAAAATACATTTATAAGGAGTGTATTATAAGATTTTTGAAGTGTTAATAATAATTCCCAATAAAAAATACATCAAAAAAAAAAAATTAGACATGACTAATTAAAAATGAATTTACATGAACATTACAAAAGTGACTAAAAGGGATTCTTACTTGACACCTGTCAAGTAATCACTTTCAAATTTATCTCACGTGTCTGTTTTCCGACAAATTATGTAGAAAGTTCGATGTTATGGCAAGCATGAGTCATTTCGACCATTAATGCACGTGGGATCCAGAAGTTGACACCCACATGTAAATGTACGTTTCATAACAAGCAATATAGTCCTTGATGATAATTCACGCACCTAACACATCAACAGGGAAGTGGCCGTTTTGCTTGAGTAGCTCAAGGTGATGGAACACCGTAAACACCGACGCCGACATAGGCCAAAACGAAGCCACCGGAATGTTCCTTCCGTTCCCCACCCTCACAGCCCAATCTAGGAACGGGTCAGCAACTATGACAGTCACCGGTTGCTGGAGATCCCGTTCAAGCAGCAGCTGGTCGAATGGGCCCCAGCTCGGTGTTCACAGCTTCCACAAATCCTGGAAAGTTGGTTGCTCGAACGAGCTCCGAGGGTATCACGTTTGGTAGCGTGGAGAATCGGATGTTGTCCGGTTTAGGGTCGGAGCCGATGAATCCTTGCCACTCTTCGGTGACGACGAAGGTGATGAGAATGTCGGGTTTTTTTGAAGATAGTAATTTGCAGAAATTCATCATGGGATTGATATGGCCTCTGCCGGGATAGGGCAGAGCCATGACGTGGCAGACTGGCATTCGCTCAAGTTTCACTGTGCTCATTCTCTCTTGTGGAAAGATTGAAATATTGAAGTGTACTAGTGCTGGGGTTGGTGTTGCATATATATAGGAAGCCGGAAAGGATCCCCATTTCCTTATAAAAATAGGGATTAGTTATGGGATTCACACCACATTAAATTTTAACGATTCGAACTGTCTATTTTTTAAGTTGTACCTCATAGATCATTCTTGCAAAATATTAGCCAAATTGAAAATATTTAAGATATCTAATTAGGTTCAAAGAAATGAAAGAATACTTTGTTATATAAAAAATAATGAAATTTGATCTTGATAATTAAATAGGCAAATGGTTTCGGATTTAATTGAATTTTTGTAAGGATGATCTATGAATCGAGACTTACAAAATAGACGTTCGGATAGTTGAAATTCAATGTAGAGTGGGCCCCACAACTAATCTCTATTTTTTTTTTTTAAATGGGAATCCCTTTGCTAATTGGAGCAATGACTTGTGAATTTTAGCTTAATTGGAATTTTAGTTTTAGAACTACGAATCTGTAAGCATTGATCCCTAAACTTGTTATAATGTGAAACAGTTGTCCTTTTAGCTAAATCTGTTAACACTTATGTTAATATTTTACCACTTTAAACCCTTTATTTTGGTTTAAGTTCTAACGTAGCTAGCCAAAATAACCATTGCTCCATATTATAACAAGTTCAATAACTAACACACACAAATTTTAGTTCAGAGACCAAAGTTTTAATTGGACTACAGTTCAGAGAGCATGGAAGAAGCATCAAGAATAAATACAGAGACCGTAAAGTTGTTGGGATTTATGTCATGCGAAAGAGATGTGAACATATATTTGTCTCATACATATTTGTGGTGGGCAATGAAACCAAATTATGTACAACAACAATTTCCTTAATCCTTCTTCCTTTATTCTTTTTAATTCACGATGTGAATTTATTATCTCTTGCAACAAAGTAGAAAGTAAGGTCACTAGACTATATTGTCATTAACAATGCTTCTCACAGCTTGATAGGTCACTTATAAACGCTTTAATATTGAAATAAGACGAGCCACCCTTTCGAAGTGCTTGCCGACAAATGTCCTGAATCCTTCTTGCTTGCCTCCTTATGTCTTTCCCTTCCTCACTTTCCAAATCCATAAACCTTTTAACAATTCCTTTAATTTCCTCTCTAGTCACCAAAATTTCTTCTTCTCCCACACCCTTCTTCACCTTCCACCCTATCTTCCAATCCTCCACAATCATCTTACTATTGGGCACTTGGTCCCAATATATAGAAAAGGTTAACATCGGAAGACCAGCAAAAACAGCTTCGGAGGTCGAATTCCAACCACAATGAGACCAAAACCCACCAATACAAGAGTGACACAATACTCTCAATTGATCACACCAAGGCACCACAATCCCCATCTCACCACACTTCTCTTGCAAATCCAAAGCTTCCGCACGTGCCGCCCAAAAGAATCGGACCCCACTCTCTCTCAAGCCACGTGCGATTTCCTCCATTTGGGCTTTGGAAGCTGAATGCAAACTCCCTTGGGACATGTACAAAACCGACCCTCTTGGTTGCTTATCTAGCCAATCAAAACAATGGGACTCATTGGACTTAGGTTGGCACTCAATGGGCCTTGTTTGGGCCTCCACCTTGAAATGAGGTATTAAGGGCCCAATGTGGTAAACAGGAATCGACAGTTTCTCTCTCAACGCGTCGATAACTTGGGCTTCAAGCTCGTACACCGAAGGCAACAGAAGCCATCGTGCTTTGGGCAGACTTGAAATTGCCTCTAGTATTCGATCCAAGACGTTAATCCCTTTGCCGTAGAAACACGTGGGAAGGTCTGCCACACGTGTAGAAGGAAGTCCCGGGATGTAGTCTACGTGCTCTTCTCCTCTTTCTACAGAAAAATAAAATGAAAACTAATGAAAAACGCTTGAAAATTTTGAGTTTTAATGATAAGGACAAAATAAAAGGTAAAGTAAATAATAACATGATTAACTTTTTAATGTAAAAATGTAGTTTTTCGTTAAAGTAAACAGTACAGTGAGCTTTTCGTTAAAACTTTCAAAAATAAAAGACCAACTGATATAAATAGGACATATGGTTTGCAACAAACGTTAAATTCAGTCATATTTGCAACCCGATTCGATTTGATTTTTTCAATGGATTATCCGAATTAAGAAAAAAAATCAGACCAAACGATCTGTTTTAGTCGATTTGTTTTTCCCTCCTTTCTCACCTCCCTTTTTTATCCCTACTTTTCTCATATGTTCAGCACAAAACGTGAAAATTAAAAATAAAAAATTAAATAGTTATCAAATGAAAATGCAAATTTGGTTAGTTTTGGTTTTAATTCACAACAAACATAAGCCACAATGCTTAAATTGAAATACAACATGAATGAATATGACATTTAGCAAGAACAAAAAGTGGAGATGAAAATTTAAAAACTTACTGAGTTAGTGCTGTTATTTACGTACCTGCCAAATTTACCGGGAAATGTCGATGTTGGACGAGGAGATCGAAGAAATGAAAGACGGAGTAGACTGAAGCGGACATGGTCCAAAGAGAAGCCACCGGAATATTCCTCAGATTACCTATCTCAACCGACCACACAATGTGCGTGTCCGCAATCAAGGCAGTAACCGGCGGCTCGAGCCGGTCGAGGAGGTCTTCGACCGGGGCTCTTATTTTTCTCAAGACAGTTTCGTAGAAACTGGGTGAGTCGGCGCCTCGGCCGATCTCGGAGGGGATGACGTTGGGAATGGTGGCAAAGACTACGTTGTCGGGTTTTGGATCCGACCCTATGAATCCGAGCCACTCCTCGGTGACTATTAAGGTTACAAGGAGGTTGATGTTGCTATCGGCGGCGTTGAGGGAAGCGAGGGAGTTGCAGAGGCACATCATTGGGTTGATGTGGCCGCGGCTGGGTATCGGCAGCGCGACCACATGGTGTGTAATGGTTTGAGAGGAATTTGGAAAGTCCATCGGATGGGAAGGTGGAGACTGGAGAGTCCGAAGCTCCGAAGCAGAAGATAAAAAGAAGAGCGCAGGAAGAAGACGACAAACACAAAGCGTCGCTTTCTAACCTAACATATTTTAATGCAAATCTTTCTCAGCACAATCACAGAGCATGAAACTGTTTCGAACTTTTTATTTTATTCCAACAAAAAAAGAACCATTTTTTTTTTATCAAATTATTATTATGGAAAAGATATTGAGGTAGAATATATCAAACATCATAAGCTTTAGAACATCTTCAAGAAAAGTTTTAAATTTCTGTTAAACTAATAAGGGAATATTGTAGTCATTTAGTACTATGGTTTGGTGATATTTTTCTTCAATTGGAAGTGAGAGGCCTTATGTTTTAATTTCGTGGATGACGACTTCAATACCAAATTAAGTTACCCATTATGTGGCTTAGCCGAACTCCCATTACTCTTAGTGTAAAAATATCGATGTACTCAAATAAAAAATAAGAGAAACATTGTAAAAAACTATTTTAACTACTAAATTTAACTTTTTGTTTCTAACAACACTCTTTATTCTAACAAATTTTAAATATTTTATTATTAATAACTCTAACTCAACCGCTCATACGAATATAAAAAGGTGGGGTCCAACTTAAGGAAATTAGCCACGTCTTTGGTTAATGTCAATCCTCCATGGGATAAAGATGAAATAAGAATGAAAAAACGTAGGATAATGGTTCAGAGGTAGAATCGCAATTGAATTGCAATTCGCTTTATGGTTGCATGGATGCATCTGGACTACCAGGTTGGAAAATGGAAAATGGAGTCTTTTGATTAGAAAGCATCACTTTGGCATCATCGCGTGCGGGAGCGGATGCATTGAGGGGCCCCGCTGCGCCCGCGCCGGGGGGGGGGGGGGAGAGGATGTCCAACGACCTTGAGTGAACGTCTATAGATATCTTGGGTGTTGACTTTCGAATTTTGATGAATGTTCATGAATACTTTGGGTGCTGCCCTTTTGAAGATTAAAGTTGGCTTCATACATGTCCTTCAACTAACTTCAGGCCTACCAAGACTCGGTGAATGTTCATGGATACCTTGGGTGTTGCCCCTGCATACATTAACAGGTGTGCAGTATGCCTTTCCAAATGACGTTAGGCCTACCATGACTTGATGAAATAGCGATATGCATGCTATTTCTGATAAAAAAAATTTTGCACGCACTGACCCCCCTAATATTATTTCCTGGATCCGCCACTGATCGCATGGTCTCTCATTTGGGATTATTTGACGTGGAAATATATGGCATTGTCAAGACCCATCCCCTATAATACAAGAGGGTTTACAATGTAGGAAGCCCCCTTCAACTCAATAAAGAATTTAAACGTTCTACGTGAAATCATTCTCATAACTCTAAGAAAAATACTAATATCCTAACCCCATCCTCAACACTTCAGTTTGGTTGAACGTCACTAGGTTGACAACTAACACTGTACCATTGAACTAATCAGTCTAGGAGTACCTTTAATTCGGTTGAACAACACTATTTTTGGTTCAGTTGGTTATCTATGTCTTAGCAGGCGAAGGGTCATTGATTCTTTTGCCGAAAGACGTTACTTCATTAGCTTTCCTAGAGAAGTGAGGTGTTCTAGCTATGACCTGTTACTCGCAAATACATTTTAGAGTTCGGCATTCAGACGGCTGAACAACTTTCACAATAAAGATATTGATTTCCTTTGAGTATCTTTGCTCATATAACCTGATACTGATTTGGCGCACTTATATTCTCACGCATATAGTTGAAGTTGCTAAACCTGGTTCAAAAGATCTTAAACTTTGCAGTGAATTAAGTAACATTGTCTTCAGGTTCTATAACCCTAGCCCAAGAGTATTCCTTCCTCGAACATAGTCCTTAAATGCAGAAGTCAGCAGCGTGTTCAACACCACCACCATAACCACTCACTAGCCCGATCAACCTCGGCCACGAGTTGGCACACCGACATTCACAAGAAAGATGTAGTTAGCTTAATAGTTGCTCGCCTTACACACCGCGTAGGTTGTAATTTTTAGGGGTCAACCATTTGGCATGCCTGGTTGGATTTACTACTAAAACTACAAAGTTCAGATGATATATCGAGATTTCCATTTGGCTCAATTAAGCCAATTGGACGAGATCCAAGATCAACTTGAGAAATGCATTCAAAAGTGTGAGGAGAATAAAAAAGCATAGTAAGTGCAAAAAAATCTTAATGCCCATGAAGAAATGTGAAAATCCTTCGCTCATATGTTGAAAATGAAAGCTCCAAGTATCCTACAAGAATAATGGGTAAAAGAGAATATAAACATGATATTTTTAATGTCCAATATCATATTATCCTCATTGAATCATTGAAATTTAAAGTTTATTCATTTGAATTTAAAACATTACCGCAATTCCTTTTTCCTTTATTCGTTTGAGTTATTTGAGGAGCTTCAATTTCAGGAACACTTGGTGAGATGGTTGAACTTGTAGATATAATATTTTCTTTTATTCTTTTATATTCTGCAACAAAGAACAAAAGAAGCATGCTAATTGTAAATGAATAGAAGAAGACAACAATTAATATAAAGTTATAAACCAAACTATACAAAACAAAATAATTACCTTATTCACACTCAATAAAATTCAAGCTTCGCGGGACATGCTTCATACTTAATGTTGCTAATTTGTTCACTTCTTAACTAGTTTTGGAGGCATATCAATGACTCCACTATTTGAGGAAGGAGAGATGATCTAAATGGGTCAATTACTCTCTTTCCTAGACTAAATGCACTCTCACTAGCAACTGTTGACACTTGAATTGGCAACAAATCTTTCGCTATTAAAGCAAGTGTGAGATATGTGCTTTTCCCTTGCAACTTCCATCATTTCAAAACGTCAAATGGTGGACCATGTGGTACTTTCTCTAGAGTATCAAGGAGATACCTATCCACCTCATGTGCAAGCACAATATCCTCGGTGTCTTCTAGTTCTTTCTCCCAATCATCCATCATTTGACTAAATATCATTGGATTTTCTATTGGTACACTAAAAGATGATTGTTTTACCCTTGAACAAGTAGTGTTAACAACTAAATCTTCTTTACCCTTTTGTTGTGTTTGTGAACCGAAAGCTTGTTGAGCATATTCATCACACATCGCCTTCAACAATGTCTTCACTTCATTACTTTTCTGTTGAATCTCTTCTTCACGAAGCTGTAATTGCTTACTACACAAGTGCATGTAGTGCCTCAATTTGAACCTTGGGTCTTAGACAAGGGCAGCTACAAATATTTGATTAAGGGACTCAATTGAACCAAAATACTTTCGGTATTTGGCTCTCATGCTCATTGCCATATCACGTAGCACCAACTCCATAGTTCATCCAATTTGCATATATTCAGGCAAAAAAAGCTTTTCAATCTCGTTCTCCATAGCAATGACATCATGAACAGCTGTATTAGATGTGGGATATTTACTTACACTAACTTTCAAAGTTACAAGATAGAAGACTTTCAAAAATTCCACAAAGACTTCTGCACCATCCCAATTTTCCTCCTTAGGTGGTCCAACCTTTCCTTTACTCGCCACTTCTTCTCCTTCATCATTAAGCACCTTTTCCCTGAAATAGGTCAAGTATATATTGGCTTCATCATCTTTGGACATCCTTTCAAATGCCTTTTTAAACTTCAAGCAAGATTCTAACATCATGTATGTATTATTCCACCTAGTAGGCACATCCATAACAACTAAACCCCTACTATCCAACTTTTCATTCTCCACACATTTCTTGAAATAACTAAACCTTCGGGGACTTGATTTCACAAACCACACAGCATTTCTAAGAGCGTCCACATTTGTATCTAATCTTTTCAATCCATCTTTCACTACCAAGTTGATAATATGAGCTAAGCACCTCACATGCATAAACTTGCCATTCATAATGATTTTACTATTAGGCCATTTCTGCATTTTACGAACAACATACTCAATTGCCACCTTCTTAGTTGATGCATTGTCAACTGAGATACACATCACATTTTCAATCTCCCACTCAACCAAACATTGCTCAATCAACTTCCCTATTTCTTTGCCTTCATGACTTGAAATCAAACAAAAGTTTAGAATTATTTTGTGCATATTTCATTCATCATCCACAAAATGAGCGATTAGCACCATGTAGTTCAAATTTTGCACACTTGTCCATGTATTAGTAGGCAAGCTAATTTTATGCTTGTGTATCTCTTTTTTTAACTGATCTTTCATGGTATCATACATATTGAATAACTCTCTCACAATAGTTTTCCGAAATGGAACATGCAATCTAGGATGGACTTTGCACATCATCCGCCTAAACCCATCACTCTCCATAACTCTAAAAGGTACCTCATCGATCACAATATACTCAACAATACCTTCAACACTTTCTTCTTGGCTCCACCCTTTAGCAACAAGCATATTTTTAATGTCCCCAGAAGGTCCATAACTGTCTATAACCTTTTGCAACTCATCAGTTGGTTTATAACTCTTGCAATGTTTATTGATATGTTTAATGTAAGTACTAGTTTCACCCCACTAGTATTACATGCAAAAAGGGTGTTACAATGGTTACACTTAACCTTCAATGTTTGTACCTCCACCATTTATTTCTTTCCATCATTTTCTACTTCTTGTAGTTCCGAGATGATACACTTAGTGACATGCTCCCAAACCCAAGATCTCTTAGAAGAAGATTTCTCTAGTGAAGCTAATATAGTTTGTAACAACCCGTCCAGATCGTTTTGACAGATTTTGATTTGGGAAGGCATTTATGAAATTTCACCAAAAATGGGATATTTTTATTTTGGGTTGTTGCTTTTTGGGATTGGTTGGTGAGCCAAGTGGGCCCCACCTTGGAGCTTTTGTCCCTCAGCCTCTCTCATCTCTTCTCTTCCCCCGAGTTCTCTCTCTCACAGTTCTCTCTCTCTCAGCTCAGTACCCCTTCTCTCGCATATCTATATATCTCTCTCATTCTCCAAGGATACACTTACCACCCCCCCCCCCACATACTTCGTACTCTCTCCCACCTCTCCTTTGTGAAACACAAAGAACACCCATTTCCTCTGTGGGTCTGACGACTTTAAGTCGACTTTCCGACCACTTCTCTGCCAATGACAAGAGACCCTAAAGGTATGGATCCCTTCGTCTTGTCTTACTCTTCATTTTCGTACCTAGATCGTAGGCTAGGGTGTTGGTTTTCTGTCAACCGGAGCTAGGGAAACTTTGGTCTTCTTCCTCAGCAAGAAATGGGCTGGCTCGTCCAAACCCAAAGAAACCAGGCCTTTTGGGTTAAACAAAACTAGGGTCTTCAGCCCGTTGAATTAAAAGCCCAACCCCAAAGCCTTTAACCGAAAACCCTTTTAAGTATTCAAGGCTCGATATTCTCCTATGACGGATTTTTTGAAGGCTCGGGTTAACGCCAACTACTCCTATGTGTGGAAAAGCATTGCAGCCTCACGGAGGGTGATTCAGAAAGGAGCACGGTGGCAGATGGGTAATGGGAGGAGCACATGCATTTGGTAAGATAGTTGGGTGCCGAGAGACCATTACTTTCAGATTTTGTCCCCTCATTCGGCGCAGTGGAGCATTGAAGCTACGGTGGCTGACCTATTTTGGAATGGCTCAAATCTCTAGGATATTCAGTTATTGGATAAGCTATTTTCTTCGGAGGAAGTGGAGTTAATTCGTAGCAGTCCTTTTAGATTGAGCAATGTGGAGGATCATCGAATATGGCACCATGAACGGAATGGCAAGTTCATGGTGAGGAGTGTTTACCATGTAGCACAGGCCCTTAATGTTTATAAGGGGGGAAATGCAGCAGCATCGGCTTCATCTTTTGGTAGTGTGGGAGAGAAGTTTTGGAAGAAGTTATGGGATACATATGTTTCGGGGAAGGTTAAGATCTGTGTTTGGCATGCGTGTTTAGACGCATTACCTACACGCTCGAATCTTTGCAAACGGCGAGTAATGAGTGAAGATTTGTGTGTAATTTATGGTGGGCAAGTCGAGTCTGTCGAGCATGCCTTACGAGATTGTACTTTAGTGAGGGCGGTGTGGTTTTGAAGTTTGGGAATAAGGGTGGAGATAGATCACGGGTTGTCTCTAGTGCACTGGATCTCTCGGTTATCTCTGCAACTTCAGTCATCTGGTTTTGAATTTTGTTTGATGTTGATTTGGGCTCTCTGGAAGCAAAGGAATGACATGATTTGGAACCATAAGTCGCTCCCACCGTAGGAGGTTGTGATAAGCGCTGAGGGCTGGTTGATTGAATTTCATAAGTGGCATAAGAAAGATGCTAAGAAGGCTAGCCGAGAGGCGCAGCAGTGACAGAAACTTGAAGTTGGGTGGGACAAATGCAATTTTGATGAGGCATGGAGTCAAAATGGGAGTCGAGGGGGATTTGGGGTGGTAATTTTTAATCATTTGGGGGAGTTTTTCGTTGCTTCTACAAGTCCGATTGAGATGACTCAATCTGCATTTCATGCGTAGTTGATGGCTCTTCAAAGTGCAATTTTATTGGTTAAAAATAATTGTCCTCTCGACTGGAAGGTTATTTTTGAAGGAAACTCTCGCTTGGTACTCATGGCAATGAAGGATCAAGGGGAAGATTGCTCACCCTTGGGGCCTGTAATAAACAATGTTAGATTCTTCCTCAAAGGGATGGATCACTTAAGGTTTACCCATGTGCAATGTGAGGGTCATTTTGCAGCTCATTACCTTGCTCGTATGGGTATTGGGAGTTCTCAAGAGTTTATGTGGTTTGAGGAGCCTTCGGATTTACTCCAAGATGTTTTAGTTGATGAGGGAAGGTAATTTCTTTATTGTTTAGCTGAGGGTAGGTTACATTGTTGTGCGGGACACTCTTTTTCCCTTCGACCGAGTTGAAATCCCCGGCAAGGTTTTTATCGAGGCCCAGTATGCACATTATCCTCAGGTTGTACGTATTCTTTGCCGTTTAATGAATATCATATCGTTTCTCAAAAAAAAAATAAAAAAAAACCCCCTTATTGTAACTTATAATTGTAATATTCTCTACACATCAATACAAAAAGTCATAATTCACGTTTTGAGACAGCACCCAAGTGAGTCCTAAGTTCATCTCCTGGATTCTTCTATTTGTCTCATACATATATATTTGTGATGGGCAATGAAACCAAATTAATATACAACAACAATTTCCTTAATGCTTCTTCCTTTATTAATTCAAGATGCTAACTTATTATCTCTAACAATAAAGTAGAAAGTAAATGTCACTAGACTATATTGTCATTAACAATGCTTCTCACATCTTGATAGGTCACTTATAAATGCTTCAATGTTGAAATAAGACGAGCCACCCTTTTGAACTGCTTGCCGACAAATGTCCCGAATCTCTCTTGCTTGCCTCCTAAGGTTTTTCCCTTCCTCACTTTCCAAATCCATAAACCTTTTAACAATCCCTTTAATTTCCTCTCTAGTCACCAAAATTTCTTCTTGTCCCGTACCCTTCTTCACCTTCCACCCTATCTTCCAATCATCCACAATCATCTTACTATTGGGCACTTGGTCCCAATATATAGGAAAAGTCAACATTGGAAGGCCGGCAAAAACAGCTTCCGAGGTCGAATTCCAACCACAATGAGACCAAAATCCACCAATACAAGAGTGACACAATACTCTCAATTGGTCACACCAAGGCACCACAATCCCCATCTCACCACACTTCTCTTGCAACTCCAAAGCTTCCTCACGTGCCACCCAAAAGAACCGGGCCCCACTCTCTCTCAAGCCACATGCGATTTCCTCCATTTGGGCTTTGGAAGCTGAATGCAAACTCCCTTGTGACACGTACAAAACCGACCCTTTTGGTTGCTTGTCTAGCCAATCAAAATATTGGGACTCGTTGGGCTTAAGTTGAGCCTCAATGGGCCTTGACTGGGCCTCCACCTTGAAATGAGGTATTGTGGGCCCAATAGGGTAAACAGGAATCGGAAGTTTCTCCCTCAACGCGTCAATAACTCGGGCTTCAAGCTCGTACACCGAAGGCAACAGTAGCCATCGTGCTTTGGACAGGCTTGAAATTGCTTCTAGTGCTCGATCCAAGACGTTAAGCCCTTCGGCGTAGAAACACGTGGGAAGGTCTGTCACACGTGTAGAAGGAAGTCCCGGGATGTAGTCAACGTGCTCTTCTCCTCTTTCTACAGAAAAATAAAAGGCAAAATGTTATAGGGTAGTGTTATCCACCCGTTCATTTTACTTTTCATACACCATTTTCAATTTTAAATTGTTGAATCGAATAAATTAAAAACGATTAATGACAAAAAAGTTAACAAAGGTGTATGGGAGAATTCAATGGTGGAGGTAGAAATTTTTTACCGAATTGGCTAGCTTAAATATTTAAATATTTAAATCTTTATAAACAAAGAAACTTGAGACTGTATTATTTACAGTATTAGCTAGCTTAAAAAAAATTTCACAAGTTGAGCCAAGTATTTTCATTATTCAAACAAATTCAAACTTATATATGTACAAAAAAAACGATGAGAAAAAAAATGTGAGAAAAAGAGATGATTTGCAAATTGTATTATATAATTAAATCGAAAGAATTTAAATCAGAGACTAAATATATAATGGGCTATATTTAGTAAAAATTATATGTAAAATTTTATTTTCTATCGAAAGCTACCTAAACTACAGCCAGGTAGCTTTTAATGTGGCTTCACCGGTGGGGAGATTAAAATAAGTGCGTGGATATCATTATCCATAATACAAATAAGACACACAGCTTGTAACAAACGTCAAATCCAGTCGTGCTGTCAACCCGATTCGATTTGATTTTTTCAATAGATTATCAGAATTATTAAGAAAAAAACCACACCAAAAGATTTGTTTTTCATTCCTCTGTCTCCTCTCTTCTTTATCCCTCATTTTCCTCATATACGGTTCCTCATATGTCAAGCACAAATCGTGAAAATTAAAAACTCAAAACTAAATAGTTATGAAACAAACCTAAAAAAGCAGATTTAGTTAAGCCACAATGCTCAAATTGATATAAAACATGACTGAATTTGACATTCGGCAACAAACAAAAACATACGTGTTTGATATTATTACTAAACGTGGAGGTTAAAATTTAAAACTTACTGAGTTAGTGCTGTTATTTACGTACCTGCCAAATTTACCGGGAAATGTCGATGTTGGACGAGGAGATCGAAGAAATGAAAGACGGAGTAGACTGAAGCGGACATGGTCCAAAGAGAAGCCACCGGAATATTCCTCAGGTTCCCTATCTCAACCGACCACACCAAGTACGTGTCCGCAATCAAGGCAGCAACCGGCGGCTCGAGCCTGTCGAGGAGGTCTTCGACCGGGGCTCTAATTTTTCTCAAGACGGTTTCGTAGAAACCGGGGGAGTCGGCGCCTCGGCCGATCTCGGAGGGGATGACGTTGGGAATGGTGGCGAAGACTACGTTGTCAGGTTTCGGATCCGATCCGATGAATCCCAGCCACTCCTCGGTGACTATGAAGGTTACAAGGAAGTTGATGTTGCTATCGGCAGCGTTGAGGGAAGCGAGGGAGTTGCAGAGGCACATCATTGGGTTGATGTGGCCGCGGCCGGGTATCGGCAGCGCGGCCACATGGCGTGTGATGGTTGGAGAGGAATTTGGGAAGTCCATCGGATAGGAAGGTGGAGAGTCCGAAGGTCCGAGACGGAAGATAAGAAGAAGAACGCGGAAAGAAGACGACAAACACAGGGCAATGGTTTCCAACCCAACATCTATTTTAGTGCGAATATTTCTCAGCACAGTCACAAAAGCATCAAAGTTTTTCGAACTTTTTTATTTTATTCCAACAAGAAGAAAACCTTTTATTTTATAGTTATTAATGCAGTGAGGTTAAATTTTGTAAACTAAATATAACATGAAAGTTGACAATTGAATTATTATTTAATATTGATTAACCTGCTTATTTTTTTATTGGTGATATATCATTTAATTTACAAATTTAGTCTCTCCAGCATTACTCTTATCAAATTATTAGTTGTTTTACAACATCTTCAAGAAGGGTTCTAGGGAGATTAAATTTTACAAATTAAATGACCTGGTAGTTAATAATTAGATTATTACTGAAGTGTTGATTAACATACTTATTTATTATTGATGACACATCATTTAGTTTACTTTTTGTTATTTGTTAAGTGACATGTTTCATTATTCGGTGAATTGAGCTAAATAACGGTGACATTATTTTGTTGTTGGTTTGTAGGGGTGATGCTACCACATCCAAACGATATTTTTAATAGGAGTATCGTTCGTAATACATGTGAGTCTTGTTTTATTAGAGATATGTATGGTATAAATGTGATTTATAAAACATGGTCTCTCTAGCATTTTTTTGAAGAGATTTGTTAACATTTGTACAAGTTTAACCAAGAAACACAATTAATATAAGTAGAGAAACATGTTGGCCTGAGTCAACAATAATACAATAGGAATGTAATTGTGTTTCTTAATTTGGGTATAACTCTCATTTTATGTTTTTAATATTCTTTGTAGTACAAAGATTGAGTATGTGTGTGTATATATATGAGAATTGTTATTGGCACTCCAAACTTTTTATATTTAGAAAGAAAAATACACTTGTGAAGAGTGTAGAATGAAATTTTTAAAGTGTCAATAACTTTTTATATATATATATATATATATATATGTTGCCTCCTACGAGAGAAGAATATAGAAAAATATATTAAAATTCTAAAATTAGTTTTATCTTGACATTAGAATAGCTTCCGGCCTATCACTTCCTCAACCCTAGTCTCAGTTATTGCCCGCGTAAAATAAATAAATAAAGAAATTCTTGCCCGCTGCCCAGCCGACTGCAGAAAGCCAAGAGTTGTTTGACTAGCTGCCAAAACCAGAGACCAAAAGCAATTACCTATTTTCAAAAGTTGAAAGTCTCGAGGGAAGAGACTTTCATAAGAATATTGAATTAGGATCAAACAGAAAGAATAAATCACAAAAGCCACAACCTATGGTTGACGAGAGGGTCACATCTGCTAGTGGGCTTACCAACCCATGCGAACAAGGAAAGGTTGCAGCGCCTGGAAGCAGGCCTGACCAGTCAGGGGCCCAATGAGGAAAAGAACTTGCTGCAGCATCTGGAAGCGGGCCTGCCAAGTCAGGAGCCCGACACTCCCATGGAAAAGCAACAGCAGGCTATGCAGCCGGTCCAAAAGGCATGGGCTCAACCTGCCCACCCGCGGAAAACGGTCAGAAAGCAGACCCAGATGAATTGGGCCCGCAACCCTCTTTGTTAAATATGACTGCTTCAAACGAGGAATCCAATGATCCAGGTAACACAGGTACAGCCTTGATTGCATCTATTGATCATGATACGGGTTGAATTATTGACTCCGGAGCTACTGATTATATGACTTATGATCATACTTTATTTAACCTTACAACACCACCATCCCGGGATAGTATTGTCATTGCTAATAGACGTGTTGCCCTAGTTACAGGGACGGGTTCGATTGCACTCACTCTTACTTTCTCCTTACACAATTGCTTACTTGTTCCCACACTCTCTAGCCATTTGTTATCTGTAGAACAAGTCACTGAGCAATTAGACTGTGTTGTGCAAATGTTTCCGTTTTTCTGTTTAACTCAGGCGATCATTAGGCGTGGCACTAAGAGGAAGGGGTTGTACTTTGTTGATGATGTTACACAAGGCCGTGTTCATCAAGTTCAAGGTTGTGATAATGGAAAGTTGAAGACTATTCAGTTGTGGCATCGTCGTCTTGGTCATGCTTCCTTCGGTTATTTGGGAAAATTACTTCCGTCATTATTTGGTAATATTTCAGATTCTTCGTTAAAGTATAATGTTTGCACATTAGTCAAAAGTCATCGAGCTTCTTATCCCCCGAGTTTGCATAAAAGAACAATTTCGTTTGAGTTAATTAATTCTGATGTGTGGGGGTCATCTCCGGTTATTACTCAGCATGGTGTGCGTTGGTTGGTAACATTTGTTGATGATTGCACTAGAATGACTTGGTTGTACCTCATAAAAAATAAAAGTGATGTGGGTGACATCTTCAAAGCATTTTATCACATGGTCTATACTCAGTATTCACTCCCTGTTAAAGTGTTTCGGTCAGACAACGGTAGTGAGTATCTTAATCAGGAACTTTCTCAGTTTTTTACGGAAAATATCATTCTTCATGAAACTATGTGTCCTCAAACCCCACAACAAAATGGATTTGCCGAACAAAAAAATTGGCACATCTTTGAAATTACCGTGCCCTTCTTATTGGTAGCTGTGCACCCAAGACATATTGGGCTGATGCAGTCATTTATGCTATTTATATCATGAACCGAATGCCATCGCGTGTTCTCTCTTTTAGAAACCCCTTGGCCGTGCTTGCTGATCATGTTTTGCTCCCTTCCACTCTTCATCTCAAACCTTGGGTTTTTGGTTATGTGGCATATGTTCATCTTCACAAAAATCAAAGAAGCAAGCTTGATCCATGTGCGGTGCAATGTGTGTTCCTTGGCTTTCATCCTCAACAAAAAGGCTATAGATGTTATCATCCATCCATTCGACATAGCGTACATCACCATGAATGTTACCTTCTCTGAAGACGAATTATTTTTCCCTCCCAGCCATACTCCTCAGGGGAAGACAACCTCAGGTGAAGATTATGGTTGGTTCGATATTATGCCTACTGTTTCTGTAAATAGCCCAAACGGGCTTTTAGCCCAAATCGGCCTAGATGCTACTGACTAAACTGGCCCAGATGAAGCTAACCGTGACTGCCCTGATGGGCGTGTTGACCAGGGCAGAGGGAATGGGCTAGGACCTTTTGATGCTTGCCTAAGTGGGCCGCATGTTGTACCCAGCGAGAATAATGATGGGTCGCATGCTGACGTTGTTGTCTACAGCCCAAATTATGGTGGAGTTGGTCCGAGTGGGCCTTCAAGGGTGATAATTGCCCTAAATTCGAGTGATAGTTCTAATGAGTTAGAAGACAGTAGCAAACTCCCTCATACTTTAACGGATATTTCTGAGGTAAGTACTCACTCGGAAATTATTGAACCATCTTATATGTTGCCTCTTCGACAAAATCGTGGAAAACCACCAGACAGGTACTCTCCAGAAGGAAATGTGCGGTATTCCATTTCAAACTATGTCTCTAGACTCTCTACTCATCAACTTTCAACAAAATACTGTGCATTTGTTCAGCAAATGGAAACCATCAAAATACCCACCAGACTGGAGGAAGCTTTAAAAGATTCGAAATGGACAGAAGCAATAAAAGTTGAATTGGAAGCACTACAAAAGAATAATACATGGAGTGTGGTCCCACTTCCCAAAGGAAAGAAATTAGTGCAAGTGGGTGTTCACTATTAAACATAAGGCAGATGGAATAATTGATAGATATACGGCAAGGGTTGTGGCAAAAGGTTTTACCCAAACCTTTGGGGTTGATTATCAAGAGAGTTTTTCTCTTGTGGCAAAGATGAATACCATTAGAGTTTTATTATCTCTTGCTGCGAACCATGATTGGCCTCTAAGACAGTTGCTTTTCTACATGGTGATTTAGAGGAAGAGGTGTACATGGATATTCCACCAGGTTATGGCATTTAAACTCCAGTCAGAAAGTGTGTAGACTTTGAAAGGCATTATAAGGCCTTAAACAGTCATCCAGAGTGTGGTTTAAGCGGTTCACCCAGGCAATGAAGAAGTATGAGTATCGAAAGGGAAACGCAGGCCATACATTGTTCATCAAACGCAAGGATGGCAAGGTAACTCTGCTTATCATATATGTAGATGATATGATTATCACATATGATGATACAATGGAAATCAAACGTCTACAAGAGCAGTTGTTTTCTGAGTTTAAGATGAAAAATCTTGGAGGACTTAAATACTTATAGGGAATTTAAGTGGATAGGTCTCAGGAAGAAATATACTTATCTCAAAGAAAGTATGTATTGGATCTTTTGTTTGAAACTGGTATGTTAAGGTGTAAACCAGTGGATACACCTATTGTGCAGAATCATCATCTAGCAATTTATCAGGATCAAGTCCCAATGAATAGGGAAAGGTATCAAAGATTGGTAGAGTGGTTGATCTATTTGTCTCTTACAAGGCTAGATATTGCTTACACAGTAAGTGTAGTAAGTCAATTTATGCATGCTCCTAGTGAGGATCATAT
Source organism: Pyrus communis (assembly GCF_963583255.1). Lineage (NCBI taxonomy): Eukaryota > Viridiplantae > Streptophyta > Magnoliopsida > Rosales > Rosaceae > Pyrus > Pyrus communis. The sequence continues at coordinate 23,661,420 of NC_084810.1, read as the reverse complement.
GGCAGCAGTAATACGAATTCTAAGTTACTTAAAAGGAGCTCCAGGAAAAGGGTTGATGTATATAAAGCATGGGCATATGGAGGTGAAAGGGTATACCGATGCAGATTGGGCTAGAAATATCACTAATCGGCGATCTACATCGGGATACTTCACATTTGTAGCTGGTAATCTTATGCCATGGAGAAATAAGAAGAAAAATGTGGTGGCAAGGTTTTTGGCTGAAGCTGAGTACAGAGAAATGACACATGGTATTTGTGAGCTTTTATGGCTTCGGATTCTACTCACTGAGATAGGGTTTAAACCAAAAGGTTCTATGTTGTTGTACTGTGATAATCTAGCAGCACGAGAGATAGCTAACAATCTAGTGCAGCATGACAAGACCTAACATGTTGAGGTGGATAGACATTTTATCAAAGAAAAGCTGGATGTTAAGTTGGTTGACATTCCGTTCGTGAAAACAGAAGAATAGTTGGCAGATATTCTAACTCATGCAGTTTCTGCAAGAAGGTTTCAAGACTCACTCGACAAGTTGGGCCTAAGTGATATCTATGCACCAACTTGAGGGAGAGTGTTGGCGTGAGTCAACAATAATACAATAGGAATGTAATTGTGTTTCCTAATTTGGGTATAACTCTCTTTTTATGTCTTTAATATTCCTTGTAGTACAAGGATTGAGTATGTGTGTGTGTGTGTGTGTATATATATATATGTGTTGCCTCTTATGAGAGCAGAATATAGAGAAATATATTAAAACCCTAAAATTAGTCTTATCTAAACATTTTTCTACAACTTGCAGCTCTTTCATATTAATCTTCGTCTTCGGTTTTGCAATTGTTTCTCTCGTGTAGATTATTGGATCTAAAGCTTCTTGCTTTGACTATATTTGAAAGACTTTTTGTGAATTGGGTTGTTTGGAGGGTGTTTGATGGTTGAGCAAGTTTGTTTAAGAAAATAACTTGATTGTTCTTGATAGTAAAAGCTGCGAGGTATTTGAGAAATTCATGGCGATGAAGATGAAGATGACAAAGTGTTAGAAACTGAAGGGAGATTATTCACGTTAAATCAACAACATAACAATTTCGTATTGACAACTATTTATAGCTATTATCAACAATATCAATATTGTTGTGTGAACATATAGGCAATATATTCAAAATATCAACAATGTCGTTCATTATAGACACCGTTTCAACAATATACGCATCTGAATAATATACCCGAGTACTTTAGACATTTCCATTATCTTGCCCTATCATTTAGGTTGTTCATATCATTCTTTCTATTTCAGCAACCAAAGTTTAAAATCTTTTAATTATAGCATTTGCTCTCTGGCATTAGCATTGGCGTATTATAAAGAAAATGACACAACGTAAAGAAAAATCCCATAAAGAACAAAAGAAAATGGCCTTTGACATGGACCACTATATATATGACCAATATTGATCCCACCATATCCAATAATTACACATTTGACAATCCACTGAAATTAACCACTTATGATAGTCCATGTGATTGATCGAGCTTGTGATCATGCGGTCCAATTCCCATCATGTGATTGATCGAGTTCGTGATCATGAGGTCCAATTCCCATCATGTGATTGATCGAGCTCGCGATCATGCGGTGCAGTTCCCATCACTAAATACCAGGAAAAGACCATGCCATATATACCACATAGCTATGAATCAAACTATATCGAAACCATACAATTTCATGATAAGTAGACCCCAGAAACAGATAGTTTTTGGAACTAATCAACTCCCTAAAATAATAGATATATTCAATTTTTGTTTTCCATGTAGTTAAATTAGAGATATTTTCAAGCGACAAACACAAACATATGCAAAAGCTTAAGTCCACGGATATTTGAGTGAGATATTTGTTGAGATATTTCGTCCTCTCTTTTTGTTGAGTTAATATCTTCACGTCGCAAATCAAACCCTCTTCACAAATCGACCCTGCAACACCAAAGAAATATAACAAAAAAATTAATTTCAAACTTTCAGAATATTAATTAGCTAGGGAAAAAAACGAGAGAGATATAGGGAGGAAGACAAAAACCTTGAGTCTAGGTCTTTTATCTGCATTGAGCTTGCGGACTTGGTACCTTATCTTTTTGGAGAAGAGCCTAGACTGGCGTTTCTCCTTGTACCTTAGAACACTTGCCTCTCTTCTTGTCTTGTCTTCTTCCATTACCGGCACCTCGCCCATCTGATGATCATACACAATTAATTAACATAATTAAGATTAACATAACATTCTGGTTAATTAAAAGGCTCATGATATATGCAAAACCCACTTGATTTATTACAATCTGTGGAGTTTGTTACTTAAAACCAATCTCAATTGATAATGTGATCCTGTGGAAAAAAAAATAAATCAATACAATAATTTACATACTAGAAACAACAAACTAAATCTCATTCACCTAAAAAAAGAAAACTAAATTGTAGACCATTTAAAAGGGGTTTCCACACCTCAAGCATTTTGAAAAGGGAAGCACTATGTGCTCATTTTTATGACGAGTGTTATTTACACTTCTTTACAAAAGCGAAGAGAACAACAAAGAGTGTGAATAGCGAATCTCTTTTGAAACAAAGAAGAAAGAATGCAGAAGAAATGCATGTTATATCAATCCATTTTATTTAAAATTGGGGAAATAAGAAATATGAAACAAGGTCAGAAAATAGTAAAAGGATGATAATATATAATAAAGTTAGTCAAGCACTAACATAATTGCCATTGCTAGCCATGGAAGAAAGTGAACAATCATCTGCCCAAAGAGAACCGCGGTCCGACCAAGCATCCAAAACCTCTTGATAATTCAAATTCAAATTCAGCTGCACCTTCTTCTCATCATCATCATCCCAAAACCCTACACTCTCACTTTTTACTACTTTTTTTTTGTAGTAGCTCTCCTCTTCAAAAAAGCACTTATCAGTGCCTTGATAAACCTTTTGCTCTATCTCCTCCCCTTCTTCTTCTCCATTGGGAAACTCATCCCAATCCATAAAATCCCAATTGAGCTTGTGCCCGCTGTACATGTTATCGCTCGGCCATTTTCCATCTTCTTCCTCTTGAATTCCCAAAATTCTCTCCCAATCATCCATGATATCAACCTCATGATCATTGTCTCCATTGGTGTAAACATCATCTAATTTTGTATTAGTAGTGTCAGAGAATTCTTCACCAGAATTATGGGTACAGTCCGGCACTTGTTGCTCTTCCTTCTTTGGGCTTCTTAAGAAAGAACGGTACCTCATCTTATCTTTGTCCACTCTCTTTCTACTACTCAAATTTGAATGTAACAGATGATGAGAGATGTGAGAATAAAGATGTAAGTGGGAATTTGTATATATGGTATGTTTATCCTATGTGGCATCTTATCTTCTAGCCATTGGTTGGTTCAAGGCCTGAATATATATCAGTTGAAAGACTCCAGCTAGGAAAACGGACAAGGGTTAAAGAGGACCCTACGATTACATGCCTTTTTACTCCATGAAAAGAGGAGTTGGGGACCAAATGAAAGACTTGTTGACTTGTTACATCAAGAAGCACGTGACCTAAAAGGGTTGATGAAAGCAATAATTTAGATATTTGATCATAGTAGGGTTCTATTCTGTATGTGCAGCTATACGTAGTACTAGTAGATTCGAGGAGGAGGAGAAAACGTATAAAGAAGCCCCATATAGTGTTGTTGGTATTCGACAGTTTGTGGGGCGTCGTTGGTCGCGCTGATATTATATCCCATGCCCATCGTGTGCAGCAGAATAGTAGTAGCAGTCTGCAAAGCATACAAGTAACCTTAGAAAGTATACGACATTTTACTTTAAATGGGGCTTTTTCAGAGAAGTCACTGTTCGGAACCCCATCTACAGCCCATCTTACTGTCTGGTGTGACACTGAAAAATCTCGGTGTTATTTCAGTAATTTGAGGATATATATATCTCATTTGTATGTCGTCTTTTAGTATTAAAAAGAAAAATATAATTACAAGTAGGAAGCTTAACCAACATATATCATATGTTGGTTTAGAGTAATGAGTTAATTTGAATCTTGAAATATTATCCGAATGAAAATTAAGTCTTTGTATTATATTTTCAAATAAATTATCCCTTAAAACTCCACATCAAAGTCATTGAGATTTAAACTTAAGTTGGTCTGTTACTTTAAGTAACATCCTCGCTGCCTTAGTAGGTTGACCTTTTCAATTAAGGCTTTGACGTGCAAGCCCATCATCTCTTAGCCATATTGCCTTAGATCTTTAGTGTGTGATATATAACATAGACTTTGGGCCTGCTGTGAGACAATGCTCTTGACTAGAATAATTGATATAGATACACAGAGGGTGTGAGCTTAGTGCTTTCGGCTGAAAAACATTTCTGTGATCCTTTTTTTTTTTGTTTGGTGATTCTCCTAAATTAGTTTGATATTTTAAATCATCTTATTATTTGCAGTTATCATGCGTGTCTATCACAATTTAGTACCTTAGACGGGAGATTACTAGGTCGTGGTAACAGTTCGGGCTTCAAGGTATTTGAGAACCATATATTGAGTTGTGCTATCTATAGAAGCTAGAGAGAGGAAGACAAGGCTCTTGTAGCATTCGAGTATCAAGAGCATGATAGTTTCAGTCTGTTAAATTAAATATATTATTGAACATATTTCAATCACACAATCTGATATTCAGTCTATTAAATAAGTATGTTATTGAACATATTTCAATTTTACAATCTGATTTGAAGAGAATTGTGTGACCCATATATTAGCTAGGATAAAGATTTAAGTATCATTTTTAGCAAAAAAAAAAAAAGATTTAAGTTTTATGGAGAAAATGTTTGAGTGAGATTTTTGAAACATTTATCTCATGTTACCTTATATTAGAAAACATTTGGATCTTGTAATGCAACATATATAGAAATGTTTGTTTGATTGACTAACTGTGAGGATGTGTGAAGGTAAAAAAGTATCACACCGATGAAAGAAAAAACATTGCAAGGGCTTACAAGAGGTTGTGCTACTCCCATTGACGATTGGTTTTATGGTGGAGCCTCAACTTTCTTCATGGTATTAGAGCAGGTTAACCAACGTGCGGACCCCAACAACCATAGGTGCTCCACGTTACCCAATTCGAGTTGTCCACGTGTTTTGCTTAAAATTCGCTACACGTGAGGGGGCGTGTGAGGATGTGAAGATAAAATAGTCTCACATCAATGAAAGAAGAAACTTTGCAAGGGTTTATATAGGCCCTTTACGGGAAAGGATCCCCATTTAAAAAAAAAAAAGAAAAAAGAAAAAGGGATTAGTTGTGGGACCCACTCCACATCAAACTTCAATGATTTGACCGTCTATTTTGTAAGTCTCGATTCATAGACCATCATTGCAAAAATCAATTCAATCTAAAATCATTTGCCTATTTAATTATCATAATGAAATTTCAATGTTTCTTAGAGAACAAAATGTTGGACAATTTCTTTAAACACAAATAGATGCATCAAATATTTCCGATTTGATTAATATTTTGCAAGAATAATGATCTATGAGGTGCAACTTGGTAAATAGACGGTTCGGTTAGTTAAAGTTCAATGTGGTGTGGCCTCACAACTATCCCCTTTTTAAAAAAAAAATTAAAAAAAAATCCCTTCTCTGCCTATATATGTATATATTGTTTTTGTATACACATATTGTGAATGTGGATCACTGTATCATGATAATGTCTGCCAAGATGTGCAATTCAGATTCACGGTATTTGCCTTTCAACTTTGCATCAGTTTCGAATCAACCGTGTTTAGCTGGTTTCCTCGTAAACTTCCAGTCCACTCATGTGAATCAATACGAAGCCAACTTTCACTGTACTTCAGAAATTTTAATATTCCATAGAGGATAAAAGGTGTTCTCTATGTCAACACACGCATACAGCCATTGCCCATACATTCCAAGGCGTGTTGCCTCGACAGTTCATTAGGCGACCATAGATTGGTGTTTGATATAATACAATTTCAAGTCATAAATATTATTATTCTTAATTAAAATATACTGATCATTGTGGTCTAAATAACATTTGTTTTCGTCTAAAAAAACAATATTAATTTTGTATTAAATATTTGAAGAGAACAGCGTACTTCTTTGGAGATTGTAGCTCCTCATGTGAACACGTTAGAGCAAGCAGCTGCAAGCTGTATTAATTTGTAGGGGGTTTCGACACATGCTCGTTTGAGGCACCATGCACTCTGATCAGTCGAGATTTGGAACGCAAAAACAGAATATATCTCTTTGTCAACATAATATTTGCTTAGTCAAGACTCCACCAAGGCTTTGAAATTTAGAAGTCATCGATCACATAATTCTGATGAATAGTTTGGTTAACTAGTATCATATGCATGGCTTCAACTTTCTTCAACCAATAAAAGATTCATCTAAACAGTATATTTTATAGTGAAACTTCAACACTCTTCACTTAATTATATCCCTCGTGGTAACATAATTAGAATTTGAAAGTCAGTTAAATACTGACTTTTTTTTTACAAAAAAATATTATCTACACTAAGTGGTGGGGGATGGGCTAAGCCTCACAATAGGCTAGCAATAATGTGGTTCAAATTCGCCTTTGATGAGAATTGAACCTAATATCTCTCACTTACAAGTGAGGATGAATACCAATGACCGTAGTACTAAGTGACCGTTACATCCTAACTTAAGAAACAAAATCTGATGAAATTTAAATTGTTTCTTCACTGTTTTTTATGTTTACAAATCTTGTTAAAATGATATACAATTGATTATGCTATAAAAAGAAAAACTCTTTGATACAAGTGAAATTAAATATTTTCACTAAAATTATACTTGAAATTAATTTTGATATGTATGGTTTAAAGTTCCACGGGGAATCTTTTGTGCAATTTTTTTTAAGTTTAAAATAAAAAATTTAATTGTCACTTAGTACTACAGTCTACTCAACTCCACCTCAAAAAAAAAAAAAAAAAAGAATATATAAGAAGTGATCAACGTTAGATACATCTTTAATAGAAGAGATGTTAAAACATTAGATCAAATCTAACATTACCCACAATGCAAGCAAATTTTTTTTTTTTTAATACAAGTGAATTATTAAGCGAAGCGGAAATTAAACTTAGAATCTCATGTGAGAAAAGTGATGTTCTTAATCGATTGAGCTGCAAACCTTTTCAAACATTAAGATAGAAAATGGCCAAAGACGATAAAGAGGAAAGCTTGATACCAACAAAAAAATAAAAACATAAAATGAAACATAGTTGTATAAAACATGATTTTGAGTACTAATGAGGCGAGGAGTACGGGAGACCAAAACAAAAGGCATCTACATAAAAGAGGATGCACCGTGCACCGTTCGCTTTTTTATTTTACCACAATAAAATTTCCTCGAAATCTGATTAATGCTCTAGAACAAAAAGGCCTCTTTGATTGTAACCACATGTGAAGAAGTTAGGGTTTCACTATAAAATCAATTAATGATATGAGAAGTAGCTTAACATACTAATATGTTCATGCAAAGTCTCTTCTTCCATCAATGTCAGATTCATTCTCAACATTCCCTCATTTATGGCGAATTATCAAGCTTAACACGTGGATAGAACAAAATGAGACACATAGAGCACATGTGGCCATTTGGCTTCACACCAGGAACAACCTGTTATGATATTGGTTAGACTCGAAATAGTGGGCTTAGGCCGAGTGTGACTTTGTGCTCGGCCTAAAGTGAAAAGTCTTGAGTATCCATGATAGTTTTTTACATATAAGTCCAGCCCAAGGTGAGTTAATCGAATTCTAGACAATGTTGGATTCTTTAAGAGTCAAGATTGGATTCAGCCGAGTCCTGAATCAAGTAGGAGTCTTTGAGATTGGGTTCTGCTTTATTAGGATTTGTAATATTCCAAGAATCTAGGTTCGAAGTTGATAAGGGTCAGGAATGAATTAAATATATTAAAAGGACTGGGTTCAGAGTCCTAAGTCTGGTAAGATTAGCCAAGGTTCATACAAAGATCATAACGGATTGGTGTTGATAAAGTACAATCCAGATGAGACTTTACTTTGGAATGATCTGTAGAAAATCACTTCTATAAATAAAAGACGGTATGTAACATTCAAGGCCTCTTCAAATTAACAAACAAATATGCCCTGCATAATTTCTCCTTATACGTGAAACCCTTTCACCTTTGAGAAGACAACTGACATTCTTAACTTTGTCAAGCATATCTCTCAGTTTGTATAAACAGCTATCTGATTGACAATCGATAACATCTCTCAGTTTGTATAAACAACTCTGGAGCTGTAGAGTTGGGCGAGTGAGGAGCATCTTTGAGTTTGTAGAAACAACTCTACCATAAGTTCGTTTGACTACCTATCCAAGTTTCTATTAGCAAGGAATCTCTGAGTCCTAGTTTGAAGAGGTCACGTCGTTAGCTTTCTTAGCAAAGCGAAGTGTTATTAGGTTACGTTGTTCAGCTATTAAAAGCCAAATTTATTTTATGATTAGATTCACAAGTGCATTTTAGAGACTGGTATTCTTTCGGCCAAACCACATTTACGATAAAGACACTTATCTCTTTTGAGTATTTGTGTCCATACAGTTTGGTACCGATTCAGCACATTTATATTTGCACAAATATAATCGAAGCAGCCAAGCTTGGTGCAGACGATTCGTGAACTTAGCAATAACTAGTAGCCCTATCTTCATGTTTTAGAACCCAGAGGCCGAAAGGAGTTTCTTCCTCAGCCGCAATCGCTTAGATAAGAAGTCAGCAGCACATTCGACATCACTGCCACCACATTCATTTACTCACCAGCCAAGCTCGGTCGCCAAGTTGGCAAGCCCTATTCAACCGAATGACGTAGTTAGCTCATTAGCTATTCGACATGCGTGCCACATAGGTTTGGTAGTCTTTAGTGTCAACAGATACCATGAAGAAGTTGAGGTTGTTGAATAAATGTCCCACATCGAGAAATTAAGAAAAATAAAATACAATAAATAAGTGTACGGTTCCACTCATAATTAATAACATCAAGGCCTTTTATGATAAAACACAACACTTAAGAATAGGTGGTTAAGTTAGGATAGTATCAGTGTGGTTAGAAGTGGCCCAATGTTCGTCTCTCTGAATATCCAACAAAGGTTCTACCATAAAATCAATTGACAATATGGGAAATAGGACAACTTACTTATATGTCATCAATAAAGTCGGAAATGGAGGCCAAAGATTATGAGTTTCATTATAAACATGCATCAATGTGGGATCCATTCAATATTATGGTCTTGTTTCTCTAATTAATGTGCATAAACCATCTCCAAAAACCCCATAGTTCCAAGAAATTTAATCTCCTAAAGAGACATATGGTTATCTCTCTAACCACTGGTTTCATCTTTGGCTTTCTTGGTTCATATCAGTGTTTTAAAAGGCTCGCCTTAGGGCGCGCCTAGGCGGCCTCTGAGGCTGGGCGTCAGTGTTCCCGCCTCTGTTTTGAGGGAGTGGACGGAAGGCTTCGTTGGAGCGTGTCTAGGCGGCGACGGCGCACCTCTGGGCATCCAAGGCATTCATCTGGCCTTTTTTTTCTTCAAAATCAAGGTTTTCTGAAATGTTTTTTGCTGTTCTAGTTTCAACGAAGAAGAAGGAGATACTTTCTCTCTCCAAATCCCATAAATTTCCATAATAATTGCTCCACTTAGCCTTTATTTCATTTTAAATACCCTATAAATACTCCACTCAACCATTTTCGCCATTTATTTCATTTTAAATACCCTATAAATACTTCACCCAACCCTTTATTTTCCTTTAAATTCCCATAATTATTGCTTTATATCATTTTAAATACCCTATAACTACTCCATTCAACCTTTATTTCCTTTTAAATTACTTATAATTGCAACATTAAGCCTTTATGTTGCTTGAAATTTTTCTATAATTGTGACCATTCATCCTTATTTTCCTTGAAGTTCTCTATAATCGCTTACAATAAAATAAATAATTATAACATTTTGAGACTATATGACATTGTTTCCAAGTACAACTAGACTTAGTAATAAAGAAGATGATATTATCTTTGATTTAGTTATAGTTATATTTGTTTTTACAAAGTATTATATTGTTATAAATATACTTATATATATATATATATAATATTAAAATTTTAGGTTCCGTGAGGCTTCGCCTCGCGCCTAGGCTGGACTATCCATTGGACACCTCGGCCACGCCCCCGCCTTTTAATACACTGGTTCATATGTAGGTTTTTTTTTTTTGTTGTTTGGAGAAAATATTGGGAGTGCTTGTCACACAAACTGTTATTATATGGAGAAACATTATATGCACTTGTTATAAGCAGCTATATTACTGTACATTGGGGTGGGAGGGATAGGTTGAACCCCAGTGAGTCATTTAGCGTGTCAACAAATATTATGGTGAAAAAACTAGAAGAAGGAAATTTTAGTCAAAGAGCGCTAATAGCTTTACATTCTACAATGACGTCTACAATAAGAAAAAGAAGCCTTGTAAACCCTACTTTACTCCATCTCCCACATGCATGGGTTGACCCAAAATTCCATATACAAAATTCTCTCTCTCTCTCTCTCTCTCTCTCTCTCTCTCTCTCTCTCTCTCTCTCTCTCTCTCTCTCTCTCTCATACGTACGTGCACAAAATGAAACCGATGCCTGCGTGCACATGCGGATCACACACAAATAGAGCAGTACGAATTGAATGATCAAGCAAAGATAAAGGAAATTGTATTGGAAAGATGGATTGGCAGTGCTTTGATTAATGATGATAAGCAAATGATCAAGTCCAAAGAGACTCTTTTTTAAGAGGGTCTTGGATTACATTGCTAGGAGAAGCAAAGCTGCTGAAGTATTGATGTGGAATGCTATTGATGTCACTGTTGGATAAAAGAAGGGACTTCTGGTCATGATCTTGATGATGATGATGGTGTTGGTGTTGATCAATCTGGGATGGTAAGGCTACAGGTTCCTGTTGCATCTGGATGCAAAGTATCTCTGCCTGAGCCACTGCAAGCTGCATTTGCAGCTGAGAAACTTGATTCTGCAGGAAAGAAATTGCCCCAACGCACCCGTAAACCGGGTCTCTCACTCTTGCATTTGCTTCATAAACCAAACTGCTCACAGCATCTCCTCTTTGATGAATGGGAAGCTCCTGAATGAACAGGAAATCATAACTTAATAGACACATAAAAAACCTAATTTTGTAATTGTTCTTTGTTTGAACTCGTCTCTTGTCACTAGTTTAACGAAATCAGAAATATACAACAAATAAGAAGTATATAACTTAGGCATTGATCAAGGGGATGCTTGCACTTCTATGGATGAGAGCAAATAACATGCCATCAATTAATTGTGCTGGTCTTGTTTGCAGCACCCTTCCATAAAAGTGCATGAAGCGAGTGCAAATAGCGTTTTCTCACACCCTTTTTCATTTGTGAGCTTTCATTTTTATTTATATCTACTAAGTCTCATTTAATTTATTCAATTCAGAAACCATAAATAAACAGGGGACTGCAGGAGAGAAAAAGGGTGTGTGGAAATTCAAGTTTAGAGAGAGTGAGAAACCTGCAACATTTTGCTAACATTGCTAGCACCAAAGACCTTGTGAACAATGGCAAACTTATGAGGGTCATCAGAAGGGAAGTAAGGGGCAAAGATGCAGTCTTTGGCGCACCGGCGCCTCAACAACTTGCAAGAAGCACACGGGGAAGAGCCCGATCCCATATTTTACTCTAAAAAGAATAACCCCAAAAAAGAAAATTTTCCCTCCGAAGAACTGCGTGATTAAGAAAAGCTGGAAAGCACTTTCTTACTACTGAAGAGTTGTAACAAAAGGAAGCTTAGTAGTGTTCAAGCCAAAGAACTGAAACTGCATATTTATATTGGTTCAAGGATGGTAGCCTTAAGGTAGAATGGTTCCACATGCTTCGCCATTAAAATAATATTATCATCACAATTAACAATCATAAAACAAATTCAGACTTAAAATAACTAGAATCTGGATATCCTCAACTAGGCAAATTAGCAATTTCATATGTCAAATTACGATTATAGCCATGAAGCGTGACAGATTTGAATGTGATTAGCAAGGGCAACTAGGTCAATATTGGAGGGAATAGATTCTTCTCTAGTTGACCACCGCCTAGGCGCGTGAATTGTATGATATATATATATATATATATATATATATATATATATATATATAGGTTGGCAAAAGCCATGCAGTTGTGTAGTTCTCACGTTCTGGTTTGACTCTTCTATTTCTATCTTCTGCTGCACTGTATTGGTATAAGCAAAAACTAGTAAGAGAAGAAGAAAAAAAACAAAGGACTAATTATTGAAAACGAATATTAAATTAGAGATTAATTTGAAAGCCATTAATTGGGGAGAGAGGTTAACTAAGGTTAGGGTTTTAGTAAGAGAGAGAACTTGAAAGGGATGTGAAACCCTAACCGGGACCAAGACACCGAGAGAGATGGACTCAACGACGTGAATGTTTGTTGGCGGACATTCACATGGAAACATACATTTTCACAACATTTCTATCTCACAGCCCCCAACGCCTATATTAGAACTTTTGAATCTTCGATCAATGCTCTCACTCACCCAAAATATATTAATTTCTATTAAGTTTATGTTTACCAAATATAATGGATTTTATTTTTTGTCAAACAAATATAATGGATTTAGTTTTTCTTATTTTTTTCATGCAGCTATGTTGACCAACTACAAATATTCTTTACATACCAAAAACATAAAGCCTACCATTCTTTAAATATCAAATATACATATATGTTAACCCCTTTTCCGGAAATACAAAAAACAAAAAAAAAAAATGAACTTTAACGAAAAGCTTCCGGTACTATTCTTTAACGAAAACCACATTTTTACACTAAAAAATCAATTCTAGTACTATTCACTATATCATTTATTTTGTCCTTATCGTTAAAACTTAAAGTTTTCAAGTCATTTTCATTAGTTTTCCTAAAAAAAAATGATTAGATCTCATCGGTCATTAGACTCATCATAACAATTAAACCAAAACGCGTTTGTTTTCATGTTACTTAAAATTTACAAAAATTATTGGATCCTCAAGAGTTCCTATACAGATCTTGAATAAAATTCAAACAATGTTATTTAAGGGGAAGGCCTACAGACATTATGCGGGTTATCTCTTTCTCTAAATGGTCTTTCTAGTACAATCCTACAAGTAAAGTTTCAGCAAGAAAGATTTTTAACCCCAACTTTAATGAGCATTTTCGGGGGACTAGCCCCACATCAATTTTGAAAATAAAGTTCATGACGACTTCATAGAAAAATGGTAATTTTGCCATTTTTTTTTCCTACCAGATTGTGACTGCTATATATGCACATGTTTTTGTTTGGCGTTACGTAAACTCATGTTTATCGTTTCTGATGGACGCATGTGTAGATTATACTCTGAAATTTATTGGCAATAATAAACTGGTGTAATTCTTCACATCCTTAATACTTCTTTACATGTGACGAAACTTTAAAACCTAACATGTAGACAAAGCACATATGGCCATTGAGCTAGGGTAAACAAACTCCAATATCATACAAAACCAATTAGCAACTAGTAACTTCTGTTGGCAATTGGTTGACCTTACTTTCATGGTGGAATAACCCCTCTTGAAGTAGCTAGAAATTGCACAGCTTAGCTTGTAAACTAGTAAGTTCCTAAGGCATATGCACCAATCCATCTACCACAGTCATGCAAGGCATGAAACGTTTTATTTTAATTCAAACCTAACATATATAATCGAATTCAAATTTATTGAGAGAAAAAATAAAAAGAAATACAAGTTGTAAACTTTTTTTTTTTTGGCACAATGCATGCATGTTCAAACATTGCATGGCCGCAAACCATCCATGAATTAACATGTCACACGAGTGACCAGTACTACTAAGTTTTATATAATTTTAAAAATCCTCAGTCACATGTATACGTTGTGTTAAAAACAAATAAGCATATAAGATAATACTAAGCCTCCACAGAGAAATTAATGTGACCCAATTAATGAGATCCGACATGAAGCAAAGGCTTAAGAATTTATTAAAAAGGAAACCCGTTTCGAGAGAGATTGAAACTAAAACAAATAGCAGTTGTGAAACCCTAAGACCTCTTCTCACTCTCTTGCATTTAATGATCTCCACATGATTCCAAGCTTCTAATCTTTTGTTCCGAGGAAAACAGCTCTCTTCCCCTAGCTAGTTGTCATCGCATATGTTTATATATATCCGTTTTTCGTTTTTTATTATTAAGTCGTAGCATCAATTAATGTATCTTAAATTATAAATAATGCCTGTGTTTTCAATTAGAGACTCATCTCTGATCTCTCACACAATATATGTATATATGTGTGTTATTCTAATATTGAAATGGGGGCGAAAATTTGAAGTTATTTGCCACTTAAAACTAGAGTCTCATAACTAATATTCTTTTCTATTTATCAGTGAGAGAGTTTTAGATTCGACTACTGAGACTTGGAAAACGGGTCATATTGTTGCATTTGTATCGTTTTTTCATATTTGTTATCTTAGTAGATCGTATCGTATCAAATAACAAGTGACTTAATAAGGATTCGATTCGTTACAGATCGTGTTGTTTCGTGTTGGTTTAATGGGTCATGCAAGAAATTGTCATGTCTAATGGCTAATGTCTAGACCTGACAGACTGGTGACCTGACAAACAAATCGTGTTCTTATCGAGCTAAAAGGTCCTACAATAAATTGTTATGCCTAATGTTTAGACCTGACAAATGGGTCGTTTAAGTGTCATACCCGTCATCTTAATGGGTTCTTAATGTGTAATCCGATAACAAACCGAATCATTTAAGGCCAGTTCTAAACGGATGACCTGATAATGACTCGACTCATTAACGGTTTGACTGAGGATGACAAGTTCAACACTAAATTATTATGACTTGTTCATTATGTAAAGCTATAATGTTGATTTTTTTTTTTTGCCACTTAAATAATATTCTTCTCTACTTATAAGTAAGAGATTTTAAGTTCGACTACTATGTGGATATGACAAGTTCGATACTAAATTATTATGTGACGTACTTAAATCCCTCATCCCTCATCCCTTAGTATTTGAGGTTCTACTATAAACCCATTAATGAGCGATTATTACTTTCAACAAATACATCATTATACGAAGAAAAAAAAAATGTTGAATTTCTTTCTTCTTCTGCAATATATAGAGTCTTTTCTTTCCTTAACGAGCGATTATTACTTTCAACAAATACATCATTATACGAAGGAAAAAAAATGTTGAATTTCTTTCTTCTTCTGCAATATATCATTCCTCTGCTTTCTTCATTTCATCAACACATTACCTCAGAAAACGCGTATATATTTTTAATTAATATTATACAAGTTTCAGTTTTGTGTTTCAAGTTTCAAACCCTAAGGTCTAGGAAGAAGAAAAACTTCTACGCTCTAGACGGTGAGATCTATGTGAAGTTTTTGTTTTACTGTATATTTTAAGCAAATGAATGAAGTAGAGGAAAAACAGACATCTTTCATCAACTTAGAGGAAAATAAAACATGCAACCTCCGATGCAAACATTGAATGCGCTTGCCTTGGTCATATGGAAGATTCGATTCTTGAGATATATGCATGCAGGTTTTCTTAATATATATATATATATATATATATATATGTTCTAAAATGGTGGATAACATTAGAAGCCATATAAGTTTGACAATGGCACCCTCAAACTTCGGTCATATGCGCTATCCTCACCTCAATTTCAATTTCAATTTGCTTGAAACAGAGTGGTGTTGGATTTCCGATGCTTCCATTTTCCCACTATCAACACAATACAACGAAAATAACTATATATGTTTGGGTTTGCATTCTTAAAACGAGTCATATTTTTCTTCTTCTTTTTTTTCTACAAAATTACAACCACAATTTGACATCTCTATTAATTAATAAAACCCTCCTTGTCAATCAAAAGAGATTGAAAAGAAAACTTAGTCTTCTATCACACAAAAAAAATGATGGGCAATAATATAATTTCACATGTTCAAATTTTACTATTTTTTATTGAAGCCTTACCTGCAGATGATGTTAAAATATCTCTAATATTTAAAAATAAAATCAAAAACAAAAACCTCCCACTTCCCCCACTTTCTCTCTCTCTCTCTCTCTCTCTCTCTCTCTCTCTCTCTCTCTCTCTCTCTCTCTCTCTCTCTCTCTCTCTCTCTCTCTCTCTCTCTCTCTCTCTCTCTCTCTCTCTCTCTCTCTCTCTCTCTCTCTAAAAAATGAGTTCATACATACAAAGTATGTAGGCAAATACTAGTATTAGTAAAAGTAACTCATTAAAAGTATATAAAAACAAAAAAAAATATATATATATATATATATATATATATATTTATACACGCGTGTTAAACTATGCATGGTTAACTCGTAAACAAATAAAAATAAGTATTTTCAGCTTAAAAATATTAGGGCAAATATGATGCGGCTGGTAAAAGCTAGGCCACGTTAATTATCAGTATAGCCTTAACTTTTAGTTACATAACTTTTTTCATAGAAGCGAGAAATAGAAAAATTAAACCTAGCACTTCTGCAGTATGATTAATTGCTCTCAAACACTTAAACTACAAGTGTGTTGCAAGTACATAAGTTTTGATTTCAAAATTCTATGTAGTACCCAAAAGACCATTGCCAACATAAACTATACAGTGTGTAGAAATGGAAATTACTAACGCACTTTGTTTTGTCTTACTGCACTTTTTTTTTTCCTAGCATTTAAATTGAATGAATTAAAAAATAATCAAGAGACTAAATAGGAGAGATTCTTGTGTGCAGCACCAGATGAGGGGTGGTGTGAAAGGGGTGAAATAGAAGTGGACAAGGACTAGCATGACAAATTAGAGAAGGGTGGTGCTATCTACACATCATTTTTTACGTTCCACATACTCCTCTCATTTTCAGGTTGAATAAATTGAGAAGAGTCAAAGAACAAAAATTAGCAGGGGTGTGTAGAAGGTAAGAAAGGGTGTGTGGCTAGCACCACCCATAAAAAAGAGTAGAATAGGTGCATTTTTTGGTGTCTGAAGCCACACGAACACGTGGTTCGACTGTCAGATCCAAAATTTCTTAGTAAATAGGAACTGAGATTCTCTTTAGATCTCTGTGTTTAGAGCAGACGGATCAAAAAAGCCGTGCTGTCAAGAGAGAGAGAGAGATCTTACTCATCAAGGATTGGTTTTGTATGAAATGGGCCAATGTGAATCGTATAATTTAAATTGAGTGGTCTAAATTTTCAAATTCATTAAAATGAAAAAAAGCAGAACATATTCGATGATAACGAAAAAGAGTACCAAGACTGACCAGAGGGAATTGGTCGGAGTTTTCAGTTTAAACAAAAAGAATCTAAGATGGAGAAACTTCGAATCTAAATATCGAGAGAGGATCTCAATTCATTAAATAGAGGAGTACATAAACCATTTTCACGCACAAAAAAATGCAGAAGAGAGTCAAATTAATAAACAAAAACAAAAAAACAAAATTTCGAAAAAGGACAAATAAGTATGAGCACCTTTTGTCCGAATGGCCCTCTAATTGAGCAGGCCGGAGAATGCCACCTAGGTACCTGCGATCGGGCCTTGCAGACTGATACATAGAACTCCAAGCCTAAGGGAAAACCAATGTGATTCTTAAAATAAAAGAGTGATATTATTCACACATTCATTTTTATCTCTCACATATTTTTTTTAATTTCCAGTTAGCATATCGAATGAATTAAAAAACATCAATAGACAAAAATTTAAAAAGTTGTGCAAAAAGTAAAAAGAAGTGTGTGAATAGTACTATCCAAAGTAATCTAAGCAAAATGTACCCAACCGTGGGGCTTTAGGATCCATCTTTTGTTTTATGTTTATTTCTGATGCAAGTAAATATCGCAAGAAGGCCATTTGAACACAATACCTTAAATACAGGATAACGACTCTTAACCACATAAGCTACAAGTCCGCCCCTTGTTACTGTAGTTTGACAGCTACAATGTCAATGTAAGACATACTACATGAGACCAATTGTTATTGTTGTGATTGTAGATCTTATCTTTGTTATGATTAAGATATTCAGGCACTTGGTGCACACAAGCACCTCTAAATCAAACTTCAGGGTTCCCTTCTAGGCTGCAAATAGAATCCACGAGCACAAGGACGTTGACAATGTCCCCCAAAATGGACTAGGCTATGATTCATTAGTCATCCCCAGCAAGCTTCGACTCATGTTCAATTTTCGTAGATTCCGCCTTCTGATTCCATTTCGGAACAAAGTGCTTGCTACACATTTTGGCTCCTTGAAATCTAAAGGACGCTCCGTGCTCTTCTCCTTTAGTCTCTTTTTCAAGTAGTCTGCCGTCTGCGCTTGAACTGATATCAGCCAACAGAAGTTTCCATGATCAAATTATAGCAAACAACCCCCGAATGCCGTGGATAAGTTAATACATTAACTTAGTTACCAAATATGAGTCACATAAAACCAAAGAGAAGAACTACATTGAGATTTCCTGTAGAGATACCTAAGCAGGAGTAACTATCGATTAAGGAACTGCAGCAAACACTGCAACATCGTACATTTGTTTTCGTTACAATGGAGAGTAGCGAACCCTTGACATAGCCTAATCCTAACCAACTTCCCCACCTACCCATATCTTTGCATTTCATTATTGCCCCTATATGACGAAAGCGAGAGGTTTGTTACCTGAGTATAAACCGGGTATAAATTCTCACTATTTGAAAGCAGAGATAATAGCATCAAAAACTTACCTCACATCGCAAATAGGTTAACCGAAAGCATTCAGTATTATGACCTAATATTACGAAGCAAATAGGAAGCCTGGAAAGCAACCACAGTAAAGTGTGGACATAATTATCAATTCACATTTCAAGTTGACTCTATCAGCAATTCTGGCACATAAAACACAAACAAAAACACGGCATTCATATTGAAGAAAATCAAAACGGTTAGGAAGAATTACCAGAGTGGGAAGAAGCAGATGCCATGGCACAATCCTTGAGTCTCTTTATCTTTTCAATTGCTTGCGCACTTTCGAAGACTTCATCTGTTTTTGGGTCTTCAGTAGATTTCCTCATAACGTTAACTTCATCTGTTTTACGGTCTTCAGTAGATTTCCTCTTAATGCAATCCAATGCATGTTCACATGCCTACAGAAAAACCTTGAATCAGGATATACACCACAATAACAAAGATTGACGATACAAAAAGTGTGTTGAAAAACACACATAGCATGCAGTTGGTTATTACATATAACATGAGCAATTACATGATAAAAATGCAATAGTCTTGCGTGTCTAATCCACCTTCATCTAGTAGTAAATAAGCCATTTGTATAGCACTAAATATAAGATTTGTTGCGCTTGTGCCGCTCATTTTAGGAATCAATAGCAATCAAAAGAAACGATAACAACAAATTTAAAACATGTAGTCCCAGGCTTTAAAAATAAGAAATCTGCATGTTGTCAACTGATTTATATCTTGTTAACTTGAAAATAAGAAATCTCAAGGAAAACGATAACTAGGGTATCGACCACAGATTTAGTTATCAAGCAATTGATCATAGATCTGGGTACTAAATCAATCATAATCTGAAAAATCAAACAAAATTCCTTCTTTATTCCTTTAGCTACACCTGCACTGCTTCTCCGGATACGAATAAGTTGAGAAATTAAGAACACTGATACAAAGTAGTGATGGTTATGAAGGTGATGATCACACTCACCTTTCCTGCAACTGAATAGAAACCACTATCTCTTGACTGGTGAGCAAAATTCAGCCATTCCGTATAAGAAACTTGTAGCCACGGATTCGTCGAAGATTTGACGTCCCGCAAAAGCAATGCCTCATATCTCAAAGCCAAACAACTCTGCAATCACAAACCGAGCCACAAGCACATAGCAGATAATTAGTACCAAATTCCAAAGAACCCTAGCGATTTGGCTTATGACATAATTAACTTCATAAAATTCACCAATTTCGCCCGAAGTGGCATAAAAAAAAATTAAAATTAGGAATAATTACGCCTGAAATTGAAATCTTTAATTGAATCAAAGTAAGGGGGTACGATGAAAACAATGAAATTGAGAGGATTTGAGTTTTGAGAAGATTTGCCTCAACATCGCCTACTAGTGCGAAAGCGCGAACGAGAAACTCAAGAACCAGAAGCTTCTCCTCCACATTTTTCTCTGCAGTTTCTCGCAGAATGGAGAGGGATTCAGATTTCATGAACTGCCTGAAGCCGGACCTGACTTCCATCGACGACTTTACGTCCTTCGAAACCAATGCTGATTCCAATACTCGTAGCGTCACGTTATCGAACCTGAATAACTCAAGATTTTCAGTAAAAGAGAGAGAGATGGATGAAAGATTGGAGAAGAAGCAGAAATGGACCTTCTGTTCAAGACGAGCGATCGAAAGAGCTCTGACATTTGGGCGGCAAAATGGTTCTCTGAATTTCAATTTGAGAGGGATTTATAAACATAAGATGGGCCGTAATGGGCCTTCAATCTTTCAAATTAAGGCCCACTTATCACAGAATCGAGGCGAAATCATATTTCCCCGTCAACTGTCGATTTTCTGTTTCTTTTTCAACTTACTCCGTTCCATATTCGAACTATCCACTCTTGATAGGGTGGTAAAAATGTTGTACTTACAGAAAAAAAACACATTTTATGTTACTTTTCATTACTCGTATTGGCACATTTTAAAATATTAGATTATTAGTAACCAAATTGAAAGTCAAAATCCGAAAAAAGTATGTTTACGAGTTTTTGACTCATCGCTAAAATATCTTTTACAAACATAAGAAAGCGTCGCAATGCTACAAGCTTACAATATTCTTTCCTATTTATAAATGAAAAGTCCTCAATTCGATTAGAAAAAATGCGACCAATAAAATAAAAAACCATAAGATGGGGTGAGGGCCTGCGTTGAGTCGCCGACGTGCGGAGCAGTAACAACCATAAGATGTGGTATATGAGTTTTGTTGTCCACACAACCGAGCACTAACAACCAATAAGATGAACACTCGGCAAACACAAAATAGAGGGAAAAGGGCTGCAGTTGCTTGCATCGACAAAGGTTTTAGGCAAAACAAACACCTTACGGACCGCTTATGCATCTCGGAACAAACACCAAATCATATCGCAAAACGACAATCGTACGGAGATAGGCGGTTTTAAGCCCAACAATTTAGCACATCAATTTACAAACAAACAGCAAATCACCACTTCAGAACAAAAGGAAAAATAGAGAAGACATCAAGGAAACAAACGGTTTGATTCAAATATGCAAATGTTTGGGATGTAATACAACAATTTGAACTCCGACCGCAAAGTGATTACTAGGGTGTACTCCATCATTGCCTAAACTAAAAACTGAAAGAAAACCACAAGGCAAATGCCAAGAATACAATCGAAGCACATGACAGCAAGCACCCATCAGCAACAGAATGAAGGACATGATAGTTGACGCGAGGAGCTAGTAGCTACGCGGATATTCTTGTCATCCACAAGTACATTGCAGTCACCCACAAGGAAGACAAGCCCCACCCAGTAAGTAGCTGAACAATTAAGGCAACCGGTAGGCAAAATTTTAGGCACCATGACGTTTTGGCACAATACTAGATCTTAAAACACTAGATTGATGTGGTGAAGTAGAATCACCGCAAAGCAAAAGCCTCGATGTAGGAAAAGAGCCTCCACACAACATGATCAAAAATCTCTAACCAATCCAATATAACAAAATCCTACATGGAAAACCTATTCCTTGTAACATGGTAGCAACTTAAATAAGTTCAGTTGGAGATCAAAGTTAAGCAAAATCCAATCCAATGGTCAGGATTCACATCTAACATCGAGTACATTCCAATATAAACTCCCAGCCACGGGAAGCATCTTCAGTGATTTCTCATACGGGCGACAAATTTTCAGTCAGAAAGCATGTACAGATATCAATGCTTGCATCTGAGCCATAGATATAAAATGATCAGATGCAATCAAGAACCCAGTGATGCAAATCTGGGCAATCTCCAAATAAGCGTTAATAATGGTTACGAAAGAGCAGCACTCACCTGAAAATATCAACCTACCATAGCAGCAAGCAATTTGGAGATTATCGACTTGTCTCTATAAAACATTCACACAACTAAAATCAATCCCATGCATATAACTGAAACTCCTCCAGGTAGTTTTAGGTAAAGTTAATATAGGAGGACAGAGGCCTTGCTCAGGGTTAGTGAACAACCTACCTCTAAGTCTCCAGTTTAAGAACCCTCCAACGGAATACTACAAAAACCCTCAGACAACAATTCTCATTACATAAAATCTGCTTCACCTGGAAATTCTCTCAGTAAGGACGCGAACGGTTTCCGCCGTGCTGATGTCTATCAGCTCCACCATCTCTATAACTGTTGCGCCTGTCACCGCCACCATATCCACCTCTACCGCCACCACCACTGCTTGCACAAGAAAAAGCAGGTCAGGACTCAGCATGCAGCCAAGTGCACAAAATTAAATAAGCAAACCAGAAACTCAATTCATGCAAAAACACCGGACCCACAGTTAAAATAAACCAGCATGCAAACAAATTGCCATAATAAAAAAAAGCTACATCTCTTCACTACAGAAAACCATATATTGCAAAAGAATTTCATAAACCACATCGGAAATTCAGTGTATCACCCATTAACAGAATACCACAATTGAATTAATCAATGACTTTAGTGATTGTGACATCAGGAAAAAGAACAAAATATAAAACCCACAAGCAAATATTAAACATCAGGATACATATCCACTGGAAATTTCTCCCAATTTGAGGAAGCAACATAGAACATGAACAACAAGAAAAAGAGTTACTTTCAACTTCACTCAAAATGTAAAATGTACATAGATATCTACCCTTGTTCAAACGAAGGCCTTGGAGCTGATCTCTCCGCCATTCCAACACTGATCTTATAGCCCCTTAAGTCATAATCTGTAAGCACAATACCCAGTTAGAAAAGGACGACTTAAACATCATCTTACCATGCGGAATAAAAGCAAAAGAGTTACCATTGTAAAATCCACCGGCTGAATGTGCAGCAGAGGGATCTTCATAGGCTAAACATGCGTCACCTTTGTTTTTTCCAGACTCGTCTGTGTATATTTTGATATTATATGGCCATTGATCCTTATAGCCACGTTTCTGCTTGATTCGTCCCACCTGAACAATAACTTAGCATTAAGTAACCGAAAAAATGTATACCAATTTGTGGAGCTGACAAGGCAATTTAACTTGTTCCTACAACTGCTAGAGAAATGAAAAATAAATTTCCATACAGATCCTCAAACTATAAAAATCAGTAAACAAAATTCAATCTTATAAACTCGGATGCACAAAGTTCAGAAGTAGGTATGGATTTACTTGTCCAATGCCTCCAAAGAGCTGCTGAAGTTCGTCAACGGTAACATCTGGTGGTAAGTTTGATATGTAGATTCTAGCATTGTCACAAGTATCATCACAATTCTGGTCGCACTGCTTCACCTTAGCTGGGGCTTCCGTAGCAGCACTGCCATATCCACCACGACCACCAGCACTGTATCCACCATCATATTTAGCTGGAGGGCCCCCACGCCCACCACCCCTTGCATCACCTAGACCATCACCACCATAACCACCTGCAGGACCACCATAAGATGGGGGATATGATCCAGGTCCACCAGTATAGCTTGTAGGAGGCGGAACTGCATCTGTTCCATAACTAGCATTGTAAGATGGTGCGTAATTGCCTCCAGCTGCACCATAGGACGGTGGAGCACTTGGAGGAACCTGACCATACCCACCATCATCTCTTCCTTGACTACCACCATAAGAACCACCTCTACTACCACCACCGCCTCTACTGTCATAACTACTGCCTCTGCCTCCATCATAACTGCTACTTTTACCTCCTTCATAGTTACCACTTCGACCCCCATCATAATTACCACCCCTACCACCACGGTTACCACCACCGTAGCCCCCACCACTTCCTCCTCTGTTATAACCACCACCACTGCCACGATCACCACCGGCACCCGAAGGAGAGGGCGTGCCACACTTATTACACTCAACTCTTCTTGCAAAGTTTGAATTGCCACAGCTATATACAACCATACCGATTCCATAAACCACATATACATATGCAATAAGGAAAATAAACAAAAATATACAAATTTCGACTTAAAGCTAATACTTTTAGTTTTAATTCTAAGAAGTGAATTCTAAAACCAATAAAATATACGGCTAAGATTAAATAAATCATAAAACCGATCAAAATCAAATAGAAAGAAAGAAAGAGATAGAAAGAGAGAAAGGGCTTACCCTGGATTAGGACACAGCCAATCACCATCTCTTCCACTGCCACCGCGGCCGCCTCTGCCGCCACCACCACGGTCGCCACCTCTGCCTCCACCACCACGGTCGCCTTGATATCCTCCACCTACAATCAAAACCAAATCCGTCAAATCAAAAGCAAAAGAATTTAAAACAATTATAAACTCTTATAAACTCAAAAGGAACAAAGTAATGAAATTTACCTCGGCCACCACCGCCACCGCCCCGTCCACCACCGTAACCACCTCCATCGCCGCCCTTACCTCCGTATCCACCACCACCGCTTCCACCATAGCTCCCGCCTCCACCACCACCTCCATAACCACCAGAACCGCCTCCATATCCGCCAGAACCCCCATAGCCACCGCCGCCGCTAGATCCGTATGTCGGAGGGGCACCATCGCCCCCTTGACCGTAGATTCCAGCCATGATCTAGGTTCGAGCGAGAGAGAAGCGAAACAATCACAGGGACACAGAGATTAGGGTAAGACTCGAAACAAAGATACTTACGCGCTGGAGAGCATCTACTTTATATATGTCTCCAAGACTTTGACTCCAACACGTGTTACTTAATTATGTCAAAGCCCAAACCCGAAGCCCTTTGAGTCCGGATTGGGTTTTCTTTGGGCCTCCAGGCCCGTTACAGCTTTCCTTTTTCTTTTCTTTTTTTTATTATTTATTTTTAACAAGTCAGAGGAGGGAGATTCGAATTCAGGCATAAGTGGCAGGTACATTAATCTAACCAATTAAATTACAAATCAGCTCTTGATATCTCCCCCACCAACTGACCTAATCCACATACGCTTGTAGATCTCGTCTTTTCTTACTAATTGGGAAATTGAAATGCTCACACTCACACTGCATACTAACAAGAAACAAATATAGAGATTTCCCAAACCCTTCTTTTACTATCTTGAATGTTTGTAGAGCAATAACTCCAAGAATTGTTTGAACCTCACACAAGTTACAACAACAAAACCGGCAACAATCGATCAGCAGTCGGATCATACAGCGGCAAAAAATTTCCTCAGATATCTATTTTCTCAAAACTTTCCTCGAAATCTAACGTCTATGTAAATCGGGGTAAAGATAACAAAAGGGTTGTCACTAGCAAGGTCATCCACAGGGAAAGGTCGTCCGGGCGGAGGGAATCTGAAAGAGAAGTGCGTAGCTGAACCGAGAACCTGCAATTATCCACGGATGGATTGACAGTTGTGATTAAACCCAAGCCACCAAAGTCACAGCTATCTGCACTCTGGTTATGCTGCTGATAGTAGCTGTTAAATGCATATGAGATATTGCCAGGCCAACTGATATTGGAGCAAGACCCGCCAGGAGACATTGCACTGCAATCGGCATGCGAACATGCCTCTGAAGCACTAGCAGTTGCATTAGATAAGTCCCTGTTATTGTTCACCACGCACCACTTAGCCGGAAGGTACTCCACATTCTGTGCGTCCACGAGATTTTTCGAACCTTGGATGAAATCAAAACGGTACTTGGCTTGACCATCAAAAGTGAAGACACCCCAATGTCTCTCAAAATTTCCAGTGCTTATGCTTCTTTGGTCCTCATCTAAGAGGCTAAAAACATATGTTTCGCTCGGAGGATTCCGAGGTCTGAGTGGGGTTCCCGATTTGCTGCGAAGGTGCGCCATCAGGCCTTTCATGAATGTCTCTGCAGTGGAAGTGGTTGCATTTGCTGCTCCATCTGTAGGCCAACCAATCTGTGACACAACAATTTCCATCTTAGGAAATCCTACTTTTGACAAAGCAGTAACCAAGGTGTCATAGCTCAAGTCAAAGCTGTTTTTGTATGTTTTGCGGCTATCGTTATGAGGTTTTGCATTATCTTTAAATAGAGTGAAGTCGAGGGAAATGTTTTTGTTCTGGCGGAGACTTATGAACGGGGAAATGGTTGCAAAGAATGGTGAATTGTGCTTGCTGAGAAACGTGAGCAGTTCAATCATGGTTCTATTGAGGTCAGCCCGAAAGTGTCCTTTCGAAGGATGGCCAGACTCTGACAGGAAGGAATCAAAACTACAAGGCACCACTACTTTCACATTGCTCTCCAATTTTGCTCGGGCCAAAGCTGTGTGAACATTCATTGCTGCTCCTATGACGAATGGGTGAAATTGTTCACCATAACCCTGCAGAAATGACTCATCTCCAACAGCAACATACCTGAAAATAGACTAGTTAGAAACCAGTAGATAAAAAACGAAACAACCATATCTTGATTCAGGAATGAGAAAAATCCATTCAACATCTGATTTGATCAATAAACAAATATTCAGTAGTTACTCTACGAGGCTAATGAGTTCATGAACCGCGAAACCCCTGCTACAAAACTTTATCTGTCAAATTGTCCTTGCACGGCTGGCTAAACCTAAAAGGAAAAAGTGATATTCTACCATTATCCTGCAAAGATTTCTTCTCACTACAAAATTTGCTTGTTCGATCAGTCCTAATGCAATTAAGCCCAGTGAGAGATCACTGATACTGGCATGTTGAAGAGGCAACAGGCTCCTCTTTAAAGATTAATAGACAGAGGAAAGTTTCTTGTTGCTCTAGCCTCTAGGCATAGCTCTCATCTCCTAGAAAGTTTATTGGTTTATTTGAAAAAAATCAAGCACCAATGCAGCGCTTGAACACGCCAGGGGACTTGAACTAGAAGCACCGGAACACAAATACCATTATCTACTCTTTTCTTTTATTCTTCAACCATGAAGAACACAATAAAAGTATCTTTAAATTCCATATGCTGGCTCATACGACATCAAAGAGTAACCTTGACATGATGGTTAAGCATCTACTCTGAAAAACATAATGATGAATATTTCGACATGGTCTCCTTTCGTTTGTGGTTCTTTTCATAGACATTGAACTAAGGATAATTTCACAAAAGTCCCCACTTCATGCGCAATGCAACTTTGATCGAAAACTACGATTTTTTAACATCTACATTGCCCCAGAATTGCAACACAATGCCAACGATATCACTTAATCTAAGCAAAAGCAGTAACAAGATACATTCTTTCTAAATGTGTTACACAAATACAATGCAATTCAGCAATTGGGTATTTCTAACAATCAAATTTCATCGACAGTAAATCAACTATTTGCCACCTAAAATCCAAACGCAGCATCAAATTAAAACCCCATCGGGCAAAAAACCAAAGAGAAGACGAAAACTCACTCAATTTTAACGCCGCCGCCGCCGCCCTTGGAGACGTAGCGAGTGACATTGTCATGTACCCAACTCTCGGCAGCCTTCTTGGAAGAGTTGAGGGATTTAAGCAATGCATTGGGAATGCCCACAGTGACGCTAAGCTTGGACCCAGAAAGCGCTCCGAGGACGCCTGGGTCGGCGTCGAACAGCTTGACCTTGGTGACATTGTTGGACTTCAGCAGCTCCACCACCTTGGTCGGCGGTAGTGGGTGCGACGCCGTCGTACCCCAGTTCACGCCTATGGATCCGCAGGTGGAGAAGGTGGTCGCCAGGAGGAAGAGGAGTGTGCAGAGATTTGGGGGCATTTTCTGGGTTTGTACTTTGGACTTGAAGAGGGAGATAAAAGGCTAAAGTTTTTTATGCTGAAAAGTAGTATATGAGTGAGAATGTTGGTGGAGGCTTTTGGCAGTTAGCGGTGTTCTCCGCTAATTCAGCAGTCCTACTTGGCAATTTCGTCTCTCTCTATAAATTATGAAGTTTAATTAGATTTTTTTATCTGTAGGCTATAGAGTATAGTTCGGAGGAGATCTAATTCCCCTTAACAATGTGTGTACCACTTTAATCTTGCGTCACAAAATAAATTCATATATCTATTAGAAAATTTGTTAATTTAGTTGTTTGATAGTATAATAATAGTGGGTTCTACGTTTGTATTGACGTGATTGTCAATGTTATAAGTTGGTAGTATTTCAATACGAATGTAGAAATCATTGTTATTATGTCATCACTTATCGGCTAGCTTAACAAATTTTTAACGAATGTCAGACATAAGAATGAATTCCATAAATTAATATATGACATTACAATATATAATTTGCTCAAAATAGTAAAACAAGTATTGTATTCCATACCATGTTTATGAAATAATTGTTCAATGTTACTACGAAACACATATCTCACATGTTTCATTCACTTTCTATTATTTTTTAATATCATCATGTCATCCCGATCACCAAGTCTTCTTACAAGACCTATGCATAAAGAAGAGATTCTATCTTGCAGCCACGGCATTATCGTCACTCCTCAATAGGTATTAGTCACATGTTCAAAAATGGACGGCCCATTCAAAAGGATACTTGCTACATGGTTAATTAGTGACAAGAAAATATCTCTCCACCTAATTAAAAACCGTTTTTACCATTATTCATTTACTACAATAAGATTGATGAATCATGAGAAAACTTCGACATCCATCATCTTATAAAACAAATAACAACTTATATTAAATAATTCTACTTCTAATTGCACTAAGAAAATTTAGGATCAAAACCTCACGCCTATTCGATTGAATAGGTGGTTAATTTGGTGATAGTATTAGTGTGGTTAGACCATCTCTAACTGAGGGCTGGCCAGAGGGTTCGTTTTAGCCCTCTAGCCCTCTAAAATATTAATATTTTAATGAACAATATATGGCCATATTTGCCTCCATCTCCAACCGAAGGACATAGGGCCAAACATAATTTATTATTTAAATTTAAAAACTACAACAACTTAAATTTAAAAACAACAACTTATATTTAAAAACCACAACTTAAATTTAAAAACTACAAATTAAATTTAAAAACAACGTTAACTTAAAAACTACAAATTAATTTAATATCCATAATCAACATCATCTTCATCATCTGCCATTGTAGAAGTATAGTTAGAGGTAAACAACTGCCGCCGGGTTATAATTTCTTTCTTTTTTTTTTCCTCTCAAAATAGGCCTTACTCATTGGAGTGTAATTTGTAATGTTCTTTTCCATGTTCTTATCATCTATCTCTTCTTGTATTTGTTTAGCCCATTTATCATGCCTACGGTTCCTTTCTTCCGCGACAATGGCATTTTGCTCCGCCAGTAATCACAATGAGGCCGCCACTTCCAGTTGAGCGGCGTAATCATCATTTGCCTTACCCTTTTCCTTCAACCTTCAGGACTTGTTTCGTCCCATAGCCCTAGGTAAGGAACCTTCGCCCATAGATGAATTTTCTACCCTTGTTTGTTGAATGGTATGAGATCCATCTTCATCCATATATACAGATGGGGATGCAATTCTGAACATCGACATAGAACCTACTATATGTTGAGGTGGATCTTCAAATAACACCCACCCTTTACAAATTTCTCAACAACACTGTGAAACTGAAAGGGTTTTGAGCTGCCCTTCATATAGAATTCCTCCGCTTGGTGTACCTAGAAAATATAATTACAAAAATTAAGGGAAATTAATTTATGAAATTAAAGGTAATATAATTAAACATTTAAAATAAACTGTGAAAACACTAACTTCGTCGTAGTAATTGACACCGGTTTCATGCCTACTTGCGGATGCTAATAGTACTTGATGCCATTTATTCAAACTTGGATGAAGATGTTTCTTCCATCTTGAAGAACAACTCTCGTGGTTTTGGTTATTCGGTGGAATGGTGTCTTCGTAGAACTCTAAATATTTTTTGGACACACGAGTCCAAACACCTTCACTTGTTTGAGAAATCCCACTCACACTATCTTCCGAGACCCATCTACAAGCCCTGCAAAGAGCCTCATCTTCTTTTCGGGTCCAAGGCCTACCTTTCATTGCATATGAGGCCATTTGAAAATTATTGAAAAAATTGAAGGAAATATTTTTGGAAGAGGTAAGAAAATATAATGTGAAGAATTGAAATAGAATGAAGTGAGTTAGTATGGAATGGTGAAATTATTCGAGAAATGATGTATGAATGACTTAGGTATTATAGGAAAAAAAAAAGGTTTAAATTCATTAAAAAAAGAAATTGGCCCTTTCAAATTCAGTGGGGCCCACGAGCCCTCTGACCTAGCCCTCTGTTGGAGACGATTTTCAGACAATTTTCAGCCCTCTGAACCCTTTTGTTAAAGATGAACTTAGTAATTAACCATTAATCATTATGTTTGAAATCTCAACATAATACAAAAGAAAGTTGAGGGTTTCAAAAAAAAAAAAAAAAGTTGCTTGAATAACTGATGTGAAAGTGATTGGATGTTTGATGCATTAAATAATAGTTACAAGTGAAGAGACATGTTGAACAATGAGAAATGCAACACATCGGCCATCTTCGGATTCTCTTTGTGAGGATTCGGGAGATTCGTGAATCGTGTCCATTCATCGTACATCGTGCGGTCCGAAATCATTTTAAATATTTTTTATTTAAAAATAAACATAAACAGTATTTGACAAAAATTGATCGCACGATGTACGATGAACGGACACAATTCATAAATTCCCATGATCCTCACCAAAAGAATCCGAAGAAGATCATGTTAAATCTTAAAATTACACAATACAACTTATATTAATTAGTTTCACTCATAACTGCACTTTTTAAAATAAGATATCACCCGTCTTTTGAATAGTCATAATCTCACCTATTTATCGTATAACGTACGGCCAATTTTCGTTAGATACTATTCATATTTAATTTTAAAATTTAAAATTTGAAATGATTTCTGACCGTACAATGTACAATGAACATGTGAGATCACGGGATCCCTAAGAAAAGGATATGGTCTGTAACTAAAATACTCAGAAACTTAAAAATAAGAATCCTCAATTCCGTTGAGATACATTTATTCACAATCCCAACTCATTTTCTTTATGGAAATCCGACAACATTAATAAAAAATTTGGGCCCACCAGTTGGCCCTTTCAGATTTAGTGGGGCCCACGAGACCTCTGACTTAACCCTCAGTTGGAGACGATTTTCAGACAATTTTCGGCCCTCTGGACCCTTCAGTTGGAGATGAACTTAGTAACGAACCATTAATCATTATGTTTGAAATATCAACATAATACCAAAGAAAGTTGCTTGAATAACTGATGCGAAAGTGATTGGACGTTTGATGCATTAAATAATAGTTCTAAGTGAAGAGACATGTTGAACAATGAGAAACGCAACACATCGGCCACCTTAGGATTCTCTTTGTGAAGATTCGGGGGATTCGTGAATCGTGTCCATTCATCGTACATCGTGTAATCAGAAATCATTTTAAATATTTTTATTTAAAAATAAACATAAACAGTACTTGACAAAAACTAACCGCACGATGTACAATGAACAGACATAATTCATAAATTCCCATGATCCTCACCAAAAGATTCCGAAGAAGATCATGTTAAATCTTAAAATTACGCAATACAACTTATATTAATTAGTTTCACTCATAAATGCACTTTTTAAAATAAGATATCACCTGTCTTTTTAACAGTCGTAACTAAAGGAAAAGCATCCTTGTCGGATCCTTTTCCTAAGGATCCTAGGGATCCCGTGATCTCATCCGTTTATCGTATATCGTGCGATCAGTTTTCGTTATATACTATTCATATTTAATTTTAAATTTTAAATTTTGAAATGATTTCTGATCGTACGATGAACATGTGAGATCACGGGATATCTAGGATCCCTAAGAAAAGTATATAGTCTGTAACTAAAATACTCAGAAACTTAAAAATAAGATTCCTCAATTCCGTTCAGATACATTTATTCACAATCCCAACTCATTTTCTTTGTGGAAAATGATCCTCATCAGATCCTTTTCTTGGGGATCCAGTGATTGTGTCTGTTCATCGTACATCGTGTGATCAGAAATCATTTGAAATTTAAAAATTTAAAAATAAATATAAATAGTACTTAACAAAAACTGACTACATAATGTACAATAAACGATCACGGAATTTCCCAGATCTTCAGAAAAAAAAATCTGGCGAGGAGCCTTTTCCTTTCTTTATATCTTTTTCTCACTCTTTTACTTTCCACTAATGCATTTCTTTCTTTATGTCACCAAGAACTGCATCACTTTTGCGTGCCAGTTCAGGATCCTTTTCCTTTCTTTAGGATTTGGATCCTCGCCGGATCCCCTCCCAGGAGATCATAGGGTTCAACGTACGTGAACCGTTGATAAAAAATCATGCGGCCATAATTTAATATTTTTTATATTTTAAAAAGTAAAATAACCTCGTTTTACGTGAAAATATAAAAAAAGTAAAAAACTATGACCATACGATTTTTTATCAACGATCCACGTACGTTCATCTCTAGAATCCTCAGGGAGGGTATATGACGATGATCCAAATCCCTTTCTTTATATCTTTTTCTCACTCTTTTACTTTCCACTAATGCATTTCTTTCTTTGCATCACTTTTGCGTGCCAGTTGCTGCCGACAATTGGTGAGAAGCTAACATAATGGGACCCGTATGGAAGTGTGTTGTATACACTTGCTTGTGAACCATATTTCCTACCGTTGATGCAATTGCTTTTGACTCCTGGGCATTGAATGGTGAACGAAGAATTCTTCTCCTAAGCATTGAATGGTGAATGGTGAATTTTAGTCCTAGGGCATTGAATAATGAACGAGAACATCCAAAGGCAAGTAGAATAGTCGCAATTGAAGGTAAAATGAGAAAAAATTAGTTAAGATAATTTAGACACATGAGCTAAAGACATACAAATACTCCAATAAAAAAAATTCGACAATAAGACAGAGAGTCGGAGCAAAATGAATAAAGGAAGACCTAGAAAGACTTGAAAAGAGATTTTTAAGAAAACATATGAAATCATTGGAGTTAATGAAAGATTTGGCGCAAAATCAAGCGTGGTGGTATTTTAAGAATTATACAGTCGACTCTACTTAACGATGTTAAAATGAAGAAATATGATGTTAAATAGAAGAAAATTATCAAGATACGCAGAACACAGAACAAAACAACACATATCATTATGCAATTGAAAGAATACATTAAAAATAAATTTTCCGACAATTGTATAATAGTGTATTGTGCCCGTGTTCTTAATAGACTGAAAATTATCTTCTTTTAATACCGTGTGAGTTGAAGACCGATATGTGACCCGTTGGCCTAAATCATTACTCGCTTTCCACCGTCTCCCCTCGAGTGTAAATCATTGTGATAACGTTTGTGGCTCAAATTAATTACAAATTAAAAAAATCTACGGAACTCCACAACACACTCTGACGCTATCTCCTTGAACGAGAGTACGGTTCGCTGCGCTCAACTATCTCGCTTACAACTGCGGGCGATTCCTCACCGCAACGACGCCCTTTTCAGCTAGGAGGTTATGCAGAAGCAGCCACGGCGGCGGAAGAGACAATGGAGAAGCTAGAAGCAGCAGTGAAAAAATCGGAGTTGAAGCAGAGGACTCTGCGCCAGGCGTACGACTGCGTCCACGCCCAAGCGAAGTCCCTCATGTTCTTTTCCGGACAGTGGAAGGACCTGGAGGACCACTTGGAGTCCACGCGCCGATCCGTCGAGGCCCGATTCCGAGAACTCGAGCACCGCGAGGAGGAAGTCCGAGTCCGGGACGAGGATTTGGAAGCCAGAGAGTCGAGTTTCCGCTCGGAGATGCAGGCAAAATCCAATGAGTTGCAAGTGCTTCAGAAATTGATCGAAGCGAGAAAGGACGAGCTGATCTCGCTCCAATCGGTGATTCAAGAGCTCAGCGAAGAGGTTGCTGTTCAGGAGAGGCGGTTGACGGAAGTGGAGGATTTCGTGAGGGAGAAGGAGAGGGAGTGTGAGATCATCGAGGGGCGCATTGATGAGAGGACTAGAAAATTGAATTCGATGGAGGCGAAGGAGCGGGAGGCGGCTGAGCGGTTTGAGGGATTGATGGACAAGTGCAACGCGGACATTGAGTTGAAAGAGAGGGAGTTGGGAGAGATTCTGAGGTCGATCGAGGTGCGAAAAGCGGAGTTTGATTTGAGCGGGGAGGAGCTGGAATCGGCGCGAAGATCGATTGAGGAATGTGAGAGGGAGTTGAGAGCGAAAGCGGCGGACATTGAGTTGAAAGAGAGGGAGTTGGGAGAGATTCTGAGGTCGTTCGAGGCACGAAAGGCGGAGTTTGATTCGAGCGGGGAGGAGCTGGAATCGGCGCGATGGTCGATTGAGGAATGTGAGAGGGAGTTGAGAGCGAAAGCGGCGGACATTGAGTTGAAAGAGAGGGAGTTGGGAGAGATTCTGAGGTCGATCGAGGCGCAAAAGGTGGAGTTTGATTTGAGCGGGGAGGAGCTGGAATCGGTGTTAAGGTCGATTGAGGAATGTGAGAGGGAGTTGAGAGCGAAAGCGGCCGACATTGAGTTGAAAGAGAGGGAGTTGGGAGAGATTCTGAGGTTGATCGAGGCGCGAAAGGCGGAGTTTGATTTGAGCGGGGAGGAGCTGGAATCGGCGCGAAGGTCGATTGAGGAATGTGAGAGGGAGTTGAGAGCAAAAGCGGAGGAAGTCGAATTGAGGGTAGGAAGGATTAGGGAAATGGATTTGAAAGAGAGTGATTTGGGTTTGCTTGAGAATGCAGTGGAGGAGTGGAGTTGTGAGCTTCAATTGAGAGAGAAAGAGCTCGAAAAATCGAAAGAAGAAGGCGAAAAGTATTTAGATAAAGTCTCCAAGGGACTTCAAGGGAGAGAGATCCAGCTACAAAGGAAGGAGAGCTTACTGCAGAGGAAAGAGAGCCAACTTCAGCAGCAGGCCAGAGAGCTTGCACTGAAACATAAAGAATTGATGAAGGAGATCGTTGAAGAACACACCGAAACTCTGAAGTCGACAGAGAGGCAAATTGAAGATCAGGCCAAAGAGATTGAGTTGAAGCAGAAAGAAATTGATTCTATAAAAAAATCCGCCGAGGAACGTACCCAAAACCTGAAATCGAAAGAGGGACAACTTGAAGACAGGGCCAAGAAGCTTGAGTTGAAGCAGAAGGAATTGGATTCGATAAAAAAATCCGCTGAGGAACACACTGAAAACCTGAAATCAAAAGAGAGGCAACTCGATGACAAGGCCCAAGAGCTTGAATTGAAGCGGAAGGAAATCGATTCAATGAAAAAAATGGCTGAAGAACAAGCTGAAACCCTGAAATCAAAAGAGATGCAACTCGAAGAGCAGGCAAAGGAGCTGGCATTGAAGCACAAGGAATTAGATTCGATTAAAAAATCCACTGAGGAACACGCTGAAAACCTGAAATCAAAAGAGAGGCAACTCGATGACAGAGCCCAAGAGCTTGAATTGAAGCGGAAGGAAATCGATTCAATGAAAAAATCCGCTGAAGAACAAGCTGTAACACTTGCATCTAAAGAGAGGACACTCGAAGACAGGACGAAAGAGCTTGCATTGAAGCAGAAAGAATTGGATTCGATCAAAAAGGCAGCTGAAGATCACACCGAAACCCTGAATTCGAAAGAGAGGGCACTCGATCAACAGAGGAAAGAGCTTGCAGTGCAGCAGAAAGAAGATTCGATCGAAGAATTGGAAGGTACCCTTGCCAGCAAAGCAGATCATTCTCCCGCAAGTAATGAATCCAGCATCGATTCGGATGGTAGAGGTCAGAAACGCAGTACCGCCACTTTTGACTCCGGGTTCCAACCGCAACAACAGCGCAAAAAGAAGGATCGTCGGACATACGAATCAGCTGTTCCACTGCCAGCCTTCGACCCAGGCTATCCTCCGCCATCTGAATCAGCTATTGCACATTATCGAGAGCGAAATTACACCCCAGTAGGCTATCCATCTCGGCATTACAAAAATGGTGGACACCTCCTACACGCCATCCATACTTTTGGTCCGGATCCGGGAATACATTACCGGCCGCATCCGTACTTTCCCGGCCCTCCTCCTACACGCCATCGCGGATATGTTGGTCGGACTTTGTTGTAAATGCTCTGGGCATAGTTTGACTAGTTTTGAAATATAACTTTTAACTTTTGATGTATAAAAAATAAAAACCTTGATTTTGGAGAGACTGTTATTGCTTACGTGCAATCGATGACATATTATGCAATTGAAGGATCCACCGACTGAACTTAAAGAAAGCATCTCATCTCCACCGTTAGATATTTATCTAACGGTGGAGATGAGATGCTTATCTAACGGTGGAGATGAGATATTTTCTTGGTTGGGTTTGGCGCATGGTTTGATTGAGTGGTGTGTACAGTGTAAAGTATTTGAGAAACAATGGATTGAACAAAAAACTTCTAACCACCAGAACAATACATCACTTTTACTTTCGAAGTTTTTTAGGTAATTTATAAAACGTTGGCTTAAGCCTTACATTGCAATTTCTCTTTCTAGCTATCTTTCCAAATTACCTTCCCCTGTTCTGTAGGACATGGTACTTTAAAATAATAGGTTTTTAGCCAAAATGGTACCAGAGATTAATATAACTTTACTTTGATATTTGATATTTAAAATTGATAGAAGTAGACTCTGAAATTGTTCACCGTCAATTATTTGTTTCTTCCATAAAAATCTCCATTAGTTAAGTGTATTTTTGTCAAATCAACCCCTTCACTTGTAATAGTAGAATGACCAAAATAATTGACGGTAGATAATCTCGGTGACCACTTCTATTGATTTTAAATCTCAGTGATCAAATGAAAAATTATGTCAATCTCAAATAACATTTCGACTAAGAAGCCAAATAAGTATTTAAATACTTGAAAACATGAATTACATTCTTCTTTTTTTCCTCTAGGGCATGCAATTTACCACACTCCGCCTACAAGAGAGCTATTATTTATAATTTAATTTGGTTTCTTGATTAATTTTTATTATCTCATTATCATTTTAATCCTATTTCCTTTATTTTTCCTAGATGCTGTGGGAAAACCACTTTCCTTTGTTTTCTCCTAACCCTCTTTCCTTCAGGAAAACAGTCTCTATTTAATCAAACACGTGAGCTTGCTTTAACCATTTAGCACAACTACATTACTCTCTCTTATCGTCCTCTTGTTTCTAGGGTTTTTAGCAGACGATCCCTCGCCGCCACGATGTCGTTTTCGTTTAGTGTTTATGCGGCAGAGACGATGGGGAAGAAGATAGAGTGCGCTTTGAAAGAATCAGAGTCGAAGCAGAGTCGTTTGAGCAAGGCGTACGGTTGCCTTCGCGCCCAAGCAACCTCCCTCGCCATGTTTTCGGTACAGTGGAAGGAACTCGAGGACCATTTAGCGTCCACCCGCCAGTCCATCGAGGCCAGATTCCGGGAGCTCAAGAACCGCGAGGAGGAAGTTGGAATCCGCAACGAGCAGTTGGAAATCGAAGAGTCGAAGCTCAATTCACAGATGGAGTCAAAGTCCAAGGAATTAAGCGTGCTTGAGGAATTGATTGTAGAGAGTAGGAACCGCTTGCGCTCGCTTGAATCATTGATCAAAGAACACAACGGCGAGGTTGGTATTAAGGAGGAGAGATTGGAGGAAGTGGAGAATTCTGTGAGGGAGAAGGAGAGGGAATTGAATGAGATTCTGGGGTCGATTGAGGCGAGTACGGGGGAGTTTGATTTGAGAGAGGAGGAATTGAATTTGGTGCTAAGGTTGATCGACGAATGTGGCAAAGAGTTGGAAGTCAAAGAGGAGAAGCTTAGTTTGATTAAGCAATCGTTAGTAGAGCGTTCGAATGAACTCGAATCGAGAGAAGCGTTGATTAGGGAAGTAGATTTGAAGGAGAGAGAAGTTTGCTTACGTGAGAAGGCACTGGAGGAGTGATCATGTAAGCTTGAACTGAAAGTGAGGGAGCTTGAATTGAAAGAGAAGCCAATCGAAGAATCGAAACAAGAAGGTGAAAAGTATTTGGATGCAGTCTCCAGGGAACTTCAAGGGAAAGAGAGCCAACTGCAAGGGAAAGAGAGTTTACTGCAGAGGAAAGAGAGCCAACTTCAGCAGCAGTCCAGAGAGCTTGCATTGAAGCAGAAGGACTTTATCAAGAAAATCGATGAAGAACATGCCGAAACCTTGAAGTCAAAAGAAAGGCAAATAGAAGATCAGGCCAAAGAGATTGAATTAAAGCACAAAGAAATTGATTCGATGAAGAAATGCGCTGAAGAACATACCGAAAACCTCAAATCAAAAGACAGGCAACTTGAAGATCTGGCCAAAGACATTGAGTTGAAGCACAAAGAACTTGATTCAATAAAAAAGTCCGCTGAAGAACAAACTCAAAACCTGAAATCAAAAGAGAGGCAACTTGAAAAGCAGATGAAAGAGCTTGCATTGAAGGAGAAACAAATTGATTCGATCAAAAAATCCGCTGAAGAACATACCCAAAACCTGAACACGAAGGAGAAGCAACTTGAAGATCAGGCCAAAGAGCTTGCATTGAAGCAGAAAGAAATTGATTCGATAACAAAATCCGCTGAAGAACATACCCAAAACCTGAACAAGAAAGAGAGGCAACTTGAAGATCAGGTCAAAGAACTTGCGTTGAAGCAGAAAGAAATTGATTCGATAAAAAAATCAGCTGAAGAACGTACCCAAAACCTGAACACGAAAGAGAGGCAACTTGAAGAGCAGGCCAAAGAGCTTGTAATGAAGCAGAAATCAATCGATTCAATAAAAAAAGGCGCTGAAAAACAGACCCAAATCCTGACATCGATAGAGAGGCAACTTGATCACCGGGCGAAAGAGCTTGCAATGAAGCAGAAAGAATTGGAACATACTAATCAATCCATCATCAATAGGGATTCTTACCCATTGACATAGTTTCCGTGCAATACCGAATCCTGGGGTACATTGCCCATTGACATAGTTTCGGTGCAAGTTTAGGTGAGATTCTTACGTGCAACTGGGGATTATATATATCACGTTGTAGTAGTCGAGTTAGCATCCGATATGTTATCGTCTGAGCAATGATTGTACCTTCAGTGTGGCACTGAAACACACGAGCTGTGTACACGATTATATTTAGATCCAAAAGGCATTTGATAAGCCTTCAATCCCTTGAAACAATTTTTTAAGTGATTTTATCCTTCAAATTAATAAAATTCAACAAAACCAAGATTGATCAAAGTATACTCATCTTAAAATTTAGCCAAAAAACTCAAACGCGATCGCACTTGATGATTTGGCGGAGGCTTTTGGCAAATCAAATCACAGAGTTCTTAAGTGTCTTAGGAGGTGAAAACTGCAAAGCTTGGATCTCGCCCAAGAAGATGGTGGACACCATGCAAATCTCCTTACAGAAAATCAATGTAATATGCAAGCTCTTAATTTGTAGTTTTAATTCCTGGGATTTTTGGTGGAAGCAACACTGGAATCAAATTTGAGATGATATGTGAGTTGGTGGGGAGGGAGGATGAGTTGTGAGGACGATGGCATCAACCGGTTTTATTTCCTGGAATTTCCAGAACGAATCGAAAGAGGAGCAAAATTCGATTTAACCCTATTTTGACGTCAGCACATTACATTTAATCTTATTTTGACGGAATAGACAGAACACCGTTAAAGTGGAGAAAAAATCCCTGAAGAACCAAAAGTCTGGATGCCACTGGTTTGAGAGAAATCTCAAAAAGCAGTATTCGTTTAAAGATTGTAATGATGAGATTACACAGATAGCCAAGGGGCTTATAAAGATACTAACACAACTCCAGAAAAACTAAGAGGCCTTAGAAAATTAAAAACGACATAATCCGGACGGTAATGAAAAAGGTCCGATTTTTATTACATAATTTGAAATGCTGTTTTTGAAGCCTAAACTGCCTTGGATGATTAAAATCCATCATACTTTAGGCTTGCCCTCCGTTGACAGAATCGCACAATGTTAAATATTAATTACAATTCAAAAATCTCCAAAATCTTTAACTAATTATATACAAAGTTAAAGTGCATCAAAATATATACACATGTGGTGGGCTAGCTCACTAACTGAGAAAAAATTTCTGGCCTAAATTTGCGCCAAAAATAAGTTAATAGGTCTAAAACTGGAAAAATTTTAGGACCGATAACTTTTAAAGAACTGATTACGCAAATATCTGTTGTGCTAGGATAGCACCAAAATCTTTTGGAACCAACTCAAGCTAGCCCACAAGAAATTTATCAAATGGAAATGCAAGAACAAAATATAAAAGACACAAAGATTTTAACGAGGTTCCTCCACAGTCAGTGTAACTGGAGTACGTCCTCGGAGCAGTAGGAGCTCACCCAATAATCCACTATCAACCAAATAGGAGTTTACAAAGTGTTGGTAATCTCACAGCCCAAATAACCCAATACACCCAATAGCTCTCACACACCAAAGAAACAAATAGATGAAGAAATATAAAGAATAATTTCTTCTCTATACATATAGCTCAAAGCTATTACAACAACAACTACTTTGGTGGATGATTACTAACCAAATGAAGCAGCAGCTTCTTCTTCCTTTTGGGCTCTCTGCAACTCTCCTTGCTCTCTGCAGAAAAAAGAGCTCCCTCTTTCTTTTTTCTTCTCTATTGTTTCCTTCCAAAACCGAAATGAAATAGCTCTCCTCTTTGAACCAAATCATGAGCACTCATTCTTAAAACAATATTTTTTTCTTTTAGCTTTCTGCCAAAACCAAACTCACGGGTTGTGCTAGGGAACCAAAACATTCTTTTCCCTTATTTTCCTCCCCAAAACAAGGAAAGATGTTTCCCCTTTTTGTTTGTTAATTCTAAAGTACGGCCACTTGGCCACTTATTCAACAATCTCCACCTTGGCCAAGTTCCGAAAAACGCCATGATAAGCCAAACAACACAATTAACACACAACATCATTCCCAATCACTAGCAAGAGAACAACTCATGCCGAGCCAAATGCTCCAAAACTCCTACTGCTCAACGCCTTCTTTATATAGGCAAAATGTGAGCCAAGTTCAAGCAATGAACAAACTTGGCTACACCAAAAACCTTAGTCAACATATCAGCGGGGTTGTCTTTAGTTGGAATCTTCAGGAGAATGATCTCCCCTTCACCAACTACTTCACGAACAAAGTGATAACGCACATCTATGTGCTTGGTCCTCGCATGATGAACCTGATACTTAGCCAAATAAATGGCACTCTGACTATCACAATGCACCTCCACCTGCTTCTGATCAACCCCCAAATCTCTAATCAGCCCATGTATCCAAATGGCCTCCTTTATAGCTTCAGCAACTGCCATATATTCAGCCTCTGTAGTAGACAAAGCAACAGACGACTGCAAAATGGACCTCCAACAAACTGGCCCTTTAGCCATAGTAAACACATAGCCTGTAGTAGACTTCCTTCCATCTAGATCACCTGCATAATCTGAATCAACATAACCAACTGCAAAATGACCAATACCAGAGTCATCTCTCTCAAAGCATAAACCAACGTCTCGAGTACCATGGAGATACCTCAATATCCACTTAGCTGCATTCCAATGCTCTTTACCAGGATTATGCATATATCGACTCACCATGCCAACTGCATGAGCAATATCCGGTCTAGAGCATACCATTGCATACATCAAACTACCAACCAAATTTGCATATGGTATATTTTTCATTTGTAGCTTCTCTTGATCAGTTTTAGGACATTGTAGAGAACTCAATTTAAAATGAAGAGCCAAAGGGGTACTAACCGGTTTAGTTGAATCATGAACTCCAAACTTCTGAATCAACTTCTCAAGGTATTGTCTTTGATTCAAACAAACCAAACCCTTCTCTCTGTCTCTAGTGATCTCCATGCCAAGGATCTTCTTTGCTTCACCAAGATCCTTCATCTCGAACTCATTCTTCATTTGCTTCTTCAATTTCTCAATCTCTTCGACATTCTTTGAGGCAATCAACATATCATCAACATATATCAATAAATAAATGAAAGACCCATCTTGCAACTTCTTGAAGTACACACAATGATCATATTGACTTCTAGAATAATTTTGGCCTCTCATAAATTTATCAAACCTCAAATACCATTGTCTTGGAGATTGCTTCAAGCCATAAAGTGATTTCTTCAATTTGGAAAACAAATTTTCTTTCCCTTTCACTTTATACCCATCCGGTTGACACATATAGATCTCTTCATTCAAATCACCATGTAGGAAAGCCGTCTTCACATCAAGTTGCACAAGTTCAAGATCATATTGTGCAACAAGAGCTAACATAATGCGAATTGAGGAGTGCTTCACAACTGGAGAAAAGATTTCATTGTAGTCAATGCCCTCCTTTTGTGCATACCCTTTAGCAACTAATCTTGCTTTGAATCTGACATTGCTATTCTCAGCAACATCTTCCTTCTTGGCATACACCCATTTGCAACCAATAGCTTTCTTACCCTTAGGCAATTTAGCTAACTCCCAAGTCTTGTTTTTCATGAGAGAATTCATCTCATCACCCATGGCATTGCACCACTTCTCCTTTTCCTCACTCTCAATGGCTTCCTCAAAATTGGATGGAATCTCATCAGTGATAATAGGAAGAGCAAAAGCAACATAGTCACTATACCGAGCTGGCTTGGTAATATTTCTCTTTCCTCTGTTCTTGGCAATAGACTCTTGAGGTGAAACTTGCTCTTCAACTTGAATAGAATCTTCAAGTTCAACTTCTTCAACATCCTCATGGTCTTCCACTTCTTCACTTGTAGTGGCTTCGACATCAGCGGAAATAGGATTTGAAGTACTAGAGGCAACTTTCTCAAGCTCCACCTGTTGGACATCTTTCACATTCTTTTCAGAGTCTCTGAACATATTTTCTTCATCAAATGTCACATCTCTGCTGATTACAAGTTTCTTCATCTCCGGGCACCATAACCTGTAACCTTTGACACCACTACTAAAACCAAGAAAGATAGCCTTTTTGGCTCTAGGATCAAGTTTATTTTCAGTTACATGAAAATAAGCAGGTGAACCAAAAATACGAATATAATTATAATCATTAG
Source organism: Pyrus communis (assembly GCF_963583255.1). Classification (NCBI taxonomy): domain Eukaryota; kingdom Viridiplantae; phylum Streptophyta; class Magnoliopsida; order Rosales; family Rosaceae; genus Pyrus; species Pyrus communis. The sequence goes on along the minus strand of NC_084810.1, from coordinate 23,618,107 downwards.
AAGGTTTTCCAGTCCATACCTCCATTGGCGTCTTACCCTGAATAGCAGCTGAGGGTAATCGGTTGATGATGTGACATGCATAAGTAACTGCCTCTGCCCAAAACGACTTGCTCAAACCCGACTGAGACAACATGCATCTAACCTTCTCAAGCAAGGTTCGATTCAATCTTTCTGCAACTCCATTTTGTTGTGGAGTTCCCCGGACACTAAAATGTCTCACAATCCCTTCCTCTTTGCAAACTTTAAAGAAAGGGTCGGATGTGTATTCACCACCATTATCCGATCTCAAAATCTTAATCTTTCTCCCAGTCTGGTTCTCAACCATTTTCTTCCAACCCAAGAAAATGCTCAACACCTCACTCTTGTGCTTCATAGTGTAGACCCAAGACCTTCTTGAATAATCATCAACAAAGGTCACGAACCAATGTCTACCACTCAAAGAGGGAGTCTTTGTAGGACCCCAAACATCCGAATGCACATAATCAAGAATGCCCTTCGTCTGATGTACAGCAGTACCAAACTTCACTCTAGTTTGTTTTCCCAAGACACAATGCTCGCAGAAATCAAGCTTACAAGTCGTGGCACCTTTTAGAATACCTTGTTTCACAAGCCCTTGTAGAGCTTTCTCACCGGCATGGCCTAATCTCATATGCCACAATCTAGTAGTATCAGAATCAGATGTGCCCATATTTTCTGAGACTACAGATGCTTCACCTGTCACAGTGCTTCCTTGCAATAAATACAAATGGCCACATCGAGGAGCTTTCATCACAACAAGTGCACCATAAGTCACCTTCAATGTCTGCCCATCTGAATGAAACCTGAAGCCCTTGGCTTCCAAAGTTCCCAAAGAAATAAGATTTTTCTTCAAATTCGGTACATACCGAACACCTGTCAACTCTTTAACCATGCCATCATGCAACTTCAAACGAACTGTACCAATCCTTTTTGTTGTGCAAGGATTGTCATCTCCCATGAACACAACACCGCCATCAAACTCTTTCAAGCTTGAAAACCAATCCTTGTGAGGAGTCATATGATGAGTACAACCCGTATCTAACACCCACTTAGTAGCACAATCAAATGATGAGGAAGTGGTTAAAGCAAAATCAGAAAAATCTGTTTCAACCTCAGCAACATTAGCTTCAGAACTTTCTTTGCCTTTGGTCTTCAATCTAGGACAATCTTTCTTCCAATGACCTTTATTACGACAAAAGGCACATTCATCCCTTTCCAAAGGTTTTCTACCTTTAGAGTTTCCTCTAGGTCGAGACTGTGATTTTTTCCTGCTAGAAGAGGATCTCCTCTCCGATGATCTACCTCTAACAAATAAAGCTTCAGAGGTACTATCATGATTTTTATCTCTATGCCTCATTTCATAATTCATCAAGGCATTTGACACATCTTCAAATTTCACAGTTTCTTTACCATGCATAATAGTGGTAACAAAATGCTCATAAGAGTCCGGCAAGGAATTCAACAATATTAAGGCCTTATCTTCATCCTTAATATCCTCATCTAAATTTAACAAGTCGGCAATCAACTTATTAAAAGCATCAAGGTGTCTAATCATTTTTGTACCTTCTTTGTATTGGAAGCGGTAGAGCTTTTTCTTCAAGTGTAGCCGGTTCTCTGCACTCTTCGTCATATACTTGTCTTCCAATTTTTGCCACAACACACTTGCCAAAGTCTCCCGCATCACAAAATACTTCTGAGTTTTTGCAAGGCACAACCGAATTGAAGAGCAAGCCCACAAATTTAATTTCTCCCATTCCAGTTTCGACATAGCTTCAGGCTTCTCTCCCAAGGCGGCAAGAAGATCTTGTTGAGCCAACACATCTTTAACCTCACATTGCCACATCCCGAAGTTGTTTGTGCCATCAAACTTTTCAACTTCGAACTTTGCATTTTGCACCGTAGTTCTTGCAAATCCGGAGCTGCTTCCAAAAGGATTCTCATCTTGCCCGTCTGACATCTTTGGCAACTAAACAGTACCCAAGAGCAACCAGTGCTCTGATACCAATTGTTGTGCTAGGATAGCACCAAAATCTTTTGGAACCAACTCAAGCTAGCCCACAAGAAATTTATCAAATGGAAATGCAAGAACAAAATATAAAAGACACAAAGATTTTAACGAGGTTCCTCCACAGTCAGTGTAACTGGAGTACGTCCTCGGAGCAGTAGGAGCTCACCCAATAATCCACTATCAACCAAATAGGAGTTTACAAAGTGTTGGTAATCTCACAGCCCAAATAACCCAATACACCCAATAGCTCTCACACACCAAAGAAACAAATAGATGAAGAAATATAAAGAATAATTTCTTCTCTATACATATAGTTCAAAGCTATTACAACAACAACTACTTTGGTGGATGATTACTAACCAAATGAAGCAGCAGCTTCTTCTTCCTTTTGGGCTCTCTGCAACTCTCCTTGCTCTCTGCAGAAAAAAGAGCTCCCTCTTTCTTTTTTCTTCTCTATTGTTTCCTTCCAAAACCGAAATGAAATAGCTCTCCTCTTTGAACCAAATCATGAGCACTCATTCTTAAAACAATATTTTTTTCTTTTAGCTTTCTGCCAAAACCAAACTCACGGGTTGTGCTAGGGAACCAAAACATTCTTTTCCCTTATTTTCCTCCCCAAAACAAGGAAAGATGTTTCCCCTTTTTGTTTGTTAATTCTAAAGTATGGCCACTTGGCCACTTATTCAACAATATCAGCATAATACACGCAGGAAGTTGATTAAAAATCGTTCAATACACATCTCATTCCAGCACAAAACATAACAGGATTCAAGCCAGTATAGCAACTTAAATAATCCACAATGCACGGCCCCAAAACGAAAGAAAATAGAACCCCGTAAACATAAGCTGATTAAGTAAAACTGCTTAACTGATTCAACTAAGTACCATTTCTAAAACTACAGGAACAACAATCTATAGTCGACGCCATATTGATTAAGCCGTAGCAGCTGTTTGGGCCGCTTGTCGCTTCTTTGCCTCTTCAATGATGCTTAGCTTGATACCCTTGCCCTTGGGAAGAGAAACCCAAGGCTTGGTACCCTTGCCGATGGTGAACACATTACCAAGACGGGTTGCAAACTCATGGCCGAGGGCATCCTGCACGTGGATGGTCTCAAAGCTTCCCTTATGCTTCTCCCTGTTCTTAATGACTCCAACACGTCCCCTATTCCTTCCGCCAGTCACCATGACAACATTACCAACATCAAACTTAATGAAGTCAGTGATCTTGCTGGTCTCTAAGTCCAGCTTAATAGTGTCATTGGCCTTGATCAGCGGGTCAGGGTAGCGAATGGTTCGGCCATCAAAAGTGTTAAGATAGGGGATGCCCTTCTGCCCAAACTGCACCGATCGGACCTTGCAGAGCTTGAACTGCTCATGGAATTTATAATACCAAGTTGAATAGTTAATCATCTAGCCAAGAGTAGACAACAAAACTGAACTAGATATATTTCAGAAAGTACTCCTCACCACTGACATGTCAATATTGAAAAAGAACAAACAGAAACTTGAAGAAAACTAGACTCCCAAAAAAAAAAAAAAAAAAACCCAAAATGTACAAGATAAAAATAGTGTAGCAGGTCCTAAACTTTCTATTTGTAGAATTAGTTAACTGAACCGCCGATACACCTGAACTGTAGCATTTATTTTGCATCAACACAACAACGAATCTAACAATAATGCCAATACTCCCAGTACAAAATGGCCATGATATACATAAGTTAAACAAAATGTATACATTTCTACAAAACTAAGCACCAACCTTTGCCTCCTCGTCTCTAATGGAGTGGAGCCTAAACCGACCCTTGGTGTCAAAGAGCAGTCGAAAATTCTCATTTGTTTTTGGGATCGAAACAACATCTGAAGACAAATGAAATAACTTTAAGCACATTTCTAAGCATCACAGATACACTGCAATAAAATCATTCCGCAAAATAAGAAAACGGAACTAAATACAGCGAAATTTTTTAGAACATACCCATGAAGCCAGAAGGGTAGGTCTTGTCGGTCCTGACCTTTCCATCAACCAAAATATGGCGCTGCATGAGAATCGAAACAACCTCACGGTATGTGAGTGCATACTTCAACCTGTTCCTCAGGATAAGAACCAGGGGAAGGCACTCCCTGGATTTGTGGGGGCCAGATGATGGCTTGGGGGCCTAAACATACACATTTGGCACAATATTTCATTTAAACCCGAATCAAAATCAGGCAAAAAATTGAAGATAATGTAAAAATTCATCATTTCTTCACTTGGTGTCCCAAGCAAACACATTTGAAACCAAATTTCACATTAACCCCAAATCAAACTGAAGCAAAAATTGTATATTTACGGGGAAACTTCATTTTTCACTCGGGAGCCTTAACAAACACATTTAACGATAAAATTTAAATTAAACCCATATCACAATGGAAGACAAGATTGGAGCTTTAATGAACATTTCTTCAATTTTTTAATTAGGGGAAGAGGGTGTTAGTACTTACAAAAGCACCACCAAGCTTGTCGAGCATCCAATGCTTTGGGGCATTGAGCCGCTTCAAATGCTTCTTCAGTCCTCTGGCCTGCAAAACGCAACATAAACCAACAGTTAACACACACAGCAGAGATCTCTAGAGAGAGAAAGAAGAGGGGAGAGAGAGAGAGAGGTACCATGTTTGCAGAGTGAGATGCAGAAACCACAGGCGAGGAGGGGGAGGAGGAGGAGACAGAGGAACGAGACGGCGGACAGAGGCTAAGATTTATATGGGTAAGCGAATCAGAGAGGGGTTTTAGGGTTGGGCGATGTGGGGAGCGAGATTCAGTGCGGCCGAACTCAGAATAGACGGGGATTTTGAGCGGATCTGATTGGTTGTGGATGTGGGACCCATTGAGTCTAGCAACTCATTTGTTTTCTTTCCATTCTGGGACATGGAAGCAAGAACCACCGTCCGATTACTCCACAACCAAAGAAATAAATGATCATGTCCGTCGGCGAACCCAAAACCCCATACTTTTGAGTCGGATCCTGACGATTTTGTGAATTCGTAAATTGTAATTATTAAAAATCATTCTAAATATTTTTATTTAAAAATAAATATAAATAATACTTGGTAAAATTATTTATATAATCTGACGAACAAGATTCACGATAAGACCCTCGCCAAGGGGATCCTGTTGGACCCTTTCTAACCGATTCAAAATTTTCACTCTCCCCGACTCTCTAGTCAACCGAGTATTTTATGGCCTGCCATTGGTTCCGGTGCCGATACAAGCTTTACCTCAATGGCCTGGAATCCGGAGAGCGAATCTACAGCCTCGAGCGAGGTCGAGAACCCTCCGATTGAGCCATTCGGCTGCCGACGGTGGAGGAGATGCGCGGTCAAGACATTTGGAACAACTGCGCCGTCCGCAGCGTCGTTAGTGGAGTTATGGGTATAGCTAAAGTTCTTTCATTTTGCTTAATTTTTGGATTCTCTCACGTGGGTTTTGGTTTTTTTTTTACTTTCTCTCTGTTTGGCTGCCGAGAAAATGTGGGAAAAGGTTAAGTCTTTTTTTTTCCTTTATTTCTGTTTGGTTGCCGAGAAAACTTAGGAAAGTTACTGTCTTTTTATTTGTATGTGGTCTCAGAATTGTATTGTTGTGGGTTTCAGAATGTGCAGAAGATTGGTGTATTAGTAAGGTTGTGATAGATATAGTCTAAATTTCGTTACTTTAAAATGAGTATTGGGGTTTGCTCTATATAGCGAACTCTACTAGAAAGTTACGTTGTTGTTTACATTGATTTTGGCCTGGAAAAGCACTTGGGAGTGCTTCCCGAGTGCTTCCCAGAAGAGCTTTTTCTATCAACTACAGTTTTTCCATGTACTTTTGTATAGAACTTAACACTAAAAGGATGTTTATTGTTAATTCTTTAAACTTTGGGAATTCCATAGGTGGTGGGCTTGGGTTGATGATGGGTTTGCTTCTTGGAGCGTTAGACACCCCTATAATGCAAGACGAAATGACTGGTAAACAACAATTCATTTACCAAGCAAAGTCGATGGGCCGGAGGAGTTGGAGTTCTGCAAAAGCATTTGCAGTTATGGGATTGGTTTTCTCAGCTGCCGAGTGTGTTGTTGAAAAGGTATTCTGGATATGTCAAAATTCATGATCGTAAATTTTATGTGATTGATGAGGTTAATTTTTTTGCTATAAGGGACTAATTTTGGATTATTGTTTTCAGGCACGAGCTAAACATGACACAACAAATACAGTTGTTGCTGGATGTGTAACTGGAGGTGCACTGTCAGCCAAAGGTAACCAACTTTCTCCATCAGTTATCATTTTTTCTTTATTGATATACAAGGCTTTAAACCAACTATATAATGCGTATTGTCAACTCCGCATTCAGGCACATCACCATAGGATTCCATTTAGACCATAGTGTTCTCTTTCCACTCCTTTGGAAAGTGGAATTGAAAAGTCCATCTTTTTGTTAAATAGTGTTTCAGAAAAAAATCTCGTTCGAGCTTCTGTTTTGAACTGATTTTATTGAGTGTTGGGGTGGGGTAGACATGTAATATGCTCTTTTGACTTAACTGAATAATGGAGTTATTAAAAATTTGACACCTTCAAACGTAAGTTTATGAAACTAGTACCATTGGATACATCAAGTATCTGGCTGAAGACGCCTAAGGGGTTAGTGCTTTGCAGAAACTACGTGGTTTTTTTCTGTTGTCCAAGGACTCTTTTTGGATCAAGGAATTCGTTAATTAGCCATCATGTGTATTTATAAGGAATTCTAGTAGTTAGGCAATGTTAACCTGTATGGGATGATTCTTTGTTGTTTTTATTAATACAGCACAATAACTTCAAATATTAAGAGGTTGCATATTCCTTTATAATTAATCTGGTATCGTAGTTAAAATCAGAGCTTTAACACTTTTAACTGAATTCAGCCAAGATTCTGGTTTTATTTCTCACACGATGTCAAAACAGGAATCTAGACTCCTTGACTCTACTTGTGTAGTATGTTGGTAATTACCATTGACGGAACACTTCCTTGCCCTAGCCTTGACTCGGGTATAGAGGGTAGTCATCGAGTAAGCCTTGACTCAAGTATAGAGGGTAGTCATCGAGTAAGCCTCACCAAAAGATATGTGATATGGGTGAAAGAATGAGTAGACCGGACAAGTTTTGGCCTTGTTGGTGTTATTCTCATCATAGTCCTGCTATCTGCATAATTTGTTTTCGTGCATGTTAAGATTAGACTCTTACATCTCCTTATGTCGTCCTGTTGTAGCTGGTCCGCAATCAGCCTGCGTTGGTTGTGCGGGCTTTGCTGCATTTTCGGTGCTGATAGAGAAGTTTTTGGATAGACATGATTGAGTTTAGTGCGTTGCCCCGTGCTGCCCCAGTTTTGCAGACACTAAAAGTATGACTATTCAGTAGAAAGGCCCTGCGGTGATACAAATGTTTTTGCTTAGGTTCAACTTCAGCTCATGTTATGATTATTTGTCCCAAATTTATGAAGGGATGTTCTATACAAATCCATTGATTTTGTATTATGCTTTCTCTTGACTACAGTTGAGATTTTTATAGTTTGAATATGCACGGCTGCGGGGTTCATAACTCCATAAGAATCTACGCCGTAGTTTTAGCATTAAAATTTTGAGAAGAAGGTTTACACTCTAAAGAAACGAGCTTGCTGGATGAACATTCAGATTCATTCCCAAAGTTTTCGTTATTCCTTTTCCTCCACAGACAGTAAACTGCAGCATCAAGGCAAAATCTTTTTGGTAACAAGTTACCATATTCCTATCTTGGTAAATCAAAAAGCAAACAGGGAAAACAGGGTTTTCCAATCTCTAAGTTAATATTAATTAATGTTAGAGACTTCAATCAAAACCAATAAAGTCTCAATTAAAAAACATTAGTAACTAGAGATTGAATATAATTTTTTCCCAAAAAAATAAAATAATTGCCTAAGAGAACAGCGGCACGAATGCCAAATACCGCTTCACCGTGATGTATATGCTTGCTTCTGTTGTCGAGGATTGATTCGTAAGCCATCATGTTTGTTTATATGAGATTCTGAGAAGAAGCTTTACGTTCTTAAAAAAGAAAAAAAAAAAAAATTAGTTTGCTTGCTGACACTGTCACTGTAGATTCACCCCTCAAAATTTGTTATTCCTTTCATCCAAGGAGAGTAAACAGCAGCATCAAGCCAAATCTTTTTAATAATAAGAGCAAAGAATCTTGCCTTGTAGAAAGCAAGCGGGAAAACAAAGGTGTCCACCGTCTATATAAACTAGCAAAGAGGAAAAGCAACAGCACAACCATCCTGCATTTATTTCCTCTTCATATATACTTTGCTACACTGCCGACTTCTTCTTCTTCTTCTTCTTCTTGTCCACTCTCAACCGATTTCTAAGTTTCTCACCCTGAAAATGGCCGATGTGCTCGTTTCCACACTAATAGAGAAGTTGGCTTCAACAACTTATCAATATGTAGTGGACGAGGTGAAACTCGTTCTGAACGTTAAGAAAGAAGTTGAAGAATTCGCCTGGAATCTCAAGGCTATTGAATCGGTGCTTGAGGATGCAGACAGAAGGCAAATGAAGGAGGCCAATGTGCAAAACTGGCTGGACAACCTGAAGGAAATATCGTACGAAATGGTGGACGTGCTGGATGAGTGGAACACTGACATTCTGAGACAACAAGTTGAGAAACAAGAAGGTGCAACTCATATTGCTCCTCGGAGGAAGGTAAGTTTCTCTATTTTCGCTCGTTGCTTTTGTCTTGGCCAAGTCGGGAAGGTTATTATTCGTCGTGAAATTGCTCTCAAGATAAAGGATCTAAATAAGCGGTTAGCTGGGATTTATAAGCAAAAAGAAATGTATAATTTTCAACTCACTGAAAGAGTCATTCCAAAACAGCAAACTTCGTCTTTTGTTGATATGTCTGAGACATTTGGTCGGGAAAAGGAAAAAGATAGTTTGATAAGGAAGTTGGTGAGTGACACTAGTGAAGAAGGGAGGGGGCCCCTCATCATCCCTATTGTAGGGATGGGAGGCATGGGAAAGACAACTTTGGCTCAGTTAGCCTATAATGATGCCAAAGTTATAACTCATTTTCAAAAGAGAATATGGGTTTGTGTGTCAGAGCCTTTCGATGAGATAAAGATTGCCAAAGAGATTAGTGGTGATGCCTCCTTAAGTTCAACTGGGCTGGATCGTGTCTTAGATTCTATGTCAGGATCCATTAAGGGGGTAAAGTTTCTTCTTGTGTTGGATGATGTGTGGACCGAAGACAGCAAAAAGTGGGATCAATTAAAGATTCCATTGATGCAAAATGGGGCTGAGGGCAGTAGAATACTAGTAACCACGCGAAAACGAAATGTTGCTAGTATGATGAGAGCAACCTCTCACATGATCAATCTTGTAGAGTTGAGTGACGAGAATTGTTTGTTGATCTTCAATCACATGGCATTTTCTAATAGAGAAGTAGACGAGTCTGAGGTGTTTGGAGATATCAGTAGGGAAATTGTAAAAAAGTGCAAGGGTTTGCCACTTGTTGCAAAGACTTTAGGTAGTATGATGAGCGATAAGAGAAAAAGGAGTGAGTGGTTGGACGTTCTGAAAAGTAAAATATGGGATTGGGAAGAAGTGGAGCAAGAAGTTTTCCAGCCATTATTTCTAAGTTACTATGATTTGGCCCCAAGAAATAGATGTTGCCTTCTATATTGTGCTATTTTCCCAAAAGATTATAAGTTTAGTAGGGATGAGTTGATTAATCTTTGGATGGCACAAGATTATCTTAATTCGAGGGAGAATAAAGATAAAGGAAAAATTGGTCAAACTGTTTTTGATAATTTAGTTGCGCGGTCTTTTTTTCAAGATTTTGAGAAACACCGTGACACTGGTGCAATAAGAGGTTGTAAAATGCACGACATTATACATGATTTTGTGCAATTTATCACCAAGAAGGACAGTTTGATTACGGAGGCTGAGGGTGCAAACCGTAAAATAGAGGAACTGGGCAGTAATCTTCGCCATTTGAACTTAACGTTTGAAGGAGTTGTACTTCCTATCACTTCTGGCATTTGCAAAAGTCTACGAACGCTGATAGCAATTCATTCAGGTGTTGCTAGGGTAGACGCTAGTTTTATTTTAGAATTTAAGTGTCTTAGGACGATAAATTTGTCTAGAAATTCCATGGGTGTACTCCCAAAGGAGATTGGTGAATTGGTACATTTGAGACATGTTGATTTGTCTTGGAGTCCAAATTTGGGGAAATTACCAGACGCCGTTTGTGGTTTATACAATTTGTATACCTTGGACCTTCGGGAATGCTGGGCACTTGAAAAATTGCCTGATAGCATGGGAAAGTTGATTAGCTTAAAGCATCTTTACATTGATGGGTGTCGCTCATTGAAGTACTTGCCAAAAGGGATAGGGAGATTAACAAGTTTGCAAACACTAGACGTGTGTCCTCTGTTTTCGGTTGACAACGACGAAGCATTTCAAGCTGGGGATTTGGGAAGTCTGAACCAGCTCCAGGGCAGTCTCAGAATAAGAATTTTGGGGAAGGTGAAAGACGGGAGTGGAGCACAATTGCGGGACAACAAGCAACTTTTTCATCTCCAACTTGATTTTTTAGAAGTACGCGAGGAGCCTGGAGAGACCAGTGTACAAATAATGAATGTCTTGCGACCACATGATGATCTGGAATCTTTAGAGATTCGTTCGTATTCTGGCTCGACCTGGCCGAATTGGTTGGTGTCTTTAAACAAGTTGCGATTCCTTACTCTGCGGTTTGCTTTTAATGGGGGTTGTGAAATTTTGCCTCCTCTTGGAAGATTGCCGTTCCTTGAAAAGCTGTACGTACACTTGATGCTGGGTGTAAGAAAGGTTGGTGGTGAGTTTTTGGGAGTAGAAGATGATGATCAAACATCTTCTTCGTTCAAATCATCCTCATCAATATTATTCCCCAAACTGAAGCAACTCGAATTTAGTCACATGGTGTCTTGGAAGGACTGGGAAGGCGTGAAAGGGTGGAACAAAGTGGATTCTGGAATTACAATCATGCCATGCCTTTCTTCCTTAGACATAAATGGGTGCAATGAGCTAGAAACACTGCCAGATTTCCTATGCGAAATACCGCTGCAGAATCTTACCATTTCTTGGTGTCGGAAACTTGCCCAATGTTGCGAAAAAGGCAGCGGAAAGGAGTGGCCCAAGATTTCTCACATCCCAAACATCCAAATTTGGGACATATAAGGTGAGTTGCACTGCTTTGATTTTTCACTTCATTTGGACATATATAGGTACAAATGCAATTTAACCATTTGCTTTCCAAATTGCAGAACCTTTTTAAAACATCAAACCTTCCACAGATATGGTGCACAGGGGCAAAAAAGTTTCCAGCTTATCTGATGAGCAATATCGAGAGAATTTGTCTGAGTGTCGTCGATGTAACCTGTCGAGATATGCCTATTAGGCACTACATCAAACATTTGACAGGCACAAAAAGGACAAACACCAAACATTCAGAGGGTGCTTGTAAAACCCAAATATACATCTGCACTGGCATATATCGTTGAACCGTTTCATATTGGTGAGTTGCAACTTGTCTTGGTAGTTATTTTTTTGTCTATTTAATTCCAACGATTACTGAAAGAACAATTTGTACAATAGGATAGGATATATACTTATGACTGCCATGCAATGCAAGCATTCACATATTTATGACTTTAAAGACTTTGAAATTGTTATTTGTTTGCCATTTTTTTGTCAATTTTGTCTGTCCCTGCATCGTCGATCAAGTCCACGACCCCCCCGAGGTTCGTCTCATTAAGCAATATCAAATTCCTTCTAATTATGATTATCTTTGGTGCATTCTTTGGTCTGTTTAGAATCACTTCCAAATGTCGCTTTCCAAGTTTATCAACCTTTTGGTGCATTCTCGGTTGCCTTGGCGGAATTTTACAAATTTTTTAGGTGACATTATCTCTTATTTATAATAAAAATAGAAAATTGTTATTGGCATTCTAAATTCTCATTTTGTATTCTAAACTTTCTATAATTAGTAAAAACATTACATTTATGAAGAACGTAGAATAAAATTTTTAGAATGTTAATAACAGCTCTCTAAAAATAATCGATATTACTAATTTAGTATACAAAGAGAAGGCAAGAGTTTTAACTCGAGTTATAGTGTGTTTTATATACTCAATTTCGATCTCCATATCTTTTTATTTGAAAATTCCAATTAGATTTTGGGCCAATCCGATCACCATCAACAATCAGCTCAAGTAAATGAGGGACACACGACAGCTGAAAGCAAAGGGACACAGGAGGGAGGATGTTGAAGCAGGGTGAGGTCGTATGCGTTACCGGTGGAAGCGGCTGCATCGGATCCTGGCTCGTCCGTCTCCTCCTCCACCGTGATTACACCGTCCACGCCACCGTCAAGGATCTCAGTAACTTCACCCTTGCTTTTCCCCTTATCTACACAACTGCCACAGTTCCATTCATTCCATTCGCGTTCAGTCCAAAATTAATAACGCCGTTGTTTTGTTTGTTGCAGAGGACGATGGCGAGACGAAGCATCTAGAAGCGTTAGTAGAGGGGGCAGAGTCGCGCCTCAGTCTCTTCCAGATCGACCTCCTCGACTACAACTCCATACTCGCCGCCGTCAATGGTTGCTCCGGCGTCTTCCACCTCGCCTCTCCCTGCATCATCGATCCAGTCCACGACCCCGAGGTTCCCGCCATTAAACAGTATCAAATTCCTTCTAATTTTGATTATATCTGATTAATTATGCGTAATTTTGAAAACGTGGTGCTTTTTTTGTTTAATCTGCAGAAGGAGCTCCTGGACCCGGCGATCAAAGGAACGCTCAATGTTCTGACGGCGGCGAAGCAGGCTGGGGTCGGCCGTGTGGTGCTAACGTCATCGACCTCCGCCATCACTCCCAGCCCAAGCTGGCCGTCCGATAAGGTCAACGGCGAGGATTGCTGGACAGACACTGACTACTGCAAGCAGAAGGGAGTGAGTTACTCCAATGCCTAGTTGTGTTTTGAAAAACCGCGGTTTATATACGGTTTATATACGGCTTTTCCCCTGCTTGTGTTGTATCTTTCATCTTTGAGTATTAATTCTTCATTTTTAACTACTTGAAATTTTCGCAATTGGGGACTGTAATGCTGATTGTGTTTGGTGTTTGGCTAGTTGTGGTATCCATTATCGAAAACGCTGGCAGAGAAAGCTGCGTGGGAATTTGCCAAGGAGAAGGGGCTGGATGTGGTTGTTGTGAATCCAGGCGCGGTGATGGGCCCTGTTATCTCGCCCAGGCTCAATTCTAGCATGTTAATGCTCCTTCGCATTCTTGAGGGTACTTTTCTCTGCAAATTTGTATTAGAAAATCCTCTATGACTGCACGTAGAAGTAGATTGTTGACTTTATTTATCCTCTAGCTCTGCCCTCTTAAGTTGTTTGAATATTCCACTAGCGGTTAATGTTCTCTTGCCTGATAGTATGCCATGTAATGTTGCAAAATTTTCACTCGAATCATAAATTTAGATGAAATTTGATCTTTGATTGACAGTTTGTACAATGACATATCATCTCAATGGCAAGAGAACATTTCCCATTTATTATGTATGATGCTGTGGTTGGTTGATGAACTAAAAATGAGGTAAAAATGAGGTATTTTCATTCTCTTAAGACATTTTTGCTAAAGAAAGATTGAGTTTGGTACCTCAACACTTGGAAGATTTCTTCTTTCATAACAGTCAGAGATTGCTAATTGTTTTACCAGTTAGTCCGTAAGCTTGAGAAGGTAGATTGTGTGAGCATGCATGTGTGTAATCATAAAGGAACTCTTCTACACCTCTTTTTTAAGCACATGTTTCTTTAAGTTCTAAGGACTTTCGATAAAGTTTGTTTTGGAGAGGACTGAGAAAAAGGATGAGGCCCTAGAAAGTAGAAACAACATATATATAGTTTTGAGTTGTTCGATCTTTGCTGCAGGCTGCACTGAAACATATGAGGACTTCTTTATGGGATCTGTGCATTTTAAAGATGTTGCTCTCGCACACATTTTAGTGTATGAGAACAAGTCAGCGACCGGTAGGCACTTGTGTTTGGAAGCTATATCACGTTATGGTGACTTTGTGGCAAAGGTTGCTGAACTTTACCCTGAGTACAAGGTTCGCAGGTAAGTTTCGGTCCACAAAATGCCTTTGCAAATGAAATTGGGTGCATATCTTATGTTTTAGATGTTTGGTTTCCTGATAAGTGAATGTTTCGCTCCATTCTCGCTTGCCTTGGCAGAATTTTGTAAATTTTTAGGTGGTGTGAGTGCCTGATTTTGAAAATGATCGAGCTAATATGTTTACCTTTGTGTAGTTTGCCAAAGGACACCCAACCGGGCTTGCTGAGGGAAAAGAACGGAGCGAAGAAGCTAATGAACTTGGGTTTAGAATTCATTCCCATGGATCAAATTATCAAGGATGCTGTTGAGAGCCTAAAGAGCAAGGGATTTATTTTATAAATAAAACTGCACGGATATGAAACTTATCAGGGATCTAGGTATCTCTTGTACTAGTAGCGAGGACATGTAATCTGGTTGTTTCAACTCCTTTGAATATTCCTTTTTCTGTGAAGAAAATAATATTAATATGAGTGTACGATAAGTTTTACCTTAAAGTTCACACTTTAATCGGGGTAGCTGAAAGTTAGAATATCAATGCATTGTTGGACTGGAATGCTACGTGGTAGCTGTAGCTGTAAGTTAGAATATCAATGCATTATTTGACTGGAACGCTACGTGGTAGCTGTAAGTTAGAATATCAGTGCATTGTTAGTTCTATGTGATTGTGCTAATTGACAGAAGCTATAAGGAACTTTTAAGTTTAAGTGATTTCCATGGCCACTAAAGTAATCCTAATTTGGTTTCTCTTAAGTTTCATACAATGCTTGCTTCGACCAAGTGGGAGAATGTTGGAGTAAAATCCCGTTCTCACAAGATTTTGTGGTCTCACAATCATTGTAAGTTACGATCAAGTTAGAATTAGGGAATTAACTTGGACTTTGTCTGTTGCAAAAAGAGTGTAATATTAAGTTGTTATTCTTGTTAAAGGGGTTCCTAATCCTGATTGGTTAAGGAGATATAGACATATTCAGTTACCTATTAGGTCTCAATGATGGGCTAAGCCTATTAGGTTAACATTCCTATATGAGTGAAGTTCCCTGCATTTGCTGATACACGCAATATTCACAAACTCCCCATACGGTTTGATTGCTAAGGATCAGTACAACATACAAGATTCTTTGCGCACCAAGCTTTCGTCCATGGTGTCTTCAGGTTAGTTACTTGTGTTTTAATCTATATAGGCTAATAAAGTTTTACAGCTCCGGCCTTGTTGGTGTTATTCTCATCATAGTAGCTTGCTATCTGCATAATTTGTTTTCGTGCATGTTAAGAATAAACCCTTACGAAAGGATTAATTCCCGATAGGAAGTCTCAACTCGGGAAAGATATTCAGATTTTGAGAAGAAGGTATACGCTCTAAAGAAATGAGCTTGCTTGCTGGATAGGCATTCAGATTCAATCCCAAAGTTTTCGTTAATCCTTTCCCTCCACACAGTAAACTGCAGCATCAAGGCAAAATCTTGGTAGATCAAAGAATCATGCTTCATAAGATCAAAGAATCTTAACAAGTCACCATAGACGGTTCGGATTGAATTTCATCGTGATAATTAAATAGGCAAATGGTTTCAGATTAAATTAAATTTTTGCAAAAAACAATGAAATTGATGAACATTTTATTCTATAAGAAACAATGAAATTTCATCGTAATAATTAAATAGGCAAATAATTTCGGATATCAAAACCAGAAAACCAGTAAGGTCTCAATTAAAGAACATTAGTAGCTAGAAACTGAATATAAATTTTTTCAAAAAAATAATTGCCTAAGAGCACACTGGCACAAATGCCAAATATCCGTGACATAATGCTTGCTTCTTATCGAGGATTGATTTGTAAGCCATCATGTTAATTTATTTATATGAGATTCTGAGAAGATGTCGAGAATGAATCCCACATTGATGGGAGTAACCTTGTATGGACTTACAAGTAAGTTGGGCTACTTCCCCATATTGCCAACTGGTTTTATGGTGGAACTCCAATTTCTTCATAAGGTTTGCGTTCTAAAAAACAAATTTAGACTACTTGCCGACACTGCCACTATAGATTCACCCCTCAAATTTGTTGTTCCTTTCATCCAAGGAGAGCAAACAGCAGCATCAAGGAAAATCTTTTTGGTATTAAGAGCAAAGAATCTTGCATTGTAGAAAGCAAACGGGAAAACAAAGCTGTCCACTGTCTATATAAACTCGCAAAGAAGAAAAGCTATAGCACAACCATCCTGCATTAATTTCCTCTTCATATTTACTTTCCTACGCGGCTGACTTCTTCTCCACTCTCAACCGACTTCGAAGTTTGTAACCCTGAAAATGGCTGATGCGCTCGTTTCCATGCTACTAGAGAAGTTGGCTACAACAACTTATGAGTACGTAGAGGACGAGCTGACACTCATTCTAAATGTTAAGAAACAAGTTGAAGAGTTCACTGGCAACCTGAAAGCTATTGAATCTATGCTTGAGGATGCAGAGCAAAGGCAAATGAAGGAGGCAAACGTGCAAAACTGGCTGGATAACCTGAAGGAAATATCGTACCAGATGGTGGACGTGCTGGATGAGTGGAACACTGACATTTTGAGACAACAAGTTGAGAAACAAGAAGGAGAAGGCGCAACTCATATTACTCCTCAGAGGAAGGTAAGTTTCACTATCTTCGCTCGTTGCTTTTGTCTTGGCCAAGTCCGCAAGGTTATTATTCATCGTGAAATTGCTCTCAAGATAAAGGATCTCAATGAGCAGTTAGCTAGGATTTATAAGCAAAGAAAAATGTATAATTTTCAACTCACTGAAACAGTCATTCAAAAACAGCAAACTTCGTCTTTTGTCGATATGTCTGAGATATTTCGTCGAGAAAAGGAAAAGGATAGTTTGATAAGGAAGTTGGTGAGTGATGGTAGCGAAGAAGGGAGGGGGCTCCTCATCATCCCTATTGTAGGGATGGGAGGTATAGGAAAGACAACTTTGGCTTAGTTAGTCTATAATGATGCCAATGTTAAAGCTCATTTTCAAAAGAGAATATGGGTTTGTGTGTTAGAGCCTTTCGATGAGACAAAGATTGCCAAAGAGATTAGTGGTGATGCCACCTCAAGTTCAACTGGGTTGGATCATGTCTTAGAATCTATGTCTAGATCCATTAAGGGGGTAAAGTTTCTTCTTGTGTTGGATGATGTCTGGACTGAAGACCGTAAAAAGTGGGATCAATTAAAGGTTCCATTGATGCAAAATGGGGGTGAGGGCAGTAGAATACTAGTAACCACCAGAAAACAAAATGTTGCTAGTATGATGGGAGGAACCTCTCACATGATCAATCTTGCAGAGTTGAGTGAACAAAATTGTTTGTTAGTCTTCAATCACATGACATTTTCTAATAGAGAAATAGGCGAGTTTGAGGTGTTTGGAGAAATCAGTGGGGAGATTGTAAAAAAGTGTAAGGGTTTGCCACTTGTTGCAAAGACTTTAGGCTGTATGATGCGCAATAAGAGAACAAGGAGTAAATGGTTGAAGGTTCTGAATAGTAGAATATGGGATTGGGAAGAAGTGGAGCAAGAAGTTTTCCAGCCATTATTTCTAAGTTATTATGATTTGGCCCCGAGAAACAAATGTTGCCTTTTATATTGTGCTATTTTTCCAAAAGATTATGAGTTTAGTAGAGATGAGTTGATTAATCTTTGGATGGCACAAGATTATCTTAATTCTAGAGAGAATAAAGATAAAAGAAAAATTGGTCAAGTTGTTTTTGATAATTTAGTTGCTCGGTCTTTTTTTCAAGATTTTAAGAAACACTACGACACTGGTGCGATCATAGGTTGCAAAAAGAATGACATTGTACATGACTTTGTGCAATTTATCACCAAGAAGGAATGTTTGAGTACCGAGGCAGAGGTTGCAAACCGTAAAATAGAGGTATTGGGCAGTAATCTTCGCCATCTGACCTTAACGTCTGTGGTTGATGATCAAGCTTTACTTTCTATCACTTCTCGGAATTGCAAAAATCTACGTACGCTC
Organism: Pyrus communis; assembly: GCF_963583255.1. Lineage (NCBI taxonomy): Eukaryota > Viridiplantae > Streptophyta > Magnoliopsida > Rosales > Rosaceae > Pyrus > Pyrus communis. The sequence continues at coordinate 23,599,911 of NC_084810.1, read as the reverse complement.
ACAACAATTCACTCAAGTGTTGCTACGGTATGTGCTAGTTTTATTTTACAAGTCAAACGTCTTAGGACAATAAATTTGTCTGGAAGTTCCATCAAAGAACTCCCAAAAGAGATTGGTGAATTGGTACATTTGAGGCATATTGATTTGTCTGGAAGTCGAAAGTTGGAGAAATTACCAGACACCATTTGTGGTTTATATAACTTGTATACCTTGGACCTTCGAAGATGCAAATCACTAAATAAATTGCCTGATAACATGGGAAAGTTGATTAGCTTAAAGCATCTTTACGTTGGGGAGAGTGACTCAATGAAGTGCTTGCCAAAAGGGATAGGGAGATTAACAAGTTTGCAAACACTAGACGTCTGTCCTCTGTTTTCTGTTGACAACGACGAAGCATTTCAAGTTGGGGATTTGAGAACCGTGAACCAGCTCCACGGCAGTCTCCAAATAAGAATTTTGAGGAAGGTGAAAGATGGGAGTGAAGCACAATTGCGGGACAACAAGCAACTTTTTCATCTCCAACTTGATTTTGGTGAAGTGCGCGACAAGGCTGGAGAGAGCAGTGGACGAATAATGAATGTCTTAAGACCACACGATGATCTGGAATCTTTAGAGATTTATGGGTATTTTGGCTCGACCTGGCCGAATTGGTTGATGTCTTTAAAAAAGTTGCGATTACTCACTCTGGAGGATAATTGTGTTTGTGAAATTTTGCCTCCTCTTGGGAAATTGCCGTTCCTTGAAGGACTCTACCTCGGGGCAATGTCGGGTGTAAGAAAGATTGGTGGCGAGTTTTTGGGAGTAGAAGATGATCAAACATCTTCATTCAAATCATCCTTATCAATGTTATTCCCAAAATTGAACGACTCCACTTTTACAACTTGTCGTCGTGGAAGGACTGGGGAGGTGTGAAAGGGCGGAACAAAGGGGATTCTGGAATTATTATTATGCCATGCCTTTCTTCCCTAGACATAACTATGTGCTCTGAGCTAGAAACGCTGCCAGACTTCCTCTGCAAAATGCCACTGCAGAATCTTTCCATTTTTTACTGTCCAACACTTGCCAAACGTTGCAAAGAAGGCAGTGGAGAGGAATGGGCCAAGATTTCTCACATCCCAAACGTCGAGATTTATGCTAATGACGTTTCATCTTGGTGAGTTGGAGTGCTTTGATTTTGGATACGTACAAATGCAATTAATTTAAGGTGAAAAGTATATGAAAAATAATTATAATTATTTGTATTCCAAATTGCAGATAATATCCAGAGGCCTAGGTCAAATAAACCTCCAAGCTGTTTGGTGCGGCGCTAGTTCCCTCCTCAAGACACGACGACTATCAAAATTAAACTGTATTAATTCCAAAATCTCACTACGTTGAATGAGTTGTTAATTAAGGCAAGTTAGACATTACTATATATCTATATATATATATATATTATATGTATGTACGTATGTATGTATATATGTCAAGCAAACAACTGCAGTTGCTAACTTCTATGTAGTGATCCGTTAAAATTTAAACAAAGGACATATACAAAAGATATTAATATTTTTTGACAAATTGTGGCTCACCAGAGTTTTCTGCAATAATTTTGATATATCCAAGTTATTTCCGATATTGTTGTTTTATTTTTATTACAAACGATATTACTAATTTAACAAATTGGGCATAAATATTAGGAAATTTTAATGAAAAGTGCTTTTCAAAATTTTTAGTTAACCAAAAACCATCTACTAACTTTATTTAATAAAAAAACTTAAATTTTAATAAAAATGACTTAAATTTTAATGAAAAGGATAAAAATTTTACATAACAACAAAACAAAAAAAAACATATATTGACGCGTGGGACCGCGCATCAGCATCACACACCCTCTTCCTCACTTAACTGTGTAACCTCTTTCTCTCTCTCCCTCTTTGGTATGTTCACATCCATTTTTTTCTCTTCTTTCACCTCACCCATCCACATCAACCTTTTCTCTTTTTTTTTTTTTTTTTTTTTCATTTTTTTTTCACCTCTCCCCACTCTCCTCTGTGACATCCCACATCGTCCAGGGGAGTGATCCTTATATATATATATATATTCCCATCCCTACCTAGCACAAGACATTTTGGGAGCTCACTGGCTTCGGGTTCCGTAGGAACTCCGAAGTTAAGCGAGAAGGGGGCTAGAGCAATCCCATGATGGGTGACCCACTGGGAAGTTGCTCGTGAATTCCCAAAAACAAAACCGTGAGGGAATGGTAAGCCCAAAGCGGACAATATCGTGCTACGGTAGTAGAGTCGGGCCCGGGAAGTAGTCCCGCCCGGGCCGAGATGTGACAATTGGTATCAGAGCCTAACCTTGGTCGCGTGTGTGCCGACGAGAATGTCGGGCCCCTAAGGGGGGTGGATTGTGACATCCCACATCGCCTAGGGGAGTGATCCTTATATGTATATTCCCATCCATACCTAGCACGAGACCTTTTGGAAGCTCACTGGCTTCGGGTTCCGTAGGAACTCCGAAGTTAAACGAGAAGGGGGCTAGAGCAATCCCATGATGGGTGACCCACTGGGAAGTTGCTCGTGAGTTCCCAAAAACAAAACCGTGAGGGAATGGTAAGCCCAAAGCGGACAATATCGTGCTACGGTAGTGGAGTCGGGCCCGGGAAGTAGTTCCGCCCGGGCTGGGATGTGACACCTCTCTCCTTTCACCTCACTCCATAAACATTTTATTTTATTTTATTTTATTTTATTATTTGTTTATTTGATTATTCTTTCAATTGTTTTAGAACAAACTAAGTAATAATATTACAAAATCAAAAATAAAGAAAAATTTCATTATTTAGTTTTATGAACATTAATACTGTGACTATTTATTAAATAGAACATTGACTACTTCTTAAACTGAACACTATTTCTTAAACTGAATATTGACTACTTCTTAAACCAAACACTATTTTGTAAACTCAATATTGACTACTTCTTAAACTGAACAATATTTCTTAAACTAAACACTAACTATATCTTAAATGGAACACTAATACTATCATTACTTCTTGAACTAAACACTCACTATTTCGTAAACTGAATACTGACAATTTCTTAAACTGAACGCTAGTACTATTACTATTTCGTAAACTAAACACTGGCTATTTCTTAAACACTGATTATTTCTTAAACTGAACACAATAGACTATATATATATATTGACTATATATATTAAACCAAGTAATAGTACTATCACTATTTCATAAACTAAGCACTGACTATTTTTCAAACCAAACACTAGTATTATCACTGTTTCGTAAACTAGTACTGTCACTATTTCGTAAATTAAACACTGACTATTTCTTAAACAAAAAGCTAATTATTTCGTAAACTAAACACTGACTATTTCTTAAAATCGAACACTAGCACTATCACTATTTTTTAAACTATTTCCTTACAAATTACTGTCATATATTGATGTTAGCAATATATTTTTTTATCTCAAATTTCTCTCTCTTTTTAAATTTTTTTGGAGTTTGTTGATGTCAGTTTGAAAGGATTTGGTTGGCTTTACCCTCACAATCTCTCTTCCTTACACACTCCCTCTCTTCCTTCCCGATGAAATATTTAAAAAGTAATTTGGGTGCTGATTTTGCATCGTTGATTTTCTGTTGAAAATTACTACTTTTCTTTTCCTTCTTTTTGTACGTAAACAAATTTCTCTCTCTCCCTCTCTAAAAGAAAAAAGAGTCATTGAAGCTTCACTCTCACGTTTTCCTTCCCAATGAAATGTTTTAAAAATAATTTAATTCATCCATCCATTCCATCTCATCATTCATTGTACTACTCCTACTACTTATTTTGCACTGCACCTTAATCTTCTTATCAGTTCTATCTGCTCACAGTTACAACAAATGTTTGATTTGATATTTGAATTGGTTGGCGCATGCTTCCGCGCGGTTGGGTTGGATTATTTTTAATTTTTTAATTTTTTAATTTTTGTCCTTATCATTAAATAAAGTTTATATACGATTTTTTGTTAAAACTCAAAATTTTGAAGCGTTTTTGGTTAGTTTTCCTTAAATATTAAAGGGAGGGCAAGCGTTTTAACTCGAGATATTGTGTGTACATTATACACTCAATTTTCGATCTTCATTATCTTCATTATCTTCATTATCCAGTCGGCCCAATCCAATTTGATCACCAACAACAATCAGCCGAGGAGCACTCGACTGCTGAAAGCAAAGGGACACTGCAACCTGCAGGGAGGGAGGATGTCGAAGCAGGGTGAGGTCGTATGCGTTACCGGTGGAAGCGGCTGCATCGGATCCTGGCTCGTCCGTCTCCTCCTCCACCGTGATTACACCGTCCACGCCACCGTCAAGGATCTCAGTAACTTCACCCTTGCTTTTCCCCTTATCTACACAACTGCCACAGTTCCATTCATTCCATTCGCGTTCAGTCCAAAATTAATAACGCGGTTGTTTTGTTTGTTGCAGAGGACGAGGGCGAGACGAAGCATCTAGAAGCGTTAGTAGAGGGGGCAGAGTCGCGCCTCCGTCTCTTCCAGATCGACCTCCTCGACTACAACTCCATACTCGCCGCCGTCGATGGTTGCTCCGGCGTCTTCCACCTCGCCTCTCCCTGCATCGTCGATCAAGTCCACGACCCCGAGGTTCCCGCCATTAAACATTATCAAACTCCTTATAATTTCGATTATATCTGATTAATTGTGCGTAATTTTGAAAACGTGGTGCTTTTTTTTTGTTTAATCTGCAGAAGGAGCTCCTGGACCCGGCGATCAAAGGAACGCTCAATGTTCTGACGGCGGCGAAGCAGGCTGGGGTCAGCCGTGTGGTGCTGACGTCATCCATCTCCGCCATCACTCCCAGCCCAAGCTGGCCGTCCGATAAGATCAAGGGCGAGGATTGCTGGACAGACATTGACTACTGCAAGCAGAAGGGAGTGAGTTACTCCAGTGCCTAGTTGTGTTTTGAAAAACCGCGGTTTATTGTCTGTTTAATGTCCGCATTCTATTTTCTTATTGAAAGTTTGTAACTTTCGGTGCACGTTTCCCAATTGGGGACTGTATCTTTCATCTTTTGATTATTAATTCTTCATTTTTAACTACTTGAAGTTTTCACAATTGGGGACTGTAATGCTGATTGTGTTTGGTGTTTGGCTAGTTGTGGTATCCATTATCGAAAACGCTGGCGGAGAAAGCTGCGTGGGAATTTGCCAAGGAGAAGGGGCTGGATGTGGTTGTGGTGAATCCGGGCACGGTGATGGGCCCTGTTATCTCGCCCAGGCTCAATGCTAGCATGTTGATGCTCCTTCGCATTCTTGAGGGTACTTTTCTCTGCAAATTTGTATTAGAAAATCCTCTATGACTGCACCTAGAAGTAGATTGTTGACTTTATTTATCCTCTAGGACTACCCTCTTAAATTGTTCGAATATTCCACTAGTAGTTAATGTTCTCTTGCCTGATAGTATGCCATGTAATGTTGCAAAATTTGCACTCGAATCATAAATTTAGACGAAATTTGATCTTTGATTGACAGTTTGTATGATGACATATCATCTCAATGGCAAGAGAACATTTCCCTTTTATTATGTATGATGCTGTGGTTGGTTGATGAACTAAAAATGAGGTAAAAATTAGGTATTTTCTTTCTCTTAAGACATTTTTGTTAAAGAAAGATTGAGTTTGGTACCTCAACACTTATAAGATTTCTTCTTTCATAACAGTCGAGATTGCTAATTTTTTGCCAGTTAGTCCGTAAGCTTGAGAAGGTCGATTGTGTGAGCATGCATATGTGTAATCCTAAAGGAACTCTTCTACACCTGTTTTTTTAGCACATGTTTCTTTAAGTTCTAAGGATTTTCGATAAAGTTTGTTTTGGAGAGGACTGAGAAAAAGGATGAGGCCCTAGAAAGTAGAAACAACATATATATAGTTTTGAGTTGTTCGATCTTTGCTGCAGGCTGCACTGAAACATATGAGGACTTCTTTATGGGATCTGTACATTTTAAAGATGTTGCTCTCGCACACATTTTAGTGTATGAGAACAAATCAGCGACCGGTAGGCACTTGTGTTTGGAAGCTATATCACGTTATGGTGACTTTGTGGCAAAGGTTGCTGAACTTTACCCTGAGTACAAGGTTCGCAGGTAAGTTTCGGTCCACAAAATGCCTTTGCAAATGAAATTGGGTGCATATCTTATGTTTTAGATGTTTGGTTTCCTGATAAGTGAATGTTTCGCTCCATTCTCGCTTGCCTTGGCAGAATTTTGTAAATTTTTAGGTGGTGTGAGTGCCTGATTTTGAAAATGATCGAGCTAATATGTTTACCTTTGTGTAGTTTGCCAAAGGACACCCAACCGGGCTTGCTGAGGGAAAAGAACGGAGCAAAGAAGCTAATGAACATGGGTTTAGAATTCATTCCCATGGATCAAATTATCAAGGATGGTGTTGAGAGCCTAAAGAGCAAGGGATTTATTTCATAAATAAAACTGCAGGGATAGGAAACTTATCAGGGATCTAGGTATGTATTGTACTAGTAGCGAGGACATGTAACCTGAATGGTTGTTTCAACTCCCTTAATTATTCCTTGTTCTGTGAAGAAAATAATATTAATATGAGTGTACGATAAGTTTACCTTAAAGTTCACACCTTAATCGGGGTAGCTGTAAGTTAGAATATCAGTGCATTGTTGGACTGGAACGCTACGTGGTGGCTAACCAGTTCCACGTAAGTCCGCCCACAGTCTACGTCAAATTCTTTGTACAACGAGAGAATTTCTCTTGATTTTCACCTCACCGAAAGTTAAAAGGACTAATAGCAAGTAATTACTAACATGGCTAGTACTGTGGAAGCAAAAGCAGCAGCAACAGCTCCTCCATCTTTGGTGTTAGATATGATGCGCCACCTTGGCGGGGACGTTAGCAAAGTGGATTCTAATCTTCTCGAGAAAACCCTACCAGATTAAATGTACGGTCAGTTGAGGTGCGTAGAGAAGAGTACCAGAGGCAGAGATTCGAGTCCAGTCACTGATAAGTTGTGGAATTTCTACGCGTAAGAGTTCGGTGCTTCGAGGGCTGATCAGGCGGTCGAAAACACCAAGAAGTTGAATGCAGCATTCAAATGGAAAGAGCTCTACGAGACAAAGCTGGAGGAGGTCAACAAGAAAGAAAATAAGGCAGCTGAGAGGTTGAAGAGTCGGCATCAAATAGAAGCTGCTCGGAAACAAAGCCGGCGAGTTGTTGTTTGCACAGAGGCAGAGGTTCCGTCATCATCAAGGACCAACAAAAGAAGTAGAAGCAGAAACATCTTGGGGTTGGCAGCGAAAATATATCCGTCCGAAAAAAGGAAAGCTTGAACATGAAGAAAGCAAAGAGTTACAGTTCCAAGAAAGTTTCGACAACATTCAAGCGAAGCGCCATCGTTTCTGGAGATTACGCTCCAAATTTCTACTACCACAAAACAGGCAACAGCAGAGCTTGCTTAATAGCCTAGAGGCCTTTTAGTTTTGATAAAATGCAGCCCCTCTTCTGACAATGTTCTATTCAAATTCATGGCATTTGTAATTTTATCAAAAACTGCATTAGTTTTTTTTTTCTTTCAGTACATCGATATTTTTACACTCAAGGGAGAGGGAGTTTGGCAAAATCACACAATGGACAACTTAATTTGGTATCGAATTCGCCATCCACGATTTTCGAACCTAAGACCTTGAAGCAAACGGGAAACCAAAGGTGTCCACTGTCTATACAAACTAGCAAAGAAGAAACGTAATAGAACAAACTAGCAAAGAATCTTCATATATACTTTCCTACGCTGCCGACCTTTTCTTCTCCATTATCAACCGATTTATGAGTTTCTATACCTGAAAATGGCTGATGCGCTCGTTTCCACGCTACAAGAGAAGCTGGCGACAATTGCTTATGAGTACATAGAGGACGAGGTGAAACTCGTTCTAAATGTTAAGAAAGAAGTTGAAGAATTCGCTGGGAATCTCAAAGCTATTCAAGCTGTGCTTGAGGATGCAGAGCAAAGGCAAATGAAGGAGGCCAACATGCAACACTAGCTGGATATCCTAAAGGAAATGTCATACCAGATGGTGGATGTGTTGGATGAGTGGAACACTGACATCCTGAGACAACAAATTGAGAAACAAGAAAGAGAAGGTGCAACTCATCTTGCTCCATAGAAGAAGGTGTGTTTGAAGATATACGACCTCTGCCATAACCGGAGAGAATCATATATGTAAGGAGAACTATGGTCTATAGTGCCTTAACCAGACTTAGATACAAGAATTGTCATCTAAGAGACAAAATATTCTATTGAATGTTAGAACCAACAAAATAGCAGAAAGCTTTTGTGAGCGTAATACCTGATTGCACTAGAAAACTAGGAGGATTCTTCTTGAATAGAATAACACTTGTGGCTGTTAAATAGCCTTACAATGAGATAAGAAAAGAAATAACGACCCACGATTTACAAGGCCTAAGATCGGCGTGCATGACTAGGTCAGAAACAGAAAATGTAATCTTGTCCTTCAAGTATATGAGAGATTATTTGCATGACTAAAACTAAACCCTAAAAACAACGAACCCTAACCCTAACGGCTAGGAGATTCCAACAACTTCAACATCATTCCTTAAACTGAATGTCATTGACAATCAGTTTATTCCAGGGTATTCGCAAACACCCATTGCTTCTTGCATCTTTGAAAACACTTTGAGCTTCAACTGCTTAGTCATAATATCTGCAATTTGCTCCTAGATAGAACACTGTTTTAGCTCCACTACTCCATCATTGACCAGATTTTGAAGAAAATGAAAACGAACGTCTATGTGCTTGCTACGACCATGCATTACTAGATTTTTCGAGAGTTTGATGGTTGAAATGTTGTCACAGTACACCATCGTAGATTCAAATTACACATGACTTAAACTTTTTAAAATACTTCTTAGCCAAATAACCTAACAAGCATTTGATGCTGCAATAATGAACTCAGCTTCGGTGGTAGAAAGAGTAACCACTGGTTGTTTCTTTGAAGACCAAGATACTGCACTTGAATTCATCATAAAGACATAGCCTGATATACTCTTTCTATCATCCTGATCTCTAGCATAGTCACTGTCCTTGTAACCAAAGAGCTTTTCATCTCATCCCTTCTTATAAAACACCCAAAAACAAGCTGTTCCCTTCACATACCTTAGAATCCTCTTCGCTGCCATCAAATGAGACTTAGTGGGACGTTCCATGTACTTATTGATTAGACTTACAACAAAAATCAAATTAGGGCGTGTGGCTGTCAGATACATGAGACTTCCCACCATTTGCTTGTAGAGAGTACCATCAACTCCCACTCTTTCTTCATCTCTTGTGAGTTTGAAACCAGGAACCACTGGATTTTGTACTGAGTTGCACTGATCCATGTTGAATCTTTCTAGAACCTCTTGAGTGTACATTCGTTGGCTTATAAAGATCCTATCTTCCCTTTGCAACACTTCAATTCCCATAAAGTGTCTCATTTTTCCAAGATCAGTCATGTCGAATTCAACCATCATGGACTTCTTAAATTGTTCAATCATAACTTCATTATTCCCAGTAAATATAAGATCACCAACATACAGACAAACAATCAATATTTTACCTCCATTCGCTATTTTATTGAACAAAGTATGTTCGTAAGGGCATTTGTTGAAGCCTTCTTTGACAAAATATGATTTTATGCAACTGTACCAAGCTTGGGGAGCTTGTTTGAGTCCATACAACGCTTTCTTAAGTCAATAGACTTTTGATTCTTCCCCCTTCTGTTCATAACCTGGAGGTTGATCAACAAACACTTCTTCATTAATTTCTCCATGTAGAAAGGCTGATTTGACGTCAAGTTGGTAAATCATCCAACTTTTTTGTGCAGCAAGGGAAAACACCATACGAATTGTGTCCAAGCAAGCCACTAGTGCAAATACTTTTGCATAATCCACTCCATATTGTTAGCTGTATCCCTTAGCAACTAGCCGCGCCTTATACTTGTCTACTTCCCCATGCTTATTAAGTTTTGTTTTAAAAATCCACTTCACTCCAACCATCATTCCTTTTGATAGTAGATTTGTTAGTTCCCATGTCTCATTCCTTTCTATTGCTTCAATTTCTTGATCTATTGCATGTCTCCATTTTTCACTTTTCATTGCCTCTTCATATGTCATTGGATCACTATTAGTGAACAAAGCTAGATGAGCTAAATTCACACCTTCTTCATCGGAGAAACCTTGTGACATCCCGTCCCGGAATTATCGAAAACTCACGTGTGAAATGACCATTTTACCCCTAGTTCGTTCTTTTACGTTTATTTGTTGTTTTGTGTGGTGTTGGCATGTGTTGGGCCACACACACACACACACTGTCATCTCCCTCTCCCTCTGTCTTTTCCCTATCTCTCTCTCCTGTGCTCCTTTTCCTTTCCCTTTCAAACACATACATACGGACACACCCAAAACCCCTCAAACTTCCACAGATCGAGGAAACCAAGTACACCTTCAAGTTCGTGAGGCTCGTGGGAGTCCATTCGTACCATTTTCAGGTGAGAACTTCGTCGTTTTCACGTCGATTCGACGATGTCCGTTTTGAGCACTATTCATGCAAACTTAATTCATCACGTTTTTAGGATTTTGAAGCTCGTAGGTAGCTTGGTGGTGTCCCAAGGAGTCTCGGAGTGCTTTGTTGGAAGAGTTTGGACGTCGGGATCGTCGTGTTCAAAGTTGGCCGGATTTTGGTTTGCTTGGACATGTATGATTTAGTAGTTTTTAGCCCTTAAAAATTGTATGGACGTGTTCTACTAGTATAGGTGATACGTATCTCGAGGACGAGCGTGGCCACTCGAGGCAGGGGGGCTACGACCCTTCCACTTACCAGTGAGTGGGCTTTTGGTTTTCCGTATATACCTATATACATTTATATTCCCAGAAATTGTTTAAAAAGGGTTATTTGTTTTATGCCATGCACCTTATTATTATCGTTTATGCATCATCACATGCATTAGTAGTGGCATACGTATACATATGCATATTGGGTGCTGTGGACGCACAGGTAAGTGCCAGGTGAGTGTTATTTATATTTATGTTCAGTGGTTTGAGATGCTTAGAGAGCTCATAACCTGCACCCCCGGTGTTAGTTCTCCCGCCCAGAGTAGGACACAGTCCTTCACGTGATGTTCACCTCTCGTACCACACGCTCAGCTTGGATCCAAGTTAGGTGCACAGTCCTGTCGTACAGACCACTTTAGGTGGTTCCGACTCGTAGGTGACCCGCGATTATTCGCACAGCCTTCACGTGATCATAGCACTAGAGCGTATATATATGTTACACCCAGGCCTGTCGTACAGACCACTTTAGGTGGTTCCGACTCGTGGGCAGGTTCAGTTATTGAGTTTGAGATTTGAGCTCTATATGCAGCCGTACAGGTCACGTTAGGTGACTCCGGCTGCCAGATTATATGTTATGATCATGATTTATACTTGAGCACTTGCATTTTATTATAGGATTTTGGCATGGCATAATCTTGAGCATGATTGGCATATCTATATACATATACGTATATATGTTTATTTTCTGGAAAGTATACAGGTTTTACAGAGAGGGGTTAGAACATATTTATTAAATGGTTTTCGAAAGCTTTGTTTTTGCCCACTCACGCTTTTGTTTTGCGCCCCTCCAGGTTCTAGTTGCTTAGCAGTTTTGGTGGTTTCCCAGAGGGCGTTCCCGGCATTTCTGACAGGCACTCACCATTGTAGGACCACCTTCGGGTGTACTTTTGTCGCATCTTTTCTTTTGGACTGCTGTAGACTTGCTCTGATTTTGTGTCTCACTTACGCTAGCACTTGTTTTTAATACTTTGTATGCTAGTTTTTAATTATTCGTACTTTTTATATTACTATTTTATTAGCTTCCGCACGTGCACATGGCTACGTCACCTCCGTGTGATGGCCAGCACGCCCTGATCTCGGTCGGGGTGTGTCAAACCTTGACCAGTCTCATAGTCTCTCATCCATGCAAGTGGTCTTCATGCTCATCATTCTGGAAGTAAGTCATAGACATTTGAGGTGTCTCTTTCAAAAAAATTGTTGCTGTTGAACCCATTTTCCTCTAGTTCTTCAATCGCCTCAGACTTTTCTTCATTGCTTTCCTCTTCTGTACTTGCCTTTTTGTCGACTTCCCATTCTAAATCAGCCAATGGCTTGCTCGTGGCCATCATCCCAACTCCACTCTTGGTCTTCTTCAAAGACTACATCTCTGCTAACAATTATCTTCTTTGAGATAAGATCAAACATCTTATAAGCCTTAGATTCTTCACTTACCCCTAGAAATACACGTTTGAGACTTTTGGCATCAAGCTTAACTCTCTTGTTGTCAGGTACATGGATATGCGATATACAGCCAAAGACTTTGAAATGCTCCACTGATGGTTTGAGTCCATTCCACACCTCTTCAGGTGTCTTGCTTTTTACGGCCAGAGTTGGACTTCTGTTCAACACATGCATCGTCCAATTCACAGCTTCAGGCCAAAAGGTTTTAGGAATTTGCTTCTCCGACAGCATACTTCATACCATATTCATAATGGTCCGATTTTTCCTCTTGTCGACACCGTTTTGCTAGGGAGTGTATACAGTGGTCAATTGTCTGTGTATCCCATTCTCATTACAAAAGCTTGTGAACTCTTGTGATGTGAACTCACCCCCTCAATCTGTTCTTAGACTTCGAATGAATGCTCCATTTTCCTTCTCCACCCTAGCTTTGTAGGCTTTGAAAGTAGCAAAGGCTTCTGACTTTTCTATCAAAAATAAACCCAGGTTTTTCTATAGAAATCGTCAATAAAGGTAATTAAATACCATTTGTTGCTGTTCAAAATTGGATTGATCATACCATATATGTCAGTATGTACCAACTGAAGACTTTTGGAAGCCCTCCATATGCTTTCCTTTGGGAATGGATCATGATGCTGTTTTCCTACCAAACAACCTTCACATACTCGTTGAATGGCTTTGAACTGCGGTGACCCTTCCACCATCTTCTGTTGTTGGAGTACTTTGAGTCCATTCCAGCTGAGGTGTCCATATCGACGATGCCAAAGAGTGACCTGATCTATGGTCAGAGAGGAGAAACACTTTGTCTCTCTTGGTGGTGGGCAATGAGCTAGCACAACAAACATTCTATTCTAAGTCATCTAAGTTTCAATGATTAGACCTTTCTCAGGATGAAAGATTTTACATTTTCCTTGTTGAATAAACACAACGAGTCCCTTTTCTTGCAGCTGCCTAATGCTTAAGAGATTGTTCTTCAATTCTAGTACAAAGAAAACACTCGTGATTACGTGAACTATTCCATGATTACGTGAACTATTCCATTCACCTCTACTCGAACCGTGCCTTTGCCTTGTACAATAAGACTTGATTCATTTCCCAACTTTACTGATTCTTTGAAACTGCTATCAAAGTCAATAAATATATCCCTTTTGCGCCCAGAATCAAGGAACCAAATGTGCTCAGTTTCAGCTTCCTAAAAATCAACATCATCTTTTCTTTTGTCTCTGCATAGTTTGCCTTTTGTTCCCTTGCTTTCTTTGGGCACTCCCATTGAAAATGCCTAAGCTCATGACAATTATAACATTCTAGGGTTGATTTGTCAAACCCAAATCGGCCCCTTCCTCTTCCTCTTCCATGATAGGTACTTCGACCTCCACCTCGCCCTCCTTGTTGGGCTCCTAAAGTGATTTGCAGCGCTTGTTCTTCCACTACAACATGGCGGCTAAATCTTTGTTCATGCACCAAAATACTACTTTGAAGCTCATCTATGGACAAAGTATCCAAGTCATTTGATTCCTTAATAGAACATACAACATAGTCATATTTCGGAATCATAGACCTCAAGATCTTCTCAATGATCACCACATCCTCCATGTGCTTTCCATGAATCTTCATCTTATTAGCAATGATGAGAGTTCTTCCAAAATAGTTATTGATCAATTCTCCAGCCTTCATGTGCAACACTTCAAATTCTTTTCGAAGAGCCTGCAGTTGGGCACGTTTTACACGTGTTGTTCCTTGATAATTTTGCTTCAAAGAATCCCAGATGTCTTTCGTAGTGTCTTTCTTCAATATTGTCTCCAAGATTGAATGATCAATGCTTTGAAATAAGTAGTTCTTGCACTTCAAATCTTTCAACTTTTGATCTTCAATCACTTTCTTCTATGCTTCGCTTGAATCAGCTCATTCTGCTTCTACAGTGATTCCCATCTCCACCAAGTTCCAATACTCTTTGGAAGGTAGAAAGTTTTCCATTAGCATGCTCCAGTGATCATAGTGTCCATCAAACCTCGGAATGGCACGTTGCACGAAACTGCTTTCAGATGTCATATCTTTGTTGCTTCATGCTAGTTACTTTGTTGCAGGCTTTGATCAGGCCCTATGGTGGGGCTCTGATACTAGATCTTAGAACCAAGAAAATAGTAGAAAGCTTTTGTGAGCTTAAGACTTGATTGCACTAGAAAACTGGGAGGATTCTTCTTGAATTGAATAACACTTGTGGCTGTTAAATAGCCTTAAAATGAGATAAGAAAGGAAATAACAACCCACGATTTACAAGGCCTAAGATTGTGGTGCATGACTAGGTTAGAAACGGAAAATGTAATCTTGTCCCTCAAGTATGGAGCGATTATTTGCATGACTAAAACTAAACCCTAAAAACAAGGAACCCTAACCCTAATGGCTAGGAGATTCCAACAACTTCAACATTGAATGCATTGAAACCTAATCCGGATTGCTTATGGTTGATTATGAATCCCTAGACTTTCATCCCTTGCCTTAAAGCCCAACGTTTTTTTTTTATTTAATCTTAGTTTTAATTTTCTATTCTGTTTTTATTTGCTTATATAATCATCACAACTATCGAGTTTGAGTTTATATTTTCGTGTTTGTGTGTCTTTAATATAATTAGATTTGGTTTAGTTTATCAAATTGGAGATTGAATAAGAATCCTTGTGGATTCTTCTGTTGTCGAAGGATTCATTTTGAATCAAGGAATTCATTCATTAGCCATCATGTTTATTTATAAGGGATTCTAGTAGTTAGACAAGCATTATAGGTTGATTCTTTGTTGTATTTGTTATTACATCACGATAATTTCAAATATTAAGAGGTTGCATATACCTTTATAATTCAATGAATTCAGCCACAGATTCTGGTTTTATTTCTCATGCGACATCAAAAAAAGAATCCAGAGTCCGCGACTCTACTTGTGTAGAATGTTGGTAATTTCCATTGTTGGAACACTACCTTGCCCTAAAAGATATGTGACATAACATGGGTGAAAGAAGCATAAACCGGACAAGTACCGGTCTTGTTAGTGTTATGCTCATCATAGTCCTACTATCTGCAGAATTTGTTTTCGTGCCTATTAAGATTAGACTCTTATACCTCCTTATGTTGTCCTGTTCTAGCAGGTCCGCAAGTGGTCTGTGTTGGTTGCGCTGGCTTTTCTGCATTTTTGGTGCTGATAGAGAAGTTTTTGGATGGACATGATTGAGTTTAGCGCGTTGCCTGTGCTGCCCCAGTTTTGCAGACACTAAATAATGACAATTCAGGAGAAGAGCCCCGTGCGGTGATACAAATGTTTTTGCTTAGGTTCAACTTGAGCCCTTGTTATGATTATTTATCCCAAATTTATGAAAGGATGTTCTGGCGAACATACAAATCCAACGATTTTGTATTATGCATTATCTTGACTACAGTCGAGATTTTTATAGTTTGAATACACCTGATAGAACCCAATTGTCAACCCTAGCTCAACCTTAACTATTACACATAGAAGAGAGGGAAGGAAGAGAGAAGAGCCAAGCTCAATATTTTTGTATTTGATTTCTTTTGTAAATTCTGATCTGATACATTTTGGGGGAGCTCAGTTCATTTTAAACAAAACAAGACACCTTAAATGACAACGGGCATAACAAACTTCACTAAACAACAGGAATTGAGCCTAATAATTCTGAATTAAACCCCTAATAGTCATTACGGTTATCACTAAATTGTAGTTCATATCAGCCACCGCTGCGGGGTTTATTTCCCATAAGAATCTACACTGTATTTTTAGCGGTGTGATCATTGATTTAGATTTGTAATTTAACAAACCGCCACGCAAATGAAAGGATTAATTCCCGGTAGGAAGCCTCAACTCAAGAAAGGTATTCAGATTTTGAGAAGGTTAACGCTCTAAAGAAATGAGCTTGCTTGCTGGATAGGCATTCAGATTCACTCCTAAAGTTTTCGTTATTCTTTCTTTCCCTCCACAGACAGTAAACTGCAGCATCAAGGCTAAAACTTGGTAAATCAAAGAATCTTGCTTTATAAAAAACAAAGAATCTTAACAAGTCACCATAGTCGGTTCGGTTTGACGAATACTTTATTCTATAAGAAACAAATAAATTTCATTGTCATAATTAAATAGACAAATAATTTCGGATTGAATTGAATTGACGAACACTCTGTTCTATAACAAACAATGAAATTTTATTGTGATAAATAAATAAACAAATGGTTTTGAATTGAATTGAATTTTTGCAACGATGATTTATGAATCGAGACTTACAAAATAAATGATTTGGATCGTTGAAGTTGATGGAGAGTGGGTCCCATAAATAGTCCCCATTTTTGAAAAAAATTGGAAATCCTTTCCCTTAAAGGGAATGTGTGTGTGTATAGGGAACTGTTATTAATACTCTAAAAATCTCATTATACACTCCTCACAAGTGTATTTTTCTTTTTAAATATAAAAAGTTTGGAGTGTCAAATGAGATTTTTAGAATGCTAATAACAATTCCCTATATATATATTTTTATTTATTTATACAGGCCCTTCATGCAAAATGGATCCCCATTTTTTTTTTATAAATGAGGATTAGGTGTGGGGCCCACTCTACATCGAACTTTAACTATTCGAACCGTCTATTATGTAGGTCTCTATTCATAGATCATCCTTACAAAAATTCAATTTAATTCGAAACTATTTACCTCTTTAATTATCAAGATAAAATATCTTTGTTCTTATATAACTAAGTATTTGTTAATTTCTTTCAACTCAATTAGATGTCTTAAATATTTCCGATTTTGCTAATATTTTGCAAAGATGATCTATGAGGTGCAATTTGAAAAATAGACAGTTCAGATCGTTAAAGTTCAATGTGGTGTTAACCCTACAACTAATTCTTATTTTTATTAAAAAAAAATATGAGGATCCCTTCCCTTAAATGTTTCCTATATATATAAACATGGTTGCATTAATAAATTAATGTTAGAGATTTTGATCAAAACCAGAAAATCAATAAAGTCTCAATTAAATAACATTAGTAGAATTTTTCCAAAAAAAATAATTGCCTAAGAAAACAGCGGCACGAATGCCAAATACCGCTTCATCGTGACATAAATGCTTGCTGTTATCGAGGACTGATACGTAAGTGATCATGTTTGTTTATCTGAGATTCTGAGAAGGTTCACGTTCTAAAAAATTGTCTGCTTGCCGACACTGCCACTCCAGATTTGTTAGACAAATAAGGAATATGGTTGGAGTTCTTGTGTAATTGTATATAATATTATTATTGGAAGAATAAGCCGTCCTACAACCGTCAAGCCGTCCTACAGCCGTCCTACCTTGTCCTACCTACACACTAGCCGTCCTACAGCCGTCAAGCCGTCCTATCTTGTCCTACCTACACACTAGGACGGCTACCTTGTCCTCTACAGCCTTCCTACCTTGTCCTACCTACACACTAGGACGGCTACCTTGTCCTACCTACACATTTGTATCATGTATATATATCCTTGTAATCTTGTAGAGAAATAATGAAAAAATTAAGCATTCTCTTCCATTTGCATTCTCTTCCATAAGCATTCTCTTCCATTTGCATTCTCTTCCATTTTTCCACATTCACGTATCAATAACAAATATATTTTTTAGCCTACATACCTTTTTCTACATGGTATACAGAGCAGGTTTATAACCCTAGCCCTAATTTTTTTTTTTTTCGGCAGCTTTCTCTGCCGTTCCCATGGCTGTTCGTGGCCCGTCCCGTCACTCCTCTGCTCGTCCTCCCCTCCACTGCACCTACTGCAATTTTGATTATCATAACCGAGACACCTGCCATAAACTTCATGGCTATCCCGTTGGCCATCCCCTCCATGGCCAACCGTGGCGACCACCGCGCCGTGCCACTGCTTCCAGTTCTTCCCGCAGCCATGCACCTTCCAGTCCTCTCCGGCAGCCACGGTTTTCTGCTTCCCGGCCCCATAATTTCACCCAGGCCCATCACGTACAAGGCACCCAGGCCCCCGCCTCCTCTTCTACTCCAGCGACCCACCAAGTGCACGGGACCCAGCCCACTTTGCATGACTTGCAGCTTGCTATGCCTGACCTCTCTGCCGAGCAGCACTCCCGTGTTCTAGCTGCTCTACGTGACATCACCACCCCTCCTCAGGCCAATGTCGTGCTCACTACTGATTTTGCCCAAGGTTTGTTACCTGTCACCTCTCGTCATGGTCAATGGATTCTTGACAGTGGTGCTATGGATCATATTACTTCTTCCGCTTCATGTTTGGTTAATCGTTCTCCTTCACATTTGCCGCCTGTTTCTTTGCCTAGTGGTGCTTCCGCTCCCATTACTTTTACCGGCACTCTTCCTTTAAATTCCTCAGTTACTTTGAAGGATGTTTTATGTGTCCCTAATTTCCGAGTGGACCTTTTATCGGTTGGTAAACTTACAGATGGATTATCGTGTTCCATAACCTTCTTTCCTTCTTGGTGTGTTTTGCAGGACTTGGTTTCGAAGGCGATGATTGGTGTGGGTAAGCGACGTGACGATCTGTATTACCTTGTGGCCCTTACCTCTTCTCTCCCCACCCGTCAACCTCTCTGCAACATCATTACCATCCCCTCCTCCCTCTGGCATAGGCGTCTAGGTCACCCCTCCTCCACTCGTTTACAAGCTTTAGCATCTAGCTCTCTTAATTGTACTTTTAATTCTAGTCATATTTGTGATGTTTGTCCGTTGGCAAAACAAACTCGTCAACCTTTTCTTTTGAGTTCAATTTCATTAACTTTCCATTTTGCTTTAATTCATTGTGATATTTGGGGCCCGAATCGTCAATCTTCTCTTTCTGGTGCTCATTATTTCTTAAGCATTGTGGATGATTTTTCTCGCTTTACGTGAGTCTTCCTCATGAAACATAAATCCGACACTCAACAATTAATTAAGGATTTTTTTGCTTATGTCACTACCCAATTCCGCACTACCATCCCATGCATTCGTACTGACAATGGTGGTGAATTTTTATCTATTCGTAGTTTTTTCTCTGATCATGGGGTGCTTTTACAAACTTCTTGTGTTTATACCCCCCAACAAAATGGCGTTGTTGAAAGAAAACATCGTCATCTTCTTGAAACCGCTCGCGCCCTTCGTTTTCAATCCCATCTTCCTATCAAGTTTTGGGGGGAATGTGTTCTTACCGCTACTTATCTCATCAATCGTCTCCCTACCCGTCTTCTCCATCATAAATCCCCATTTGAGGTTCTCTTTTCGAAAACCCCATCTTATGACCACTTCCGCGTCTTTGGTTGTCTGGCATATGCCACCTCTGTCACTCCCACCACCAAATTTTCCCCTCGGGCTCATCGTTGCATTTTTCTCGGTTATCCTCATGGACAAAAGGCCTATACCCTTTACGATCTCGACAATCACTGCATTTTCACTAGTCGAGACGTCATCTTTCACGAAACTACTTTCCCTTATGCCGTTTCTCACCCTCCTATCCCATCCTCTTCGCCTACCCTACCCATCCCACCCCCTTTGGACTTTACATATAACCCACCCCTTCCTGCCCCGACGCCTCACCCTCCTCCACCTTCCTCCCCTTCCACGCCTCCCACAGATTCCCTTGCTGCCCCATTACCCATTCCTCCCCATACCCCTGCCTTCTCGGCATCCCCTCCTCCCCCCCCCCCCCCCCGCTACTTCTTTACCTTTCACCCTTTTACCCACGGACATCCCTACCCCCCCACTACCTACCAATCCTCCCCTTCCCCGCACCTCTTCCCGTGCCCATAAACCTCCATCCTATTTAAAAGACTACGTTTGCTCGCAGGTGATTCTGCCATCCCACCCATCTTCGACTTCGCAACCCGGTTCTACACAAGGTACGCGATATCCACTTTGTAATTTTCTCTCTTATCACCGTTACTCTCCCAGGCATTTTTCTTACATTAACTCTGTCAGTCGGACTGTGGAGCCTTCCTCCTTTGCCGAGGCTGCCACTGACCCCAATTGGCAACGTGCTATGACTGAGGAGCTTCAAGCTTTACATGCTAATGGTACTTGGACTTTAACTTCCTTGCCCCCTGGCAAAATTCCCATTGGTTGTAAGTGGGTGTACAAACTCAAGCACAATTCCGACGGCTCTATTGACCGCTACAAAGCTCGTTTGGTTGCTAAAGGCTTCACTCAGGCTGAAGGTATTGATTATCATGACACTTTTTCTCCTACTGCTAAGATGATTACGGTGCGTTGTCTTCTTGCTCTTGCTGCTAGTCAGTCTTGGTCTCTTCATCAGCTTGATGTTAATAATGCTTTCTTACATGGTGACTTACATGAAGAAATCTATATGTCTCCTCCTCCTGGTCTTCGGCGACAGGGGGAGAATCTTGTGTGTCGCCTTCACAAGTCACTTTATGGTCTTAAGCAGGCTTCTTGCCAATGGTTTGCCAAATTCACTAGTGCCATCATTTCTGTCGGTTTTCAACAATCCAAAGCTGACTATTCATTGTTCACTAAAAAGTCTGGTATTTCTTTCACAGCTTTGCTCATTTATGTGGATGATATTGTGATTACAGGCAATGATGCTAGTGCCATTAATTCTCTGAAGTCTTTTCTCCGTGATCATTTTCGGATAAAAGACCTTGGTGATTTAAAATATTTTTTGGGTATTGAGGTTTCTCGTTCCAAACAAGGGATTTATATTTCTCAACGCAAGTATGCATTAGAGATTCTCAAGGACTATGGTTTTTTGGGAGCACGACCCATTGCTTTTCCTATGGATGACACAAAATTATCTGATAAAGGAGAACTTCTCAAGGATCCTGAAAAGTATCGACGATTAGTAGGTCGGTTAATATATCTCACTATCACTCGACCGTATATCACCTATTCTGTGCATGTTCTAAGCCGTTTTATGCACGAGCCAAGGATATCTCATATGGATGCTGCGCTTCGTATTGTTCGTTATTTGAAGGCTACTCCAAGTCAAGGTTTATTAGTTCGTAAGGACAACTAGACCAAGTTAACTGCGTTTTGTGATTCTGATTGGGCAGGTTGCCCTATCACTCGCCGTTCGACTACTGGGTATTGTGTATTCTTGGGCGGTTCTTTGATTTCTTGGCGGACGAAAGGACAGAAAACCGTTTCGCTCTCTTCAGCAGAGGCGAAATATAGGGCCATGGCAGGTGCTTGTTGCGAGATAGTTTGGCTTCGTTTTTTGTTGAAGGATTTGAACATTCCTTTGGATGGTCCTTCCATTTTATTTTGTGATAATCAAGCAGCGTTACATATAGCTGCCAATCCTGTTTTTCATGAACGAACTCGTCACATTGAGATGGATTGTCACTTTATACGAGATAAGATTGTAGATGGCACAATAGAGACCAAGCATGTGGGTACGGCATAACAGTTGGCAGACTTGTTTACCAAACCTCTTGGGAAAGAAAAGTTTTCGAGTATGTTACGCAAGTTGGGAGTTCTTGACATCCACTCTCCAACTTGAGGGGGAGTGTTAGACAAATAAGGAATATAGTTGGAGTCCTTGTGTAATTGTATATAATATTATTAGTGGAAGAATAAGCCGTCCTACCTTGTCCTACCTACACACTAGCCGTCCTACAGCCGTCCTACCTTGTCCTACCTACACACTAGGACGGCTACCTTGTCCTCTACAGCCGTCCTACCTTGTCCTACCTACACACTAGGACGACTACCTTGTCCTACCTACACATTTGTATCATGTATATATATCCTTGTAATCTTGTAGAGAAATAATGAAAAAATTAAGCATTCTCTTCCATAAGCATTCTCTTCCATTTGCATTCTCTTCCATTTTTCCACATTCACGTATCAATAACAAATATATTTTTTAGCCTACATACCTTTTTCTACAAGATTCACCCTCAAAATTTGTTATTCCTTTCATCCAAGGAGAGTAAACAGCAGCATCAAGGCAAATCTTTTTGGGAATAAGAGCAAAGAATCTTGCATTGTAGAGAGCAAACGGGAAAACAAAGGTGTCCACTGTCTATATAAACTAGCAAAGAAGACAAGCAATTGCACAACCATCCTGCATTAGTTTCTTCTTCATATATACTTTCCTACGCAGCCAACTTTTTCTTCTTCCCGACCCTCAACCGATTTCTAAGTTTCTAACCCTGAACATGGCCGATACACTTGTTTCCACACTACTAGACAAGTTGGCTTCAACAACTTATCAATACGTAGCGGACGAGGTGAAAATCGTTCTGAACGTTAAGAAAGAAGTTGAAGAATTCGCCTGGAATCTCAAAGCTATTGAATCTATTCTTGAGGATACAGAGCGAAGGCAATTGAAGGAGGCCAACGTGCAAAACTGGTTGGACAATCTGAAGGAAATATCGTACCAGATGGTGGACGTGCTGGATGAGTGGAACACGGACATCCTGAGACAACAAGTTGAGAAACAAGAAGGAGAAGGTGCAACTCATATTGCTCCTCAGAGGAAGGTAAGTTTCGCTATCTTCACTCGTAGTTTTTGTCTTGGCCAAGTCGAGAAGGTTATTATTCGTCGTGAATTTGCTCTCAAGATTAAGGATTTAAATGTGAGGTTAGCTGGGATATATAAGCAAAGAAAAATGTATAATTTTCAACTCGCTAAAAAAGTCATTCAAAAACAGCAAACTTCGTCTTTTGTCGATATATCTGAGATATATGGTCGAGAAAAGGAAAAAGATAGTTTGATAAGGAAGTTGGTGAGTGATACGAGTGAAGAAGGGAGGGGGCTCCTCATCATCCCTATTGTAGGGATGAGAG
The DNA here is from genome assembly GCF_963583255.1 of Pyrus communis. Taxonomy (NCBI): domain Eukaryota; kingdom Viridiplantae; phylum Streptophyta; class Magnoliopsida; order Rosales; family Rosaceae; genus Pyrus; species Pyrus communis. The sequence continues at coordinate 23,576,786 of NC_084810.1, read as the reverse complement.
GTATGGGAAAGACAACTTTGGCTCAGTTAGCCTATAATGATGCCAAAGTTAAAGCTCATTTTGAAAAGAGAGTATGGGTTTGTGTGTCAGAGCCTTTTGATGAGATAAAGATTGCCAAGGCAATTAGTGATGACACCTCCTCAAGTTTAAAAGAGTTGGATCATGTCTTAGAATATATGTCTAGATCTATTAAGGGGGTAAAGTTTCTACTTGTGTTGGATGATGTGTGGACCGAAGATCGTAAAAAGTGGGATCAATTAAAGCTTCCATTGATGCAAAATGGAGCTAAGGGCAGTAAAATACTGGTAACTACCCGAAAACTAAATGTTGCTAGTATGATGAGAACAACATCTCACATGATTAATCTTGCCGAGTTGAGCGAACAAAATTGTTTGTCAATCTTCAATCACATGGCATTTTCTGATAGAGAAGTAGGCGAGTCTGAGGTGTTTGGAGACATCAGTAGGGAAATTGTAAAAAAGTGCAAGGGTTTGCCACTTGTTGCAAAGACACTAGGTAGTATGATGCGGAATAAGAGAACAAGGAGTGAATGGTTGGACGTTCTGAATAGTAGAATATGGGATTGGGAAGAAGTGGAGCAAGAAGTTTTCCAGCCATTGTTTCTAAGTTATTACGATTTGGCACCAAGAAATAGATGTTGCCTTTTATATTGTGCTATTTTCCCAAAAGATTATGAGTTGAGTAGGGATGTGTTGATTAATCTTTGGATGGCACAAGATTATCTTAATTCTAGGGAGAATAAAGATAAAGGAAAAATTGGTCATGTTGTTTTTGATAATTTAGCTGCGCGGTCTTTTTTTCAAGATTTTGAGAAAGACCTTTACACTGGTGCAGTAATAAGTTGCAAATGCATGACATTGTACATGACTTTTTGCAATTTATCACCAAGAAGGAATGTTTGATTACTGAGGCTGGGGGTGCAAACGAAAAAATAGAGTTATTGGGCAGTAAGGTTCACCATTTGACCTTAATGTCTATAGCTGATAGTCAAGCTGTACTTTCTATCACTTCTGGCAATTGCAAAAATCTGCGCACTCTCATAACAATTCACTCAAGGGTTGATACGGTGTAAGGTAGTTTTATTTCAAAATTGAAAAGTCTTAGGACGATAAAGTTGCGTTTGTCTTATACGTCCGTCGAAGAACTCCCAGAAGAGATTGGTGAATTAGTACATTTGAGACATATTGATTTGTCTGAGAGTGAAAATTTGAAGAAATTATCAGACACCATTTGTGGTTTATACAATTTGTATACCTTGGATCTGCGGGGATGCACATCACTGAATAAATTGCCTGATAACATGAGAAAGTTGATTAGCTTAAAGCATCTTTACGTTGGGGGGTGCCGCTCGTTGGAGTACTTGCCAAAAGGGATAGGGAGATTAACAAGTTTGCAGACACTAGACGTGTGTCCTCTGTTTTCTGTCGACAACGACGAAGCATTTCAAGTTGGGGATTTGGGAAACTTGAACCAGCTCCGGGGCAGTCTCCAAATAAGAATTTTGGGGAAGGTGAAAGATGTGAGTGAAGCACAGTTGAGGGACAACAAGCAACTTTTTCATCTCAAACTTGATTTTGGAAAAGTGGTCTACGAGGCTGGAGACTGCAGTGTACGAATAATGAATGTCTTCCGACCGCACGTTGATCTGGAATATTTAGATATTAATTGGAATTACAATGATGTGTATTTTGGCTCGACCTTCCCTAATTGGCTGATGTCTTTAAACAAGCTGCGATTCCTTATTCTGTCGGGGAACAAGGGTTGTCAAGTTTTGCCTCCTCTTGGGAAATTGCCTTTCCTTGAAGAACTGTACGTAGGGAGGATGTTGGGTGTAAAAAAGGTTGGTGGCGAGTTTTTGGGAGTAGGAGACGATGATCAAACATCTTCTTCATTCAAATCATCCTCATCAATATTGTTCCCAAAATTGAAGCGACTCCAATTTCACAGACTGGCGTCTTGCAAGGACTGGGAAGGCGTGAAAGGGGGGAACGTGGATCGTGAAATTACAATCATGCCATGCCTTTCTTCTTTATACATAATTCAGTGCTTTGATCTAGAAACACTGCCGGGCTTCTTATGGAAAACACCATTGCAGAATCTTATCATTTCTTCGTGTTCGCAACTTGCCGGACGTTGCAAAAAAGGACAGTGGCCCAAGATTTTTGAAATCCCAAACGTCGAGATTGATAATTTCTAGTATTCTAATGTAGAAATTGTAGTGATTTTATTTTATTTTTTTACTTCGTTTGGATAATGTACAAATGCAATTAATTTAAGGTGTAAAGTGTAAAGTGCAAAAAAAAAAAAAAAAAAGATCATGGATGTTTATTGTTTTGGGCCTTTCTATAAGAAAAATATCCACGCGGTCCAATTCAACTTGATCACCAACAACAATCGGCTGGAAATAACTGAAGAGCTCTCGACAGCTGAAAGCAAAGGGACACAGGAGGGAGGATGTCGAAGCAGGGTGAGGTCGTATGCGTCACCGGTGGAAGCGGCTGCATTGGATCGTGGCTCGTCCGTCTCCTCCTCCACCGTGATTACACCGTCCACGCCACCGTCAAGGATCTCAGTAAATTTCCTCTGTCTTTTCACTTTATCTACACAACTGCCACAATGTCATTCGTTTGATTTCAATTCCATTCGCTTTCAGTCTAAATTGAATAAACGCCGTCATTTTCTGTATTGCAGAGGACGAAGGCGAGACGAAGCATCTAGAAGCGTTAGTAGAGGGAGCAGAGTCGCGCCTCCGTCTCTTCCAGATTGACCTCCTCGACTACAACTCCATACTCGCCGCCGTCAATGGCTGCTCCGGCGTCTTCCACCTCGCCTCTCCCTGCATCGTCGATCAAGTCCACGACCCCGAGGTTCGCACGAGTACACATTATCAGATTCCTTCTAATTTTGATTATGTTTGATTAATTATGCGTAATTTTGAAAGCGTGGTGCTTTTTTTGTTTAATCTGCAGAAGGAGCTTCTGGACCCGGCGATCAAAGGAACGCTCAATGTTCTGACGGCGGCGAAGCACGCTGGGGTCAGCCGTGTGGTGCTGACGTCATCCATTTCCGCCATCACTCCCAGCCGAAGCTGGCCGTCTGATAAGGTCAAGGGTGAGGATTGCTGGACAGACATTGACTACTGCAAGCAGAAGGGAGTGAGTTACTCCAATGCCTAGTTGTGTTTTGAAAAACCGCTGTTTATTGTCTGTCTAATGTCCGCATTCTATTTTCTTATTGAAAGTTTGTAACTTTCGGTATGCTTTTCCCCTGCTTGTATTGTATCTTTCATCTTTGATTATTAATTCTTCATTTTTAACTACTTGAAGTTATCACAATTGGGGACTGTAATGCTGATTGTGTTTGGTGTTTGGCTAGTTGTGGTATCCATTATCAAAAACGCTGGCGGAGAAAGCTGCGTGGGAATTTGCCAAGGAGAAGGGGCTGGATGTGGTTGTGGTGAATCCAGGCACGGTGATGGGCCCTGTTATCTCGCCCAGGCTCAATGCTAGCATGTTGATGCTCGTTCGCCTTCTTGAGGGTACTTTGCTCTGCAAATTTGTATTAGAATATCCTCTAGGACTGCCCTCTTAAGTTATTTGAATACTCCACTAGCGGTTAATGTTCTCTTGCCTGATAGTATGCTATGTAATGTTGTGAAATTTGCACTCGAATCACAAATTTAGACGAAGTTTGATCTTTAATTGACAGTTTGTACGATGATATAACATCTAAATGGCAAGAGAACATTTCCCACTTATTATGTATGAGGCTGCGGTTGGTTGATGAACTAAAAATTAGGTATTTTATTTCTCTTAAGACATTTATGCTAAAGAAAGATTGAGTTTGATACCTGAGCACTTGGAAGATTTCTTCCTTCATAACAGTCGAGATTGCTGATTGTTTTCCAGTTAGTCCCTAATCTTGGAGAAGGTATATTATGTGTGCATGCATGTGTGTGATCATAAAGGAACTCTTCTACACCTCTTTTTCTGGCACACGTTTCTTTAAGTTCTAAGGATTTTTTATAAAGTTTGTTTGGATTCCTCCTTCGGGAGGACTGAGAAAAGGGATGAGGCCCTAGAAACACCATGTATAAAGTAAGATTTGAGTTGTTCAATCTTTGTTGCAGGTTGCACTGAAACATATGAGGACTTCTTTATGGGATCTGTGCATTTTAAAGATGTAGCTCAAGCGCACATTTTAGTGTATGAGAACAAATCAGCAGCAGGTAGGCACTTGTGTGTGGAAGCTATATCACATTATGGTGACTTTGTGGCAAAGGTTGCTGAACTTTACCCTGAGTACAAGGTTCCCAGGTAATTTTGGCCCGCAAAATGCATTTGCAAATGAAATTGTGTGCATATCTTATGTTTTAGATGTTTGGTTTCCTGATAAGTGAATGTGTCATCCCTTTTCAGAAGCACAACTTAAAATATACTCTGTCTTGATTTTGTACCGAGGTTTCTTAGAGACACTGAACTCTTCTACGGCTGGAGGACTACGGTTTTTTGTTTCTTTTTTTCCTCCCATCACTTGTTTGATATTCGTGACCAAAATAGCGAATTGAAATCTGTTTTTTCCTGTAAAAGAGTTTCATGCGGGTATAGATGTACATATATCGTCTTTCTTTGGTCTAATTCAGAATCCCTTCCAAATGTTGATTTCCTAGTTTTTCAACCTTTTGGTGCATTGTTGCTTGCCTTGGCAGAATTTTAAAAAATTTTCAGGTGGTGTGAGTGCCTGATTTTGAAAATGATCGATCTAATATGTTTGCCTTTGTGTAGTTTGCCAAAGGACACCCAACCGGGCTTGCTGAGGGAAAAGAACGGAGCGAAGAAGCTAATGAACATGGGTTTAGAATTCATTCCCATGGATCAAATTATCAAGGATGGTGTTGAGAGCCTAAAGAGCAAGGGATTTATTTCATAAATAAAACTGCAGGGATATGAAACTTATCAGGGATCTAGGTATGTATTGTACTAGTAGCGAGGATACGTAACCTGAATGGTTGTTTCAACTCCTTTGAATATTCCTTGTTCTGTGAGGAAAATAATATTAATATGAGTGTACGATAAGTTTACCTTAAAGTTCACACCTTAATCGGTGTAGCTGTAAGTTAGAATATCAGTGCATTGTTGGACTGGAACGCTATGTGGTGGCTAACCAGTTCCACGTAAGTCCGCCTACAGTCTACGTCAAATTCTTTGTATAACGAGAGAATTTCTCTTGATTTTCACCTCACCGAAAGTTAAAAGGACTAATAGCAAGTAATTACTAACATGGCTAGTACTGTGGAAGCAAAAGCAGCAGCAACAGCTCCTCCATCTTCGGTGTTTGATATAATGCGCCACCTTGGCGGGGACGTTAGCAAAGTTGATTCCAATCTTCTCGAGAAAATCCTACCAGATTAAATGTACGGTCGAGCAGTTGAGGTGCGTAGAGAAGAGTACCAGAGGCAGAGATTTGAGTCCAGTCACCGATTAAGTTGTGGCGGAATTTCTACATGGAGGAGTTCGGTGCTTCAAGGGCTTATCAGGCGGTCAAAAACACCAAGAAGTCGAATGCCGCATTCAAATGGAAGGAGCTCTACAAGACAAAGCTGGAGGACGTCAACAAGAAAGAAAAGAAGGCAGCTGAGAGGTTGAAGTCGGTATCAAATGGAAGCTGCTAGGAAACAAAGCCGGCGAGTTGTTGTTTGCACGGAGGCAGAGGTTCCGTCATCATCAAGGACCAGCAAAAGAAGTGGAAACAGAAGCAGAAACACCTTGGGGTTGGCAGCGAAAATGTATCCGTCCGAAAAAAAGGAAAGCTTGAACATGAAGAAAGCAAAGAGTTACAGTTCCAAGAAAGATTCGACAACATTCAAGCGAAGCACCATCGTTTCTGAAGATTACGCTCCAAATTCCGACTACCACAAAACAGGCAACAGCAGAGCTTGCTTGATAGCCTAGAGGCCTTTTTAGTTTTGATAAAATGCAGTCCCTCTTCTGACAATGTTCTATTTAAATTCAAGGCATTTGTAATTTTATCAAAAAACTGCGTAACCTGAGATGTAGGAATGAGAGGAACACGGATAAATGTTTTCTGAGTCTTTGACACAACTGACAAATGGTGTCATTAAAAGATTTAATATCTTTAAACATTACTTTAAAGAATTATACACTGCCTATAGTCTCGTGGATAGCGAGTTCAAAACTTATTTATTCCTCCAGCCTCTGGTGCAAAAACTAATTTCTTGTGTTGTTGTAGCTGGTCTGCAAGTAGCCTGTGTTGGTTGTGCCGGATTAGTTGCATTTCCGGTGCCGATAGAGAAGTTTTTGGATAGACATGATTGAATTTAGCGCTTTGGCTATGTTCTCCCAGTTTTGTACGCTTAAGTTAGACAATTTAGTAAATACAAAACCAATGATCTTGTATTATGTATTTTGGTTCACTACAGTTCAGATTTCTGATAATTTGAAAGCGGACAACAGCAGGGCCTTTCTTTTAACTCCACTCGAGAAAGACATTCAGATTCGGGGAAGAAGGTTTACGTTCTGAAAAATGAGCTTGCTTGCTGACACTGCCACCATAGATTCATCCCTCAAAATTTGTTATTCCTTTCATCCAAGGAGAGTAAGCAGCAGCATCAAGGCAAATATTTTTTGTAATAAGTCACCTTATATTCCCATCTTTCTTTTTATGATTAAAAGCAAAGCAAATAACTAGGTAGAACAAAACCAGCAGCAGCATCAACGCAAATCTTTTTGGTAATAAGAGCAAAGAATCTTGCATTATTTAAGCAAACGGGAAACCAAAGGTGTCCACTGTCTATACAAACTAGCAAAGAAGAAAAGCAATAGTACAACCATCCTGCATTAATTTCCTCTTCATATATACTTTCCTACACTGCCGACTTCTTCTTCTCCATTCTCAACCAATTTCTGAGTTTCTATACCTGAAAATGGCCGATGCGCTTGTTTCCACGCTACTAGAGAAGCTAGCTACAATGGCTTATGAGTACATAGAGGACGAGGTGAAACTCGTTCTAAATGTTAAGAAAGAAGTTGAAGAATTCGCTGGGAATCTCAAAGCTATTCAAGCTGTGCTTGAGGATGCAGAGCAAAGGAAAATGAAGGAAGCCAACGTGCAACACTGCCTGAAGGAAATATCGTACCAGATGGTGGATGTGTTGGATGAGTGGAACACTGACATTCTGAGACAACAAATTGAGAAACAAGAAAGAGAAGGTGCAACTCATCTTGCTCCACAGAAGAAGGTATGTTTCTCTATTTTCGCTCGTTGTTTTGGTCTTGGCCCGGTCGGCAAGGTAATTAGTCGTCATGAAATTGCTCACATCTAAATGGGGAGTTAGCTGAGATTTATAAGCAAAGACAAATGTATAATTTTCAGCTCACTGAAAAAGTCATTCAAAAACAGCAAACTTCGTCTTTTGTCGATATATCTAAGATATTTGGTTGAGAAAAGGAAAAAGATAGTTTGATAAGGAAGTTGGTGAGTGATACTAGTAGAGAAGGGAGGGGGCTCCTCATCATTCCTATTGTAGGGATGGGAGGTATGGGAAAGACAACTTTGGCTCAACTAGCTTATAATGATGCCAAAGTTAAAGCTCATTTTCAAAAGAGAATATGGGTTTGTGTGTCAGAGCCTTTTGATGAGATAAAGATTGCCAAAGCGATTAGTGGTGATGCTTCCTCAAGTTCAAATGAGTTGGATCATGTCTTAGAATATATGTCTAGATCCATTGAGGGGGTAAAGTTTCTTCTTGTGTTGGATGATGTGTGGACCGAAGACAGTAAAAAGTGGAATCAATTAAAGTTTTCATTGATGCAAAATGGGGCTGAGGGTAGTAGAATATTGGTAACCACCCGAAAACAAAATGTTGCTAATATGATGAGGGCAACCTCTCACGTGATCAATCTTGTGGAGTTGAGCGAACAAAATTGTTTGTCAGTCTTTAATCACATGGCATTTTCTAATAGAGAAATAGGCAAGTTTGAGGTGTTTGGAGAAATCAGTGGGGAGATTGTAAAAAAGTGTAAGGGTTTGCCACTTGTTGCAAAGACTTTAGGCAGTATGATGCGCAATAAGAGGACAAGGAGTGAATGGTTGAAGGTTCTGAATAGTAAAATATGGGATTGGGAAGAAGTGGAGCAAGAAGTTTTCCAGCCATTATTTCTAAGTTATTATGATTTGGCCCCGAGAAACAAATGTTGCCTTTTATATTGTGCTATTTTTCCAAAAGATTATGAGTTTAGTAGAGATGAGTTGATTAATCTTTGGATGGCACAAGATTATCTTAATTCTAGAGAGAATAAAGATAAAGGAAAAATTGGTCAAGTTGTTTTTGATAATTTAGTTGCGCGATCTTTTTTCCAAGATTTTGAGAAACACTCTAACACTGGTGTAATAATAGGTTGCAAAATGCATGACATTGTACATGACTTTGTGCAATTTATCACCAAGAAGGAATGTTTAATTACGGAGGCTGAGGGTGCAAACCATAAAATAGAGGCGTTGGGTAGCAAGGTTCGCCATTTGACCATAATGGCTATAGCTGACAGTCAAGCTTTATTTTTTATCACTTCAGGCAATTGCAAAAATCTACGTACGCTCAAAACAATTAACTCAAGTGTTGCTAGGGTATACGCTATTAACTACTAAATGTATAAAACCCTAAATGTATTGAACAGAGATATGTAAACAGAAATGAAGAAAGAGAAGAAGTTGAGAGATTTTGTATTTCTGAGAGTGGAGAAAGTAGTCTTTTTCAGAATACCAAACATCCCTACAATATCAGCTATTTATACTAGCTAATATCACTTTACACAATGACTCTATTACCCTTTTCTAACAACTCCATTCTAACTAACTCAAACTAAGTAACTAACCAATGGCACACTGCCATATGTCAACATGACTATGGTTATTACTCCCCCCACAAACTGAGCGGAGCTAGGGAAGCGAAGTTTGCTGTAGAACCATTACCCAAGCCAAGAGACCTGCAATGTTTCTGAAAAATGGGACTATGCAAACCCTTTGTAAAGACATCGGCCACCTGATCATCTGTGGGAATGTAGTGGACCAGAAGATCCCCTCGTTGAACCTTTTCACGCACGAAGTGATAGTCCGTGTCAAGATGCTTGATCTTGGAGTGAAATACTGGATTGGAACTCAAAGCCAGGGTAGAAATGTTATCACAGTATATGGATGGTGGAACTGAGATGGATTGATGAAGATCCTTAAACACAGAACGAATCCAAAATACATCAGCTGCACAGTGAGCTAATGCCTTATACTCTGCCTCCGTGGAGCTTCGAGAAACTGTGGACTGCTTTTTAGACTGCCAAGAAACAGGATTGTTCCCCAAATAGACAACAAAACCTGTGATTGATCTTCGGGTGTTGATATCCGCTGCCCAATCCGAGTCAGAATAGGCAGTAATATTGAATTCCTGGCTTTTGGTATAGTGTAAGCCATAACCAACCGTCCCCTGAATGTACCTCAAAATCCTTTTGACCAAGACCATATGGACATCAGTAGGTTGTGCCATGAATTGGCAGACCATGTTTACTGAGTAGGCTATATCAGGACGAGTAAAAGTAAGGTACTGGAGAGCCCCAACAATGCTCCGATAGTGACTAGGATCAGACACCAAAGTTCCTTCACCAGCCAGAATTTGAGTATGAGGTTTACATGGTGTAGATGTAGATTTACAGGTATCCATTCCTGCCTTTTGTAACACATCCTTGGCATATTTAGCTTGGGAGATAAACAAGGAACCATCATCTCTATATTGTATATGCAATCCCAAAAAATATGTTAACCTCCCCATATCCTTGAGGTCAAATACACCAGCCAGATCATCAATGACAGATTGAATTTTAGTAGAATCTGATCCAGTAAGAATGATGTCATCAACATACAATAAGAGCAAAATTATATCACTACCATCAATCTTGACAAAGAGACTCGAATCAGAAGATGATGATTGAAAACCAACAGCTGGAAGATAGCTTGTGAACTTCGAGTTCCAAGCTCGAGGAGCCTGTTTTAACCCATAAAGGGATTTGACCAATTTGCAAACATAGCCAGGACAGGTAGCATCCACAAACCCTTGTGGTTGTTTCATATAAACCTCCTCCTCCAAGTCACCATGAAGAAAAGCATTTTTGATATCGAGTTGTCGTAATGACCAACTAAACTGAGTAGCTAAAGCCAAGATAAGCCTCACAGTGGTATGGCGAACCACTGGACTGAAGGTCTCTGAGTAATCCAAGCCTTGCTCCTGAGAAAACCCCTGGGCTACCAAACGAGCTTTAAACCGAGATATGCTACCATCTGGATTTTTCTTAACCTTATACACCCATTTACTGCCAATAACAGACCTATGAGAAGGTGGTGGAACAAGTGTCCACGTGCCTTGAGATTGTAATGCATTAAACTCCTCCTGCATGGCAGTTTGCCATTCTGGTGACATAGAAGCAGCTTTAAATGTCCTAGGTTCTTCACAAGTGGAAATGTCAGCAATAAAGGAAAATCCCTCAGAGACAGACACACTCAAAGGGGTAGATGAACCGTCAGAATAGAAATCATCAAGTTGTAAAGAGCACAACTGAGGTAGAGAAGCAAGACAACCCACAAAGCTTTTCCTGGGAATCGCACCAGTTCTTAACCTGGTTTGAATACACTCCCTAGGGATAGGTGTGGAGACCAAATTAGTAGTATGTGGAGGTGAGAAGGAAGGAATAACTTGCTGATGAGAAGCAGATGCAATGACAGATAGTACTGGAGTAGGAACTGGTGAAGAAGAGTGAACCAGAGATGTGTCAGAGCCCTGAACTTCTGGCTCTGGTGACACATGATCTTCTGATGGGGTAGTATTTGGAGAAAAGAAATCGACATCTGTCTGAGATAAAGAGTGTTGAGAGCCTCCAGGAGTTGTATTGTGCTGCGAAGAAGACACTGGTATAGTGACCAGCACAGATACAGGTCTTGATTGCTCCTGTTCCTCATAACTAGCCATTCTTGTAGGACCTGTATGTGAAACCATTCTGGCAGGAAATAAAGATTCATCAAAATAGACATGCCTGGAAATAACCATCCTCTTGGTTTGCAAGTTATAACAGATCACTCCTTTGTATCCTTGGTGATAACCCAAAAATACACACATCACTGATCTTGGTTGTAATTTGTTACTATTGTATGGTCTGAGACATGGAAATACAGCAGAACCAAAGATCTTAAGGAATTGGATATCTGGTAGCTTCTTATATAATGACAAGTATGGAGAGCTAAAACCCAAGCTTTTGCAAGGCATGTTATTAATGAGCCTAACAGAATGAGCACAAGCAAGAAACCAGAACACAGAAGGCAAGCCAGAAGCACTAAGAATAGTAATTGCAGTGTCCAAAATATGCCTATGTTTCCTCTCAGCAACTCCATTCTGCTGAGGAGTATAAGGACAGGAAATAAGTTGTATAATTCCTTTGGCAGCAAGAAATGAAGCAAACCTCTTGCTTGTATATTCACCTCCCCCATCTGTTTGCAAGGACTTAATTGGAATGCTAAACTGAGTCAGGACAAACTGATAGAACTGAACAAAAATTGTAAACACATCAGATTTATTGCTCATGGGGAATATCCAAACAAATCTCGTATATTCATCAACAAATGTTACATAATACCTATATCCCTCTATAGATCTTACAGGTGCTGGTCCCCAGACATCAGTATGTACTTTCTGAAAAGGAGAGGTACATCTATCAGTTCTAACAGGAAATGGAAGCCTAGACATTTTGCCTTGGATACAAGAGATACAAGTATGATGATTATCATCTGTTTGAATTGGAATATTCGATTGTTTCAACATGAAAGTCATTACATCATGAGCTGGATGTCCTAATCTCTGATGCCAGACATTATTCTTCACTGCTTTTCCCAGATAAGCTGCTGGACACCTGGTGATATGCTGAGAACCCTTTGCACTTGTGACCACTGGAATCTGGAACAATTCATCAGGCCTACTCCTTCCCTGGTACACTATCTCCCTTGTCCTCTTGTCCTGCACAAAGAATGCAGACTCATCACATATAAACCAGCTGTTATTATCTGCACATAACTGTTTCACGGAAAGTAAACTCCTAGCAATAGTAGGCACATGTAAAACTTTGTTAAGAATCAGGGAATGAGTAGGAGTCTGAAGCTTAGTAGATCCAATATGTTTAATTGGGAGACCAGTACCATTCCCAATTGTTATTTTTTCAGAACCCTCAAAGGGTTTTACTTGAGAAAGAGCACTAAAGTCAGAGGTTATATGATGGGACGCACCAGAATCAACAGTCCAGGTATCTTGAGGAAAAGAGTGAGGTGACTGCTGTGCATTCATTGCAGACAAAGATGAAGATGGAGGATGACCTTGATACGCATAGTTTCCCCTGTGATAGCAATCCAAAGCTGAGTGACCCCTCTTCCCACAGATCTGACACTCAACTGCAACACCTGTAAGAGGCATATTGGTATTCCTTTGAAAACAGTTAACTGCAGTGTGACCTCTCTTGTTACAGATCTGACACTCAATCACCACTGTAGTCCTATTATCAACAATGCCTGACCAGGTAGTAGGATTCCCAGATTGTCTTGATCCCCCCAAGTACCCTGAGGAATTCCCTCTTCCTCTAAAACCATTATTATGCCTGTAACTGTGAACACCCCTGTAGTTGTTATTACCCCTGTAATTATTTCCAAAGGATCCAGAGGGTACATTTGAGGACTGTGATCTAGAGACAGGTGGACCACTAGAATTTGCAGAAAAACCATATCCATATGACTCATTTGGAAACACACCAGGTGGTGGAAAATAATATGGCTGCTGGAATTGAGATTGTGAAGACAAATATGGCTGGGAACTTAGATGTGGTGGTAAAGATGCCAAAGAATCACACGGTACTGCTGTGACAGTACCAGCAGTGACAGCTGGAATATGAGCATGACTGTGAGAATTTGAAGATGAAGCAGACGAGTGAGACCCAATGTTTGAACTAGAACTAGTAACTGGACCAGAACTGGACCCTTGCACATACAAAGCAGACATATTCTGAGTAACTATGTTCATATCCCCCTCAATTTCCCTCTCAGTACCGAGTAACAATGCTCGGAACTCCTTCAACGTGAGTGTGGACTCCCTAGCCAATATAACAGTACGAATAACCCCAAATTCCTTTGGTAAACCAGCAAGACCAGCAATCATAACATCATTATCTGAAATAGTCTCACCTGCAGCACTTAGTTGTTCTCTAATATGCTTGAGCCTCAACAAATATTTGTCAATTGTATCAGACCCTTTTTGAATCGTGTGTAGTTCAGTTTTCAAATGATTGATTCTAGATTTAGACACAGTGGCATATCGATCAACAAGATTACTCCAAGCCTCATATGCAGTGCGACATCCAATCACATATTCCATAGCCTCATCAGTTAAAGTAGCAAGCAATAAACTCAATAATGCCATATCAACAGTTTCCCATGCAGTATATGCACCTGTGACCTCTCTTGTAACCCCATGTTCTGAATCAACAACAAACTTTGATGGACAAGGAGTGGTACCATCAAAATGACCAAACAACTTATACCCCCTAAGCACCGACTGAAACTGAAATGCCCATTTAGCAAAATTATCATCCCTAAGCTTAATGGTAAGCATTCCCAAAACACCTTCAACCTTAAATGAAGACGCATCCATGACAGAAAGATTGATAGTTCCACAGAACAAGACAACTATACGATCAAACCAAAACCAGCTCCAGAGAATGACACTCTAAAGAAATCAAGAAAGACGAACACTTTCTTGCAACAATGCAACCCAATTATAGTACTGCAATCAATATGCCAACTAACAGACAATTTTCACAATTCATACACCAGAATTCATTCATCAAATCAGGAGAAAACATGACAGAATCCCCAATTCACCAATTCAACAATACAGGAGAAAACATAATAGAATCCCCAATTCACCAATTCAGCAATACAGGAGAAAACATAATAGAATCCCCAATTCACGAGAAACATGACAGAATCTCAGACGCCATTCTTGTACAGAACGCAATCAACATTCAAGAAAACCCAGATAAAGAACCATGAACAATCTCACCAGATCAGCGACAGAAAAATCCGTGCAAGAACCACCAAGAATCTGCATCAGAGTAGCGGAAGAAACCCCAGAGATCGAACACGGCCGTCAACCTTCACCGGCGATGATACCATATTAACTACTAAATGTATAAAACCCTAAATGTATTGAACAGAGATATGTAAACAGAAATGAAGAAAGAGAAGAAGTTGAGAGATTTTGTATTTCTGAGAGTGGAGAAAGTAGTCTTTTTCAGAATACCAAACATCCCTACAATATCAGCTATTTATACTAGCTAATATCACTTTACACAATGACTCTATTACCCTTTTCTAACAACTCCATTCTAACTAACTCAAACTAAGTAACTAACCAATGGCACACTGCCATATGTCAACATGACTATGGTTATTATACGCTAGTTTCATTTTACAATTTGAATGTCTTAGGACGATAAATTTGTCTCAAAATTCTATCAAAGAACTCCCATAAGAGATTGGTAAATTGATACATTTGAGACATACTGATTTGTCTTGGAGTCAAAATTTGGAGAAATTACCAGACACCATTTGTGATTTATACAATTTGTATACCTTGGACATTCGGAGCTGCAAATCAATTAAAACATTGCCGGATAACATGAGAAAGTTGATAAGCTTAAAGCATCTTTACATTGGTGGGAGTTACTCATTGAAGCACTTGCCAAAAGGGATAGGGAGATTAACAAGTTTGCAAACACTGGACGTGTGTCCTCTGTTTTCTGTTGACAACAACGAAGCATTTCAAGTTGGAGATCTGAGAACCTTGAACCACCTTCAGGGAAATCTCACAATAAGAATACTGGGGAAGTTGAAAGATGGGAGCCAAGTTGGTGAAGCACAATTGCGGGACAACAAGCAACTTTTTCATCTCCAGCTTGATTTTGCTGAATTGTGCGAGGTTGGAGAAAGCATTGTACGAATAATGAATGTCTTACGACCACATGATAATCTTGAATCTTTAGGGATTGATGGGAATTTTGGCTCCACCTGGCCTAATTGGATGTTTTCTTTAAAAAAGTTACGATTCCTTACTCTGCAGAATAATTCGGGTTGTGAAAGTTTGCCTCCTCTTGGGAGATTGCCGTTCCTCGAAAAACTGTACGTAGGGGAGATGTCGGGTGTAAGAAAGGTTGGTGGTGAGTTTTTGGGAGTAGAAGATGATCAAACATGTTCTTCATTCAAGTCATCCTCATCAATATTATTCCCAAAACTGAAGCAACTCCACTTTTACAAAATGTCGTTTTGGAAGCGCTGGGAAGGCGTGAAAGGGTGGAACAAAGGGGATTCTGGAATCACAATCATGCCATGCCTTTCTTCATTGGAAATAAGTCAGTGCTATGCTCTGGAAACACTGCCAGACTTCCTCTGCAAAATACCACTGCAGAACCTTACCATTTTCTGGTGTCCGAAACTTGAAGAACGTTGCAAGCATGAGGAGAGGCCCAAGATTTCTCACGTCCCAAACATCGAGTTTCATGCTTTGCCGGTGATGACGTTTCATATTGGTGAGTTGCAGTGCTTTGATTTTTTTACTTGATTTGGATATGCATATACAAATGCAATTTATTTAAGGTGAAAAGAGTATGAAAAAAAACAATTATAATTATTTGTACTCTAAATTGCAGATAATTGTGCAGAGGCCTAGGTCAAATAAACATCCAAGCCACTTGGTGCGGCGCTGGTTCCCTCCTCAAGACACGACTATGATCAAAATTAAGCTGTATTAATTCCAAAACCCCACTACGTTGAATGAGTTACTAATTAAGGTAAGCTAGACAGCATATATATATATATGTACGTATGTATGATATATGCCAAGCATACAACCGCGGTTGCTAGGGTTTTATGCTTTTTATCCACTACTTAATTTCTAGCTCCCTCCAGTCAGATCAAATCTGAAGTCTTGGTATTTTTTTTTTTTTTTGTCAATTTAATTCGAATGATTACTCAAAGAGCAATTTGTCTAATAGGGCATTCATATATTTATGACTTTAAAATACTTTGAGCATTGTTATTTGTTCGTCTACGAATTTTTTGACGTTTTAATATTTTTCAACAAATGGTGACCCGGGTACTATCTCATTTCTAGTTGTTGGATAGTGGCCAAATTAGGCTAGGAAACAAAACAATATTGATGAGGGAACATCATGATGAGGATTATGTTTCCTTGTTTTGTGGCTTGATTTGTTCCTTATTTTGTGGCTTGATTTGCTCCTTGTTTTGTGGCTTTTTCAAAGCCATAATTATTTGGCTTTCGGGTGGAAGAAAGGAGGAGAAGAAAAGGGGTTGTTTTTTATTTAAATGCCTTGCCAAAGGAGAAGGAACGGATGAAGAGAAAAGCATCCAAAGAGATGGTGAGAGCATTTGGCTCTACCATGGGCACGGGTGAGAGAAATCAAGAGAGCTAGAGTGAAAGATCTCTTGTGAAAGAACTCTTGGGGTAGAGTGAGGCTCTTGGGAAAATTCTGTGAGTGGGTGTACAAGGGATATGGGATTGGGTTATGTCGATTTAACTCATGTGTAACTTGTACTGTTTTTCTTATAGTGAAGAGCAATATCTCTCCGAGGACGTAGGCAGGTTTTTGCCGAACCTCGTAAATTTCTCGGTGTCTTTATTTCTCGTATTTTAAACTATTCAACTGTGGGTTTGTATGTTGGTGAAGATAATCAGCCAAGGCACAACAATAGCACCTGTTTCTTGACGTTTTAAATTTCATGTCGATAAGGTTTGGTTGGGTTTCCTGGGTTCATCCATCCATGCCGCCTTCTATGTTGTTCTAGTTAAGGTTTGAGGTTGTCAATTTTTGCTGCAGGCTGCACTGAAACATATGAGGACTTCTTTATGGGATCTGTGCATTTTAAAGATGTAGCTCTCACGCACATTTTAGTGTACGAGAACAAATCAGCGACCGCTAGGCACTTGTCCATTGAAGCTATATCACATTATGGCGACTTTGTGGCGAAGGTTGCTGAACTTCACCCTGAGTACAAGGTTCCCAGGTAAATTCTGGTATTGCAAAATGGATATGCAACCGAAACTATGTGCATATCTTATGTTTTAGTTGTCTGGTTTTCTGATAATACGCGTACTTTTGTGTAGTTTGCCAAAGGACACCCAACACGGCTTGCTGAGGGAATAAAAACGGAGCGAAGAAGCTAATGAACTTGGATTTAGAATTCATTCCCATGGATCAAAATATCAAGAATGTTGTTGAGAGCCTAAAGAGCAAGGGATGTGAACAAAATAAATGTTACAAGGCATGACTGGATTTCAACTCCTTTGAATTTTTCTGTGTGTGACCCGAACATCGACACATTGTTCTATTCTTTTTAGGTAGAAATCAGATTGGTATGACGATTTTGTTTTGCTTTATGTTAAATGGTTAACCTATATTTTGACAAATTGTTATATTCTGTTTTTGCAGCACCAGTTCATATCAATTATCAAATATGGCATTATAAACTTAACGTTTGATTTTCCCATCTGCAGCCTGCACTTTGTTCATCTGCAAATTTCTCTCTTATTATCCATCCAATTTCCAAGTTCGACGAAAACAGATTGTGGCCAGGCGGTGATTGTGGTGGTGGCGGGTGGGTTGGCAAGGGAGGGAGAGAAATGGTTTGTGGCGGGTCCGGTCAGGAGTGTTCTGTGATGGTCAAGAAATTTTCTAGCCATTATTTCTCTGTTAATACGATTTGGCCCAAAAAATAAATGTTGAGGCATAGATATGAGTCCAGTTACCAAGAAGTTGTGGTGGAAATTCTACATGGAGGAGTTTGGTGCTTCGAGGGCCGTTCAGGCTGTCGAAAAACACTGAGAACGCGAATGCTGCATTCAGATGGAAAGAACTGTTAGAGGCAAAAGTGAGGTGAACAAGAAAGAAAATAAGGCAGCTGAGAAGTTGAAGAGTCGGTATCAAATGGAAGCTGATCGAAAACAAAGCGGACGTGTTTTTGTTTGCACAGAGGCAGAGGTTCCTTGGTCATCGAGGAACAACAGAAGAAGAAGAAGAAGAAGAAGAGAGGAGGAGGTTTCGTCACCATCAAGCAATAATGCTTCCGTCCAAAAAAGGAAAGCTTGATTATGACCTGGTTTGGTACTGAGATGATTCTGAAAAAAGCTGCTATAAAAAAAAAAAAACTGAGAGCTGTTTTTGTGTTTGGTAAACACTTAGCTTCAGCTTTTTTTCACAGTTTTGGGTGAAAAAAAGCCAAAAACAAGAAGCTGCAAAACCCAACTTTAAAAAATCGGCTTTTTTTCACATCTGTTTTACATAAAAGTTTACCAAACACTCTAATACTGTTTTTTTTTTTTTTCAAAAGCACTTTTACAAAAAAGTTTACCAAACACTCTGCTGCTTTATTTCACAGCTGCTTATTCTCACAGCACAGCAGAAGCAGCTTTTTTTCAAAGCACAGCAATACCAAACCAGCCCTATGATTCATGAAGAAGGCGAAAAGAGATTTTCTTAACTGTCTTGAGGTTAAATCTTGCAGCTATGGCGATGATTAAATTGCAGAACACTTACAAGTGAGGCGCCATCGTTTCTGAAGATTACGCTCCAAGTCTCAACTTCTACTCAATAGGCAACAGCATAGCTTGATTGATAGCCTAGTCGTTTAGTTCTGATTTCACATGATGGTGATCAGATGAGGTTTAAATGCTTTTGTGAGTTTTTCTAGCTTCTGGAATGATGAATTGACGTGACGAAGCCACTAGGTCATCCACTTAAAAACAGAAACAATTGATTTTCACTTTTAGAACAGTGTTAATATTTGTATAAAATTTCAATATCGATATAGAATACCCTACATTCCTAAAGTTTCAACTATGTCATCTGCTCGTTGAAGCATTTGGATATGTGCGCGGTTATTGACCCAAGAGAATTTTTCAATATAGAGAAATTCTATTGTGTGATTATCACACTTTTACGGAATGCTACTAATTCACTTATATAACATGTGTATTTTTATGTACTATTTGACTTTATGCTCATAAATACTGATCATATCATTCATTCATACTATAACACTAAAATTAATAACACAATGTGATAGTCTGACGAACATAAAAACAAATTCATAAATAAATTAATAGTAGTTATACCATGTGACGGTGTGACCATGGACAAAAAGTTTCTTCTTTCTCAAAGCACTACTATGTGTTTTGTGCATGGGCCATGGGGAAGCAGGCACGAATTGGGGTATCTGGATTGGGCCTTTACTCCCAAATTTGAAATTGAAGCTCAACATAACAAACAAAAACTACCCACTGAAAATCAAGAAGCACATGCACATCCCAAAATATCCATCTTCCAACATCCACCTTCGAACCTGGACTATTTTTCAGGGCACGTACATAACTGAATTTTCGAGCATTGAATTCCAATAAAAAATAAAAAAAATATTTTGAGAGGTGGCTGTAAGTCCTCAGCCCAAAAGACAACATCCCAAAATACAAGTGCCCCCCACCAAATGGCCTCCTCATCTGTTCCTACTTTCCTCCACCTCCTCCTCCTCCTCTGCTCCGTTTCGCTCTCTCCAACCTACGCCGCTTATTCCGAGAGCAGCAGCAGCAGCAGCAGCAACAAAGTCAGAGTGGAGCTCTACTACGAAACGCTGTGTCCCGACAGTTATCAATTCATTGTTAATGATCTGATCAAGCTCTTCGAAACCGGAATCAACTCCATCACCGATCTGAAGCTCTATCCCTACGGCAACGCCAGGATTGGATCCAACAGCACCATCACTTGCCAGGTCCCTCTCTCTATCTGCTCATACTTATCTCCTTTGAGTTGATAAATTACAGTTTGATATGGAATATAAAAGTTTTTTTTTTTGTACAGTAATATAAGTTACTTGGCATGTGTTAAAAACTTAAAATTTGGTCTTTATAGCCAAAATGGTCTTTGTGATTTGCATAACTCTTCCCTTTAGTTCATGATGTTTAAAATAAAAAATCAGGAGAAGCAGTCCTGAATTTGTAATTTTGATCATTTCATAAAAACTTATATTAAATAAGGACCAAATTAATAAAAATGGCCTCAATTTAATAAACAATGGCCAAATGATTTGATAAAAATTGAGGGTATTTTTGTTGTTTTAGCCTTATTTAATGGAGATTTTTCATGGAATGACCAAAATAATTGATGGTGGATAACTCAGAACTAGTTGTATTGATTTCAAATATTAGGACCAAAGTGAGGAGTTATGCAAATTTTGGGATCATTTTGGCTAAAAAGCCTAAAATTTGACATGTCATGTAAAGTAATTTAATTTTGCAATACTAGTTACTTTTTACATGTATCAAAATGTAATTTGCGGGAGGAGATGAATTCAGACGATCAAATGATGTTGGTTTGAACACTATAAAGCGATTGATATTAAATTATGCTTATGCATAAATTACGTTTTAAAACGGTAAATTAGCAATGCCTCGCAACTTATGACATTTCTTTGATTTGTCTCGTTG
Source organism: Pyrus communis (assembly GCF_963583255.1). Lineage (NCBI taxonomy): Eukaryota > Viridiplantae > Streptophyta > Magnoliopsida > Rosales > Rosaceae > Pyrus > Pyrus communis. The sequence goes on along the minus strand of NC_084810.1, from coordinate 23,556,121 downwards.
ACTTTCAATTTGGTTATGTGTTCCTTAATCTTTGAAAACATGTCAGTTTGCCCCACCTCGTCAAAGTTGTAACATTTTCTGCTAGTTCTACATTTAAATGGATGAGAAAAGCTCCCAACTTGACAGATTTGATGGCAGGGACAAATTGACACATTTTAAAAGATTGAGGCTCGTAAAAAAATTGAAAGAACAAAGTACAAGGGCAAATTGAAACAAGGAAGTAAGTCTAAGGGCAATACACAAAGAAGAGTTCTTGCACACTGTCAAATTATCATGGGTAGAGACTAGAGACTAAGTATATTTGTTTTAGTTTAGGCTTCTAGGTGACCTCTGTGCCAATGACCAGTCAGTAATTTCATCTTTGACCTTTGTCTTTCTCTTTCTATAAAAATAGTCAATAGATGTCAACGTGACTGCCACTTAGTACTTTGGTCTAGTGGTATTCACTTGTAAGTGAGAGGTCTTAGGTTCGATTCTCGCCAAAGGTGAATTTGAACCACAGTATTGCCAGCCCATTGTAGCCCACCGTACAAATAGGAGAGGATTGGAGGACAGGGGGAGGACAGAGGAATTTAGAGGGGAGATAATCTTACTCTGAAAACGTAAGCATAAAGAGAAAAAGAGTAAAACCTATTATTTATTAAATACCACTATTTAGAGAAATACTGAAATATCACCAAATAATTGACTAAAATTTAGTAAAAGAAGAGAAGGAGAAAATACGGTATAACGGAATATTAACGAAATTATAGACGATGAATTTATATCTTACATGTATTTTTTTGGGTCAAACATCTTACATGTATTTAGGTAACAACAAACTGCCAACTGTTAAAAAAGAAACAAACAGATCAACTGCCAACTATTTGTCTGAATTTTCCACTTGTAATCCACCAATTTTGGGCAAAGGCAAAATCTCTGACTTGATCTCTGGTTCTTGCTCTGTTCAACAGGATTCACAAATGGCGTAATTAACGCTTGAGTGACAACCCCATAAACACCTAATAAGCTCTTCCTTTCTCTTTCAGCTTTCCTAATCATTCAATGGCGTCCGCTCGGCTTGAAAGTAGAACCCTTTCTTTTTCTCTTATGTCCTGCCTCGTCTTGGTTGCTGTGTTCACACCCCCTTCTTCTGCAGCCAGAACTCCACCTTCAGATTCTGGTAAAGTTTCGTTGGCTTTGTATTATGAGTCCCTCTGCCCCTACAGTGCCAACTTCATTGTGAATTACCTTGTCAAGCTCTTCGAAGATGACCTGATCTCCATTGTTGATCTCAAGCTTTCTCCTTGGGGTAATGCCAAGCTCAGAAGCAACGACACATTCACTTGCCAGGTCCTCTAATCCAACCTGTTTTCTTTTCTTTTTTTTTTAAATCGGGGTTTAATCGTTGACCGGTCCTTTGAATGATGATTGTCCTTAATTTTTGGAACAAAGTAATTTGCCTAAACATTCTAACATGTGGGTTTTGTCTATTCTTTCTTAAGTTTTAATTTTCTGAGTGTTGCTATGCATTTCACTTGTGTTTCAAATTCAATTTGTCAACTTGGGATTTCTTTATGGTTGCAGCATGGTCCGTCTGAATGTTTATTGAACACTGTGGAAGCCTGTGCGATCGAGATCTGGCCTGCATTGGTAAGCCTTTATCAAACTAGTTATAATCCTAACTAAGCATTTTTTTAGTATTTACCTGCAAAATATTTCATGGTGCAATGGTGTTTGTTATTCGATGGTTATTGTATAGTAATAAAATGGTGGTTTAGTTAAACTGATAAATCATTTTAGAATTATTTACTGAATTCTTTGTGATATTTCCTTCGATTCGTTATGTAATTATTTTTCAATCTACCTGGATAATTAGTGCTCGTACTATATAGGGTTGTCAGTTGGTTTTATAGAAATGTATCCTAATTTGAATGCCAGTTATGGACTTTTGCCAGACTTAACAGAAAGTAGTATTTAAGTTAGAAACGCTAATTCTGGTTCACTATCACTGTTGTGCAGAACGATCATTTTCCTTTCATTTATTGCGTCGAGAGTTTGGTTTACAAGCACAAGTATCCCCAGTGGGAGTCATGTTACGAGAAACTGGGCTTGGATTCAAAACCTATTGCTGAATGCTACAGCAGTGGACTTGGTAAAGAGGTTAGTTTTCTGTGCTTGTTGCATTCAGCTCATTAATTATTCACAGAATTCAAAAAGTTGCAACTTAAAACATGCCTTCGTAATGCATCTGCATGCATATTTAATTGTATTTTAACAAGGATCGAACTTTATGTCTTCTCTCATGATGTTCTGCTGTATGAGTTTAAAAAGGTGATTCTTCAATTATATGAGTTGTATATTGCAGGCCGTGCAAAAGCGTAGTGTCCAAATATTGTCGGACTGTATATGTTTCCGCCACTTGTATTACTGGATTATTAACTGTATGGTACGAATTGGGCACGCAACTAGTACCTTAAATTTGTAGAACATTGGAAACCTGACCCTTCCACAACTCTAATAGTTTGTGTTTTAGTGGCATATGGCCAAACTACATGAAACAAGTTGATTACACAGAGGAAGCATGTACACAAAGACAGCATAGGTAGTAGAGGTGAAGGGTAGGATGCATCACGCTGTCAAAACACTTTTTTTTTTTAACATTTCACTGATTCTTGATCATGGCATTGTTGGAACAACTTTCTGTTATTCTGTTGAGTAGGACGGTACAAATTCTGCTTCTCATTTTCTCGTTTTCTCGTTTGTTATGTGATTTTTATGAAAAAGGAACACAATATAAGTGAAATTATTCTTTGGCAGCTTGAACTACAGTATGCAGCTGAAACCAGTGCACTCCAGCCTCCGCATCAGTATGTGCCATGGGTAGTTGTGGATGGACAGCCACTTTATGAGGTTTGTTCCTTTCTCATAAATCAGATTCCCAACGCTTTACGATTGCCACCAAGTTTGGTTATGCATATGTGTAGTTTTTATTCATTTAGACCATTGATGAACATTTGTCACTATCGTTCTATCATTGGGATCTTCAAAAAATTGCGTTCTTCTCCTGTTGCAGGACTACGAAAACTTCCTGAGCTATGTCTGCAATGCCTATAATGGCACCACTGCCCTCGAGGCCTGCAGTAAAATATCCCTCAATACCAGGAAAAGTTCCAAATCTACCCATTCCGTTGGCTGCGAGGGAAATATGCCAGCAGTATTAGGAAGAATAGGATCGACCATAAAATCGTGGATCCGTCAAATGAACCTGGCAATTTGGATGTAGACGTTCATGGTGTGATAGCTTGAAGTTCATGTAGCTTCTTCATATTTCCCGTTTCCAATGGAGTGCAGTTACTTTGTGAGTTTGTTGGTACTGAACTAAGACCCTTACTGTGCTGGGAGTGTGTCTTTCTCATTACTGTGCTCAATAAATATACAGGAACAGAAATATGTCGTGTAAATGAATTCTGTTTATTTAATTTAAATATATAATATAGTAAACTTTAGTATTGAAAAGCATTGTGGGGGTCTGTGCAATTGATACTTTTGTATTATTAGCACAAGACGCTATACGGTGGTGTACTGATGTTATACAAGTCCGTTATCCAAGTCCTCGCTAGAAATCTGAAGGTCATGGATTTCAGTCGCTATGGCCAATTCATTCTAAATTTTGGCCCACCAACACTCCGAAGTATTCTTTGCTTTGCCTGTCTCAAGACAATTTGTTGAGTGAGACTTTTGAAGAACTTAAGTATTTTGATGCTAATGTTATCGGATTCTAAATCTAAATTACTCATACGAGTTGATTATTGCTTAGATGTGCCATGTACGTTGTCAGATTGATTATTGCTTAGGTACATGTATGGTGCAAATTAACAATCTGAAAATATAAGAATATGCCCGCAACTCACTGTAAGTGAGGCAAGAGATAGTTATCATGTTAAAGGGGGGTGTAGCTTCAATGCTTGCTACATGTGTTTTAATTGTTAGATTTCATTTCCACTATTATTTAAATTTTTTATTTTCGATTTTATTCAGTTTTCATACTACTCAATACTACGTACTGAAAAAGTATCATGTTTTATTCTATACTGCTCAATGCCAAACACTTTTGTGATTTGGGCGGACTGAGGAACCCATTGGCTTTCATGGGCTAATCGCAATAGCCGAATACTCCCAACCTGCTTGCAAATTGGATTGGAGTCCAAGGTGCTATACAAGCCGAGAGACTCCCCAAACTTTACTAAGCATGCATAGTCAGTTTTCATATAGATAAACTTTGTTCCGGTCATACATTCATCGCCTAATATTTTCATTTCAGATGTTATAATATGAGTGAACAATATAATTTATACGTCACTTGGTCTTATTACCGGAGAAGCAATGAGAAATTGTTATGTCATATCACATTCTAAGACCAAAAAAGAATCTCACATAGCCCTCAATAATTTGCAATACAAACCCCTCAAATTTGGCAAAGACGTGTCTAATCCTATTTTTATCTTATGAGAAGTTATGATTTTGAACTAGTGGTCACTTCGAATCTTCCAAATATGAAGCAACAAGATTTAATCATTAAGAAACAATTGATAAGAACTACATCTCATCAAGTGACCTCTACCACCATGTTTGGTAGGAAGGAAACGTAGAGGAATGAAAAGTCAAGAGACTGATTGGGAGTTTGATTTTTGATAGGCCTTGATTGCAAAGTACAAGAAAAAGAAGCGTCCAGGAAGGAGATACTCTTTTGGTTTTGGGTCTACAAACTCGATTCCTCCAATAAGCATTTAGTAAAAATTTCAATCAGTTGTAATACTCTCAAGGACAGTTTGATAATTTTATCGTTTTCAGTTTCTAATTGTTGTTTTCATTTTTTTTTTTAACTGAAAACTCGTTTGGTAACTACGTACTTCTTTTCAACAAAATGAAAATTGAAAACCAAAAAATAAAAAACTACTTTCTTTGAGTTTTCAAAATTTGACTTTCAATTTTCAGTTTTTCATTTTCTTGAAAGAGTGTTTAGTTTTCAAAAACTAAAAACTACTAAAAATGAAAAACGGCCACTCATTTAACATAATTGTTGGCACTAGGGTGGACTTAACTAATCCATATTTCTCCTTTTCAAGACATCTTCTTTTCGGAGAAATTCTTACATACAATCGAAATATATTTCTTCGTATCTGTAACTCTCATTACGTGAAATCCTCAGTAAACTTAAAGCAAAATCAAAATCTCCGTGGAATTTCCCAGTTACATACGGTACAAATCTCTCCGATCCTCCTTGAGAATCTGGTGCTAGGGACTCTGGACTACAAAAGTTTCAGTCTCTATCAAGAAACATCATATGGTTGCCCTAACCCATCAAGTGAATGTATGGTCAATGATGATACATTCATCCAAAATAACGAAGAGCCACGCAATTTAAAACTCTGTAATTTGCTCCTTTAATTTGTCTTGTACTGCACGGGTCAGACCCTTGTGGTACTCACTAGGGTCCATGACTCCAAAGCAAAACCACAGAGTCCAACACTTACCCACCCATGTCCTACCACATTGATTTCCTTGTTCTCTAAGTTATAGCAACGATGCAACTCAAACTTCGCTTGTTGGACTAGCTTTGTGCAAATGAGAAGACTGCCACGACCCGATGACCACAGTCGCCCATTCGTGCGTGAGTGATTCTAGCCCTATATGAACACGTGACTCAAATACATCTACGGTTAAAAACTAATCACTCATTCATGCGCAATTGAAACTAGCATTTTCCTTTTTCTGTCTGTTTCTTGGAGCATCCAAGGCTGAGAGCGATTGGATACTGTCTGTGAAGAAATCTACGCTTCATATATCTTGTCGGAGACTCAAACTACAGTTTGTCAAAAACGTCGGGAGGGACCCATGCATATATACATATGTGCATAAATCAGTATATATCACTATAGGGTCGTATCTATGCACATTATTATTCTTCTTCTACTGCCATTGGCTTTTTCTGCGCGTTAGGCTCCCTGCTAATGCGTGAATGCAAAGGGACACCACCCACTGTTTTCCCAATTCCTTCAGAGCAAAAGGCCCTACTCAGTTACTCTGTACAAAAGAAAGCACCACCATTTGACAAGGCCTTTGCCCTTCGGTCAATATTTTCCCTCCAAACAAGTTAGAAGCAAACATCATTCTTTTCAGGCTTTTTAGCCAAAATGATCCTTGAGATTTGCATAACATATATTTAAAATCAATAGAAGTGGTCCTTGAGATTATCCACCATCCATTATTTTGGTCATTCCATTAAAAAACTCCGTTAAGTGGTCCCTGAGTTTTTTAATGGAATGACCAAAATGATAAATGATGGACAATCTCAAGGATCAAAGTTAGGTGTTATGCAAAACTCAGGGACCAAAGTTATGTGTTATATATACTCTCAACTTAACGGAGTTTTTTAACGGAATAACCAAAATAATGGATGGTGGACAATCTCAAAGGCCACTTCTATTAATTTTACATCATAGGGACCGAAGTTATATGTTATGCAAATCTCATAGACCATTTTGACTAAAAACCCTTCTTTTCATTCTTCCCTTTTTCACATTATAAACTATGAATTACGATGAATATTGGTGTTTAATCTATGTCAAGGATAGCGTTTGGTCACGTATGCATACAACGTTTCTCTCACAATTGTTCATCACGTAATCGGTAAATTTAGCAAAAGATGATTGGAAGGTATGCCTTGTATATTTACCAGTATTATGCAATTATTTTACCCTACCGGCTCAAGTAAAAGGAGGAACAAGAAAAAAGAAAGGTAAATCCCTAATATTTTCTTTTTAAACTTGTTGCATTGAATTATTTTATTCCAGTTTTTGTGATTAGATTTGTGTACAGTGTTTGTGATTAGATTAACCCTACTTTATTTAAAGAAAGTTTAACCCCTATTTGTTTAACTCATGCATTGGATGATAGTTTAATGGTACGAGTAACTTTTTGGTGTATTCTGAACATGATCACATAACATACTTCATTCCATCATACTACGTTTATTTAGTTAATTATTAGCTTGCACCTTACATGTTAATTAACTTTAATATCTTGTTAGATTGCACTTTTCATTTCTTTTTTCAGACTATTAACCGTGAGAATGTGAAGGATCCAAAGTCTCACATCGGTAAAAGACCAAATCTTGCAAGAGTTTATAAGGAATTTGGCTACTCCTCATATTATACTTGAAGGAGATAAATACCACATCTTATTTCCTGGATACAAAGAAATTAGTGAAAAGTATTAGGAATTTAGGATGAATAGCTGGAGGGGAAACAGGTATTACATTTGCTGTAGTTGTTACTAAAGTAAAGGTTAACACCACAAGATTGAAAATAAAAGTGAATATATGAAAACCCCTGAATAATACAAGAAGCGAGTAGATTATGATTTTTGAAATGCTTAGAAAAAATATGCATAATTCATTGGTTTTAAGTTATTTATAAGGATTTATGTGTGGTGCGATTCTTCAAATACTTAAAAGATTTTTTTTTCTGTTGCATGACCATTAAAAAACAAAGTTCCTGTTATGATACTGGAGTCACCAGATAAAGATTAAGTACGCCGTAATAGATAAACTAATTCTAATTAAATTTAGACAAAATTTCATGTCGAGTGCAAATTAAGGATCAGACAAATCCCCTAGCATGGTGTGTAAGATCATCTATCTATTTACACCGTCTGCATTACGATATTGTATAAGTTGCAAATTAACCTTTCTAATATAATATATAAATACTCATTATTTATAATTAAGTTATAATAAACTTAAACTGTTGCACACTACTTGCATATCAAGTTATCAACATCTACATTTGCATGTCAACATCGATATTTCCAGTATGATGTTCATATGTTTACATAAGAAAACGGTCTCAGAGGGTAAAGACATCAAACAAAGTAATCGACACAGTTTTCTTTGGGATTTTAGAAAGGAATTAACTCATATTGTACATGAATAAATTTATGCGAATAAATCTCTCCCACACACACATGTATGCACACTAAGAAGATAATACTAAACTTTAATTCATTAATTTTTTGCACTTATTTGGAGTGCACTCCTCCAAATGAGTGCTAGAAGCTCTTCGAAAAATAATAAATACTACAATGTCAAATTATTATTTGATATTTAATTGTTATTTGGAAGATATCCGTTCATTTTAATAAAAATTAACCCGCAAGTGGTGGGTTATCATAACAGGATCTTCTTTTTCAACATATTGTTTTCAGGGTTCTAATTGTTTCTCCACACTTTACTTGAGTTTAAAAGTAATGGTATCGATTACAAAAAATAAAATAAAAATAAAAACAAAGGTTTTACTCCAAGAAGGGATATAAGAACTTACTAGAAGGTATATGTAATGACATTCTTATGGTGATCTTAAAGTAAGGATTCAATTTGAAGACCATATATATTGACTTCCATATCTGAATGAGGTTCAATGACCTATCTTATGAGTGTCACTTGGGTCATTTGTGTCAAAATCATTAAAAGAGAAATGATAAGTTTCAAAAATAAAATTCTTCATCGACTCTCTGTCACCTTATAGTTTAACGTCAATTTATATGCTAACATTATAAAATATTATGTCACAAAAATAAGATGTAAAAAAAACTCATAGAAAATCTCACTTTTAAAATAATGAGTATTTTTCTCATTAAAATACCTTCTATACTATCTCCATTAATTTGATCATAATTCAGCATTGCTGACATTTGAAGGGTGCTGCTTTATGTTGAATAAAATATTAAACATCCAACAAGATAAAGAAAGTGGGAATTTAAAGGCTTAAAGCTGCCACACTAGATCCAATAAGTAAATCTAATATGGCGATTCTCTTCTAGAATACGATAACGTCATCCAACTTCATATAACCTGTAATTAACCACAGTGGGTCACCTTATTATCAAGTAATGCATGATAAGAAGATTATTTATTATTGTTAAAAAAAATATTTATTTAAATTATATTTTATAAATTATAAAACGTAATAATTGATGATTAAATTATTATTTAAGTGTTAATTAATGTGTTTATTTTTTATTACCAACACATCAGATAATTCACAAGTATGATCTAAAAAATAATTTACTCAGCAAAACATTATACTTTAATACTTCTTCTCTGTTTTCATTGTTTCTTGCTCTTATTAATCAAACTTGTTAATTATATCCCTACACAAAATTTGGTTTATCCTCTACCTACTACGTTAAACAATAAATACTAATGATGTTTTCTTTTCAAGGCTCATCTCACATCTCATCCTCTATTCTTTTCTTTCTTTTTTTTAGTCCCTCAGTCACTAACCTTATTGGTTGTCCCTCATGGTAGCTAAGATATTCCTTTAAAAAATTCTAATCACTATATTACAATTTTTGTATCAACATGGGGTAGCTCCAATCACATTATTAAATGTTGGCATAATATTTGTCCAGATTAAGGAGTTCTATTATTTAGGTTTAATCAACGGGATAAAATGTTGAGAAAAAAAATCACTCAAAAAAGAGCTGGTAATTCGAATTTGTAAGATCTCTCAACGTCAAAAGGAGATATCAACCAGTTAGAACCTCTTAGAACCTCATCATCTTGGTTCAGTTCGTGAAATATCCTACATTGGCAGATGAGGGAGAAAAGAAGAGTTTAAATGTCATAATTTCACTTTAACTCATACCAAGAGATATTGTAATAAAACTTTACATTTGTCAAACTGTGCATGTGAAAATCAACAATTTAAAGACAATATTAGTATTGTTATAAGTAGGTTTGGCCCACCTTTCTGATAATTTTGGCAAAAATAAATTTTACACACATCCTTACGTGAGATTTATCATCATCAGTCAACAAATCAAATTCTTTGTACCAAACTCTTGTCAAACTACTTAAATAGAATTTCTACAAGCATTTTTTGTCTGTATGTGCGGAATCGTATAGCATTTTGCTGTTTGTTTGTGATTGCATATATCATTATCAAATTATTAGCCCATAGAAAGTCCTAGTATACATTGCCAGAATGCAATTTTTACCGACTTAGAAGCAAGCTATTCTTTTTGCACTATACTAATTGCCAAGGGACATCACTTCCACTCTAACATCCTAATATATATAACAGTCATTGTTCTAAAAATTTCCTCCTAAGTGTTAGGCGACTAGTCACCGCCACACAATTAATCTTAGGTATTTGAAAATTAAGAAATAGCACCTAGACCTGTCTAGGCACCCGTCTAGGTTGCAACTCTCGCTTAGACAAAAAATAGCTATATAACTTTCATTTTGCATGTTATTTTTTTAATAAATTATAAAAAACTTGTTGAATACTTGAGGAACACTCCTTATATGCTTGTTCCCATGTTCTAATACTCTATAATCTATATGTCATTCTATTTACAATTATGTATTATTTTAAGTATAAATAGATATTTATTAACATGTTATATAATAAATTTAATTAAAATAAAAAAAAAACTGCCTAAAAACCTAAGCATTAGGCCCCCGACCGCCACCCGACTAGCGCACAACCTCTTTAGAACCTTGATTACAATCATCATGAAGCTATATGAATCAGAAGAAAATTATGTATTTTTTACAATTCATTCTTGAAGCTTCTTTTTTTTTTTTCTTTTTTTTGTAATAAAGAAAACTCTAGCGATTCACTTCCTCATCGGACACAGAGTCTTACGTAAACCTTCAACGTGCAATTGTCCATATTGAAAACAAAGTCTTGAGGTACATGCGATCCAATATTGTATAACTTTAGAGGTTGGAAATATATAACTTAACAGTGTTTTTTTTATCTTGATTTTACCATTTATCTTATGCTCATTATTTTACGATTAAATGTACTAAAAGGTTATTGGAGTCATGTTTATGTCCTTCCTAAAAAATTTCATATTACCATATGGCCCCTAACTTTAATTATTTCTTATTCATTTTATGGCTCCCTAGAGCATCCAAGGACATCTAGTATGCCCTCATATCACGAAGATTATAGCGGCGTACTGCATGTGATATGAACATATGTTCCCCCGCCAAACAATAAAAGTTCATGTAAATACACGGTGCTGCAAATTGGTGCATGCTATGACAACATCCCACGTGTTACCGTATTGTCCTTATAGTTTTTGTGCCTACCCTACAAAACAAGGGCATGTGGGTACCCATGCTTTTGGAGAAAAACCCAATCTATAAACTTTCATCAAGAAGTTAACTACATATTCCTTGCATTGCAATCAATTACGATACCCGGACAATGTGGAAGGGAGAAAATAAGGGTTAATTATATTTCACACCCTTTAAATTTGAGGTGATTATTAAAATGAGCTTTGAAATTTTTTTTTTATTTTGCATTATAAGGTATTAAAATTTAATTGGTTGATTGATTTTTTATTATTCCTTAAATTGATGACATGACGAGCTTGAGACTCTTGTTTGGGCTAATGGGTTTTACCACGTTTACACCATATTGATAGAAAACTCATAAATTTAGTAGAGGATTAGATGTTCAAAAAGACTATAAATTGATATAATTTTAAAACTTCAGGATGTAATGTGGGAAAAATAGAACCTAATGACGAATTTTGAAAAAAAAACCCTTAAACCTAGAGAGTGTAAAATGTACTTAGCCATTAAAATAATAAAAACGCCTAAAATTAATTGGCAACGGCGACGGGCAGCAACTCCGTATTAACTTTTGTAAGGCTTCTTAATTTTTTTGATTGATGACATCTTACAAATCCCTTACACCCCTCACACGTATAGCACACACAAGCCAAATACATGAAGAATACTATTAATGCTCAAAATTTGTGAGTCAAACCCAGATGTAACTTAGTGGACTCAAAATCTATAAGTGAAACAATCAAAGGTCTCAAACCCTAGATTGGGCTTAAGATATGGACTGAAATGAAAAAGATACAAATATAAGTGGTTCACCCCTTACATTCACTGTGAAGTATCAAATTCTATTAATTGCAAGTAAAAATAACGCTAGTAAAATACATATGTTTTTCTCTCAAACATAGTCGGACCCCTATTACTGGGACCTTTACCCCTTTATATAGGCCTTTAGCGAACCCCTATTCCTTGGGTTCCTCCCATCGAGCAGTTATTGCGCCTCTGTGTGTAGGTGAACTCACTGACACCTTTACACTACCAGTTCAACATTCGGCGGTGAAGTGATGGGTGTCTAATTAGATGCACACCTTTCGAGAGAAAGTAGACAATTTCTCTCGATCGGTTTTGATTACTCAACCAGATCTTGCCGAGCCACTTTCCGGACCCATTTTTTGTCCCAGCTTGGGTCTTTCGCTACTGACTTTTAGTTGTCAATTGTTAGAGCTACCCACGTACCATAAAGTTATCAGTTCACCCACATGCTAATACTTTATGTAACCTAATCGAGCTGAGCCTTTGACAGTCGGCTATAGTGCTCGACGAAATCCCTTTCTATCCCCATGCGCCTTTGGGGTCTTCCTTTCATCTTTGAGACTTGGTCTTCTCCTTTCCATGGGCCTTAGTCGGGCCTTCTCTTGGCCAACATTGTTCCTAGGGATCGGAAAAGGACTCTGTATTAACAAATACATATTGAATGACGCGGAGGGTGTATGATCGTTTAAGTTTTAAATGTAAGCTAATTTGTTTTGATTTCATAAAAAAGTTGAAATTCCACCCAACTATTCTACATTCTAGAAAGAATGATCTTAATAAGCCCTTGTAAGATTTCTTAATCTTTTGGCGAGAGACATTTCTTCATTTCATCACCGGAACCCTTATGACATCAAAAGATATATCTCAAATAATCGTATTTATATATGGCATCGACATAAATACGTATACTATACGATACTGCCGACTGCCTCAGTAGTGACGGCCAAGACCATTCGGTGCAGCCTGCATGTGCTTAAAAAACATCACCCTCCCATGCCATGCCAAGCCAATTGCCCGCCCTCTCTCTCTCTCTCTCTCTCTCTCTCTCTCTCTCTCTCTCTCTCTCTCTCTCTCTCTCTCTCTCTCTCTCTCTCTCTAAATAAAAAGACTGAGAAAGGACCATATGATGAATGATATGATGCCAATAGGTATACCGATAAAATAAAAAAAGAAATGCATCAGAAGCTTGCAAATGCCAAGAGGGTTTTCTCTTTCTACAATCGAATTCTTGTGAACATTTCTCCTTTTGCACTTAAATTCCGCTCAGAATTCTCTGCCCCACGTGCTTTAGCATATACATGGCATTCAAATACACTTCTCGATCGAAACAAAAAGAGATTTAGCAAGTTCTTTATTTACTTTTGCCCAAAACTAGATGTATGCTTCCATCTTTCTGACTCCTAGTTTATCTTACAATAGTGTTTCTACAATTTTAAATCCCGAAGCTATTTATCAGTTAAACCTAGGGCGAAACTAGAAAATTAGTTTACGATGGGCAAAACTAAGCAGTGACGGATGTAGGTTCTTGTGAAATCTCAAAAATAGCGTGCGCAAGACCAATTTTTTTATGGAGGCATTTTGTCAAGTACTTTGCAAAGCAATACACATTGTGTGTTGAGCGTACATCCTTGTCATTTGCCTCATTTTAATTGTATCTTTAGGTCAATATTTTAAAAAATTCATAATTATTTCCCTTAGAACATAAATAGAATTTCCCCTGTTTCTTCTTCTTCTTCTTCTTCCCGAGCTGGCAGCTCTACAACTAATTTTTTTTTGTGTTATATCCGAGTGATTTTGAATGAATAGTGAATAATAAAGTTGATGGTGATGATGAGTTAATTTTTATTCAATATCGTATCGAGCTTCGGAAGACAACTACAGTTTAAATGGGACCCTAATTCCTACTTGGACCATATTTTTCTCACCTACAAACTTAGGGTGGGGTGGGCGTGCCCCCTCTAGCCCTTAAGAAGATTCACCCCTGACCATGACACCGCTCAACGAATCGATGCTAACAAAAAGTACATAAAAATTTACTGTTGGGGGCTAAAGTTATATTTGGAACATGAAATGGCCCAATCCAATTCGTAACAAAAGTGGTTGCAAGGGAAAAGTAGTCCAATCTAAAACAAAATAATATTCTGTTCATATTAGTCGATCATATCATGTAAACCCTAAAGCCTTTACTTGTACTTATAATTAGTTACTGAAAATTGTAACTCCTCTAGCATTACTTGAACTACAATCTGTTTCACTGTGAGGAGTGAGTATATTATTTCTCTGTAAGAGTAGTCTTCTTTTCCCTTGTCAGAAATGGATCAAATTGCTTCCAACGTGTGAAGAGGGGAAGTAAAAGAGTGAGCAAAAGGGCAAACAGAAAGTGAAAAATAAAGAAGAGGGGACAATCGCAATTGCGATTCTTCAAAAAGCCAGAAAGTGAAAAGCACCTGCTGAGTGCATAAGGATCAATCTTGTTTATAAATAAGAAAAAATAAAGCAAGGGAAAAGAGAACCAAACAAAGTTTAAAAATAGTAGAAAATAATTTTAGCACCATCACAATTGGACAATAATGTAGCATCATGACCTTGCCATTGGATATGGATTATGGGGGGTCTAATTTTGAAATTCAGAAATGGCTTTTGTTTTTGAGTGATTGGTGGGTCTACTGCTATTATAACAAAATGTAAACCAATATAAAACTATATTGTACATATACATATATATAATATATAATTTGTACGAGATATAGTAAGATATATATATATATATATATATTTAAATATATACATATAAAATAAAATGAGAAGCAAAAGTGTTTGGCTAGTGGTCGTTTTCATACCAAGGTGGAGGTTACTCCAAATAAAATAACAGCAGCAATCACAATGTGTTGTTTATTTACCATTTTTTCCTTCTTATTGGTGCTTGTAAGTTTGTAGCCTGTATCATTTTGTTGTTTGCTTTCATCACAAAAAGAAATGTTGTTTTCATACGAGAGAGTTAAATACCAAAAAAAACCCTAAATATTAATCTTAAAAATCTGAAAGCAAAATCTTAGATTGAAGAGAGAGATATAAAGGGGAAGAAAACACCTGAAACTGAAAGTGCAAAAAATGAGTGAATCAGAAGCGCACGTGGCACGATAACACATAGAATCAGATATATACACAGACAGATATATATAGAACGATTAATTGAGTTTGAATCCCAGCGGATCAACGCAAAGAAGCCGGGACTACCAGTACCAGATATGCATTTGCCCTATTGCCAGTAACCTGGTTTCCCTATGACGTGCGAAAATTCGACTGTGCTCCGGTGTTATGGCAGGCACCTAAGCAACAGTTCAACGACCAAAAATCATATACAACACACCGTTACATAAAATTCCATGACTTGTGACCTTCACAGTAGTACTTGTTTTTTAATCAAAGCAAACATAAATATCCACAAGAATATGAAAACCCAAATAAATAATATTATTAAACATTGGACTAGTTAATTGTTTATCACTATGATCATTTGCAAAACAGCAATGATCATAAAATCCAAGTCTCAATAATAGTTGAGATTGTTTTTGCAATAGTTTGCATATTCTTTATAACTATGTTTATGATTTAACAAAACAAAATTAAAATGAGGACGACTATGAGCATGCAGACTCTCACTTTGTGCTATGGGACAACACTTTCTGCAGATGATGACGAAGATCAATAGATACGCTTGGGAATTAACTAGTAAGAGATGGAAATTCCTAAATATTTTGTTCATGGGGTTGGTCGATCCAATTATAAGAGAATCGCCTGATATACATGGTTCATAATCACAATTAAAACGAGAGAAGATATAAATATAGAAGGATTAAAAAAAAATTGAGAACAAAAGAGAGATGGAAATTAGTGATGAGAGAAACCTATACTGCAGTACTAGTAGCAGCAGCAGCAGCGGTGTTACTTGAACCGCCACCATCAACACCGCCACCGCCATCACCATCACCACCGACGCCTTGAGTGGACGCCACCGACACATTCCCTACAACCGCAGTGGCAGTGACGGTCGACCGTTTCCGTTTCTTTTTCTCGTAGGGAATTCCTCTGGCCTTAGCCTGTCCCTCCCTCACCTCCCTCAAATAAATCCGCACCGCTCGAGCACCGAAGGGATTTGACTCGGGCCGTCCCCCGTTCTCCTCGTACGCGGCCCTCAACCGTCCGATGAGCGCGTCTAGGCTGCCCCACGCCTGCTTGAGCGGGCAGGCGCATGGGGCGGGAGGGTTGGGGTGTCCAAAGTAGGGGCAGCCGGTGGCGTGGACTTTGGTCTTCCCGAACTGGTCGAGGTACTTGAGGAACTCGATGACGTGGGCCCCACTGCAGCGGGCCAGCGTGAGCGGAGGCTTGTGGTTCTTGAGGTACTGCAGGAAGGTATTCCAGTCCCGCCGCTTCTGCGACTCGTAGCGACTTGGCGGGGCCGGAGATGCTGACGAGGGCTCAGAGGTAGCCGCCGGGGCTGCCGACCTTGACGCAGACGACGGACCCTCGCAGCTACTGACGTTCGCGTCGGGCAGTCCGGCTCCACCTGAAGCAGAATCCATGTGTAATAAAATTACTCTCTCTTTGTCTAATTCTTTTGGCTCTTCTGCTAAATACTTTTCAACTGGGTGTTTTATATATACAGGTTTTTTGGTTTTTTCTTCTTCTTCTTCTCTCTCTCTCTAGTTTCTAAGCTGAACCTTTGAATTGTGGATTGTTTCTGTCCCTCTCTCTCTGCCCTCCGCCATGTGAGGGTTGAAAATCTGGGGTGATCAGGTTCAGAGAATGGTGGTGTTAATATACTGCGAAACTCTTTTCACGGGAATTTCCTTGGTTTTTTTTTTTTGTTTGGGGGGGGGGGGGGGGGGTGGTTTGTTTGGGTGAGTGAGAAGAGGGTTTTAGAGGGGGGGGGGGGGGGGGGGGAGAGAGAGAGGGAGAGGAGCGTTTGGTGATGGGACGTAAAAAGTATGGACGGATGGATGAACGAGTATATGACTGAGACTCACCTACGAAAATGTGAGAGCGAGAGAGAGAGAGAGAGAACAAGAGAGAAGGGAGGAAATGGGGTGTGTGTGTATGGTGGTAGTAATCACATGGGGTGGCCCCTTTGGAAGTGATATGTTTACTATTCCTTCCTCCTGCCTTCTGCTGGCCGCTCCACTCTTCCCCTTATATAATCTTTTCTGTCTGCACCAACCCAATACCCATTTTCCATTTATACGCACGCATCAGGCGCTTGTAAACACAAACACCTATTTTGTTTCTATTTTTTTAGTAATATTAGAGAAATTAAATTTACAAATTAAGTGATGTGTCATTAATAAGAAATAGGTACGTTAATCAATTATTTAGTAATAATTGAATCGTTAATTTCCATATTATTTGGTTTACAAAATTTAATTTACAGATTTAGTCTTCCTAGCATTACCTTTTTTTTTTTTTTTTAGGCTAATGCTAGGGTGACTAAATTTATAGACAAAATTTGCAAACTAAATGATGTGTCACAAATAAAAATGAGCACGTTTATCAACTTCCATGTTATTTAGTTAAGTAAATTTTATCTATAAATTTGGGAGTAATGCTATGAAGACTAAATTTGGAGACTAAAATTACAAATTAAAAGATATGTCACTAATACAAATGAGCACGTATATCAACACTTAAGTAATAAATCAATCATCAACTTACATGTCATTTAGTTTTCAAAATTTAGTCTCCAAACTTTGTCTCCCTAGCATTACTCTAAATTTGGTCTCTCTAGCATTAGTCTTTCTTTTATACTACAAGAATAAACATTTTAAAGCGTAAAATGTGTTTGAAATTTATAAAATAAAATAAAATAAAAAATTGAAATTTATCAAAAAAAAAAAAAAATTGCCAACAATGGTTGATTGAGTTGATAAAAATCGTTCTCTTTGCTAGATCGAGGTCTAGGTTCAAGTCCTGTTGCCGACAATCCATCTTGGTGAATGATTTGTAAAAACCAAGAAAATGTCTAAATCCTCTTTGTAAGTCCTCAAAAAGACTTGTAGTATGTCTTGGCCTCGCCTCTCCTTAAACTTTTAGAAAACAAACAAATTTATACCAAAAATTTCAAAATTTATGCCACTTAGTAACCGGTCTAGTGGTATTTCTCTTCACTTGTAAGTAATAAATCTTAAGTTCGATTCTCGCCAAAAGACAAATTTGAACCACAATTACTGCTAGCCCATTGTGAGGCTAAACTCAACTCTCTCCCTTTTAGTGTAGATAATATCATTTAAAAAAAAAAAAGAATCCCCCATTTTCAAGTGCATTTAACAGTAATAAGGATTACAAGTTCCCTAAGATGGTATTAAATGGTTAAAGATCTAACAGTTCACTACATGTCATCAGGTTAAAGAGTTACTATCTTCTTGATTTAGAGTGACACAAAACTAAGCAATAAAACATTGATGGTGATCATGAGACAGTTTTCCGTAAGAGATATAAAATCTAAGGTTGTTTTTTGCTATGGTCTATTAAACTCGATTTTAATCTCAATTTTCCTTCTAGAACTGAAAAGTCGTCATTTTACTTTTTGAAACTCAAAATTTCCTCGATTTTACTTTGATTTCGTCTTTTCTGTCATAAAAATTGTCAAATATGCTGATATGTATTTAAAAGTGCATGTGTGGCGTCTATATGGCATGCCTTAAAGTCTCAAAATAAAAAGACCACCAATGGAATCTCCAATTGCGGAACCTCTCCAACCAAACTCCACCACTGTTTCAATTATCTATGCCCCTAAGCATAAACTCTAAAAGTTAAACAATCGATCGAGTTGCAGGATAATCAATCAATCGATGTGCGGCTGAAACTCATACAAACAAACCCTTGGTTTTTCTTTAAATAACCCACCCACAATAATCGATTAAGCCAACAAAACATTCCTAATCCTTTCAGATCTGTCCGAGCCCCACCTAGTTCCTTGTCACCATACAAAATTTTAATGATATCGCTCCGTGTTTTACATACATTGAAAAATCTCTTATAGTTGGAAATGTCAAAGAAAAACTTATACAAAATATATAAATGGCAACTTCATGAATATAACATTTTCTCATTATTATGCTTAGGGATAAAAGGCCAATGTAATGTAGTAAAGCTCATAAAATACTAGGGGTGCAACTTTGGTTGGGCCAATCTGAACCCGCCCGAACCCAACCTGACTTTAAACCCGAACAAGCGGGTTTTTTTTTTTTAGTTATAACCCATCCAAACCCAACCCGATTTCAACCAGTTTATTGATTGGATTGGGTTGGGTTGATCATTTGCCCGCCCAAATCAACCCGAACCCGTTCATTGAAGTGCCTGAGTGATGTTGGACTTATTCTTGACGTGTGAATACTATATCCATGATGCCTTTTCTCTTTGTCAATGTTCCTTGCTAGTTATTTATAGTTCAAATTTTATTGGTGATATCCTGTATGGAATTGTAGCGTTGATATTTCCGGTGAACGCACAATGAGGGATTTTTATAGTGGTGTAAGCTTGCAGGGGGTGCAAGAAAATCTGCCATGATTCTGTACTAGTCACCTCGATCCTACTTCGGTAAAGCAATTTTTTTTTTCCTCTTGCAGTTTTGGATTTGAAGATAGATGGTAACTTTAAGTAAGTTTTACACTATTTCTTACTTTGCAGTGCTACACCTAATTTTTTTTTTTTTCAGAATTTTTATAATGAAATAAAACTTTGTACAATTCCATTTATAGGTGTAGCTGATATTGTTGAAGCTTTTGGCATTGGGGTCTCATGCTCTACAGAGACTTGATTCTAGCTTTGGACAATGAAGTGTTCCTCTCCTTCTTTTA
Source organism: Pyrus communis (assembly GCF_963583255.1). Lineage (NCBI taxonomy): Eukaryota > Viridiplantae > Streptophyta > Magnoliopsida > Rosales > Rosaceae > Pyrus > Pyrus communis. The sequence goes on along the minus strand of NC_084810.1, from coordinate 23,536,327 downwards.
TTTTTCTTTTCTTTTGGTACTAGCTTTGGTATTTCTTGTATTTTAATTCAAACTTTGCATGGTTGAAACATTCATATTTGGTTTAACTTTATAACGGATACAATTTGCGGAATTGAATTTTAATTTTGAAAAAGTTGGGCAACCTGAACCCGCCCATGTCCAACCCTAACCTGATTAAAACCCAACTCAAGCCCGAATGGTAAAAGTTGGGTTAGGATTGGATTGACCTTCCAACCCGTCTAACCTGTCTGAGTTGCACCCCTATAAAATACTAATGCTAGAGTATAAAAACATAAATAAATATATATTATTGCGTGTCTGCAACATCAAATGTTGGAGCGTGGGATAAGCGTTGGCTTGAAGTGGATGGCAATGAATTGGGTCCCGGTAAGGTCAAACATCTTCAGGCCATATAAGGACAGGAAGGGAAAAAACAAAAACCCACTTAAGGAGCTTATACGATTGCCCATGAAAGTGCTTAATCTTTGGTTCACTCAGGAGTGTACGTATAATCCATGCAGCTGCTTTCAAACATTCATATATATCCGGCGTTTAAAATTTGATATTGGTGGAAATATTGATATACAAATTTATAGAAATATTGATGGATGTATTGATATCGCTATATATTGTCTTCGACAGAAATTATGAAAATTTGCAATGGAGTGTGTATATCATCTCATTCATATTTAGTCAATATTAGAGAAAATTTTCTCAAAAAATGTTTAAAAGTTCGAAATTTACAATAAATTTCGGCAAAATTTGTGTAATGAAGTGGTAAGTTTTGTAGACCAAGATTAATCAATCACAGAATGTAGAAATCAGAGAGAAGATGAACTAGAGAGAGAGAGAGAGAGAGAGAGAGAGAGAGAGAGAGAGAGAGAGATTTCTTAGAGAAGAAGAAAGAAAGGTAGTGTATTTCATTTCGACCAACTGCCACACCTTTAGAACCTTAGTATATGTCCTACTTATAACAGCTTACAAGTTAAACTATAATTATTACAACAGTTTATAATTGCCTATGTAATCTAATGACACTTGTCAATATCACAGCCATAGATATTATATTCCTAACAAATATCATTGATATCATTAATTCTCCTATCTCTCGCCGATATAGGTTTGTGTTTCACCCCTTCTTTCCATATCAATTATTGATTTTTCGGATATTTCAACGGAAATATCAACAATTTCATGAATATTTTAAACATTGTATATATCTTGAATTATAATGTTAAAAGCAAATTGAAAGTAGGTAGTAAAAATCATTAAGAGCATGTTTGAGATTGTTCTAAAAAGGTTAAAATTATTTTAATATTTTTTACAACAAATATTTTTTACTGCATATATTTGAGTACAAAAGAAAAAGTTTAAAATTGATTTAGGATCAGAAAGAATTTGAAAGTGTTTCGTGTTTCTAATAAAACACTTCTATCAAAGCACTTAAAGAGCACTTAAGAGTATGAATGTTCTATAGAGAAGTAATTTCAATCCAGCTCTAACTTTATCTTGTAACTTTTAGAAAAAGTTAGTCAACAATAGAATGACAATTTTGAACATTGAATGGAGTACTATTGTGTTAATGTTGATTATACTTGAGATGAACATAGTAAAAATGAGAAGACATTCTAGATGAAAAATTTGTTTTGAGCTTACTTTAAATGTGACTTCAACTTGGTTTTCATGTTGTAAAGCCTTGCAACTTTGCCTAGCTTGTTGCAATGGTCCATTAGAATTGTAGGTTACGAATTCTCACGCGCCCTAACAATATTTTATTAATAATGGGTTTGTAGAAAGTTAATGATAAATTAGGTTTTCATTCCTCATTTTTCTTTTTTATTAATTTGAAAATTTATTGTTACTTAGTACTACGGTCTAGTGATATTCTTCTTCACTTGTAAGTGAGAAGTCTTAAGTTTGATTCTCGCTAAAAGATGAATTTGAACCATATTATTGCTAGCTCATAATGAAACTTAACCCATTATCTCACTACCTAGTGTAGATAATATCATTTGTTTAAAACAAAAAATTGAAAATTTATTTCTCTTTCATCTTTGATCAAGGTCCTTGAACTTTTGTTCACATCATTGTTTTAATATTAAATTATTTACATGTCAGCATATATCAATTTTAAAATTGAAAAACTTATTAATCATTTTAGTATTTTTCAAACTATTTAAGCAAAGAAAGTTTTGGTCTAACAATTAGATATAACAGGGACCATAATCAAAATGATCCGAAAGTTAATTGCTGAGTCATGATTGATAGCATGAAGGAATGATAAATACTAGGATGAATGTAAGAAGAAAATAACCACCTTAAAAATTATTTAGCAGCCGTTACCAACTAGTTTTTATTCTTTGGGAGTATCTTCTATTTTCATTCAACATACTTTCCGTTTCATGATATTTATTGTACTAGTATTCTCTAATCAGAAGATATTTTGTAATGTAATCACATTCATACATTACATCCTCTACCTTTAAAAGGTACCGTAAAATTTTTCTTTAGAAACCAATAATTAATTAATTAATTAATTAAGGTTCAATGTCAATTAAGGTCGCCACTTAGTATTACAATTTAGTGATATTATTTTTCACTTGTGAGTGGGAGGTCCTAGGTTCGATATTCTTGACAAATGCGAATTTGAACTACATTATTGTTAGCTCAATGTGAGACTAAGCTCGCTCTCTCTCCCTTAGTATAAATAATATTGTTTGTTAAAAAAAAAAATGCCAATCAAGGTCATCTAATTCACATATCATATTCCAACAATTTCTTTTTATCTTTCATGTTTTTCATGGCTATATTGTGTTGTAGTGGTCCTTAATTTTGTGATAACACATCAAGAAATAGGAGTGTGCAAATGTGTCTGTTATATATGGAGTAAAATTCTCTTCTCTCTTATTCTTCTTCCCTCCGGTCCCCTCCTCTCTCTCTCTTCCCTCTTTTACTCGCTCACTCTACAATGAAGGCAACAAAAAACATTAACGTTGTGTAGTTGTGAGAGTTCAAATAAGAGAAGACAAGATGGAAGAAAAAAAAATGAGAGAGGAAAGAATCCGAATACATTATAATTTATATACACATCCTGGTAAATTGACGTATATATTCTGAAATGACTCGATTGATAAGTTTTCATCTCCAATCCAATTCTCTATCACTCTGAGGTCTGTGCCCATCCAAATATAGTAACAAAGTGACAATCAAATGAGCTCCTCTAATTTGATCTGTATTTGTTCGGGAGAAAGTTGTATTCGTGGGTTGTAGGAATCGTGTCGAACACTCCCTCGTACAATGAACATGATGGACTTCTCATATAGACAAAAATCCTGACCAGCTGCGTTTCTTGTAATGAAAAATTGTCCATTTCATGTATTAATATTTTTGTTCTATAAAGAAATTATATTTTCTTTGTTTGTATTTCAGTTTAATTTATTTGTTTTTCGAATTTGTTAGGGTAAAGAATTATCCAATAAAACATTCATTGCAGCTGACCAATTGCTGATCATACATGCGTCTCAAAGTATCTCAAGGGTTCATAAAAAGCCATTATTTTATGATGATAATTAAGCTCCGTTCGGAAAATGCTTGTGTTCCTTTCATGGGGAACCTACTTGTCTCCCACTTGTGAACTGAGCAGGAGTTCATAGTCAGAGTTTATAGAGAGAGAAGTCGAGAGAGAAATGTAGTGTGAGAGAGAAAGATATTTCTGATTACTTTTCTTAATGAATACAATATTACACTTAGAGAGTATTTATACAAGAACCTTCTTACACTTGCATATTCTTGATAACTATAACTAACTCTCTTCATCTGATTACAAGTGTCACAATCCTATTTGTACATTTATCTCTATCATCTCCCCTCAAACTCATGATTGGGAGAAATACCAAGCATGAGATTGCTACGGTGAGTGCGAAAGAGTGGTGCACTGAGACCTTTGGTGAGGATGTCTGCAAACTGTTCACGAGAAGATGCAAACTGCACAAGCAACTGCTTTTTAGCAACCCTTTCACGAACAAAATGAACATCAACTTCAATATGCTTGGTCTTTTGATGTTTAACCGGATTAAATGAAAGAGCAATTGCAGACAAGTTATCACAGAAAAGCACAAGAGCACAAGACATTGGAATTTTCAGGAATGTAAGAAGTTGTTGAATCCAATCAAGTTCAGCGGCAGTGGATGACATGGCTCGATATTCTGCTTCGGTGGACGATCGAGAGACCGTTTGTTGTTTCTTAGAGGACCAGGATATTGGATTTGAGCCCAAGAAAACAACTAACCCGGTGGTAGATCTTCTGTCATTAGGATCGCCAGCCCAGTCAGCATCACTAAAGGCCTTTAAACCAACTTCACCAGCAGCATACGTAATACCATAAGACAATGTGCCTTTCAAATAACGCAAAATGCATTTGACAGCAGTGTAGTGAAATACCATAGGTTGTTGCATAAACTAGGACACTTGATGGACGGAGAATGCAATGTCTGGGCGAGTAAAAGTGAGGTACTGCAAAGCACCAACTATACTTCTGTATGTACCTGGTTTTAAAAACGGAACCCCATCATTCTTCAACAATCGATTATAGGGCAAACAGGGAGTATCACAAGGTTTACAATCACTCATTTCTGTCTTGTGCAACAGGTCTTGAATGTACTTGGTTTGTGACAAAAACAACCCAGTAGCTGTGCGAGATATTTGAATCCCCAAAAAATAATGAAGTGTCCCTAAATCCTTGATATCAAATTCAGTGGTAAGAGACTGAATAACATATTGTATAGCAGCTGTAGCATTCCCAGTTAAGATTATGTCATCCACATAAAGAAGTAAGATCACGATCTCAGAACCAACATGCTTCACAAATAGAGATGAATCAGAATATGTTGTGTAGAACCAACCCCAGAGAAGGAAGGAAAGTTGTGAATCTCTCATTCTAGGCCCGTGGGGCTTGCTTTAAGCCGTACAAAGATTTATGTAACTTGCAAACGAAATGAGGATGCACAGGGTCTGTAAATCCAGGTGGTTGTGCCATGTAAACTTCTTTCTGCAGAATTCCATGCAAAAATGCATTTTTCACATCAAGTTGCCTTAAAGGCCAATGAAATTAAGCAGCTAAGGCCAAGACTAGTCTCACTGTGGTAGGCTTAACCACGGGACTGAAAGTCTCTCCATAATCCAATCTTTCCTCTTGATTGAATCCCTTTGCAACTAACCGAGCTTTGTGTCGTGCAATAGACCCATCATAATTCTTCTTGATTTTAAAGATCCATTTACAACCTACTAAGTTTTTCTGAGATGGAAGTGAGACGAGAGACCAAGTACCTTGAGAATGAAGGGCATCAATCTCTTCCTTCATAGCAGTCAACCACACAGAAGATTTCATAGCATACTTATAGGTAACCGGTTCAATGAGGGACATATCAACTTCTCCAGATGTCTCCAAAGCACTCAAGAAAGCCTTGTGTTAGATTATACCACTCTTACTTTTGGTCTGCATATGATGCATATTCAAGGGTGCAATAGGTAACACCACTTGTAAACTCGCTGGACTAAACTCAGGATCCACAGGGAGTTGAAAAGTATCACTAGTTGTAGCAGTAATGGATGGAGAGTGAACAACTGGACTGGAGACAGAAACACTAGACTCGGGGTTTTGAATAACAGGTGGAGAAATTGAGGAAGGAGCCTGAGGGATAGGCAACACCAAAATATTCTGATTATTAGACACCGGTGTGAGAGATGAAGACTGAAAAGAGATATGTGAAGAACTGGAATGTTTTGACAGTTGAAGAAGACTGATATAAGGAAACTCAGTCTCATCAAAGACAACATGACGGGAGACAAAAAATCTCTGTTTTAACACTTCATAACAAATATACCCCTTATAATTGGAAGCATACCCCAGAAAAACACATTTGGTTGTCTTAGCTTGAAGCTTGGATGTGTTGTAGGGTCGAAGTAAAGGATAACAAGAACAACCAAATACTCTTAGATGAGTAATGACAGGATTATGGCCGTATAATGCTTGAAACGGAGATTGATTTTGTAAGACTGGTGTTGGCATCTTATTAATTAAGTAAATGGTTGTTTGACAAGCAAAGGTCCAGAATTGAGAAGGAAGGTTGGCATATTGTAACAATGTGACAGTAGTTTCAATGATATGTCTATGTTTCATCTCAGCTAACCCATTCTGTTCAAGTGTATAGAGAAAAGATTTATGATGTACAATACCTTTAGATTGCATAAAGGTTTGGACCTTAGTACTAATGTACTCACCCCTCCCCCCCCCCCCAAAAAAAAAATCAGTTTGAAGTATTTTCACAAAAGATGAGAACTGAGTGGAGACAAATGCACAGAATGTAACAAACACATCATTGAAATCAAATTTATTGTATATGGGAAACAACCAACAAAACCGAGTGCACTCATTAATGAGAGTAACATAGTATTTATAACCATCAATGGAATTACATGGTGCAGGACCCCAAAGGTCACTATGAACAATTTCAAATGGTATGACAGACTTAACATGAGTAGAAGGAAAAGGTAACTTTGTAAATTTGCCCTCGAGGCAGCTTTGACAGACAGTGGAAACAGCATTTTTATTACATGGAATATTGGCTTGTTTAAGTAGGATGTAAACTATATTATTGGATGGATGTCCTAACCGAGTATGCCACAAGCTGGAACTAACAAGCTGTCCAAGATAAGCAACAATGGAAGATTTAGAAGGTGGACAGAGAAATGAACTGGTAGAGAGTGAGTGGATAGGATATAGTCCATTACTGCAATGGCCCTTGTACATGATTCTCCTTGTGACCTTGTCCTGAATCCAGAAGTAAAAGGCATCAAAGATTAGCCAGCAATTGTTATCCAAACAGATCTTATGAACTGACAATAAATTCTGTGTCAATTTAGGGACATAAAGAATAGAATTTAATTTGATAGGATTGTGAGAAGTAGTGTGAGAAGTAGTAAGTATAGAACTGTCAATGTGAGAAACTCTCAAACCTTCACCATTGGCAGTTTGAAAAACTTCATTGCTGGGATATGGAGAAGCTATGGACAGATTATTAAGATCAACGGTCATATGAGTAGTAGCTCCGGAATCTGTCAACCATACTTGTGGTGACTGGGAGGTAGATGCTACAGACCCTATGTGTGAATGTTGAGATGTTGGAGAAACGACAGTATTCATTGCCTGTAATGAAGAAGGTTGAGAGTCATTCAACACATGAGGAGCATTGTATGAGTAACCCTGCAGAGGAGCACCTGCCCGTTGAGAAAACTGAGGTCTCATATAAGAAGGCCCTTTTTCATTGTAAAAACAATACCAAGTTGTATGATTGAACTTGCCACAAATTTGACATTGTTGTCGATCAGACGACTTATTGTAACAATAAGGTGCAGTGTGACCTTCAGCATTACACAATTGACACGTCTGCAAAAAGGGTGCTGAAGGATTCCCAAATTGACTAGGAAATGAACCAATGACACTAGGAGTAGGTGTAGGCAAGACATGGGTTTGTGTATGATACACTGGCCGAAGAATGTAGTATCTCTGTCCTCCATTGAACTTACCTTTACCTTTGTTCTTGTTGGCATAGGGCTTGAAGCCTCTAGATGCACCATATTGCTGACCCCCAATATGACTATATGAATGACCACCACCAGAGCCTTTGTTCATAGCAGATGAATTAGTGACAACCATCGCAGAAAGAAAAGGAACATTAGAATGACTGTCTACAATGGCTTCTTCAGCAAGAAGTTGAGACCGGAATTCTTTAATGGTCATAACATTTTCTCTGCCTCTAACAACCGTTCTAAACGTATTATATTCCAGACGTAAACCATTGAGAGCCAGAATAATAATATCTTCATCAGCAAGAAACACACCAGCAGCAGACAAATAATCCCTAGCTTCTTTGATTTTCTGCAAATATTAAGTTACAGAGTCTGACCCCTTCTTAATTGTGTGAAGATTGGACTTCATCTGAAAAATGCTGGTCTTAGAAACAGTAGAGAATTGTTCCTTAAGTCTATTCCACAAGTCCCGAGAACTAGAACTACCAATAGCACAAGACATGGCAACGAGAGACAATGTGGCAGTGACAAGCTGCATAAGTGCACGATCATGTAATTTCCAAACAGTATATTCATCTGTTTCTGTACCAGAGTCACCATAACAAGATGCAAATCGAGCAGGACAGGGTGTTAATCCGTCAACAAACCCCATAATGCCATTACTTTCTAGCAATAATTGCATTTGAAAGTGCCAATTAAGATAATTCGAATCATCAAGCTTAACATTGACAGATGTGGAAAGTGTCGAAATAAGAGTAGTAATAGGCGACTGGAGAATTTGTAATTGAGATGCAGTAACCATATTGGCATAATTAAGATGGAAATTCAAGAGAGGAAATATCACAAACACTTGGTGTGCACAAGCTTGTAGCACAGAAACAAAAAGATCAAGAAATCCCGAAACCCTAAAAACAAATCACAAAAGAAGAAACAGAATACCATAATCCATCAAAGAACACATCAATGATCTGCCGTCGAGGAATAGAAAGAATCACAGGTGAGAAGAGGAGCGGAAGCAGCCGAAGAATCGAAGAAAAACAGCTGAAGCAACCATGGCGATTGATACCATGTGAACTGAGCAGGAGTTCATAGTCAGAGTTTATAGAGAGAGAAGTCGAGAGAGAAATGTAGAGTGAGAGAGAAAGATATTTCTGATTACTTTTCTTAATGAATACAGTATTACACTTAGAGAGTATTTATACAAGAACCTTCTTACACTTGCATATTCTTGATAACTATAACTAACTCTCTTCATCTGATTACAAGTGTCACAATCCTATTTGTACATTTATCTCTATCACCACCGAATATCCACCATTCGAACATCGTAATTGGAACCTCTTATTCTTTTTATCAGCATCTAAAGATCATATAAAAATTATTTAATTTAGAGATCTTTTAGCCATTCATAGGCATAAAACAAATGGACTTACGGTTCATGATAAGGATGCTACTTGTTACCAAAATCGTTGATTAGTTTGACACGTATGGATGACTAAACGATCTTCAAATTGAATAATTTTTTGCAGATATGATCTTTAGATGAAGATAAAAAGAATGAGCAATTCCGATTATGATGTTTGAACAGTAAAAATTTGTTAATCGTAACGGAGGAACAAGTAGGTTCCGCCACTGAGGATATGCAAACATTCTAAAAAGGAAGACACATGCAATTCATTCAATGTGTCAAGCGAAATGCATCATGTTTTCTTGCTTTTCCTTCTGATATATAAATTGTCTTTGTAAGATTGAAACTCAAGTATTTTTCTCATTAAGTGGAGATTGAACGCCATTAAAATAAACTATTATAACATCCTGGTTACCAAAATTATCATTAACATCATGATCATTAGCACGCATGACTCTTATTCACTATTAGCGACTCTTATTCGTTTTTATCCATAGATAAATAACCAGAGACTGAATCTTTCTCAGTTTCTTCTATTGTTCTAGAAGTTACCTTAGTTATATGTAGTTGTTGTATACCAAAACGATTTCGATTTGTGGCTATATTCGTGATAACTTCGATTATTTTGGTTGTATAGGCTTACATATAGATCATGCTAGATATTAGTGATGTGAAATTTGTCCGCCTTTTGTTTGGTCTTTTCAAGTTGTTGCTTTTATAATTTTATTGAGATTTATACACTTTTTTTTTATGTGTTATTAAAGATTGTATTTTCATTTTCATAAACGAAAAAAAAACTTATATAATAATGAAATATTCAGTCCTATACGAGCAAAATTGCAGACCTTAAAGCCTTCTTTGGCTATCAAGGTTGGGTCTGATTTATGTTAAGGTGGAAGGCACATATCTTCATTAACATCAATAACAGCAAAGTACAACTGCCGTAGAGAATCTAAGTCCATCATTCAAGATCTCATCTACATTTGGAGCAAGTTCTCACAAATATTGCTCATACATATCTTTTGAGAAGCCAACATAATAACTAATGCACTAAACTTCGGTACCATCATAATTGTACACATTTTTCTAGTTTGTTTACAAGGTACACGTACTATCACTATATGTCTCTAAAAATTTGTAGGGGAACCTCGTTGTAATTGAAGCTTGTTAAAAAAATGAAATATCTTGTGATGCCTCACTAAAAGATTGAGAACGAAATATGTAACGATTCCAGGTGAATGGTAAACAGCTACATATTCTTTGAATAAGAGCAGGACTTACATTTCAAACGCTAGACTCTCGGATAAAAGAAATTATATCAAAATAAAAAGGAGCAATAAAGAAACGGAAAAGAATGGTAGAATAAGATCTGCAAAATCTGATCTTAATATGATACTTGTGCATTTTGGGTTTAATCCGTGAATTGGATGGATCACAGATCAAGAAAAGGGTCCGAAGGATCATATGCAGGGCATCGATTAATCTATTTATGAGACCAAATTTGACTTAAGATTCTTAAATGTGATTACAAGTTGAGATAATTGTGATTATATATCATAATCTGTTGATGGTGCGGCATCATATTTATGGATGATCCCCCCGTGATGCATTTTCTAGAATCCTATATAAGAATTACTAGACACAATTTGATGATCACTTTAATTTATTTGTTCACAGGTCCTTTTGAGTATCTTTTAATTTTTAAAGAAAACAGATGGACTTTAAAAAAATTTAAAAAAAATCACAAGACGATTCTACAGTGCAAATATATATGTAGTTATATAATGTATGGCCGTACTGAGTCCTGACCTCATGTCTACAAAATTTAATTCTTATGAAACAAAATTCTGACCAGTTGGTGTGAGTAGTAATTTATCAGCAGCATGCGCTATCGATATCGTATTTTGGAGTGATTTTTTGTGTGTAATGACTCAGAAATGTATGGCATGGAAAACTCTATTTCTTTTTTCTTTTTCTTTTATGGTTTTGTTATAAATCAATAGAAAACTCCTTTTATCATACACATGTTGGAATGTTGGATAGTGCTACTTTGCCACCCTTACAGTGATCTAGTTCTAGGTCAGAATTTTAAACAGAAGAAAACTCCTTTGATTACTATTTACAGATACTGTAACGTCTTGTCTAGTCGTTGGACGTCGCTAGGATTGGATTGAAACAAATACCTCATTATATTCAAGGTATAGGCTTTAAAGAAAACTTATCATTTGAAACCCTAATTTCTCTTTTACCTTCAAATTGAAACATCACTTTTTCATTTTTTCTTCCAAACTTGCATCTAACGAGTTATTCGTTCCAATCTAATTTAAAGTCATTAATCGAGGCCTAAGGGTTTTCATTCTTATATATCCTCATCCGTTTAATAAAAAAGCTTATAAATGATCTAGGGGTTAAACCCGTTCAAATAGTCTATTCTGGTAGAACATATTTTACAACATACTGAACGTCGTTAACTTCTGAAAATTTTCAAAACAACGTTAGTTTTGCAACTTAATTTTGAAAAAAATAAAATAAATGCTATTATGTATATTTTTCCCTAAAAATTTACATGCAATACATGCACGGCTCTTCTCTTAATTATGAAGCAACAGACACACGTCCCTGTTGGAACCCTAACGTGACGAAGAGAATAACACATCTGGGTTGCCTGCCTGATTGGCCAGTGATTTCAAATGGGGGACCAGTCGTGTCATTTGGCTTTCAGCAGTGGGATTCCATATGTTAGAAGAAATCTAACAAAAGCAAGAGCAATAATAGCAGATATGGTTTAGGAAAAAAAAACAAAAAAAAAAAAAACCAAAACAAAACAAAACAAAAGAACTTTGTATGAAGGTGGGAATTTGGGAAATGAAAATGATAGAAATTTACTTGGGCTCACAATTGGTATGAAAATTTCGGAGTGTTAAATTACTGGTGAAATCAAACTCTGTAGTTATAGTTTATTTGGTATTGCAAGCTGTTGACAATAATCCTTCTTGTTCAGTTAATTTTATTCGTGAAGTCAACTTGTAATGTCCCAGTTTAAATTTATTATTGAGTAGATTTGTTTGGACTCAAGCTTTTAGCCATATTTTCAACCAAAAAAAAGAAAGAGAGGAGTTCCGTGTTAAAAATGATTAATTTGGTAAGGTTTTTGGCGTTGTATAAAAACTCTTGTGATCAAAGTTTGGCCCTCAGAAAGATAATCAGGGATTTTTCCCCATCAAAACAGATTCGGGGTTTTTAAAGATGAGAGCCTTTATTATGGGTTGAGAAAATGTTGTATTTGATCAAGAGCTCTCAATCATACTCAAGACTTATCCAAATTGACTCAACATGAGTACTCTTCTTTCCCATTCTTTCTAGGGTGAGCTCCTAAAATTAATTAGAGATGGCTATAAAATCAAAACTATTAGAAAAAGAATAGTAGTTTTTCATGTACTCAAGCTCAGCTTCATTGACGTCTTAGTTGATTCTGATTCGACAATAAAGTATATTAATTTTTCTCTAACAACTTAATACCAAATTTATAAACTTTCATATTTTCACCGTTTCTACTTTATGATATAATCGGCTATGTAGTCTCCGTTTTTTTTCATACACATAATTTCAAATAGTGGGAGAACGACAATCGAACTCTTGAACATAGAATTAATTTAGAACAATGTTAGGCACACACAAGTACACATATCATCGGGTATTTTAGGAAAAATGCATTTCATTTAACATAAGGCATTTCCACATTATCAATTTAAGCAACATAGATGCATGCCACCTCCTAGTGAAAGGTACTTATCTTAAGGTGACTAGCTTGCAAGTTACAACTTAGGAACATAAAAAAAAATTAAAAATTAAAAAAAGAAAAGAAAAGAGGAACTAAATTGATCATGAGATTAATAATTAATTCACAAAGAGTAGCGTAGGAGAAGAAGATGGTTGTTATAACTTAAATCGTGTGGTCTATGCAAATCCCTTAACGGAGATTGTTTAAAGACAAACTCATTCATATTTTATCATGAAATACGTTTTTTACTTTAGATTTTGGCAAAAGTAAATGGTTTCTTCTCTTTTTTTTTGGTAAAAAAAAAAAAAAGACCAAATGATATCAAGCTTGAAATTAAGGGAAAATAATAGAGAAAACATGAAGAGTTTATGGCCCTATTAATTAATCTAAACTTGTTGTCCTCTTAAGCATTTGATCAATTATAATTTTACTGTCAAACATGTATAGAGTTAAAAAGTTAATACATGTAATTTTTCTTCCATTAGAAAAATTGAGCTATGAAGCTATGAAGCTATCCATCCCATGAAGTCAAGATTGAGACTAGTCGATCAGGTAAGAAATAACAGAACAGGGAAGAGGATAAAATTCACGGACTGAAGGGTCATAATTATCAACGATTTAATTACATACAAGTTTAGTAGATGAATTATGATGTTATATATGCTGAATTGAAGAGATTTTAATTTTAGATTTTAAATAAACTTGTAAGGAAAACTATGAAATTATCAAATTTCTAATGCATCTGGGCTCGCAGACATGATACAAGTAAAAAAAATATATGTGCGTGTATATGGCATTGGTGGTGCATGATCTTTATCGGAAGCAGTGGACATAGATCTGGACTGTCCAGAGCCTAATGACTAAGTAATTTGGACCATTTAAATTGAATATGACGATTTCCCTCACTTCAATTTGTTGGCCCACCTCACACAAACCGAGGACTACAATTCTCTTTCACACAAACTAAGAACTCGAATTTGCTGATCGTTAGATTTTGAACACTAAGGTTCGTAGAGGATTCAAATTCTGTTCAATATTCATATAGGCATCTTATTATATACGTATAGTATACACATCTTTCTTTTACTTATGGAATCGGATCCCCTCCGGACCCAAATAAACTAAGCCTGCTGAGCAAAGGATCTGGGCTGTTGAAATTTAATCCAACGGCTACAATTATTATAATTTTAGAAGGCCTCTTATTTGTAATTGTTGAATCAAATTTCAACGCTCTGAATCCCTTGCTCAGCAGGCTCAGTTTTATTGGATCCGCAGGGAATCCGGTTCCTTTATTTATTACCTCCCACCCACCTTTCATGCCGTGTGTTCTCATTCTTACGTTATGCAGGTCTATTTTCTTGTGATGTTGACTTAAAAGCCATGAAAGCGATTCTATGACTACTTGCATAAACCCTAAGGAAAACAAGAAAAAAAAAAAGTGAGTTTTAACGAAAAGCCCGCGGTACTGTTCATTTTAATGAAAAACCACATTTTTACATTAAAAAGTCAAAATTGGTACTATTCACTTTACCCTTTATTTTATCCTTATCGTTAAAACTCAAAGTTTTCAAACCCCTTTAATTAGTTTTCTTAAAAAAAAAAAATTAAAAAAAAATAAAAAGGAGAAAAGAATTGGGACAGAAAATACTAATTTAGAAAAAACATTTCGATAATTATAAGTTTACACAAAACATTTTAAGAGCTTATATAAAAGAAAAAAAATTCTTTATTTATTCACGTTTCACATTCTAATTGATTCTTTGTTCTAAATACTCTTATAAAGTCTTCTTTTTTTTTTCCCTCTTTCTTTAAATTATTAAGTTTGAAGTGTTTTTATTTAGAAGGTTATCACATTAGCAATTAGCCTATGGCGGATTAAACAAAAATTCTTTCGGCATCCTAGTTGGTGTCGGCACACCACATTGCCTAGTTCACCTTGACTTCCTTTCGTGTCTCAGTCTCTTTGAGACATTTTATTAAATATCTTTGTGACCTAGTAGTTATGCTAAAAAATAATATCAAAAGAACGGAGCGCATCGGTGATTGTATACAATTTATGGTGAAACAGTTCGAAACTAGGCCATGTCCAACCCTATTAAACTCTCACCATGTCAACGATTGTTACCATGGCCCCACAACTAGTTACTAGTCCCATAGATCAATAAGGAGTACGATTATCACCTCTTCTAATATTTCTCTCCTGACATCCCCTCTTATTTAAACAGTTGCGATTACGCTATTTTTATATCTTTTTTTGAATTTTTTATATAGAGAATAAGACAAAAGAAAGAGTGTAAAAGGAGTGGATGAAATGAGATAGTAATAGGAGAGGAGATAATCCTACTCCGATCAATAATTAGGCATTTTTCGATGAAAGGCCTTTAATTAGTTTTTTAATTAGAAAGATTTATTAGGAAAATGATGGGTTTCTTTCGCTTATCCTCCTTTATCCAATTGTGTTTTCATTAGTTGTTTATTCCTAAGTTAGATAGACTTGTAGAATCAAAACTTATCTAAGCTTTTTCATGGATGTATAGGCCTTACTTTCATTTGTCCATTTCTTGACTCTAAAAAGTAGTCTAATCGTCATCGAGATGCTGACCCCACATATTGTACCAACGGGGGACTTTAAGGTAGTTTTTGGGGATTATGATTATCTCTCATCTTTTTTTTTCTTTCCTTCTATTTGAACGGTCATGATTAAATTACGTTAACATCTTATATTAATTTTTTTTTTTTTATAGAAAGAGAGACAAATTAGAGAATGTGAGAGAAGGGGATGGAAAGAGGAAATGAGAGAATCCCAGTCCAATTTTTGGACTTATCAAAAATTTTAGATCATTTTCGGACCTTATTGTTCGAAGTTTAAGAACCAGAAAATTCAGTATTTTGGTTTGTGTGAAAAGTAAGATCAGAGTTATTGAATTGTGTGAAATGAGCTAGCAAAATAAGTTAATAGGAATTGTCAAATTCAATTGGAGTGGTACAAATTATCTGGTCCATAAAACCCAACACTCATGATGTCCATAAAAGATTATCCAATGCCTCATGGAAACATGAGCAATTGAGCATTGACTTCCCCTAACATGCTCTGCAAATCCAGAAGAAATGAAAAAATTGTTAGAAAGGGGCATTCCGAGAATTGAACTCGGGACCTCTCGCACCCTAAGCGAGAATCATACCACTAGACCAAATGCCCTTGATGCGTTTCTGTTTTACTTTAAACCAATATAAAATACAGCAGATTCTGATTTGGAATTAGTTTGGCTAGTTTTTTTCACTCGTTTATTTTTAGCTTGTTGCAATCTTCCTATAAGTTCATAATATATATTAAAATAACAAGGGCTTAATAAATGGTAAATATTCAGTTTGGAGTGTGTGTGACAAAAAATAAAACGTCGAAATTAAGAATTAGAAAAATAATTCGATTTGGATTTAGTTTGGCCATTGATTTTCGCTCTCCTTTATTTAGCTTCTTGCACTCATACTATCGAGTGAAAGAAAAAGAAAATTGTAAAGAGTCCGTTTGAAAGAGTGAAAATCGCTACCCGTTAATTTTTCGAAGCTTTAAGCCTGAAAATAGTTCGTAAAGTTTTGAATCAACCATCCAGCATTGATTCTCAGCAAATCATTATCTCATGATATGCCAGTTGGCAACAAGAATCCATTTCCAGTTCCAAAGCAAAAAGATTAAAAGACGAATAGTTCCATTTCCATTCGATATCCAATTTCGATCCACATGAAGAAATTACTGGAAAAAGAATTTCATAAAGAATGATTGTTATTAAATTCTGTACAATATCCTGAGAATATTACTAGTCACACGAAACGACGGAAAGAGCTACGCGAAGATCGTTCGAGGTTCCACATGAATACATTCTATATGTTTCTACTTCTTCTGGAGTAATTTTGGATGTGTGGGCAGCGTAGTGATTTCCGCTCACTCTATCCCGCTTGGAAAATATTATCTCCCTCAAGATTGGTTCGTGGCCGTTGAGAAGATTACCCAGGCTTAAAACTTTCCTCCACGACTGATTAGCAGTTGGAGGCGTAAACATATTCGACACGATGGGTCTTTCGTGCATCCTTACTTGTTGCTTCTTGTCAAACTCCTGCAAAGATAAGGGGGGCACACGATATAACAATTGTTGGGGTAACGGTCAGTGCTAATTATAAACTCTGCCGCTGTGGTGCAACTGCTCGAAGAATGAAAACAGAATGTTTCGATCCCTCAAGACATCGGGGACGTTATCTGCTGGACTGCTATATTAGGAATGCTTTCAAGAATAAAGGCAGTTTACCTTTGGAGCATTGTCTCCTGATGAGCTCGTTGCCATTCTAGGAAAATAAAAGCTGCAGCAGTCGGAGAAAATGGCTTCAGAGAGGCGTGGGGCTTGCAAGAACTTGCGATGAAGGGAAGCTGCAATAGTGAGTAGCTTCTCGACATGTTCAAAAACACCACAGAGCCGTCTTATATCTTCAATAGTCTCACTGCCAGCAGATAGACGATTTGCTGGAATAGAAACCGAAATTGTAAATACTCACTGCAAATTAGTGCAAGTACTATTCAGCTTTTCTCTTTAAATAAGAAACAGATTAGGAAACCTTGCAGAGGCCTCGATGCAGACGCCAAAGTAATGTAAAGTTGATCCATTTTGGTTTCCATCTGCTTCAAGCCTCCGTAGCTAGTCTGATTCAAAGTATCTGCTGATGCTCTGAAGGCAGTACAAATCATTTGCTCGAGCAACTGATGCGGTCGTAACGTTTCCAGGTAATGAAGGATCTATGAAACGCAATGTTAGAAAAACATTAAGGAGATTCCAAAATACACTGTAAAACACATGAACCATCAAAAGATAAATTAGTTTGCCTACACAGATTTAAAACCTCCGATCTCGCCCAACCCATCCCATGCTGTTTAAACTGTGGCTCCAGGGAATTATAAGAATTTTTACTTCATCATATTTCAAAGTGAATAATTAGTGCCATGAGTTTCACACCTAGAAGAAAGAGAACCCCCTTCCCTTTATTTATAAGGAGGTTCTGCCCTTGACACGAGGCCTTTGGGAATTCTTAAGGTTGCATCCATTTTCATGTAAGTGGGCTTATCCCATTTCTCTTGGCAACTGACTACTGAGCAAGAAACTTAATTGGTTAATGCCTAGGTGTCCAACGGATCACCTGACCAACAAAATGCAGTCAATTTTATTACATTACATTTATTTCCCTTTAATTAAAGATTGTTTATGTCTAAAATAGAAATTATTCAATCTATTCTATTAACAATAGAAAATCTGCCCTTGTTCCGTACTTTTTTGCTGGATTGGGTTGGGTAGGTTCTATTTCATGCCTAAGATCAGTCAGTTTCAACTTTCTGGTGGCAAATAGAAACCAACCAGTTTAGGTCAGGAAGCACAAAACCCCAAAACTGACCCCGCGCTATTCATCTACATCCTGATTTTTGTGGAACTTTTAGAGAATAGGCTTATGCAGCAGTGATGTTTTACAAAATAATTGCTGGTAAGTTAGTTTACCTTTTCTCCTTCTCTATTTGGATCCAGAAGTGGCTTCTGCTCATAAGCTGGCAAAGCAGGTGCATCATTCCAAATCTTTCGCCATAAATTTCCATGCTCAGACATTCTCTTTGAAAGTCGTCCTTGAGGAGGCCAGTTATCCTTTGAACCCTCTATTGCCGGAGTGTTAGATGATCCAGTATCTTTTTTGTCATCGCTCTCCCAATCTCCGGGAGAATGCCAGCGAATAAAATCTTCAAAAACAGCATCTGGATTTGCAGCTTTAAATGCTGACATGTCTAATCAAAATTCAACTCATAAGTGACATGTCCAGTATAAACAGCATCACAAATCCACTAAAAGTTATTCTCAATGTGCAAATGTAGCTACAAAAGATATTTATAACAATCTTTTAAAGGTTTTCACCTGAAGTTAAGATCTCTCTCTCCAACTGAGCAGAAAAGTCCTGCAATAGAATATTTGATAAAATTATTGCAGTATGTTATACTTAACACCACATGAAAACCATCTAAAGAACATTATCTATCAAGTAATGAAGAATGAATTGTAATTTCCATATTGTGGAGTAATGTATAGAGTGGGCATTCCGTGGTCCATATTAATGTGTGACTGATGAGGGAGGCTGGAAAAAGAAAATCCTTGAGAACTTCCAACTTTTTTAATTCCATTGAAAAATAAGTACCTAATGTTTTCTTAACCCAAACATGAAAATCTTTCTGCATGCAATAGATTGGTATGACTAGAGCTAATTATCGTATGAAAACTTATGGCCAGAGATGCCAAATTAATACAAGGAACATTTTTGTACGATGGTCTTAATCTTACAAATGAGTTGCCAAAGGCTTCAACGGCTTGAAGCCGTTCTTCGTGCATGTCTTCTGTCATAAGTGGTGATTCCTACAAAAAAGTGTAAAAAGTTCAACTTCCATTTCTTCAGACTTTGCAAAAGCACAAACTATGATGCGATTGTTACATGGTTTTATATGTTACATCAACCTGAGTGTATGGCGCATGCATGCTCTGATACGACTTCAGAAGCATCATAGATCCTGCCACACCAGCTGAACCCCTCCTGATAGAATCTGAAGATTTCAGATTAGCAGATAACACATCTTCCAGCTTCATAGATCCTGCCACACCAGCCAAACCCCTCCTGGTAGAATCTGAAGATTTCAGATTTGCAGATACCACAGCTTCCGGCTTAGTACTGCCACTCGATAAACTTTTTTCAGGGTGTTGTAAATTATCTGGTGTTGCAGGGCTGCAGCATCCAAGGAAAAGTACATTAATCAAATGAAAACTTAACTTTCTGTAAATTGAAAATTATCTACCCTAGTCTCTGACTCTTTATCGACTTCAAGGTAAAGGACTATACACCATAATTTCCCTTCGCTTCAAAATATAGATCTTAATTTTAAACAACTGAACTCAAACTCCAAAGCAACAGACAAGCCAGCCCAGTAAACTAAAACATGTTTCTAGGCTAACAAAGGTACTCAAAAAGGTAGAATAGATTTTTTACATCATTGCCAGAACTTTGGGTACCTGACCAAATTCACCTAATAGGGTACCCAAGCCTAGGACATGTTAATTTGCGCATAATTAAGATTAACCGTTCAAATTCTTAATTCTGTTGAATTGCCACACAAAGTTCCGGGTTGGGAAGATATAAATGAAAGTAATTTACAACAGACCAGCAATCTTGCATCTGTAAGTATCTACCCCACTCTAAGCATGTGAAAAGCATAAGCTAACCAATAACAGTACTCTTTACATGAATGTATCTGCACCACAGGACTTAATGGTGAAACAAGAGGGAACCCACAACCTTGCTTCTCAATGTTAACATTACAACTCACCTCATGCTTTCAACTAAGCAAAGAAAGTGAAGAATGCAGTCTTGGTGCATAATCATGGGATGCGCGCACACACACACACACACATACACATGAATTATAAGTAATTAAACTGCCAATGGCAAAATTAAACAAATTTTTTATCCAAATTCAAACAAAAAAGAAGAGATAATCCGAAAGAATTTGTTAATGAAGAAAACCAAGGAGATCTCACTTGCTTAGTTCACCTGTCATGTTTCCCATCAAAGTTTTCACCAGGTGTTTGCATTATACAGGAATACTCATCTTGACTATCTTCCTGCATTTTCAGTCAACTAGAGTCATGCTGACATGAGGAGGAACTATGATGTACATAGGATTAGAACATAAGCAGTAAGATCACCACATACAAAATAAAGCATACAAAAAAAATCAGCTTGACCTCAGTCTGAGGAGATGAATTCTCCTGGCTTCCAACACAATCTTGAAAGTCTTCATTCAATTGACGCTTCATCTCAATGCATGTTGCAAGCTGAACAAAAAGCAGTAAGATAAAATGTTTTTTGGCTTGGTTTCATGTGCATCAAAGGAATCATCACAGGATAAAGGTCAAATGACAACATTTTCACATCATATCTTAAAAATAAAATCAACATGTTCGGCATATTAGTTTAATCTCAATTTGATCAACAAAATTGTATAACGTGTGTGTTCATTACTATCTTGGACATTGTCAAGCAACCATGGTGCCATACAGCAACAGTCATAAGCTTAGACATGTGTTCTTATAAAAGAAAACAGGTGCAAGGGTGTTACAGTTTTCAAAACCAAATTGTTAACGTCTGTAGAAACATCTGTTTAACGATAATGATTTTTTTTTTTTTCTTTTCAGAAACGAATTCCATCAAACTCTTTGAAGATTTGTACAGATAATTACCATGTGAAGTTTCTGATTAATCAAACACGTGGAGAGGTCAATTGAACCAGTGGCTGGCATTAGGGGCAGTGGCTGTGACTCTTCCCAACACCACCGGACTTCACGAACAAACTCTATCCAGATAACAGCAATAGCTGATCAAACATATACAAAAAACAAACGGCCGGTCATAATTTAGAAAATAACACTACTAAGGAAATGAATCCAACCATCTGAATGGCGTACACACTCAATAAATTCTTTTAAAAGATTGTGAAAATATTAGAAATTTGGTTCCTATGCATACCTCGTATGTTGCAGTTTCCAAACCAAAGAGAATGCAAACAAAACTGTGCAAAAAGGGATTTAAGAGGTGCGCCCTTAATAGCTCGAGAAGTCTTATGCTCCGCAGCAGCAACATCTGGGAATCGTGCACCTACATAGATCATTGGTGCTTATGATTAGTAACCACCGCAATATAATGTAAAGTGTCTGTTTCAGTTAGCTACATGAAAATGTGTTGCAGGAAGGGAGCAATACCATCATGAAAGAGTTCCTTAAGCATGCGATCAATAACTGTAGGTGGAGGTATAACCATTGAGGACTTCAAATTATCTGAACCTGGATTTTCAACTACCCAAAGAAAGAGAAGAAAAAAAAAGAAAGAAAGTGGCCATCTCAATAAAAAACCAAAATGACATCTCCACCTCATGAAACAAAAACAAGCAATTTATCGAAAAATAGCTGATGAATCTAAGTTGCATAACAAGTCAAATTCAAACCTGACACAAAATCTTCCATAAATTGAGCCTCAAAGGACATATTCAATGTGTCAAGTAATAGGCACAGTTGAGAAGCAAATCCAATTCTGTTTCCTTTGGAAGAATCAGTTCTGAAGCAAAGTAGTCATCAGATAGCTTGTAAAATAAGCACACTATACAACAATACCCATCATGTGCACCAGTTAATAAAAAACGACATAATAACACTTTGAAGATGCAGATCAATGGACATTGCTTTAAAAAATAAAGTTCAGTTTTAGTTTTTTTCGTTGAGGAAATTAGAATTCAGAATAATATAGCACCAAAACCCTACAATTTGGATAAGCTATAAATTATGGGCAAATCCTCTTGTGACATATACTGTGGAAGAATAAATGAAAAATGACCAAAATCTTCAATACACAATTACACATGGACAAAGCTATCACAGGCATAGCATATATTTGATAAAAATTGATAATGTCGTCTAAATAAAGAAGTATCTCACAAAGCTGAAGACATATTTGGAGATAGTATCCATTTTTGAGCTTCGTGGGGTGAAGAATTTTCCAGCTCAGCCATTTCCATAGAGCTCTCAACCAAATTCTCTGACCACATGGCAACCAATTCAAATCCTGTGGGCAGTCAATACATACATCAAATTAAATGTTTAGTCCATATTGAGTTATCAAGCATGCCAAGGATAATTGTGGTAAACAACATGCATGTTGTTTGAAGTAAAACCTGAGACATTATCCCACACAGTCATACCTAAAAGAACGAGCACGGCTATGGACAAAACCTATAAGAGGAAGCATTACACAATGAAACAATTCAGGATAAAACTACCTTTTACAGGGTCTTCGGCAGAATACCACTCACTCCATGGACAATCATCATCCCATTGTGTTGTATTGTGAGTTTCACCACCAAGATCTATTTCAGATTCAGTAACATCTGGATCATCTCCTTGAACCTCATCATCATGGGGAAGGGATCTGTAGGTTAGCTTCATTGTGAAATGGACTTTGAAACTGTGAGTAGAAAAGTCCAATGTGGAGTAGGCCTTCACCATCAAAAGAAAAATAATTAGATTTTGGAGAAACAGGAAACCAAAATATAATTTTAAAAACAATACTACTTTAAGGAACTTCAAATTCAATGGATAGCGAAATATATAGAACAAGAATAGTTAGCAAAGAACATATAATTCAAAAAATAAAAATCCTGCTGATATTGTTTGAGAAAAAACAGACTTTTGGGATTACAAAACTAAAAGGTTTTACCTCTCTTGAAGAAAACCTAACTACGACGATAGCATGAATCGGACTGACCAAAACTATACAATTCAGCCTACCCATAGCATTATGAAATGAAAAGGAGGTACACAAAATAAAAGGAAACAGCAGGGACATAGAGTACAGCCTAAAGATCTTATAAGCCTCAAATCATACTATTATAGTGGTAACTGTAAGCTCAAAAGGTAAGTGAATAACCAACTTGTGACAGCAAGACTGCAAGATTATATCAAAAAGAAAAAAGGACATTTAATTTTTGGTAGAAACTTACAAATTTGGAAACAAACAACTCATACAATCCTTCCAAATGCATGAGTTTTACTGGAACCTGGCTACCAATATGATCAGCCTCAAATCTTCTTGTAAAAACTGTTCCCATATTTTGGATACCGATGTAAGCTTTCCTAGCAGGGACATGTACCGGAACAAATGCAGGCCACAAACTGCATAGCCAAATTTTGAACAATATCATATGGTTGATATAACTTAACTCAAATAATGAACTAGATAAAGTATCTAACACCATGACAAAAAGTTAATAAACTGCAGGCCACTGATTGTCAACAAACACTACATGGATGTTGATCTAATATCAGAAATTTCAATTGACCTAGGCACATGTCTAAGAAGAACCAAAAGTTACAAAGAAAAAGTTTCAAGTTGGCATCCCTCCCACCTCGAACAATTTGATAAGGCAATTGCAACTGCACTTAAAAGCTTGCTAGCCTCAGGTGCATCAAGAACCACACCGCTGGCACTTTGAGGAGCAATTACCTGATGAAATATGATCAACAAGTTTGAAACCAAAATACAAATAAATAAAGCACTAAAGAACGAAAGGTGTCAAGCTATGGCATACCAAAAATTCTTTCACCCCAAAACACAACTGCAAGTCATGCAATGTGGAATTCCAATCGATAACTTTGCCTGTACCACCGCAATACAATAAAACATTAGCCTCCAATATTAACATTTTGATTCAAATTTACAACAAAAATATAATTAAAGAAAAATGACAATTGAAATTCCTCATTACCGTCATATTTTGTTCCAAAATAGTATTCCATGCAATAAGTTTTTGCTGAAAACTTCAACTCAGACTTGACCTTGTATAAATCCTCCGAAACCTCCCTTGCATCCTTTTTCTACAGCCAAACAATACACAAAATCCATATTGGCAGTGACAAACATGACAAAGGACAACAAAAACTAAAAACTTTTCCTCTCAACAAGATCGTATTACAATTTTCATCACGATGGCAATAAAAATCAAACTCAGCAATGCAAAAATATAAGTAGCAATCAAAATGCACAAACTGACGTGAATAACTCATTCGCATAACAATTTGAGTAACAGAACAAGCTTCTTCAAGCATACCAGCAGATTTTTCGGACCGTCTGCCAACCATTGCCTACAAACCGCTTCAATATCGGAAATAAACCTGAAAACATGACAATTACATTCCAAATTAGTTCCCAACATATACAAAGACGAAAATTTTACAAAAATTAGCTGAGTATATATAATTATATACATACACACACATATGAATTACCTTTCCCATGAAGAGGCAAGAGTGAAATCATCAAAATGCTCAACCTGCAACCAATATTATTTTCCTTCAGATTAAGTTCATAGCTTTTTGCTTGATTAGCTCTTATTAGTGGCGTCGGAGTAAAATTAAAGTTAAAAATTTCTGGAAAATTACGACGTGAAATTCAATTAAGCATGAATAAAAAATAACAATTAAAAATTAAAAATCGATGAATTCAAAGCAATGGATAATGGCGAACCTCCTCCTCTTCAGCTTCATCGTCTCCGACAGATTCCAACCTGCTGGATGACGCCATGTACGGAACGCAGCAGAAATGTGTTTTTCGGATTGAATTTACGACGTCGTCTGATTTTCTTTGGGTTCACGTAATCGATGATCGACTGGGTTGAGATCTGCAGACGAAGGATTACTGTTAAGATCTGTAGAGTGCGGGAATTGCAGATGACTTCTCCTCGTGCTTCTCCGTGTTGTACGTCTTATGCAAATTGCACTTTCGTCACCGAGGTTTATGATATTTGTATTCGGCACCTTCTAAGTAGATCGTTTCGACACAATTCGAGTTTGCATTGGGTTCGGTCTGTCTTTTGGCTCGTCTAAGTTTGGCTCGTGAAAGAACCAAGTCAAATTTAATTCGGCTCGATTAAGAAACAAGCAAAACTTGTAAGTATGTTCAACTCGTAAATTCTTGAGCAACTTGAATTTTTTAACAAAACAGTTCAAGGTAAATTTGAGGTCAACTCGATCATTCAAGCTCGATATCTAATAATTTAAACTATTTATTAACAAAATTCTCGTTGCCAACTAAAAAAATAGTGAAAAGACAATTTAATCTTCTATCATAAAATAAAATTGTGGAATGTAAAGTGATTTCCCATAAACCAAATTCGAACTCCATTCATGAAACACCAATCTTACATTACTTCGCATTACAAAATGGCAACCGTACAAGATAATGGGAGTAAGGATTTGTTTGAAATCGCTTCCAAAAGATCCAAAAAATTTCAATTGGATAAATGAGAGTGGGACGATATTTTAAGAGTTCTCATTTTACCACATTTCTCTAATAAATGTATAACTCACAAATATAAAAGATTTTTCAACATAATCAAAATATAATACATCACATATCATTGTATAATTAAAGAGGCGTTTGAAAAAAAAAAATTTAATTATATAATAACATGGAAAATAACTTTTTGTTTTCCAATCACACTCGAAAATTTTTCCACAATTACAACTTCGAAGTAGGTCTTACAACGTGGTTTCCCTGTTTTCTGAGAACATAAGCACTCGCAGTGGGCCAACAAGGGCCCCACACCCATTTACGTACAGCGATCCCCACCGTTGGTTCAAATCGGAAAGCATCATCATCATCACTCCTAACACACAGGCAGTTGTGATTTATTAACACAATCATTAACTAATTTATTCACGCTCCCATACAATAAAACAAGCCCACCACCCTCCCTCTCTCCTCTCTCTCTCTCTCTCTCTCTCTCTCTCTCTCCTCCTTTTATTTGTCAAAAAATGAAGAAACTCAGAAATCTGAACGTGACGAGGCCACTCTCTCTGTACTCTCTGTGTCGCTGAACTATATACGGAGACGACGGGCGAGTCACTGACTCACTGAGTCATCCGAGCCGACCCGCATTGAGCTTCTCTAGCTTACTCTACCCATGGCTGCAGCTCTGGAGTGCTGGTCGGGCCGAGCGAGCACTGACGAGGACATGGTGGAGCAGGTGCTGATGAGGACGCATGACAGATCGGAGGGCGCGACCGCGGCGCCGGAGAGTTCTAACGGCGCCGGAGTTAAGGAGTCGTCCGTGGTGCAGAAGAAGCTGCAGAGGCTGAGCCGGAACGTGTCAGAGGCCATCGCGTCGCTCAAGAACTCGCTGAATCTCGACTCGGCGAGTGACTCGGCTACGGCGTCGTTTGGCAAGATCGAGAGCTCGAGGAAGTTGGTGTGGGGGAGTGTGGTGCGTAATCTCACGCAGCTCTACCCTGGCAGTCAGCTGCCGGAGAAGCTCGTCTCCAACATTCGCAAGCATTACGATTCTCTTCCCCTCAGGTTTGAAGGCTGAATCTTTCGCTCTGTTTGGTTACTGAGTTTAGTTTATGCTTGTTTGGATTGATGGATTGCGACTTTGTGCAATTTGTTGAGCAGCCAAACAGAGGATTTGGATTGTGTTGTGATTGATTTTGCTTGTTTAGTGATTTGGGTTTTTGTGTATGTGGTGTGTAGTTATGCACAGGCGGGATTCGAAATGAAAGAAGTGTTTCTTCATATAAAATTGATAGAGCAGGCATCATTGGATGGGCATCCTGCAATGTTGATTCAAGAGGTGTCTGAGGAGGAGGCTCAGGGGTCTGTGTTCAAGCTCACCTTTGCGTGTAACTGTTCGATTTCATGGCCATTGATGTCCGGTGCACTCGATAACGAGTCGATTTGCTACAAGAAGGTACAGATCTTTGAGAAGAAAGGGTGTACTATTGGCGTTGTTCTTCTTATGGTTGACGTTGGGCAAGATAAATTGTTCAGAAACCGGGTTGAAAATGCTTTGAAGTTGGCTATAAGGAAGCCCAAATCGAGCACGGTGAAGCTCCCGTTTGGACTATGTGGGTGCCAAGAAGAGAATACGATGGGGAGGGAGGTGGGAGATATTGAGGACGACATTGGTGAACAAAATTATAGGAATGGGATTGAGATTTCTAGCCAAATGATTCAGCTTCCCGATCCTCTACCCACTTCGTCATTTGTTGTATCCGTAGATGAATGGCAGACAATCCAATCGGGGGGCGATGAAATTGGGAAGTGGCTGTTGAACTCTGATAATCTCGACTTTGTTGATCAGACTGGACCCAATTCATATAAGGGAGTGTACAAGGGGAAAAAGGTTGGAATTGAGAAGCTTAAAGGGTGTGACAAGGGAAATTCCTATGACTTTGAACTCCGAAGAGATCTTTTGGAGCTCATGACGTGTGGGAACAAGAACATTCTGCAATTTTATGGTGTTTGCATTGATGACAATCATGGGTTGTGCGTTGTTACGAAGCTGATGGAAGGTGGATCAGTATATGACTTGATGCTTAAGAACAAGAAGCTTCAGATTAAGGACGTATTAAGGATTGCCGTTGATGTGGCAGAGGGGGTCAAGTTCATGAATGACCACGGCGTTGCATATAGAGACCTCAACACACAGCGTATATTATTAGATCGACATTGGAATGCTTGCTTAGGGGACATGGGTATAGTTGCTGCTTGTAAAAGTGTTGGTGATGCAATGGAGTACGAGACAGATGGATACCGGTGGTTAGCTCCCGAGGTTAGTTCATTGTTGCGTCAGTTATTATTCCGTGCATTTTCTGCTTTGAACCAGTTAAACCGAGTTCTTACATGTCTATAAACCTTTTATCTTGTCAATCTGCGTAACCAAAAGCTGTGGGAAAAAATTGACGTTCCATTTCCATAAACATTGCGAACCCAAATGTGTCTGTCATTCCAAGAACTTACTCACATGATCGTATTGCAGATAATCTAGTCATTATTTCGCTACAAAAACTTTACCTGCACAGTCCTCCTCAGCATACAAAATTTGATTTCTTTTGTATGGATTTTTTGTTAGATTTCATCATTTCGCTGGCAGTCATAGTGGATTCAATGTATCAATTCACCTATTCAGGATCAATCTATTTTCACTAAAGACACTTTATGTCACTTAACCCGACATATTTGTTTGAGCATGCCTAACATGTTTTCATAATTGGTGGTACTTTACATCTCAGTGTACTATTTATCTTTATCTAAGCACTCTATATTCCGTGAAACTTTGCCCAACTACATTTATGCATGCCACTAAACATATCAACTTAGCCGCAACCTTATAGTAGTGCTACTTTCCGAAATACAGGTATTATTGTGCGGATCCCCCAAAATGAAAATTTTAAGTTTTTAGCAATGATCACTGGTCAAGAATTATATCCTTTCCGGAGCAGTGCTTGATGCCGCTCTATAAACCCATGTTTCATCCACCTTTTATTAGCTTGTGATAATAATTGGATGCTGATACAAACTCTAGGTATAAATTGCTTGATGATGAAAAGAACTATTTTAATGTCGTTTATTTGGATTTGCTTTTGATTTGGGTCCCGGGAAATGCGGATACAAATCACTTAGAACAGAATAATTTTCTCTCTTTACTCAAGTTTGCTCTTTTGGGACCACCTTTTGTCACTTTCACTTTTGTCTACCATCTGTCAATCTGAGTAACAAAGAACTTGTTCACATTTTTGGAAGTACAGAAGTAAACAAAAACCTGAAGTTGTTATTCCGTCTAACGAATTACACCTCATATCTCATTTGAATTAATCGTATCGAAGCCATCCAGCATACTAGTTAGGTGACATATTTTATTCACCGACGTTTTCCCACATCTTTCCGCTTTGTATATCTCATATTTATGATCTGAATACTTGAAGTAACAGATATGGTATTCATTGCTTTGTTCGCGTTTCTGGTTGCCGACAGATCATTGCCGGTGATCCAGAGTGTGTTAGCGAGACATGGATGAGTAATGTGTATAGTTTCGGGATGGTAATTTGGGAGATGGTTACTGGTGAGGCAGCATATGCTGCGTGTTCACCGGTACAAGCAGCAGTGGGGATAGCTGCCTGTGGCCTTAGACCCGAGATTCCAAAGGACTGCCCACAAATGCTGAAGTCCTTGATGACCAAGTGCTGGAACAATTCACCGTCAAAGCGCCCTCAATTCTCGGAAATTCTATCAACTTTGCTGCGGTCAAACAACAACGGCAATAGGTGAACATCCTTAAGCTAGTCTGAGTGATATGTTTCTAGTATATTTATATTTAATACCGCTAATGTAAAACTACCCGTAATTACGGAGTAATCCATGCTTAATGTAGATGCAAAGAAAAGCTTATGCAGCTGAAATGAAAAAAAATCTTCTTTCAACTCTCTCTACAAAAGGGCAAAAAGAGAAAGAAAAGAGAAAATTGGATTTATGGTCTCTCAATTTTGGCTCAATTCGAGCTTTGATCCCTCAACCAAAGATCTGCGAGTATTGGGCATTTAACTTGCTATAATGTGGGGCAGTAATCATTTTCGCGAACTTTGTTAGAACTTCTTTCCAAAATAAAGGGTTTAAAGGGGCAAAAAATGAACGGAAGTTCTAACGAAATCAGTCAAAAGAACCATTGTTCCATATTATTAGTTCACGGGTCAATATTCGTGAATTTTTAGTTAAGGGTCCAAAGCTCCAATTGAGCTAAATGATCGATGCTTCAATTATCTCAAAAGAAAAACTGGATATTTTATTGAGAGTTTTAACGAAAAACTCACAGTACTGTTTATTTTAACAAAAAATCATATTTTTACACTAAAAAATCAATTCTAATACTTTTCATTTTGTTATTATCATTAAAACTCAAAGTTTTTAAATCATTTTTATTTATTTTTCTTATTTTATTCGATCACTTTAGAATTTTACTTTACCAAACGCACTATGATTCAATGTGGTTATGATTTTGGCGGTGGGAAATGAGAATATTCAAATCATTTGCCTTCCCTGCCTCATCATGATTGATTAGGCAATTCAGATTATTTAGTTAAAGATTAAGATTATTGTATGTTTACGAGGTAACATAATAGCCCAAGACTATATAAGTATTATAGTAAACTTTATCCCTTACCGATGTACGATAACTCTCAACACGCTTTCGCACGTGTGGCGGATTTTCAAGCCTACACGTGGACAACAACTGGATGACGTGGAGCGCGTGTGGCTGTTTGGGTTAATACAAGGACAATCCACTTTGATACCATGATGAAATTGGAATTTCACCGTAAAACCAATTGGCAATATGAAAAGTAGTTAAAGATCATATAAGCACATAGCAAACATTATCTCTCACCGATGGACAACTCTCAACAGTGTCATCATGATTGATTAGGCAATTCAGATTATTTAATTAAAGATTAAGATTATTATATGTTTATGAGGTAACATAATAGATTAGGCTGGAAATTGGTCAAATCATGTAGGTGGGTTATAGGTATGTCTCAAGGTGACCCACGCGGTAAATCAAGTATTAATACTATGTGAAGTCTGTTAACAATCGCACTTAAAATTGCAACTTTCGTCCAAGTTTCCGTCTAAAAATAGCATATGGGTTTCAAAGGAATGGTAAAATTGATTAATTCCACATGCTGGGGTACTTTTTGCCCCTGTACGTGGATAAATTCTAAAATCTACTTATTGGATCACATGGTTGTACGACCACACCGAATTGCTGCTAAGATGTATATGGTATATGGCATATGGCCGGTCAAGCAAAAGTTTTTTCCTTGCGTGTGAGACTCTCTTGCAACTTTTAGACAGAACTGGAAGGAAAATTGTGGTGTTGACTAAAAATATAAGGGGAACGGAATTGTCTGGTGGGTCTACAATCTGTGAGAGTGATGGAATATGTTTTTGGAAGTTTTAACGAAAAAATCACAGTACTGTTCATTTTAACAAAAAATCATATTTTTACACTAAAAAGTCAATCCTGACTATTCACTTTACCCTTTATTTTGTCCTTATCATTAAAATTTAAAGTTTTCAAGCCCTTTTCATTAGTTTTCCTATTTGTTTTTGTTTGTTTTCCTTTGGTATGTTTATGGGAGAGACCAAAACGGAGGGATGAGGATCCCCCTGATCCTCTTTGCGGGGTCTTAGGAATTTTGTACATCGTGCGATCAGTTTTCGTTAAGTACTATTTATGTTTGATTTTAAATAATAAATTTAAACTGATTTCTGGTCACACAATGTATGATAAATGATTAAGATGTGAGGACCTTTAGAATCTCACAGTTTGTGTCACATCCCCGCCCGGGGTCCATCACATCCCGGGCCCGCTCCAACACCGTAGCACGATATTTTCCGCTTTGGGCCCCGACCACGCCATCACGGTTTTGTTTTTAGGAACTCACACGAGAACTTCACAATGGGTCACCCATCATGGGAGTGCCGCACGAGAACTTCCCAATGGGTCACCCATCATGGGAGTGCCACTCCACCACCGTAGCACAATATTGTCCGCTTTGAGCCCCAACCATGCCCTCACGATTTTGTTTCTAGGAACTCACACGAGAACTTCCCAGTGGGTCACCCATCATGGGAGTGCTCTCGCGCGCTATTGGCTTAACTTCGGAGTTCTCATGGAACCCGAAACCAATAAACTCCCAAAAGACCTCGTCCTAAGTAGGGAGGGAATATATATATATAAAGCTTACAGGATCCACTCTGGACGATATGAGATGTTACAGTTTGAATCGGGATTGGAGTGTATGTATAATGTAATCATGTTATTTTGGGTCCCACTAACAAAAAATCATAATTTCGACAATAAAAACAGAAAATCAAATCAAAGCAACTGACATTTAACCATCAATCAATCAAAATCATACAACAAATGCGTCAAATACAAGTTTAGATATTATGTACCCGCGGTCTCCCTACGATGACCGACACGTGTTATCAAATTTAATATTATCAGGAACTTAATACATATCAACAAATGATAAAGATTATTTATGTAACAATTTAAACCAATATAACATTCCCCAAACTCTAAGTTAGATATCAAATGCAAGCATCAAATTTGAACTTGATGACTTATGTGACAATTTTGCGTCTTCTTGCATTCAATGTGTCAAAGTCCAAATTATCCACTGTTACCATTGTTTTATTTTATTTTTCTTCCCAATGCATTGTTTTATTTCTTTCAAATCCCTTGTTTTACCATCCCTTGTTCTATTTCCTTTCAAATCCCTTGTTTCACTCTAGTAGAACATATAGACTACAACGGTACTTATTATTAGATGCAAAGAAAAGCTTATGCAACTGAAATGAAAAAAAAAAAATCTTCTTTCAACTCTCTCTCTACAAAAGGGCAAAAAGAGAAAGAAAACAAAAAATTGGAGCTATGGTCTCTCAATTTTGACTCAATTCGAGCTTTGGTTCCTCAACCAAAGATCCGTGAGTATTGAGCATTTAACTTGTTATAATGTGGGGTAGTAATCATTTTCGCGAACGTTGTTAGAACTTCCTTCCAAAATAAAGGGTTTAAAGGGGCAAAAAATGGATAAAAGTTCTAACAGAGTTAGTCAAAAGAACCATTGCTCCAAATTATTAGTTCAGGGATCAATATTCATGAATTTTTACTTAAGGGTCCAAAGCTCCAATTGTGCTAAATGATGAATGCTTCAATTATCTCGAAAGAAAAACTGGATATTTTATTCGGTCACTTTAGAATTTTACTTTACCAAACGCACTATGATTCAATGTTGTTATGATTTTAGCGGTGGGAAATGAGAATATTCAAATCATTTGCCTTCCTTGTGTCATCATGATTGATTAGGCAATTCAGATTATTTAATTAAAGATTAAGATTATTGTATGTTTATGAGGTAAAATAATAGCCCAAGATCATATAAGCATTATAGTAAACTTTATCTCTTATTGATGTGGGATAACTCTCAACACACTCCTGCACGTGTGGCGGACTTTCAAGCCTAGATGTGGACAACAACTGGATGACGTGGAGCACGTGTGGCCGTTTGACTTCATACAAGGACAACCCACTCTAATATCATGATGAAATTGAGGTTTCACCATAAATCCAATTGGCAATATAAAGAGCATCTCAAGATCATATAAACACATAATAAACATTGTCCTTCATCGATGTGAAGACAACTCTCAACAGTGTCATGATGATTGATTAGGCAATTCAGATTATTTAATTAAAGATTAAGATTATTGTATGTTTATGAGGTAACATAATAGATTAGGCTGGAAATTGGTCAAATCATGTAGGTGGGTTATAGGCATGTCTCAAGGTGACCCACGCGGTAAATCAAATACTAACACTATCCATGTGGTGAAGTCTGTCACCAATCGCAGTTAAAATTGCAATTTTCGTCCAAGTTTCGGTCTAAAAGTAGCATATGGGTAAAATTTGTTAATTCCACAGGCTCAGGTACTTTTTATCCCTGTATGTGGATAAATTCTAAAATCTACTTATTAGATCACATGGTTGTACAGTCACACCGATTTGCTGCTAAGATGTATATGGTATAGGCCAGTCAAGCAAAAGTTTTTTTCTTGCGCATGAGACTCTCTTGCAACTTTTAGACAGAACTGGAAGGAAAATTGTGGTTTTGACAAAAAAATATAATGAAAACTAATGAAAAGAATTACAAAATTTTGAGTTTTAATGATAATGACAAAATAAAGGGTAAAGTAAATAGTACTAGGTTTGACTTTTTAGTGTAAAAATATGATTTTTTTGTTAAAATGAACAATATCGTGGGCTTTTCGTTAAAACTCCCAAAAATATAAGGGGAAAGGAATTGTCTGGTGGTGGGTCTACAAGCTGTGAGAGTGATGGAATTTGTTTTTGTTTGTTTTCCTTTGGTATGTTTATGGGAGGGACCAAAACGGAGGGATGAGGATCCCCCCGATTCTCATTATGGTATTTTAGGAATTTTCACATCATGATCGTTTATTTGTGTATTGTGCGGTTAATTTTTGTTAAGTACTATTTATGTTTAATTTTAAATAAAAAAATTCAAACTGATTTTTGATCGCATAATGTATGATAGATGGTTATGATGTGAAGATCTCTAGAATCCCGCAGTTTGAATCAGGATTGGAGTGTATGTATAATTTAAAGGAAGAGGTATTCTTCAATTTCCCCCTTGAACTTGTGAGCATTGGCCAATTCCCCCCTTGAACTTGTGAGCATTGGCCAATTTCCCCCATCAACTCTCATAATTAGTCAATTTCCCCCCTCAACTTTAATTTGGCCAATTTCCCGCTCAACTCTCATAATTAGTCAATTTGCACCATACTGTTATTTTTTATTTATTTATAATTTTCCATATATATATATATTTTTTAATTTTCAATCTTTCTAATAACTTCCAACAAAGTACTAAAATTAATATAAACTCACTTGCATAATATAGGGTAAAATGTACAAAAACATAATACAATTAGTATGTGATATGGGTTGATTATAAGAAAAAGTTATGAATCGGGTTTAAAGCATGTAGAAGAAGAAATAATAACAAAAAGAAATAATAATCCTAAACTCATGGATCAAACATATTTCAATAAAATGGGTTATTCTTAATAAGGAGTCGAAAATTATGAATAGACTAGCCATTTTTTCACTAAAGCTCGATTCTCCGCAATTTACTTGAACTTAGCTTTCACTTTTATAAAGAAAATTGTATTCACATACAAAAATTTACACATCAATCCTTTTCGTTATCAATTTTGTATAGTCAAAAATCAAATAAAATTACTCCATACTGATTTATTATGACTAATAACACTATTTATGATAAATTGTAAAATTCTAAATTTTAATCTATTAGCAATAGGATAAAGATATAGGAACATGATTAACATACATCTTATTTAGTTTCTTACACATACTTGTTTAATTATTATCAAATTAAAAAATTCACAATAGGGTGCAAATTGATTAGTTATTAGAGTTGAGGGGAGAAATTGGCTAAATTAAAGTTGAGGGGGGAAATTGACTAATTATGAAAGTTGAGGGGGCAAATTGGCCAAAATTAAAGTTGATGAGGGAAATTGGCTAATGGTCACAAGTTTAGGGGGAAAATTGATGAATACCTCTTAAAGGAAACTAATGAAAAATGCTTGAAAACTTTGAGTTTTAATGATAAGGACAAAATAAAAGGTAAAGTGAATAGTATCAGGATTGATTTTTTAGTGTAAAAATGTGATTTTTTATTAAAGTGAATAGTACCACAGATTTTTCGTTAAAACTCCCATAATTTAATCATGTTATTTTTGGGTCTCATTAACAAAGAATCATAATTTCGACAATAAAAACACAAAATTAAACCAAAGCAACCGACATTTAACCATCAATCAATCAAAATCTTACAACAAATGCCTCAAACACAAGTTTAGATATTCTCCACCCATTTTATATGCCTGTATTATTATTATTGATTGACACATATTATTAAATTTAACTATAATTTTATTTTTATATACTTATTACATATCAACAAATGACAAAGATTACCTATGTGAAAATTTAAACCAATATAACATCTCCCAAATTTCAAGTTAGATATCAAACGCAAGCATCAAATTTGAACTTGATGACTTATGTGACAATTTTGCGTCTTCTTGCATTCAACGTGTCAAAGTCCAATTATCCATTGCATTATTTTATTTTTCTTCCCAATGCATTGTTTTATTTATTTTTAAATCCATTGTTTCACTCTATTAGAACATATAGCCTACAACGGTGCTTATTATTAGGAATATTTTTACTCATCATTTTATTTATAAATTTTAAGATATATATAATGGATATGCACAAATTTCAAATCTTAATCTCGTTCGATAATATTGATAATTTTAAATATTGATAATGAGTAAACCGGCGAACATTAACACAACTTAAAAATGATCTTATTTCTACGGACAAAATCCGACCGTTGATTTTTCGTCGGCTTTTACTGTACACCCTTCATTTCACCAAAAACCGTGAAATTAACATATTCATCGTTCCACAAAAAACCAGTACTTTCAACTTTCAAACCCAAAATCTCAAGCAAAGCATAAACCCACAACCTTCTCTCTCTCTCTCTGATTCCAAATTCCAATCTTTTTCCTTTTACAGTAGTAATCGCTACGTTTAATATCTCTCCAATTTTTTAATTCATCTCTCTCGCTTTTGTTGCTTTGCTTTGGAATCGAATCATGCCCAAATTACGCTTTCTCATAGTGGCTTCGGCGGCCCCAATCCTTCTCGGACTGGCTCTCCGAACCTACTCCGGCGCCGACGACGCTGCCAATTCAATTTTCACCACTCGTTTTCTCGTTTGGAGCTTGCTGGTTTCGGTGATGGTCGCCTTTTCTGGCGTTTTCAGCAGATTGCTGCACTGTATGCTTCCTAAAAAGAGACCCGGGGACGGAGTCGTTGTAGAAGTAGAAGTAGGAGGAGACACCGGCAGCTCCGCCCCGTTATCGTCGATCAATAAGCATCGCATCGGCAACTTCGTTGCCGAATCTACTGTCAGCAACAACAGCAGCCTCGCAAGCAGCAACCACGGTAGCGTGGTTGAGAAGGACGTGCCGATCATGGCTTTGGGCCATTCGAACCAGTCCGATATCGACGAGGACCTTCACAGCCGGCAGCTCGCGGTCTATGGCCGCGAGACGATGCGGCGGCTCTTCGCGTCGAATGTTCTCATCTCAGGGATTCAAGGTCTAGGTGCTGAAATTGGTACGGAATTCGGAAACCCTCACATTTATCGTTTTCAATCGGTTTTGTAATTAGCGAGTTACAAATGCTGAATTCTGGAGGTGTTTATCTATTATCTGGTTGTAGGTTTAATTTACCATATTTAGAATCCTGTTGTATTCTTGAAGAGAAACTTACCTACACCGGGACGGATGCCACTGTGGTGGTTCCGAAGCCAATGCCTTTTTTAGCTTTCTCACACGGTAGTGATTGGCTTGAGAATCTCTATAGCGGCATTTCTGTTGCATGGAAGTTGTTCTCGTATTCTGGAGGCGCTTATCTATTGTAAATGCAATATGTATTCTGTTTAGATTGTCCTGTTTCAAGTTTTTGTGTGTCTTTGCTTTTGCTGGTGTTTTTTTAATGCGGGCTTTTGCTTTCTGCAGCAAAGAACCTCATTCTGGCTGGGGTCAAGTCCGTGACTTTGCACGATGAAGGGAATGTGGAGCTATGGGATTTGTCTAGTAACTTTGTTTTTTCCGAGGACGATGTGGGTAAGAACAGAGCACTTGCTTCGGTTCAAAAGTTGCAGGAACTCAACAATGCTGTGGTTGTTAATACCTTGACAACTGAATTGACCAAAGAGCAGCTTTCTAATTTCCAGGTACATTTTCATTTAATTATTACTGTTTGGTTAGTATGCCAATTATCGAAGTTATTCAAGGTATTTAGCTTGCAGTTCATATTGTAGTGATCGTGTACTTTGCTTGAGGATGTAAAAATCGTGTGTTTGTAAACTCTTTTGTAGGTTGTTGTATTCACTGACATCAGTCTCGAAAAAGCCATTGAATTCGATGATTATACACATGATCATCAGCCCCCAATCGCCTTCATTAAAACTGAAGCTAGAGGCCTTTTTGGTTCTGTCTTTTGTGACTTTGGACCTGAGTTCACTGTTTTTGATGTTGATGGGGAGGAACCACACATGGGTATAATTGCATCCATCAGCAATGACAACCCTGCTATAGTGTCATGTGTTGACGACGAGAGACTTGAATTTCAGGATGGGGATCTTGTTATGTTCTCAGAGGTTCATGGAATGACAGAACTAAATGATGGAAAACCAAGAAGGATAAAAAATGCTAGGGCTTACTCATTCACTCTTGAGGAGGATACCACGAGGTTTGGTGCCTATGAGAAAGGTGGTATTGTCACACAGGTGAAGCAGCCAAAAGTCTTG
This sequence comes from Pyrus communis, assembly GCF_963583255.1. NCBI lineage: Eukaryota > Viridiplantae > Streptophyta > Magnoliopsida > Rosales > Rosaceae > Pyrus > Pyrus communis. Next base: position 23,498,109 of record NC_084810.1, on the reverse strand, counting down.
AAATTTAAGCCATTGAGAGGAGCACTCAATGATCCTGGTGAATTTCTTCCTAGTGATTTCTCCAAGTTTGATCGGCCACCACTCCTACACTTGGCATTTCAAGCACTGGACAAAGTTGTGTCTGAGCTTGGGCGATTCCCTGTTGCTGGTTCAGAAGAGGATGCACAGAAGCTTGTATCTATTGCTAGTAACATTAATGAAAAATTGGGAGATGGTAAGATGGAAGATATTAATCCAAAACTTTTGCGGCACTTTGCCTTTGGTGCAAAGGCGGTACTGAATCCCATGGCTGCCATGTTTGGTGGTATTGTGGGTCAAGAGGTTGTAAAAGCTTGCTCTGGAAAGTTCCATCCACTCTTTCAGGTCATTACACATTCTTCTCTCTCTCCATTGTTTTAAGAGTTCATTCATACTTTCCCTTGGAGTTGACTATTATTTGAGAGCCAAAAAGTTTTTTGCCACGTAAGTTATTTTCACTGCTTGTAGTAACTTGATGTTTAACTTGTTCCCACCAGTTCTTCTACTTCGACTCAGTAGAATCACTTCCTACGGAGCCACTGGAATCCAGTGATTTGAAACCATTAAATAGCCGTTATGATGCACAAATTTCAGTTTTTGGGTCCAAGCTACAGAAGAAATTGGAGGATGCGAAAATATTTCTAGTTGGATCTGGGGCACTAGGATGTGAGTTCTTAAAAAATTTGGCCCTGATGGGAGTTTCATGTGGCAAGCAAGGGAAGCTAACGGTCACTGATGATGATGTAATTGAGAAGAGTAACCTTAGTAGGCAGTTCCTCTTCCGTGATTGGAACATTGGGCAGCCCAAATCCACGGCTGCTGCCTCCGCTGCTGCATCTATAAATCCTTATCTCAATGTCGAAGCCTTGCAGAATAGAGTTAGCTCTGAAACTGAGGATGTGTTTGATGATGCCTTCTGGGAGAATTTAAGTGTTGTTATCAATGCACTCGATAATGTCAATGCTAGGCTCTATGTTGATCAGAGGTGCTTATATTTCCAGAAGCCACTTCTCGAGTCAGGTACACTGGGCACAAAATGCAACACTCAGATGGTTATTCCTCTCCTAACAGAAAACTATGGTGCCTCAAGAGACCCACCGGAGAAGCAAGCACCCATGTGCACTTTGCACTCATTTCCACACAACATTGACCACTGCTTGACATGGGCTCGATCTGAGTTTGAGGGCTTGCTTGGCAAAACTCCAGCTGAAGTGAATGCATATTTAGCCAAGCCAAGTGAGTATGCTGCTTCGAAGAGGAATGCTGGTGACGCACAGGCCAGGGATACCTTGGAGCGCATTCTTGAGTGCCTTGATAGAGAAAGATGTGAAACATTTCAAGATTGCATTGCATGGGCACGCCTGAAGTAAGTCATTAGCTACTTGACATAAATAAATTATACGCTTTTCCTTTTGCTCCTCCCTTCTTTTGTAATCCTGAATTATAATGATGGTGTGGTTCATTAATTCCCACCTGATTTTTGTTTACACAGGTTTGAAGATTATTTTTACAACCGCATCAAACAGCTGATCTATACTTTTCCTGAAGATGCTACAACCAGTAGTGGGACTCCATTCTGGTCTGCCCCTAAGCGATTCCCCCATCCTCTACAGTTCTCAACTGCTGATCCTGGTCACCTTAATTTTGTTATGGCAGCATCCATACTAAGGGCAGAAACATTTGGGATCCCAATCCCCCACTGGGTTAGAAACTCTAAGAAGTTTGCTGAAGCTGTTGAGAAGGTGATGGTCCCAGAATTTCAGCCCCGGAGAGATGCAAACATAGTGACCGACGATAATGCTACCAATTTAACTTCTCAATCTACAGATGATGCACAGGTCATTGATGACTTGATCATCAAGTTAGAGCATTGTCGAGAGAAACTCTCACCAGGGTTCAGGATGAAACCAATTCAGTTCGAGAAGGACGATGATACAAATTACCATATGGATCTGATAGCTGGGCTTGCCAATATGAGGGCTAGAAATTACGGCATTCCTGAGGTTGACAAGCTGAAAGCCAAGTTTATTGCCGGCAAGATTATCCCCGCAATTGCTACCACCACGGCAATGGCCACAGGACTGGTGTGCCTGGAGCTTTACAAAGTTTTGGACGGAGGCCACAAACTAGAAGACTATAGAAACACGTTTGCAAATCTAGCTCTACCTTTGTTCGCAATGGCAGAGCCAGTTCCGGTGAAGGTCATCAAGCACCGTAACATGAGCTGGACCATTTGGGATAGGTGGATCGTGAGGGGCAATCCCACTCTGAGAGAATTTATTCAGTGGCTCAAGGACAGAGGACTGGATGCTTATAGCATCTCATATGCCAGTTCCCTGCTTTATAATACCATGTTTGCACGACACCAAGACCGAATGGACAAGAAGATGGTGGATCTGGCTAGGGAAGTGGGGGGTTTGGAACTGTCTCCAAACCGCTCCCACTTCGATGTTGTTGTGGCTTGTGAGGACGATGAGGGGAACGAAGTTGACATCCCTCTGGTATCCATCTACTTCCGTTAGGTTGTGTTCTTGAGTCCACCGGTGATCGTCGGTGTGTGATTCTCGGATGCGAACACTACATTTTTAGGATTTGGCCCTTGTTTATATTTGCACATTGAACACACTCAAGCTTATAGACAGAAAAAAGGCATGTAAATTCTCGTGCTCGACTTTTGATAACAAGATACTTACGTTGTTAGATTCTATAACAATTCAAGTACCATAGACATCAGATCGGAGCTTGCTTTTGTAAATCTAGATACAAATGTCACCAAGTATGGACAACAACTTTGCACAATTGCGACATGTAATCCCGAAATTAGCGGCATCAGCTCTTATGGGCACCTTCATCAAACGCACCGGAATTTACAGCTCGGAAATCCAGTTGCTTCTGATGCTTCAACCGGCGGCGTTCATCAAAGCTTTCCCAGCTTCAAAATGCGAACACACCGTTGTCGGTATCACACCGTTAAAAGTGAAAAATTAGACTACTTTACGGAATGACATTTGCTGCTAGTACGTACCTGACGAAGGACATCCACGGTTATTTCTGTATTGTGCAGATCAAGCGTTGTGAGCTGTAGCCACATTTTGAATAACGCAGAGGGAAGGGCTCTCAACCCGTTGTTGCTGAGATACAAAGACTGCACTAAAGTAGAAACTTCGGGTGAATATCAGCTCAACAATGCACAAGACGAATGAGGTTTCTGCCGTACGAAGAACTAAATAAATTCTACTACAGCAAAAACGTAATCAGTCACCAAGTTCTAAAAGACACTAGGCGCTAGTCAGGCGGTGAGCTGGGTTTAGGTGGGCGCCTAGGAGAATTTAAGTAAATCTATTATATTTCGTGTAAATAAGTGTCTGTTTATACTTAAAATATATATAATTTCATCATAAACGACAAAATAAAATGACATGTATTATGAAGTATTGAACATAATGAAAATATGGGAAACAAGCATATAGTGTGTGTTCATTTAAGTATTCAACAAGTCTCTTACAATTTATTGAAAAAAATTAAATGCAAATTGAAAGTTATTTATTTTCTGTCTAAGTGAGTTGCAACCTAGGTAGATGCCTAGGTAGGTCTAGACGGGCTAGGCGGTCTAGGCGGATGCCTTAGCTGGTCTAGGTGCTATTTCTTAATTTTCAAACATCTAAGCATTAATCGGGGTGGTGACTTGCCACCTAGTGCCTAGACGGGGTCTAGACGGGGATTTTTATAACAGTGAATTAGTGTGATACGGAACATTAACTAATTAACTGAACTGCTCAACTTTGAAGGGGGTAAAACAGAAGAGAGACGGATAATAAGTTCAAAACAGTAGATTAAGTAGGGACCTTCAGATTTTGCAAACTTCCCATTGTCTCTGGCAACTTGGACAGAAGATTTGACGAAACATCAACCTGCACCACGCGGAAAGTAAGTCAGATGTATAACTAAACTACCTAGTGAGGGAACGAACCAACACTCTAGTCGCCCCTCCACCCACCACAGATAACCCAAAAGAAAAAATAGGAAAACGCCGAAGTAGTACCTCAGTAAGAGCATTGCAGTCGCCTATACATGTATGGATGGTGCTTATCCTGCAACATAGACACGCGTGTTTAATCAATATATGTTATCATTTATCAACATAACACAGATATCTTTAAGCAACAGTGACTTCATCAACATATCATCGACGCGTGAAGGGGAAACAACTTTCCTAACACAAAAGCATTCGCATTCAAAATTTATTAATCGTATCACATTCAGATGAAAAGACATACAAGGAAAAACAAGAGGTACCTCAATTTGATCCTCTAGTTCTCAATAGGAAAGACACATGCCCTCGGCATCCTGGCTCATATTACTTTCAAAATTACCTGTTGTTGTTGGCTTTCAGAACTTCAAAGGCTAGATAATTTGTTTTTGGCAACATTGAGTGATGTCAACAAGCCCAGTGAAGATGGCAACGTCGTTAAACTGCATATATCATGCAATTCATCAAGTATCCAACACAATGTGCAGAGATAGAAAATGAAAGCCACTCGTGATTAGTTAGCTACATTTGTAAAGCACAAAAGACACTGGTTTTGCTCCAGAGACAGAACGGTTAGTCCTTCCAAGCTAATAGAATTGTTCACTATATCATTTGCAGCGAGCAACAATTCTACAAAATATTGAGAATGATTTGAAACTAAGTAAAAGTTGTGGCACAAATTTGATGGCGATAGAGCGAAATACGAGAAAGAAACAGAGGGTTCTGTACCTGCAAGGAGCTTAGACAACCAATCTTTGCAGGTACATTTCGAATAGAATTATTGCTGAGTTCAATAGCTCTTGCGGAAGTTCCAGAAGCCCACACTTCATCCGGCATAGCCTTTTCAAATTCGACCAACAAGAAGATGTCAGCATTGAAAGAACTTAGGTCCTCTAAAATATTAGTTGGCAACAAATTATATAAATATCAACATTGCATTCTGATTGGATTCCGAAATACCACATTATTAATAACCCATTTGTACTAACTCAACAGTTCTGAAAGAACACTTAAAAATGTATGTAAATCTCCACAGTTACTGCAATCCAAAGTTTGATGTGTGGCATTGAAACTCAAGGATAAGATTAATCGTTTTCAAAAGTGGACCAAAAATGAGAAGTTAATTCGGTCAAATTCAAACACCATTGCGATAAAAAAAAATCATAAATAAAAAGAACAAACACAATAGTAATACTCAATAAGTATAACTACTTTTTAATTAAAATCACAAAATCCAAACATAATTGAGTACTCATTTTCCTCCCGATGCACCCATACTTCCTCAATTTTCTCTCATCAACCAACTTCTTAAGTTTCTTAATCTAGTCTTATCCCATCACTAATTTGTTTCTTTGCCACCCATCACCACAATGAAAGCATTGATGTGACTCCACTTCCTGTGAGAAATTCCAGTTCTTCTCTTCTTTGAATCTTAATCGATCAGATAAGTCATGATGCGGGCACTGGGTTGATGGACTCAACCCTTTGTCATCATTGCACCTTCCCACCATACTGCCTGTTAGGAAACACACACAACACATTGTTAACCTAGCACTAGCAGCAAGAGTCTTCCTCTCATTGCCATAACCATCACCGTGACCTCTCTTGCATGCCTAGTTCCGCTTCAAACGGCCAGCTTGGTCTAATGTCTAAGCCAGAGGTTATCGAATCCGATGGGGCTCTTATCACGTAGAGTCCGCATCCACGCCCTGTTTGACATTAATCCAGTTATTCCAAACAGATCACCAGCAGCCTCAGCAGGCCCTTCTCTTTTGGTGATCCACGTAATGAAATAAACCACAAACGTTGAATGCTTTAATTATTGTGACTCCAAATTACCAGCCAAGAGCCAACGCCATTTTTATCCAGTTAAACTTAAACCTACAACAAAAAATGATAAAATAAATTTCGGGAAAAAAGACCCAAAAATCAACTTTTGTGGTTCCTCTCAGAAGATAATCAGTTCTTACAACATTTTGATATGTAGGTTCTCAAAACCTCATGACCAAGATCACCAAGAAGAGGAGGCTTGCTGCTTCTGCAAGAGATAAGTTAGGCATCACTGGACCGGATCAATGTCAAATCATGGTATGGATGCATACCCTATATGCAACTGCCTCGCAGAAACCGCTAGCCTCCGGCTTGGGCTAAACTAGCCGCCGGGAGCAGAACTAGGCATGAGGCGCCGTGGTGATGATGATGACAATGAAGAAGACTCATGCCGCTGGGGTTAAGGGCTTGTGTGTGAACCAAGGGGCAGTGAGGTGACGAGTGACATTGATGACAAAAGGATGAGCTCATCAACTCACCGCCCTCACGACTTACATGGTTAAGATTCAAACTAGCGGCAGAACTGGATTTCTGCCACGAAGTCGAGTCACATCGATGCTATCATCATGATGAGCAAAGTTGTGATGGGATAAGATTGGATTGAAAAACTTGAGCTGGGATGAAAGAAAATTGAGATAATGGGTGAATGGATAGGACGATGAGTACCCAATTATATAACCGATGAGAGTGAGTGAAGCAAATAAGGTAAACGAATTGGATTATACAGAGAGGTTGAGATTAATTCCTTTTAGGAAGGGTACAAAAGTAATTTACGGATTTTCCACACGTAATACAAATTTGACTAGTGTGAGCTAAAAGAGGAAAGACCGTCGTGTTTTGATAAGACCGACTCTATGCATTTTGTACTTGTAGTTCGACTCATATAAATTGCATGCACTCTATTTGAGATTGTTTTGCGGAGTTTGTGGATTCTTTATACGAGAGTTTTGTAGTTTTAAGTTTGCTTTTGTTTTTGTTTTTTATTGTTTTCTGTTAATCGACCTTGGCTATATCACCATATGTGGGTTTAGTCTTTACCATTGTTTAAAATAACGGTATTAGTATAAATATCGATATGCAAATTTATGAAAATACCGATGAGCTTATTAATATCGATATGGATTGTCTTAAATAGAAATGATGAAAATTTGTTCAAAAATATGAAAATTTAAAATGAAACTTTAAGGAATGTCGTATAACAGTTTGTCGATATTTAACTGATATGTTGGATAATATCGACGAAGTCTGTCAATTTTAGCTGAAAATATCAACTATATCGAAGAAATTTCAAACACTAATCTTTACTATGTGTGCCTAGAGAAAGCCTTACTTTTATGAAGTTTAATTGTGCCAAGGATATAATCTTCACTTGATCAATAAAAACCCACCATCAGTAACAGTTGAGGGTTTTTCTGTCGTTTGATGATATTCTTGTTTCATCCACGGACACGGGTATATTCCAACACATTTTTCTACAATAAATTAAGGAATTATACTGACTATAAGAACATGCAATCAACAAACTCGTTACTAAATTGTCTAGGAAAAAAAGGTAACCCTCTTTTTTAATTTACGAAACTAAACTAATAAAAATACATTAATTAAATCAGTTGTATTGACAATAATATAATAAAAGTACCACATATGACAGTGTTTTGACAGGTTGAGGTCAACCAGATCTGGTCATTTGTTGCTGTAGAACTTGGACCAAAACCATGCAAGGAATTTTTGCCAGCTCTCAGACTCCCAGACAGAAGAAATGAAATACATACCTTAATTTGGGTGCACAAAAACCCTATAAACTCAGAGTTTTGGTTTCACATGAAAGCGGATCTCTAGGCTGTTCTATAACTTCTTCAATGTTCAATCAAATCAAGCATGTGAAGTCCATAGCTTTGTTACTCACTTCTTCTACCCCCATATGAACTTTTCAGAATCCACCAAGTTGGTGGCTTTTCTACTTTTCTAACTTTTGCTTTAGGAAACACCAGATTTATTCAGCCTTTCAGAACTACCAAACATGTATTGTCTCCACTACAGTCTGCAGTTAATTATGCATATATGGTCCCTCATTACACATGTTGGATGTATCATTGCTACTCATTCACCCTCTCCTCTCTTATTATTATTCTCCTATAACTTCAAGCTTAGTGTCAAACTATATTTAACCTTGTATCTGATGTCCTTCATTCGATTTCCTTTCAAATCGTTTATATAGACAAAGATTATTATTCTCGATGTCGGATGGATGCGCTGAGACAATCTCACTCATAATTAAATTTCTACAACATTGATCTTATTTATTGACACAGTTGATATTTAGGGTTAGTCTCACCATGTAAAGTTTAGAGACTTTAGGGTACCCTACATGGCAATAAAATGGATCAAAGTGAAAAAAAAAAAAAAAAAAAAATTGACTACAAATGACATTTTCTCAATTCGACAAGCCTTCAAAGTATAACAGACGTTGTGTTTTGAGAAAAAATATATTTGTATGTGGATATGTAATGAAAATAGAAACAAAAACATAAATGTAAGAGTGTACAACGTAATTGTTCTTAGTTTTTTCTTTGGACAAACAATAAATAACTTACACTAAATTCATTTAAATTATAAATAGAAAAAAAAGAATTTAAATCCGAACTACAATGAATTAAAGAAAAAAACTCTATTCAGCAATCGAATGAATCCACCACTTGCAACACAATTGCTTTAGTTGTGCTAATGTGAACAGGTGAAGATTTTGGCAAGCAGATAATGTCAAATGTGCTTTGCTTGCTATTAATGGGCTGGCAAGAAAATCAGCACGCTCCTGTGATTGAATAATTTAAGCTTACGAGTAAGCGTGATCCACCACCACCCTACCCAAACATATGGTTCCAGAATAATCTAAATAAGCTGTTGCTTAGCAGGATCTTGTGCTGGTCATTTAGATAAATAAGCACATGCTTTTGATACAAAGCTTTTAAGGCATAGGCATGTACCTTAAATCTCACATTAACATTCACACACATCTATACTAAATGCTGGTTTGAAAGTATTTTAAAATGATTGAAATCTTTTTTAGTGAAAATGTCTTTGATATCAATTCTAAGCAAAAGTGCAAGTGAATCTTAGAAAAGTACTCGAAAAACTAGTGTTTTTTACAGGAAACACTTTAAGTGCTTTTAAAACTTAAAAACATCTTCTCTAAAAACGTTTTCAGTCATTTTAAAAAGTAATTCCAAACGAACCATAATTTATCCTCAACTTGTGTACTTCTCAGTGTAAAATTCACTATAAATTTGTAAAATTCACGCATGTCTACCATGGTAAAAGCAAATGAATCGATAAACATCAAATTTGATAAATGAATAAGAATAAATGCACAAGCTTGATTAAATAGTAAACTCCAAAACAAATCTCAGAATATTTTTGAAGCGTTTTCAGTCATGTTAAGCGCAACTCAAGCTTAAAAATGTCTTAGCATCAGTCATCAGTCATTACCAACTCTTGTCTGCTCAAGCAATTTTCTCCCTCTAAACCTCATTCTGAATCCACCCAAGATAAATAAAGGTCCCCAAATATAGGCCATAGTTGTGTGACACAAAACATACAAGGAACAATCTTGACCAGGTCCACATACAAAATTTTTCTATGGAAAATTAGGCAAAAGTTACCCATCTCCTAAACACAGGACCTCTCATCTATAATTAGGCTCTAAATCCCAATTACCCATCTCACTAATTACAACCTCTCATCCCTCCCCTTCCCCCCTAAACCCCCATTAAGGCAATAAACAAAACACACCACCTCTCTCAACTAACTTAACCAACTGCCTAACCCCCCAACCCTACAACCCCATCATTTTACCTATCTATGCAATCCAATCCCTCCCTTCCCTCCTCTCTCTCTCTCTCTCTCTCTCTATAGAAAGCTCTCCACAACTTTGCAGATCTCCCCTTCAAATTTCAATCACCAAGGCCTTTGCTTTAAGCAAAGCAAAACCCAGAAACCAACATCAAACCCCCCAAAAAATCCCATAAAATCAAAAGACAGAGCAAACCCAATTCATATTTCTTCTGTTGTTCAACCCGATTCGTAAAGTTTCTATCTTTTATCAGTTCTTCATCTGGGTTTTTGCTAGCCAAAGTCCAACTTCTGATCCCAACCCTCAAATGTGGCGGTCGTGGAGCAAATCAACGGTTCAGATTCACGACACGCAATCCCCATCCTCCCCCTTCTCCTTCTCCTCCTTCAAAGACATCCAAAACCTCTGCGCCGACGAAACCAACGACCACTCTCTACAACCGACAACCGCCGCCGCAACCAAAAAAGCCTCCGCTATTTTCCACCGCGTCCGGGTCGCCAACTCCCTCCTCCGCGCCTGGTCAACTCGCCCACCCGCCCAGCCCCAGCCCAAACCCCAACCCGACGATGGAATCTCCACAAAACAATCTGAGCCGTCCATCAGCTCCATCCCGGGGGCGGAGAAGCGCATTGTCGTTTACTTCACGAGCCTACGTGTCGTGCGGCCTACGTTCGAGGACTGTAAGACCGTCCGATCGATTCTCCGAGGGCTTCGCGTGTCATTGGACGAACGAGATCTAGCGATGGACCACCGGTTCTTAACCGAGCTGCAGCAGATTCTCGGTCAACAAACTAAGTTGACATTGCCGAGGGTTTTCATTGGCGGGAGGTACGTAGGTGGGGCCGACGAGGTGAGAAATTTGCACGAGGCCGGCGAGCTCAAGAAGTTCGTGGAAGGCTTGCCCGCACAGGAACCGGGCTTATGCGACACGTGCGGCGGGTACAGATTTATTCTGTGCGACGTGTGTAGCGGCAGTCACAAGTTGTACTCTGGGAAGAACGCCTTCAAGAGTTGTACGTCGTGCAACGAAAACGGTCTCATCAGGTGCCCTTCTTGTTCGTGTGCGCCACTCTAATTTAGTAATTTTACATCTAAATTAGAAATAACAAAAATCGGAGAGAAAATGTGAAAAAAAAAAAAAAAAAAAAAAAAAAAAGAGAAGGGCAAAAAGCCCCATTTGGAATTTAATTTTCGTTTTTATTTTTTTTTTGTTGGTGAGAGGAGTTTTTGTAGTTTTTTTATTAAAAAATGTTGTTGGGCCTGTAAGAATGTGTAGGCCCGGCGCATGTGGGGGTGTGGCTAAGTTGCCACCCTAATTATGGATTATGAAGGTTAATGTCAGCTAACTTTGATTATGATATTTGAGCTTAGTTGAAGTACATTTTTTACTTCCTGAATTTTATTATTTACTCTCTTATAATTTTTAAGAAATTTTGAGGTGCATGAATTATGAACTTTTGGCGCGCAAAATTATCTTCGGTGGCCAAAAAATTGTTGTTGTTTTTGAATGTGGAATTATTATTTGCCTAAAAGGGATGATCTTCTAGGGTTTGCATGCACAAGTTCAATATGTTTACCCAAACCATAAATAATAAACCAACATCCTATCAAAACCATAAAAACCTTAGACAGATAAGTGAGTCCGATGTTATATTTTTCATTTTTGTATATGTATGTACGTAGTGGTGGATGCACATACATGGGAAGATCTTTCGAGAACCCTTCAAATGTTGGTATGAGTCTTTTGTGCCCATTGAGTGTTTGTTGTAATGCATGCTAGGTATATCTTGGTAGCACTCGGCATGTTGCTTCGAGAGTACTAGATAAATTCTCTTGATAACACCCATCATCTTACTTCGACATATGTTAATATTTGTTGACATATATGCAACACATTTTAGCTGGCGACAAGGTCCTAAAAACCGCTAGGCGCTAGCTAGTCGGATGGCGGGCAAGGGGCCTAGGCAGCTAGGCGGGGTCTAGGCAGGCGTCTAGGCGGATTTATGTAAATTTATTATATATTTTGTGAATAAGTGCATATTTACATTTAAAAAAACTATACTTATATGGATAATAAAAGAATGATAAAATGAAAAAATAGAAGTAGAAGAATACACCAAGTACGTCCATCCAACAAGTTCAATATTTAAAAAACAGTAAGCATATAATCATAACGATAAGTATTCTTGGATGATAAACTATATTTTTCTTGTTCATGATCCTTGCATTGGATTGGATATAGACTAAATTGTTTAACCTTGTTGTATCTAATTTATTTTTTTTTCTTTGTATGTATCCTCTCAAAAGTGCTCCAATTCATTTCACAATTGGATGAACTTGTAGTAAATCCATCCTTTGGAAATTAGGTACACCATTTCCTTAAGTATACCACCATGAAACTTAAAAAAAAAAAAAAAAAAAAAAAACCAAACCGCGTGTTGGACGAAATGCATCAATGACTAAAACTTCGCTGCGTGATTCAAGCATGTGATTGGTAGAATGGCTATGACCCTAAACCAAAGCCAGCATCCTCCTTCCTATGTCCATATCTCGTTTTGTGCGTGAAGGGACATTTAGATTTTAGATGTGGAGAAGATTGAATGTAATTAGAGCTCCGATATCATGTTAGACAATCTTTGAATCTAATGACATTTGGTTTGAGAATTAGATGCTTCTAGGCTTCTACCAAATATGATATAAGACTATGAACCTTCACTGAAAGGCATGAATGAAATGAATGAATTTTAATTTTTTTGCTTTTATTTCCTTTTTCTGCACTTTCTTCCTTTTACGTATTAGGGTTCTATCACAACAGTTCCAAACTTCAGGCATAGCATGCGCCCTTTTCTCATGCCAACTATCCTAGATTTGGGCTCAAGAACAAGGCTCAAAATGGAGTCTAAATCTATCTTCTGATGAAGACACCATCGTAGTGGCATCATCGTTCCATAGTGGCCTCTAGTATCTGCTTATTACCGACTTATTGCTCTTTTTAGGGCCACACAGTGCCCATCACCATATTAAATGATTTTTTTTATCTCACTTTGGATACTTGGACAAGTGATATGCACTCGTTGGATAGTTACACTAATAGAATCTTGGTTACATGATCTAATTTCTCACAAGAAAAAACAATTAATTGTGGTTTATCCTAAGCTCATTATGATGAATTCGTTTTCAGCTGTTCAATTTTCATCCAGCGAACTACGTTTCGTCCGCACGTGCGGTCTGCAAAGTGTTGTCCGCACTAGAAATTGCGAATTAACAATAGATGATCATGCATTTGGAATTTCATTAAAATCAAAAGTCAAAGCCCAAAAATACAAAGCCCAAGGCGCATTTTGCTTGTATTAACATGAGGTTGGAATAAGTACTAGTAGATGTATGTTGGAGAAGTTGCACATTTGATGCTCACCCCTTATTCTCTCTCTTGAAAATTATTAGGTCAAATATCACTAGTTTAATAAAGGACTATGAGAGAATGGGTAAATCGTTTTAGGAATATACCCATCTTTGTTTCTTACCTTAGAAATCTTTGAACGTACATATACGGTATACGTTGTGATTAAGGAGTTAACATAGAAAAAAAATGTATACAAATTGTATAATGAACCTCCATTAATTTTGATAGCGTATGCTTAAGTTTTAGGAAAAACTGAGGTAGAAGATGAGGTATGTGGTATAGTTCAGTCCAATGCATCCCTTATGTTCAAGAATTGAACTTTGTGATCCTACGTACCAAAGCTCAAGCTCGGTTCTTTTCTCCTCGTTTCGAGCTAGCCGCAAACAAAACTGAAGAGCAATAATAAAAAATATGAAAACAACACAAGAATTCCAATAATAATAATCATAAAGAAATTCACAACATCAATTATATATAAGATTAATATAAACAATTAGAGAGAAAGTTAGAAATACTAACAAACTTAGATATTGAGGCTTGCATAAATGTAATGTCCTAAATACAGAATTTTGCCCCTACTCTTATGTTTGTAGTTCGGTACGTGTCCATCTTCCAGGATTCAACTATAATCCGAAGTCAAAACACTTCAATCTTCAGACTCTGGCCAACTTTATATATTCCGTACTCTCAAGACACGACTCGAAAGACAAACGAAGAATGAAAGAAACAGAGTGGAAAAACTCTATTTCTCAAGAGTAATTAATTTTGTTATTTTCTACTTCTCTCATGGCTTAGTGTTACTAGGTTTATATAGAACCCAAGTGCCTTTTTCTAAACAGCATGACTAACTCTACAAATGCTTTGCGGTTCGCACCACTTCTATAACCATGACAGCCAATTAGCTATGACATAACTGTAAGTAAATTAGGGAAAAGTTACAACTATTATGTTTTAAATACTACATGGCAAGTGTTGCATTCTCTCCATGAAACACTTTGCAAACTAATTTTTTCATTCAAACTAATTAAATATTATAATATTAAATATCCAACAATCCCCCCACATGAATGAAAATTTAGGAAGAATTTGAGAGTACAGGCAGACAAAAGATGCATCGGGAGAGGTGTCTTTTGGACTTGAACCTACCCTAGTGAATACTTATTGGGTTTACTTGGTGACGCAATGGATGTGGAAGATCTTGAACTGTTCACCACAGCAGTAAACCGAGACAATAAGCAACACACATCACTAATCCTAATATATTACGGTTTATATGGTTGTGTTCATTTTGATCCTAAACAAATCCCGGATTCATGAAAGCTTTAGTGAATTTAGCCATCTAATTCTCATATAAGCGACCCACTTCGACTCTCACATAGGTGACCACTGATTAAGAATAGTTTGCTATATTCCTTTTACTTATAAGATATCATGTCAATAAGTAAAAATATACACACTAAAACTTCTGCAGACAACACACTTCTTCCACCATAGGAATGAGGTATATAGTGTGTTAACTTCTTTAAATCATGCCTAACCAGTTTGCCTATTGAACTTAGACCATGAGATCTCCAATCTACTAAGTTAGATTTCTACCCAGCTGATTCATTAGTTATGTTGGCTTTAGCCTCATTCCCCTTGATGATCAACTTACTCTCTAGTCAAACCTTTAATAATTGGTACCACTAAGGTTGACTATCTTTAATGGTGTGCACAATCTATCTTATGAAATTATATTTCATATGAGAGTAGTTGTTTCTTAATTTTAAGTCCTCAAAAGTATATATATGTTGGGACTTTTGTAAGTAATTTGCTAACACGAGGAAGTACTTCCCCCACATTTAAGGTATTTGTAAGATGGTCTCTAACCTTGTCATACCTTAAACAATTACTCATTACAAGAGATGACATTTTGATTGTCTCGCTCAATTAGCAAATTACATTTCCATTCTTCTTATGCAAATCTCATATTTCAAAGATAAATAAGTGAACCCCCATAATTCATTCATAATTGTGGTTAATTCTTAACTTTATCGTTGAATTGATCACATTTTGTAGTTTAAGAAGTAGGAAATGATTAAGATATAGACTCTATCTTCTTATATTAGACTCTATCTATCATTTTAGGCCTTAATATGTCTCACTACTCAGTTCTAGGCAAATCACTTCTTGGTTTTCATCCTAAGCCTACTTTCAAATTGCCATGGATGACGGATTTGGAACCTTCACAAAGGGAATGTCATCCCTGTTTGAGTTTAGGCTTTGGCCCATCAGAGTGACTATGCAAAGTATTCTAATATCTTCGAAGTCTCTTTATTTCCTTCAACATAGGTCTTGACCCCCACAATTTAATAGTCATGTTACTGAGAGAGAGCAACTTCATCCCAAATAATGAAGCTTTATGCCTTGACTAATGGAACATCACTTCTGATGCCGCATGTATGAAAGCTTCTTGATACAACGTCATGTGGTAATTCATGACAAAACTCTTGTTGAATTACTTGATGTTGCAACGCCCATATTCACACTCATATGAAATGGCCTAATAGACATTTGGTATATGCAAATCAATTCATTTCATCACACCAAACAATGCTTATGAACTTGCTAGAACCACCAACTACACCAATAAAAAATGATTATATTGGTCAAAAGCACCAAATGCCTTTTCATGAAATTGTGTTTAGTAAACAAAAATTAAATATCAAACTCGCATCCGTAGGCAAATCCTATCAAAAGAGCGCCTTAAAGGCAAACTCAAAAAGGGAAAATGCATACTTATATATACATGCAATGCCCACAAGCGTACTTATCTTCGCATATCGAAGATCAAGAACTTCCCATGACTATATACAAGGACAAGACATCCTAACTATTGTCATATTTCTGCTTGCCTTTCTGTTACATCAGAACAACTGTATGCATGAAGCACCGCTTCAAGCATTTGTGGTAGTCTTTGCGGTTTTGGCAACAAACATCATATGATGGTTTTTCACCCAAAGATACGTGCATCTACTCAAGTAACGAAGCCAAAATGATGATATTCAAAGGGCACCATCACAATTACCGAAGGTTACAGTATGAGAAAGAACTATCATCTCCATAACTAGTAATTGAATTGTTACAGTTTGAATGAACCAAATCCATGACCCTACAATGGAAACGATCGTGCCTTTCCGTACGAACTTAGTTTAAATCATACATGGGTTCTCATTTTGTTTTCTTATCTGGCCATAGATACAAACTGTAAACTGATCAAAGCATAGTAGGAGAGTCGCATACAGTTTCATTGAGTAACCAACTTTTCAATTTGAAAAGTTTTAACTACGTAATTATAATTTTAGAGTTTAATTCTAGACAATTTCCACTCATTTTGAAACTCAAGTATTTAATCTTGATTCTAACGTAGACAAAATTGACACAACGAGTATCATATATGTTTATCTAACCGTGTGTCTCAAACCAGATCAATAAAAGGAAGCCACATAGAATCATAACTACCTTTTCTCGAAATGTATTTATAGCACAGCATACATACATACATACATACATATATATATATATATATATATATATATATATATATATATATATGCACATCGATCTTAGGGACCTACAAATATATTAGAGAAGTGTTTCATTCTTCCAATTGATGGCTAGACTCGTTCAATATCTTATGATGTCAGTTTTTCTACATTATGAGATTTCTCACATCCATATCTTCTAATTGTTCCATAAAGTTTCTGTCTTTAGATTGTTGGAGCAATAATAAAAAAAATATGAAAATAACACAAGAATTTCAATAATATTAATCATAAAGAAATTCACAACATCAATTATATATAAGATTAATATAAACAACTAGAGAGAAAGTTAGAAATACTAACAAACTTAGAGATTGAGGCTTGCATAAATGCAATGTCCTAAAGACAGAATTTCACCCCTACTCTTGTGCTTGTGGTTCGGTAGGCACGTCTTCTAGGATTCAACAATCTATAATCCGAAGTCAAAGTACCTCAATCTTCGGACTCTGGTGAACTTTATATATTCCGTACTCTCAAGACAGGACTCGGAAGACAAACGAAGAATGAAAGAAATAGAGTGGGGAAACCCTATTTCTCAAGAGTAATTAATTCTGTTATTTTCTACTTCTCTCATGGCTTAGTGTTATTGGGTTTATATAGAACCCAAGTGCCTTTTTCTAAACAGCATGACTAACTCTATACAGATGCTTTGCATTTTGCACCACTTCATTAACCATGACAACCAATTAGCTATGACATAACCGTAAGTAAATTAGGAAAAGGTTACAACTAATGTGTTTTGAATACTATACGGCAAGTGTTGCATTCTCTGAATGAAACACTTTACAAACTATTTTTTTCATTCAAACTAATATTAAATATTATAATATTAAATATCCAACACGAACCTTATCAGTTTACAAATATGCCCATGAGTTTGGGTAGGCTGACCAATGCACATGTGACATGGTTGCCATTTTGAACAAACAAACGTAAGCTTCGGGAAACAGGCATAAATTTAGGTCCACCTCACATCACATGTATGTGATATAGTACCTTATACCACTTCAATCATGGGGGCAAAGGTCTTACTTTTGAGAAGGAGGGGCTTGCCATTGATATCAAAGTGGAGCTGTACACGCCGGATGATGTGCAATTCCCATGTTAAAATAGCATTATTCTTCTCTCTTTTTTTCTTTTTTTATAAATGATTTTAAAGTATTATAAGTGTTTTGGTGTTGTTCTTCAAGTAAAGACGACGTGTTTAAAGATCATTTAGTTTCGTGATACTCAGTCTTTACTTTATTCCACAAGAGTTCTCGGTGTTAAGTCTATATCAAAAAGATTGTACTTCCATATAATCCATCGTCATAGATGATAGTGTCGCAAACCAAGTGCCAACAACTCCACTATGTATTCTTATAAGTCTATATCAAAAGGATAGACTCCTAGATAATCCATCGTCTAATTAGAATAATACTTTGCTATTCAAAGCTTGAGTAGGAGTTTCTACTCAAAATTGTTTGTTGTCATGTTTAATGATTAATACTGTTCATATTATAAATCACTCTATAAAGATTGCCTCTGCAAAAAATTAATTAAAACAAATGTCCTTTAGTCCACGAAATGTATAAAAACAGATTAACTAAATTAATTGGTAAAAGCATTACAAACCATTTATGTATTTGCTACAATAGATTGACTAAACGACCTTAGTTTTAATTCCTTTCTTGCAGAGATGATCTTTACATAGTGATTTATAATATGAATGGTTCTAATCATAAGCACAAAACTTTGTGATTCGAACATGAAGAGTTTTGAGAAGGAGTTCCTACTCATCCTTGAGTAGCCAAGGGTTATTGGTCTTCCAACTCCCTTGCATGATTGCATCCAAGTTTATTGATTAAACGATTTCAAATTAAGTTGATTTTTAAAGAGTAATTTAAATTAAGATGGTACTGAATACTGATATATTATCCAGACCGCACCAACTGGCTTCTCCAAAGCTCATCTAAGAGGCTTAAAAGTCCTGCATTTTGATCCAACGTCATTGGAAATATAGGTCCTCCAACATTGTCCATTAAAAACAGGTGGTTGTGTTGTCTATTTTTAAAGGAAGGAGACCAGAAAAGCCCCACATATGGTGATGGGTCTAATTCCACTAAGTACTCAATCATGCACAAACCCTAGAAAATTTTAGCAGCAAGTTAATGTGGTCCGGCTATGGGGTCGAAAACCCAAAAGCCTCTATCAGTACAACAAAATTTTATATTTTATGTGTATAAATATTGCATTAATTTCCCTTTCTTTTCCGTGAGTTTGTTATACGAAATAAAAATTAGTTCAAGAGGAAAAAGACCCGATCGAGGAAACCCTAATCTAAGTTGATCAAATAAGAGGGCAGGCCCTTGGTAGCACTTTTTCGTATGCGTTATGGATTGTCCTCCAAATGGCTTGTGCACTATAAACCCAACCTGAAACTTTCAACTCTCTTATTAATATGCATAAAGTATGTCAAATTAATTATATTTGCGTATTTTGAATACGAAGAATGCTATAATTAGTCGCTCACGAGAACGCAAACATCAAACTGCCGCGATTATCTTTTCCAGCGTAGCTACACACTCAAAAGAGAGTAAGACCTAACGGACCCCATTAAGGTCATTGTAACTTGCAGAAGATGTTGCTGGGTGAAGAAGAATAATCCACTAAAAACTTGGATACTTGAAAACCACTACAGATCAGCCACTTAGTTTTTCAGAAAGATTATATTTCACTATCTTCTTTCCCCTACCTGTAAAAAAATCTGTTAATTACTGACCAAACACCACTGTATCTGCTTGAGCTGTACAGTTTAACTCTTTTCATAATTAGGGCACTAATTATCTGATATTTTCTACGATATATAGTTCTATTTTTTATATTATTTTTTTCATGTTCAAATATATATATAATGTAGATCCACATGAAGCATATCCAAGTAGGAATCAAGATATTAATTTTATTTTATTTTATTACTATTATTATTGTTGTGATCATTGAGAGCCCACTTTTTCCGAAACTTGACAAATTGGTCTGAATCATTGTTCTGTGTGGAGACAAAATAATACAACCGTTATGAGCTACTAATTGTTAAATGGTTGTCTTGTGCAGGCCAGAACTCAAGCTGGTTCGTGAAATACGTGTGATGGAAACTGGAATGTGGACTTGTTCAAGTTACTGATTCTCCCCCAAACCCTTGCCCCAAAAACATAAAAAATGCAGAGAACATGTAATTTCCACCTTGTGACCAATTGCATGATGCCAGATGATCGATTTTAATTTATAAAATTGAGGCCCCCTACGTACGTACCAGCTGGGGTATGAGTCTTGTGTAAATAGTCAACGAAGGTTGCTCGGTCTTACAGAAAAAAATATGGCTCGCACTATGCAGAATGGAAGAGACCAAAAGAAAGGAAATTACGTAGAATTTTCACTATATTAATTCCAAAGGGATTTAATAAAAAGATAAAAAACGGATACGAACGTGTATCCAATTAAGTAAAATGCAGGGTGGGTTCCTAGAAACGTATGAACTTAGATAACTACAAGAGGAATGATCTCGAAAATGAAGGGTTTTTTATTTAATTTATTATGTAACAGAATGCTTATGTATGAGATAAGTTTCATGGTAATATCCATCGTTGTCTAGGATTAGTTTGGGTTAGACAACTCAATATATTATGTGAATGTTGAATGAAAATATGTACAATGTATGCATTGTTGAAGTGAAGTTAGAAGATGGAGAACTCATGAAGAAAACTTATTCCTTATAATCTCTACAAAAATGGTAAGATTAAGAGTGATAAATTTTCTTCATCACTTCAAGTCAAGCTAACTAGAGACACCAAACGAGGATGTAGATAATGATTATAACTATTTCATCTTCATTCACAATAATTAAAAACAAATATTAATCTAAATCTTCATATGATATATCTTCACGTTAAACTGATTTTCAAAATAAATACGAGCTTATGAAATTTCATTTAGGTGAGAGATATGATAACTAAACCTTATACATATTAATTAAGTGATTAAATTATGAGCTAATCTTTTATTTTACCCTCACCATCAAAAAAGAAGAACAAATCCCTTCGAATATTATATACCAGAAGGAAGAAAAATGGACTCTTTGATTAAATCAAACGGGCGGTCATGATATTTCTAGGAAAATACTACAAATTGATCCTAGCTGAAAAAGTGGCAACCCTAGGGAAAATTTTTTATTGTAATATGATACATTACAAATTTTTATATGTTATTAATTTTTTAATACATATATCGCAATACATGGTATACTAACTTTTATTTCGGTTACACTGAAAAATATCTTCGATCTTACAAGAAGTACAAAGAAAGAAAAGGAAGCCTCACCGAAAATATCACGTGGCCAGCACGTGGCTGCGATAGGACGGCGCTATAAATATGTCCCCGAGACCAGTCGCTGGTTGCTGGCTACAAGACAAAGCAAGCAAAACAAAACGTTGCTGAATTGCCGCGGAACCGAAACATTCAACTTTCCGTCGTCTTTCCCCGATATTTCGATCCCCTTTTCGGGTTCCCATTTTGGTAAGTTTTCGGTCAAGCATTAAAAAAATGGAACTTTCCAACTGTTAAATGATTTTTAACAAGTCTCTGATTGCACGCGCTTTCTTCCACCTCTGTCCAACTTTTCTCTTGCCGTTCTTGAGACTCCCTCAAAAACATTTCTTCTCTTACTGTGTGTATAAAGGTTGCAGCTTGGGAATATTTGATTCTGTTTGACGTGGGGATGAATCAATGGTCGAGATTTTCTGGGCTTTTGGAGCACCGGCGGATGGCGGTGGTGATGGTGGTATTTCTTTTACTGTTTCATCAGAATCTGAGCCCGTGTTGGTCTCTCAACATTGAAGGTATACGAGCTAGTAGTACTTGTTCTTCTGCATTTCCATACAGTTTTCAATCAGCTGCTTCATGGGATTTGGCTTTTTTAACCAGCTGCTTAATGGGTTTTGGTTTCTGATAAATGCGTGGTGCTTGGATGCAGGTGTGGTGTTGTTGAGGTTCAGGGACAGGGTGGTGACAGACCCTTTTGGGGCCTTGTCGAATTGGAACAACAATGGTGGAGAAGATGACGATCCTTGTTCGTGGTTCGGGGTCGAATGCTCGGATGGAAAAGTTATCATCTTGTGAGTGGCACTTGCTGATAAATCTCTATTTTGTTCATCATGTTTTGCTTGCATCTTTGTCTTCGAGTACTGGAACACGGCTCAAATCATTTGAAGTTCTACCATGCCAAAATAGAAAATGATTTTTGTGAATTTGTCAAGTGTTTAGAGTAATAATTTACTTCTCAATCTGCAATGTGAATAAGTACTTCTGCACTGATTATAACTTGATTTGTAGAGGGGTTTCGTATATCATCGAATAAATCATTTCACCATGTTCTAGCTTGAAGCTTCAAAGTGATTGGAAAAGCGCGAATCTTTAAAGATCTATCAATGGAAACTATGAGTTTCTACCAATTATATTTTGAAATCATATATATTTAGGAGACTCTTTCATCTCCTATATTAATTCATGGTTTTGTTAGCCTAATAAAATAAGATTGATCAACTTGCAGGAATTTGAAAGATCTTTGTCTTGGAGGAACGTTGGCCCCTGAATTAGGGAAGCTAGCTTACATAAAATCCATGTACGAATATAACTGGTTCCATGTCCAATGATTTTTCTTCAAAATCTATTTATTTTCAACGTTTTGCTTCAAGGCATTAATCTGAATCTGGTACTTCTTTACTGCAGTATTTTGCGCAATAATTCGTTTACTGGAAACATACCGAAAGAGATTGCAGAGTTAATGGAGCTGGAAGTTTTGGACTTGGGATATAACAACTTTACTGGACCTTTCCCATCTGATTTCAGCAAGAATCCATCTCTTACTACTCTGTATGTAGATCTTTTTCAAGACGTTTCCACTCACGAATCTTACTGCTTCTTGGATTTTACAGTTTCACTAAACTCATCTTGTGACTCTTCTTGCAGTTTACTTGACAATAACAGATTTCTTGGTTCCATACCTGCCGAACTCCAACATTTGGAGATGCTTTCGGAATGCCAGGTAGATCAGGATCAGCTAACAGATGCTGCTTTATGTATGAGCAGATCTATCAGCTGGTAAGAAATTTAAACTTCGACCTAATTTACCAAAAACTAGTTCATTCTCAAAAAGTTCTTTATGTTTCGGCATTGTAAAAAATATGGGAAGCATTACAATTTACAAACAATTTTGTACGTTGTAACATATAATTTCTTTCATTCAGTCCATGATGACCTTTTTTTTTGTTTGTTTGGTAGGAGCACTGCCAAACCTGAAGATGTAGCTTACCGTAGGCTGCAGCAGGTAGAAGATGAAAAAGCGCCATCCAGATTTGGAAGGGCTAAAGAAAATAAACGCAATTCATTATCAACATCAGCTTCTTCACCTTCCTCACCACCACTTCATCAGCCTTCTTCACCATCTCCACAGCCATTTTCAGTCTCATTGCCACCCTCAATATTTTCACCTTCACCATCACCATCACCATCATTAGATTCCCCTTTACCATCACCATCAACAAATTCTCCTTTGGCATCTCCCCCAAGTAGTTTTCTTGCTCCTTCACCTTCGCCTTCAGTAGCACCGACTCCTGCCTCTCCAGTCCCAACAAATCCCCCAACAACTACTATTCCACCATCAGAGTCCAGTCCAGAACCAATTCCTTCCTCTTCTTTAAGTCCAAGTCAGGTGGCTCAAAGCAGCTCCAATTCAAGGCATCGTGTAGTTATGATATGCGCAGGCATTGTTGGAGGTTCATTGTTGATTTTCCTTTCAGTTGTTGGCATTATTGTGGCCCGAAGCACTAAAGTTGTTACCGTCAAGCCCTGGGCCACCGGCTTAAGTGGGCAGCTGCAGAAAGCATTTGTAACAGGTCAGATTTGTGAGAATATTCAGGCCACTGCAGCCTGAACACACAAACTTAAACACTTATGCATGTATATTTGTATGTTTATATTCACATCTGATTCCTTTAAATTTGGTGCGGTCAAATTTTCGCTTAGACTCCGACAATGTTCAAGTGCTCAGCTTGATGAACTGTGTTTCAGGTGTACCAAAGCTGAACCGATCAGAACTTGAGGCAGCTTGTGAAGATTTCAGTAATGTAATTGGATCCCTCTCAGATGGCAAGGTTTATAAGGGAACTCTTTCAAGTGGGGTTGAAATAGCCGTGACATCAATCACAATGGAATCTTCTGCAGACTGGACTAAAAATTTGGAGGCTCAGTTTAGAAAGAAGGTAAACAGCAAACATTCTATCAAATTTTATGCACCATTTAGTCCAAGAGTCCCAAGTTGCCACTTCTTTTGATGTATAGTTAATATAAACATGTGTTTTTCCTGCTTTTACAGATAGAAACATTGTCAAAAGTGAACCACAAGAACTTTGTAAACCTTATCGGGTTTTGTGAAGAAGAGAAACCATTCACAAGAATGATGGTTTTCGAGTATGCTCCAAATGGAACACTTTTTGAGCATCTACACAGTGAGTACTTTCTCTCCATGTTGTGAAGAAAGTAATGAAAAGTAGTCAATCTGTACTTCAATAGCATTTTCGTAATCAAAATGCTTTGACACGGACCAACTTACGTTAGCTCAAAAGGAATGCTTATGTAGCTAGGATACAGAGTTTTGATATGCCGAATTTTTGTGTCTTGCAGTAAAAGAAGCTGAGCACCTGGACTGGGGAATGAGACTACGAATAGCCATGGGGATGGCATATTGTCTAGAGTATATGCACCAGCTGACTCCACCTTTAGTACAGAAGAACTTGCAATCATCTTCTGTCTACCTGACCGAAGACTACGCAGCCAAAATATCCGATTTCACCTTCTTGAATGAAGTGACAGCAGCGAAGATGGGACCCGCTAACAAGAAGCTTCGTGATTCCATGTCCACAGATCCAGAAAGCAATGTCTACAGCTTTGGGGTAATATTGTTTGAAATGATCACAGGTAGGATTCCATACTCCGTGGAAAACGGTTCTCTTGAAGACTGGGCGTCACACTATCTAAAAGGAGATAAATCCTTAAGAGAAATAATGGATCCTACCCTAAACTCTTACCAAGAAGAAGAGCTAAGCGAATTATTTCAAGTGATAAAGGATTGCGTCCATCCTGACCCTAAACAGAGACCGACAATGACAGAGATCACGGGCAGGTTAAGGAAAATCACAGCCATGGGACCTGACGGTGCCACACCGAAACTATCACCACTTTGGTGGGCAGAGCTTGAAATTATGTCAACAGAAGGAAGTTGATCATGAAATCTATTTAATTTTGTATGAGTTTTATTCTTTTACCTGATTTTGCTATTGATTTATAGCAGCAGGATGCAAATAGGATATATATGATTGTGTTGTATTGTATCTAACTAAGTTAGAGATATTGTGTTGTATATAACTGAGAAAGTGAGATTTTTAAGCTTGTATACTCGAAAATATACGTCTGAGATCAATAAAATTCAACTTTCTGAGTAGAAAGGCCCCCATCGGGCGGTCTCCGGATTTAGTGTTCTAGTTTCATCTTCAAGAGCCTGAAAGTTACCGTAAAACCTTCCGAGGGCAACCATCGTTTGGCAGATTCTCTGCATTGTTTTTCTGGTGAAATTAAACAGATACAAAAGAAAGGAAAATCTCAAATATGTTTCAACTTTGCTAATGTACAATGGGATTGTATCGGAAATCCGTTTTCTCATCGATTGACATCAAACAATTCTCAAGGTAATATGATTGAGAATTTTAAAAATAAAATTAAAAGTTGGACAATGGAATGCTAATCTTCAACCTGTGCTCCTATGTGATTCTTTCTTGCATAACCATCTCCAACTAGAGTGGTCAAGAAGGCTGCTTGCGGCTTGCAGTTCAAGTTTCATCGCAATCTATCGAAAATGCCATATATACAAAGCATTACACTGGCGATCTTTTTCCATTGAACCAATACCTTCTTGTGGCCGGGCCGGTTTCCAGCTGAACAGCTTCGAGATTATGGTTTCTGGGAGACTTTTCCAACAATGAAGCCCCCGTAATTTTACCTCTTCAACACTAAAGATGAAGTCTCCCACTCACTGGAGTCATGAGCAGCATATAAACACGCTAAATAGCATCTCAGTCCCTGGCTCGATTATACAATTCGATAGTGTCTGTGTGGTTGGGGTTCATGCAGAGAGCTGCTTGACAATCTCGGAGAGCAGAGCTTAAATCTCCGATGGACTCATAAAATGCAGCTCGAAGATGAAGCATTTGCAAGTCAGGCTTGAAAGATATGGCCCTTGTAAGCTCTTCTATAGCTTCGGTCTCTCTTTGTTCATCCATCAGCACTGTTGACATGGGATTCCATATATTAGACAATGTTTTTCGGTTTCACAAGTGAAAAACTCTTCCTACTAGTCGGGGACCATTAGCAAGCCTAAAACAAAATGAAAAGTTTGTGTTCTTGGGAATGCGAGTGCTAGATGAGTGATAGATGTGTGTTTTACAATTGGAATTTGGATTCTTAACCACTTCTTTGACAACAAAGTGTGGAAAATTGGGAAATAAAAGGGGTCAGAATGGTTACCTGCTGCCCTGTATCTGTACGGGTATGTCCTTAATGGATCCAATTGTGATGCCATATTGAGATCATTCTTTGCCATCTCGGGATCACTGTACTCTGACCGTTTCTCGTATGCTGATGCATTACTTTGTGCCTTCTCTATGAGCTTGGTTATCTCATCATATGCAGCTTTCCTTTGATTCTTAAGATGATAAACACGCGCCAACCCCTGATGAGCTCTTGTATGCTTGATGTCAAGAGCACTCTTGTAGCAGTCCGCAGCCTTGTCCAGCTTACCACAATCCACATATATACTCCCCAAGTTATTTAGGGCCTGATAATATTCAGAATAACTTATCAAACAAGAATGTGACGGTACAACGACAAAGAATGCAAGCGTAATATTCTATCAGAATACGCTATCAAACAAGAATGTGAATGTAGAATGATGAACAATGCAAGCATAATGAAAGAATGCTCACTTGTCCTTTACGAAGGCCATCTGAACGACACCTGAGAGCTTCCTCCAGCAGTTGAATAACATGAGATGATGCTTCAGAGTCCAAGCTAGCATCTGCCAGTGCATACGCTTTAAGGAAAAAAGCTTCAAATGACCTCTGAATGTGTATGGACTTTTCCGCCTTTGCAAGAGCTTCTTCACGATTCCCAGTGTCATATAAAATCCACCCTTCATAAACCAGCCTCTCATGCTCAGAGCCAGAATTATTTCTTGCCAACCGCAAACTGCGCATTGCAGCCTTCTGACAATTTAACCTAATAAAGTTCATAAGTTAGGAAGCTTTCGTGGGTGAAGTCAAAGTTCTACATTGCCTACACATTCGCTTATTATTGAATATTGATAAATTAGCATGTATGATTTCATTAATCCAACTGCATTTTGATGTGAAGTGGTTCAAATCTGCGGTAGGTTTTATATCATATCATAAGAAAAAATTGCTAATTCTACAGATATCGAACATTTCAATCAAATTAGGCCCTCAAATAATCCACACATCATGACTATGTGATGACATCTTATAAGCACAATATAACAGGAAGGATAATACAAAAAGATTATAGCTGGATAACACAGAAGATGATAGCTACAATCAGAAAAACATACCGTAAAAGGAGTAAAGACTGACGAAACTGCAGGAGGCTTTTTCGAGGGTTATGTCCCAACATCTGATGTATGATGGCCAGAGATCCAATGTCATCAACAGACGACCATTGATCATATAGTTGCATCCAGCACTCAGCTTCACTCAATTGCTTAACCCGAAGGCTGAGGAGCTCCACCAAGTAATCCCCGCTAACTTTTCCATGAAACATCATGTAATTGGGTTCTAAAGTTAATAAAACACGAACATCTCTAAGAGCACTTTCATAATCTTCAAGTGCAATGAAGAACCAAGCCCGCAATTCAATGCAGTCGGGCGACAACTTGAACCTAACAACTTTGTCAATCTCCAAAATAGCTGCTCTAATTTGCTTCTCCTCAAAATTTGCAACGGCTCTATATTTATATGGAAATGAAAGAGTGGGATCTAATTCAGTTGCAGTGCTCAAATCCAAAATCTTCTCTTTCCCAATATTGTAGAGGGCACGCTCCTGGTACATCCACCCCGCTGGTTTATACTCATTGATAATAGAGCTCACCAACTTGTACGCCGAATACCGTTGCCCCTGTTTGTACTTCGTCCTTGCAACACCAGCCACAGAATAAACATGACCTGCCTCAGCCGCAGCCAGAAAGCGAAACTGTGCATCCTTGTACTGTCTTCTTTCGAGCAGAACACAACCCAACTGATGTAACACAAGCGTCTTCTGCCACCGCTGTGTTGCACATTCTTCCAACCTCTCTAATAACATTACAGTTGTGTTTGACACCATACTTTCCTCCATTGCCACATGGCTTAAAAAATAATACAATAAGAAACCATACCCTGCCATGGCCAATCTCTCCCTAGCCTTGGAGCTACAAAGAAATTTCATCGCCTTTGGATTATGCAGAGAATTTGGGAGCTCTCTCAGCAGCACCTGCAAGCAGGCAGCTACAAGAAGATATGCCATCTCCTCCAAACCATATTCAAGAAGAAGTAACGCATCATCGACATTATCAACCAGTGAAGCTAAATAAGCATCACAAGCAGACTTCATCTCCTCACAACAGAACCCATTCGCAAACGAAAGTAACTCAACAACAATCTCGGGACTGAACAAGTCTAACCTCCTGGTCCTACTATACACTTCCACAGCTCTCATTCCCTTTACAGATATCCCATTTTCCGAAAGATCAATCCTACCCTTTTTCGATTCTTTAAAACATCCATACAACATAGCCTCAAAAGGGCTAGAAAGTGACGCAATTTTACACCTTCTACAATAAATTTCTTCATCTCCTATACAAAATGAAACATCACCTTCCTCCTCATCTAAACCCACCCACTCACTGCCCTCAAAAAATGGCACGCTAACAGCTTTTGCAGCGTCTTCCCCACATTGACAATGACCCGAAACCAAATTCGGATCAACCCCACTTACCAACGCAACCTTAGGACACTCAAGAACTTGCCCACCACAATCCAAAGCAGCCATTCCCACAAGCTCATCCTCCCTCCTCTCGAACCTCAACCACGCCGAGAGCACAACCTTATCATTTACATCAGCAGCATTCTGTCGAGCAGCTCGGAGACACCGGCGAAGCAGCTTGGGATCACCAAGCCCACCCAACAGAGAGTACTGCTGAACACACAACAATGACCTCTCAGAATGAGAGGAACACCCCTCCAACCGGCGATACAAGTCAGCCAAGTTTTCGACGAAATCAGATGGCTTAAGGTGGGGGTCTATGGAGGGCTCAAGGAGTTCAGTAGCTGGGACTCCATAGGGAAGCAGAAGAGCTTCAGCCACAGAGATTGAGCTCGACTTTTTGGGCTTTGAGTTCGACCCAAAAGACTTAATCAGATGGGAATTAAACTTAGCTCTCGAAACACCGCCATAAGATTTGCCATTGGAGGGTTCTATGGGATTTACAGCATGGACTTGTGTGCTTGTGAACCGGTCTAAAAATTTCAGACCTCGCATATCTAAATGGCAATAAATCTTCTGCATATATATATATATATATATGAACAAAAACAAACAGAGAATAAGACTTGTAAAGTTCTGAGCTTTTGCACCAACAGAGGATAATATTTGAGTTTTCGGTTTTTAGCTCCGGAGAGGGAGAGGTGGTGAAGCAGGCTATAGGCCAAGGTGGTGTTTGTTTCCCAAGAAAATAAATGGAGGAAAATGGTTTCTGCTTCTGGGTTTTCTCTTTTCTTTCATGGGTTGTGCTCTTTATGTGCTCTATCTCCTCTTTCTCTCTCTAAAGACTCTGTCTTTCTCGCACTGCTCTCGAAGGGGTTTTGGTTAACCGGAAAGTTTTTGTTGTTTAGGTGGCTAACTTCGAAGCAAAGGAGTTTTTTTCTGCATATCGGAGTCAGTTCAGCAGCACCCACCATTGTCAACCACTAGAATAGTGACATGTGGCTTTTCAAGTGGGAAAATTAGCCTTTCCCAAGTGATGAAGTTGGTCAACTGGTTAATTTTCTACATTAGCTTATTGTAAGCTTAATTAGTAATTAATTAACTATAAAATGTTGATTAAGGAGAAATTGAATTCTAAGTAAAGGTCATTTGGCATGGAGTGAGCTTGTTAAACAAATGTGACTTAGAGAAGAAAAGTTGATGAGTCACATCACACCAAATGGATCCTTTTAATAGACAACATTTATGAAGTGTATTCAATCGCATTTTGAGATTTTTTAATTTTTTTTAATAAATTTAGTGGTATTTAATTAGAATTGTAAGTTATTTTTTGAAATTTAAAATGTATTCAATCAAAATTGTAAGTTATTTATAAGGAAATTTGAGAGATTTCATAATGTATTTTAAGCATTTACAAATCTCACATATTTTCCTAATATTTCAAAAGAATTGAATCAAAATGGTGTATTCAATTGGAATTTTGAGGAATTTTACAAGATTCATAAATTGGAGCAATTTTACTTACCACCATAACTATAGCGTATACTCACTATACGCCTAATCATTTGTCATGTATCATTTCAACTAACTCTAATTAACTTTCACATAAATATGTTACCTTTTCAATTTAAAAAAAAATAAATCAAGGTTAAGTGAAATGACACATGACAGATGATTAGATGCATAGTAAGCATACACCAAGATTTAGGGAGGGAGCATTTTTGCTCTCTTCATAAATCCATGGATTTGATGAAGTTTAATTAATTTGTATAGATTCTATGTAAAAAAATTTGATTCAATTCCGTCGAAATCTCAGAGAGAAGTGAGATTTGTAAATATTTAAAATACACTACGAAATCTCTCTAATTCTCTTGAATTCCTCAAACTTTTTAAAATTCTTTAAATTCAATTCTTAATAGACCTGAAATATTATAAACTTATTTAAAATGCTAATTGAAAAACCTGAATTTCTTAAGGATTTTAATAAACTGTCTTAAAATCTTGATTGAATACACTTTGAATTTCAGATAATCACTTAAAATCCTAATTGGGCACCCCTAAATTTATTAAGAAATTTAAATCTCTCAAGATCTCAACTAAATACACCCTTCCTCCTTACCTAAAATCTCTACAAACCAATTAAACTCTATCCAAATTCATAGATTTATAAAATCCACTAAAATCCCTCAAAACCCCAATTGAATACAACCTCTTTTATTTTCCTTATCAGCTTAAGGATAGGCAACTTCTTTTTTCCACTACCATGTGAACTAAATTAGTCACCTTACATGTAACCAAAACATTAGTTACCTTACTAAACTTGATTACGTTAAGTACTATCATTCTATCATCCGACGTTCTTTTCTTCTGATCAATTAGCCAACTAGAATTATTCAAATTTTGAACCTCTTTTTGTCACATCCCCGCCCGGGCCCCCACAACATCTGGGGTTTGACTTCACCGTAGCACGATATTGTCCACTTTGGACCCCAACCATGCCCTCACAGTTTGTTTTTGGGAACTCACACGAGAACTTTCCAATGGATCACCCATTTTGGGATTGCTCTCGTGTGAACTCACTTAACTTCGGAGTTCTTACGGAATCCGAAGCCAGTGAGCTCCCAAAAGGCCTCGTGTTAGGTAAAGATGAGAATATATATATAAGGCTTACAAGATCCACTCCCCTAGACAATGTGAGATGTTACACTTTTAATGTCGAGACATAAACTAAACTAGACAAAGAAGTAGTTAATGCTGAAAAAAAAAATCGTACAAGTTGAGCTTTAATCTTGTGGTTGTTTCAATTAGTGGTTAAAATGTGTACATCATGGTCATGCATGGTCCAACCAATTGGTTTTTAATGACCATACATTAGGCACCACCCAATCAAATATCTCAACTCTAGATTTTGCATTGCCATTTTTAAGTACCAAAATATGCATGAATAATCAAAATAAGGAGCTAATTATCAATTAACTATCATTATAAATAAATACATAATACAGGAAACTCAAAGACCAAATTAATAATGGGATTAGGAGATTAGATCTAAGAACACTCATTTTCCCGCTTTTGATAAAAATCATAATTTAAACTTAGGGTTACATCTATGTGGTATTTCTCCTGCCACCACTAGCTTATATACCTTTAAATATTCAATTGCAAAAAATTATTGGTAGTTGGTGAGCATCTCTGTCTAGCACATCTCTACAACTTGCATGCTTATCTTGATCAAAAAATAACAAAGCAAAAGAGCATATTAATAATAACATTACTATTATTTCAAATTGGGTTATTGTCAAAATATTTTCTGAGATTGACATAAGTCATCACTTTAATTATTAACAATGAAAATTGATATAAATGGTTCATGAGTTTGTTTACCGTAAAACATTTTGGTATTTCCGTGATAAATCTGCCACTACTTTCATTCAATTGTCATGTGATTACCTTTTTAAGAGTATTTTTATCAAACTAACCGCTCCACTTAATAAATATATTGACAGATTTTCACGGTAGGATTAAAATGATCTACGATGTACAAACTTAGAAACTACTTCTATCATTTTCATTGTCAAGATCAAACTGAAGAAGTTATGTCATGATCATTACTTCCATGCTACTGCATACCTCAAAAAGTTCAAAAGGTGAATAATAATAGACCAATCAGATCACAAACAGTGTATAGAAAAGAGCCAAAAAAGGACCACGTGCCTGTGAAGTTGGTCTAAAGGACCATGTGAGTGTTCTGAAACCCTTTGTTCTCAGTGGTTCTTTACAGAGCAGACTAATTTTGCACCATCTTCTGCAAGTGATTCAAGTGTGCAAACAAGCAAGGATGCTTGCCCATATCATATGAAACGGTTTAATGGATACCATTTCTTGGGAAAAGGATCCTCGTTGGATCCTTTTTCAGAGGATCCTAAGGATTTCATGATCGTGATTGTTCATCGTACATCATGCGGTTAATTTTCGTTAAATACTATTCATATTAAATTTTAAATTTTAAAATGATTTCTGACCGTATGATGTACGATGAACAATCACGATTACAGAATTATTAGGATTCCAAAAAAAGGATCCTCGTCGGATCAGAAGGAAAGCGCTTTAGCACAACTCTTTTAGGTAAATGTTTATAAAATCCTCATAGCTTACGCGTATAACATGAGAAAATCTTAGATCAAGCCGCCTAATCAAATTGATTTATCCGACCACCCTATGATGATAAGTTAACGACTATCAACATGTTCATATTATTAGTACTTCGTATGCTTCGATTGCATAGTTGACTTGTCTATATGATTGTGAGTGCAAATTGACAAGATACGTGGTCTGTATTCAACAGTACTTTTGGGGTCATGTTGTTTCACAGGTTCAATGCAAATTATGCAAGAAAAGGTCAAACAAGATGGCTCCTCCCATCTCCTATAGATGAATTCAGATTAGCTTAAGAAGCAGATGTGTGGCTCAAAGAAAAAAGAAGGGGACAAATGCAGCAGACATCTTTCAGACAGCATGAACAGAGAAGCGCACATCAGCATTCAGCACCATCACAAAAAGCAGATACAAATTATAAGTTTCATATAATCCATCACATCACATAATTTACACGTGAAGAAATTGCACCCACTCACTAATAGGACTTCTTGCAATTTCTTAATATATAATTAAAGTCAATAATTAGAGAAAGGAACAAAAAAAGGAAATAATATTAAAAAAATGCCTGCTCCAATGAAAGAAAACTCTGAATTATATATATAGCCAACGGAAGAAAACTTTGGTGCAGCCAAGAATATATATTCCTACGTGTATCTCAGTCATCATGTGATTAATGAGTAGAGATAGGATTATATTTCCTCAGTTACATGTAACTTAAGAATCCCACCCTCCAAACCCACCCCACCACACAACAAAAGAAAAGGCCTCCCCTAATCCAACAATTGATTGAATAGCAAAGCATAATAAAGTTCGAGGAGTTGGAATCTTTCATTAAATAAAACGAAAACAAAAACAAAAGGATTAGTTGAAATCAGAATAGCTACAAACAACATTAGTAGTTGTTGGGGGAGTTTAAATGGTCTTAGTGAGAACTTTGGGCCCCAGATATGGAGAGAGGATCCTCGCTAGATTCTTTTTGTAAGGATTCCGGAGATCCTCCAATTATATCCGTTCATCATACATTGTGCGATCAGTTTTTGTCAGGTACTGTTTATATTCAATTTTAAATAAAAAAATTTACAATGATTTCTGACCGCACGATATACGATGAACGGATGTGATTGGAGAATCCGGCGAGGATCATCCTGGCAGGATATGCACAGATGTATGAAATACTACTGACTTGGTGATGATCAAATGCAACAAAAGGAATATAATTCTAACAGAAACACACTTCTCTTCCATTTACTGGTAGACATCTATCCGAATTACAAAACAGGTGTGAAACGCATATTCGATAACTTAATTTCATGATGCTACTGTAAGTAAGATGCAGAGATGCATCTGCATGAGAAATTTGAAATTCTAAAAGCAGAACAAGACAAGAAACCGGTGAAACATACCTGTAGGATTTATACCACGGCTACTTAATTAGATAGAGTTGTAGCTTCATAATTATGTTTACAGCAGCGACCATATACACGAGTGAAAGATCCCCGAGAGAAACTTTCGGACATCACAGTTAACCTGCCTCTGCGATTCGGCCATCCCAAATCACGGCCAAATCTCATACCAACCCATAACTATACAAAATTAACACGTAAAAAGCACCCGGAATTTAGGTTCCGGTGCTACAAAATATTTACCAACAAAACTATATTTTGAATTCTCGTAAGTTGTTGCCAATGACCCTTAAAGCGTTTTTATGATCCAGATCTTATATTTCTTTATAAACAGATATAGAAGGCACGGCCCAATCAAATTGCTATCTGAGAGGCGCTTGCAAAGTTTGAGGTAAGTATCTACACCGCCAGATTGTTGGATCCTTTTCCGTAGTCCCTGCAGCACAGCTGCCCTGTCCAAAAACTCCGGGTGCAAACCCAAATCAAGCATTTTTATTACTGTTTCTGCAGCATCGTCAAAATGTCCCCCTTTAATGTAACCTCTTAGCAACCACGATAGGCTTTTCTTTTTACGCAGAGAGCTGGAAACATCTGTTCTAGTAAGCAACCGTCCTAATGCATTAGCCTCCTTTTGGGAAGCACAGATAGCTAAAACAATGTCATAAAGGTCAGCATCCGCCTCTTTACCAACAAGTTTCATTTCCCACAACTGCCTCTCAGCCTCAAGTCCATGTCCAGAGCAGATATACATAGCCAGAAGCCTCTCATGAACCACCCCATGGAGTGACGAACTTCCCTCCTCAATCACCCAATTGGACAGTTGTACTCCATCAGCTATAAGATCCGACTGATACTTCTCAATAAGCCCAATATTTTCTGTATCAAATTCAGCTACCAGCCCGGCCCTTGCAAAACCTTTCAATTTGCGTAAAGCTTTCGCAAGTTCATTTAGCTCCTTAACCACAGCTGTCATTGCAATGAGGTAGCTGTAGACCTCTGGCTTCAACCCTGATTCTCTTAGATGAATCACAAATGTCACAGAGTCCCTATAGTTACCCTCGACCTGCAGAAACACATCCAATAGTTTCATTATCATATACTTCGGAAAGTCTTAAAAGTTTTTTTAATATATATGTTAAGACAGATGAATACAAACCCAAACCAATGCTAACAGTTTTGCCTTCCACTGATATATGTTTTGCTACCTAACCAGTCTAACAATAATTATTAAAAAATGTGTATACTCTAGTATTAAAATTAGCTATATGACTGGAGAACCCACTAAATTCATCAAAAATGGCCACACCATCCTAATAATTCAGCATGACAATGTAAACTCAAGTCAAAGCCAAAGCCACAACCCAAAAATTCTATCACTACCAATGGCATGTGGGCAGTTCAAATTGAAAAAGCTTCTAAATTCACAGGTGCATTTCGCAATTGAATAGCATATTATTGAGGACAATAGTAAACAAACACTTACCATCATCTTCCAAGCAAGATAGCCAGTTGGCCCTCCCTTATGCCCATCCGTATCATCTTCCTCCAAATACATAATTCCACGCTTCAACACCTCTTTCACAAACAAAACCGCCTTTTCCTTCTCACCCATCTCCCAATACAAAGAAATTACCTTCTCCATCATGCTAAAACTCGGCTTCAAACCCACGCAGTCCGATTCTACAAGGAGGTCCACCACATCCCCAATGTCATGCTCCCCCTCAATCAATTTCTTGACCCAACTACACATTATGGAAACCATGAGCTCCATCGTCTCCTTATCGACCCGATTCTCCTTTCGGAGCCACTCAAACACCTCAAGGGCACACCACGAGTCCCTCCCCTCCTGGGAAAAATACACCAACACAAGCTGCAACTCTCTGGCCGACAACCGGTCGTTCATTTCCCCAAGAACATCGGACGGCTCTCTTGCCATTCGCTCCAATTCTTCAATTGCCTCGAAGAAACCTTCACCCATTTCGTCCTCGTCGTCGCTGGTCAGGAACTGGTCCAATTGAACCGAATTGAAGTCTCGAAGTTTGCTTGATTTCGCAACGACCAAGTTGGGTTTTTGATGTTTGCAGATTATGGGAAAAACGCTAGCGCAAGATTGAGCCGAGAACCCCTGGCGACCGATAAAACGCTGCCGTTTAACCGCAAAACACAACCGAGTCAGCGAAACAATCCCCTGGGCAGAGGCCATTTTCTTCAGTCGAATCCCAATACTTCTCAACTAAGAAAACCCAGTTTCCACTCCGTTTGGATGCCGAGAAAATCAAGGAAAGCGGAAAAGAAAAGAAAAGAAAATTTCTGTGAAGTACAACCCACGTCAAATATCCGCGAAGTAGAACCTACCCTTGTCTGGAATTGAAGTTTCGAGAAAACCCAGAACAGAGATTCGAAGTCCTCACCTTTCTTTCTCTCATCCCTAAATTTTCTCGGGAGCCAAACAGGATTTGGGGATTTTCAGCTGGAAAAGCTGAACTCCAAGAGCGAATTCCTGAGGAGTGTAAAGAATATGAAAGACATGCGCTTTAAGTGGTATCATCCAATTGAAAACCCTAATAAAAATTTGGGAATTTGTGGATTGATTGTGATTCGTGAGGTGCTCCTGCAATGGCCGAACCTTTGCCACCACTGTCCTGGGTGACACTGACAACCAAACCTCCTCTGATTTTTCACCGTTGCGCCTGCTGACGTGTCCCAAGACAGTCTACTCGGCGGAATCTGGCGCGCAACTCCCACGTGTGAATTAAGAAAACTCGGTACCTTTTTACCGCTTTGGCTTCTCAATCATTAGAAATTCTTATTTTTAAAATAACTAAACTCGTTTTAAGTGATAATATTTTTGAAGTTTAAAAGCACTTAAAATGCTTACTGCATGATACTTTTGCATAAAGTATTTTAAGTACTTTTTTAGAATTCATTTGTATTTTACTAAGAATTGGTTTCAAAAACATTTTTACCAAAAATATCTTCAATCATTTTTAAAATACTTCCAAATGAGCTATTATAAAGTTTCGTGCTTATCATAAAAATCATTTATGTTATAATCACTACATAAAAATTCTCGAAAAAAATCAATTAAAACTAAAGTTGATTAGTCAATCAACTGGAGTAAATACATAGACGGTTCAAAATAGATTAACTAAGGGAAATTGATCTATTTGCTACAGTCGACTGACTAAATAATTTTAATTTTAATTGATTTTTTTATAAAGATAATATTTACGAAGTGTTTTATAATATGCCATTTTTCCGATCGTAAACACAAAATTTTGTGAATTGGTTACAAAGAATTTGAGTAGGGTTCCCACTCGTTATTGAGTAGATAAGTATTATTCTACCATATAATCGAACACATGGTGAAATTTTAGAATTTAGCTAAAACACTTACAAGTATTTAAGCCTTTCACATTAATTTAGGTGAATTTTATTATTATATATAGAAACCAAACAACTTGAGCTTGATTCCTATAACAATATTGCCACAGTGGTATGAGTTTGGTAGATGTGAATTCCCTTTTCTTTTTCCCGAAATTATGATTGAGTGGTCTCTTTCCTCTCTCAAACGATTGGTCATCTATTTATACATGAATCAAACTACAAATTCAAAATATTGAACTCAAGAATTAGAATCACTCTCATAAACTCAAATCTTTTGACCTTGTGTAAGATTTGTATTCCTATAAAAATGAAATCAAACTCAATTTTCTGGCACACTGTGGAAGGCTTTATACTATCATCATCTGATGATGGTGATGCACTAGATGATCCAACCAAGTATTGAAGATTGGTTGGCCCTTTGATTTATCTTACCATTACACGACCGGATATTACCTTGTTCAGTTCATTTATTAAGTAGATTCATGCAATCTCCTCGAAAGCCTCCCTACAAAGTAGCCTTACATATTTTAAAGTATTTGAAAGGTACTTCAGGTCAAGGTATTATATTTCCATCTCAAAAATCTTTACAATTGAAGGCATGTATGTGATTCAGATTGGGTGGGTTGTCCTATTACATGACGCTCAATAACTGACTATTGTGTTTTCTTTGGAAACTCGCTTCTCATGGAAAAGAAAAACGTTAGAAGATAGTATCTTTACCCTCTGTCAAAGCTCGTTGTGAACTCACATGGTTACAAAATCTTTCATGATCTACACATCCAAGACAAAAGGCCAGCCACCTTATTTTGCAATAATCAAAGTCGCTCTTCAGCCTTCATATTGCAGCAAATCCAGTATTTCATGAATGTATAAGACATTGGGAATTGCGATTGATTGCCACTTTGTTCATGATAAGATTATGGAAGGAAAGATTGTAACATGATTTGTTCCATCTATTGCTCAACTAGCCGACTTGTTCACTAAGGCTCTTTGAAAGAAGGGATTTCATTCTTTGCTGGGCAAGCTGGGTGTTCACAACATTCACTCACCAACTTGAGGGACAACGTTGAGAAAGTCAAAGATTGAGTGAAGCTTTCAACCGAGAAAGTTAAAGATTGTATGAAGATATTCATATCAATTAGTATTATAGGGTAAGTATTTTTATTGATTACTTTCCTATCATGTAATATAACAAATCAATTAACTAGTTTGTAGGAGTTGATTGTATAATCTTACAACTACTAATGTTTCAAAAGACAAATTTATTATTAAAAGAAGGTTTTTAAGTCAAAATGGTATTTGAGATTATCATAACTCTTTACTTTGTTCCCGATGGAATGACCAAAATAATTAATGGTTGACAAATTTAGGTTGTTCCCTGATGGAATGACCAAAATAATTAATGGTTGACAAATTTAGGAACCACTTATATTAATATTAAATCTCAATGATCCAAGTGAGACGCTATGGTAATCACAACGAGTAACGCTATTCATACCATGTTTTTATATCACATTTCTATACCATCTTAGGTGTCATCTGATGTGGACAACCACATTATTTGAAAAATTTGCAAAACCCAAAGAAATGAAGGAGAAAGACTCCTCGTATACCACAATCATCGTTTAATTAACTAGTTTTTCTTAATGATTAGTTTATTAAATAATGAACTAAATTTAAAAATATGATTAATTCAAATAATGTGGCTGTCCACATCAAATATCACTTAAAATTATATGAAAATGTAATACAAAAATATGGTATGAATAACATCACTCAATCACAACAACCATTTGGACAAAAAAAAAAAACTTAAAATAAAGCAAGTGCCAATAAGGGAAGGGAAAGCTCAGAGCATTTCATAGGAGCAGAAATGCACTCTTGCCTTGCCTTTGTTCCAGTAGCCATAAAAGGCACGGGCAAGCCATGTTCCTTCCTCTACCAGTTAGGCCACCTACCAAGATCGTCTTCTACCTCTAGACTCGGTCTTCTTCTTCTCCCTTCCAATTCAATTGCGGACACTTCCACCCTATCTCTCCTCGCTCCTTCACTCAGATTCCCACTCACAACAACAACAATCTCCAAGCCTCGGAGTCGCCGCCGCCAACTGACGTCAACTCCCGCCACTATGCTTCCAGAAAACCCGGTGGTTGCTGACACTTGCGCCGCCTTCATTGCCGGCGGCGTTGCTCTTTTCTTCCTGCTGTTGTGGCAAGAAACCGCCAAGCGTGGGATCTTCGACCAGGTCAAAATCCCATCTTTTATCGTATAATGTGTAGTTTGTACGGTTCATATTTGGGAACGCAATTTTTTTCTTAGCTTTGGTGGGTTTTGATTGATTTGTAGGAAAGTACAGATCCTTTTGCTGACAATCAAGAACTATAACTAAGAGATTATACAAATTGGTTAACAGTTGACATTTGTAAAACTCTTTTGAATTAGTGCACTAATGATTAATCACTTCCAAATGAGGCTGTTTGAGTATCAAAGAAGTGTACTTGGTTGTTCCACTAAAGCCGCCATTGATGCGAAGAGTGTGGATCAACAGCATGCCCAAAAAAAGAGCGACCCAAGCCAAGAAGGCTCCCCGCTGTGCGAGGGTCGGAGGAACGTCTATCTTACACAACCTTACCCTTGCTTTGCAAAGAGGTCGTGGAGGCAAATAAGGCTCCTCACTTTGCAAGGGTCGGGGAACGTATACAGACGCAGCCTTATCCTTACTTTGCAGAGATGCTGTTTTCACGACTCGAATCCGTAACTTTTCGGTCACAAAGGAGCAACCTTTTCGTTGCGCCTTGTGACCTTTCAGTCACAAAGGTATCAAAAGGATGCCTCATGCAGCAAAAGTGAATGTATTTAGTATAAGCAATAGCTAATGTTGAAAGTGTGGATCCCGCGGCCGGGGATTGTTGTCTTGGATGATAGTTTAAATTATCTTGAGCCTCTCTGCCTATTGCCAATTGGTTTTGGGACGTTCCTCACATTCTAACAGTTGAGACTAAAGAATGACCTTGTAAAAACGTGATCAGTTAGCGTTTGGGGTTCCGTACCTCTGTGGTATGTATCCATGCTGAAAATGCTTTCAGATTTCTTATCTTTTACCATCTTTTGGTAACATGATTGCAACTAGTTTTGAAATATTGTTTTTCTGCTATGGATCATTATACCCCAAACAAGGGAGTGATCTGTTTAGAAATGGGATGTACTAGATCGTCTTACAATCCAGGAGTTGTATCGGGCTTTAAGTTTTGTCTGATGCAGTACGTCATTGATCAACTTCTCAGCTTTATTAGGGACCTCTAAGCATAAGTGTGCACATAATACTACATATCTAGCAATGTTTTCAAATTATCATGTTGGAACCTAATTATGATTTGCTCTTGCAAATTTATTACTTTACAACTTTTGCTTGGCTTTTTTGCCTTCTTCAGTTCAAATAGAGGAGAAGGGTAATGTGATCCTAATGTGGGTTCTGCTTCAGTATATGTATTGTGATGGGCAAAATCTTTACATGGATTCAATTGAATCATTATAAGTTCGTTTTACTATAATTTAAAGTGGGCGATCATAACCTTCTCAACGTAACTTGTCTTAGAAGCCTGCCCATCTAAATTCTGTTACTTTTCTTTTGTAGAAACTCAATAGAAAGCTTGTCCACATGAGCATTGGCCTAGTTTTCATGCTTTGCTGGCCACTATTCAGGTACTCTCTTGACTAAAGAAGTTGTTTTGATACCTTTTTCATGCATCTGCTCGATAATAGCTACTAAGAACAATTGCAGTTCTGGCCTTCAAGGAGCATTTTTTGCATCTCTTACCCCAGGCCTCAATATCTTCCGAATGCTTCTATTGGGACTAGGAATATGGAAAGATGAGGCAACAGTGAAATCAATGAGCAGATATGGAGACCACAGGTAGTTATTTTGCAAGACCTATTACTTCAAAGATGTCGATATTGAATATGCCTGCCATAAACCCACATTTGACTGTCTGTTCTTGGACTTGGTCTCACCTATAGAGTTCATTGCTAAGTTTCAGTAAAGTTACCGAGCTGCTTGACATTTTAAGAGAAACAAAGTAATTTCTGTTATTACAATAGAAAAATGAGTACAAATGCAACGGTTTGATGCAACCCACCTTACCAAATGACGTGTTTTCACTTCTCCAGAACAATCCCAAAAGAAATCTCTCATTAGTTTTTCCAATATCATTTGTGGGAAACAATTTTGTACAAGCAGGCAGCTGGCTATGCTTGAGCAAGACTAAAATCAAACTTTGTTGTTCTGGTTCTTTCCATTTTTTTTATTACCTAAATTAATATGATGTTTTACTTTGCCTTGTGCATCAGGGAACTTCTTAAGGGACCACTGTACTATGCCACGACAATAACTTTGGCTTGTCTAGTCTATTGGAGAACTTCCCCTATTGCAATTGCTCTTATATGCAATTTGTGTGCTGGAGATGGTACATCTAATTGATTCAGTTTGTCCATTCAGTTGTCTTGATTTAGGTTGACTTTTATCTTTTCTAATAAAACACTAGATCTCACGGCAGAGCTCTCAGGACTCCTCTCAAACTTCTTATATGTGATTGCTTCAGGTTTAGCCGACATTGTTGGTAGGCGGTTTGGTACCCAGAAACTTCCATACAACAGAAACAAATCTATAGCCGGTAGTGTTGCAATGGCATCTGCTGGTTTTTTAACATCTATTGGGTAGCTTTTGCTGGCTTACTTTTCTGCTCTTTTAGACCTCGATTGAATATCAGAATCTAGCATGTTTCTTAACAGTTGGTATTGGTAATGCTGTGACAGGTACATGTACTATTTCTCCAGCTTTGGATATGTTCAGGAAAGTTGGGGCATGGCTTTGGGTTTCTTGGTTGTGTCTCTTGCCTCGGCACTGGTAGAATCGCTCCCCATAAGCACCGAGCTTGATGACAACCTAACAGTTTCACTTACTTCTGCATTAATTGGCAGTTTGGTTTTCTGATTTGGGGAACCCTTGCAAATAGCAGCCAAATTAAGGAAAATCGCTGAAGCCAAGTTCGCGGAACAATCATCAGTTGCCGTTGGCCAACTTGATTGGTTTGTATGTGTACTCTAGCATTGTCTATTAGCTTGACACTATGTAACACCAATGATGTATCAATAAACGATCAAATCGCGATTCTCTTTCGTGAATATTCATGGCAATGCAAATCACTTACCATTCCTGCATGAATAAGAAAACTGTGTTTGTTCTTGTAATCTGAAGCATTCAATGCATTTTCTATATATTGTTCTATTTACAGTCTTAATTTACCCCACAAACCGGCGGAAAATGTTTGCTGCACAATCTTCCACTATGACTTAAGCATGTTTGAGTTCCAGAAAATGCTTAGATCACAGATACATGTAACAGGAGCACAAAAAACCGAAACAAAGGTCATCGATATGAAGAGTTGTTCTTTGTTCCTCGAGGCGAAGTTTTGAAAAAGGTTTTCGATGTCAATCATTTTACTAACTCAAACGGGGCAACTGAATTTAGCAGAAAATAATGAATGAAAATAGAAACGTATTAGGTGTGTGATTAACAATTCAAACCATGTAATTACACAGAAATATAAGCCTAATTTAGAATAGCTGTAGGGATGAAAAAGACATTTAACAGTAATACCGATATGGAAGGCTCTCATTACAACCACATCCCAGATTACATGTCATAGCCATACAAAGCCCAGACACTCAATCTCCCATGCAAATTTCCCTATGATATTCACACACCATTTTTCTCCTTCTGCAAGTTCTTGTTTATTTCTATCCGTTTATTGTGGTTCATTATAATCAATCCAAAACAAGAGCGTGCAAGAGGGAAAAAAAAGGTGCGTTGAAATCGCAATGTTATGAACTAGGGTTTCTTGTAACTTCACTGCTAATATACCTCCTCAATGGCAACTCTGTTGAGCTTGCACCATCTCCATCTGTCCTCCTCTTCATAAACCATGATGAAAAACAACTACTCGGCTTCCCGACGACGTCGGAGTCTTCATCGTTTGAAGATTGCAGATGACGATTCTTCGCTCGCCGGAGACAGGGAAACACGAGAAGGCAGAAAATGAAGGCAGCAAACAGAAAAATCACAACCACCATCATGACCTCTCCATGCAAGGCGTAGTGCCTGTCGAGCAAGAAGCGAATCCCGTCTTGGTCTTGTGGGGAAGAAGCCGTAGGAGCCATGGCAGGTGCCCATGCTGCTGCTTCTGTCACCATCCTCATCTCTGAACTTCTTCTCTCTTGCTAAGTTATTGCGACTGACAGTTGTGCTGGTGGTTTAATTTCTATGCCTGACAGTAACGAAATAAGCTGGACCATAACTGTAGGGTAA
This sequence comes from Pyrus communis, assembly GCF_963583255.1. Lineage (NCBI taxonomy): Eukaryota > Viridiplantae > Streptophyta > Magnoliopsida > Rosales > Rosaceae > Pyrus > Pyrus communis. The sequence continues at coordinate 23,453,962 of NC_084810.1, read as the reverse complement.
TGTGTACGCTATTGTTAATTCACATACAATGTGAGGAAAATATTTGACGATGTGTAGGAATTTTTAGAGAATTCTTTGACAATTTATGGCCATAATTAACAAATTTCCAGCCATGTTTAGCGTGAACTATTTATTAAATTTTAACTCTCGGCAATTGTTTGACGATATAACTAGTGGGAACTATTTTCTTATTGTTGAATACAACAATTTATTTACACTAAATGCTAGATTAATTGACTAAGATACACAATAAATTAACTATAATATTTTGTATTGAATTTGCTATATAATCTAAAGACTTTTACTTAATGAAGAAGAATATTATTATACTGTAATATTAGGCGAACAACAACTATGAATTGTTTTTTTCGCTTATTTAAGCTATGCTCACTGAAACTCGATTTTATTCCTAGTTGTGCTTTGGAACTTAATAGTCGTCATTTTACTCATTAAAACTCAATATTCGCTATGCTTTGTCTTGTTTCTATGTATTCCATTAAATAACCGTAAAGTTTAGGATTATATTTTAGCTATGCTCATTAGAACTTAATTTTGACTCCCATTTTACACCCTGAAACTTAAAAGTCATCACTTTATTCATTGAAACTCAAATTTCGCTCCACAATACCTTGTTTATGATATTTTTGGAATAAGTTCATTCATTAAAAATTTATAATTGGTAACATGCCACATTTCCTCCCTGAAATAAATGAATAGTAAAAAAAAAACAAAAACAAAAAGAACCATTGTCCCTCTTCCCCAGCACCACATAAAGAATATAAGAAATAATTAAAGATGAAGCTAATGACAAGGTGGCTGGAGATAGAAGGACAGGGGATGAATGTACGACAACGATTAGAGGGGGTGGGGGGTGGGGTCAGAGATGTGAAACTTATAAACACTTGATTGGATATTTGAGCTTTATGTACAGACAAGGATTAGGGAGAGGGGTCGGAGATGTGCTTACGTTTCTCACTTTTTTTGTTTTTGTTTCAATCTACGTGGCATCATTTGATTGAATATTTGAATTTTATATTTGTGCCATGTTAACTATAAGTGAGCCCTACTTATGCCACATAAGTCAAATTTACGTTTAACAAATACACATGAACATACCAAAGTGAAACGAATATTGAGTTTTAGAGAGTAAAATGACGATTTTTAAATTTCAATGAGCAAAATGAGATTGAAACCGAGTTCCAAAAAGCGTATATAAAAAGCCTTCTATAAATATAGTTTTTAATCCACATTAGCATATTTGATTGTTTTTTAACAGAAATAACCAAAGCAAAGTAATGTAACGTGAATTTTGAACTCCAAAAAATAAAATAACGACTTTTAAATTTCGCTTACAAAGTAAAGGATAGCGTAGCTAAAAATAAATCTTATTCTTTTGTTGGGAAATGTGAAGCGTTTGACGATTGCAGATAAAGAACAAAAACTTTGAGGAAGTGTGACAGACATCCCGGGATATCATTCGGGCCCGGTGGGTGAGGATTTCTTATTCCAACTCTTGTTTTTTGTGTATGATTTTATGGGTTAGTGGGTCCATCATTCTTAGCCCAATAACTTTTTGAGCCTTTTAGTTGGCTTTTACTCTGCGGACTAACCGACTTGTGTCATGTCTTTCTTCTTCACCAGTGATTTAGTTAAAAAATTTAATAAAGTCTCAACCATTCATCCATGAAAGGGAAAGACAAAAAAAAAAAAAAAAAAAAAAAAAAAACTGTTCAGGCGGGAAAACTTAATAATGAGTATATCAAAATAAGGCGGTGATGTCGGAAATTGTTAATTATGGATCTTATGATTGCGGTGTATGGCAAAAGGGTATCCAATGTAGTTACGAATCTTAAATTTACATTTTGTTATCGTCATATCAAAATAAATGATATTTACATTTCTTGGATACTCATTTTCTATTATTTTAGTAGAATGATAGCAATAGTAAGTTAATTAAATAGTTAATTGTTAGGAATGAGAAAAATCGTGAAGATAGAACTAATACCAGAGTGCTTGTTTGCAGGTTTTTGAATACGTAGGGAAAACGTAATTTAAAAAACCACTATTCCTATTCCCATACTTGTGTTTTTTTGGATCGAATTTGGTTAAAATTATTAATAGAAGCAATTCACACTCCAATCTTAATTTTTCACATCACTACTTAAAATATTAAACTTTGGAAATTTTAGCTATTCTTGTTTTGACATTCTAGGCATTTATTAGTTGTCAATGCGACAAATGCAGGCTTAATTTTATTATTAAGCAATCAATTTACACTCTAGCTAATTTTTCGATGTCAATCATATTACTAACTCGAGGGAGGCAACTGAATTTAGCAGAAATAATGAATGAAAATAGAAACATATTAGGTGTGTGATTGACAATTCAAACCATGTAAATACACAGAAATATAAACCTAATTTAGACTAGCTGTAGGGATGAAAAAGACATTTGACAGTAATACCGATATGGAAGGCTCTTATTACAACCACATCCCAGATTTCATGTTAGCCATACAAAGCCCAGACACTCAATCTCCCATACAAATTTCCCTATGATATTCACACGCCATTTTTCTCCTTCTGCAACTTTTTGTTTTTTTCTATCCGTTTATTGTGGTTCAATATATTCAATCCAAAACAAGAACGTGCAAGAGGGAAAAAGAGGTGCGTTGAAATCACAGTAATGTTATGAACTAGGGTTTCTTGTAACTTCACTGCTAATATACCTCCTCAATGGCAACTCTGTTGAGCTTGCACCATCTCCATCTGTCCTCCTTTTCATAAACCATGATGAAAAACAACTACTTGGCTTCCCAACGGCGTCGGAGTCTTCATCGGGTGAAGATCGTAGATGACGATTCTTCGCTCGCCGGAGACAGGGAAACACGAGAAGGCAGAAAATGAAGGCAGCAAACAGAAAAATCACAACCACCATCATGACCTCTCCATGCAAGGCGTAGTGCCTGTCGAGCAAGAAGCGAATCCCGTCTTGGTCTTGTGGAGAAGAAGCCGTAGGAGCCACGGCAGGTGCCCATGCTGCTGCTTCTGCCACCGTCCTCATCTCTGAATGTCTAATCTCTCTTGCTAAGTTATTGCGACTGTAATGAAATAAGTTGGAGCATAACTGTACGGTCATGCGTATGCTGTTACCAATTCACATATAATATAAGGAAAATATTTGACAATATTACAGTCACACGTTGGAATTTTTCGAGAATTCTCTGCCAATTTATGGCCATAATTAACAAATTTCTAATCATAATTAGAGTGAACTATTTATTTATTTTATCCCTCTCGGTAATTATTTGACAATTTTATGGTTGCACTTGTACATAAAAATTTCTAGTTACATTTAGTGGGAACTATTTTCTTCTTGTTGAATACAACGATATATATTTACCCTAAATGATAGACTGAGATGCACAATAAATCAACTATAATTTTTTTATTGAATCTACCATATTCATAGTCAATCTACAAACTTTATTTAGTAAAGAATATTATTAGACCGTAGTACTAAGAAAACAACAATTGTAAATTATTTTTTGGCTTATTTTTAATTATGCTCCCTGGAACTCAATTTCGATCGCAATTGTCTCATGAAATTCAAAAGTTGCCACTTTACTCCATGAAACTCAATAGTCGCCGTACTTTTGCTTGTTTTTGTGTATTCCGTTAAATTACCATTAAGTTTAGGCTTATTTTCTAGCAATGCTCATTAGAACTTGATTTTGATCTCATCTTGCTCTCTTAAACTCAAAAGTCATCACGTTAATCTTTGAAACTCAAAATTCGCTCCACATTACCTTGTTTATGTTTTTTAGAACAAGTTCATCCATTAAAAATTTGTAATTAGTAAAATGCCAAATTTCCCTCTGAAAAAATGAATAGTAAAAGAGGAAAAAAAAAAAAAACCCACAATCTCTCTTCACCAGTCACATCCATTAAGAACATAAGAATGTTGAAATCAATTGAACTAATGACAAGGTGGCTGGAGATGGAGGGAAAAAGGATGAATGTATGGACAAAGAGGGGTCGGGAAGAGATGGAACCCAAGAATTGTGTTTGCTATTTTTCTTTTCCTTTCTTTTTTTTTTTTTTTTTTTTTTGTATAAATATGTTATATAACGTTTGAAAATTAAATTTTCTATTGTATTTTTTGCTTTAATCTATGTGTCAACTATATGTAAGCTTTATACTTATGCCACGTCAAACATAAGTGGCTCTAATTATGCAACATAATTAAATTTAATGGTTATTTAACAGAATACACAGAAACAAACAAAAGTGGAGTGAATATTGAGTTTCAGAGAGTAAAATCATGCCTTTTAATTTTTAAGAAGCAAGTGGTATCAAAATAGAGTTTTAGAGAGCGTAAATAAGAATAAGCCTTCTAAAAATGTATTTTTTAATTCATATCAATATATTTGACTACTTTTGGATGGAAATAACATAAAGGGTTAATCTCAGTTTACTACCCTCGAGTTTTGTGGTTTTCAACATTTGGTACATGAAGTTTTTTTCGTCTTAGAGGTATAACTAAAGTGTTAATTTTGAGACAGTCTCATACATCTGTTAGATGATGACATGACGCCCACGTAGACAACAACTAGACGCCACATGCCAGGAGTCAGGTGGAAATTAAAAATTCAAAAAAAAAAAAAAAATCTCGCCCAAATTTTGGGACAATCTATCCCGCCACTCACCCACCCTAACCTCCCCCTTCACTGATACCCATCCCGCCACCAAGCTTATTCCCCATCCCTAAAACCCAGGCCCTTCCCCTCTCCAAAAGTACCTTAAAGGAGGAAGCATCAATGAAGCACAGATGGAGAAAAAAATAAAGATTTTTCTCCAGAACCCAGATGGAAAATTCAACGATTTTCAATACCAAAAGAGAAAATCACAAAAGGGACAAAAAAAACAAGCTTAATCTTCAAATGGAGAAAAAAGGTTTTTTTTTTTGTTTTTTTTTTCCTAATTTTTTCTTAGTGCCAAGAATTTTGAACCTGACCGACGAGTGAGCATTGTAGCCCCCGAACCGTACGACATTGAATTGGAGTGCCCATGACTTGGCGTCATGGATCGGGACCTGGGTCCACCTCCCAAGTTGTAGAACGAGGAGGCTGAGGGCAAGAGCGCGAAATCATCTGACCGTTGATCAGCGAAGAAGATGAAGAGGTCGAGGAATAGGTCCACTTGTCGGGTTCGACGTAGACGGAGTCGAGGTGGGAGTTGAGGAGGAAGGAGCACTGGGGAAGGAAGGGTGAGACCCGGGCCAAGTGAGGAGGGGGAGGGGCTTGGATTTGGAGGGTCCGGATTTGGGCGATGGTGGTGAGGAAGGCAATAGTGTTTGGGATTTTTTTTTAAATTTTGTAATATTAGGGTTTGGGATTTTTTTTTTAATTTTTTTAATATTCTTTTATTTTTAAATTTTTTTTGAATTTTAAATTTTCACGTGGACCCCTTAGTGACACGTGCCGTCCAGTCATTGTTCACATGGGTACAACGTCATCAATTGACGGGAGACTTAACAGTCAGACTAACAAATGTATAAGATTGTCTCAAAATTAACACTTTAGGTATGACTCTAGGACCAAAAAATTTTTATGTACCAAATGTTGAAAACCACGGAACTTAAAAGTAGTAAACTGAGATTAATTCTAACATAAATAAAACAATAAGAAACGAATTTTGAGTCTAAAAAAATAAAATGACAATTTTTAAATTTCAAATAACGGAATAAAAGAGAGGGTAACTAAAAATAAAGCTCCTCCATAAACAAAGGGGAATGTTGAAAACATATTATTAGAAAGTTTTGAAGCGGCTTTCGGCCTTGATTTTTTGTTTGGAAGTGTTTAGTGTTTGACGATTGCACATAAGAACGAAAACCTTGAGGAAGTGTAACAACCATTCCGGGACATTCGGCCCAGGTGGGCCAGGATTTCTTATTCCCAACAGTTGTTTTTTATGTTGGATTTTATGGGTTAGTGGGTCCACCAATTCTTAGCCCAATAACTTTCTTCTAGTTGGCGTTTACTCTGTCGGACTCGATCTACTTTGTCATGTCTTTTTTCTTCACCAGTGATTTAGTTTATGTAATTAAATCTCAACCGTTCATCTATGAAAAAAAAATCGGGTGAGCAAAACTTAATACAACTATATATCAAAATAAGGCCCTGATGTCGGAAATTGGTAGTTATCAATCTTATGATTGCGGTATATGGCAAAGGGGTAGTATCCAATGTATGTTACGAATCTTAAATTTACACTTTTATTGTGATATCTAAATAAATGATACCCATTAAGTCTCCTGGATACTCGTTTTTTTTTTTTTTTTCAGTAGAGTGATAGCAGTAGTGAGTTAATTAAATAGTTAATTGCTAGGAATGAGAAAAATCATGAAAATCGAACTAATACCAGAATACTTGTTTGCAGATTTTTGAATATATAGGGAAATTGTAATGAAAAACCATTTTTTCTATTCTTATACTTTGGATTTTTTTGGATGGAATTTAGTTAAAATTATTAATAGAAGCAATTCACACTCCAATCTAATTTTTCACATTACTACTTAAAAAATTAAACCTTGGAAATTCAAGTTACTCTCTTTTTAACATTCTAGGCCTTTATTAGTTGTCAATGTGACATATGCAAGCTTACTTTTATGATTGGGCAATCAATTCACACTCTAGCTAATTTTTTTGTTTTCTCGACGGATTTTGATTCGACATAAAGTTTAACTCACAAAACATGTTAAGTTTGTAGCTGAAGTGGTTAAAAATAACTTTTTGCATTTGGGATTTTATTTTTCATACCTCGCCTCCCTTACTGTGGCTTGTTGAACAAGAAAATCTTAATCCAAAAAAATTGAATTGGGTAGACAATGAAATTTATGAAACAAAATTAATTGGCAGTTGGGTGGATAATCATCATGGCTTGAGTTTGTTAGCTAGTATTGTGAATAACTAATGACTAATTTGGAAATATTTTTAAATTGGTTGAAAATATTTTTGATAAAAACATTTTTGATACTAATCCTTAATAAAAATGTAAGTGAATCACAGAAATGCATTTTTCTAAAATTACTTTTAATAATTTAAAAAGCTCTTCCAGACGAACCCTAAAAGGTTATGTTTTGTTAGAAGTTAGGTCAGGCACGTAAATTTGTGTGTTATTTTGTCAGGTTATATACAATAATCCGTTGTCGTCCAGCGGTTAGGATATCTGGCTTTCACCCAGGAGACCCGGGTTCGATTCCCGGCAACGGAACTTTTTGTATTTTCGTATTATTTTTTTGCTTTTGACCAGATGGCACGCAATGATTGGTGCAAGTTAATTTCTTCGGGACCAGATGGCGTGGTATTATACGATGGAGTCAATAAGAGAAATAAACACGTCGCAGTGGATAACTCCCCGATCTCCTTCCCAAAACTCAATTCCATCGAATTTGGTATCAGTCACTCCCTTCCCCTTCAGTCTCAGAGCAGCTTCCGATCACTTCCCTCTCTCGCTCCTTAACAATCAGTAAGTCCCTCTCTCTCTCTCTCTCTCTCTCTCTCAAACGCAGCGTATTACTACTTAGTTCTATCAATTCCAATTCCATGGAGTTATATCAAGATTTGCTTTTGCAAAAACGAGTTATTGTTTTGGTTGGTGATGAATTTTGATAAATTTTCTGTATTTTAGGTAGGCTTATAAAACCAATTTAGCTCCGCCATGTCGGTTCCAAACGAAGGAAATGATATGTCCTCTTCTTCCGATGCTCAGGTATTTCCCCTTTAGCATTTAAAGCAACTCCCTTTTGCTTCTTTTTGTGTTTGGGTTTCGCGGTTTCGGACCCAGAAGAAGTTGAAGGCTTTTGAACATTTGGCTTGAATTTGTTTGAGAAATGGGTTGGAAAATTTTTGTGGGTTTTGAGTTGTTAAGGGTTTAGATGAATTGGGATGGAGACGCGGGTTAGGCCAGTTGGTTACGGCATTGTGCCTCCCCTTTGCAGCCTAGTTCGTATCCTCGGCCTCGTAAATTAGAGTAGTTTAGAATAGTGTCTTGTTAATAGAAAAATGAAAATAAAAAAATGCAATGCGATGCATTTTGTCCATGTGTAGATGATGTCACAGTTATCTGTTCTTGACCTTTTAGAATCACACATTACTAGGACTAAGGATTTTAATGGCTAATTGGTTCTGCACTAGTAAGTTGTTGATCTCTTGCTTTGGTTTGGTGATCACATCTTTTCGAGAAAGAGAAAATGCCCATGATTCAAGGGTTGTCTTCTGCCGGTTACCAAATTCGTTGTCAAATTGCAGCAAATTCATGGAACTAAGGATATGAGTTTGGTTATCATAGTGGAAGAAAATGGTGAATTTTACGTTTTCAATAAGTATTTAGATACGGGATGTTTGAAGGCCAATCCCTCTAGTATTATCATAATTTTCTACTTCAAAGCAGTATAGGGCTTTTCTTTTTGTTGACGAATGTTCTTGTGTAGGGAATGCCTAGAATAAAGATGATTAAATTTTTTCTTGGTCTTAAAGTTTGAAGGATTTCACGTGCGCATATAGAAATCAGTTGACAATATAATTTCATAGTTTGATGGTTGTGGTTGCAGCTGTCATCTCATGTTTTTGGGGATCTCCTCGATTCGATCATTGTTGATGTTGCATCTGAGTGTCATCGAATAGCGAAGTTGGGTCTTGATCGTAATTTTGAAGAAGAGGAAGAAGAACTAAGGTTGTCAGCCCAAGCACGGGTGAGGGTAGCTGATCCTAGTAATAGTGGTGAAGCAAATAGCAAGTACGTGGTTGACATATTTGGGCAGAATCATCCTTCCGTAGCCAGCGAAGTGTTTGAGTGCATGAATTGTGGTCGGTCTATCGTGGCTGGGAGGTTTGCTCCTCATCTGGAGAAGTGTATGGGAAAGGTAATTGTCCGTCATCCTTTCAGATAGTAGACATTTCCCCAGTTTTTATCTGCGACGTCCTTGAACGAGAGACTAATAGATATTGTGGATTTGTTGCTCCACCACAGGGTAGAAAGGCTCGCCTCAAGGTGACAAGAAGTAGCACGGCTGCGCAGACTCGGAATTCTCGGGGAAACTCTGCTTCCACATACTCCACATATTCAAATTCCAACAGCACAGGCCGGTTATCAAATGGAGCATCCGGTGTTGCTGGTGAGGAGTACTCAAATGGTGCATTGGAAGAGCCATGAAACAGTTTAAGCACCGGTGAGCTCCCCAAGTTACTTGGATGCAATGGATCTTGCATACTTGCTTAGTTCATGATGTTTGTGGAAAGTGATGCCCGATTTTGAATAGCAGTCTGTTGGTTTACTATATGACTGGAGGAATTATGTGATGACATTCTTTTTCCCAGTACAAAGAATAGTGCCTTGTATAAAACGTTCTTAACCGCATCTTGAATGATAATTCTAAATCTCATAGAAGTTAATTCTGTCTTCAAATTAAATCTAATTGTTTGCTCAATATAAGCTATCAAATCATGTATACAAACACGAGAACGATCCTGAATTGAAGGGATTAATTGCTGAATTCAGGAGGTACCGAAAACTTACTGATTTTCCATTCCGTTAATGACTCATGTTTAGACTCGGGAGTGGAATGCGTGGTGCAATACAACATCAAGCTCTCAGTCTCCAACCACAGCTTTTCCATTAGGACCAGCCACAGTACGTTTTCGTGTTAACTACAGTTTCTACATTAATAGTCTCCTATTTCCTTCTCTAGCAAGTATTCAGTCTGTTCAATTTTTTAAGAGCAGATCAATAATATAACATTGTGTCCTTTGGCTCAAAGCCGCGAGAACTTCCAAAAACACGTTGAGTAACTATGAAACTGGCACTGAGCTGTGGTACTTTTTTTTCTTTGTTCCGGGTTTAATCCCGTGTGTTCTTCTCGAGAAAGATTTTAATGAGGTCACTCTTTCTCAACCGCTGCAGCTTGTATCTTAATTAAGTTTGTCTCTTGGTAAAAAAATAAAATAAAAAACAATTGTTGTTCATGTGTATTGTACAAGTTATGTGTCACTGGATAGCATCCCCATGTGAGCACAAAGAAAGTTTCAACAGTTGTCCCCAGTTGTCCCCCGTTGACCTTTTAAAGTTATTGTTGTTCATGACTATTCGAAGGTTGATTACAAGAGATTACAAATTGGGATGCATATATATTTACAATCTCAAAAGCCTTTCATTCTTCATTGAGCGATTAGCAAACTTGGCAACCAAGAGAAAAATGGCTGCCGCTTTGATTGGACAGGCTTTTATCTCCGCTTCCATCCAGGTGCTGTGTGAGCGCATTGCTTCAACCGACTTCGGTGACTTGTTCCGGCAGAAGAAGCTGGATGAACCACTCCTCATGAAACTGAAGATGACGCTGCTCACCCTTTGTGCAGTCCTCAATGATGCGGAAGAGAAGCAAATTTCAAACCCTGCTGTGAGAGAATGGCTTGATGAGCTCAAGCACGCTGTCTTTGACGCGGAGGACTTACTGGATGAGATCGACACTGAAGCTTTGCGATGCAAGGTGGAAGGTGAAGGTCAAACCGAGAAATTAACCAAAAAGGTGTGGAACTTCTTCTCTACTTCTCGTAGTCATTTTTATCAAAGCATGAATGTTGAGATACAAGGGTTATTACAAAGACTGGATGACTTTGTGCAACAGAAAGTTGCCCTTGGTCTGACAGAAGTTGTTGGGAGGAAGGTTTCACAAAGAACTCCAACAACTTCCTTGATTCATGAACCTTTTGTATATGGAAGAGACAAGGATAAAGAAAATTTATCAAAAGTCTTGTTCTCTGATGATGCAAACGAGGATGATGTATCTATCATCACCATTGTTGGTATGGGCGGGGTTGGCAAGACGACCCTTGCTAGAGTCCTTTACAATGATGACAAGGTGAAAAAACACTTTACCCTTAAATCTTGGGCATGTGTTTCAGAAGATTATGATGCTATTAGGGTGACTAAAACTCTTCTCGAGTCAGTCACTTCAACACCTTGTAATATGACAGATTTGAATTTGCTTCAAGTTGAACTTAGAGAACAACTGAGGGGAAAGAAATTCTTATTTGTGTTGGATGACCTTTGGAATGAGAAATATTTTGATTGGAAGTGCCTGCAAACTCCTTTTACTTCCGGGGCAAGAGGAAGTAAAGTCATCGTGACAACACGAAGCGAAATGTTGCATCTCTCATGAAAAATGTTCCCATTCAATACTTGGAACCTTTGTCGCATGAAGATTGTTGGATGTTACTTGCAAAACATGCATTTGGAAATGAAAACCACAATGCACATCCAACTTTGGAAGAACTTGGCAAGAAAATTGCATGCAAGTGCAAAGGTTTGCCTTTAGCAGCAGAAACACTTGGGGGTTTATTACGTTACCAGAGAGACTTCGAGGAATGGAATATATTATTAAATAGTAGTCTTTGGGAGCTACCTTATGATAAAAGTGATATCCTTCCAGCCCTGCGGTTGAGCTATCATTATCTCCCTTCTCAGTTGAAACGATGCTTTGTTTATTGTTCATTTTTTCCAAAAGGTTATTAGTTGAAGAAGGAAGATATGGTTCTACTTTGGATGGCGGAAGGTTTCATTCCACAAGGTTTGAATGGGAAAAGAATGGAAGAGATGGCTAGAAAGTACTTCGATGAACTAGTATCACGATCACTACTTCAAAAATCAGGAGAGCGTGGTTTCACAATGCATGATCTTCTTAATGACTTGGGTCAGTTCATGTCTAGGGGGTTTTTTCTCAAGCTGGAAGAGATGGAATCGCAAGAAGTTAAAGGACTTCGTCATTTGTCATATGCTAGGGGAGAAATTGATGCTGCTAAAAAATTTGAGCCATTAAATGGGGCTAAGTGTCTGCGGACCTTCCTACCGACCTCTTTTGAAACAAATCGCTGGTCTAAAAAGTTCTACATAAGTAAAAAGTTTCTACATGATTTGTTGCCAGCACTGAAATGTTTATGGGTTTTATCATTGTCGCGTTATAGAAATGTCAATGAATTACCTGATTCTATTGGTAATCTCATTCACTTGCGCTTTCTAGATCTCTCTCATACTGCAATTGAAAGCTTACCTAGTGTAGTTTGCACTCTCTACAATTTGCAGACACTACTATTGTCAAATTGTTACGCTCTCATTGAACTGCCGGCAGACATGAGAAAATTGATAAATTTACGGACATTAACGTTGGCAGATTGTTGCTCCCTTGCCAAATTACCTGTAGACATGAGGGAACTTACTAGTTTGCATTACCTCGATGTCAATGGGACAAAGATAGAAGAGATGCCAGTGGAAATTGGAAGACTAAAAAGTTTGAGAACATTAACTGCTTTCGTTGTGGGGAAATCTACCGGGTCAAGTATTGCAGAACTAAAGGAGTTGCCGCATCTCCGGGGAAAACTTTCAATTTTGAATCTGCAAAATGTAGTTGATGTCATGCATGCCTTGGAAGCCAATTTGAAGGATAAGAAAGAACTCAAGGACTTAGAGTTGGCATGGGGTGATGGGGACGCCGATGATTCCCAAAAGGAGAGAGATGTGCTTGACAAGCTCCAACCTTGCATAAATTTGGAGAAACTGACTATCAGATTCTATGGAGGAACCAGCTTCCCAAACTGGTTAGGAAACTCTAATTCGTTCTCGAACATACAGTTCATGTGTATCAGTGATTGTAGGTATTGTTTGTCCTTGCCAAGTTTTGGGCAGCTACCCACTCTTAAAGAGCTATGTATCATAAGGGTGGAATTCGTTAGGACGATTGGTTATGAGTTCTATGGTGATTGTAATGGAGCTTCTGTAATTCAGCCCTTTCAGTCTCTGAAGACGCTAAAGTTTGAGGAGATGCCAGAGTGGGAGGATTGGCTGCTGAGTCCAAGTGGAGGTCAATGTTCAGACTTTCCGTGTCTCCAGGAGATGAGAATAAGGAATTGTCCGAAGCTGAGAGGACACTTGCCTAATCGTCTTCCTTGCTTGAAAACACTTAGGGTGTCTGGGTGTGAATTTCTACAGCTGCATGATGAATGGGCCACTACCAGCAGCAGCAGCAGCAGTAGTCTTAACATGGACTACTTACAGAATTCATTGGAAATACATATTAATGGATGCCCCGGTCTGTTACCGTTAATAGAGAGAGTAGAGAAGAAGTTCTTGTCCACACTTGGCATTTTTAATTTTGTTGCAATACAGTGCTTGCCCAAAATGCAATATCTTGAACGCTTGACTCTCAGCAATTGCCCAACCGTGTCTTCATTGGAGTTCCTATCACATGAGGTGATGGCCGAATTGACATCACTTGAGTATTTGGATATAGAAAAGAGTTTTCATTCAGTGAGGTCGTTCCCGTTGGGCGTTTTCCCCAAACTTTCAACTCTTGTAATCAGTAGTTGTGAGAATCTGGAATCCTTTTCTATTGAAGGAGTTGATCACAACCTCAGCCATCTCAACCACCTGCGAATCTACGACTGTCCAAATCTGGAGTCTTTTCCCGACGGAGGACTGCCCACTCCCAACTTGAGACACTTGCAAGTCAATGGATGCAAGAATTTGAAGTCATTCCCCGAACGAATTCGCACCCTCACCGCCCTTGGAACGTTGGCCTTATACAATCTTCCAAATCTTGTGTCATTTGCCCAAGGGGGTTTGCCTCCCAACCTGCAATATTTGTATGTTAGAAACTGCGACAGAGTGAGGCCTTCAGTGGAGTGGGGATTGCAAGGACTTGTCTCGCTTAGAGAAGTTAGCATTGGTGGCGAGATCTGGGCAATGTTGCTCAAGGAACAGCTGCTCCCTACTACTCTTAACTCTGTCCGCATCGCTGGACTATCAAGTCTGAAATCGTTGGACGGAAAAGGACTTCGACACCTCACTTCTCTTCAAAAGCTATCTATTTATGGGTGCCCAAGTCTGGAATTCCTTCCAGCAGAGGGACTTCAACACCTCACTTCTCTTCAACAGGTATCCATTTCTCGGTGTCCAAATCTTCAGTTCCTGCCAGAAGACGGTTTGCCACCATCTCTTTCTTTCCTGGAGATCTACTCTTGTTCCACCCTGGAGAAAAGGTATGAGAAAAGGACCGGAGAACATTGGGCCAAGATATCTCACATTCCTTGCATACAGATAAATGACGAAGTCATCATATGAGCTCTCTCATACAAAGTTGTGCTTTTCAGCATTTCACTCTCAGGTATTTTGCATCTAATTAATTTCAATAGTTTTAAAAATAAAAGACGTAATAGAAATAAGAATCATAGCATATTGACCAAATGTTTCGTTGCAGCATGGAAGACACATTATCCCTACCTCTTCAGCATTTTCGGATGGTATGGAGAGGATCAATCCAACATAGTAAGCATCAAAAGTGCAACATTTATAGGTACTCTTTCATAACCGAATAATGTATTAACGTTTCAGAAATAACAAATTTTGCAATTTGTTTCTCATCTCTCCCATTTTCTTTGTTGAATCTTGTTTGCTCTGAATTATTCTTTAGCCTTATCCCTGGCATCACTTATAGAACATATATTACTTTGGCAACTGACATTTTTTGATAAAGAACTTTTGGAATATGTTTTATTCCTGGACTTAAGGGGAAAATGATGCTGTTATATATTAACGTCTCCGCATCCGTACTCCGGTTTCGGATTCATTAATTTCTTATTGAAAGCATGCATGTTTCTTATATCAAAAATGATAAAAACCATCCATGCTGCTTATTTTGGTCTGCAGAAGCCTACTTTCGACATAGGAGGCACAAACTTGCATCTACAGTTTCCTCCTCCATTGGCATGCTGTCTCATTTTAGTTATTCAGATACCAGCTTGATGCTTGCGTAGATACGTTAAGCTGTTGTGGTTCCGATCACAAGATCGTAGCTGACAAATGGAAAGATGTGTGCAATTAAATCTTTCGAGGTGTGTTTTCCGATGTTTCTTTTTGTTTCATTCTTTTTATTTATCTCCAACATAAGCTTTTTAATGATAGAGGGAGAGTGAGTGGGGAGGGGCAGAGAAAATAAAGAAAAAAATTTGAAAGTTTTGAGAATCAAAGTTGCTGATTAGTTTCTCAATAGTTCATGTACTTCATGATGTCAGTTTAAATGTATTAGCTGTACAAAAAAGAAAAATCAATTCTTTGTGTATTATTGATGCATTATTCAACTGGTCTGTATCCTCCGTTTTACCATTTCTCGGTTGCGTGAATCACTGGAAAGAAGCTTTCTGTTTAATCAGCATTAGTTATCAAGACATTTGTAGAATCAATCCTAAGTAGCTGTTAGTACAATGTGCCAGGACAGACTCATTTGTGGCCTTCATGGATTCAGTGGTGAGCTGTGGTGTGGAACTGTAAAGTAGAATTACCTAAGGGAACAGTTGCTAGCTTGCATCAATTACTGGGCCTTTCTGGCATGAGTAAAAAGCCATGGCATGCTTTTCTCGTATTCTTCTGATGTCATAGTGATCTTCACGTTGGCGCAAGAGATGTGTCATGTAGGTAAACCCTTGGAGGATGGTTTTATTTTTTATTTTTTAATCATTCTGATTTCGTTTGAATATGGTGGCTTTTATGTTGGTGCGGATGAGTTTCTTTACAAACAAAAATGTGTCATTCACATATATATGTGCTCCATTGACTTATTTGGTTTGAATATGGTGGCTTCATTGGTGCAGAGTCCTTATTGTGGAACTTAAGGGGCAATAGATGTTGCTCACATCAATTTCCTAAGCATATTTGGCATGATGATGCTCCTCTAAAGGAAGATGATGGAACCCCGGGATGATATAGTTCTTTGTCATACGGGCATGGTTTGAATACGGTGGCATGTTTTCTCGTCTTCTTTCAATGCCATTATCATCTTCAAGTTGGCCTATCTATGTTTTTCTTTACGAGTGCGAACTGGTAATAGATCTTTAGTGGATTACTGCATATTACATTCTCTCTTATCATCATTCTTCGCACAAGAAATTGAGAATATATACCTTAGATAATTGATGATTCTAATTTGAATATAACTTCGGAAATATATATTCATACATACGATAGGTGCAAGTTATTTCTTCGGGACTAGACGGCATGCTATGACAGATTGAAGTCAATAAACAGAAATAAACACGGTGCAGTGGATCATTCTCCGTTCTTCCCAAAATACCAATTCCATCGATTTGGTATCACTCCCTCCCTACCTTCAGTCTCAGAGCAGCTTCCGATCACTTCCCTCTCTCCCTCCTTAACAATCAGTAAGTCCCTCTCTCTCTTTCTCTCTCTCAAACACAGCGTTTTACTACTCAGTTCAATCAATTCCAATTCCATGGATTTATATCAAGATTTGGTTTTGCAAATACGGTTTCTTCTTTTGGTTGGTGATGAATTTTGATAAGTTTTCTGTATTTTGGGTAGGTTCATAAAACCAATTTAGCTCCGCCAAGTCGCTTCCAATTGAAGAAATGATATGTCCTCTTCTTCCGATGCTCGGGGTATTTCCACTTTCACATTTAAGGCAACTCCCCTTTGCTTCTTTTTGCGTTTGGGTTTCGCTCGGTTTCGGACCTGGAATAAGTTGAAGGATTTTGAACTTTTGGTTTGAATTTGTTTGAGTAATGGGTTGGAAAATTTTTGTGGGTTTTGAGTTGCTATGGGTTTTAGATGCATTGAGATGGAGATGTGGGTTAAGCTAGTTGGTTACAAACTTACAACATTGTGCCTCCTCTTTGCAACCTAGTTCGTATCCTCCACCTTGTAAATTAGAGTAGTTTAGAATAATGTCTTGTCAATAGAAAATTAAAATAAAAAATTGCAAGGAGATGCATTTTGTCCATATGGATATGATTTCACATTTATCTGTTCTTGACCTTTTGGAATCACACATTACTAGGTCTAATGACTTTAACGGTAAGTGGTTTTGTACTAGTAAGTTGTAGACTTCTTGCTTTGTCATAACTTGTCGGCTTGTGGTTGCAGCTTTCATCTCATGTTTTGGGGATCTCCTCGATTCGATCATTGTTGATGTTGCATATGAAAGTCATCGAATAGCGAAGGGTCTTGATCGTAATTTTGAAGAAGAGGAAGAAGAACTAAGGTTGTCAGCCCAAGCACGGGTGAGGGTAGCTGATCCTAGTAATAGTGGTGATGCAAATAGCAAGTACGTGGTTGACATATTTGGGTAGAATCATCCTTTTGTAACCAGCGAAGTGTTTGAGTGCATGAATTGTGGTCGGTCTACCGTGGCTGGGAGGTTTGCTCCTCATCTGGAGAAGTGTATGGGAAAGGTAATTATCCGTCATCTTTTCATATAGTAGACATTTCCCCAGCTTTTATTTGTGAAGTCCTTAAACGAGAGACTAATAGACATTGTGAATTGTTGCTCGACCACAGGGTAGAAGGGCTCGCCTTAAGGTGACAAGAATTAGCACTGCTGCACAAACTCGGAATTCTCTAGGAAACCCTGCTTCCACATACTCTACATATTCATGTTCCAACAGCACAAGCCGGTTATCAAATGAAGCATCGGGTGTTGCTGGTGAGGAGTACTCGAACAGTGCATTGGAAGAGCCATGAAACAGTTGAAGCACTGGTGAGCTCCCCAAGTTACTTGGATGCAATGGATCTTGCATACTTGCTTAGTTCATGATGTTTGTGGAAAGTGATGCCCGATTTTGAATAGCAGTATGTTGGTTTAGTATATGACCGGAGGAATTATGTGGTGACATTTTTTTTTCCAGTATGAAGAATAGTGCCTTGTATACAACATTCTTGACCACATCTTGGATGATAATTCTAAATCTCAAAAAAGTTGATTATGTCTCAAATTGAATGTAATTGTTTGCTCTATATAAGGTATCAAAAATATGAAAACAAACACTAGAAAGATACCGAATAGAAGGGATTAATTGCTGAATTAATTAGTTATCGGCAACTTACTCATTCTCCTCCATTTTGTGAATGATAACATTGTGTTGTTTAGCTTAAAGCCTTGAGAACTGCCATTAATATCTGTTACTTTTTGTTTTGTTTTTGACTAGATTTCCAATAACACATTATTTTTTTGGTAACATGCAATAACGCATTATTGAGTAACTATGATATTGGCACTGAGTTGTGGTACTTTTTTTTCTTTCTTTGGGTTCGGGATTTAATCCCTATTCTCGTTAAGCAAGGTTTTAACGAAGTCACTCTTTCGTAACCATCGCAGCTTGTATCTTAATTAAGTTGGTTTCATGATAAAAAATAAAATAAAATAAAAAACAATTGTTGTTCATGTGTATTGTACAAGTTATGTGTCACTGGACCCCATGTAAGCACAAAGAAAATTTCAAAAGTTGTCCCCAAAAACCTTTAGGGTGAGTTTGTTTGGCTTCCTTAACTCTCACTGGGTTAGATTGGACTATAGCCCAGTGTTTGTTAGATATTGGGATTATGTTTAATGAGACTAAAGGGGACTTGTGTGGACTAATAGGCTCGCTAGAAGTTCTTAGCGAGAGCCCTCGAAAAGGAGGGGACTAGCTATGACCGTCTTCCTTCTCTACTCTCTTTTGTCTCTTCCTCCTCCAACAAGACCTATATAACTGCACCACCTCCGATCGTCGTGGGCACAGATCGTCGCCGATGGTCTCTGTTCTAACCCGATCATGGGATTTTTGTGAACCCAGTGGTGGGTGAGGAACACAATGGCCGTTGAAACCCAAATCACAGAATCGTTGTGAACCTAATGGTGGGTGAGGAACACGACGACGATGAAGGAATATTGGAGGCCAAAAAGTCAGCGCCCGTGATGGCGACGAAAACGGCAAAGGTCTTGGATTGGGACGACATCAGCTTGGGATCGCGGGTGATAAAGATGGGGTAAGCAACCTAAGACACCAAATTGTGGAATTGGTTTTGATTTAATCTCAAATTGTGGAATTTAAAATTGTCGGGAGTTGATTTCGATTTGATCTGTAATTACGGGGAGTTGGTTTTGATCTGATATGCAATTGTAGGAAGTTGGTTTTGATTTGATCTCAAAGCGTGGAATTGGGTTTCGAAGAAGAGGAAGAGCTTTCAGGAAAAAAAAAAAGATAAAAAATGAGAGAATTAAGAATAAAATATTAATAGAGATGTAGAGAAATTAATATAATATTAGAATTTATTAATTATCCTACTTGTTAGTCCGACACTGCATCAAACGCTCACTAAGTTAGTCTAGCTTAGTCTAGTCTAAGCCAGTCCAACTTAGTCCCTAAAGCTAGTTCAGTCCGAGATAGTTCGGTGCAATAAACGCACTAGCTAAGGAATATTCAAAGGTTGATTAAAAGATATTGATCAAAGACTAATTACAGTCTTGAGCTGGAAAGTGGGAACCGAAAGCCTTAAAGGATAATAAAGATTTCGGTATTGTTTGGGATATTGCCGATCAATGAGATATGGGAACCGATTCCACTTTTTACGGACCAATCCCAAGTTTTCTTTTGGTCAATTGACCAATCACAAGTTCATTACAAATTGGGATGCATCCGTATCAATACAATAGTTTTTATAACAATAGTCTTTGAAATTGACCCATTCTTCAAGTGGTTTCTGAAAATCGAGAATTGATCAATGTAGTTCTTGAAAATGATTATTGCAAATTAATGTGGTCTTTCTGTTATAATATCGTTAAAAATTTTATTATGTGTTAATGTGTCACATAAGTGAGTCAGCAAATCTAATTAAAAACTAGCATATAGATTAAAAATATTGAAATAATAAAAATAATAATTTTTTATTCTCCCGTTGTCTTCCTCCCGCAAGCTTGGCTGCCATGGCAGCCCTGCCCACTCCAAGCAGAAGCAAAAAAATCCCATAGGTGTGAAGGGTTTTGCCGAAAACTTCTGCTACTCGTCGGAAATATTGGTGTGGGGCCGTCAATCTAGGCCTCGGGTGCAGAGTTGATCGGAGGATACGGTGGGGAGAAGGTGGGTTTCAGCGGAAATGGAGAAGATGTTTTGGTTCGACTGGGTATTTTATCGTGGTAATTCGATTGGGTTGTAAGGTGGCGCCGATTATGTTTGAATGGGTTGAGTGCCAAAATCGAGCCATGGTGGGGTGGATAGGGGCTGCCATGGCAGCCAAGCCTGCTCGACGAAGACGATAGGAGAAAATTTATTTTAATTTTAATTTTGACATTAAAAACTTATTTTTATTATAAAATTACAATTATATATTAATATTTAATTAGACTTATATAATCCATTTATATGTGACACATCAGTATATAACATAATTTTTAACGAAATTGTAACGGAATAACCACATTAATTCATAACAACCATTTTCAAGGATTTAAATTGATTGATTTTCAATTTTAGAAATCATCTTGATGAAATTGGTTAATTTTATAGACCATTTGTAATAGCACGAAAGTTAACATTAAACTGTAATATGATATTAAGTTCATAAAAATTTTCAATTTTAAAGAATCTTCTAAACATTTACCTCCTCTTTTTATTATCTGATAATTTCACATATTCTGATTTTACTAGTGAGTACCACTACCACCATTTAGCATTGTCATGTGACACTCACCCACAAAAGAGAGCGCCATGTTTTTCATGAGAAGCACCAGCTGGAAACCATTAAGCAGCGCCACGCTTTTTGTGTAAATTAAAAAAATTTAATGGCCGCATGATTTGCATCCACTTTGAATCAACGGCCACGATGTTGTGGTACACAGGCTACCCATAGAAAGATCCGGATCTGGATCCATGGGATGACTTTTGGACCAAAAACTAATTACAGACCAATCACAAGTTCTATTTTGGTCAACAGACCAATCACAAGTTCTTTTTGGTCAACTGGCCAGTAACAAGTTGATTGGGATGCATCAATAATTACCAGGGAGGATTTTCATCGAATTCTTTTTATGATGATTTCAAGAATTCTCTAATCACATTCGTTTATTATATATTATGCATTTAATTTTTGTTACATATTGTTTATATTCAATTTTAAATAAAAAAATTTGTAATGATTTCTAACTACACAATTTGCATCCACTTTGAAACGTCGGCCACGATGTTGTCGTCCGCAGGCTATCCATAGAAAGATCCGGATTGGATCCACTTTTGAACCAAAAGACTAATTGCAGACCATTCACAAGTTCTTTTTTGGTCAACAGACCAATCACAAGTTTTTTTATGGTGAATTTTAATTTTAAGGATCATCTTAATAGAGTGGATCAATTTCATGAATCATTTGTAATAACACAAAATTAATATTAAATTGTAAGATGACGAAGAGTTCTTAGAAAGTTTCAATTTTAAAGAATCTTCTAAACAATTAGGACCTATTTAATACTCTATTTGAATCCAACTTGTTAAATTAAAAAATAATTTTTTAGTTTTAGTCTTTGAAAACTTATTTGGTAGGATTATTTAAAAAAATTGAACTAAAAACTAACTCAAACATATAGTCTATTATTTAAAAACATAAAAAGTGAATTTAAAAAGTTTTTAAATTTAAACTCACTCATTTCTTTTATCTTCCTCATCGTCACTCACTCCAAATCTCTCTTTCTTTTCTTCTTTCTCTTTCCTATTTTATATGACATTTTTCGTTTAACTTCCAATTTGCTATCTTCATTTTCTCAGTTATTTCTTTCACTCCTCTCTATCTCATCCGATCCTCTTTTACTTTCTTTCCTCTTTCTCCCTCTCCTGCGACCCTCTATTTTTAGATCTTTTTATCTACTTTAAATCGTAAGATTTAAAATTTTTAAATAAAAAACCAATTAAGTTTTTGAAGCTTAAAAAAAAATTCAAGAAAAATTCTTATGAAATACCAAATATGCCCTCATTTCCCTTTTTATTATCTCACAATTTCACATATTCTGATTTGACTAGTGAGTACCACCATTGACCGTTGTCACGTGATACTACAGTGCCACTATCGCAGAAAAGAGAGCACCTCGTTTTTCACGAAAAGCACTAGCTGGAAACCATTAAGCAGCGCTTCGTTGTTTGTGTAAATTAAAAATTTTAATGGCCGCACGATTTGCATCCATTTTGAATCAGAAGCCACGATGTTGTTGTCCGCAGCTTACCCATAAAAAGATCCAGATCTGGATCCATGGGACAGCTTTTGAACCAAAAGACTAATTACCGACCAATCACAAGTTCTTTTATGGTCAACAGACCAATCACAGTTCTTTTTTGGTCAACGGACCAATCACAAGTTTACGAAAGTACTCCACGTTCTAAATTTGTCCCTTGATACAAAATAAAATAAAAAACAGTTGTTGTCCATGTGCACAGTAAGGATCCGGCTTTTTTCCCTTCTACTTCTTATACATTTTTATTTTCTTTTATTTTGTGTGATCACGATTAAGTTATATTAATATTTTATATTAATATTTTTATAAAAAAAATAAAATTAAAAACAATAATAATATAAAATATTAACGTAACTTAACTGTAATCAACAAATAAAAGAGAATGTGAATATATAAGAAGTAAAAGGACAGAGAAGCGAGGTTCGAAAATAAAATAGGAGACTTAGAGATTGTCATTAGCACGAAAACGTACTGTGGCCCTCTATTTCATAAGAAAGTGGCACTGTAGTATCACGTGACAATTAACACTAATCAATATTTTTTTATTAATAGTTCATTAACTATTGATAAATACGAAGCTTCTCTCTCCTCTTCGTTTACTGGAAAATGACGTGACAATCCCACCTCTTCTTTGAAAATTGTAATTATATATGCACGTAATGAACCTGTGATTGGTCACACAACAGAAAAAGAAGCTTGTGATTGACCTGTAAATAGTCCTCTGCTTTCACTTCAAAGCTCGTCTGGGGACAACTTTTGAAACTTTCTATGTGAGCACATGGCCATGCCGTCCAGCGACAGCGACACATATCTTGTACAGGAACCTGGCTTCTCTACCTTCTTCTTTTCATACATTTTTATTCTTTTATATTTATACGATCACGATTAAATTAAATTATTATTATTTTTTATCATATTATTTTTATAAAAAAATTAATATAAAATATTAACGTGACTTAATTTTATTCACACAAAATAAAAAAGAATAAGAATGTATAAAAAATAGGAGGGCAAGAAGCCGGATCCTTCTTTCTATCGCAAGTATTCAGTCTGTTCATATTCTCCAAGAGCAAATCAATAATATAACATTATGTCGTCTTAGCTCAAACCTCGAGAACTTCCATTAATTAGGTTTATATCAATGGATTTGGATCCTCTCCGGATCCTCTCTCTGGGGATCTCGGAGATCAAGGTAAAAGGACCGTTCATCAAAAATTTTGCGATCATAATTAAATATTTTTTACGTAAAACGAGATTGCTTTACTTTTAAAAATATAAAAAGTATTTAATTGTGACCGCACGATCTATAATGAACCGCCCTTGTGCTTTGATTCCCGGGATTCCTAAGGATGGGATCCGGAGAGAATCCAAATCCTATATCAATAACATAACATTGTGTTGTTTGGAAATTTATTTTTTTCATTTATCAAACACAATTTTAACTTCAACTTTTATAAAAAGCTAAAATTAGAAACATGAAACGTGTTTGATAAAGAAAAAAAATACTTATTTAAAAAACTGTTATCAATTACAGTAGAAAAAAATGTTTATTTAACAAATTTTAAATCCAACATTTTTTTTTATCAAACGATATTATTTACACTAAAGAGAGGGATTAGCTTAGCTTCACAATGAGCTAGCAATAATATGGTTCAAATTTGCATTCCTGGAGAATTGAATCTAAGACGTCTTACTTACAAGTGAAGAAAAATACCACTGAATCGTAGTAATAAGTGGCAAATTCAATGGTGTTGATCAGGACATTAAAAGCAGCAATCAAGCAAAAAGCAACAAATTCAAGGTTATGAGTTACGTTTTCTACTCAAGGTTTTGTCTTTATACAATTTCTATATTTTAGGAATTTAGTTTCCAATCCATTAAATATTCATTTTGTCTTTGTATTTATTTATACTTATTCTATATTGTGCTTATTTATATTTAAGATGCTCTAAATTTGTCTCTTGATACAAAATAAAATAAAAATCAGTTGTTGTTCATGTGCACTGTACATGTGTCGCTGTCGCTGGACGGCATCCCCATGTGAGCACGTAGAAATTTTCAAAAGTTTGTCCCCAAACGAGCTTTTGCAGTGAAAGCAGAGGACTTATTACACGCCCATCACAAGCTTCATTTTCTATTGAGTGACCAATCACAGGTTCTTTACGTGCATGTATAATTGCAATTTTAAAAGAAGAGTTGGGATTGTCACGTCATTTTCCAGTAAACGACGAGGAGAGGGAAGCTTCGTAGGCAATTTCCCCAGAAAAGAGAGGGTCTCGTTTTTTTGTGAAATAAATTAAAAAAATTATTGGCCGCACGATTTGCTTCCGCTTTGAATCAACGACAAGGATGTTGTGGGCCGCAGGCTCCACACAGAAAGTTCTGGGTCTCAAGTTCATTCTTGGTCAATTGCGCAATCAGAAGGTCAATGCAAACTGGGGGATGCATCCATAATTACAGTCTCAAAAGCCTTTCATAGTACATTGATCTATTAGCAGACTTAGCAACCAAGAGAAAACCAAGAGAAAAATGGCTGGCGCTTTGATTGGAGAGGCTTTTCTCTCCGCTTCCATCGAGGTGCTGTGTGACAGAATTGCTTCAACCGAGTTTGTTGACTTGTTCCGGCAGAATAAGCTGGACGAAACCCTCCTGGAGAAACTGAAGGTGACGCTGCCCGCCCTTTCTGCAGTCCTCAATGATGCAGAAGAGAAGCAAATTTCAAACCGTGCTGTGAGAAAATGGCTTGACGAGCTCAAGCATGCTGTCTTGGACGCGGAGGACTTGCTGGATGAGATCGACACTGAAGCTCTGCGATGCAAGGTGGAAGGTGAAGGTCAAACCGAGAAATTAACCGACAAGGTGTGGAACTTCTTCTCTACTTCTCCTACTCAAAGCATGAATGTTGAGATACAAAAGTTATTGCAAAGGCTGGATGGCTTTGTGCAACAGAAGGTTGTCCTTGGTCTGACGGGAGATGTTGCGAGGAAGTTTTCACAAAGAACTCCAACAACTTCCTTGATTCATGAACCTTTTGTATATGGAAGAGACGAAGATAAAGAAAATTTATCAAAAGTCTTGTTCTCTGATGATGCGAGCGAGGATGATGTATCTATCCTCACCATTGTTGGTATGGGCGGGGTTGGCAAGACGACCCTTGCTCGAGCCCTTTACAACGATGATAAGGTGAACGAGCACTTTACCCTTAGATCTTGGGCATGTGTTTCAGAAGATTATAATGCTATTACGGTGACTAAAACTCTTCTCGAGTCGGTCACTTCAAAACCTTGTAACATGACAGATTTGAATTTGCTTCAAGTTGAACTTAGAGAACAACTGAGGGGAAAGAAATTCTTATTTGTGTTGGATGACCTTTGGAATGACAACTATTCTGAATTGAAGCGCCTGCAAGCTCCTTTTACTTCCGGGGCAAGGGGAAGTAAAGTCATCGTGACAACACGAAGCGGAAAGGTCGCATCTGACATGAATAATGTTCCCATTCAACACTTGAAGCCTTTGTCGCACGAAGATTGTTGGATGTTACTTGCAAACCATGCATTTGGAAACAAAAACCACAACGCACATCCAACTTTGGAAGAAATTGGCAAGAAAATTGCACGCAAGTGCAATGGGTTGCCTTTAGCAGCAGAAACACTCGGGGGTCTATTACGTTGCCAGAGAGACTTCAAGGAATGGAACATGTTATTAAATAGTAGTCTTTGGGAGCTACCTTGTGATGAAAGTGGTATCCTTCCAGCCCTTCGGTTGAGCTATCATTATCTTCCTGCTCAGTTGAAACGATGCTTTGTGTATTGTTCACTATTTCCAAAAGACTATCAGTTCAAGAAGGAAGATATGGTTCTACTTTGGATGGCAGAAGGTTTCATTCCACAAGGTTTCAATGGGAAAAGAATGGAAGAGACGGCTAGAAGTTACATTGATGAACTTGTATCACGATCACTACTTCAAAAATCAGGGGAGGATGGTTTCACAATGCATGATCTTCTTAACGACTTGGGTCAGTTCATGTCTACGGGATTTTTTCTCAGGTTGGAAGAGAGGGAATCACAAGAAGTTAAAAGACTTCGTCATTTGTCATATGCTAGGGGAGAATTTGATGCTGCTAAAATATTTGAGCCATTAAATGGGGCTAAGTGTCTGCGGACCTTCCTACCTACCTCTTTTGAAACATATGACTGGTTTGAACGTTTCTACATAAGTAAAAAGTTTCTACATGATTTGTTGCCATCCATGAAACGTTTACGGGTTTTATCATTGTCCCGTTATAAAAATGTTGCTGAAGTACCTGATTCTGTGGGCAATCTCATTCACCTGCGCTACCTGGATCTCTCCCGGACGGCAATTGTAAGCTTACCTGGTGCAGTTTGCACTCTCTACAATTTGCAGACGTTACTGCTGTCAGGTTGTCATGCTCTCATTGAACTGCCAGCAGACATCAGAAAATTGATAAATTTACGGACGTTAACGTTGGCAGGTTGCAGCTCCCTTACTAAATTACCTGCAGATATGAGGGAATTGAGTAGTTTGCATAACCTCGATGTCAGTGGAACAAAGATAGAAGGGATGCCAGTGGAAATTGGAAGACTAAAGAGTTTGAGAACATTAACTGCCTTTGTTGTGGGGAAATATACCGGATCTAGCATTGGAGAATTAAGGGAGTTGCAGCATCTTCAAGGAAGACTTCGTATTTCAAATCTGCAAAATGTAGTTGATGTTGTGGATGCTTTGGAAGCCAATTTGAAGAATAAGAAAGAACTCAATGACTTAGAGTTGGCATGGGGTGATGAGGAAGCCGATGATTCCCAAAAGGAGAGAGATGTGCTTGACAAGCTGCAACCTTCTGCAAATTTGGAGAAACTGACTATCAGATTCTATGGAGGAACCAGCTTCCCAAATTGGTTAGGAAGCTCTAATTCCTTCTCTAACATACAGTTCATGTGTATCAGTGATTGTAAGTATTGTTTGTCCTTGCCAAGTTTTGGGCAGCTGCCCACTCTTAAAGAGCTTCGTGTCGAAAGAATGAAATTTGTTAGGACGGTTGGTGTTGAATTCTATGGTGATCTTAATGGAGCTTTTGTAATTCAGCCCTTTCGGTCTCTGAAGACGCTGGAGTTTGAGGAGATGCTAGAGTGGGAAGTGTGGGAGGATTGGCGACCAAGTCCAAGTGGAGCTTCTGTACTTCAGCCCTTTCCTTGTCTCCAGAAGATGATAATAAGGAATTGTCCGAAGCTGAGAGGATACTTGCCCAATCGTCTTCCCTACTTGAAAACACTTAGCGTGTTTGGGTGTGGATATCTACATCTGCATGATGAATGGGCCAGTAGTAGTAGTGGTCTTAACATGGACTACTTATATATTGATGGATGCCCAGATCTGTTACCATTAATAGAGAGAGTAGAGAAGAAGTTCTTGTCCACACTTGTAATTTCTAATTTTGATGCAATACAGTGCCTGCCCAAAATGAAATATCTTCGAAGATTGGAGCTCTGGTATTGCCCAACCGTGTCGTCATTAGAGTTCTTATCTCATGAGATGATGGCCGAATTGACATCACTTGAGGATTTGAAGATCTGGAATAGTTTTCGTTCAGTGAGGTCCTTCCCGTTGGGCGTTTTCCCCAAACTTTCAACTCTTGAAATCTATGGCTGTGAGAATCTGGAATCCTTTTCTATTGAAGGAGTCGATCACAACCTAAGCCACCTCAACTCCCTGCGAATCGAGGGCTGTCCAAATCTGGCGTCTTTCCCGGACGGAGGATTGCCCACTCCCAACTTGAGACAATTGTCAGTCCGTGCATGCAAGAATTTGAAGTCGTTCCCCGAACGAATTCGCACCCTCACCGCCCTTGAACGATTGTATTTATACGATCTTCCAAATCTGGTATCATTTGCCCAAGGGGGTTTGCCTCCCAACCTGCAATATTTTGATATTTTCGGTTGCGACAAAGTGAAGCCTTCAGTGGAGTGGGGATTACAAGGACTTCTCTTCCTTGAACAATTTACAATTGCTCGAGGAACAGCTGCTGCTCCCTACTACTCTTAACGGTCTCCGCATCGTTGGACTATCAAATCTGAAATCGGTGGTGGACGTAAAAGCACTTCGACACCTCGCTTCTCTTCAATATCTAAGTATTGATCGTTGCCCAAGTCTGGAATTCCTGCCACGAGAGGGACTTCAACACCTCACTTCTCTTCAATATCTAAGTATTGATCGTTGCCCAAGTCTGGAATTCCTTCCAGCAGAGGGACTTCTACACCTCACGTCTCTTCAAAAGCTAGAAATTTCTGGGTGTCCAAAACTCCAATTCCTGCCAGAAAACGGTTTGCCGCCCTCTCTTTCTTGCCTGGTGATCTCCTCCTGTTCCACCCTGGAGAAAAGGTACGAGGATAAGAAAGGAGAAGATTGGGCCAAGATATCTCACATTCCTTGCATATGGATAAACGACGAAGTGATCATATGAGCTCTGTCTCTCTCATACAAAATTGTGGCATTTCACTCTCAGGTAATTTGCATCTAATTAACTTCAATAGTTTGAAAAATAAAAGACATAACAGAAATAAGAATCATAGCATATTGATCAAATATTTCTTTGCAGGAAGGAAGACACATTATCGCTACATCTTTAACATTTTCGGATGGTATGAAGAGGATCAATCCAGCATAGTAAGCATCAAAAGTGCAACATGTATAGGTGCTCTTTCATAACCGAATAATGTATTAACATTTCAGAAATTACAAAATTTTGCAATTTGTTTCTCATCTCTCCCATTTTCTTTGTCAAGTCTTGTTTGCTCTTATTTAATCTCTAGCCTTATCCCTGGCGTCACTTATAGAATATATACTAGTTCGAAAACTCACAATTTTTTGACCAAGAACTTTTGGAATATGTTTATTCCTGGACTTTAGGGAAAAATGGTGCTGTTATATGTTAACGTCTCTGCATCCGCATTCTGGTTTTGGATTTCATTCATTTCTTATTGAAAGCATGCATGTTTCGTATATCAAAATTCAAAAATAATAAAAACCATCAGTACTGCTTATTTTGGTCTGCAGAAGCCTACACAAACTTGCATCCACACTTTCCTCCTCCTCCATTGGCAGGCTGTCTCGTTTTCTTTATTCAGGTACCAGATTGATGCTTGCGTAGATACTTTATGCTCTTGTGGTTCCGTTCATATAATCGTAGTTGACAAATGGAAAGATGTGTGCAGATAAATCTTTCGAGGTGTGTTCTCTGATGTTTCTTTTGGTTTCATTCTTTTTATTTATCTCCAACATAGACTTGTTGATGTGTGAGAGAGAGAGAGAGAGAGAGAGGGAGAGAGAGAGGGAGGGAGAGAGTGAGTGGGAAGGGAGGGGCAGAGAAGAGGAAATGTTTTTGAAAGTTTTGAGAATCAAGACTCTTGTAAAATCAATCCTAAGTATCTGTTAATACAATGGACAGAACCGAGAGTGGAAAGTTTCAACCTTCTAAATTCACTTTTGAATCTTATTTTCAATAATATTATTTAATACAAAAAAACCGACACGCTAGATGATATATTTTCTAATGTAAATGACGCCTACTACTATATGTGGTACTTACATACTAGAAATTGTATGAGCAAATATGTTAATTTTATATATCTAAATAACATCACTCGCTTATGCTAGATATGAATATAAAAATTCTTTAAGAACTTCGTAATATTGAATTAGTTGTTGGAAAAATGCTAGCCCTTTTGCATGTTTTAGTCCAACGAAAATTGATTATCAATTAATTGAACTTTTGAAAATTCCAAGAATTTTACACTTGAAATTCTACGATTTTAACCGTTGTTCTAAAGACATGCACAAAAAACGGAGGCACAAACTTCATCCATCGAAGGAAAAAGTCTTAACCAGTGGAAAGTAACGACACAGATAAGGTGATCAAGGTGACTTGAGGGTCTATGTTGACTTTGTAAAGTTATTGCAATGGACAGAACCGAGAGTGGAAAGTTTCAACCTTCTAAATTCACTTTTGAATCTCATTTTCAATAATATTATTTAATACAAAAAAACCGACACGCTAGATGATATATTTTCTAATGTAAATGACGCCTACTACTATATGTGGTACTTACATACTAGAAATTGTATGAGCAAATATGTTAATTTTATATATCTAAATAACATCACTCGCTTATGCTAGATATGAATATAAAAATTCTTTAAGAACTTCGTAATATTGAATTAGTTGTTGGAAAAATGCTAGCCCTTTTCATGTTTTAGTCCAACGAAAATTGATTATCAATTAATTGAACTTTTGAAAATTCCAAGAATTTTACACTTGAAATTCTACGATTTTAACCGTTATTCTAAAGACATGCACAAAAAACGGAGGCACAAACTTCATCCATCGAAGGAAAAAGAAATTCCGTTGCCGGGACTTGAACCCGGGTCTTTCGGGTGAGAGCCGAATATCCTGACCAACTAGACTACAACGGATTGGTTGACATACCACTACGCAATGGCTAATATCAATAGGTAGATCACATTCTCCTCTTTAGAAAAGTAAGACATTGATGGGTGCCCTTCCCCAATTTTGTGCATGATCGATATAGCCACTTAGTATTGCTATCTAGTAATATTCATCTTTATTTGTAAGTAAGAGGTCTTAGACTCGATTTTCATCAAAGACGAATTTGAACTATAACTAACCGAGTGTGAGACTTAGACCTGGTTTGGTACTGAGGTGATTCTGAAAAAAGCTGCTATAAAAAAAAGCTGGGAGCTGTTTTTGTGTTTGGTAAACACTCAGCTTCAGCTTTTTTTCATAGTTTTGGATGAAAAAAAGCCAAAAACAAGAAGCTGCAAAACCTAGCTTTGAAAAACCGGCTTTTTTTCACATCTGTTTTACATAAAAGTTTACCAAACACTCTAATACTGCTTTTTTTTTTCAAAAGCACTTTTACAAAAAAGTTTACCAAACACTCTGCTGCTTTATTTCACAGCTGCTTATTCTCACAGCACAGCAGAAGCAGTTTTTTTTCAAAGCACAGCAATACCAAACCAGCCCTTAGCTCACTTCCCCACCTTCTTAGTGTAACTAATAATGTATGTTTAAAAAAAAAAATTGTATTACCTTTCAATTCGCTATGATCAAATCTCATGAAAATTGATAGAAAAGTTAATTAACCTAACCAACCTCACAATCATTGATCTCAACTTTAATCAAGAAAAATGCTAGAGAGACTTTTTTTTTTTTCGACTATATTTTGTAAATCACATGATGTGGCGGTTGGTTGAACGTTGGTTGAATTCCTTCTTTGAATCATCAAAAAAGAGTTCAGTCATCAACTGCCACATCATGTAGTTGCCATTTTGAGAGGCTTTCCAAGTTGAAACTCATGCTCTTTGATGAATTGCACACTAACGAGGGTGCCAACACGATGTTGTTGGTTTTAAAACCATATAAAACGTGTCGAAAGTTCTAAATATATAAATGATAGTCAATGCTATTTACATGTATAAATCTATTTACAATAAGGAACAAAAGCAACAATTTCATAGATAAATTCAACTACAAATGAAAATGATAATTACATTCTAAACGAAAAACTTGGTAGTTACAATGAAGGTATCATTAAATGAGGCAAAAATATGAGCAACAATGAAAACATGCTCTCCATCGCGAAGAACAGTTCCAAGAATTACATTTTCCGCCACTGTGTACCTAGGTGAGTATCGGAGAGAAGAGCAGAGTGAAGAGAGAGAAAGGAGAAGGAAGAGAAAGAAAAAAAAAAAAAAGTATTTATATTTTCTTAGACGGTCGGACATGAAATACAGAAACTAAGCAGAGGCAAAATTGAAACTACACTGTACTTATGAGCAGTAAACTAGTTCATTTTGAATCCAATTCCTTGGGTTTATCATTTCTGTTTCCATTGTGATGGTCTTGAGTACAACCTTTCACCAATCAAAATCAGTGTACAAAATTGTACCAAATGTGTTCGGGTCCTATGACGATATATATATACGTATGTGTGTGTGTATTTATACAAAAGCGGTATAATTAGAAGAACATAATAAGCTTAGTCGAACAATTCCCAATCCTGAGTTATTTTGGTAGAAAATGGCAATGGGGTCGGGGCATGCAGGCTTCCAACCCCCAACTCAAACCTCTCCCAATTTGTAGTGGCCGAGACCGCGTTGATACTCTTCTTGCTGAATGGATTAGAGTTTCTCGCCTTCAGATTGTCGAGCGTGTCAACAAAGCTCTGCACACGTCGAACCTGTATGCACGAACACAACCATTGTCACTCTCCATTGACACAAATACTCATTGATATTCGTAAAATGGACAATTGTTTCCGAGCAAAAATCTCATGCAGGCACTTCTATGAAACACATGGACGCACAACTGTTAGCGAACGTGATGTAAAAAGCATCATTCGGTACAGAAAATGTTGCACAACTTGAGAGTTGAAATTTCTCAATGTTGGGAGTCCTAGGATTCGCTTCTATGACGAAAATACGCACATCACTCAAGTATCAACAATATTGATCAGGATAATGTGGATAAGGTTCCTTTAAACATGGAAAACCGTATGAATCAGGACACTAGCTATAAAGTTTCGAAAAGAAGCATCACCAACCTCGACCCGCCTCTGCACTTTTGCTTCTCCATCAGCTACAATCGAATCCAATTTAAGTAACTCCACCATGAGTAACTCTGTTAAGACAACAATTTCCCTATCTGAAACCTTGATGCCACTTAACAGACTTGTCTCCAAATCAACAATCTAACAAATCATTAACAGCACAATTAGCTTATAGAACGCTGCACGAAAAAAGGACCTGATCAAACACACAAACCTTTTGAGAGAGCTTGTCAACCTCTGCTCTAACTTTGGCAACTTCCTCATAGGCTTTCAACGTGCCTTGATTTTTCTTCATCTCTTCAAGCTTCTTCTCTTTGGTAGCCGGGTCCTCTAGTAATACAATCTTCGACGTATCTTCTACGCCTGCTATGTGCAGACATTCATTATCTTCCTTCTCTTTCCCTCTGAACAACAATCTTTGTTCCTTTGGCTCCAATCCAGTCTCATGGGAAAGAACTCTTTTCAGATCACCTTGCATTTAATCGCGATTACAAATAAGTTCCCAAACAGTTCCTAAATGTAGAATGATAAACGAAAAGATTCACATTCTGTCCCCCACTTAAATTCCAAATGCCAAGTCCAACACACCAAAGGGATGAAGCAAAAGACTACTCTTGAACAATAAAAAATGTGTGTCAGAACATATAAGCTGTTTGAAAATACTTTTAAAATGTCTGAAACGTTTTCTATAGAGAATCACATTAAACAAAACCCAAAAAGCAAACTTCAAGAATCCACTCCATATATTGAAACATTAAATAATAAGAATGCTAAAAACACACTTGGAGTAAAAGAAAAAAAAAAACAAATCCAATTTCACAAATTATTACATAAATCATTTGTCAATTCCAACTTAATCCCTAGCATTGTCCATTTTGAATTTTTTCTACAGATTTTAATAACAAATAAAACAAATGGCTTCAACGGAAATCTTCAAAATTTCCAAACTTAATTAAGAAGAAAAATAATATGTAGAACCCAAATTGTAAATGGGCAATGCTACCCAAAGTTCTCATTACAACACCAAAAGAGCAAAACCCCAGAAAAATTACGAGGAGAACAACAAGAACCCAGAGAGCAAATTTAAATTAGATTAATGAGAAGATTTACCAAAAGTGGACTGAGCATGGACAAGGACATCATGGTAATAAGAACCATGAGAAACCTTGATCTTGATCATAATCCCAGAATTGGCGTCCCCAATGTCTCTCTTTTGAACAAGCATTCCACCTGGCCTCAGCTCCCAATCTATTTTCCTATTTAACCCATCATTTTCCACACCAACTCTTGATCTTTTTTTCATTCTATTTATCTGAGAGGATCATAAAAAATAAAGATATAGAATTATAGGGAAAATGGAAAAGGTGGAATTGCAGAAAGAGAGAGGTGAGAGTGTGTGATGGCTTGGCTGGTTGAGTAAGCAAAGAAATGGCACTTGAAGACAGGGACCTCTAAGCAGATTTCAGAGCTAGCGGTTGGTCGGTACAACTCAAAAGTTGGTATGCAGAAGGAGAGTACCACTTTACACTTGATTGGTCCACTTTGTTCAATGTGTTAATGACATGGATTATGTGTCTTCTTAAGTTGGCGCTGGCTCTCTATCCAAACAATCAACTTGGGTTCTTATCATCTTTTAGTTTTTTTTTTTTTTTTTTTTTGGTAAATATCATCTTTTAGTTTATTCTAAACCATCACCCCTACATTTCTTAGTTGAATAATGTTAGGTAAACTAACTTTTTAAATCAATTTATAAATTATACGACGTGTCATCAAAATGAAATAAACATATTATTCAATATTCAAGAAATAATCTAATCATTAAAAACCACATTATATGGTTTATAAAATTTAGTTTAAAAAATTGGTCATTAGGTGAGGCTACTCTATGCGGCAACTCAATCATAAATGGTGGGATTGAGTACGGCCCAAACGTAGGGCTTTTAACTTGCGTTTTTTAGAGAGTTGTCGGATAAGGCAGCCTCACTCAAAATACTCTTCTTAATAGTGATTTGTGTCAAATTTAACTTTTCAAATACTTGACTACTTAAAGATATTATATGGCATTATCGTCCTTAACGATACTTGGATGCTTCACTCCACAATTGATTAATAAGGTGCATAACACGTTTCCTTGATTACACCATTAATAAGGTGTATTACACCACTACCAATTCTACCACCAGAACTACATATACCCACCATTCCTCGGATATCATGCCCTATTGCTCATTTTTCTCTGACTTTTTGTAATAACCCGTATTTTAAAAGTATATATGTATATATATATATATATATTCATATACATTATTATGTTTCTTTCAAATATAATTGTGTTACTAGGTGTGAGGAATTAATATTTTTGGCATGTAAGTTACTCTATGAGGTCTTTTGACTACAAAAGTTTATATATTCTGACACTTAACTAGTATTTGAGATGCTTTTTATTTTGAACATGAGAGTAATTTGATTGAAGTTGGTTGATATTTACTATCAAAGAATAGGTGGCACATTTGCAATCATCAGGACTCAAGCCCAACCGGATCTTTCCCACCAAGTTTTAAAGATCCGGAGATTCAAACTCTTGAAATTTGATCCAACGGCTACAATTATTATCACTTTTAGAAAGACCTCTCTTTTTGTAACCGTTGGATCAAATTTCAACGGTCCGGATCTTCTGATCCTTAGAATTTGGTGGAGTGAGATCCGGCTAGGATCTCTGTCCCTCAAGCCATATGTGATTACTCACCACTCTAAAATATGGAGGTGGAAATCTTCATATAGAGGTGGCTGGTATAGGACTTGTTGGTGCCTTACTATTTGAACATCTGGATGCTTACGTTCAAGCTTTTTCTCTCAAAGCTAGAACATGACGTGATTCAAACTACGTAGATAGAACCTCCGTGAAGCACAAGCAATTCCAATCATCCCCTTTACAGGAAAGAACATGCAGAAAAGAAGACACCAGCAAGAGGAAGAAGTTCCCTCCTCCTCGGACCACTCCTTCACAATCCATATCTTTTAGATTATGTAAAGGCTTTCAATCCATCTCCAATGTATTTTGTTCTAAAAACATGCACAAAAAACGCATGACTATATTCTTCAAAGATCAATCAAAGACCATAAAGGGCACAAAACTTCATCCATCGAGGGAGAGGGAAAAAGGAAATTCCGTTGCCGGGACTTGAACCCGGGTCTTTCGGGTGAGAGCCGAATATCCTGACCAACTAGACTACAACGGATTAGCTGACATAGCACTACGCAATGGTTAATATCAATAGATAGACCACATTCTCCTCTTTAGAATAGTATAATATTGATGGGTGCCCTCCCCCAATTTTGTGTACGGTGATATGGACACTTAGTATTACTTTCTAGAAATATTTATTTTTATTTGTAAGTGAGATGTCTTAAATTCAATTCTCGTCAAAGGCGAATTTGAACTACAGCTAGCCGAATGTGAGGCTTAGCTCACTTCCCCATCTCCTTAGTGTAGCTAATAAGGTATGTTTAAAAAAAAAAATTGTAATGTCTTTCAATTCGCTATGATCAAATCTCACGAACATTGATAGAAAAGTTAATTAACTTAACCAACCTCACATTCATTGATCTCAACTTTAATCAAAGAAAAATGTCAGAGAGACATTTTTTCGATTATATTTTATAAATCACATGATGTGGCGGTTGGTTGAATTCCTTCTTTGAATCATCAAAAATGAGTTCAACCATCAACTGCCACATCATGTAGTTACCATTTGAGAGGCTCTCCAAGTTGAAACTCATGTTTTTTGATGAACTATACACTAGCAAGGGTGTCAGCGTGTTGCTGTTGGTTTTAAAACCGTATAAAACATGTCGAAAGTTCTAAATATATAAATGATAGTCAATACTATTTACATTTGAAAATCTATTTACAATGAACAAAAGCAACAATTTCACAAATAAATTCAACTACAAATTAAAATGATAATTACATTCAAAACGAAAAACTTGGTAGTTACAATGAACGTATCATTAAATGAGGCAAAAATATGAGCAACACTGAAAACATGCTCTCCATCACAGAGAACAGTTCCAGGAATTACATTTTCTGCCACTGTGTACCTAGGTGAGTATCGCAGAGAAGAGCAGAGTGAAGAGAGAAGAGGAAGAAGGAAGAAAAAAAAAAATGAAGTATTTATATTTTCTTAGAAGAAAAAATGAAGTATTTATATTTTCTTAGACGGGCGGACATGAAATACGGAAACTAAGCGGAGGCAAAATTGAAACTACACTGTGCTTATAAACAGTAAACAAGTTCATTTTGAATTTGATTTAGATTGAATTTGGGGAAGCAACAACCAAGATTTTGGAGACTGAGCATCCAATTTCTTGGGTTCATCATTTCTGTTTCCATTGTGATGGTCTTTGAGTACAACCTTTCACCAATCAAAATCAGTGTACAAAATTGTATCAAATGGGTTCGGGTCCTATGACGATACATATATGTGTGTGTGTGTGTGTGTGTGTGTGTGTGTGTGTGTGTGTGTGTGTGTATTTATACAAAAGCGGTATAATTAGAAGAACATAATAAGCTTAGTCCAACAATTCCCAATCCTGAGTTATTTTGGTAGAAGATGGCAATGGGGTTGAGGCATGCAGGCTTCCAACCCCCAACTCAAACCTCTCCCAATTTGTAGTGACCGAGACCGCGTTGATACTCTTCTTGCTGAATGGATTAGAGTTTCTCGCCTTCAGATAGTCGAGCGTGTCAACAAAGCTCTGCACACGTCGAACCTGTATGCACGAACACAACCATTGTCACTCTGCATTGACACAAATACTCATTGATATTCGTAAATTGGACAATTGTTTCCGAGCAAAAATCTCATGCAGGCACTTCTATGAAACAAACGGGCGAATGATGTAAAAAGCATCATTCGGTACAGAAAATGTTGCACAACTTGAGAGTTGAAATTTCTCAATGTTGGAGTCCTAGGATTCGTTTCTACGACACAATCCAAAATACGCACATGGGAAACAAGTATGTTGGAGTCCTAGGATTCTTTTTCTCAAGTATTATCAACAAATCAAAATTTGATTTAGGATCCAAGAAATGTCTTCGATTTGAAACACTTTCAGTCTTCCAATTATACTTGCATTAGGCTTCAGATTTCTCAAGTTCTATTGCATTTCGAACTTTATAGAGCACGAGTAACAAGCATCATTTACCTTAAGTAATGACTCAAGTATCAACAATATTGATCAGGATAATGTGGATAAGGTTCCCTTAAACATGGAAAACCGTATGAATCACGACACTAGCTATAAAGTTTCGAAAAGAAGCATCGCCAACCTCGACCCGCCTCTGCACTTTTGCTTCTCCATCAGCTACAATCGAATCCAATTTAAGTAACTCCACCATGAGTAACTCTGTTAAGACAACAATTTCCCTGTCTGAAACCTTGATGCCACTTAACAGACTTGTCTCCAAATCAACAATCTAACAAATCATTAACAGCACAATCAGCTTATAGAACGCTGCACGAAAAAAGGACCTGATCAAACACACAAACCTTTTGAGAGAGCTTGTCAACCTCTGCTCTAACTTTGGCAACTTCCTCATAGGCTTTCAATGTGCCTTGATTTTTCTTCATCTCTTCAAGCTTCTTCTCTTTGCTAGCCGGGTCCTCTAGTAATACAATCTTCGACGTATCTTCTACGCCTGCTATGTGCAGACATTCATTATCTTCCTTCTCTTTCCCTCTGAACAACAATCTTTGTTCCTTTGGCTCCAATCCAGTCTCATGGGAAAGAACTCTTTTCAGATCACCTTGCATTTAATCGCTATTACAAATAAGTCCCCAAACAGTTCCGACATGTTGAATGATGTGCGAAAAGATTGACATTCTATCCCCCACATAAATTCCAAATGCCAAGTCCATCACACCAAAATGATGAAGCAAAAGACAACTCTTGAACAGTAAAAATTTTGTGTCAGAACATATGAGTTCTTTAAGATTGATTTTAAAATAATTGAAAACGCTTCTAGGTCTAAAAAGGATTTAGAGTGCTTCTTGCAATAAGTACTTTTTCAAAATTCACTTGAATTTTTGTTAAAAATTGATTTTAAAAATATTTTTACAAAAAACGCATTAACCATTTAAAATCAATTGCAAACGAGGCCCGAAGAAAGAAGATTAAACAAAACCCAAGAAGCAAACTTCAAGAATCCACTGCATACATTGAAACATTAAACAATAAGAATGCTAAAAAACACACTTGGGTAAAAAAAAAAAAAAAAAAAAAAACAAATACAATTTCACAAACTATTACATAAATCATTTATCACCTCCAACTTCATCCCTAGAATTGTCCATTTTGAATTTTTTTTACAGCTTTTAATAACAAACAAAACAAAATGGCATCAATGGAAATCTTCAAATTTTCCAAACATTTAAAAATAAAAATAATATGTAGAACCCAAATTGTAAATGGGCAATGCTACCCAAAATTCTCATTACAACACCAAAAGAGCAATCCCCAGAAAAATTACGAGGAGAACAACAAGAACCCAGATAGCAAATTTAAATTAGATTAATGAGAAGATTTACCAAAAGTGGACTGAGCATGGACAAGGACATCATGGTAATAAGAACCATGAGAAACCTTGATCTTGATCATAATCCCAGAATTGGCTTCCCCAATGTCCCTCTTTTGAACAAGCATTCCACCTGGCCTCAGCTCCCAATATATTTTCCTGTTTAACCCATCATTTTCCACACCAACTCTTGATTTTTTTTTCATTCTATTTATCTGAGAGGATCATAAAAAAATAAAGATATAGAGTTATGGGGAAAATGGAAAAGGTGGAATTGCAGAAAGAGAGAGGTGAGAGTGTGTGATGGCTTGGCGGGTTGAGTAAGCAAAGAAAAGGCAGCTAGCGGTTGGTCGGCACAACTCAAAAGTTGGTATGCAGGAGAGTACCACTTTACACTTGCACTCGTGCGACTGTGTTTAGTTTTGCTAGAGATTAAGTGGGCTTTGTAGCATACTTATATGATGATTAAGTAATGGGCTTTTTGTTAAATTTGGACTTGGGTTTGAAGTTCATGGACGTTTTAGAAGTGTTTGCCACCAATGCACCTTGATTGGTCTACTTTGTTCAATGTGTTAATGACATGGATTATGTGTTTTCTTAAGTTGGCGTGGGCTCCCTATCCAAACAATCAACTTGGGTTCTTATCATTTTTTAGTTTATTCTAACGGGGTTATATTCAATTGGGAATTTGAGAGATTTTAATGGATTTACAAATTTATGGATCTTTATGAAGTTTAACTGATTTGTAGAGATTCTATGTAAAATTTTGATTAATTCCCTCAAAATCTCATGGGGAGAAGTGAGATTTGAGGATGCTTAAAATACACTACAAAATCTCTCCAATTCTCTCTAATTCCTCAACTTTTCCAAATTCTTTAAATTCTAATTCTAATTGAATACACCTGGAATGTTGTAAACTTTTTTAAAATTCTAATTGAATACACTCGGGTTTCTAAGGATTTTAATAAACTATCTTAAAATTCTGATTGAATACACATTGAATTTCAGATAATCACTTAAAATTCAGATTGAATACCTCTGGATTCATTAAAAGAATTAAAATCCCTCAAAATCCCAATTGAATACACCCCCTAAACCATCACTCCCTACATTTTTTTAGTTGAATAATGTTAGGTAAACTAACTTTTTAGATTAATTTATAAATTATACGATGTGTCACTAAAATGAAATAAGCACATTAATTAATACTTAAGAAATAATCTAATCATTAACAACCATATCATATAATTTATAAAATTTGGTTTAAAAAGTTGGTCTCCTTATCATTAGGTGAGGATGCTCTATGTGGCAACTCAATCATAAAGGGTGGGATCGAGTATGGCCCAAATGCAGGGCTTCTTGCGTTTTTTAGAAAGTTGTCAGATAAGGTAGCTTCACTTAAAATACTCTTCTTAATGGTGATTTGTGTCAGATTTAACCTTTCAAATACTTAGCTACTTAAAGATATTGTATGGCATTATCATCCTTAACGATACTTGGATGCTTCGCTCCACAATTGATTAATAAGGTGCATAACACGTTTCTTTGATAACACCACTAACAAGGTGTATTACACTACTACCAATTCTACCACCAGAACTACATATACCCACCATCAACGCTTTATATGTCTGCGAGGTCTCTCACAATCCATTTGAAAAGTTATTATTATCCAACACATCTATTCCGAACTAAGTCTACATGGGTGGTGTTCTTTTTCTTCTCATTATCCAAAAGAGAAGACAGCTCTCTCTCTCTCTCTCTCTCTCTCTCTCTCTCTCTCTCTCTCTCTAAAGCTCTGTTCTCTTTGCTCAACTGGTGATAGCGGCACCTCCTCCATCCGTTTGTGTTGACTCTCCATCCTCTTTGTGATGGTTCCTCCACCCTCTGACCCCTCAGCCTCTCCATTGCTTCTTTTCCTTCCTTCTTCCCTCTTATATCATGCCCTATTGCTCATTTTTCTCTGACTTTTTGTAATAACCCGTATTTTAAAAGTATATATGTATATTCATATACATTATTATGTTTCTTTCAAATATAATTATGTTACTAGGTTTCAAGAACTAACATTTTTGGCACGTAAGTTACTTTACGAGGTCCTTTGACCACAAAAGTTTATATATTCTCGCACTTAATTAGTATCTGAGATGCCTTTTATTTTGAATAGGAGAGTGATTTGGTTGAAGTTGGTTGATATTTACCATCAAAGAATACGTGGCACATTTGCAATCATTAGGACTCAAGCCATATGTGATTACACACCACTCTAAAATAAGGAGGCGGAAGTCTACATATAGAGGTGGCTGGTATAGGACTTGTTGGTGCCTTACGATTTGAACACCTGGATGCTTACGTTCAAGCTTTTACTCTCACAGCTGGAACATGACGTGGTTCAAGCTACATAGATAGAGCCTCCGTGAAGCACAAGCAATTCCAATCATCCCCCTTTACAGGAAAGAACATGCAGAAAAGACGACACCAGCAGGAGGAAGAAGTTCCCTCCTCGGACCACTCCTTCATACAGCCCATTTCTTTTAGGTTATATAAAGGCTTTTAATCCATCTCCAATGTAATTTGTAAATCTTCTTATGTAGTGAAATACAAACACAAAAACAACATAGTGAACGTAGTCGATTTGGTGAACCATTTAAACTCCGTGTGTGTGATTTTGTTATTACAAGAACTATGCATGAATCACAACCAAACAAGAAACCCTTCGGAAAATTTGAAAAAGTAACCATATTTTA
This sequence comes from Pyrus communis, assembly GCF_963583255.1. Lineage (NCBI taxonomy): Eukaryota > Viridiplantae > Streptophyta > Magnoliopsida > Rosales > Rosaceae > Pyrus > Pyrus communis. Next base: position 23,411,903 of record NC_084810.1, on the reverse strand, counting down.
GACCCTATATAGAATTATAGCCACCATTTTAATTTTATGATAATTCTACCCAAAACTTATGTAAAAGTACTAATATACCCTTAATATTAGGGTTTCTCACAACAAAAACAAAACCTTCATGGAAATCAACAGCAATCAACCAAGAATGAAAAACAGGGAGAGATTTTGACAAAAAAAAAAAAGAAAAAGAAAAAGAAAACAGGGAGAGATTAAAAATTGAAGAAAATTAGGAGAAGAGAGGACCTGCAAGTGGGTTTTGGAATTGTGGGGGAGCTTTTTCTTGGTGTGGATTCTTAAGGCTTTGGCATCGGCGCCGTATATCATGGAGGTGTCCATTTCACCACCAAAACCTGAAATCTAAAACCCTAGCAGGTTAGTTATATATTAGGTAGGAAATGAAGGGGTTCGAGAGTAGGGGTATTGGGTAGTATTGAAGAGGCTACCTCTTTTATGCTTGAAGATCTCAACTAATAGTTGTTTCTTCATGTTAAGGGTATATTAGTACTTTTACATCAAGTTTTGGTTCGAATTATCATAAAACTAAAATGGTGATTATAATTCTATATGGGGTCCAAAATATGGTTACTTTTCCAAATTTTCCAAACCCTTCATGTTGGTAATGAAATTTCATTTCCTTTTTAAAAAAAAAAACTTTTATGTTTTGTCTATCAATTATCTTATTAAAACAATATCTGTTAATAGAAATTTCAATTGAAATGACTTTAATTAAAATTAAAAATAAATTTATAAGGCTAGTTTATTTAAGAAAATGATTTTTGGACTCCCATTTTATCTTCACACAATACCTCTGTTGTTATATTTGTCTGAATTGAATTAGATTAAACAAAATCATCGTAGTAGAGAAAATCACTACTATTAATTTAATATGTAAGACGGAAAAACATAAATTTGGACACTTTTGATTTGAGTGAGTTTTTTATTTTTTATTATTGTTTCTTTTTTGGTAAATTGTTATTTTATTGTTGGTGGAAATATGGCATATAAAAAAAAAAACATCTTTGTCGCCGTGGGCCACACCCTGTCAAGACATGTAGACAATGGGCCCAAATTGAGATAGCAGCTTGTGCACAGAGGTGGACTAATAACCTTTCTAAAGAAGTTACAGATGGGCCATCAAAAGACCCACACTTCAGATTGTCGAACTCAGTTAATCAAACTTTTTTGACAAAAAAAAAAAAGGGTTAATCAAACCTTTTTGACAAAAAAAAAAAAAGTTGATCAAACATTGAATATTGATGGGAATGGGATTATTTCTTTCGTTTAAGACAAACTTTTCGTGACACATACGCCAACAAAATGCTACATTCGCAAGAAAAATTAATTGAAAATTTTGATAAATGGATGAAAATAACCTGCAATTTGATGGAACAATTGACAATACTAACGGCCGATGGGACATCTGCACAAATTGAAAAGTTATAGGGCTCAAATTCAAATTGAAAGTTTAGAAAGAAAAGTGAAATAAGGCCTATAAATTAAGAGGCATTGCGCTCAGTATTTTCTTTTGTTTAGGCATATTAAAATTAAAATTTTATTGTTTTTGACTCTCACGTTAAATAAAATTGAATTATAATATTTGGCGTATTTATTTATTTTTGTTCCGCCGTGTTGTTGAGAAAACTATTTTTCCACTTAAAATGCCCCTTATGTATATTCTATTGGAAATATAGTGCTATATTGCCGAGTTTGAACTTTATACATGCCCATTTTAGGACGTGATAACTTGATTTTTTTTTTTTTTATTGGTTTTTCAATATGTTCTAAGTTACAACATTTGTAGCTTGCTTTTAATGTTTTTCTCGCCTTATAGCTAGTTAAATTCAAGGTTCTTTAAGCTGAGGAAAAAAGACCAGAAAACCACAAAGATTTCCGTCACACCAAATGCGCAAGTAATATTGTCATGTGATGTCATAAATGCCTTTAAAACACAATTAGACGAGACGATAAGTTCATATCAAAATATGATATTGTTTGAATTACTTATAATAAATCAAGTAACATTTACGAGTCAATGTAACGTCATTACAGTCACACATTAAATGTTTCTTGTTTTTTATGTGATCGTCTATGGTAGGGATTGCATAGTAACTTAATGTTCTAATTGGTTACGTAGGTCATCTTGTTGCCTAATGAGTCACGTATTTATCTTCAGCATCACCAGTTCTAACACATCAAACCTCACCATCCTAATTTCTTTCTGCTATAAATATCAACTCCATTCTCATATTCCATATGTAAATGCATCAAATACGGACACGTCAACGAACATAAACAAATGGCCATCGGTTACTTGTCACATTAATATGTATCCACGTGTCAACATCTTAATTAGAATTAGAAAAGAGACCCCTGGGCGACGAATTGCAAAATTATGGCATCTAGGATTTAGACGTGGAGATCTGGATAACGATAGTTAACTTTCGGTTAAACATCTTTAAAGGAAGATGGTATAGATTCTAATGTTGTTCTCGACATTTTCTTCGAACTCTCTCGTCATATGGAATAAGTTCTACATGCATATGCTATAATATATTATGGGTTCCACCATGAAAAAAAATGAGAATTGCACTCTTAAAAAAGTTGGGTTCAAAAGTATTTTTTTTGAAAAATAATGTACAAAAAATATATTTCTTTTAGCACGGGAATGATTTAAGTTGATGTACAATTAAAGTGCCAATTAATTAGGTTATAAGAAATCACATTTTTTTTCCAGCACATTGGGTGCATATACTTTGCCAGAAAAGAGTACTCTCGTCGGTCTAATTTGATATGAACATAATAGAAAAGTAAGTTTCGCACACTTATATTTATCTTACTACACTCTTCTATTTAATTCTAACATTTGAATTGAATAAATAGGAAAAATCGAGAGACAATAAAAACATAGGCGTTTATAAATCAATTGTCTATCTATACTTTTCTAGAAACTCTTAGTATGAGATATAAAGTGCCAATTAGCAAACTCACTAAAATACTAAAAAGATACATGATTCCTTTAGTGCTCATTTGATCCATATTGAAGAAGAATCAAGAAACCCGCACCCCCAATCACAAATTCCCCTCCCTACTCATTTTGGACAGGACCCACTATCTTTCCCCAGACCCCCACAAGAAAAAGTGGATCCCTCCCCCTAATCTTTGAGCATATTAGGAATGCGATTAGCAAGCTTCAAAGCATCTAATTATCATTGAGAAAAAAAGCATATGTAGAGGGACAACATAATGCATGCAAAGAAAAAACACAAAGCAGATAAAGATATGCAGACTTCAATTGGAAGATGCACTTTGTTGTGGAGAGTTGAATCATTCGAGAAGGGACGCTCAGTTTTCATGTAAAACATGTAATGGCAAAGATCACAACCTCCTTGGTGGTAGTGGGTTGGGGCAAAGAGTGATTTTCTTGTGGGGTGGGAAAGCTTAGCATTTACACACGCTTGTACATGTTGCAGATGGTGAATGGATCACAAATTGGTGTACGTGTCTTTTCTAGTTATATAATGGAAGGTCAAATGATTAAGGAAGAAAGGTTAATGAGTAAGTTGGGATGGAACTAAATAGATAATTAAAGGGCCACAAAATAATGAAAAAGGAAGCATGAAAAAGAGCACAATAGCGATGTTTAGGGCTTATTGAGCCATTTTTGTTTTGTTTTTTGTGTGAATGTAAGTGCTTGGTGCAATATTATGAAGTGATTGTGCTATTTTCTATTAGGGTTTCTTTTATAGCTCTTTTTTTCAGTGATTGATTTGTCGTTCATATTATATACCAAACCCTAAACCAACGCTTATTATTGAGATTGTAAAAATGATCGATTTGATTCATGAGATAATTGAGATACAAGTCCAACTTAGTATATAGTGTATCGTGAGATAATTGAATATGATCCGCAATTCCTAATTGTGCTTTTTTTAATCAGTTTCCATCGCGTTTTCAATTTCTTTTACCTTTCTTTCATCAAATAAGTTTTGTTTCATCTCTCATTTTGTCTAGTAACATCTTTAATTTCCACGCACTTAAGGCGCATTAGGTAAGTATTATCATTAATATTTGCTTCATTAGCAGAAAGCTAAGCATGATTTAGGTGGGTTTCACTTTCACTTCCGAATTCCGAATCTAAGTGTCTTAGAAAAGGAGGTTATGGGCTACGCAACACCACAAGTGTGGAGGTAAACATAATCAAGAAAAATATGGAGACGACACGTGGATTTTAAACAAAATTACCCTCGAGGCACACCAGGATTTTTACGCGCAAGCAATGGACAATCATCCATCAATCAAGTTAAAAGTGCCCAAAATAGGTATTTACTCAAAACCCATTTCATCCATCCTCATTAAATCTTCTCCACAAGGTAACCCCCAAATCATTCATTTCTAATTATATTAATTAGCTAATTAATTGATTTATTACCTAATTAATTTATTAATTAGCTAACAAATCATGAATCTGACCCAAAAAACAATCCAAGTGGCTGGTCCTCCTCCTCCCAAAGGGGCTGGCCACATCCCTATATAAACACTCTCATTTTTCTCCAAAACCTAAGTTCTACACTCTTGCTAAATTCTCCAAACATTTTGCCCTCAAAATTCTAACTTTGGCATCATAGGTTCTTTAGCCAAAGCCCCTCCTCATTCATCGTGAGCGCGTGAGGCTCTTGATCTTAACCTAATGTGTTGTTTGTTTTGTAGGTGTAACTTTGTCCAAGAATAAGGATGAAGAAATTTACATCCACAACAAGCATATATACTACCAAATCTAGTTAAAATAGTCCAAAAATGAGAAAAAGTTAGTGTGGTTGGAAAGGGATTTCATTTCCTCCTTTTCATACTGATTTTTAATTAAACTAATCTTTGCACAACTTAAACTAAACATCAGATGATATACCATGCAAACCAACAATTTTGATACAAACATACACGTAGGCCCGCCGACACAAATTTCAATTAATTGATTAATTAATTAGGTGATATTGCATCTTCAATTAATTAATTGTATATAAACTTCAATCCATGCCCACATTATCTATAATATCTGTATAAATATTGGCCCTGCCGACTGTACGGTGTATCGATGGGGATGGTGACATAGTGGGGTACCTAATACTGTGTGATATTAGGCAAAGGGGTACAAATTTTATACCCAATAGGCCAATACTTTGGTAAATACAATAGGTTAATAAATCGGGGTAGGCCAACGACATAATATTCATATATCTTAGGCGTGCAAAGTGGCGTGAGCCCGAGGTTATCAGAAAGCCTAATGATGTTTGATTCGGAACCTTATCAGATGGTGAGTGTGGCATATCAATCATAGTTTCTGCGTGCGTAAAAACTTTTCTAATGTACAATAATTCTAATTTTTTTTTTTTACCAACTTATGTTAAAATTTCTTAAAATTTGTTAACTAAATAAGTTTCGAAGTAGCATATGCGTGCAACATATATATATATGGGTAAATTATATTTTACCGTCTCAAGAATGTTTAAAACATTTTAATTTCATATAGTTAGTTATATTTCTTTTCAGTTTCATACATCTGTTGAAAAATCTGTTATAAGTTAACCATTAAATAATGACGTCGTAAATGTAGGCTCACATTTGTGCTGTCATGGATGCCAACTTTGCACAATGTGAATAAAAAGTAATATTTAAATTTTTATAATTAAAAACTTAAAAATTTGAAAAGAGGATTTGGGCAGCTTGGTGAAGGATTTTTTTTTTTTTGGCCGTCGTTCCCAATAACCCAGTCATCTACATCAGTTCACACTCATATACGCTTCCAATCACCACCACCAGAACTCACGATCTCACAACTCATTTGCAGCTGGGTCCATTCCGTCACTCCCGAGTTTCATCTCGACATGACTCAGTAGGGCGAGAGTCAGATCTGGTGGCGGGGCTCTACCTGGTTCAGTCCCAACACCTCGATTTCGTCCGACGAGGTGGATGTGGACAACCCCTCGCCTTGATTTTCTCGTGCTAGAGCTCTGTGCGGTTCGCGGCCGATGAGGTCGCGAAAGACTCGCCAAGATGGTGATTGACAGCAACGCTGAACGAGGAGGGATCGTTGTCAGCATGGGAAGCTGTAGCAGTGCAAGAGTCTACCGCGACGACATATTCTGTGACGGAAGAAGTCGACGAAGGGGGAGAAGAAACAGGAAATAACATGTCGTTGGGAGAGATAGGTGCGACGTTGGGGACAACAAAGCCGGTAGGGATGTCATTGATGGACTTGTTGGAGATGAACAAGCAGATGGGGATGGAGTCGAATGAAGGAGGTGGCGGCGGCAGAAGAAGCTTCCCAAACCAAGAATCAAATTCTTGGTTGCAGACAAGCACAGAGGAAATGGGATGGAGTCGAGGAAGAGATGGGGTTATTGGGGCAAGCTTTGCCCAGATCATCTTTTCAATTTTTTTTAGTTTTTAATTATAATCTAAATTTTTCTTTTTTATTATCTAATCCTTTTTTCATTATTTTTAATTCACATGTTGCAAAGTGACATCTATATTAGCACAAATGTGGATCCTATATTTGCCACGTCATTATTTAATAGTTAACTTAACAAATTTTTTAACAGATGTATGAAACTGAAAAGAAATATAATTAAATGTATGAAATTAAAATATTTTAAAGATGTTGTATGAAGTTGCAAGTCACTCTATACTTGAAAGGGGTAAAACATAATTTACCCTTTATATATATATATATATATCACTTTCACATGATCGGTTTTTTTTTATTTTTTTTTATTTTATTTTTTTTATAGACGGAGCAAAATTCAAACTTGAAACTCGTTCCACTCCTTTAATTGAAATAGCTAAAGACAAAAAACACATTCTACTGGTATGTTTTAACACCCTTTTGTCTAGTATTTAATATAATTGTATTCTTGTCGCTAAGCCTAGGTTGCTGCCCAAGTGCCCCCAGCTCCATATAAATGCCTCCCTGATCATTATGGAAAATTATTCAGGCCCTGCATTTTTTGTGCCTGAAGTTACATACATCTAGCTTTGGCCCCTCTCTAGTAAACCTACGAACCCTCCCTTTCGTTTCTCTCCCAAGATTACAGATCATCTTACATATCTTGGACGACAAGATTAAATTCTGGCATGGGATTTCAGGAGGCTATAATTCGAAGCTATGATGGGATGGCGGATAGAGGAAGAGTGGAAGATCTCGAACGAAGGTGCGAAGTAGGACCATCCGAACGTGTGTTTCTCTTCACAGACACGCTGGGTGACCCCATATGTAGGATCCGAAACAGTCCGATGCACAAGATGCTGGTACGTTACTACAATAATATTCATTCTTTTTTTTTCTTTTTCCTGATAATATCTCCTTTAGTTTCCAATCAAGCATACGTCTTATCGACTGATTGTGTTCATATAGGTGGCGGAGTTGGACAACCAGCTGGTTGGGGTCATCCAAGGCTCTATAAAGGTGGTCACACTTCATAACAGCAAGTCACCACCTAATGATCAGGCCAAAGTTGGTTACATCTTAGGCCTTAGGGTTTCGCCTCTTTATAGAAGAAAAGGAATTGGGTCAAGCCTTGTGAGCAAATTAGAAGAATGGTTCACAGACAATGATGCTGATTATGCATACATGGCCACAGAGAAAGATAACCATGCGTCAGTCAGACTTTTCATGACCAAGTTTGGCTACGTCAAGTTCCGAACGCCAGCGATTCTCGTGAACCCGGTTTGTTACAGTCCCCGTCATGTGTCTTCTGGCGTTGAGATTGCAAAGTTGAAGGTTGAAGAAGCTGAATATCTCTACAGAAAGTGTATGGAAAATACTGAGTTTTTCCCTCATGATATAGATAAAGTGCTTGGGAATAATCTGAGTTTGGGGACTTGGGTGGCTTACCCTAGAGGAGAGTTGAAGGTTGGAGATTTTGGGGTTAATGGTCATCTACCTGACAGTTGGGCTATGCTTAGCGTGTGGAATAGTGGGGAGCTTTTTAACCTGAGGCTAGGGAATGCACCCTTATCTTGCTTAATGTATGCAAAAAGTTGGAAATGGATGGCTAGGGTTTTTCCTTGCTTTAAATTACTGCCTTCCATGCCTGATTTTTTTACCCCTTTTGGATTTTACTTCATGTATGGGTTGCACCATGAAGGACCATTGTCAGGGAAATTGGTGAGGGCTCTCTGCCAGTTTGTGCACAACGTGGCTGCTACCACTTCAGAGAATTGCAAGGTTATAGTGACAGAAGTTGGGGGCTGTGATCCAGTGAGACATCACATCCCACATTGGAAATTGCTCTCATGCTATGAAGATTTGTGGTGCATAAAGGCCTTGAAAAATGAAGATAGAAGAACTAACAGCCTCCATGAATTGACAAAAACCCACCCAACAAAATCTCTCTTTGTAGATCCAAGAGAGGTATGAAACGACAGAACATCTGCCATGCATGCGAGTTCGAACACTGTCTGAACAATTAATTATGTTGATCTAACGGTTCAGACAGTGTTCGTGTTGCAGACAATCTCCATCCACGCAAAATCTCCTGAGTCATGATGAACTGAACTTCTTTGGCCCTTTTGCAGCATAGGCTGCTTTGTTGCAGCAGAATTGAGAAATGTTGAGAGAAGAAGCCAAACTTAACCCCACCTCATATTGTTTTCTTTGATATAAGTCTTACCCTTCATTCCATGACCATTGTGTTTGGAGTTTTTCTCTTATTCCTTTCACATCGTGAACATAAAATCTCGAAAGATTTCCTTAATTAGGTGCCATCATCGGTTTCCTTTGTGTGTTTGTGTTCTTGATTTTGCGTTTGCATGATTTAGACTTATCAATTAGGCCATGGTGGTCCAAATTTTTGTAACCATCTCTTTATGAGGTAAAGATTTTAGCTGGACCCTCCAATGCTTTCTGTCCTGTCAAATTCTTGGATAGACACCAGAACGTGCCATTGTATAAAATTTGGACAACGATATTCATAACCCTACATTAAACAAACAATAATACATGAACAATTTAAGGTAGTCATCCAAGTAGTGGAGCATTCTCAATCGTTGATGCACATATATATATATATATATATATATATATATATATATATATTTGAGATTCATAACACATGCACCGACTAGAAGTCGATCACTCATGCGTGAACGAATATTTCTACCATTATCAATAAACTATAATGCAATGCAACTTTTGAAATGTAGACCCACGTACGTACTTAGAAATTTAGGCTCGTTTTCCATATTATTTGGGGAATATATATATTGTCGCTAGCTAGGCAAATGTGGGGGGAGCCTACAAAATTCACATCCCTCTCATTCTTGGGGAAAAGACCAAAGTAGGGTTAAGGTTTTAAGTCATTAGTCATGATCATGATAAAGATTATATAAAACATGAAGTAGTTAAGCGTCTTATCCGTACTTACTTTCTCCTGCCCAACGAGGAATTAATTGAAGCCTCCTTATCTTGTTTGTGTGGTGGTGGTGGTCATTACAGGCTGCAATTAAAGATTAAAAATTGATTTTAGTCCCTAGATTCTATTTAATGTTAGTATATGTATTTAATGTCTTCTTTTTATTTATAATTTTATGGTGTTCATAAGTAAAATTTTAAGATTATATTATAACTGATAGGAATGCTTAAAAACAAATCTGAATCCAACGGCTAGCTGGCGCAAGTTACCGATGAATTCAACTTTTTTTTTATTTTTTTATAGGTTTTTGGGCCCTTTTTTTTTTTTTTTTTTAATTCTTAAAAATTCTATTTTTTTTCCTATAAATACCTAAACCATTCATTCACCATTCCTCACAAAATTTTCACCATTCCTACACCATTTCAATTCTCATATTTTCTTTCCTCTTTCAAAAATCTATCCTTCAATTTTTTCAATAATTTTCCAATGGCCTCATCTGCAATGAAAGGTAGGGCTTGGACCCGAAAAGAAGATGAAGCTCTTAGTAAGGCTTATAGATGGGTGTCGGAAGACAGTGTGAGTGGGAATTATCAAACAAATGACGATGTTTGGACTCGTGTGTCCAAAAAATACTTAGAGTTCTGTGAAGGCACCACTCCAATGAATATTTGAAACCACAAGAGTTGTTCTTCAAGATGAAGAAACATCTTCAGCCAAGTTTAAACAAATGGCATCAAGCATTGTTAGTAGCCGCAAGTAGACATGAAAGCGGCGCTAATTACTACGACGAAGTCAGTGTTTTCACAATTTATTTTAAATATTTAATTATTTTACATTTAATTTCATAAATTAATTTCCTTTAATTTTTTTCTAGGCATGCCAAGCGGAGGAATTGTATATGGAGAGTAGCTTGAAAGAGTGGGTGTTATTTGAAGGTCCACCACATAGAGCTACTACGCCGATGTTCGGAACTGCATCCTCAGTTGTAGATATGGATAAAGATGGATCTCCGACCATTCAACAAACAAGGGTAGAAAATCTGTCTTTGGGTGAAGGTTCCATACCTAGGGCTATGGGACGAAACAAGGCGCGAAGGTTGAAGGAAAAGGGTAAGGCAAATGATGATTATGCCGCTCAATATGAAGTGGCGGCCTCATTGCGATTAATGGCGGAGAAAAATGCCTTTGAGGCAGAAGAAAGGAAAAGTAGGCATGAAGAACGGGACAAATAAATACAAGAAGAGATGGATAATAAGAATATGGAAAGGAATACTTCGAATTACACTCTAATGAGTGAGGCTTATTTTGATAGGAAAAAAAAGAAGAAGAAATTATGACCTGGCAGCAGTTGTTTACCTCTGACTATACTCCTACAATGGCGGATGATAAAGATGATGTTGATTATGGATATTAAATTTAAGTTGTTGTAGTTTTTAAATTCAAGTTAACGTTGTTTTTAAATTTAATTTGTAGTTTTTAAATTTAAGTTGTAGTTTTTAAATATAAGTTGTAGTTTTTAAATTTAAGTTGTTGTAGTTTTTAAATCTAAATAATAAATTATGTTTAGCCTTTGACCCTCTGTTGGAGACGGTTTTTTGTGACAGGGCTAAAACGAGCCTATGGCCCTTTGGCCCTCGGTTGGAGACAGAGGCAAATATGACCATGTACTGTTCATTAAAATATTAATATATTGAAGGGCCAGAGAGCTAAAACGAGCCATTTGGCCAGCCCTCGGTTGGAGATGGCCTTAGGTATGAACATTTTGGTCCACTAGTTTAGTATCATATATTTAGGTACGGAATTTTCGGTACACTTACGTTTTTGCATATTTTCTTATGTGCCACTAATTCACTACAATGTATTTAGGTAGTACAATATATTTAGATACGGATATTTCGGTACACTAATTTAGTAAAATATATTATGATACGGACGTTTAGGTACACTAATTAGAAGAAGTTAAATAAAATTAATGAATTAAAATGTGTATAATAATAAATATAAAATTTAAAGTAATGACATTAAATAAGATATCTATTAAATATTAAAACAAAAATATGATATGAATTTAAATTAAGTACACATTAAATTAACTAAAAATAATATCTAATCTAATACTAGGTTTTTATTAAATTTTAATATTTTTCAAGAATTAAAGATCAAAAACCCTTTAATAAATTAGGGTTTGAACTAATTAGGATGCATATACGTGTATTAGCCTCTTATGCTGGTTTTTAATTAAGATGAGGATAATGTATGGTAACAGTAGGGTTTGACAGATCGAGAGGCACATTGTCCCTGTTCTTCCACTTTCTCATGGACTAGAAAGAAAGATGACAGAGTAAAAAAGCTGTCCAGCCGGCATGGAAAAGTAAATCACGGAAAGCCTGCTAAGCTATAACATCATGTTCAGTAGAATTCAGTTTTTCTCAGACTTTGTTTTCAACCTGATAGAAAAACTTGCATTAAGTGAAGGACAATGGTGGCACCAGTTATTGTCAGGTAGTGCATGGTGATTAGGTGCAGTGAAGTTCTCTAATCGTGATGATTATTGATTAATTAATTAAGTAGTTTCAATGACGATATCCTCCTGAAAAAAAACAAAGCAGAATGCAAAAACATCGATCCTTTCTATTGCTACCTCATAATTTAGTTCAAACGATCGTCAAGGGTCATAATGCAAACAAAAGTAATTTGTCATATAAATAAATTTAGATGACATGCTTTTTTTTTTTAAACAGAAGTGGTGGGGATAATTCATGACTTTAATATTCTTGTTAATTGAAAAATCCCTAATCAAACTGTTGAGTTAAAACAATGATTAGATGATTTTTTTTCAACTTTCCATCAGTGATAAGATTGGATAATTTATTTGTTGGAAGTCTTGTTTTAATAGTTGATTAGAAATTGAGACCGATAGTTAACAGATATACATAGAAAATATTTAGTGTTTAATGTAACCATGCAGTGCATGCACTGACGAGGTTTTGCTTCGTCGTATTCGAAGTTAATAATTTGGGTGGGGGATGGTCCTTTGTGGCTATCATTTATTTTGAACAAAGATATTATGATCTCTTATTGAAGTACTTGATCTTTCCATCAAAAAGAAAAAATTATGATAATGTAAATGCAAGAAGTTGAGCGGTATTGGTAATTTAAGTTAGAGTAAATTACATAAAATTATCTTAATTATTGATCGAATCACAATTTTATATTTCATGTTTTAAACATTACAATGTCATACCTCAACTTATGAATTCGTTGCAATGTCTCACCTCGTTAAATTTTTTGTCAATTTGATTGTTAAATGATGACGTGTCAGAAACATGGCCTACTCATTTGCCATGGAATAAAATAACAATTAATTAATTTGAGGGAATAAAATAATAATTAATTAATAATAAATTAATAGTTTTTATTTAACAATTTAAATTAATTAAAAAAACAAAAAAAATCTCTCTTCTTCCCTTTTCCCGAAACCCCTTCTTCCTCCCCTCCTTTCTCCGCAGAACCCCTTCATACCTGGGGCTGAAATCTCCAAATTTCCCAATTTATCAACAGTTTTTGAGAGGGAAAAATTGCTGGCAAATGATTTGGGAGCCCGTTCATTTGAGCGGGAGGAGGACGAAGGACTTCGTACCGAGTAGTTCTACTTGACGGTGACGGGCATACCCGGGAGTTCCTTAACGATCTGGTTGCTATTGTAATGACTGGTTGTTTACGCAGATGGAGAGGTTGCCGTCGGGCAAAAGGTACAACGATGGGTAAAGATTGTTTTCCTTGGCATGGTCGTCGGTCTCCGCCAAGAACCGGAAGTAGAACTCGTTGGAGAAGGCTTTTCTTCCTTCGAAGACGATGACGCATCCGTCGGGGAGTATCTGGTTGGATGCGTTCCAGCGCCGGTCGGAGATGAGGGGAGGACGAACAGGGTCTGGGAAAAAGAAGAGAGTTTTTTATTTGTTTTTAATGAATTTAAATTGTTAAATAAAACATCATTATTTTATTTTTATTTTATTCCATTTGGCAAATGAGTGGCCCCTACCACATCATTATTTAACAGTCAAATTGATAAAAAATTTAACAGATGTCTGACATTGCAACGAATTCATAAGTTAAGGTATGACATTGCAATGTTTAAAATATGATGTATGAGATTATGATTCGATCTATAGTTGAGATAACTTTTTGTAATTTACCGTTTAAGTTAGAAAGAATGGCTATTACAATGAGCCGAACAATATTCTGTGAAAACCCTGTCTCCGGATTTCACTATTTAAAATTACGTATTTCGTATTTTTAGTTTCGATGTGTCTGTATTTACAGCATATAATTTTTTTTTTCGATAAGTAAAATGACAAAAACACCCTTAATGGACTAAATGGAATTCTCCATGGATGTATTTGATCCTTTCATGATTTTCTAGATTTCTTTACATATTTGGATAATACTTGTCGATACGGATGCATGAGCACAAACGGAATGTAATTTGAAGTTATAACAAAGAAGTTATAAACAAATAAAGTTGAGGGTAAAATAGTCATTTGACTATTATCTGGAAGGCTCCAGATTTGTTGGAGTAAAGATATGTGAAACCACATGTGTGGCTGTGATGGAAAGGCAAGGAGAGAAAATGAGGGAAACAGACCAATCAGGGGGGAAAAAAATGAAGGAAATGAGGGGAAGAGAGAAGGATGAAACCTGGACCCCTTTTTGACCCAGTTCGTCTCTGCGACCCGACCCCGTTTCCTCTTCTCCCTCCCATCACTTTTTCAGAGGATTTTACGGCAAATCACTTCAGGCCATCACCTCCAAATGAGTCGCCGACCTTCCCTCTTCATTTCTTACTCAAGTTCGAGCCATCTTGGCTACCGTTTCATAAGAATCGAAGTCGTGGGCTTCGTAGGTGTCATGGCGACGATCCGTCGTTCCTACAACTACCATCTTCGACCACCACCCATAATTGACTCTCCTTGAACATAGGAACAAGGCCTAAACAAGTTTGGGGGCGGTGGAGTACCAAAGAAGGCAAATCGAAGTGCAACAATTTCAAGAGTTTTCGGCATATCGAGGGTGCTTTCATGTGTTTCTCAGCCGAATTGGACTTCGGCCCAAGCATGAAAGTTTTTCCCCTTGTTGTGCTCTACATTCTTGTAAAATTTGGTAATTTTTGGAGTTAGGTGAATTTTTCGGCAAGTCGGGGCGGTCGAACACCACATATGGCAACGCGTGGCCCGAGGACACACTTGACCCTTCTAGACTAGATTTGATACCCCAATTCAATATTTGACATCCGATTGATGAAATTCCAATGTTTGAACCTAGTTCCATTTAGGTCCGCCACTTGATTAATGTAGCAAACGACAATCTGGCCGTTAGATCATTACCAAACTTTAATATGTTATTATATGTAATATTAGAGGACCTTAGGAACTTAAGGATCAGGAATCTGACCTATGGATCTTCCCGAATTGAATTTCTAAGTTTGTAAAACTAAATGTTGACTGCCTCCTAATTTTAGCATTTGGCAAAGATGGTGGAAATCTGACCGTTGGATCGTTCTGAAATTTTAGATATTGTTTTAGAAGATAAAAATGTATTATATATATATATATATATATATATATATATATATATATAGCTATTGAACTCTGTTTAGTAAATGTGATTTGACTTGTGTATTGATGATATTTGTGAAATGTGATTTGAAGTGCTTGTTAAATTGTTGATGTAATATGATTTGATGGGCATAAATGAAATGTGGTTTGATTTGCAAGATTGGTATGATGTGATGAAATGTGAGGGCTAGTAGTGGATCGTTAACCCAATGCCATGAGTTTTGTTGCTTCGAAGCTTGTTTCATATCCTGTTCATTATTTCATTTGTTGTTTTGTTTACTGTTCTAAATTGTGTAATTTGTGCTTTTTTTTCATTTGTTGTTTCGTTGAGCCTTTGTAAATTAAGTAAATTGATTTATGTCTTGTTTCTTCGAGTCGTTGTTTTGTTTTACTTCCGCTCGATTCTGTTGAGTGATCCGGAACTGGGTCCCGTTGGGGTTTCATTGAGTGGTCCAGTTCCCTGCTCCGTCTGCATTCCGTTGAGTGGTCTAGAATCCCTCATACTCTGCGATTCCGTTGAGTGGTCCAGAATCTTATCATGCCCTGGATTTCATTGAGTGCCCCGATATCCATTGCACTCTGTGATTCCGTTAAGTGGTCTGGAATTGTATCTACTCGAATTTTGTTGAGAGGTCCATAATCCCTTATACTCCATGATTCCGTTGAGTGGTTAGGAATAGTATCTTGGTTTGGATTCCATTGAGTGGTCCGGAACTTGATATTGTTGGATTTCGTTGAGTGGTCTGAAATCCCATTCTTCAGAGATGTAGGCTTTGGTCGAACTGTGTTGCTCTAGCCCTGCATTTTGGTGTATTGTATGTGTTATTGATTGATGTGATTGTTGAATGGTGTTGGAAAGCATATGTGTGTGTGAATGGCAAGATGATAACTCTTTGTTTGGCTTATGGTTGATGTGCAGTGTGATACTCTGTATTTTATGCTAGAAAGTGTTTTACGAAGAGTTCAAAGTTTAACAAATAGTGAACTACGAATGACTTGATCCTTATTTGAGGTACGTAGACAGTTTAACGAGGAGGTTAGATGCAGCCATAAAGTATACGAAAATTACTACGCAATTCGAATCTTGAATTGTGCTTTGTCCATATCTCGAAGACAGGGTATGCTAGATATACGGGTACTTGGTGACGTCACGTGTCGATTCTGGACGTAGGTCTGGATTGGGGCGTGACATGCTCATTACTCAACCGAACCATCTGATATAAAATATCCAAGTTCGTAATATGTCATGAGAGACTTTTTGACAATATGCGGAGAAATCCCAAGATTTCCCTATGGAGCCAAAAATAATCAAGAGACGACACGTGGATTTTTGGGCAGAAATGACAAAATTACCCTTGAGTAGCACTGGAATTCCCACACGCGAGCAGTAGACAATCATCCCATAATCAAGTCAAAAGTTCCCAAAATAGGTATTTATTCAAAACCTATTTCATCTATCTTCTCCACAAGGTAACCCCCAAAATATTCCTTTTAAATTATGTAAATTAGCCAATTAATAGATTTATTACCTAATTAATCTATTAATGGCTAATTAAACTACCAATTAACTACAAAATACACTCAAAAACACCACAAAGGGCCGGCCACCTTCTCCCCCCATGCCCTATATATACTACCCCATTTTCTCTAAAAACCTAGGTCTACACTCTTGCTAAATACTCAAAATTCTCTAAACACTTTTTCTCTTTAAATTCAAATTTTGGCATCGGAGGTCCTTCGGCCAAAGCACACCCCCCCCCCCCCCCGGCGAAATTCATTGTGGACGCATGAGATTCTTGGCCTTGAACTAATGTGTTATTTGTTTTATAGGTACAATTTTGTCCAAAAACAAGGAGAAATAAATTTGCATCCACATTCCCCATCTCCAGTTTTCAACACTTATCTTCTGAAGCTCTCTAGCTAGTCTACGAGAACAAAAGGATTGAGCAACGTTGTATTCACAGTAGTTGACAAAAAACAGCCTCTTGGACCACGTTGAATCGTGAATCGGGAATCATGAATTTGAACATAAAGCCAATTCTATGATCTAAGATAAGCCAAAAACTGTGCTCATCATACGAGTAATGCATGTACTGTTTCTTTGAAAAACTTGCCACTTTTTGGAAGGAAATTTCTCCAGTAGGACAATATGATCATGATCAAACCAAGTGTAATTGGACCGATGACTAAACTTCGAGCCGCCCTGCGGTTAGCTGTACTACAGTTGACGTGTTAATCCATAATCAAGCTGTTGAGTTTATATATGCATGGTGTAATTGAGCTGCCATGTCGCTACCTTGTACATCATTTCTCTCAAGTTCATAGAGTTTTACATTTAGATGAACAAATGTTTATACACGTGGAAGAACTAAATTCCATTTCGTAGACTATTAAACGAGATACAACAAAAAGTTGGCGACCCACTCTCTGTTGCCATAGGATGTCCCGACTCCCAAGTCCTAACTGAAGGAGTTTCATCAAGGTAATCACTCTGCACTACAGCAAAAACGTAAGAGATTATCATTCATACATCACCCACGTATCCGTAAATTATATATGGGTCTAATTAAAAACCTAAATTTCGAAGATGTGATTTAGGAATGATATATGAGTTATAACCCATCTCGTTTTTACTAAATGCGGCAGGATCCCTTTTGTTTTTGAGGAGGGGGAGGGAAGCACGCTCAAGCACTTAGCTGTTAGTAAATTAGTATAATAAATTAATACAAACAGTTCGATTTGAATAACTCAACAATTTAAGGGTTTTGTTTAACATTTTTTATACATAATAATGTAGTTCGAATTCACCAATCAAACCTAAGACCTCTCGGTTACAAGTGAAAAGAATATAAGTATACCATAGTACAAAATGACATGTAATTATAAGAGTTGAATCGTTCAATTTGTAGGTCCTCATTTCAGTTTCATTCATGAAAAAAAAAAAACAAAACTAATTCGCTATTCCATTATGATCATGAATAATTCATTATTTATGGAGATATTGTGTTAATATTTATATACACGCACACATACAAACATACATATATATATAATCATAGCAAAGTGACTAAACAACTTTTTATTTGATTGAATTTCGCAGGAATGATCTTGCAACAACAATTAAAAGGTAAATAGTTTGGATCGTAGGGTTGGATGATAGGTTAGATTTTGGAATTATAAAAAATAAACGGTTACGATTATATTAGTTGACTAACTAATTAGAGCTTGAGTTCTACCATACATGCATATATATATATATATATATATATATATATATATGTATGTATCTATACAAGATGAAGCACCCACATTATGACTGTGTAAATATAAAAAATTTAAAAAAAAAAAAATATATATATATATATATAGGGTTGGATGATAGGTTAGATTTTGGAATTATAAAAAAAATAAATGGGTTACGACCATATTAATTTACTAACTAATTAGAGTTTGAGTTCTACCATACATGCATATATGTATGTATCTATACAAGATGAAGCACACACATTATGACTGTGTAAATATATTTAAATATATATATATGTATGTATGTATGTATGTATATAGGGCTGGATGATAGGTTAGATTTTGGAATTATAAAAATAAAATAAAAAATAAAAAAACGGTTACAACCATATTAATTTGCTAACTAATTAGAGCTTGAGTTCTACCATACATGCATATATATATATATATATATGTAGGTATCTATACAAGATGAAGCACACACATTATGAGTGTGTAAATATATAAAATTAATATATATATATATATATATATATATATATATATATATGGATGAGAGAAGGACAGAGAGTGTGGGAGTGGAGAAAAACTTGTGTGAGGCTTGGCTTACCACTGGATTTTGCTAAGTGGCACTACAAGCCACTAAAAAATCGCCATGTAACAAGTCTTAAATGTAATTTTTTTTCCCATTCTTTTATATTTAGGATTCTCATAATTATATTTCTCACTAATTAATATACATCAATCTAATGGATATTTTTTTTGTTTTCTTTCTTTTTTTTTTTAAAAAAAATGGACAATTGATGGCAAGATACGATTATCCATCCCAAATATTCCCTCCAATTTATGTTGCAGGACTCTTTCACTTTCTTCTCTCTCCCACTTCTTTGTCTCTCCAACTTTTTTCTCTCACTGTTCTTCAGAAAAAATTATGTACCCTAAACAAAATCACTTTCTCCAACTTTTGTTATGGAAATCAATCAATAATCTTTAAGTTTTTTCGTTATTTATACAATACTTGATTTGATCATGTGAACTTGACATGAATAACCCATATATATAGGTGTATTAGGGTTAGCCTAATTTTTTATTTGTTTTCGTTAACATGTTAATCTAATATTTGGGCTCAAATGTTAATCAATGTTATGGTTAATATGTTGATACGAATTACCCACATATTTGTACAATAGTTTTTTCCATTCTTTACTATGAGTATTTTATTAATGTGGTAGTCCTTTTTTTTTTTTTTTAATTGGTAGGTTGCTATTGAGACAATGGAGTTTTAAGATGTAAAAATTAGAATGGTGGTGAATTTTGACATTGAAGCCTTTCAAGTACGCAATGCTTATGCTATGAGGAAAGGGTTCACTCTTCGTAAAGAGCATATTCAAAGAGATAAATCAAATAATATTACACAATGAGATTGTTTGGGAAGTTAAAGAAGGCATGCATGCCCTGCAACATAAACTGGAGGGAATATTTGGGAAAAGAAGGGGGGGTGGGGGGGGGGGGGACGAACAAAATATAAGCCATTAAATTGATGCATATTCATTAGTGAAAAAAATAATTATGAGAATTTTAAATATAAAAGAATGAGAAAAAAATTATATTTAAGACTTGTCACGTGGTGATTTTTTAGTGGATTGTAGTGCCACTTAGCAAAGTCCAGTGACATGCCAAGCCCCACACAAGTTTTTCTCGTGGGAGGGAGGAGAAATGATTTTATTTTTTCAAATATTTTTTTTTTAATTTTTTGATGGGAGGAATTATTAGTTTTTAACTGGTGGGTGGACATCAAACAAAAGGGGTTGGCAGTTAAGGAGAGGGAGAGAGAGAGAGAGAGAGAGAGAGAGAGAGAGAGAGAGAGAGAGAGAGAGAGAGAGAGAGAGAGAGAGAGAGAGAGAGAGAATTTGGAGGTAGTGATTGAGTGACATGGTTGTGAGGTTTAGAAAAGAAAAAGAAAAAAAAGCAAAAATTTGTTTGTATGAAATTACTTTAAAAGCTACATTTTTTTTAATATTTTTTTTCAGTTATGTATTAAAGGTTATAATTGTATTTCATTGTTTTTTTGTTCACAAAGAGAGTTCTATTAATATGTTGTTTAGATTAGAGACATGTTTTGATAACATGTGAGTGAGAGAAAAAAAAAAAAAAGAGCAAAAATTTTAATCTATTAAATATCTATATAATGTTGTAATGGTCATCCCTTAGCGCAAACACTAAGCAAGTAAACTACTTTCCTTTAAAGCTTTCGTTTCAACAATTTCTTCCACCTTCCTCCAAGAGCTAACTCGCCCGCACTACTTTAATGACCTTGATTTTTCTTTTATGATATTTTCTTTCAATTATGCATGGAAGATGCCACTTTGTACCACGATCTAGTGGTACAACTTTTCATTTGTAAGTGAGAGGTCTTAAATTCGAGTCTCACCAAAGACGAATTTGAACTACATTATTGCTAATCCATTGTGAGGTTTAGCCACTCCCCCACCCCCTTAGTGTGGATAATATCATTTGTTCAATAACAAAATTATGCATGGAATGGTACAATAGTATTTTCCTTGGTTTTTATATATCCCATTACATTGAGGGACACCTTGTGGGGCCAAATCTACAATGGATTTTGACGATCCAACCATTGAATATTCCTCTCTTAATTCGTAGAACATCCTAAAACAATCATCAAAATCGTTAAGTCAACTTGGTGGAATGTAAAAATAGGTGAACATAGTTTTTTCAATAAACACTAAAATGACTACCTTCTAATTAAGTGGTCAAATGATTTTCGATTTTGAAGAACTTTTTTAAGAATAATCTATGAATAATGACTTAAATATTCAATGGTTGAAAAGTCGAAATCCATTGCCGATTGAGCCTATATACACACTGGCGGATCAATGGCGCATGGGCTTGTTTGTGCTGCACGTTGCTGCTTCCTTGAGCAAGTTGTTGTGCATTGTGCAATGTTGCAGCATTCTTTTTTCTTTATCTGATTGGTTAGTCTCCTGGGTTTGTGGTGTAAACCTTAACACCACAACCAAGATTCAGTTACAAGAATCACAACCGAGCAAAGCACAACACCTCAACCCAGATGAATGCTGCAATATACTAACCTGAAGAGTTTTCAGTCGACGAACCATGAATGCTTGAATAAAAAAATGGGCAGTAACTCTTCTCCTCCTTGTCAGAATACCTTATGCTCAAATTAAGAATAGTGCTTAGTTCCAAAAGAGCGTAATTCTGTGAGAGTAGAGATCACAATATATACAGATACATATAACCTTCTCATAATTTAATGAAGACTCCCTATTAGAATCCATATAGAAAACAACTTATGTTTCCTATCATATCTCAGTCCCAATGCTTCAACAAAATTCTTTATCAACAAGAATTAACCTACATCTTCTAATAAGGCTTTCCTAATTGGACTCAAACAGCCGATGCCAAAATATCTAATCTCATATTCATATTCTTACATCTGGTTGTTATATATCATAACCTCTTAACTCTCAAGACACTGTATTGACATATCCGCATTTTTTATTAAGTTTTTAAATACGTTAATTGATGATTAACATTCCCTAAAGTTCTCTAAATCTCAACTTTTTGGAGCAAATTTCCACCATTTCAAGTTTTACAGCTTAATTAATGAGAAACTTCTATTATCATCATGCGAGATTGTTTTGTTGCTATCATTGATGTGATAATTTCTTAAGATAAAAACTCGTGATGGAAAATTGTATCTTGTAAGGTTTCTTTTGTCATTCAAAAAATGTTTATACATTGACCTCTCGTAGAAAAATTTCTGAATCCACCACTATATATATATATATATGTATATGTATATATGTTTGCAAACTCATATGAGACACACACTTGGATGAGATACACAAATGTTGATAAAATCACAAGAAAAATGATTATGCTAGCCGCAGTTGTTCAGGACGCAAACACATTCACTAATGATTGTGGCCCTATGTTTGTGCCACAAAAATCAACAACTAGAATAACATTCCTGGTGAAGATACACGGGACTGACATTAGCACGACTCCAAGAAATGGAGAGGGGCAAACCCGTTGTTGGGAATTTTAGTGCTACAATTTGACCAAGAATTGGGTTTGGGGGTCGATCATATGCTTAAACAACTGACCCAGCATTGATACAAACTATGTTCACTCTAACCTCCAAGGTCTTTCAGAAAGGAACCCAACCCACCATTTTAGGCCAGGCCAGACTAGCTGAACTGGAATTGTTGGGCCTTGGTTAGTACTTGCTGGACTCGAGCCAATCAGCCCTCTTGCTTCTTCAAGCCTAAAACTAAAACTGCATTGAATATCTTCTGTTATCTCTTTATGAAATAATTCTTTCAATTTCATGGTTCACTTCTAAATGTACCGATGCTTTTTGAGATAAAACTCACAATTAGAGGCTCAATGAGCCATTGCCTACCTTTAGTATTGAGCCTAGTAGGCTAGTAGTTAACTTCAGGGTAAAATAGATCTAAATTTAAACCGTCTATATATATTTAGTATCAATGCAGGCAGGTGAATAAGGAGATTAAAGTGAATATACGTTCTAATAAATTCCTACAGAGTGCTATGGTTTATCAATTATCATAACTGAGGTGGCATCAATTGACCGAAATGGAGTTAGATTGTTCTTCCCTCCACTCCCCTTATCAATCATTTTCCTCTTTTTCTTTCTCTTTTATTACAGAAATCAACATAAAATATTAACGTGGTTTAATTGTGACCGTTCAAATAGAAGAAAACTGAAAATGAAGGAATTTAGGAAAAAAAAAAAAAAAAAAAGAGAGAATCCTACTCCCTACTTGAATTGGTGAAAGCAATAAAATTAGAACCCCACCACTTTAAAATGTTGTATTAATTTTGGTTGTGGAAGAGTGAAAGCGTCTTCATTCAACAGATTAATGGAATTCATACATGACCATCCTATTTAAAATGATGCATCTCTGTCGGGAAGAAAAAGTTACTAATTGAGATGTATTCGCTGTGAAAGTTAAGTTACTTACACTGGGTTAGATGGACACTAATTAGGATAATGCTAAAGCGATTAAATTTGTTAACTAAATTTTGTAAACTAAATTATATGGAAATTAATGATTTGATTATTACTTAACGTACTTATTTTTTACTGGTGACATATCATTTGATCAGCAAATTTAGTCAATAAATTTAATCAGCATTACTCATTAAGCAATACCATTAGAAATAAAGGAAAACTAATGAAAAATGTTTCAAAACTTTGAGTTTTAACGATAAGGACAAAATAAAGGGTAAAATGAATAGTATCAAGTTTGACATTTTAATGTAAAAATATGATTTTTCGTTAAAGTAAACAGTACCGCAGACCTTTCGTTAAAACTTCCTAAAAATAATTTATTCACATGTAAAGTCTAGTGATCAGGCGTACTTTCACACTAGCCAACAAAAATTGAGCAAATGTATACATAAGCCGTGGCAGATCAAGGGGTTTTGTAGGTTCCAAGACTTGCAGAAGTTGGGAAATTGATGTTGCCGGAGGGCTCTGGGGCCATCTGGTATGAGACTTGAGAGTGCCCATAAATCGTTCAGTGAAATGTCTCTTAGGCAGAATTTGGCGGTCCTTGACAAGTGATGCTCAACAAGTCTTGGGATAAGACTTGGCAGATGATGTTCAGCATCAGGTCTTGTAAGTTCTTGATAGAACTAGGAAGATAACGACATACCCACCAAATACCTGATTAAATGCCTCAATGAAAAAATAAAAAATTTTGGGCGTTGCCCTCATTTGGATCTTTTACTTTGGGACTCCACAAGGTTAAAGTCTTAATGAGATCCTCCATTGAACACAAAACACACCACATGTCAGGGTCGTGTCGAGAAAACAACACTACTTTCATCGCACAACCACAGAGCCGGACAAAGTAACCTTAAAATATGCCCTATCTTAGATACAAAAATATTGCGTAATGTGTTTAAAAGATCTTAGATCTCTCCATGCGCTGCTAGTTTAGAACAATACTTGGCTATTCAAAGATAAGTAGGAATTCCTACTCAAAACTCTTAGTGTTTTAATCATAGAGCTTTGTGTCTATGATCAGAATCGTTCATACTATGAATCACACTGTAAAGATCATATCTGCAAAAAATAAATTAAAACTAAGGTCATTTAGTCAATCTATTGTAGCAAATATATAGACGGTTTGTAATACTTTTACCAATTCCGTTCATTTGTTTTTAAACAGTTTGTTGACTAAACGACATTAGTCTTAATTATTTTTTGCAAATGCGACCTTTATAGGGTAATTTATAATATAGATGGTTCTGATTATAAATACAAAGTTCTATAAATTGACAACGAACAATTTTAAGAAACTTTGAAACGAGTTTATACTCATTTTTTTAGTAACCAAATATTGTTCGCCAGTTTATATTTATGTTGATTTACCTTCTAAACTAAACCATATAGTTCCTAACTTCATATACAAATTTTCAAAAGCCAATGATTAACATTTAACTCGCATCAAAATATTTAAATTCACCATCGATCGATCTACACAAGAAGAAAAGTAGCCAACTTTTTTTTTTCCTTTTTCCCCTTAGTATTCAAAAGCAATTAACTTTCCTCCTAAAAAAATTTGGAAGTGGAAACACACACGCATCACACTTCACAACAATGGAAACTCACGGATATCCAATACCGCCGCATGCCACCATCCATCGTGTAAATGGCCACGTCCTCTCGTACGAGGGAAAATTTTTGGTTTGCTAAGAGCAGTGTGGAATAACAAATGTCATAATATAATAGGTAATGTTAGAGAGATTAAATTTTTAGATAAATTTTGGAAAAGATCATGAAAATTGATGATTAGTTTATTACTTAAACCTTGATAAATGTACTCATTTCCATTAGTGACACATTAATTAGTTTGCACATTTTATCTCTAAATTTGGTCTCCCTAGTATTACCCTATTCTTATTTAAGCGTTGATAAACGTGTTCATTCTTATTGATGATAAATAATTTAGTTTGCTAAATTTGTCGAGTGCATTTTTGCTCACTACAATTTAGTGTGGTGTATGCTTACCACCCTATTTATTACTGTTAGATGAGTTTGAATTTTGAGATTTGTGCTTATTTACTACGTGAATCTTAAAATTCAAATTCATCTAAAGGTAATTAATAGGGTGGTGAGCATACACCACACTAAATGATGGTAAGCAAAAATGCTCCCAAATTTGTTTACAAATTTAGTCTCCTAGTATTACCGTAATATAATTAGTTGAAACTTTGTTTTTCAAGTTTCTAACCAATTGTATTATAAAAATCGGGTATCGGACCGTGTTTTTGACACATTAAAAAATCTCTCCTTTTATAGTCTGAGAATTTCTCAATGTGTTCGAACACAGAGTAAAATACCACATGTTATTGTACAATTAATTAAACACTTAAAAAAAAATATTTATAATAACACGTAGAGTTTAGCCTCTTATTCCGTATTTCTTACTTTGAAAATTTTCTCCTCACGGAGTCCCACGGCCCCACAACCCGGTCCCACACTATTTAAACCCACAAGCATCTCTCTCCCTCTCTCTGTCCATCTTCCAACCAGACAACAAGTCCACAAATTAAAGAGGCCTCAGAGTCAGTTGTATTTTGCTTGTTGGTTATACAGGAAAATGGCCTCTTGCGTATCGGACACGGCTCGGTCCCTCTCCTGCCGGGACGGACGCGCCGCCGCTCACCTCAAGCTAATCTCAATCTCCGTCATCTTCGTCACCAGCGTCATCGGCATATCGTCCCCCGTCCTCCTCTCCCGCTACTTCCAAGGCAAGCCAGCGTACGACAAAGCAACGCTCGTCATCAAGTGCTTCGCCGCCGGCGTCATCCTCTCCACCTCCCTCGTCCACGTTCTCCCCGACGCCTTCCTAGCCCTCAACGACTGCCACGTGTCCTCCCACCATCCCTGGAAGGACTACCCTTTCTCAGGGCTCGTCACCATGGTCGGCGCCATCATTGCCCTCCTCGTCGACCTCACGGCCACCTCACACATGGAATCCCACTCCGCCGGCGGCGGCCACGGTCACGGCGGATACGAGGTCGTGCCGGTGGGGACGCGGGATGAATTGGTGGGGAAGAATAGCAATTTGAATGGTAAGAATAGCAAATTGTCGATGGATACGGAGGTGGCGGTGGCGGTGGGTGTGGGGAGTAATAATGGTGGGGGTAGTGAGGAAATGTTGATCCGGATGAAGCAGCGGCTTGTTTCGCAGGTGTTGGAAATCGGGATTATTTTCCACTCGGTGATAATTGGGGTGACGATGGGGATGTCGCAGAACCAGTGCACCATCCGGCCGCTGGTCGCTGCGCTGTCGTTTCATCAGATTTTCGAAGGGATGGGACTCGGGGGATGCATTGCTCAGGTAAATTTATTAACAAATATCTTAATAATTTGATTTTTTTTACTTAATTAATTAATGAACATATCCATGCTAATCAGAAAAATGAAATGATTTTAGATACAAAAATTGACGACACAGATTTTGTTGTTTGTTACTTTCTCTAAGTTTACGGGTCTCTGATTTTCATTTGTGGATCGGAGAAATTTTCAATATATCGGAAAAATGCCCCAGTACACCACAAAATAATTGGTCGGATACTTAATGCATCATGTCGTAGTTTATACACTAAAAAATATCTCATTTGACTGATCATACTGTTAGAGTTCTAGGTCATTATTGTTTGAAAATTCTAGTATGCTCCGTTGTGATTAAAATTCAGTTGGTTTAAAAATTGATTTTAATTCTGAAACTGACATATTCAATATGCGAAGTAAATGTTTCAAATCAATGTGCTCGTATGGGTAAGCTTTATTTGTTTTTTGTTCGAAAATTTGCACATTATTTGTACGTGAATGTTTTGATGAATATTTTTATGTCCGAAAAATTGACACAATTTTTTGTTTAGTGGTCGCGTGTGAAGCACTTGCAACTTTTTTAACGGAACGATTTATCGAATTAGTACGTGACATAGAGCAATAACTTTTATTTTAATGGAGGTGGCACGTACTTTCTTTCTTTTTTTTTTTTTTTTTTTTCGTTTGTAGATTTGCTAAATGGCTTAAAATTCAGATGATATTGGTATAAGTTATTAAATTATTTTAAAAAACAATGTAACTTTAGATAATGCTGCAAAATCAAGCACCAACTAAAAGCAGAAGTTTAGTGTAATATAAAAGTGGGTTTATAAAGTACACAAACGATATTATACATTATCACCTGCATGCACAAAAATAACAAAGCAAATAGCTATCATATGATTCGAGGAATATTCATGTAGTGCGCAAAATCTCAGTCCCTAGAACACGTGGCTTATAAAATTCGTAACAAACTAAAGTGTTTATCACACGTAGAGATGAAAAATCTGTCTTGGACATGCATTCTATTCCTCCTAGTAAAATAGGATAACAACTTACATGATATGACATGGCTAACATCGTCATGCACCCACGTTAACGTCTCGTGTAAATAAAATGAAGACATCAATTAAAATGTATATGTGTTTTTATTTCATTGACACGAAACGCTACATGTGTCATATAAGTATTTCTCATAAAGTAAAGACTTCTCTATATGTTTTTGACAAACAAAGAAAGTGCTCTTACATAACATGCGCTTCATGTGCTTCGTTGCAGGCAGGATTTAAGTTCGGGACAACAGCCTACATGTGCTTCATGTTTGCAGTGACAACACCAATGGGGATAGTATTGGGTATGATCTTGTTCTCGGTGACAGGTTACGATGATAGTAACCCTAATGCCCTAATCTTGGAGGGTTTGTTAGGGTCGTTCTCCTCGGGCATACTTATCTACATGGCTCTGGTCGATCTCATAGCTCTGGATTTCTTCCACAACAAGATGATGAGCTCCAATTCATGGATGCGAAAAACATCGTACATCGCTCTTGTTCTTGGCTCTACCTCTATGTCCATCCTTGCCCTTTGGGCATAGAATTTGCTCCCTTTTATAATTAGCTAAGGAAAAGAAAATTCCTGCCATGGGTTGCATAATGTTTAGTTTGAAATGTGAAATGATTGTTGATAGGTGCCGGGTAGCACAATGTTGTAATCACATCTTCATTTGGATCTTTGTAAGAAGTAGAGGAAAGAAATCGAAAATGTGAACATCAATCGGGCGATAGGGTAAAGCTTGTGCCCGTTATATCTTGTATCTCAGTCATGTAAGATGATTCTACCTAGAGGTTCCAAACACTCACAATATATATCGTTCTTGCATCATGTTCGAGAAGTAAAATTTTATTTATCAACGAAAATGATAATCTGAATTTGGATTTGTTAGTTTTGATTACATTGAAGATTGGATAGCACTATCACTACGAAATAGTTTGGACCAACATGATACGAAAGAAGCTATTTAATTATTTAATTTACGAGGAAATTTGTAACTCAATTACCTAAATCATTTATTTTTATCTTCCACTCTCACTTGGACAAAATATAAGAAATAGCCAACCAAACGTTGGCCCACGTTCATTATCGTTACTTTACCATGCACTGTTAGTTTCTGCCTTCTATGTCATCTCCAACTACACATACTAAAGTAAAGGTGGATGGAATGCAGTTATATCAACCCCGGCCAATTAAATAGACTGACATGTTTTGCTCAATGGAGAATTCAATTGACAGCTTCTTGAACTGAAAGGTGGAAATGGGTCGGATCATGTCGTCACGGATTTACGTTTTTATGTGCCGGGTTTGGGGCTGTCGAGTTATTCTTTCTTCTTTTCTTTTTTTTCTTTCCTGGTATTGAGGTTAATAATAAAGAAAATGAAGTTGAGATTTTCACCTCCAAAACAAGATTCTTTAACTTTTTGATGCGAGACTACTCTGTGCATACTCACATGTCCCAAGTCCTTTTACATGTAGCAACAGTAAGTAAAAAAATATGAACAACACATATTGAATGATGTGGAGCACTTATTATACAAGTAAATGATTGTAAAAGTAATTGCCCTGGTTGATGCACAAGCAAACAATTACAATCCCTTTTTGCCCTAGTTCAAATCGAAGTCTTGATTTTATTAGATGTCTTCCTTGGTATGCTTGATGTAATTAGAAAAGTTTGAGTAATTATATTAGATGTCTGCCGTAATTAGGAAAGTTTGTAAATGCATGATACGAAGTTCAAGCAATCAGGAAATTAGATATGTTTGTTGTAACTATCGTTTTTTTTAATTAATATTTAGCACATGTGTGATTGGGTAAATCTTAAGTAATTTGGAGTTAAGATTATTTTTTATTTTAACAATTCTTTCTTATTAGATTTTGTATTAATTGAGTAACAAATTTCTCTCTTTTTACGGTTTACTATAAATAAAGCTTACACAAGAAGACGTAACTTTTATTCTAGCGATTCTTCCTTAAGGCACTGGTACAAAAAAATACATCCTATACTCGATTTCACAAGACGTAACTTTTCTCTCCTAACTTAGAAGATGACTCACATCCCTCAAGCTATTTGCAACGCACTAAATGGTTGTGGGATGCGTCCCCAACAGTGGAGGTACATCGGTGAGGTGACATTTTCTGCAGACGATGTAGGAACCGGATCCATATATCATGAGCTTGTTGAGTAGGCAATCCGTACCGTTGAAATTTGATTTAACAGCTATAATTATTATAACTTTTAGAGGGCTCCCTATTTGTAGCCGTTGAATCAAATTTCAACGACCCGGATCGTTTGCTCAGCAGACTCATGATATATGGATCTGGAGGGTATCCGGTTGCGACAATATAAGCTAAGATTTTCGGAGTAAGATTATCTCCCCTCCTATTCTCATCTCCTGCCCTCCCCTCCTCTCACATATTACTTTTTGTCTTATTGTCTCTATAAAAAAATCAATATAAGATGTTTACGTGGTTAAACCGTAATCGTTCAAATAAAAGAAGAGGAAAGGGGAGAGATATTAGGAGGAGAGATAATCCTACTCCAAGATTTTTGGCCTATAACGCTACTCCCGACAACTGAATACTTATGTGGTGTAGACATTACCAAGAAACTTGAAGTACTTTTCATGGGGCCTTCGCTTGTGCAAGAAAGATTAACCCTACGCGAGTTGGAAAATCATGGGTTTTGCATAACATATGGTTGGAAACAGACTGAGAAAGGAGAGATTTGTTCAATGTGGGAAGGTGCATCTATGGGCTTTTAGAGAGGAGGACGATGACCTTTGGTTTATTATGCATAACGTATGATGGATTTTAGTCATATCGTTTAGGATTTTAAAACAACATTTGAAATTATGTAATAAAAATCGGACCTTTTAATTACTGTTTGTATTATCTTTTTTAAATTGGAGTGTGATATCCACACACCTCATTTTACTTCTCACACACATTTTTAATTTTCGACCATCGGATCGAGTGAATTGAAGAAGATCAACGGACAGAAATTATCAAGGGGTGTGTGAGAAGTAAAATAGGGTGTGTGGATAGCACACCTTTAAATTTGAAAGAGCTCTAGGGTTTTCCTTTTAGTGTCTGTATAAGCTTTTTGGCTGTCTATGTAATCTCATCAGTTCAGTCTTTAATCAAATAACTCCTTGAGATTTCTCCCAAATTGGTGGAATCCAGACTTTTGGTTCTTCAAGGATTTACATTTGTAAACCTTTAGCTTTGTGTTGTATAATATAGTTGGGTAATTATGGTTTCCTTTGCATTAATCTCTCTACTAATAAACCAAAAGAAAAAACAGAATTGACATAAACTATACACTTATTTTTGCATTCTCCTTGGAACTTGAACTTAATCCTACTTCTCCCTCAAAAACAAAAATAATGCCACCTTTTAAAACATCATTGAAAGATTGAGACTATATGGTTTAACCACTAGAAGCACGCATATGGCGTTTAGATTGACAACATTAGCACAAAGCTTCATTCTGTGTTTCACTCAAGGAAGTACTTTAAGTTTCTGTTATCACTCTACCATTAGCGGATTAGTGTAAGTTTGGTTGTGCCCTGGTTCGATGGATTCTCTTCTCAGATAATGGTAGGTTTTGTTTGTACCGCGTTAGCGGGTGATATGGTCTTACCTTTGAGCGACGGCTTGATATGGTTTCGCCTTTGAGCTATGATTCTATGTGATCTCGCCTTTCATCAATGATTCTATGTGATCTCGCCTTTCATCAATGATTTTATGTGGTCTTGCCTTTCAGCAATGATTTTATATGGCCTTGCTCTCCAATGATGACATTGTGTGGCCTCACACATCACAAAGATCGGTGTGTGCACTAGTATAGGTTTGTCGCATCTATCATTCTATGGTAGGGTTTTAATTAATTGCTTGTTTATGCAAATTTACTCTAGATATTTGCTAGTCTCTAAAGCAATGTACCAAATTGGCACCCATGCATTTGTTTGTGGTGATCAATGAAATACCGCTATCATTTCTCGTCAAAAAAAGAAAAAAAAAGTTTATGTTATCACTCTATCATGATATTTGGTTATTAATTTGTATCTACTTTGTGACCAAACGTTTAATTTCAATTGTTACTCTTTCTCTACATTCAATAGAATCGATATAGTTATGTTGTATTTTCGGAATTTCGCATAAAGAGATGGATGAGATTGATAATTAGATGAATTTTTATTTGATCAAGCAACACAATACAGATTGGTTGTTGATCTATGCATCTTACAAACGTGTAATTAATTGAGTGTTTGTAACTTTATTTGGGGATCAGTTAATTAGTTAGTGAAAGCAGCACAGTAAAAGTAAGGTTGCAAACGATAGACGTTCTTTTCCGTTCCTCTCACAGTGAGAAGTTTTTTTGGAATGAGGTCGCCCTTTGAACACTTCAAATCAAATTATTGAAAAACAAAACCCTTACCTATATCAGTGGTTGATATAGGACGCATA
Source organism: Pyrus communis (assembly GCF_963583255.1). Lineage (NCBI taxonomy): Eukaryota > Viridiplantae > Streptophyta > Magnoliopsida > Rosales > Rosaceae > Pyrus > Pyrus communis. The sequence continues at coordinate 23,379,695 of NC_084810.1, read as the reverse complement.
AGGGATGCATAATATAGTAGTTTTGTGCGATTACAGTTGCTTCCAGGAGTTGTTTTCGAAACCAGTTTTGATGTGGATCAAGGCTGCAACAAAAAGAGGAATCGAGTTTGATGCTCATTAGGGAAAATTGGATCCGAGTTTGCTACAATTAGATTATTTGTTTGGTTTTTAAATTGCTTGACAACATAATCTAATATAAGTTGCATTGGAGAAATAACAAATAAATTGGTCCCGTAGCTCAGTTGGTTAGAGCGTTGGTCTTATGAGCCGAAGGTCGCGGGTTCGAGCCCCGCCGGGACCAATTCGGTTTATTTATTTTTCAATATTTTTGGATCCCTGATCCTTTCTTTGTGAATATAAAGTGGGCCCGTAAAGTACCAATTTTTAAGTTCTAACCAACATTGACCTTGACCCAATATTTGGTCCCGGAAAGGAAAAACTTGGCCCAATATGATGTGGCTACCAAATTAAACACAATTTTTTTATTTATTTTTCAATATTTTTGGATCCCTGATCCTTTCTTTGTGAATATAAAGTGGGCCCGTAAAGTACCAATTTTTAAGTTCTAACCAACATTGACCTTGACCCAATATTTGGTCCCGGAAAGGAAAAACTTGGCCCAATATGATGTGGCTACCAAATTAAACACAATTTTGTTAGAAGAGGCCTAAACATTCTTCTTCATATAATTGAACGGGATCTAAATGTCATTTGACTTAATCGAATTTAACAACTTCAAATAAGTAACTTAAGGGTGGATTTTTTATGTGCATTAGAGAAAATTTGTCTGTTGGAAAGCTCTTTTTTCCTATAAATTCAAAATCTACTTTCTTAGTTTTGGCTAAACAATAATAAATTCAATACAACGCTCAAATCATAGAAATAGTATTATGTATCAGGGATGCAGCCAACTTTGCGTGCCTAAATAACATTGAAGTGAAAGCATGCAGAATTTGCCAAAGAGCTTGATGTGAAAGCACGCAAAAGTTGCCAATATATTTATGAGTGGTGTTATTTTACACTTCTTTTCACTTTTTACGCACCTTATGTTAATTTTTATTATTTAATTTTCTTCAATTCATTCGATCATCCATATATCAATACTCATTTATGACTGACGTAACAAAGAACTAGGACATGCAAGTAGTTCAATATTGACATGTTGCACAAACACTAATGCTCACAACCACCTAACCCCGTGAACTGCCAGCCCATGAACTGCCAGCCCATACTTTTAATTAAACTAGTCTCTATCCCCCAAACTGGATAGATGACAAGTCAACCCGTTTTGTATGATTGAAAGCGTTTTTTTAACAGAAAAAAAAGTTAAACGTGCTTCTAATGAAAGTACTTTTAACAAAAGTCCTTATGACCGTTCGTTATGCTACAAAAGTACTTCTCAACTTGCCCGAAGAGTACCAAAAGCACACAGCCCTCACCGTCACAACCCACACCAACACCACCATTAAACCCAAGAGAACCCACCAAAAACTCATCAAAACCTCTTTTCCAATTTTAATGGCGTCCGAAAAATCACCACTCTTTGAGTGGCATTTCAGTGATCTCAACCACTCCAACTTCCACATCGATAGCCGAGGCCTCTTACTAGTCCTCTTCTTCTTCTCTCTGATATTCATCATCATCACCCTATCCTTCTATGCTCGTTGGGCTTGTATCAGAGGTCGTCTCTCAACCACCACCTCTAGGGCTACAAATATTGCATCTTTGCCACAAGTTCATCAGTCGCTAGGGCTCGATGCTGCCGCCATTGATAACTTGCCGGTTGTCTTGCATCGATCGGTGGTAATAGCTAACCCTGGTTTTGTTCTTGATGTTGAAACCATTGATATTGAGTGTTGTATTTGTCTTGGAGATTTTGAAGGAGAAGAGAAGGTTAAGGTTTTGCCAAAGTGCCAACATACATATCATTCTGAGTGTGTGGATAAATGGCTGACCGTTCAGTCAAGCTGCCCGCTTTGTAGATTGTCCCTCCGAGTCATCACCTCTCTTTAGTTAATAATATGACTTCCTCATCGAATTTTATATCATAATATTTTCATGTATATGACTGAATAATTACACAATTTAATTTTGTAATAATTACAGGTTTTATACAAAATTCACCCTTATGATTTGTTGTAGATAATTCGTATTTTTGTGTAATAATATGACCTCCTCATCAAATTTTATATCATAATAGTTTCATGTATATGACTGAATAATTACACAATTTAATTTTATAATAATGACAGGTTTTATACAAAATTCACCCTTATGATTTGTTGTAGATAATTCGTATTTTTGTGTAATTCTATTGCCATCTCATATACGCATTTTGTAAAAAGAGAATCGGATACAAGACCGAAGATACCTTCGTCTTTCTACCATGAACTACAACGGCCCATGGGCGTCGCCAATGGCTGAGAGCCCCACTTTGTAGCTAGATAAAATGATCTTTTCAATGAATCATTCTCTTCCAGATTCTGCATACACTATGACTGGATAACTTTGAGACTGAGTTTTATGCAAAATTCACTCATGTTTTGCATGTACGTAATTTATACTATCGCGTAATTCTATTGCCATTTAATTCATGCATTTGTGAAAAGAGAGAAATGAGTACATGATCTCTGATGTAGTGTTGCATATTATTTCAGCCGTGAGCTACAAATATTTCATTTTGCTTACCTCAATCACTCAGTTACTCATCAGTGTCTTCAAACAGCAACCTATATGAAATATTAAGTGCTTATATACGAGAAAAGAATGGAATTACACTCTAAAATGTGTCAAGTGACTTAACTTGACGAAAAATTAGGTAAAATAGCTTTGAATATAATAGTAGGGATGAAATTAACAATTTTTAATTAATTTAGGAACTTATTTTACCGAAAAAATAATTCAGAGACCTAATTTTCATTGAGGTGATAGTTCATGGACTAAATCGACACTTCACCTTATATTTATAGGGTGGTGCAATCCACACACTCTTGATAATTTCCGTTCTTTGATATTCTCGTCAATTCTTCAATCCAACGGTAAAAAATTGAGAGGAGTATGTGAAAAGTAAAAAGGATGCGTGGATAACAATACCCTATACATATTTATTTGAATATTAACTCTTTTTTTTTTTAAAAAATAAGTCTTATCTGTAATATACATGTAAGACTAATATTGGGATTGCATCTTTTTAGGATTCATAATTGAAAAAGGAAACAATAAGGAAAAGTTTTATTTGATTATCTTCGTTACTTGAATTGAGGCGAAGTAAATGTTGGATTTATCCAATATAAATCAACCTTTAAGTGGTCTACTACATGTAATAGGAATGTAATATTGGAGAAATAATGTTGATTGTGATTCGATCTCTTAAAGATATTAATCCTATAAAATTTTCATGTAAGTTTGATTATATAAAATTTTCATGAACTGCGGTTTTGATCTTACATCCAAATTGTGATTACACTTGGCAACACCACCACGTTGAACCTCCATGAAATCTACATAACGTTTCCTGCATATAATTGCATGTACACGGCAACACCACCGTGTTGGATTAATCAGTGGAATTTGAAGATTATTAATAGGTTTTATAACCATTCTGGTTTAATCAAGAATATCTTTTAATAATCTTATGGCATGAATCTGGGGAAACTTTATCAAAAATAGCACCAATCATGGATCAATCCTATAATAGTGACATGCCGCATGAGGAGAAGCATATATATATATAAACATGTTGAAGTATAAAATTAAAATAATGGTGATGATCCAAATATCGAATAAGCTTCAAATCCCAACAGTTTTTAAACTATACCTATTTTATTTTAGATAATATGGTTTAGTTGATAGCTTTTTGATCAGGCATCTTTATTGCATAAAATATGTTTTGGTGGAACCACTAAAGTCTGGAGGTTTGCTAGTATTTTGATCAAGCAAGCACATGTAATTTGTTTTTTTTTTTTTAGCCAATTTGATTAGTCAAATTTTATTACCACCAATAGTTCTGATAAGGAGGGGATGTTAAAGAAAATTGATTAGTTAGTTCATTGGATTAACTATGACTGGAAACCATGGCATATTTCAGATTTTCTATTTCAATTTTAAAGCTGATATTTTGATTGGAATGTTTAACCATGCACTGTTAATGTGTTCTCAAGTTGTGTAAGAATATGTACATATTTACATTTATTCTAACCTTGCACTGGAGAAATTTTTGAGATTCCTGTACATCAGCAAGTTCGAGGGGGAGGTTCATATATACCCGCGTATAAAGGAATTGATGTACGGAATGAAAACATATAGTGGAAAAGGCATGAAGGCATTAATATATGGATGTGAAGGCATATGAAATCTTGGTACCCTTTTTTTTTGGTCTTCTTGTTTAATTAAGTGTTTTACAGTTTCTTTCAACTAGCAGCAGATCGTTAAGTAGTTTTGCTCCAAATGTTAAAGTTTTAGATGGGGGCTCCTTGACGAATAGCCCAAATCTGTGGAAATTAGTGTGTTTGGGAAAAGTTGAATTTTTAAGGCATACCCAGAAGCATACATATAAATGTGCATATATATCTTGTTTGTTAATGGCTATTTTGTTAGTGGTACATGAGTGAGCGAATTGGCTGGCCTCATCAGCTCCGGCTGCACTTTCCAGGGTGGACAGACGCAAAGGGGACACTAAGCACCCCCTTAGATGCCTCACGGACAGGTTTTGGAAAACACCCTAAATCCTTATTGCCTCTGATCTCCATGGGTAAATAAAATTCGTCAGGTTTGGGACATATATATAGACTGAATTGAATTGCCATGTCATTGATTGTTGTGGGTAGTAATTAATATGGATTAAATTTTAAACTTGCAATCATGTAGCAAAATGGACATATGGCGTGTTTTTAAACAAGGATTGGGTGGTCATATGTCGCTTTAAGCTTGAAAAGGACACAAATATATGTATAATTTGGTAGATAAGCAGTAGTTGTGCAGTGCATGTGTTGCTTATGGTCATGGTGATATTAACTCGTACGGAATCTGCATGACTAATCAATTAGTCTTGTCCACAGGTGTGCTCTTCCTTTTTCGGTAGTCATTTAATTATACATGACTAGTTAACTATGAAAATTGTTGCATGATTTATGGATTGACTGAGAATGACAGAAAGCATTCAGTGGCAAGAACAAGGACATTGTTCAAATGAATGAGGTTTGTAGTAATTATGTGACAATGCTCATTTGTATTTTTATCTATTCTTCTATGAGAATTTTGGTTGGTCATGTGATTATATATATGTTTACAAAGAAGTGGTGAACATATGAAGGCATGAGGTATGTATTTCATTCAAAGCATGTGACTTAATTGATAAGCATGAATTTTCAAACTGTATTATTGTTTATGGTTTTTTCTTATGCCTAAAGAATTTAAACAATGTTTTGATCGGTCAATTGTTTTGTGCCATAAGGGGAGAAGAAAAGAAATTATTCAAGGCTAATGTATGGCATGTATTGGAGATGTTTCTTTTGGAAGAAAAGAATTTTGGTTGTTCTTTATTAATTTGGTATTTACAAGGCTAATGCACGTTTTTTATGCTAATGTTTTAGGAGTCTTTTACTACGGAAAGAAACATATAAAAGGAAAGGAACTTGTTTGACTTAAGAAAACATTTGAGAGCTTTAGCTTTTAAATTAAAGGAATGTATTGTTCTCTCACATTACATAAAGTATTTCTAATATAAGTAATTGACTTCATAATGATAAGTATTGACATTCTTGTGGTGGAATAAAACTTGTTCTATATGTGATTAATCTCTTTCAAGTATGTTGTCAAGTTTTTTGAAATTAATTTAATGTCAAAGGGAGTCATGAAGGAATTAGTGCCATTTGTTGGCAAGACTCGAAGCTCGAATCAGGTTATAATAATTTTGTCACTTACAGTTAATTAATCCATGTGACATCTTGTATTGTTTCAGGGCAGAGTTGATCAATGTCTTGTCAACTAAGCAAGCCGTAACTTACAGTTAATTAATCCATGTGACATCTTGTATTGTTTCAGGGCAGAGTTGATCAATGTCTTGTCAACTAAGCAAGCCGTAACGGCTTAGTTGATGCTGGGACTATGGTTTTTGAGTTATTTCGATCAACATTGCATCTTAATTAGAATAAAAGCAATAATATTCAGCCCGTAGGTGTGGATTTTTTCTTTTAGTTTAATTATGATGGCATAGTATGGGTTTTATTTCGTAAGAGTAGTGAAAGCTTCATCTGCCCATAGGTGTTGTAGTTTTTCATGAAGGTACTCTTGAGAAATAAAATTTAGTACTAGAAACTAGTTAATTTTCTGCCTATAGGTGTAAATTAACCTAGTTTCATGAAGTTCATTGGGGATAAAGTTCCATGCCATCAGTTGCAAATATTTCCATTATCAGCCCCATAATAGATTGTGGTTTTAAGGCATGGAAATCGGTTGCATCATGACGTATTTTGTGTCTCTTCATGAGACTTGTTGATGCAAAGTATTGGACCCATGAAGGTTAATCAAGGATTGCTAAGGTACGCAATGTTTAAATCTTATGCTTGTAAATCTTTTCAATTTGAACTATGATGTCGGTTTAGAGGATGAAATTTGACTACTAAAGTTTCCTTTGGACATCAAAATTGAAATGATATGAAATTATGGATGCATAAATTCATGATAGATGCGCATAATTGTTTCTAGCAGATTACATGACTTAATTTAAATCGTGTGAATGACAAGTCTAATGGTCACCAAATGATCTAAATTTTGGATATGTTCAACATATAAATGTCTACTATGTGTCTGCAAATTTTCATAATTTTCTTCCATGTATGTTAATTATGGTGAATTTACTCGTAACCCATGCTTGTATAGACAGTTTTACTGGCAGATTGTGTTGGTCTTTTTGAGACATGACTTTTGACTACTATTTTGATCCAAAATGGCTCTATATTTTTATTTTATGAAGATTAGTATGTCTATTTTGATAATTATAAATTTGGTAGTAATCAAGCTTATAAATTAATTATGATTAATTCTAAAGTAAGTGTAACTCGTTGCTGAAATTCTATTTGACAACTTTATGTTAGTTGTAATGTCTATTTTATTATATCCAAAATATAAAGCAGTTTTATTCAGGTACATCTTTGAAAGAGTGTTTGCCCAAGTGGGAGAATTAGTGAATGAAAATTGGGCTTCACACTGGTTAACTTATTTGCAAGTATAAACTCTGAAAACTTAGTCGGAGTTGTTCTAAAATTTTGAGCATTAAGTGAACTTGCATGAATCTATTAAAGCGTTATTCTATCTTCCATGAATTTGTGTTACTCGAATGTCTATAATATGTGTAAGTTGCACGAATGGATACTTGATATATGCGTACATTTTTTTTGTTACTTGCAATCATTTGGATTTCTCGATTGATCATTTATTTTGAGGCTCATAAGGACTTAGCATAAATGTGGAATTATTAATACATATAAGATGGTTGTTGGATGCATGTTTTTTGTGTAATAGTGGTGAATGCTTCCATGCTTAGTTGTACCTTTCATTGAGGTAATATGCATTCATTGACTGAGTAAGGCTATTCCCAAAGGCATATTTTGAAAGGTATGATTTAAGTATTGATTTGCAAATTAAGTAATGATGTTGCAAATCAGTGGGAGCTTGAGTTTTGTGTTAGTAATGCCTTACATTTGCAGATGACCATGACCTATAAGGTATGTATAGAATCCATCTATTCAGTTTAATCTTCAGTTGGATTCATTAAGTCACATTTTTGTGTTCTAGTCATTTATCTGATGAAATATATGTTGGATATCAAGTTGTTATCAAACTGCATACTAAATGGCATGGTCTATGTGTCAGTTGTGAGGATTTCCATCTGCCCGCAGGTGTTGGAAATCACCATTAAAGTAATTGGTAAAGTGCATAGATCAGTGTCAAAAACATGTTAATTCATCTGCTTATAAGTGTTGGATTAGTTTGTTTTATGAAGCTTTTGGGTATTTTACTTGGACATGTGCCTATTTGGTACATTCAGTTGTGTTCGTTGGCTTCAAACATTGTCTGAGTGCTTGTTATTGGTCTAATGAAAGTGATGCGTGATTGTTTTGAAATGTATTCACGCCTACATGTTATGGTGGTTTCATTAGATGAAGGATATCTACATTGGTAGATTTAAGGCTTCGAAGAAGCATAAAGTGTAACTTATGAGTTACAATAAGGTGGACTTGAGATGATATAAAGTAAGACATTTTGGTTAATTTAAAGTTTCATCTCTTGATCATAATTTGTGTTTCATGTGAATGAGGATCTTAGCATGTGTGATTATGAAGGTTTCGGATTGTGTCAACCCTACAACCTTGTTAGTTCCATGTTGAGAAATTCATTTGACAGAAACTGCATTAAGGACGAGATGTAATCACTGTTACATGGCCACTAAAGAGACATTAGTCTCCAATCTCAAGTATAAACGTGAATATTACATTTTGTAGACCAAGTGGGAGAATGTTGGATTTATCCAATATAAATCAACCTTTAAGTGGTCTACTACATGTAATAGGAATGTAATATTGGAGAAATAATGTTGATTGTGATTCGATCTCTTAAAGATATTAATCCTATATCATGTGTCTTATATTGGAAATAGGATTGATGGAATCCTTAATTGACTATAATTATGATACTTAACTTAGAGGCTAAGAAAGTAAGTTTAGGTTTCCTTTATGGATGAAAACCCTAGCGTTTAGCCTATATATATAAACACCGGTTCCTATAAACCCTAGAACACACAACATAATACTTCCCATAGAGTAGTTGTATTCAGCTAGGAGTTTATAGAAGACATTGGTGTTGTTGTGCCCTTTCTCCTTCCTTGCTTGAGTACCATGATTACAATTGGAATCAAGTTTGTCACTTCTTCGTTTGTGTTTTAATTGTATAACCTTATAAGGCTAACGGTAAAGTCATAATACAATGGGAATATCTATCTTATTAGGTTATGAATGAATGGTCGTGTTAAGTGTAAATATTAAGAGTCAGTACTTTTTGTATGCATATTATAGATTGGCTAGGAGTGCATAAAGGCTTTTAGGAAAAAAAGAAAAATCGTTGCTACTTCGCCATTCAACTTTGATCATGTAAATCGCTTCTCACAATCAATACTTTTTGTATGCATATTATGGATTAGCTTAATATACACACTTTGACACACAAGCATAAATATACCATTAAAAGTATAAAAATAAAAACTTACATGTTATTATTTGGACCTGATTTGGCATGCATTTGACTCATATATTCTAAGTTGTTGGCTGTGAGAAATATAAGAATCAGTTGGTTTCAGGATAAAAGTTGAATCAATCGCATAATCCATCTAGGTTTACAGTCTTTGTCGAAGGCGGCGAGACTTGGTGGCGATAGATTTTTGGTCAAGAATAATTTCGAATATATTTAGAGAATATCCCAAGGAAATAGAATATTATCAGAATTTTATAGCTCAGCAGGCTTGGTCATCACGAAACTCTTCCCTATAAATAGAAGTGGTTTACTTTTCATTACAAAACCAATCAACCCAAAAAAGATGGATTATTTTGTGAAAGAATTTTTGGGCCTATAAAAAGTGGAATTTGTGCTTTGCAACGCAAAGAACCCTTCAACTCAACAAACAACTCTAAACGCTTTAAGGGGAACCTCGCTCTATGCTAAACCTTCTTACAACCTTGAGAAAGATACTAATTATCCTAACCTTTATGTAAGCACATAATCAGTTCGTTGGAACGTCACTGGAGCCATAGAACTAATCGATCTAGGAGTATCTTCAGTTTGGTTAACAACACTACTTCTAGTTTAGTTGGTTACCTATCCAAGTCTCAGCTAGCAAAAAGTCTTTGATTCTTTAGCCAAAAGAGGTCACTTAATTAGCTTCCTCGTCAAAGTGAAGTGTTCTATGATTGGTTACTCGCAAGTGCATTTCCGAGTTCGATATTCGGACGGCCAAACAACATTCATGATAAAGACACTCATCTCCTTTGAGTATATTTTCCCTTACAGCCTGATACCCATTTGGCAAACTTAAATTATCATGAATATAATTAAGATGTCGAACCTATTGCAGAAGATCTTGACTTGCCTTCAAGTTCTAAAACCCTACGCTAAGAGACATTCCTTCATTGGCCCTAGTTGCTAAGTAAAGAAATCAGCAACGCGTTCAACACCACCACCACATCTACTCTACTCGCCCAACTAACCTCTGTCATGAGTTGGCATGTCTGCGTTAACAAGAATGACGTAATTAGCTCAATATTTACTCAATCTACACGTCACATAGACTTTGTAATTTTTAAAGTCAACAGTTACATAGTTATTGAAATGTAAAAGTAGAAATGACTACTTTCAAGAGAATGATCAAAGTATTTTTCTTTGAATATCCCTTCAAAATCTGAAAAGGAGCCGAAATAGTGGTTTAGAGGTCATATACATTAATTTCGAGGATTAGTGAAAAGTTCCATTGTGACAATCCTTTCCCTTTGTCGTTCATTCACGTGCCTAACCCCCAATTTTGGCTACTAAACAAAAGCCATACTTCTGAGAATCCAAGGCCTTACCATGCCTCTCGGTTCTTGTCTATTCAGATTTTTCAAGATTTGATATGCGACAGTTGATAGTTGAATTTTTTCAAAAAAAATTAATTACTTGAATTATATTTTGTAGAACACATGACCTGGCAGTGATTATTGAATTTATTGTTAAAACATTAAAGAACATATATGATCATCAATCACCACATCATGTAGTGTAAAAACTATGGCTAAAAATATGGTCTCTCTTTGCTTTTTTAGGTACGAATATGAACGGCCCCATGTACAATTCTTTGCAAAACCAACAATTTTATTTACAAAATCTCTAGCCACATAACGATACAGTGCTATGTACACTCTAAATTTTTCATCATGCACTCAACATTCCTTAGTTGAATATAGAACACGATTCATTGTTGTATTAACATTTTATTAGTCCAGTTAGTTTAGCAATACCTCTTTTTTCAACGTTAAAAAATGGGATAAATGTGACAATAAAAACATGATTCATCCACAAAACAAGGACAACATACAAAATTTAATGCAGCAGGACCCGAGGATACGTATTAATTAAATGTAAGAGCATAGAGGATACAGTGAGCCACCACCACAATTTCACAAGAGTTTCTCTTCTTGACTAGTCTTCCTTGAGACATGCGAATGCAACGGTCCAAAACATTAACCAGAAATCATGGACGAACGACTTGACAGCAACTCTCTTGTCTTAGTCACCCACAGGCCAAAGGGGGCCTCTTTCAGTCAAGGACATGAGTCCCTCTCCAATCTACATTGCCCATCTATTATTGGTGATGCCTACAAACTTAGGGCTCCTAACCAAATTTATTTTAATTTTGGATTTTACATGTTTGAAACACTATGAGTTCAATTTGACTTCGCTCAAACTCACAACTCCACAACTCAATTTTAAAATCATCACATGAGTTCCATGTTTAGATTTTTCTTTAATTACGGTGAAGAGAATCGAACTATGTACTTATTCTAATTCTAACTTATTTTCGTAATATTAATTGTGATTTAATATGAACCCACCAATTTACCTATAACCGCCTCATTCATCCAACCAAAATATTCACTTATTGTACGTCTACTATGTCTTTTGGCTTTATCTTAGCCTTGACTCACCCTTTGTGGCTGAACGTTGCGGAAGAGTTTTTGGGTTTCCGAGGATTGGATTCTCACCGGGTTTCAAAGGATTGGGTTCTCACCCAGTGTTTGTGTTACTCAAGCTGCATTCTCGCTTCTACTAGGTCCAGCGCTGCTCATAGATGCTTACCTCTAGGCATAACACTCCACTACAAATGCATTTGTACATCCCACTGCTTTGATATATCATTCAAGAGACTCCAAATCTTTGAGTGTATTATTATAGGCATTGTCGAGAAGCCAATATGAGTCCATTGGGGATTTTTGTGTACCTAGAGACACTAAGTATGTCGATGTTCCCCTTAGCTTAGGAGTGAGTATTTGGTCTGGCCGTCACACTATAACATTAGACACACTAGGGTGGAAGCCACAAGTTCGTTAGATTAGCCACTAACGCCATCAAACTAGTATGATGCTCTACCAAAAGACCTTGACGTTAGTTGCGTGCAAATTGATGACTCCTTGCGAATACGATATGGATTACAAACATGACTCTAATCTAAGCTTACTTTTTCTAATACTCTCTCCTTTTCACTTTGCGGAATTGTGCCTGAAAACTACAAATTGGCATCCTTGTTTGTTTGTTACCCCATTTAACTATACAACACTATTTGTAAATGTCACATCCGAAATCTTTGATTTTCATATCAAAAGCGACCCAAAGTTTTTAGCACAAGTCGCATCAGAAAAACAATAACAACCGGAGAGGTATGAACAAATCATTCATCAATAACGTCAACAAAAAGCATTTCTGATACGCTCCAAAAATATAACAAAAAAAAAAATTCGATGTATTACTTGCAAGAAATCTGTACAAATTTGGTTTACAAACCAACCACAGAACCCTCTCTCTACTCTCTGATCCTCCATAAGAACTTTTATCGCGCAAGGGGAATGACATTGTGATAGTATATTAAGTTAATCAAGCGCTGCCACCGAGAAAGTTAAAACTTACGACAGTTACTCAAGCATCTGCTTGGTCTAGCCCATTAGTGGTTGGGAAAACCTTGCTAGTTTCCGGCCTATTTCTGCTCAGCATTCTCTTCAGTGAACACCCCACCATTAATGGCGATGACGATGAAGACGAAGGAGAAGACGAAGATGCTGAGTCGGAATCAGTACCCATCACTCCAACACTAACAAGACCACGATTTGAAACATACCCAGAATCCAAAACATCAATGATAACCGATTCCTCTTCGCCCGCAACCCGATCTGACGTCGTTTCAACCACAGTCGGAGCTCTGCAAATTGGACAGTTCGTGTGAGAACCCAGCCACATATCAATACACTCGACATGAAAACAGTGACCGCATTTTGGCAAACTCCTCCCCACGTCGTTGTCCTCGAACAGACTCAGACAAATCACACACTCCATCTCCAAAACCCCATTTTTACAACTCTCCTGCTCCGCCATCTCCGGCAACTCCCCTGTTTTGTACACGAACAAAGGAATGGCGGAGATGGTTTTCGAGTCGAGGCCTTTGGATGAACCAGAGCCCCAAATATTGTTAATGTTGGCTGAGTTTGTGTCCAATGTGAAGGTGTGGAAGTTCTGGAAGCGGTTGGGACCGAGGACCTGAGAGACGATGACGGAGCTTCCCCGGCGGCGGTGGTGGGCTTGAGCTAATAGCCACTTGGCGTAGATGTGGAGGATGAGGACGAAGAGAATGACGAGAAGAAGAGAGACCAAGGCGGCAAGCATGACATTGCCGTCGTATGAGAAGATGGTGTCGACGAGTTGTTTGAAGGGGTTGGTGGTGGAGTTGTTGGGACTGAACATTATTATTATGGATTGGAGTTTTTGCTGAGATAGTGCAAGTAATTGGAGGGACCGATGGGTGAGAAGGGAAAACTGAAAAGGTCGATATAATGGGTCATATGATTGAGTCAGCGAAGAAATGAATGAAAGTACCACAAATACCCAAAAAAATAAAAGAGAAATGCTAAGGAGAATATTTTAAAAGCAGAGGATTCTTCGTCATCTCATCTTTTTAACACATTGTTTTATAATATTGACACGGAAATTTTGTCACAAAGATAAGGTGGTAGGGAGTTAGAGTTTTACTTTTGAGAGTCGTCTTAGTATTTTAAAAAAAAAAAGAAAAATGGAGGAGTAATGCTAGACTTACTAGATTTTAGGGTAAATTACACAAAATTACCTCAACTATTAGGCTAGTCACATTTTCATACCTCATCTTTATAAAATGTCAATGTCATACCTCATATATGAATTTATTACAATTTCATACATTCTGTTAATTGTCTGTCAATTTTTCCATTAAATGTTTATGTGGCTTGAGTTGGTACCCACTTTTTATTAAAAAATTAATTAAATATTAAAAAATAAATAAAAAACCAAAAAAACCCACCCACACCCAGATTTTCCCCATCGACCTGTGTCCCCCTCCCCCCCAACTGGGATTAAGAACTTGAAGAAGAACAAGAAGAAGAAGGTTCCCCGGGGGGGGGGGTTTGGGGTTGGGGGTAGGGGGGAGAGAGAGATTGTGGGAGAGAGAGAGAGGGAGTCTTGACCCTCTGCGTCATCTGGGACCGGGACATCCACTCCGCCAACCCTCTTATCCGACGCCAGGAAGGAATCCCGGTCACGCCCTTCTACGACTTGGTGAACTCGACCACCAATTTCGTCCCTGCTGTCAAATCCGCTATCAACTTCCTCGATGACCGTTACTTCTCCAATGTTGACGGAGAGATCGAGGCGAGGAGGGGGACGTCGAGCGGTTACGCTTCCTGATTCGAGAGGGAGGAGATTGAGAATCGACAGGAGAAAGAGGGAGATAGGGAGTCCCGACCCTCTGCGTCACCTGCGATCGTGAGAGTGGGGTGGTGAAGGAAAGGTTTGGGTGGGGGGTTGGGGGGCGGACACGATGGGGAAGATTTGGGTGTGGGTAGGTTTTTTTGGTTTTATGGTTTTTTTTTTAAATTTATTAATATTTAGTTAATAGTTAATTAATTTTTTAATAGAAAGTAAGTCTTGCCTCAAGCCACGTCAGCATTTAACGAAGGAATTGATAGACAACTGCCGGAAGGTATGAAATTGTAAAAATTCGTAGATAAGGTATGAAATTGACATTTTTTAAACATGGGGTATGAAACTGTGACTAACCCAATAATTGAAATAGTTTTGTGTAATTTACCCTAGATTTTATTCGTCAACGATGTGTCATATCAAACACAATTATCTATGTATTTGTGAATGAGTGTTAGCCATTAATGCATGCAAATGAGATTATAAATATCAACGTTTAACAGCTATTTGCGCGCAGAGATATTAGTTGTTACCTCGACTTTTCAATTTACTCAAATTTGGGTTTACTATAAACCATATAGATACGATGCTAATGTATGTCTCGTGACATCATTTGGTTAGCAAACTTTTTACGAACAATGCAGTACTCTCTAAACTTTATGTTTGACTTGGTAATGTTAAAGACATTTCTATAGTTGATGCAAGTCAGTCTCACAATATATCAATGACTAACAATCACCTATGAAATTATTGTTGTCAGCACAATTTAGGCTCGTTAATGAAATCATTATCTTACACATCATTTAATAAGTAAATTTAAAAGAATAAATTTAACCAACATAATATTCTCCGTGAATGAATGTCATATAATTAGATTATAAATACACCCCAACGACTTCACCTTGAGTGACCTTTTGTTTCTATATTTCCGTGAGCTTGAGTAATGAGAAGTTGACGTGGAGATGAAGAAAAAAACCCTTGTGCCAATGGGATTAAAATGGTGGGTTTGCGGACACTTGGCTGCCCTACTCCTACGTTTGCGAGTAATGGTTGGCAAAAGTCTCAAGAGTTTTCAAGTAGATTAATGCTTTGAATACAATAATATTAAGGGAATGGGTGAAGTCGTGGTTTGAAGTCAAAGGAAGATCCCTATGTCCAAGGCCAAGGGGAATGTAAGGAATAGATTTTTTAGAGTGTTCGGAACATGAACACATACATTATATGTTATTATACAAGTGAAAGATACTCAGAAAACACTTCTCTCCACAACTTGATTTATATAATAATAGATAACGTATATGTCTATATTCTTGGTACATTACAAAATCTTTGAATAAAAAGGGAAACTCGATGCATGGTAGACTCGTGAAGGCGACGGCAGCGGAGGTGGGAGAGGATTCATGTGCTATTTCTTTAATGGAGGTGGTGGAATCCCGAGGGCCTTGAGATTTATCGAATCAATTAACCACATTTCTTTCATTTGATTTTTAGTGCTTTCGTATTTTGTTCTTTCGACAATAATTTATAGAAAGTTAGAACTAATTGCGCCTCACAAATGCGTCAACGCCTCGAAATCGCACGCTTATTTACGGACAATTTCTTCATTGTGATTCTGTCACCTAAAAGAGGCCTACTCTTTGAGAGCCTTTATTTAGATGATTGTCAATCGTTAATGTACGTGATTTAGAAATAACGTAAATATTTATTGCTAAATAGATTATTATTGTACTGTCACTTAAGCATTTTAACAGTACATACGCTAACTTACAAGAAATTTGAGTCTTTTGCTTTAGGATAATGTTTATGTTTTCCTGGTTGAGGAACCTACTTGTCCATCCACTAACACTTAACGTATTATCATTGTACGAACATCGTAATCGAAATGTTCCTAAAACATGAATTATTTATACCCTTCCATGTGTACTTGAATTATAATTGGAATCGTAATTGAATTATTTATATTCTTTCTGCGTTTATTAAAACATAAATACTAGAATTACTCGAATTTATGACTTCATATTTGTTTACTAACATATATGGAATTCAGAAAAGTGTGAATATCTTATTAAATTTCATAACCTAATACTTGAAAAATCAAGAATCAAAATAACTATAGAGGGCAAATTGGTCCCCATACACATTCCTTCTTTTCCTTCCTAATTCATGACTTTCTCCATTCTAATGCTATCTCCAATGCACATAGAAAATGACTCAAGTATAACTTTTGACTTCAAATTTGACTCAATTTTTCAACAAATTACGTTGTTAATTAAGTTCATAACTTTCATGTTCCTTGCAAATGTGCCATTAATAGATGGAACTATTAAGGAGATTCTCTCAAAGTAGAATTTTTCATGGACCTTCTGCCACTTCACAGTAATGTCAATCTCCGTGTCGACATTATAAAATATTGTGCAAAAGACATGAGACAACAGAGAGTCTATAAAAAGTCATACTTTTGAGAGCGTATCCTTAACATTTCTCTTGGTACATTAACTTTCAAACTCAACACAGATTCCCTCCCTTTTCTTCTTCTTTCATATTTATAGAAAACCTAACAAAATGAATTTGACTGATAAAATCAACCTAATTATCTCGAGAATTGTTATTGACACTCTAAAAATCTCATTCTACACTCCAAACTTTCTATATTTAGAAAGAAAAATACACTTGTAAGGAGTATAGAATGAGATTTTTGGAGTGCCAATAATACTTTTCATAATCTCAAGATAATCTCTTCCTAATAATCTTTTCTTGGGGTGTTTTTGTTCATGGCAGAAGACTGAGGACTGAAGAACTGGGGAAGAATCTTTCAAAGGGCTCAATTATTTCACAAATCAGGGTTCCCATGTGAAACCAAACAGACCTTTTTTCTGTTGCTTCCCACAAGTACTGTTTTGGGGATGGCTGGTCACTTTTAGGGTTTGGCCCTTTGGAGGTAGGTGCAGGCTCTGTGGCTGGTGACCTCTTTTGAGTCCTTCACCCATACACACAGAGTCACACACTTGGCCTTGTTTCATCATCACATTGTTCACATAGAGCAGGACCCCCACATTGCTAAATTCTGGGCGATTGCAGAGCCAATAAATCTTTTGCTACTAGGGCAGTGAGCCTAGAGAAGAGTGAGAGGGAAATTAGACCCGGTTGAAATCACTGTGTTTCGGTTTTAAACTTTTTTTCTTCAGCATAATATGGATGAATTTTGTGTAGATCCTATTGCTTAAAACCTCTCTTAATTTTTAAAATGCCAAGTTTTTGGACTATGTAATTCGACAAAGTTCCACTTTGGTTCTGGTAAACTATTGTCGTTTAATCCATATTGTTTACTAGTTACTGCAATTCAAGGACATTGATTTAATTTCATCACTTTTCAACGGCATTAGAATTACATCATTGTCTCTGAACTGCAACAATCAGTAAACTACAATCGTTTAATCACAACAATTCAAACCATATGAACTAAAGTGAAACTTCGCTTAAACCGCATAGGCTTTTTTGGTGACTAAACCAAAGACTAAAATCATAATTTAGATAACCAAAGAATTAATACAAGAAATCTTTACATATTTTGGTAAGATGGTAAGAATAACAGGAGCCAATAGTGAAATCACTAAGTTGCTAAGAGTTTGGATTACTTATTATTGTAGGTAGATATACAGTTGAGACATTTCTGCTAAGACTACATTGTGTCAACAGATGGAGATACGAACGGAGATTCGGAGAAAATAATTTTAGGCAAACGGAAATTTTCCGGAACCTTTTAAGTTACAACGAAAAGTTTCGGGTAGCAAATATTCAGTCCATGAGCTTGTATCTTTTCTCCTGTACACCCGTAACTCCCATTTGAATCTCTATTATGGTGTGAAGTGGCATCTGAAAATTGAAAAAATGGCTGTCAGAAAGACCTTCATGAGATCAGTTAAAGCAAACCGTTAAGTTTATGAACGAAGAAAGACAGATCTTTCAGGGCTCGTAGATCAGATAACTCATAAAATTCACGGTATGTCGAAGGTAGAGGTGATTGATTTTTATTTCGAGAGGATTAAAAAGGGATTAGACATGAAGAAAACTTATCCAAGCGTAACTAGAGCACAAAAGGGTAAAGGGCATTTGGCCTTTGGCCTTTTTTATTTCAAGCCGACAATAACCATGTGTAAGTAACTCGGAATGTGGCAATAGAATACAAGAAATGCACGAAACAGAAGCAATAACCTCAATGTGTGGAACCTCTTTCAGAGGCCTATCGGCAAAGTAAGCATATAATGCTCTCAAAACAGCCTACAAAAATGAAACAATAAACAAGCATTTAATTATACAGAAAGAAGAAAGAGAAGAAGACGATCATTAAGCATATATTAAAGCCATGTGTATCACCTACCTGGTGAGATATAACCACAACAGGTGCACGTTGTCGTTCGAGTTCAATGATTACTGGCTCTAGCCTGCATTTGCGGTGGAAGTTAAATTCTACTGAAGAGGTTGGCTTACAAGAAATTGTATATTGTAACTGTAAACTACAAACCTTTGGATAACATCTAAATAAGATTCTCCACGAGGATACCGATACCTCAGTTTGTCTTTCATACGTGCTCTGCAGTCAAACATATTAGCAAGCAACAAAGACCACTTCTAACTTAGAGAATAGTGTAACATACTCATACTCGTCCGGCATATTTTTCTGTATCTCTTCATACGTCATTCCATCACAGACTCCAGCGTTTATCTCATCCAGTGCACGCCATTGTATCTACCAAAATTGTAAAGAACCATAAACCAACTATGCTTAATTATATTTAAATTTCTGGGACAATTGGTAGTCTTAAATGTATAAAACTTGAGAGGCTACAGAATTTTATGACATTCTAAACGATGCACACTAACCTTAGGAAATCCTACAATGGGACTTGCTGTCAATATTGCTCGCTCCAGTGTGCTAGTCCAAATCTGAACAGCATTAAGAAAAGTAGTATTATTCATTACACTCACGTATTATGCATTCAGTCAAGGGACAGTGAAAGAAAAGTTGGAAAACAAATGAACAAAAAATCAAAATGCTAAACTTTCAAACAACAAAAGTCAAGAAGTGATTTCAGGGACATGGCTGCACCCCTTACATATGCTACATACCATGAAGAAAGGAACCCAGACATTAAAATATGTTCACTATTAAGATAATCAGTACGCATAAAATATTTGTTCGCATTAAATCCCAGTTGCATCTCCACCACTCATGGTCAATCCTCAATTATGTTGGTCTGATTTTGAAGTATTTTCTTTCTAGATTCTTAAAACAATAGTTAGTAAATGTACATTCAAAAGCGTACTATAGTTTTCCAATGTTAAACAGCTGATACTATATATCTTCTAATTAACATTTAGCTTTATCCATCACACCACCCATGGTCAAAGCATGTTTTAGTAAGAGAGAGATGTAGACTTGTTTTTTGGGATCAATAGATATATGTAGACTACATGAGAAACAAGGATCAACTCACAGCAAGCATTTACTTCATATGGAAATCAACAAAATTCAAACTGAACATTAGATATTGCTGAAGCTTACAGAAGCAGCCCGTTCTGATTTCAGTCGCTTTTCAACAAAGTTAGCAAGTTTCTTTGCATAAATTTCTCCGGTATCACTGTTGAAACAATTAGGAATATCATTTGGTAACTCACAACCCAGCATTGACAACCATCAAAAAACAAAATTTACGTGGAATTTAAAATGCATTATGAAGAAAGTAGAAAAAATCTAAGGAACATGTCTTATAACGAGGCAAAACCAAATTGTACAATAGGACTGAAATGAAACTGTGGCGGGAGCAACACCATTGTATGTTAGTAAATAGAAACATGAATAGCAGCATACTTACGAGTTATAAAACGAGAATAGAATTGAGGATCAGATAAGTTTGAGCGGTTGAGCGGTTACTATACTAAATGCATATTTTAACATGAATAAACCAGTATTATTATATCAAGATAATCAACAGCAAAGGCAAACCTCAAAGGATTGTCTCCTCCAATTCTGCCTCTAACATTATCCTTACTTTCTCCATGCCTAGTAAGTAATATTGGGCGGGGAGTGAGGTGTGTATTCACCTACAAAGTGTACCAGAAATATATGAATACATGACCAAAGAATGAAGAGACAAAATGACCAAAAAAGAGTGCCAAGGGAGCGCAAAAGAGGTGCTGGGGGTGGGGAAGGCGTTTGGGGCTTGGGGATAATCAACGTAAGATTTTGGTATGGTAGTTAAAGGTGCAATTTAAAAAAGGAACCTTATACTAAGATGGTTAACAGTTAACCACCATCAAGTGCAGTTCCAACAGATTATGGTCAGATTGTTATACTTATTATATGACAGATTGTTAGTTTTAAAACACAAAATGTAAGGTTTTAGAGTTTTTGTTTCAGCAACTCTCTCATCTCTATCTTCTCTTGAAACCTCTCTCTTCTCTGCCTTAAGAAACTAAGGACAATCTCTCTATTTCTTCTTTCTGTCTCTGTAAATCCTATCTTTTCTCTCTATTTTCCTCTCTATTCTCTGCTTTGTCATCGCCTCAATTACTGCTTCGACTCTGACAAAAGTCCCGGAGCTACTATCACAATCTAATGGTTGTATTGTTCATCATGGTGATTAGATCGTTACTTCAAATCTGAAGTTGGTGTTGGCGGATCTGGTGGTTATGTAAAAATATTTAAACATAGGTTTAAATGTCAGATATTCAAAAAGAAGTTTTTGAATAATTAATCTTGTATTTGCGAACTCGCATATTTAAGAATGATCGTAGTCTTTAAGGAGGATACCCAAAGGGCCCTCAGATTACCACCATTGTATAAAAGCCTTGAAAGAATAGGAGTATGAGTTATGCCAATACTGAACTATATTCTTCAGAGAATAACATACCAGGAAGAAAACAATTCGTCCGGGAAGATAGCCACTGATGTTGTTCACCTGAACCAAAATAGAAAGCTTCTGAGTGGATATGAATCAAAAGTCAAAGCTACACGTGCATAAAAATCTAGGCCAAGGATTCTAAAGGGCGAAGAACCTAGTTGCATTAAATTGAATTTACATATATGTAGGAGGTTCAACAATAACACGCTTAATAATTTCAGAAGATGTAGAAATGTCAAAATCCATTAGTTATATCTACCTCTTGAACATACAAAACACGACCATGTCCTAAGAGCATGTTCAGATATAATTACCGCAGTCCACTACTCTTCAAGAAAACAATGCAAAAATCATGTGAACTTACTTGTAGTTGGCCTCCATGTCCACTGACCATATCTATCATTTTGATGTATGACCCTTCTTCTACTGGCTCATAAACCTAGCAGTGGCAGAATAAATGTAAATCTAAATATATTAATAAGAATAGTTACAGACCAAACGTCACCAAACCATTAATAATATATGTTTAGGGAAGTACTTTTTCATAATAAGCCAGTCGATTTTTGAAGTCCTGTAGTCCAGCCTCAAAATCTGGCCTGCAGAGGGGCAACAATTAATGTATTGCAGAATCAATCAAGATAAAGAACTAATGGTACAGGTCTAAACCATACTGTTCTGCATAATCAGGGCTTTGCTGAATTTTAAGACATATATTTCTTTCTATAATGCGTTCATCGTTGCATAACGTTTCCAGAAAAATAATCTGCAGAGAATATATAAACATTAATACACAAACATATACTAGAAGAGCTTAAGAACAAGTTTTTACAATGTCATATGGGAACTGTCACTCCATGCAATACTCATAGTACCTTGCATTTTCCTTCAGCCAATTTCATGAGCATATTTCTCCGTTTCCTTGTACTGTTTGTGGCATCAAATATTCCTACCTATAATCCAGTTGGATTTGTCAAAAAGAAAGGATTAAGCAGACACCAATAGAGATCAATATCACTCATGTAGAAGGACTTACCTGGCCACCTTCTTGCATCCAAGAAACCATGTCATCGAATGCCAGGGCTGCTACCTGGTAGCACGTGATATATTAAAACTATGTACAAAGAAAAAGGTTAATATTGTGTTAACTTAGCCATTTGCCCAATGAAATCCAATTTCCTATAAACAGTACTATTCTCAAGCAGAAACACTCAGAGTTACAAGCATCTATAGACTGTGGTGCACTAAGACCTGACTGAAATACGCTAAAAGTGCTTACCCTCAAGGTGTTTTCACTTCATTAGGATCGTATTCTATTTCGTGTTTCATATAAGACCTCATCTATTTCACTTGAGAAACATCCGTTCAAGATGTGTCTTTTCTAAACAGGAGAATCTATCATGATTTATGAAGTCTAAAAGAGAGTAAATCCAAGGACATTCACCTCGTTACGTGCCTCCATGCCTTCAGGGTTGTCAGGTCGGAAAAAATCAGCAGTCTGCAAGAATAAAATATGGTGAGATTTTGCAGGGCACCCAAGAACTATTTGATTAAATAATTTAAACACTGTTTAAATTTATATCTCCACCCACATCTTCACTATTGTGGAACCATGTCTATTTTCTTTTGACACAGGAATACCACATGACATGTTTGCAAAAGTTTAAACTAAGATTCTAGTGATGAAAAAGTTAGGCAGCGAGACAAATGGATTGCATTTTGTAGGATGACTCATCAGTCAACAGATAACAAGTTAACCACTAATGACTTCTAAAATCTCTGCCAATTAATCAACCAAATCAAACTTTCAACAACCTACAGTTTTACCTGATTAACTCCATGCTTAAGACGGCGGTACTGCAACAAAAAAAAAACAAAAACAAAAAAGGCATGTTGGTGTCCATCTTCATATATTTCCAACAATGAATACAACAAACAATTGTCAGTCATAAAAAAGTAGTAACCTTTCCAACATTGAAGTGCTTGGTATCATGACCCAACCAGCGGAGATACCTTGTAAGCTTAGCTGCTGTAAAAGTTTTTCCACGAGCAGGCAAACCAACCTTAAGTACGTAAAACTTGTTAGAACTGTTTGTTCTAGTGGTCATGAACAAATTTTGAATCAACCAAAATAAAACCTTCTATGTTTCAGGTTTTAGGCTACTAAGTAATACATTCAATTTTACAATTACCAAGAAGCAAACTAAGAAACAACACTAAGCAGATGATTATATTTATCAAGTACTAAGCCGTGTGGCCAATCACCCAAGCAGGGCAATACCAGGACAATTGCCAAATGCCTATCTTCCTTTGGTCCAAGCATTTGATCAGCTACGGCTGCAGCTGCAACGGCTCCAGCAGCTTCTGGAATTGAATTCTGATATAAAACATAGAAAGATAGAGTTTCAGAACAACACCCACTGCAGATAGAAGATGAGTTAACTTTTGATAATCTTCGAGGCAAGATGCTAATCCATACAGACCTTTTTTTCTGTATCAAATCTGGACTCAGAGAAAGTACTAGTACTAGAAGATTTAACTAGCCTAGGAGATCCAACACCTCTATCCACAAAGAGACCCCTGTGACTATCTTGCTTTTGGAAAGGTGAAAACGTTCCCACTGACTTTGATTCAACCATCCCAGAGGAAGAAGACAGATTGGATGAATCTGGGATAACAACCTCCATCTCCTGCATAAACTTTGAATTAAAGGTATGCTTACGGTACAATGTATTAAATTCTCCAGAGTCAAATATTGTCCCAGAACCAAAACATGATTAGAGCCTCCTATTGTAAAAGTTGTTCTGCTCAAAATTGCAATAAAACAATGAGAAGGTAAGAATAGATAGATGTTAGATAGTGGTGAGAGAGAGAGGGTGAAAGAGAGAGAGAGAATATAATTTAGAAATAAATAAAACTAAAAAAAAGGCACACAGGTAATGTGATAAACCTTTTTAGTTGCAGGTCGATCATCTGAAACACCACTATCGTTGAAGGTATGTGAAGCAGTGGTAGAGCCATCTGCATTGGTAAAAACTCCAGAAAGATTTAATGACCTTGGAGTCTCAGTCTTGTTAGCTGCGTAAACATGACCTGAATTGGCAGAAGTTGAAGGAGCTGGAACGACATAATATTCAAGGTCAAGCTCCAAACTAGCTGAAGAGCCATTCTGCATATACAACAACCCCACTTTGAGCCAACCAACGGAAATGGTCAAAAGCTTCTTAAACAGGTATGGAAACAATCTAATAACCTCACTTTGAGCCAACCAGGACCACCATTACAACCGATAAAATGTCAATATAATGAATGAGCAATAAGAGAGATGCAAAGCTTCTGACTTGGAACGCACCTCGGCACCTATCTCTGGCACTGTACCTAAACTGACATCAGGAATTCCACGAACAGCAGAAGGCCTAAGGTTATCCTGATAAGCCCTCCAACTGGCTGCAAGATCAAACGGCGATACCCTATCTGCCTTAATGAACACCCGGTACTCAAGAACCTCATCACTGCTAAGCCTAAATATAGCCAGCCTTTGATCCCCTTGCAAGGCCCCTCCAATGAGTTGGCGGTTCGGACCCTCCTCCACAACACAAGGTGCAGGCGCATTGTTCTTTGGCTTCAAAAGGAACTTGAAGTCCAAAGTTTCTAGTTCGAATACAACAAAACCAATCATATCAGAAATCGAAAGCCAAGATCTTTCCACTCCACAATGGAAACAGAGTTAAACTAAGCAAATACTAGTACAGCAATTCAAGGCTCCGAATTACAAGTCGAAAATCGAAAGCGGAATCATAAATTACCATGATTCGGAGGAACAACAAAGCTCAATTCCCACATGGAAGTCGATTCCCGCTCCATTGAAAGCTAACAATCATTCAATACAACCAATTGCATCAATCAGCAATCAGAAAACAAAAACGGGATTAACTAATAGATAGTCAGCGAACTAATTGGATTGAATTTGTAGAAAGATTACAGCTTTGGAAGCATCCCAAGAGCCAACGAGCGGGACGGAGCCGAAGACGTGAGGGAGGAGCTCGCCTTTCTTGAGCTTGTAATTGTTCTCCATCTTCAGCGACACATAGAGCTGCCCACCTCCCTGGTCCAAATATTCCTCCTCCTCCGGCTCATGGCCGCCGTGTGAGCCGTCGTCCGTCCTCTTGGACGCACCGGTCCCCATTCTCTCTCTCCTCTCTCTCTGCTCAGAACGGCGGTGAGTGCGCTTTGTGGTGCGAGTTTTTGGGATTGGATAGAATGGGAGTGGAGAGTTAGATATGGAAAATGAGTGGGATTGGAAATATTTTGGATTGGATTGAATTTATAGGCTGCCGGCCTCGGGTTGGATTGGATTAGCTTTCTAGTTTGATGATGGGGTCACCGCCGCGGCTAAGGCCTTCCCCGGTACGTTAGAAGGAGAAGTTGCAAAATCAAATCATATTAAGTACACTGAAAAATTTGACTGTGATATTAATATATTGAATATATTATCAATATACTTGTTATCCTTGTTTTATTAAGATACATTCCCTTCTTGTGCGTGATACGTGTTTTGATCCTGGACTAACATATGTCATGATGTTTTAGGTTAGAATCGATCAGATTAGTGATTTGGATTAACGATCTAGCAATGCAATTATCTCAATCAACCATTTACGGAATTTTTTCTTCTAACAACTAGAAGATGATTGAAGTTTAAATCTACTCTTCTTGTTGATAAGAACAATATAGATATTATGTATTGTCAAACGCTTTGATTATGTTAGGCCAACTACTTTTTTTTTTTATCAGTGATTGACTTATTTATTTTCAAAAATAACGATTTCAAGTCAACAAGATTTTATGTTTTGCGAAAGTTGAAAATGAATCGACTTATTTATCTTTAATTTCCATAATTATTAGTTTAGTAGATTTTTTGGAGTTGTTGAAAGAAGTTTGGTGTTCGAATTCTTGTTCTTGCTTCTATATCAAATTTCGTAACAAATATCCTCCACAAAATTTTGATGAACGGCAGATTAATTAGCAACATAACCTTGGATATATGCTTGGGACCAATAGAATATTCAGGTAAATTACACTCCTTTTTTTTGGTAAAAAGGCAATTATATTCCGAGGAATTAGTATTTTGAATTCTCTAACAAGCATATTTTTATCTCATGTTGCGAGTAGTAATGTGCGCTTTTAGGGTCATTAGTATAACAATGAGGTGCTTTTAATGATAAATATACAAGTAAATTCTGAAAAAGTACTTAAAATGAAGTACTTCAAATATTTTTGAAATTAAAAAATAATTTCTCTGAAAGAATTTACAGTCATTTAAAAGCACATCAGTCTATTTAGAAATATTTTTAAAATAACTAAAAATGTTTTAAATTGTGACATCCCACATCGCCCAGGGCAGTGATCCTTAAATGTATATTCTCATCCCTATCTAGCACGAGGCCTTTTGGGAGCTCACTGGCTTCGAGTTCCATCGGAACTCCGAAGTTAAGCGAGAAGGGGGCTAGAGCAATCCCATGATGGGTGATCCACTGGGAAGTTGCTCGTGAGTTCCCAAAAACAAAACCGTGAGGGAATGGTAAGCCCAAAGCGGACAATATCGTGCTACGGTGGTGGAGCGGGCTCAGGAAGTGATCCGTCCCGGGCCGGGATGTGACAATTTGGTATCAGAGCCTAACCCTGGCCGCGTGTGTGTCGACGAGGACGTCGGGCCCCTAAGGGGGGTGGATTGTGACATCCCACATCGCCCAGGGGAGTGATCCTTAAATGTATAGTCCCATCCCTACCTAGCACGAGGCCTTTTGGGAGCTCACTGGCTTTGGGTTCCGTAGGAACTCCGAAGTTAAGCGAGAAGGGGGCTAGAGCAATCCCATGATGGGTGACCCACTGGGAAGTTGCTCGTGAGTTCCCAAAAACAAAATCGTGAGGGAATGGTAAGCCCAAAGCGGATAATATCGTGCTACAGTGGTGGAGCGGGCCCAGGAAGTGATCCGTCCCGGACCGGGATGTGACATAAATTATCGAAACCATTTGTATGACATAAAATGTTAGAAATGCTTCTAGGTTCAAACAAAGTACTTGAAGTTAATATACTTTTAATAGAAGTCTTTTTACTTAAAAGTAATTCTAAGCGGAAATACATGCAGAAGAAGTTGTTCCAAACCAGCTCTAAAGTTTCGATTTCCTCTGACGTATACAGTGATAATAGTTACGGGCCACGGCCCAAACAATAGCATAGGTCTAGCTATTTAGAAGATGGCCCACTAATGCCCTTTAATTCTTACCCGGCTCGAGCCCATGTCCGTCGGATTACATCCAACGGCCCGAAACACAGCTAGGGTTTTACTTATAAACGCTAACCTCCCCCTCACTGCCTCACTCCCACAACACAACACCCATTTCTCACCCGCCGGTTCTCATCGGAGGACCTCCAACAAAGAGCGCAAGGGTTTGCAGTCTCGCTTCGCCGCCATGAGAGCCAAGGTAACAACTCTAACCAGTTCACATTTCTGCATCCAAATTTTTTAGCTTTTCTTGAAAGTGCTTATGATAAGTTATAAGCTTTGCCAAACAAGGCCTTAGTCTCCAATCTTGATAGATCAATCTCATGTAATTGGTGCTGTTTAATTGCAGTGGAAGAAGAAGAGGATGAGGAGGTTGAAGAGGAAGCGCCGAAAGATGAGGCAGAGATCTAAGTGAGAGGAGCAGCTGCGTGGAGCTCGTTCGCATGGCGGTTCTTCTGTCCCCTAGGGTTTTGGATCTTGTCAGACTTAGCGGTTTGTTTAGAATTAATGTGAAACCTTTGATGTTGTTATCTTTTTACCTTTGCTACGTTTCTTACTATTCAAATGAAATTTGACTGCTTTTCATAATTTGGCTGCGAGGATTGCTTTGTTTGGAAGAAATTGTGATTTTACATGTTTGATTTGTTTTTGTTGATTTTTTATATTGGGGTTTATCTGAGTAAAACGTTAAATTTTGGGTAGAAATCAAATAGTTTAGTTAACCCTGAACACCCATTTGAATTTGGTGAAAAGTTTGAGGATTTTTCAAATTTGGGAAGTTTTAGGAAAGATAGAAGAGTTGGTTTTTTATTCTCAGAAAAATGGGGGAGGTTTTAGGGAAAGTTCTGGGTAAAATGTAACAACCCGTCCCCGTAATTTTTGGGGACGGGTCGTTACATAAAATCCATCATTGATCCTTCCTAAATTCTTCTCCAAACTAAAATTTGAAAAAAAAAAAAAAAAAGTCATCCAACCCTTTCTTAAGCTTCTCATTTGTAAGAAATTTCCTCAACTTTTTGTAGTCTTGAGGGTTCACAAATTATTCAGAACGTGGAACCTCTTTATCTTATTGTAGTCTTGCGGATTTGGCTGAGTGCTGCTATGTTCGCTACTTTTCCACCTATCTTATAACCAAAATACAGATCACAAATTCATGTAAGGTTGTTGTGCATAGCAATATTCATTCAGATTTGTTTAGGAGGATTATGTTTATCCAAAGCATGTTTTTAAGAAATGTTTGGTGACCAAGGAATGTGTGGTCATCCACCATTAGATTTTGATCATGGGTGGAGATTAAATGAATGAGCTTTTAAATCTCAAACTCTTGATATAAAATCTAAAGGGTGTTTGACCATGAATCCTTAATCTGTGACCAAGAGAATGAGGCACTTATATTTGTATCTTGATGAACTGGTATGCCTGCTTAGGTTTGGTTGGTGTACCACGTTACTGGTCCAACCATACTCATAAAAATCGAATCCCCTGCATTTGTGTTGGACAAGCATTTGGTGTCTGAGGAGGAAGAAATTCTACGGTTTTGCACCGGATCAGCTCAACCATATGGTCAAGACACAAAGAACCACCCTAACCCACCTCCTTGATTTTCAACTTCACACTTAACCCTATTTTTGATCCCACCCTCTTTCGTCCGAAAACTAGACTAGGACTGAAAAAATGGTGGGGTCAAAGAGTGGAGTAGGGGTTGGTCTAACAATCGAGGGTGTGGTGTAGGGTGGTTGTTCTGTCTGGGACATAGGGGTTCTGGTTTCCCTATGCTAGAATTTCTATCTTTTGTGACCCAAATAAGGAGTTATGCTCTTTGTGAGTTTGTGAGTGTGGTCGGACGGGTGACGTGGTCCACTGGCTTAATCTAGAACATGCACATGGAATTTTGAGAAAAGGTAGTGGATTCAGATTTAATGAAAAGAGGATTAACGATGATCCGCATTATGTTTTTATATCTATTAGTAGAGACATTCTTGTCTATGAGTGCTGTGCAAAGGATTCATTATAAATATTTGGGTCCGACGAGTGAACCATCACCTATTTGGCCACTCAAGAGAACTGAACTCCCTCCATTAGGGTTCCTCAAGTAGGAGTGTATAAACTTCCAATACACCGAATCATGTTCTTGTTAGTCCTTTGGATCCCAGAAGGTCTCGAGAGAATTTGTAATGAATGAGCAATTCTGCACTTCCTGTCTTCCTTTTCTTCAAGTAATGCTAGAAGCACCGACTTTTTTCTTAATTTTTGTTTCAACAATCTTACCTGGTTTGGATCCAATATGGTTCCGTCATGTGAGGGAGTTGAGATAATAGTTGGTAAAAGAGTCGGTGTGTCTAGTATTATTGATTTCGATTCTATGCATCCAGAGTATCGATCAAATTCTTGTTTACTGTTTAAGGACTCGGTGGTGTTCAGTGTGCATGCTAGTTGAGGAAGCACAAATGGTGGAACCCTAAAAGAAGGGATTACGCTCTTTGTGAGAGTGGTCTGACGGACGACGTGATCCTCCGCCAAATCGGAGAAGTTCCCTGAGTGAAGACCTGTCGCACCCAATTCAAATTAAATTAATCTTGTAGTTTTACCAGTATAATACTTTCAAACACATTATATGTTGGACATTTTACAAACACATTTTCTTCTACAACTAATCTGCTGACACCCCCATCGATCAATTTCTGGGTTCATGTACGTATAGAGTGAGCTAAATCGTGCCATTTCTTCTACTATTTGCGCCTATCTTCTTTAGTTCCTCAAATGCAAGTACCGTCTCCGAATCAAAACCACCTGCAAACTGAATTTTCTGTGTGTGAGTACCTGGTACAACGAATTAACAAGTAGGTCAAGAAATTTGGAACGGCGTTTGTGAAGTGCTTCACTACCTGGTGTACCCGGAAAGCGAATCGGACTCCTTGAAGCAGGAGATTTTCTTCTCTTGAGCATTCACTAGACTGCACTTCTCTGGTAATTCTCTTCATGTACTCCTTGGCTAGCTTCAGTGAGCTCAGTTTCATCTGCAAATAGTTATGTGTACAAGATATGCAGTTATTATCAATCGATGGTTTTGGGTGAAATGAGATGTTTTCGAATGAATGTGCGTGAATCCACCCCTTGCTTCAAATCCACTCCTCAGGTATTGTCGTTAGCACTCTGAAACAGTCGTAGAGTGAAGAACGATTATCTTAAGAGTGTTAATAACAACTTTCTTATTCTTCGCGAACTGCTATCTACAGTCTCGTAGAATAGTGTTGTCAATTCATGTTCACAATTTTCAAATTTTATAGCTTCCACATCATTGTTAATCAGTCGAAAGTTGAAACTAGATGGGGGTTTGCTTAGCTAGAAAGTGTTCAAATCTTTTGCCTTTATTTTGTGTGGGCCTTCCTGTGGCTCCTATCGTTGATTGATACGTGTCCATAAGTTTAACTCTCCTTAATTCTACTGTCATAAATTTAACCCTCCTTAACTCTGTTATCATAAATTTAACTCTCCTTAACTCTATTGACATAAACTTAACTCGTATCATTCAATGATAGAGACTACACACAAAATGAGTGCAAAAAAATTGATCTCGGCTAAAAAACATAGATATTTAGTTACTTGAGCTCTAATTAACCACAATTTAGTACCACTTTAATGGAAGTCAAAAGTAAACATAGGATTCATAAATTATTATCTGAATGATTGCCAAATTAAAGTTATTGGTAAAACATGGTTATCTACCTACCTGACCCATCAGCCCTGTGTCCAGCATCCATTCCCATGGGATCTGAAAATCCCTGTACCTCTTGCTGGCACTCTCCCTTGTTCTTTCTGTGCTGCTCACACTTCTTTCCAACCTGCAAAATTGGACTTCTAACATTAAACGAGACGATATTGTAAGCTATTACTCCAATCAACTGACCTGACACACATCTGCAATTTTCTATATCAATGGAATGGTAATAAGCTATTGTACTCCACGCTTACCTGTCTTGTAATGCTTCCATTCTTCTCAGAGCAAGGACTGATGGCTCCTTCATGTTGTCCTCAAATGATGAGGCTTCGTTTTTCAGATTCCTCAGGTCTCTGTAGCTGAAAGCGGCTTCTCGCAGCGTGTCCGCCTTTCGTTCCGGCCACTGCGGGAAGTGCTTCAGCACTGCTCTTTCATCAACTAAAGAAGATAGCTGCCGATCCAGCCAATTTACAAATGCTTCCACGTCTGCGATGTTTGTAAATTTTGCAGACTCCACCTCACTGATCAAGAAATTTATGAACTCTCCCTGCGTTTCGACCTCCGACTTTATCTGTCCATGAATGTAGAAATTAGTATCAGAAAAATTCTGATCGTATGAGTTATGGAATATGAAGAATAGGCTTGTGCGGAAATCATGTGCTATATAACGTACAGCTAAAACATAAGATGAACGGTTTTCGATTTCTCCGATCATGTTCTTAGTAAGTGCAAAAGCATGAACTCCTGCAGGGTTGGCTTTGTTCTCCATGTGTGCATCTTTCCTTGTAAGTGAACGGTACAGCTCAATTACTTCTGGCACACGTCGCACTCCTCTTGACCCGATTAACGATTTTGAGGGCGGAGGAGGAGGCGGCGGTGCTGGTGCTGAAGGCCCTTTATTTTCCTTTACCTCCTTGAACAAAGCAGGAGGAGGAGGAGGAGGCCTTGGTGTTGGTGGTGGTGCATCGGTTGGTAATAATTTTGCTGCCGGTCTTTCCTTTATGGCTTGAGATTCCGTGAAGTCTACTTTCGGATTCGGTCTCTCTTTCGCTGGACTCTGCTCCAATGTGCTTTGAAACTTCTTCCAGAGCAGAGATTTCCTCTCATTGTTGTGTGCTTTGAGGGAAGTTATTTGAGCTTTAAGACGACCAACTTCTTGCTTCAATTCATGGTTTTCTTTCTCCAACGAGCCGTTCTTTTCGAGAGAGGCTTCGAGTTCTTTCCTGAGAAAGATGACGATCTCGGAGCTTTCATCTTCTTCTGGCATCGTCCGAGTTTGCTATGCTTTCACTGGAAGGAGATAGCTAGAGGTGACAAATGAGTTGCTGGCTCGTTCCTCTTTTATGTTATGTTGTCTTACTTTTGATGCAAGGCTTGTTGGGTTCACGTAAACCTGACGATTGATGCTGATCTAGCGAGTCGTTTATTAGGGCATTTATAGTACATTAACATTCGTTTGCCCTTTTTTATTTTGATATAAGCGATAATGAGCAAGGCCCGGAGGGAAAACGGTACACATGACTTCAGATATAGGGTAGATGATTTTTTTTTTTTTTTCTTTTTCTTTTAGTGAGAGTGAGGAGAATCGAACCTAGAGACCTCAAGTGCAAAGCGTAGATGGTTTTCTCACTTGATCCAAATATGTTAACCTTAGTTTAGACAAGGATACTTTTACATTTGCAAGACTTTATACGTTAACATTAGTTTATTCTGTCATTTGTTTAATGGCAATGTTGAATTGTAGGTAAGGGACTTGATTGCAAGTACTATATACTAGTTGGTTTAGGTGCAACATTATATTCTTTGGTCAAGTTTACTATAAAACCCATCTTTTTCTTGAGTATTTAATACAATTATGTTAGAATATCATTGGCAAGGTAGTGTATTCATAATTCCAAAAGCTTGAGCATTCACGTAATGAATTAACAATGTATGTCAACTTTTACCTTAATTTGGTACATACGTCGACAGGTAGATCAATAGCAGGAGAGGTACAAACATATAGGTGAAGCCTAACTCTGTGCTTTGCAAACCAACAAAGAGGTGATCAATGAGAATCGAATTCAAAACCCCTACACTAAAGACTCGGATACCATATTAGAAAGCACTAGTCCATGTATCATGTACCAAACATGGTTATGGCTCCTACTAATCACAAGTGAGTGTTAGGTTTTTTTTTTCCTTCTTATGTCTTCTCGACGCCACTAAAACTGTGCATTGGATGCGTACGAGAGTCACTCTTAAGTTTTACTTGAGGAATGTCATTTCCATCACATTTTACATGTAGATTTGTGAAGCTTCGGCTAAACAACGAATGGTGCATGATTGATTGATTGCTAACTAACAACTTAATGCTCACTAACTAGCTTCTTGGACCAGTTTTTGTTGTCCAGGTGTCAGCCTCAGGCTGGGATGTTGAAATCATTAGGTAAATCTTAATTAGCATACATAAGTCGGTTGATATGCCGATTGATTTAGTCCTCCACGGGATCATGACAAAATTGAATACGAATTTTCAATTCTTTGCTTGCGAAGCAAGGCGAAAGCCATAAAAAAGGGGAAGGGGAAATAAGAGCAACAGAGAAGGATATATGCTGACAGTCGAAAATTAAAGAAAAAGTAAAAGCCTCGACATTTACAGCCTACCAGATTCAGATCTTCCCCTATTCTTGCTTTATTTTTCATGTCCTTCATGGAACAAAGTAAAAATAAAATGGAGAGCGGGTGTCATTTTTCTTTTTGAGGATCACATTTATGCAAAAATTCTTCATGACAACACAAATCTTGCAAGATGGTTGCAGAATAAGTGGCCGGCCATCCAGCTTTATTATGCCCAATGAGAAGCTACTTACGTCACGCAACTATCCAGCAATATATTTGCCGCATTAGACAAAACCCTACACTTATCTTGTGGTAATATAACAAGATCAATATTTGGATGTCATTGTTTATGACAACAGTTTAAATTACTCTAATTTATGGTGAGAGAATTTAAATATCGATATAAGGAACGAATACACTATCATAATCAACTAGACAATATACGTCAAATTTAAGAGGCAAAATTTGTTCTATGCCAATGAACCCCTAAGGAGAAAATCCTACAACTGTGAATAATAAAGCATTAATAGGCTGAAGCTGAAAGGTAGCTCACCTAGACCTGAGGTGTAATTACTTGGCATGAGCATAATCTTTAGATCTTTTTAAAGGGTTTATGTTCTTCTCACTGATTTTAGTACGGAATAGGATCCTCTCCTGACCAAATGCTCTGGATCCTCATGATCAACCAACATGGGTTGTTAGATTTTGATCTAACGGTTACAATTATTATAATTTTTAAAAGAACTTCCTGTTTGTAACCGTTGGATCAAAATCTAACCGTCTGTGTTAATTAATCATGAGGATCCCCAGGATTTACTCAGGAGAGGATCCTACTCCTTTTAGTACAAGTCCACTTCAAATTCAGCTTTAATTTCTAGGGGACCACATACCCTATATAGCCCCTAATCAAAGTACCCTACAGGTAAGGGAACCTTATTTTGGGTGGGGGGTAGTGCGTGTGTGTTTGTTCATAGATAAAACAACTTGAACGTGCAGGACCCTGTATTGATTTGAAGGACTTTAATTTGATGGAGACTGTGTGCAACTTTCTATATACGTGATATTGTATTGTATTATTAGTACGAACACTGTGATGATGACGAATTCCTGCCATGTAAAATACTTTTAAGTAAAAGAGAAAAAAAAAAAATAGGAGAATGACTTACAGGAAACAGGTTCACCATCACGTGATATTCCTTACCTAATAATGCAGTGCTATGTGCAAATTTTGATTCACAAGGTAATGTGTTATTAGATTAGAACGTCATATGATGGTAAAATATGTTCCATATAAATTGCTTTCAAAAGATCAAGGAGATTTTTTATTTGGTCAAAGAAGGTAAGATTGAGAAACTAGGTAGTAGTCACTAGTCAGTGAAGAATTCATTTGGCGGACAGACACGCCCATATCAAGGGAAACAGCAAAAATCAAATTTGACTACCCTACTTGAACAAGATCTTTCATTTGAATGGCCATCTGACATGTTTGGACGTACTTTATAGTACTGGCAATAGCTTGCACAGTAATAACTCAGTCTTCCCTTGGTAAGGAGATCCTTGCATACAACTAGTGACAAAAACTTGGATTACAAACTTATATGTCAACAAGATATGGACGAGTAAGTAATCAAAGTATCGATAATATAAATAATATTAGTAGTCAATAACGTGTGGGTATGCTTTTTAAAATTGAACGGACAAATTAACTACTTAATTTGACAGTCTGACTCAAATTGTTCTCATATTCTTCTAGCACTCATCATCTGAAAATAGCTAAATAGGAAAATACATGTATTTATCGCACAGAAAAAAAACAAAGATAAGAAGCAAGTCAATCATACAGACTTTTTTGCGCATCTTAACTTGCTATGTGGGTTAGTGGATTGGTATGTTAATTGGGTTGACCACATTTCAAGAAGCTTTTGGTGTCACAAAAGCAACACATTTCAAGGAATGCAACAACCTCACAGCTTAAACCTAGCTATACATGGATCTTGGAATTTATAAACATAATTAATTTCCATATCAAAGTCATGAAACAGCCTGACAACTTAAGCCTAACTTAGTGTTTGATACAAAATACTCACTTGAGCATCTCAACGTCCTTGATCGGCACTACTCTAGTGTCCCTTTTAACGTCCTTCAAGCAAGAAACACATAACTAATGCTTCTTGTAGAAAACACTTCAAGTGTTTTTTTTTCAGGATTAACTTACATTTTTACCAATAATTAGTTTCAAAATATTTTTTTCTGAAAACGCTTCAGTTATTGAAGATCATTTCCCAAACGAGCTCTTAACTATCCAACAAAACAAAATACACACCAAACTGCCAAAGGTTCCAAACTACAATGAGTGGAACCCAAATTTTCCTCTTTGGGTCATGGCAATTGAGCTTGTTTGACAAGTATTAAAAAAAAAAAAAAGGTTCAAAACATAGGAAATGATACGAATGAAGCAGAAACTAATAATTCCAAGTAAATGAATTGATTCCATCACGAATAATAGAAAATAGAAACACACTCCTAAGACATAATTTGCTCTTATTCTAATTTAAATAAAATAGTTCACTCTACCAAAGTACTAAGATCTTATTCTAATTTGAATTTCTTGAGATCATTCTAAAGGATGGCATTTTTCTATTGAGGATTTGGCGGGCGGCTATTGGCAGATGAGACCCTTGACCCCCATTCAAGCAGCTCTTTGCTTGTGTCATCCTTGTGAGCAATCACTTCTATGAAGCACAAGCAGTCTTTCTTCTCCTCCGTTGCTGTTGCAATTGCCTCCGTTAGCTCCTCCTCAGTACGAACCTGAGACCAAAAAAAAGAAGGAAAAACACATAAATTAGGTCCTGATTTACTTCTCCAACACAACATATATAGTCTAACAAAGCAAGTCCAATACTATTCACGCTCTCAGTTTGTCATCCTTCTTCTAATATGAGATGGAGAATAGCAGCTGCCTAATTCGTGCATGTTTTTAATCAAACACTAACCTTTGTTGTCCAGCAGTTTCCTTCGCCGTTGTGGATTGCGTCCACCAAACCAGTGTAGTTCCAGTTCTTGATCACATTGTAAGGGCCGTCATGGATTTCAACTTCTATGGTGTATCCGCCATTGTTTATGAGGAAGATGATGCTCTTTTGATTGCATCGAATCATTGTTGACACATCTTGTGCAGTCACCTGTCATAAAAAAAAAGTTATATATATAAGCTTTGAGACCAATTAATTAACCAACAATATTTCTCTAAAATGTTAAAGTTAAATCAAACGCTGGTCGAAGCATTAATTTGAACCTGGAAGCTCCCATCACCGATGCAAGCAATGACGCGCTTCTTCGGAACTGACTGTGCATAGCCTAGAGTTGCACCAACAGACCAACCAATCGATCCATATTGCATCTGGAATTCGTACCTGCAAGACCAACTTTTTTTCTCTAATGATACTGAAAAAATAAAAACCTCAAATCACATAGCCAGGGTTTTGTTGCATGCTCACCCACATCCTTCCGGCAGTTTCAATTTCAAGCAGTTAAACCAAGAATCACCGGTCTCAGCAATAACCGCGGTGTCAGCTGAGAGCATTTTCTGAATGTGCTGGAACAGAATGTTCACTCTAAGAGGCTCATTAGGCTGAGATTTGAGAGGCTGGCCGTCTGGGACGAAGATTCTGGTATAGTTTTCGTGAGCGGTTGTGTTTTTGGTGACACGCTGTGCAAGTGCCTGAAGAAAGTCCTTCATTAGGACACACCCGAAAGAAGGGCCATTGCCAACCACCACACGATCAGGC
The DNA here is from genome assembly GCF_963583255.1 of Pyrus communis. Taxonomy (NCBI): domain Eukaryota; kingdom Viridiplantae; phylum Streptophyta; class Magnoliopsida; order Rosales; family Rosaceae; genus Pyrus; species Pyrus communis. The sequence goes on along the minus strand of NC_084810.1, from coordinate 23,341,882 downwards.
TGCACAATAATTGCCTTCTCCCTCTTGAGAAGAAGAGAGTATCCAACAGAGCTGTAGTCGTTGAAGATTGGACCAGCAAACAAGTATGCATCGGCAGACTCTACAATCTCACCACAGTAGGCTGTGCCGACTGCTCCCCAGTATGTCCCGATGTAGCGAGGATGGGTTTCGGGGAAACGCCCTTTGGCTGATGGCATCATGGCAACAGCATAGCCACTAGCATCAGCAAATTCAACAAAGGCTTCATGTGCCTTTGCCACTCGGATCTTTGGTCCGCCAACCACAACTGGCTTCACTGCCTTGTTCAAGAAGGCAGCTGCGGCCTCCACAGCGGCTTCTAGCCCCAACTTGTTGGTCATTCTGTATCACGAAATCATCAAATTGTCATAAACTAAATCTCATGTTAAAGAAAGAGAAAAAAATGTTACATTATCAAACTGTCAATCATAAATATCTTATCTGTCAAACTTTTATTTGATACTGGACATGGTGCGGGATCTTTTACATGTTTGACATACCTTACACAACTCAGATAAACCATGAAGATCAATTAACAAATAAGTTACCTAGGTGAGATGGAAAATTTAATGGGGTGTGTGCTAAAAGCTGGATGTGGAATGCCAGGCAAGTTGCAGCTAATGCTGATATAGACAGGCTTGCTTTCTTTGAGAGCAGTAGAAATGGCAGTATCAATTTGTTCATGTGCATCATCCAAGTTGTTTACCACAGCCTGCCACAGCAAATAGCATAAACAAGAATCTATGCATAATTACACAAGGAAAATAACACAAATCCAAATTTTCCCAAAACGCAAAATAACACAACAATATATTATAAGTAATAAATTCAAATCCTAATTAGGTCAAAGCACTAAAATGTTGTATATATATTATTATGCATGGTTCTACACTTAAAATTTAAAATGTGGCCTGCAATTTAACACTCCTATTTATTCTCCTTTTTGTGAGTAAAAAAAATGTCATCAAAGTGTATAATTTAAAGCTCAGATGGTTACAAATAAAATATTTATATTTAAATGTCATATATTATAAATAAATAAAGGCAAATCAAACACTTCAGCTTACTTGATAGCAAGTGACAGTCTGGAAGCATCTGAGTTCTTGGCTGAAATCCGGCAAGCCAATGGTGTGGTGAAGAATTCTGTTGGTGCCATAATCATTTGTGTTTGGCCCTCCAACAACACAAATAACAGGAAGGTTCTCACTGTAAGCTCCAGCAATGGCGTTGAGAACACTAAGCCCACCCACGGTAAACGTGACAACGCAAGCCCCAACGCCACGCTCCCGGGCATATCCATCAGCGGCGTACCCGGCATTGAGCTCATTGCAGCAGCCGATGTTGGTGAGCTTCCGCTCAGCAATGAGGTGGTCTAATAGGGTTAAGTTAAAATCCCCGGGGACAGTGAACACGTCCCCCACCCCTATCTCCACGAGGCGGCGCGCTAAGTGGCGGCCAAGAGTGGAGTCAGCGGAGGCAATGGTGGACGGAGGGTGGGAGGAGTCGTGGATGGTGGCAGTACCGTTTTGAGGAGGGCAGCCGACGTTGTTGTTGGTGGGTTTTGATGAGTCTAGAGAGCCAATGCTGGTGGCCATGGTGGAAAACGGGGAGCTCGAAAGCGGGATTCGGGATTCTGGTCTTGTAGTGGAGATCAAACACACTGTTGATCGAACAAAAATGGGAGAAAAGATTGGATCTTTGTGGCTGTTGGGAGGAGGAAGGAGAGTAAGAAAGATTTATATATAGGTTTGTTTTGTACGTGAAATAAGGTGGTGGGGTTTCTTGGGAAGGGTGAAGAGACACATTCGGGGTTATGCATGGTAAAGTAATAGAGCAAGTGCTAAACTAAAGGAGAAGGAAATAATTTGTCTTTTTATTTTATTTTATAATATCTATATGATTTTATGTTCTGGTAGAAAGAAATAATTTGTTTTGTGTATAGATACTTGAAACGTTACGTAATGAGATTGTTAATCTAGATCGTATATTCAAATAAAAATTGATTGTGTCAAATTATTGTCCAATTTATATTTCTTACCTCAAGTATTGTATTTTATTAGAGAATAAAATGGTCTATATTTCTCTCCCAAAAAACTGGGTCTAAATTTTGGTTATGGTATGTGTTTTTTCTGAACCCCATTATTAGAATCTTCAAGAACATTATATATAATTTGACAGTAATATTTTGGTAATATTACTTGGTATCCATTCACATTTTACCGTTCGAATTATTTTTACCATGTGAAGTTAATTTGATAAGTTAATTAGGACTAATGATGGTCATGAACATGCAGAGTTTGAGAAAATGTGTTTGCCAATGGGAGTATATCTCTGTGTTTATAGAGCAAGTCACGTGATGAGTGTTGTAGATATAATGAGTAATGTCTCAAGTTATAAGCTATAAGTATGCATGTTCCACTGCTAAACGTAACAATACTTTTTAAGATAAAACCCTACTGAAAGAAAGCATTTTAGCATGGCTTTTTCCATAGCTGCATGCTAGGTGAATCAGAATACACAAACTGTGAGGGTGTTAGTTCAAGGTATTTATTCGTTCTAAGATACAGCAATTTAAATTTTTACATTTCTCTGATACAAAGTTAACATAGATAAACCCGAAAAATCAAATCTAACTGTAACAGCTATCAGTTTCTGCAAGTCCCTCTAAACTTCCCACTGCTTAGTAAAACCATTGCGAGTTCGAACAAAGTATGAATTTACTCCGTCGACACATCCCAACATCACACGCAGGATCTTCCGATGGGTTTAGTACGCCTTCTTCCTAGAAGTCAGACGTAGTAAATCATACCAACTTCCAACAAAGAAGTATGCGGCACATTCAGAACAACATCCGGCTCTCTGCAGTTCTTGCTCAGAAAAGCATAGACGATATCTATAACAAGTTTCTTGAAAAAGGAAGATGACTTCTTAGCCTTTGCATGCGAATGCCCGAAAATGTATGTAACACCAGATTCTTTGGCTTCTAATATTCGCAGGGACTCGTCTTTGCAAAGAGAACTTTCCGCTTGCCTGATACCAGGTTTTATCACTTGAAGATCACATGAAAACTGCACCGTGTTTTCTTTTTTGGTCAAGTCCATGAAAGTGCCATCTGGAGCATAAAGGGGCTCGGAATCTGCATCAGTAAACTGTCTAGAGCACCCAGTTATCGGTCTCAAAGGACCTTCTTCCTCTGTTTCTACAAAGTGCACTATACTAGACACCAATATGTTCTCAAAATCACAGGTTTCCTGTTGAAGATCCTTATAACCGTACCTCACAATGCACCGGAACAGTCCATACTCCTTTGGGCCCACCCTACTAACAAGCAATCTTTCATTTCCACTAACATGGGGAACTTGAACAGATTTGACGCAAACAAAAACCAGCACCTTATGGAATGCAGGTAGATTAGTTACAAAGTGTCCGAAAACAGCTGGTACCCCAGTCGCCAAATTAGTGTACATGAGTCCAATTCCTGGGACCCGAACCATGCCAAGGCTCGGACCTAAGCACACTATTCTGTCGATTGAGACCTTGTTTTCAACATCAAATTGGTGTTTCATCATTGTTCCGTAGTTCCATATGTACATTACACCCATAAAGATCATAGAGAGCACAACCGGGATCCATCCACCTTCTGGGATCTTGCTGACGGATGCTGAAATGTAAACCACCTCAATTGATCCAAAGAGCATTAAAAACGCTAATGCAGTTATTATGCTTTTCTTCCAGACTATTATCATCACCAGAGCCATCAAGCAAGTTGTCACAAACATTACAGCGGTGACTGCCAAACCTACCAAATTCAACAACACGATCAAAGTATATTCACATAAATACCAAGAATATCCGAGAGATAGCAGTTAGATTTATACCGTATGCATGACCCATCATGTTTGTGTCCCTCAATCCAATTGTCACGCCTAAACAAAGGCACATTAACATCCAGTTGACCTCTGGAATGTATATTTGGCCGTATATTTTACTCGAAGTATGAACTATCTTGACGCGGGGAAAGCATTTTAGTGCACAGCACTGGTTTATAACAGAGAAGGTAGCTGAAATTACTGCCTGGCTTCCGACAACAGATGCAAAAGTGGCAACTATGAACACTGGCCAAAACACAGCTTCTGTAGCAAACCAAACAATTACGGCATACATACAAAAGATGACAATTAATGATATTAACCATTGGGGTACTATGATAAGTTATTACCTGGTATGCCTTTATAGAAACTTCTTTGGATGTCTTTGTGGTGCTTAGAAAGAAACGCAGCCTCACCCATGTACGAAAGAACTAGAGAGGGATATACGAGTAATGTGAAGGCCATCTGGGATTTGATGCCAGGTACTTTAACATCAGTGTTGAAATAAGAAAGAACTAACAATCGACTGCAAAGTTACCTTTATTGAGAGCGGAGAGAAATGGCCCAAATTAGCAAACATCGCCTCTACACCTGAGATAATATTCCGGAGGAAACTAGTTTCCAGTAGCTCTGTTTAGCAGCAAGTAAACCACAATTACTGCAACAGGAGTTTAGAAGAGATACCTGTTATTGAAAGAACAACTCCCGCCAAGGATACCCATCCTTCAATGCCCGTGCTTCGAAGGAACTTTAACATATAAACTGGAGAAAGGGCATGAAATATACATTTGTTCCACCGAAATATGTTGTATATTCCAATGCCACTAATACACAGAAGCCATGCTGTAACAATCGGAGCAAACATGAAAGCAACTCTGTGTGTTCCGTGATGCTGAAGGGAGAAAAGCCCCACTAAGACGACACATGAGATTATCACAACATAATCTGAAAGAAAGAAGCCAAAGAGAAGTTTTACAAATGGTGATGCATAGATATTTGAAAGGTTATTGGCGGTATGAAGAAGTTTGACGTACTGTCATGGAGTCCTGTGAATTTAAGCTTAATCCCGGAGACTGCTGAAAGAACTGAAAGAAGAAATACAAGTGAATCTCTGTCACAAATAATGTTACAAACTAATCGAGAACTATCAAACTCTAGTTGAATTAGAAGTCTTTCTAAAACACCAACAGATGCTTGTTTGGAGTTGGACTCGTAATTGAACAAGCTCTAAGAAAGGGAGGAATTTAGCTCTGTCATACGTGCTTTAGGTATAATGTGTATTTCTAACCATTCATATGTCACAAAATTATCATATATATCCATGTTCTGAAGGATATTATGCTTACTCAAAAGTCGAAACCATTATCTTGAAAAGTTAAGATGAGCTAGCCTAGGATTTGAAAAGTTCAGGGAACGGAACTTGTATGGGGAAAAAACATAAATATCACTATAGAGGATTTTGTTAGGACTAGCCCACCTGATATTGCAGGAGTGAGTACACCATCACCAATTGCCATACAGGTTCCAAATAGAACAAAAACCAGCAGCCCTTTGCGAAATCTTGGATGCTTGTCAAAGAATGATTTCAGAGCTGAACTCTGCCATGTTTCTGCGGTTCCTTCCGTCACATATTCAGACAACTTCTCATCTGTGATTTCTTGATTTGGCAGAATGCTTAATCTTGCATGACGACAGAGGAGGGAGTACAAAGCAAAGGTACCGCCTGCACCATGTGTACAAAACTGGTATTGAGAAACCGTCTTTTTGCCATCCAATTACATTTTTTTTTTTTCTACAAATCACTTGGAAAATTAGATGAGATCAAGAACAGTAAAAAATGACAAGAAAAAGGAGATCAGCAGAGTGTTTTTCTCAGTGTTGAAAACAGTATTGTAGAATGCAAAGCCGAACCAACCATTCAAAAGTGACTGGAAGGTTGAATGAACAGCCTAATAATTTGCATCATAAGATCAATCGGGTAACTTAGCATTGTCATCAGACAACATCACAATGAAAACAACAAAACTGTACCTTCACCATTGTCATCAGCCAACATCACAATGAAAACATACTTGAAGAGCGCAATTAGAGTAAACGTCCAGAAAATAAACGAAAGGACGCCAAAAATCTCTTCATCATCCTCATAAAGGCTCAACTTTCCGGAGAAGGTGGTCTTATAAACATAGAGAGGGGATGTACTTAGGTCACCATACACCACTCCCAGACTTTGATAAGCCAATGTGAGCACAGTTGTACGGGATACCCTCTGCAAGTCCCGATTCAAGACAACATTATAAACATACATTCGAAAAATTCAACAATTTAGAAACATCAAAGAAGGTCAATTAGTACAAAAGAGCCCATAAAAGTTCATGACCCTATGGTTCAGCAGCTACATTGAAGACTAAATTTATTTTTTCGGGGTTTTATGCGTGTCCCCAATATTTTTTTATCTGGCTGCTCAAATTATGAACAACGACGAATAGCGTAAATCCTTAAAGACCATTTACACTACTTCCCTTCGCCAAGATGTGAATTCCATTGAGAAAACAGTAAAAGATGCAAAATTTGTACAAATTAAAAGGAATTTAATTTACCCAAAACCCAGAAATAAAAAATTCAAAACTGGAAACCCCTCTTCTCACATTCTCAAATGTCCTGGTTCCACAGAAGCTGCTGCTCCAGATGTACATTTTACATTTGCATAAGAATTTGCAAAATCTCAAAAACTCTGAACAGAAAAATTTCACTAAAAACTATTTGTCCAAGAGAAGCTCCAAAAATGGCTGACATTCATAAGTCTGTCGATATCACACACTTAAAGTTTACCAAAATCACCATCATGAAAGCAAACAACTAATTATCAAAGAACAATATTAGGAAGAACAAAAGAGAGTGAGAGAGGATGAAGGATATATATACCCGTGGAGATATTCCCTGTTCCATTAGTTCTTCAGATGGGTTCATTGTAGAGAGAGAGAGAGAGAGAGAGAGAGAGAGAGAGAGAGAGAGAGAGGGAGATGCAGTGCAACTGTGCAAGAGAAGTGACTGACTGAAGAGGAAGAAAGGCTGGCAAAGCGTATATAACGCAGAGAGAGAGAGAGAGAGAGAGAGAGAGAGATGTCGAAAGTGAGGGGCAGTAAGTTGGACTAGGCAATTGTCGTGTTGTGCGTCCTAACTCCAAAGAATTTGCAAAAGGCGTTCAACGCTCCTTTACCTCTCTTCGTTTCCAAATTTTTGACCAAAACAACTCTGAATCTGTATACGTTTGAATGAAGTGTCGTACTCGTGTTCTTTGCCCAAAGTCTTAATCCTTACTCTGTATATTACAATAGTTTAGAATAAAAAAATATATCCGTCCTCTTATTTTTAGTTCAAATTTCTTATTCGCATACTAAAATAATATAAGAGGATGCATTCGAGTGAGATTTTGATGGATTTTAAAAGAGTTCATAAATCTGTTTCCATGCAATTAAGATTTTAAATGAATCTGCCAAATTCTAGTGGTATTCATTCTTGATTTTCAAAGAATTTGTAAAAATTTGGTGGTATTCAATCTCGAGTTTTCTTAAAATGTTCCAAATTTTGGTTGCATTCAAAATTTAATGAATTTAGAGGAATTTAGGAGTCAGAGGATTTTAGTGGATTATAGAGTGGAAAATATAAATATAAAAAATCCTCACAAACCATGCCTCTACCCTAATATTTCATCGTGATTCTTCCCTCTACAAAATATGATCAGACTTGGATATGAACGAACTCTTCTTTGAAGCAGAAATGTAAGGGTAAGACACCCAAAAATCTACAAACTTCTTTTTCCATTTTTCTGTCTTCTATGGCCAAATCTTTATCTCTTTTCTCTTCAAAGAAGACAACAAGTAATCAACAATTTTTTTTTGTCTTCTCCTCATGGCCAATTTTGATTATTATTTGTTTTAGAGAACCCTAAAATCTATATAAATCCATGAACGTCAATAATTCCAAAAGTCTATACAAATCCATTACAATTTATAGACTCCATGAAAGTCTATAATTCCATTAAAATTCATGAAAAGCTCAATTGAATTGCACAATTTGAAGGCCTATTGATTTTAACAACTGATTGCCGAGTTAATTATTTGGATAGTAAGTGTGGAGTTGTAATCCAAAAGGATTCTCTTCGGATCCTTATGGTGAGGATCTTTGAGATCCGTAAATTTATGTTCATCGTACATCCTACGGTCAGTTTTTATCAGATACTGCTTGTATTTAATTTTAAATAAAATATTTAAAATGATTTCTAATTGCACGATATACGATAAACAGATATAATTCACAGATCTCTAAAATCCTCACAAAAAGAATCCAACAAGAATCCGTTTTCGAGTTGGAATTCCATTCTAACTAAAGATTCATGTGGTTTCGGAGGATTCATCTCATAAAACAACGCATTATTAGAACCAATACAAAAAAACTCAAATTTACATCCTTTCATCCAATACTAAATAACTTTATATTTCTTCCTAATATTTTGAAACAACTCACTCTTCTAAACGAATATTTTATAATTTTTTGGCCACAGCTGTATGGATAGCTTAATGCTAAGTGTCAAAATCGGAAAACATCGTAACATGATTAAATAAAATATAAACCCACGAACACCCAAACAAAATATTTAAATAAGCAATGTGATAATCTAATCCACATCCATGGGTTTATTCATATTGGATTCCATACAAATCATTATTTTAATTTTTTGTTTATAAAGGGGAATAACAGACTGGTGACAAGTTACTGTTATCTAATTTTTTTGGATTTGAAGAGGTTATGAGAAATTTTATTATGCTCGTAGCCACAATCAAGCAAATTCACCAGCTCAGAGCATGAACGCGAGACCTTCCATATTTTCTTTGTTTTATTAGGAAGCTATAGTCTGCGCACTTACCATTAGACTACTTGTTGTGGTTCATACAAATAATTATTTAATTGTGTGTTTTAGCTTCAATATGACTAGGTTAGTGAAACTTAACACATATTATACAACCACTAATAGGTGGTTTAGTAGTTAGGGGCGGATTCTAGGCCAATTTTTACACAGCATGTTTTTTGTTCGATTCTTGACCTTGGTGAATCACACAATAACTCTTTGATTCTTCCTAACTCTCAAAAAAATGAAATGCCATCGCAAATCCTCCAACAGCTTATTTTTTTCCTAAAAGAGAAAAAAACACATATTATAGAACCATTAATTGCTTACAATCGTCATTTAGTATTACGGTTTAGAAGTATTTATCTTCATATGTAAGTAAGAGGTCTTAAGTTTGATTTTTGCTAAAAACGAATTTAAACCATATTATTGCTAGTTCATTATAATGTTAAACTTATCTCTTCTACCGACTAAAGAAAATTTCGTTTTTTTTTAAATAAAAAAATAAAGGCTTACAATTATGTGAGCGAGAGTAGTCAATTTCAGTCACCCTGGATTTGACTGACAAATAGCCATCATGATCTCATGGTGTGTACAGTTTAATTAGGTACAAAGTCGATTAGCCTACTTAAAATATATTTGTTAGTCCATGAAAAGTATGTGACTTCAAATTATTGTTGTCCGCATGAGAGTCGATCTTGAAGATAGAACAATCCAACACAACATTTCGGGTGCGTTGACGGATTTAGAATTCGAATATTGGGTGATTCTAATATTAAATATAAATTTTTTTTATAATAAAATAGAGCGTAAAGTGCACAAAAACAAATTTAGTTTATTTAATGACACATTTCGTTGAACACTTGGTGAACTTATTTTTATTAGTCAAATCATGTTGAGCACATGTTAACAAATATTCGCATATGCCGAAGCAAACTAATCAATGATATAAAGAGAATTTGTCGAGTGTTATCAACATACTATCGAGATATACCTAGCAGACATTACATTAAACACTTTCGCACAAAAAGATCCATACCAAATACTCAAAGGATCCTCAAATGATCTTCACGTGTATATTTTCCAAACTGGGTGATCTTGGAACCATTGGTTCCAATATCCATCCGTCCCTACTTGTGTGCAATAATAAATCTTTGGAGTCTCGTGAGCTACAAGCTCCTTGCATCTTCCAGATCACTGAAAATGAAAGATAATTAGGTGGGAACCATAATTGTCAAAATTAGGCATATCAATTTTCCTTGTCAAAATTCCGGTAATATGGTATAAGTAGGAAAATAGTTGGACTTTTATATTTTGAAGTAAAAGGTCCTTAAATAAATTCTTTACACAACCAAGTTTCAACTATCAGTTTAGGCACCTCCCATTGAATCTAAGTTTTGACTCACCAAGGCTAACAAATTAGGTTCAAATTGGGCATCCTCCCATACTCCTCAATTGACATCAACATGCCCTCTAAAAGATTCAAATCTCATGCGAAAGTATTTCACTTCTCACTTGCCAAGTGCATTGGTAGTCAGTTTTTATGAATAGAGACATTGGCAGGGCTAAAACGTACATGCAACGAGTTGTATATTCCTTTGTGTTTGTCTCTCTCTTCATGTAATAAGTAACGTGATAATCAAAATACACGCATAGAATATATATCCCATTCATAAGTCTATCTCTAGTTGGAAGTTGTATCCATTATTGAAGTACATTATCTTCTAATAGCATAAGATGCTAGAACATGATGTTACTTATCCAAAATAGGATGAAAAGGGAGATATGATGCTCTCTCTCTTTCTCTCTCTCAAGTTAAACCCAATGTTGACTAATCTAGGAAGATGATCAACTCCAAATTAACATAATTGTCCTATCATTTGGTGTAAGATGCATAAGTTTGAAGCGAGATATCATCTTTACCTTAACAACCAAATCCGATGGCTTTGTTCATATATCTTCTTGTCCAAAGTAATGGCAAAAGAAATGGATTCTAGCCGTACGATGTCACATTACATGATGGGAAGAAATGATAGTTAAAGCTCTTTTGGATTCAAAATATGAATGATTAAGAACCGTATATGGTCATCGTCTGCATGCCTTTGACTCCACAACCACCATATCTTCTTTGTTTGTTCCTTGCACCATTATTCAGTTCCAACCGTACATTGTCTTAATCATTGTTAGTACATACATTGCATGAGAACGAAATGGGAAAATAATTGGCTCATTAATCATTATGTATCAAGAGCAATTCTTGTTTCGGATAAATTACAATTTGACATATATACGTATCATGGTCAATTTTGAAAATATGCAAGTAGTATTATAGCACAGAACCCCAAATTTGGAAAGGCAGGCAGTTTCGAACCCAAAACCACTGGGTATGAGAAGGGTCTAATCGCCGCACTACACTTGACAGTTGCTTGGAGCTTCGCTCATGGCTCCCAAAATTCCAGGATCAGGCTTCGTATTTGTGATGATTCTATATGTATAGGGGTGTGTTCAGTGTTTGTCAAACTAAAATTTTCATGTAATTAAGCATCCATGATGCACGTAACGTCCCCTTAATGTGACAAGAGTCGTCAAGAATTAATATAGTCGGTAAAAGAAAGGTACAAGCATATGTTTGGTATGCTTTCAACGTCAAGAATTTATAGCTCTGTCATACAATGTGTGTCCCCTCCCCGCAATTGTGATTTGGATTGAAATATGCCATTGCCATGCTTGGCCTTTGGAGATTGGTAGGTCAATTGGCTTCTCCCGACTCGTCCCGTCTTCCTCTTTCAAAGGACAAGCACACGAGAGGAAGATGATGTTGATCTTACAATAATAGTATAATACCCTCATACTCCCCATATAATTACTCTATGTGTCTCAATTCAATGGATTCTAATAGTCATCATCATTCACTATCAAGCCCCACGTGCATATATCCGGCATAACTAAATTGATATTTTTGTACTCATGTTTTAGTGGACAAGATGTGGATTTTCTATCCATGTCTTTCAGGTTTGAAACTTCGCATCCTTTAAATTATTGAAATAATTTTGAACTCTCATTTTTTCCCTAATAATACTAAAATTTAAAAGAAAATAAAAGAACCACGATGCCTTGCATATACCATCGTTTGGTGATTAGTATTGAATTAGATATGATAGCTCATAAAATATAATGTAATTAAGACATGAGAAATTTTAGTTGAAGCCATTTGTCTCGTCTTTACCCCGGCTTCAAAACTCATTTAATAAAATTCCAAATGTGCCTTGAAATAAATAGAAAGAAATTCAAAACAATTAGAATTTGTATACTGTTTTTATCGATAATAGTCAAAATTTAACACCTAATTTCATAAATGTCATTTTTTTATAAAATCTTTCAAAAATAACAAAAAATCCACTTAAATAGACTTAAATACCCTTAGAATTAAAACAAAATAAACATAAAGTAAAAAAGTCTGGGTTAGCCAAGAACCAAGGACCATAAGCAATAAGATCTACCCAGCCCCTAACCACATCATCGTTCCCAACTTCCTTGTCGTAACCACCAGCAGCAAAAATTGCTGCCAACAATGAAGGTACCTATAGAAATTATGGCTTTAATTTGTGATGTATATTTCATATGTTCAATGTACAATGGTTCGGGTATATATGAGGAAGGAGACTAAGAAAAAACAAAAAAACATTCCCCTTAAAACAAGGAATAAAACAAGGAGTAAAACATGGAATAAAACAAGGAATAAAACATTCCTTAAATCAAGGAACTCATTATTTTCAACACTCCCCCTCAAGCTGGATCGAGGAGGTTCACTGAGCCAAGCTTGCCCAATAACCGATGAAACTGAGATGATGCTAGTGCCTTTGTAAAAAGATCTGCTAGTTGATCATGGCTTCGTGTGAACATGGTCCGGATGATTTGCGTTTGAACTTGAGCTCTGATGAAATGACAATCCACTTCAATATGTTTGGTTCTTTCATGGAACACAGGATTGGCAGCAATGTGCATGGCTGCCTGATTATCACACATAAGCGTCATAGGGGTAGAACTAGGAAACCCTAAGTCTGAAAGAAGCCCTTTAAGCCAAATGAGTTCACAAGCAGTGGCTGCCATGGCTCGATACTCAGCCTCTGCGCTGGAACGAGCAATTACCTGTTGCTTCTTACTCTTCCATGTGACAAGGTTTCCACCAACAAATGTACAATAGCCTGTGATTGATTTCCTATCAATTGCATTACCTGCCCAATCTGCATCTGTGTAGCCACTAATGACAGTGGACTGATTGTTATGCATTGTAATTCCTTGCCCAATTGAACCCTTAAGATAACGAAGGATTCTCTTAACAAGGTTAAGGTGATCAACAGTGGGAGAGTGCATGAACTGACTAGCCAAGCTCACTGCATATGTGATATCTGGACGAGTGATAGTAAGGTATATGAGCTTGCCTACTAATCATTGATAGTAGCTTACATCATGCATGGCTTCTCCATCTATGCTGAGCTTCAGTTTACAATCAACGGGAGTGATAGCAGGCTTGCAGTCAAGCATTTTTGCTTCTTGAAGGAGGTCCAATACATATTTCCGTTGATGTAGAAACAGTCCTTTTGAAGATGTTGCCATTTCGATCCCCAAAAAATACTTTAACCTTCCCAAATCTTTGATAGCGAAAACTTGATGTAGTGAGAGTTTTAGTGCCTCAATCTCCACGGTATTATCTCCAGTGATGATAAGATCATCAACATAGATGAGGACCACCAACTTCCCCTGGTGCCAGTTCTTACAAATAGCGAAGAATCAGCATTACTTCGCATGAATCCAGCCTTTTCCAGAACAGAACTGAGCTTGGCATACCAAGCTCTTGGTGATTGTTTCAATCCGTATATTGCCTTGTGCAATTTACAAACCATGTTGCCTTTAATACCATCATAGCCTGGAGGAGGTTGCATATACACTTCTTCCTGCAGCTCGCCGTGAAGGAAAGCATTCTTCACGTCCATTTGGTAGAGTGACCACCCACAATTGATTGCAACTGACAGTAAAACCCTGACTGAGTTCATCTTGGCCACCGGTGCAAATGTTTCCTTATAATCTACACCAAAGGTTTGGGTGAAACCTCGAGCAACAAGTCTAGCCTTGTGTCTCTCGATAGATCCATCAGCTTTGAATTTAGTCTTGTAAATCCAACGACTTCCAACAGCCTTCTTTCCTGGTGGTAGGTGAACTAGGCTCCAGGTGCAATTCTCTTCCAGTGCACGAAGCTCTTCTTTCATGGCTTGGTTCCATTGTGGGAGAAGAAATGCTTCTTGAAAGCTTCTTGGTTCATAGTGCTTATCAATTTCACTGAGAAATGTAGCATGAGATGTTGAGAACTTACTAAAGCTGATACATTCATTGATTGGATGTCGTGAGGCATATGTAACATAGTCCTGCAACCTGACTGGAGGTTTTCTGATTCGAGGAGGATTTCTTTTAATCACCTGAGACTCTGTAGAGGGCGGAGAATGATCAGAGTAGAACTCGTCTTCACTCTCACTGGCAGTAATTTGGTCAGTTTGAACTTCTTCACAATCTGGACTTACAATGACTGATCTATTTTCCAACATCAGATAATTAAAGTTTTGAGGGAGTGGGAACATGTCAACTAAATCCTCCCCCTTACTTGTAAAATAGGGATAGTCTTCTTCGAACTTCACATCTCTTGAAACTGTGCACTTCTTAGTGACTGGATTGAAGCACTTGTATCCCTTTTGAGTGGTCGAGTATCCCATAAACACACATTTGGTTGCCCTGGCATCTAGTTTGTCACGGTTCAAGGTTTGGATGTGAACAAAACATACACAACCAAACACCTTGAGATGTGTCAAATCTATTTTCCTCCCCTTAAGAACTTCATATGGAGATTTAAACCCTAGCACACGACTTGGAAGTCGATTGATGAGATAAGTGGCAGTAAGGATGGCAAACGACCAAAATTTCTTTGGAACGTGCATGTGAATCATGAGAGCACGAGTTTTTTCCAAGAGATCTCTATTTTTCCTCTCGGCTACTCCATTTTGTTGGGGAGTCCCCACACAGCTGGTTTGATGTATGATACCCTGAGAACTTATGTATTGAAGCATGTTGTTGGATAGAAATTCAGTGCCATTATCTGACCTTAAAACCTTAATGTTTGATTGAAATTGCGTTTTAACATGCATGTGAAAGTCTTTGAAAATGGTAGGGACTTCACTTTTTGATTTCATAAGATATAGAAAACTTGTTCGAGAGAAATCATCAACAAATAGAACAAAATATTTAAAACCTTCCATTGATTCAGTTGCAGGTCCCCATACATCGGTGTGTACCATTTCAAAAGGTTTACTTGTCCTAGACATTGAATTACCAAAAGGTAGCCTAGTAAACTTAGAAAATTGACAAGTATCACAAGTAGGATAAGGGTTACAAAAAATTGGAAACAGTTTTGACAAGACAAGTTCAGAGGGGTGAGCTAATCTCCTATGCCAAAGTTGATTTTCATCTATGGACTTTGATTGAGCTTGAAGAGCCTGAGTGAAACATGCATTCTTGCACAGGTAGTAAAGTCCATTTATGAAGACCCCTTCACCAATCATCTTCATGGTGAGAACATCCTGAAACATCACTTTATTTGGTGAGAAAATAGCACGGCAGTTTAGGGTGTTGGTGATCTTTCCAATTGACAAAAGTTGGAAGGGAAAGGTTGGTACATAGAGGGCAGTGGAAGGTGTTTTTTGAGAGAGTAAGTTTATTTCTCCTTTTCCCAAAACTAAGACATTTTTTCCATTTGCAACAGACACATGTGAGGGGCTTGAAAATTTTTTAAAATGATGTAAATTTGTAACTTTGTTTGTCATATGATCTGTGGCGCCTGAATCAATTATCCAACAATCAGTTTCAGTACTAGTTAATAGGGCAGTAGTAAAGGCTTTGAGTATACCTGATGCTTCTCCCTTTGGAACTTTCTCATTTCCAGCAAGAAATCCGGCAAATTGTCCCAACATAGCTGTGTGACTACCCTCTTCATTGCCTTGACCATGTGTGCCTCCTCCGTGTCCCTTACTTTGTAGGTAAGCTGCAAATTCATTGATCAATGACAATGGATTGGCAGTGAACTCCATGGATCCTTGTGAGATAGTAGGAGCGTGAGCATTAGCAAGTTTTGCCTTGAAATGAGGTTGAAATTGTTGTGAGGACCTTGGTATCATCCTTCCATCTTTGCTGAACTTAGGCTTGAGTTCAGGATGAAGTTCCCAACACTTGTCTTCCTCATGACCAACACCATTGCAATATTTGCATTTTAGATGTGTGTTTCTTCCCTTGTATACCTTGGCTTCTGAGTTCTTGTAATTTGATGCATATGCCCGAGTCTCCGTTAATCTAGGATTGGGATCAACATTCATAACCTTCTTCCTTGCTTCTTCTCGTTGGATAGTTGCACAAACATTGTTGAAGGTAGGCAGGTCTTGACTCATCAAGATGTGACTCCTTAGGTCCTCGTACTCAGAACTCATACTCCCTAACAGCTGATAAATTTTGTCTTCCTCAGCTCGTTTTAGGAGAATGGTAGGATCTGTGGTATGAGGGAGATATACATCCAACTCATTCCACATGGCTTTGAGACTCCCAAGGTGTTGAACAAATGCTTTCCCTTCTTGTTGAGCACTGGCAATGTCCTTCTTTAATTGGAAGACCCGTGCATAGTTGTTTTGATTTCCATACATATCCTGCAAAGCTTTCCAAAGATCATGGGCGGAATTGGAGTAGCTAAAAATTTCAGCAACATGTTTCTCCATGGTGTTGAGCAGCAAGGACATGACAAGTTGATCTTTGCAAAGCCATGCATTGTATGTAGAGGAAGAACGATCTGGAGCTTCCACGCTTCCATTTACAAACCCTAGCTTCCCTTTGCCTCCGAGAGCTAGGGAAACAGCTCGAGACCAAGGAAGATAATTGAACTCGTTCAAGAGAACTGAACATAAACGTTGATTGGTGTTAACCTCAACGTCTGAGGAGTTTGGAGAGAGATTGTGCCGGGTTTCCTTATCATGGTTGACAGAACTTTCTTCAGTCATGACTTAGACCTTGAAAGAAAGAAAAATTCGCAGCAGCAAGAATGGCAGAGACAGGTTACAAATGAACCTGCTCTGATACCATATAGAAATTATGGCTTTAATTTGTGATGTATATTTCATATGTTCAATGTACAATGGTTCGGGTATATATGAGGAAGGAGACTAAGAAAAAACAAAAAAACATTCCCCTTAAAACAAGGAATAAAACAAGGAGTAAAACATGGAATAAAACAAGGAATAAAACATTCCTTAAATCAAGGAACTCATTATTTTCAACAGTACCATTAAAAGCCTTTCTCATGGGTACAAGATTTTTTTTTTGGGGGGGGGGGGGGTGGTTGGGGAGTCACTCTTTTTCTCCTACTGTCTTCATCGTTGGCTCAACCATATGCCAGTATGGGATCCCATATTTGATCAATGAATTGGCCAGATAAAGGCCCAACGTTTTCGAAGCGGTGTCCCAAGCAACCAAACTTCAACACCAGCAACAACAACGGAGATCGATCTCGTGGCAGAAGGTAAAAGCAAGAAGACAAAGTGCACTACGCCCAAGTCCGATGATATCCATCTCAAGCTTCTTGTCAAGCTGTACCGTTTTCTTGTCCGAAGGACTAGAAGCAAGTTGAATGCAGTCATTCTTAAACGTTTGTCAATAAGGCACCCTTTCTCTCTCGAGGTTGATTAAGTATATGTAAGGAAAGGACAACAAAATTGTTGTGGTTGTGGGGACTATCACTGAGGACATTAGAGTTTATGAAGTTTTGCAATTGAAGGTTACAACATTGAGGTTCATTGAGATTGCGGCAGTAGGAGAGTGTTTGACATTTGATCAGCTTGCTTTGAGAGCACCATTGGGTCAGAACGGGGTTTTCCTTAGAGGTCCTAAGAATTCTCGTGAAGCACTTCTATGCAAATGGTTTTGAATTTTGAGGATATTTAAGTCTATTCATGTGAGTTTTCTAATATATTTGAATTTTTTTTATAAAAAGTGATATTTATAAATTTGAATATTAAATTTTGATTATTAATGATAAATATTCATGTGTATATGCTCCAGCCAACCCCATCGGGAAAATGCAAAGGGAGGCTTTCACGCTCCCCGAGAAGCCACGACACCCTTTTTTTGTTTTTTTTTTTTCGGCGAACACGGTTGAAGCTCCAACAATCCAATTAATGCTCCCCTTTATCTCTTTTTTGTTTCCCTATGCGAACTTGGGTCCAATCAATCGGGAAAGAGAGGTAGGTGTGAATTGGTGTTGACGGAGAAGTGCGGAGTCATGTTCGACGCCGCCGATGGCACCAAAAGGGAAAGAGAGGTGGTTACGATACGAGGGAGGAGGAGAGAGAGAAAGAAAAGAATGGAAGGAGTTGACAGTTGTTGATGACCTTGGGGATAAGTTTTGGCGGAAGAACTCCGTTCAGCAACAGGCGGAGCAACAGCCCGTCCGATGTGAAACCCAAACAAAACTAAAAGAAAGAAGTAAATGTCATCATAAGAGCATGCGATTTTTGCACTCCTTTTTTCTTCCGTTCAAAGGAAACGAATCTAAAGTGCGTTTAAGTAACTATAATAGGAATCAAAACACGAAATTAAATTCCGATTACGGGTAGGAAATGAATCGGTTAGTCTATGGCGCGTTTACGTTGCCATAGATGAAGTGTTTCTAAAATTTAGACCAAAGTTTTTGGCAAATGGTAATGAGCTTTCTAGATAATATATATATATATATATATATATATATATGTGTGTGTGTGTGTGTGTGTAAAATGGATTATCATGCATATTCCAGATGAAGTGTTTCTAAAATTTAGACCAAAGTTTTTGGCAAATGGTAATGAGCTTTCTAGATAATATATATATATATATATATATGTGTGTGTGTGTGTGTGTGTGTGTGTGTGTAAAATGGATTATCATGCATATTCCAGATGAAGTGTTTCTAAAATTTAGACCAAAGTTTTTGGCAAATGGTAATGAGCTTTCTAGATAATATATATATATATATATATATGTGTGTGTGTGTGTGTGTGTGTAAAATGGATTATCATGCATATTCCAGATGAAGTGTTTCTAAAATTTAGACCAAAGTTTTTGGCAAATGGTAATGAGTATATATATGTGTGTGTGTGTGTAAAATGGATTATCATGCATATTCCAAAAGGATAAGGAATGAAGTAAAAAATTGCCCTCTTAGGTGTCAAAGAAGTCAAATAAAAGTAGAAGCGTGAGTTAAATTAGTTGGCTTATACTATCTTATTAAATTTGATTCTCTTCTCATAAATTAGAGAGTAATTTAAAATATCAACACAGTAAATCAAAAGTTAAATGAAGTATTAGGTGAAAGATAACAAAGTGAACCATGTGCAGAAACTTCCAAACGTGCAGCCTTACAATTTGGTTTTTAGTCATTCTATTTAGTTCAGTTGTTTGTCGGAGAGTAGTGCTGGGTCCAGTCAGTTGATGGAATCATTTTTCATGTTATTTTAATAGGTTTGATGAGGTTAAAGACAACATTTACTTACGTTTCTCTTTTCTGTTTGAGTAAATTGTAGCAATGATTTTTCAACTTTAACTTAATTAGATCAATAATCTTTTAAATAAAAATTCATTATTATTGGTTCCTCAATTCATCAAAACGTGCAGCTATGGTCCCTCAACTAAAAATTCATTACTATTGATCCATCAACTTTAATCCAACTAGAGAAATTGTCCCTCAACTTTAACCCAATTGAATTAATTGATCATCAACTTTAACTCAATTGTAGCAATTGTTCTTCAAACATAACTCATTTTGACAAAATTCTGACGAAATTGATGAAAATGATTATAGCTACATGTTTTGATGAGTTGAGAGACCTCAATTGTAGCAATAGTCATTCCAACATAATTTATTTTAACAAAATTTTAACGAAGTTAATGAAAAGAATCATAGCTACCCATTTTGATGAGTTGATGAACTAATGATAATGAATTTTTAGTTAAGAAATCATTGTTTCAATTTGATTAAAATAATTGCTTAAATTTACTCTTTCTATTTTATCCATCAAATATTAGACTTTTGGCGTTCTTGTTGATGAACAATGAACAGTGAACAATCAACGACAAAAGGTTGGACAGCGACTATCCATTGTAGTTGCAAGCATGGCAGCATGCAAAGGAAATGAAATGACTTTTCGGGGAGGGACCAGGTTGTCCACGTTGGATTTCCCGAAAAATCCCAAATTTTCATGATTTTCCCCACTTTTCTGTTTCTTTTTTTTTTTTTTTTTTCTTTCCAAAATTCCACTTGTTTTGTTTAAAGTTTCTGTTGTTTCTCTCATCGGCCCCAGTTTCCTTCTTTCTTTCCTCTGAAACCTCGACACTTCTCTGGCTGACTGTAACTAACATGGTTCTTTTGAGTAGTCAGCTGCACAGATTGCCGCTCTGCGTTTTGCCTCCTCGGTTCCGATCTCCCACCGTTTTTCTTCCCCAAAAAGGTATTCAGAATTTCATTTCTTCATCTTTTCAATTACCAAAAGTGATTGTTTTTTTTTTTTTTTTTGGTTGTTTGTATGGCATTGGCATTGGCATTCATATGGGTTTTCTTCGCATTCAAGATCAAAGGATTTAATTTTACGAAACTAACGAAAAGTCTAAAAAAAAATCTTTAGCTTTAATAAAAAATGACAAATAAAGGTGCAGTGAATAATACCAAACGTAAAAATATTGTTTTTTTTATTAAAAATGTACAGTACGGCGTGTTTCAACAAAACTCTCTTTATTTTATTGATTGGTTATGGACTAGTAATGCTATATTATGCCCTCTGTCAACAATAATCTGGCTTCATTGTAGAAGTCGTCCTTGCATTTTCGTCTCTGAATTCGAATGTTAGATTCTTTAGCCTTCAAATTTAGTCCAAGGTTTACACTCTTGGTCATGAAAGCAAACTAATTTGGGGCATTTGGTTGGTCGTAACTTTTGAAGCTTTGTTTTTGGGTTAATCTTCGTGTGTTTCTTAGATATTTGTGAACTGGCTGGTGCTTGAAATTGTGAACTGTTGATTGTAATGTGAACCGAGAGATTTCAGGTTTTTAACTAATTGGGTAGTGCCAATTCTTTGATGGAAGTGTGAACTTGTTGGTAGACAAAGGGGCCGCGTATGGAGAGGAAGTACGGTGCTAGGGGAAAGGGAGTAATCAAGATGAGTACTTTTCGTGAGGAATTTTTCTGGGTTTGATTCGCCTTTCCTCTTCAGACTGGCATACTGAATTTCTGAGATTCTATATACTTTGGCTCAAATTTTACTGTTATTCGTATCTTCAATGAAATGGTCTACTTAAAGTAGTAATAAATGGCTTTCGCATGCGTTGCTTGTTTAAAAGTATGCGTTCTTCCTGTAGAGTAGGAATTTACTAATGAAAATTAGTTGATGTCCGATGCCCTATACATAAGTTCTCCTGGCTGAGCTCCGTTTCATAATCCTTATAAACTGTTAGGCAGGTACGGGACCAAGATACAGGATTATCAACATTTAAGTTTTGAACGCAGCATATAATATTTTGTATGAAAAGCTTCCGACTTCTATCTGAAGCATATTGTGATAATACCATACTCTGTAACTGAGGGAAATTGTAATTTGTAGTACATTTGCTGATGTCTGTATTTGTGCAATGTACTGTATGATACATACATGGGGCAAGTGTTGAAGCACGGTTATTCTGAATTTTAGTGTAGATGAGCCATATGATGCTAACGTTGATGATACTTACCAGGAAATTAATGCCATGCCAATTTTGGTGGATCAAATCTTCGTCTTTACATGCAAGTAGTTTCATGGTACACAACAAAGGTGAGAATATTGTATGTATGCTTTATCATGTGTGAAAGCAAGGTATTGGTAACTTATATTCTTTCATGTTTTACTTACGTTTATTCTTTTTACAGCGAAATGTGAGGCCAGTTCTCAAAGGGCAGAAAATAAGCTAGATTCCACTGTGTATATAAATGTGGCAGATGATTTGAATGACCAACTCTTTTATATGGACCAAATTTATTTCTTAGGTGAGCATTAGATGGAAATTTATTTATTTATCTGTTTAATTTCTAACAAGAGCATTAGATGGATGAATCTGCATAAGAGATTGTAATTTATTTTTTTAAATCTGAAAAAGAACATATCTTGAATTAGAATTGATTAAATCGGATAACAGCTTAAACCCCTTTCGATGTTCCTCTATTTAGTGGTTTCACCTGTTTACTCTCTGTTATCAAGTATTTGTATCCATGATAACTTCAGATCTTGCATTTGACTCATGTCATGGCACTTCTAGTATTTAGAAAATTTCTTGACAGAATTTTCTGTATATGCAGGTTCTCGTAGCTAAAGTCACGATGGGATTGCTGTCCTTATATTTCTCAATTAGGCTAGGACTGTCAAATGTTTTTCATACTTTCATTAAGATCGTCCAAGCAAAACTTCCCTCCATCATTCAAACTTTCCGGGCTGCCACCTTGCCCTTTGTCTGCATTTCTAATTCATTGAATAAACCTGTGCCTCTTCAGTTGGATGTGTCTTTTCTTTCATTTCGAGACATTAGATGGGGCTTTGCACGGTTACTGTATCTATTTAACATCCAACTTGAAAAGAATGTTGCCACGTAAGTGAACATATCAGATGGAGCTTTGCATGGTTTTTATATCTATCATTTCATGCTTGTAATTTGTTTGGTCTATGTTCTCATTTAGCTAAGTTCTTTTGTAAATGTTTTTTAGGTTCTTTCTGGTGCTCCTGGTAGCATGCTTCTCATTTGTTGTCATTGGTGGTTTCCTATTCTACAAGTATAGGTAACCTGGTAACCTATAATCCTTTCTCAGAGCAGTTCGAATTACTTTCTCTGGCATATTCTGCTTCATGTTGCTTTATCGTATTTCATTAAATAGCATTTTTTTTTCCTGGTGTCTAGACTATCAGATTGATACAATTATTGGCCCATTTATAACAGCTGAAGTTTTCTAATATGGTATCACCATATCAGAGCTTTGGTGGTAGCAGCTTAGCAGGGGGTCCTGGATGCAGAACCCTCAATCCATTCCCCACTTCTTTGGTGCAGGGTGGGGTTTCATCTATATTTTTCTTTCTGTTTGATTTTAACGTACAAAGAAAGAACGCGTTTGTGTGAGGGACAGTGTTAGATTGATATACATTGCTGACCAATTCCCTAGCAGCTTAAGCATTTGGGGTCCATAGTTGTCTAACACAAATGAATTTCTGAAACAATATGGTTTCATCATTTTCTTGCCGTCTTCTTCACAAGGGTCTCAGCATCTTAGACCAACAATTATTTTGTATTCTAACACTCCCCGTACTATTAAAGCCCAACATCTGGAATTCAACTTATATTGGTTACACTTGCAGGATTTGACCAGGATTTCCTGCTTTGATACCATGATAAAGTTTGTTGTTACCACACTATTCCGAAAAATTTAAGTTGTTACGATGTGGGCTGACAAATATTTGATATTCTAACGGTCAAGCAGTCTTTTAATAATATTTTTATCAAATGAATTAATTACTCATGTTTGTTTACAATCCGGATGCATTTCAAATTACACAGGGGTAGTAATGAGTCTTTGGAGGACTGCTTCTGGGAGGTTTGGGCATGTCTGTGTTCATCATCAAGACATTCAAAAGTGTGATTTCGCTTCCTAATTTTATCATTTCGTTCATTCTAAAAGTTTTCACTAATTCTCTATTTTCTTGGATGATTGTAAATAACATGCTTTGTAAAATGTACACTGCAGCAAAGAAGACGCATTGGACGTGTTATTGGTTTTGTTCTTGCAATATGGGGCAAATTATTTTACTCTCGCTTGTTGAGCACAATGAACGAACAGTTCAGGGTAAGTTCTTGGATCATGGAACATTATCGTACATCTAACTTATATGTAAACGGCATCCTTATGGCCATCATTTGCTCGGAACAATATGTACAGACTAAAAGAAGGCGCACAAATGCAAGTTCTGGAGACTGATCGTATCATTATTTGTGAGTGAACAGTCATCTTTCCTTCATACTAAAGCAACTAAACAAGTATCATGAACTTGCTGTCCGCTTACATACTGCTACAGCTAGGTAATCTATTTCTTATACTCGAATGGAGGTTTTTATATCAGGATTGTGTAGTAAAATTACTGAAT
This sequence comes from Pyrus communis, assembly GCF_963583255.1. Taxonomy (NCBI): domain Eukaryota; kingdom Viridiplantae; phylum Streptophyta; class Magnoliopsida; order Rosales; family Rosaceae; genus Pyrus; species Pyrus communis. The sequence goes on along the minus strand of NC_084810.1, from coordinate 23,317,823 downwards.
TGTGTTGTTGTTTGCTTATATGTTCACAGGAGGTAGAGAATTCTTCTTACGTCCAATCTCCCAAGAAAGCAGATGGACAAGCTCTCAGACAATTTAGACAAAGATCTTATACATATTGATATCCTTACAAAGAGGTAGGACTATAAGAAATCATCTAACACATCTGCGTCTGATTTTATAAGGCCTTGGTGCAAGAAAATAAAAAATTATCAGTAAGAAATGATGTAATGGGTAATTTGATTTGATAATAAAATTGAGACTTTTTGTGCTTCTGATTCTTACTTTGAGGCTCTACACTTACAGTTGCAGCCTTAATTTAACAAAATCATTTGAAAGAGCCGCTGCCAACAAGGCACGTGCAATAATTATGCTGCCAAGGAAGGGAGACCGGTGAGAACTTGATCTACTTTTACTTCTATGTGAGAAATTATATTAGAGTATACAAGGTTTTCGACAAAGTTTCTTTGGAATTTCCTAGTATATTAGAAATTTCTCATCTCTCAAATGTGTTTTGACTTCACATCCTCATCTGTTTAGGTATGAAGTTGACACTGATGCTTCTTTGTCTGTTCTGGCTCTTCAACCTATTCGCAACATGGAATCTGTCCCCACAGTTGTTGAGGTATATCACTTATCTAGTCTTCGTACTGAACTTTGTTACGAAGTTTGCTAAAATCATGTTAAATTTTCCGTCCCCAATGAATGCAGGTTTCATTAAACCGCATATTTAACTATGCCTGCTTTTTTTTAGGACAGGATATCAGCCTCTACATTAAAGAAGGAGAAAACCCTTCATTCTCTGAGCTTTCTGAAAGAGCAAAACTGCGGAAAGAAGTGGCGATAGGTTATGTGAAAAACAACAAGAATGTAAAAACGTCTTGATTTGGATTCGGCTCTTAAATTGCTTCAGACTTCTCATTCATATCTTATGCCATGTTGCAGGTTATTAATCCAGTTCCCAAGTCCGAACCCCTCTCCCTTGAGTTGACAGATTCATTGATGGTTATATCCGAACTTGAAGGAGAACAACCTATCATTCTGGAGAACCAATCAAGTTGAAACAACGGCCCAAATTTTGCTCGTGAAAGTTTGAATCCCATGCTAAATGGAAGTACTCATGTTTTGACAGTGAAAGTGTTCTCCGAGCTTGACCATAGAACCGGCATTAAACTAGCAAATCGGTGAAGAGACTGTTTTAGCTTCTTTCTTTTGCAGTATTAGCCTCTCTTTTGTTGTTAAGACCGTGCCATTGATACAGACACCACAATAATTCATGGAAATTTGTCCAATAAAGAAAATCTGGATTAACAGTAATAAGCATTGTTAGCCATGTTAATTATACCTTGATATTGTCCTTATGTTCGAAATTTACAGTTCCGTCTAACTGTTGTAGTAATATGTCTCTTTCCGACGCTGGAAGACATCCTAAGTTTGTGGGTAGAGTATGCCGTAAGGTACGCATTTTAGTAAGAAGTTAACTATAGCTGGCCACTTGTATAATGCTCTTTTAGCAACAGATCAAAGTTTGAATAGTCTCGTTCTTTTGGTCACCTGATGACGAAGGATTGATGGTCACTCACCTTTAGATTTGATACCAAGAATTGAGATTAAAACAATAAAAACACGTCCATTTAATCTCAACGTTTGGTATCAAAGTCAAATGTGAGTAAGCATGAATTCCTTGGTTACCAGATAAGTAAGAGAAGATTTTTGTGGTGACCAAGAGAACATTCTGAGTCTGAGTAACAAAGGGTGATCCAAATCTGAATGCTTGATCCATGCACCACTATATTGTCAAATCTCAAATAAGACCATGTCTAATGTTACATGTGTTAAGAATGATATGAGTTTCATGAGAATACAACTAAGCTATTTGCTTATAATAATCAATCAAATTCCACATAAAACAATAAAATCCGATTAAAGAACGTCGTTACTAATGAAAATATTAAGCATTCCAAGGTTTCAAAATGATATGATGCTTATTATAGGGATTCAATTCGTATATCGTAATACGCTTGAAATAATTTCACTATGAAATTGTTTGGCAGCTCATATAAGAGACTGGATATGATTAATAATACAGACTCGGTTGTTTGGTAGATTTATATTCAAAAGTACTTGGATAATTTAGGATATTGCTATTCATGGTATTTTTACCCTCTACACACCTTTTTTTTTTTTTTTTAACAAACAATAGTATCTATACTAAGGATAGAGGAGTGAGATAAGTCTTACAATGTGTTTGTCATAATCATGTGATGCAACTTCACATTTGGTAAGAATCGAACCTAAGACTTTTCACTTACAAGTGAAAATGAATACCACTAGACCGTAGTATTAAGTGGCCCCACACTCTCTTGTTAATCATTAATTTTCTTCAATTAATTCGATCAGACAGCTAGAAATTGAGAGAGTATGTGAGAAGTAAAAATAGGGGTGTGGATAGCACCACCCAAAATTATATTTAAAGAATTATAAATATTAATGAGTGGTTTCATTAATTTTAACAATGTATTTCTTTTATATAAATTAATTGCGAATTCATCATTTATAAGGTTCGAACATTAGACATCTTACTTACAAGGAAATTAATGAAAAATACTTGAAACTTTTGAGTTTTAAGGAGAATGACAAAATAAAGGGTAAAGTAGTATAAGATTGACATTTTAGTGTAAAAATGTGATTTTTTTTGTTAAAATAAATACTACCGGAGCTTTTCATTAAAGTTCTTTAAAAAAATAATCCAAATTGTAGACCAATCTCTAAATGGGGATCAAACTATTAGTTACTACATCCTGTGACGTAAATACTGGAATGGCCAGTTATCGGGTGCCACGCGTGCCACAGTACAATGAACTCTTCCATCCTCAATACGTGGCGAATTTCAATTAGTCGTTCTCAAGATTCAAGGACACCGGCAGTGACTTATATCATGCCTTACCGTTGAGAGAAGAAGCGCTTATTTGAGCGTTGCACGACGGCCACAAAATCGAAGATAATCCAAACCAGAAATGGCGGTGTGCTCTTCACTCTCGGCTGTCTCTCCTTACGCAGTTCCCAAACTGAGCTCGAAGCTGTCGGAATCTAGGGCGATGGTTTCTCGGAGTACTCAGACACATAGGACCTCCGAATTGTACAGAAACTCGGGGAAGACAAGGTTAAGTACTAGGCTGAGTGCAGCTGGGTTCGCGGAGATTGAGCCCGATCTCCGCGAAGACCCCCATGACCGTTGGGAGACTAACAGTATCAGCATGGTATAAACTATAAACGCTCACTGACCGTACAAGTTCATGTGTTCATATGAATTTATCATGATTAGTGATTAATTAAGTATGGTTAATTTTTCAGGATGATTTTAAGTTCGGGGAGTATGATGACCACCACACTTACCACGAAGGCGAAGAGAAGAAAGGTACCCTGTTTCTATTAGTTAGCGCACTTAGTGGCGGGTATTCTAACATGTTATGTTATTAAATTATTCGTGCTCAGAACCGTGATTTGTTTCTGCAAACTCTCTTATCCAGGAAGCTTTTGGGGATCAATAGCAGAAGACATTGAAGCGGTTGGAACCCCTACAGGTTTTCAGGGTACATGCGAATGCTTACCAGACAACTTTGATCATTCACTAACCTACATTACAGCAAACGAACATTATCTGTTTTGGTTGTTTCGGCAGGTCTTATATCGTGGCTTTTTCTCCCTGCAATTGCTGCCGGAATGTATTTCAACGCTCCGGTAATGCCAATTGTTTTGCATTCGTTAACATGATGGTCTTGTTCATCGTCGCATAGGAAATCATATCGCAAATGCATTGTTTTCCAGGGGGAGTACTTGTACATTGGCGCCGGTCTGTTTACAATTGTGTTTTGCATCATTGAGATGGATAAGCCGGACAAACCCCACAACTTTGAACCCCAGATATACAACATGGAGAGGGGAGCTCGTGACAAGCTGATAGCGGACTACAACACCATGGATATATGGGATTTCAATGAGAAATATGGAGATCTGTGGGATTTCACTGTGACTGTGAAGAAGGAAGATATTATGAAGAGATAAAAATTCATGTGTAGTAAATTCAGCCGTAATTAATATGGGATTTCTCAAGTTCTCAACCAGCTTGAGCATGAAAGGTATATAGCTATCAATTCAGTCCTCTTTCTGTTGCTTCCTTTCTTTCTGCATCGGCTTTTCTACTTTCTTGTTTACATATTAGGCTTAGGAATTGAAATTTAGTAGGGAATGAGAACATATATATAATTTTGTCGTATATTATTGGATGGTGTGTTAAAGAAATAATGTGGCTCATCATGGTGACCATGTAGAGCAAAATCCAATAACAATGATTAATTATGTCATGTTCTGCTCACCAAAGAAGCTAAATAGAAATGTGTAGTGGACACGAGTTTAGCCAAGTTAGTCATGCTTCTCTTCTGCATTCGATTTTGACTTCCCTTCCTTCCTCATATTTTAATTGAATTTAGTGTAGAATGATAGAATTAAATAGGCACGAACAGGTTATGCACACATTTTTTCGACGTTTACACTTTTCATTACCAATAGCCAGAATTAAGATGGTGAGCAAGAGCCATGAAATGAAAATTAGCGTATAAAAATCATTACCGTGGTCAAACTAAAAAATAAATACTTAACTCCATTAGTTTATATTAAGATTTATTTCTAGTTGCAAGAAGCTTGTGAGTTGGTTAAGAGCGTTTTTGCAACCGCTTGCAATAAGCACCCAAATTTTAGACCAAACTCCAAATAGGGATCAAACCATTAGTTACTACATCCTGTGACGTAAATACATGAATGGCCAGTTATCGGGTGCCACGCATACCCCAATACAATGAACTCTTTTCATCCTCAATACGTGGCGAATTTCGATTATTCAAACCACGCCCGTATGACAAAGAAATATATCATCCGGGGGTTCCATCATCTTCCTTTAGAGGTGCATCATCTTCATGCCAAAAATGCTTAGGAAATTGATGTGAGATAACATCTGTTGCCTCAGACAATTGCCTCTTAAGTTCCACAATAAGGACCCTGCAGCAATGACGCCACCATGTTCAAACCAAATAAGTCAGTGCAGCACATATACAAGTGAATTACGCATTTGTGTTTGTAAAGAAACTCATCCGCACCAACATAAAAGCTACCATATTCAAACGAAATCAGAATGATAAAAAAAAAAAAAAAAAAAAAAACCATCGTCCACGTGTTACCTACATGATATATCTCTTGCACCAGCGTGAAGATCACTAGGACATCGGAAGAAAACTAGAAAAGCATGCCACAGTTGTTTACTCTTGCCAGACAGGCCCAGTAATTGATGCAAGCCAGCATCTGTTCCATTGGGTAATTCTACTTTACAGTTCCACACCACAATTAGCTCGCTGCTGCATCCACAAGGGCCATAAATGAGTCTGTCCTGGCACATTGTATTAACATATACTTAGGATTAATTTTACACAAGTCTTGATAACCAATGCTGATTCACGCAACCGAGAAATGGTAAAAAGAATACAGAACAGTTGAATAATGCATCAATAATACACATGAGCTACTGAGTCTGCAACTTTGATTCTCATAACTTTCGAAAACATTTCTTCTCTTTCTCTGCCCCTCCCTCCCCACTCACTCTCTCTCCGTCTCTCATCAAGAAGTTTATGTTGGAGATAAATAAAAAGAATGAAACGAAAAGAAACATCAGAAAACACAAACTACACACATCTTTCCATTTATCGGCTGCGATTATATGATCGGAACCACAAGGGCATAAAGTATCAACGCAAGCTTCAAGCTGGTATCTGAATAAAGAAAACGAGACAGCCTGCCAATGGAGAAGGGAAAAAGTGTGGATGCAAGTTTGTGCCGCCTATGTCAAAAGTAGGCTTCTGCAGACCAAAATAAGCGGTATTGATGGTTTTTATTATTTTTGATATAAGAAACAAGCATGCTTTCAATAAGTAATCAATGAAGTCTGAAACCGGAATGCGGATGCAGCGACGTTAACATATAACATCACCATTTTTACCTGAAGTCCAGGAATAAAACATATTCCAAAAGTTCTTGCTCAAAAAATTGTGAGTTTTCGAACTACTATATATTCTATAAGTGAGAAACAAATTGACAATTGCAAAATTTGTAAGAGATGAGAAAGAAAATGCAGAGATGAGAAACAAATTGCAAAATTTGTAATTTCTGAAACGTTAATACATTATTCAGTTATGAAAGAGTACCTATACATGTTGCACTTTTGATGCTTACTATATATGCTGGATTGATCATGGTCATACCATCCGAAAATGTTGAAGATGTAGGGATAATTTGTCTTCTTTGCTGCAAAGAAAAAATTGATCAATATGCTATGATTCTTATTTCTATTATGTCTATTATTTTTCAAACTATTGAAGGTAATTAGATGCAAAATACCTGTGAGACACAGCTCATATGATATGATGACTTGTTTGCCTATCTTTATCAAAGGAATGTGTGATATCTTGGCCCAATCTTCTCCCGTCTTATTCTCATACCTTTTTCTCTAGGGTGGAACAAGAGTAGATCTCCAGGTAAGAAAGAGATGGCAGCAAACCGTTTTCTGGCATGAATTGGATTTTTGGACACCCAGAAATTCGTAGCTCTTGAAGAGAAGTCCCTCTGCTGGAAGGATTTTTGGACACTCATTACTAGATGAGTAATGTTAGGGAGATTAAATTTTTAGACAAAATTTATAAATTAAATGATGCGTTACCAATAGGAAATGAGCACATTTATCAACACTTAAGTAATAATCCAATCATCAACTTCCATATCATTTAGTTTACAAAATTTTGTTTACAAATTTAGTCTCCCTAGCATTACTCCTTAATAGATTCAATCAAATATGGAATTAAGAAGTGTATGCCCACTTACATAGTTTGTCAAAGTGAAGGTATAAGATGAATTAATTATGACAAAAACTTGTTCCTCCTAATCTCCACAAGATTGGTAGGTTTGGAATAGACACAAGCAAGTCCACCTGTTTTAGGAGGGCAAAGACATGTAAGTTACCCTTAGTATTCATTTTGAATAGCACTTGCCTTTGTGCAACTCCACTCATTTGAAAAAATGAAAATTAATGAAAATGGTTTGAAAACTTTGAGTTTTAATGATAAGGATAAAATAAAGGGTAAAGTGAATAGTATGAGGATTGACTTTTTAGTATAAAAATATGGTTTTTCGTTAAAGTGAACAGTACCGTGGGCTTTTCGTTAAAACTCCCTTTGAAAAATGGTAACGGTAAGTACTGTTCACAAATATATATTTTTTTATGCTTTTAAAATAAAACAATTGTTTAATTCCAATAAATTATTTCAAATACAAGAAAAAAACATGGCATAGCATTTCCAATAAATTATTTTAAATCAATATCAAATGAAGAAGTGGATGTACACTTTGTACAATTTGTCTAAATGAATGTAGAAGATAAATTAGTCATGACATAAACTTGACCCTCCTAATATACACAAGATTGACAGGATTGGAATAAGAAAGTTCTTTTTGTGACGAAATCATTTTTTACCTTCACTTAGTCAAAATGTTCACAAATCACTTAACATTTATTGAATTTAGAGCATTATCCATTTCAGACGAACCCATCAAACAAGGCCTAATTGTTCTATCATTTGCACTGTACTTATAAATCATCATGTGTAGGAAGGCAAAGCTATGAATTATGGAGATGTCTATCTGTTTGGCTTTGGAAGACTAAACATGTGTGGCTGCCACTGCCAGGTATCGGTTTTTCATTGGAGTGTGCTATCCACACATTTATTTTTACTTTTCACATACTTTTTGTTAATTTCTGTCCTGTGTTTACAACCTTAACCTCTTTCTAGGTCAAACAATTAGTGTGTCTGTAATGTAGTGTTCCCCCTTCAATAAGTTAGAAAAATAGTTATTATTGAATTATTAATCACATTCTGCGTTACGAGCACATTTGTATTTGTTTTCTACCCAAAATACCCATGTATAGTCCTGAAACAACTCCTACCTTCATCGATCACTCCCACAGCACAGACCACCCCACCTTCGCAATCTGAAACAATGCCGTAGCACTAAATGACGAACTCTACGATTTGGAACAACAATTGCCTGGGGTTTGAAACGCCGCCACCAGGACCAACATGATCTGCAACAAGGAACATCCAAATCCTCAAGGAAATTGCGATTTTTGTTTTTTTTTTTTTTTGGTTTTTGTTTTTGTTGATGGGGTGGGTCGTGGCTACATGGTTCCTCTTGAGATTGGATGGTGGGATGTGGATACCGCGTACTGGGGAAAGAAAGGGGAAATAAAGGGGTTGCAGACAAAGATTACGGATTAGTAAACGCATCCTAAATTCATAGGGTTCCCTTGCGTCAAGGGTATTTTGTAACAGAGGCAACTCTTTAAGTATTCGTGATGCAGTAATGGATCGGATGTGTTTCATAAATAGAAAAGCCATGTTTCGGCACCACATTTGCCCACAAATAAAATTCAAGACCCTAAAAACAAATCAAGAAATTATATCCAAACAAAACGTCCTCGGTTTATATCAAGTTATTTTCACTGACCTGTAACTTACTCCCAAGTAATCAAATAGGATGGGAAACTCCGTGACAACAAAACCATACTGAGAGTAACACACCACTCTTCAACCTTCAAACATGACCCGAAAGTCTAACCCGACTTTTGACGACGACGTCAACGACACCAATTGGACAAAACTATAGACCCATAGAAAAATACCGTCACTCTTCACTCTTGATTGTCTTTCTTCTCTTCCTTGGCAGCAGGTGCCTTTTCTTCTGCCTTCTCCACAGCAGGTGATTCTTCTTTTACTGCATCGCTCTTCTTAGCTGCAGCAGGTGCCTCTGCCTCAGACTTCTCCCCAACACTCAATTTATCGAGAAGCCCAGCAGCTTCAGTGGCTTCTTTGCTTTCTTCTTCTGGACTCTGGGATTCAGCAACTTCTTGAAACTTCTCCATGAACAATTTGTTATCTGATAAAATAAAAATAAAAACAATCAAACATCAATAAGCTACTTGCGTGATGATGGTTGGGACCTTGTACCAAGATATGCTATAAACACATTTAACGCTTGACGAGAGATGAAAATGAGGAAAAGGAAACTGAATGGATGATGCTGCAGAGAAAGAACCACTGCAAATGCATCATGGCTATAGGAAAAGTTTTAAATTGTATCCATTCAGAAGGTAGACATCTCCCAAAGCTCATACTGAATCGTATAATATCAGTAACGCATTACCAAATAATTGAGATGGTAGGAAGAATCTACTGCCAGAAATAATGCAATCAATACACATGCATGTCAAAGAAAGTATGGCAGAGGATGTCACCTCCTTATTATATGCTTAAGAAAAATAATGCTCTAGATCTATGGTTCTATACCCACTTAAGAGAAATAATACAACTTGAGTTACAATTTAAATCAAGATCCGTAGGCAACATATCTGCTAATTTATGATTTCCACTATATCTTGACAACGCTCCTGAAAGCTAAGATTTATTTACTCATAAAGAGAAACATCTAGGACCTTGAAGTCACAGAAACTGATTACCCTATACTTTATACAGGCAGCACCACTACATAGAAGCCTTTGAAGAATTGATGCTGACTTTTCCTAATATAAACTCAAGTCAAATCAAAGACCATAACTCTCTCTAATCAACGAAGAACTCGAATCTATTTTGTTCACTCTGTTATTCCCAAAGATTCATATTCCCACGTTCCATAGTACGTAAGGGAACCTAATTCACCATGACTACGTGCACTACTGAGAGATATTCAGTAAAACATATTTTGGTCCAACACTGACTTCAAAAGCTCTAAAGTTCATAACCTCTTCAATTTGCAAGCAACATTAGTGCAAGGAAGCCAAAAGGTATAAATACTTACATGTTCCAACATGCAGGTAAAGTTTCTAAACGGTAAAAATGTGTGCTTTAAAGCCTAATTGGAACACATCTCCGTAAGTTTTAAGCTTAGTTAGAATGTACTATTCCTCATTGCGGTGAGGTGATCATAGCTTTACAAAAAAAAATTAAGGAAAAAAACCCACTTTATATATATGATTAACACCAACACATTCTGTAAAAGAGATGTTTTCATTCAAGTATCAGCAAATTACTCACATACGAGAAGAAACAAAAAACAACATCCATACAAAAGGGTTAGACCTAAACTCTTAACATTCAATAAAAAGAGAGCAAGTCATGGTGTCCCACATATACACATGTCCAACTACTACATCTTTTCAAAGTTAGTAATTTCAATGTTTAAATGTGGGTTTTGTATTAGTTAACTTTTTTTTGCCAGCAATGTATTAGCTACTTACTGGAGAGCATCAATTGGTACACTCTCACGTCATACCAAATACATAAATAAATTAACTCAAATGTACATCATCAAATAATACATAATACAGATATACATGTAAGTATTATGACTGAATCTAGTCAGACCACTCATCACACACAATTTCAAATCAAATTGTGATATCAATTGCATCCCTCTTCAAAGCCACTATTCAACTCTAAACATTAAAAAACAATATCTTATTGAACTAGGACAAAGGTAACTAGAAGTAACGAAAATTTATTAAATTTGGATATTTCATGAGTTCAAAATAACTACAGATTACATACATAGACGAAAGTAAGAGATAGTACCAAGTATACTACCATCTAATATCAAGCAAAACCAAAAATAACGATTAAGAAAAGATAAACTTATAAAGTAGATAAAAAAAAAAACTAACTCACTTTCAATTGAAGCAAATCTAATGCAGAAAAGCTCCTCCTTCAATTCCCCATCAGCAAAATCGGTTGCATGCCAAACACAGGACTTCTCATTCCCTGCGTGCTCCTGGACTGTCATCTTCGGTAGAACTGCAGTTAACAACATAACAGAGCACGAGCAAAAATATTCAAAACCCTAAACCCAAAATAATAACCTGTGTACAATTACAATGGAATACATAGACTATGAGAGACTAACCAAGATGATTGGCGCAGATCTTTAGGGTTTTGGATTGCCGCATGACAAGGCGGACTTTTCCAGTCTTCTTGTGCTTGAGAAACTTGACAGTGCCGGCACCTCGCTCCTTCCATTGATTACCGTCTTTATCAAATCGGTAAAGCTTCGCCTTCCTATTTACACAAACACAGCAGACAGATTAATAAGAATTTAAAACGTTCAGTGCGCTAATCGAATCGAATCAGAACAAAACCCTAGCTACGGTTTTCCAGATCAGAGTAAAAAGCGAAAAACCTGAGTATTCGACGAGAAATGAATCGGGGTAAGAGACTTACAGATCGAGGATGGCGTCTTCCTCTTCCTCACCGGTGGTGACGGCGACCTCCTCCAGCCGAACGATCGGAGCGACCTGAGCTCCGGTGTCCTCGTCGTCGCCGGCGAGTGGTGCCTCCTCCTCGTCTCTGTGCCCTGGATCGGCGCTCGACATCTTGTAGAGAGAGAGAAGTAGGAAGTAGGAGTAGTAGGTATGGGAGTGAGAGAGAGAATTGGGGGAAGGGGATCAGGGTTGAGGGTTATGGGGGCTTTTATAGTAAAAGGAGCGTGAGTAATACGCCATTCAACACATGGACGACCAAGGCCCAAATTCTTAAACCCAAAATAATTTTAAATTCCCTACCGTACATTTTTTTTTAATTTAAAAAAATATTAGTCCTATCGTTAAGTACTACGGTCTGGTAGTATACAGTATTCTTATTTATTTGTAACTATAAAGTTTTAGGTTTGAATCTCATGTATGGGGAATTCGATACCAAATTAGATTGCTCATTGTATGACTTAACCGAACTCCCCTCTTCTCCTAATGTAACATATATCTTTGTACTAAAAATAAAAAAAAAAATAAAAAAAGAACAACCAATAGTTCTCTAGAGATATTTAAAATAAATAAAAAAAGTTTTTAAAAGTTTTTATTTTTGGTCAAAATGGTCTTTGTAGGTATAACTCCTCACTTTGGTATCTGAGATTTAAAATTGACAAAAATTGGTAGCTGAATTTGTCTACTATTCATCATTTTAGTCATCCTGTAAAAATCTCTCCTAAACAAAGTATAATGACAAAAATACCCTTGATTTTTGTTAAATCATTTTGATCCATTATTTGCTAAATTGAGAATATTTTTGTCATTTTTGTTTTTATTTAACAAAGACTTTAAATGGAATAACAAAAATAATTGATACTGGACAAACTCTAAGACCACTTCTTTTGATTACAAATATTAAGGAAGAGTTATATCAATTTCAAGAATCATTTTGATTAAGATGTCTTTTTGAAAAGATTAAATTTGTTTACATTTACTAAAATATGCGTATGAAAATCATTTTGTTGCTTAACATTTTTCTGCATTTACTTACACCTAAAAAATCGGAAAAATAAAAGTTTCCTGTAAAAAAAAAAAAAAAAAAAAAAAAAGAGAATCAGATCGGAGGGAACACTAGCTGATTCAATGCCCTTTACTTTTCATATTATCCGCTAGTTAAAAGAGTTCCAAAACACTGCAATGACGGTGGGGTTTGCCACACCGTTTCAGGAGTATGGAATATTCCCATTGGAGATTCCGCAGCAAGCTCTGCAGCCACCTTATACTATGAGAAAACAGTTCTTCGAACCGCTGGACAACCTGAGCACGACAACCATATATTTTGGTTTCAATATCTACATCACTACGTACTGATTTCCGCAGCATAAGGGGAAAGACATGCACCGAAAGAAAAAAAACACACGCACGCACACTGTCGTTACTGTCTGCAGGCCAGCGGTTTTGATCAAACTAGAACACGAGATGAAATAATTGCCATTGATATATGATAATCATAATCGTGACGAAAAAAGAACCGTGAATCCGCGATTATTTCTCATAAGCTTTGTAGTGAATACAAGCTGCCAACAAAACGTCTGTCCACTGATTTGATGAAACTAAAGCAATCTTAATTATTGAAATCAAACGGAAAACCAGAACGTCTTCACACTTCAAACATATATTTTACTCTCCCATGAGGCCCTAATAATCAAGCAGCAGATGGGCCGGAGATGAATTCGACAGCGCCAGTCTCGGAAAACGCCGCTTCGGATGGATTCACGTTAACTTGGTCTGTGCCCTTCTCAACCTCAGCTGAAGTCAGAGTCTCCTTGTAGTCCAAAGAGTCATCACTGTATATTTCCTCCCATTTGTTCACCAGCATCTTAACATCTTCCCTCTCCATGTTCTCTTCCTTCCCAGTGTAAGTCCATGGCTTAGACCCCTGAACCAAAAATATAAATGTCACACTCTCGATTTAATTGATTAAAAAGAACGGACGTGCATCAATATTACAAAACTCATTAAGGATGGTAACGAGAACTCACATTAGCACAATAGTTAACAACTTTGACCCTGTCAAGCTCAACGGCCTCTGGGTGACGCCAGAGCATGGGCAGCAAAAGGTTGTAATGTGGAGCCAGGGCCACCAACTTGTCCTTGAAAACCACGTTCAGAAGATCCTGCAGAAAAACAAGCACAAAACTGCAGTGTCAGATTTTATAACCCGATTAAGCAAGCAAATAAATACAAACAATGATTCAATAAAAGTTTTCATTTTTCACGTACTGTCAAGTGTCGAGGTTCCTTCAACTTGTCCTTCTTCGTAGGGATAATAAAAAAATATGGCGAGAGAGATAAAATTACCTGCTCTGCAAAAGCGGTAGTACGAGAAGTCTGCAGGGTCTTGACGAGGTCACGGTAGGTCACCGAGCTGGGCTCAAACACAAACATGCTAGCATTGAAGTAAAGAGGAGGCTTGGGGCCCAATGTGGGGTCCATCTGGACCATGTTTGGCCATTGCTGGCAGTACCCAATCTTGTGCTGTGGACTGTGGCTCCAAGACTTCTCGCAGAAGCAGTCCAGCGTCGCATAGAAGTAGGAGTCAGGGTAATCAAACATGTGGTCAATGTTCTCAAAGACTTGGACGAAAACGTCCAAGTAGATCATTTTGTCATACTCCTCAAGCTGAAAGTTTCAATCAAAAGGTAACGTAGGACTTAAATCACATGCAAAATCTATCTACTAACAATTAATAAAATATTAATGAAATAAATAAATACATAAACCTTTACCTCCCAAATGCGAAGCTTGGAGTAATCTGTGACATATGAGGCCATGATCACAGGCTCAATCTCTTTCACTATGCAGCCATGGGAGGCCAGAAGCTTGCGATCTTTTTCAGACACATCCGGCAAGACAGCCACAACCAGCGGGTATTGGCTCGTCACTTTTTTCAAGCCCTTGACCAACCCAACCGCACCGATCAAAGCCTCGTCATAGTCTCCAGCCAACATGGTCACATAGGCCCTCCTACCTTGAGCTTTCCTAATGACGAAACACATCAGAGAGAGAGAGAGAGCCAGTCAAGTTAACCATATAAAACAAGAAAAGACGAAAAACAATTGGAGCAAGAGCAATTAACTTACGGATCTCTGTGCATGATGGCAACCAGACGATAGGTTTGAGATCGGATGTCATCGTCGTCGCCAGCGAGTGGGGACTCCACGAGGTCTCTGTGTTTGGGATCGGTGCTCGACATCTTTTAGGGACTATAGCCGATGGCTTGGAGAATGTTGAGATTTTGAGGTGGGGGTGGCTGGGTTTATATAGGGAAGGAAATGAAGAAATTTTGAATTTCAGTCACGTCACTGGCAGAGCTTTTTACTAAGTTACCAAAATTGCCACTGGCAAAACTTTTGCGGAACTTGTCAGAGACCGGATTGTCTGCCTTCTCACTTTCTATGCCTCTCGTACCCTTTAGTGTATTTCTATTTGTGTGGTCACGGTTAAGTCACGTCAACATTTTATATTACTATTCATTTTTATCTTATTATCTTTATAAAAAATAATATAAAATATTGACGTGGCTTAACCGTGATCACACAAAACAGAAGACACATAAAGTGAAAGGAGAGACAATCCTTGTCCACTTGGTCGACCTTTTGGTCCGTGAATTTCAGTTTATTTACAAATTTCACCAAAATTTATTTACAAAATTGGCAGCACCAAAAATTGCCATTGGAACTTGGACTTTTGTGGAACTTGGCAGCACCAAAAATTGCCATTGGCGGAACTTTTGTGGAACTTGGACTTTTGTGGAACTTGGCAGCACCAAAAATTGCCACTGCCGGAACTTTTGTCGAACTTGGACTTTTGTGGAACTTGGCAGCACCAAAATTTGTGGAACTTGGTGTTTATTTACAAATTGCCACTGGCAGAACTTTTGCTGAACTTGGCAGACCTTTTGGTGCGTGAATTTTAGTTTATTTACAAAATTGCCACTGGCAGAACTTTTGCGGAACTTGGCAGACCTTTGGTGCGTGAATTTCAGTTTATTTACAAAATTGCCATTGGCAGAACTTTTGTGGATGAATTTCAGTTTATTTACAAAATTGCTACCGTCAGAACTTTAGGTGAATTTCAATTTATTTACAAAATTACCACCGCCTCTTTCTTTTTTTGGAAACCCAGGATTAGAGTAATATGGGCAGGGATGCCAGAGTTATACAAGATGGCCTACAGACACGCAAGCAAGGCACCAGAAACAGGTAGTGGAAGGAGCTACATGGAGCTCGACGTTGCACCTAATGCTAAAACGTCACTCATACTACCCACATACAAACCTAGTGTGGACAAGGAAGTAACTTGAACTAGGAAAGATGAAGTTCTGTACAGCCAAATCACATTGCACATTGCACATTGCACATTTCCCTACTTCGCCGTGACGCCAAGAGGTGAAGAGGGGGAGAAATTGCACTGTACAAATGAACAGTGGCTTTGGGTGAATTTCAGTTTGTTTACAAAATTGCCACCGTCTCTTTGTTTTGATATTATTACTTTAGTCTAAAAAAGGGAGGAGGAATTGGGATCCAGCTCATCTCTGACTCTCACCGTGGGGATCCAGCCTGACGCCTTCATTATATCCGTCGGATGAGATCGTGCGGCCACAGATTAATTGTTTTTTTTTTAACTCCTTTCCGCAAATTGAGGTCGCCTAATTTACTCCCCTTCCGTTCCGGTTTTCTCTCTTCAGTCTTCCCCGTATCGTCTTTGTTAGGTTCATAACACACTTGCACCGCTCTCTGCAATATTTTGCCCATATTTCTCTGTCGCCGCTGCTCTCTTCTCCCTTTCCATCTCCATCTCTGCACAACTTGCCAAATCTCTCCTGGGAAACCATGCTCAGGTAGATTCGGCTTCAGCACATCCAACAAAAAGGCTGTTGCCTCACCGATCAAGTTCCTCTGAAAGATAAGAGAAAATACACAATGATAAAAAGTCCCAAAACTCATGTTCTTCAGAAAAAAACAACAAAATGAAGAACATGTTCCAACCAAAATAGTTGACACAACATAAAAGCATATATTTTATCCAAACCTGAAGGAACAGATCGGTGATGGTATTGTAGTCAATGGGACAACCTCCCTCCATTTGAGACAACATTAGAGCAAAATTAACAGCCCCCTGCCATCAAGATAGTTGAAGTTGTTTCAATGTCAGACAATTTAGCTCAACGCATAAGAAGAGCAAAGTACACTAGTTACAGAAACGTTGTAAAGATAAAATGCCTCAAACTTTCAAGATAGATGCATGTAGCTGGGGATCCGCCGGCAAAATCGTTTGGAGAAGGAACAAATAATCAGGTTGATATCCAACCTGTGACAATTCAAAAATTATAATAGGATAAATGTCCAGTAAGAGCCGTTGACCAAGTTAGTAAAAATCATAATAACAAAATTGACACAGTAATAGTTTTCAGCCAAGATAATAATGCTGTTCAAAATGATAGAATTTGAACAATTGTATGTCGTTATGATCCTAGCTTGTCCTCTGCTAGCCAATTCTCCAAAAGAATTTACAACTAAACTAGACAGTTCCAATGATTCATAAGCATTGAGTTTTCCTCTAGTTAAAAGAGTTCCAAAATACTGCTATAACGGTGGGGTTTGCCCAGCTTGCACAGGAACACTCTGCAAAGAATAAATAAAGTGCGTAAATTAGATCCTGATACAAAGATTACAGTCTTGTAAAGGAAGCACAATGTTTCCAAGGTAATCTAAAGGTGAAACTGAGAAGCACAAGAACTATGAAGAATATATGTATATAAGCTGACACATGAATAAAATATCAGAATACTATACCTGAAATTTAGCAACAGTATCAGGAGTACGGAGTATTCCATTGGAGATTCCGCGGCAAGCTCTGCAGCCTCCTTATACTTTGTTTGAGAAAACAGTTTTTGGAACCGCTGGACAACCTGAGCACAACAGCCATATATTGTAGCTTCAAGATATCAAAGTGCAAACAGAAAACAATTATGCATCATATTCTCATACTTTTTGAACACTCACAAAGATGTAAACTAGGAAATGCACCATAGAACTTCCCAGGAAAGGTCGTTTCCAGAGGGAATATAGGGATCCAGTTTCTACATATGTGACATACTGATTTTCGCAGCTAAGGGGGAAAGACACACACCAAAAGAAAGGAGGAGGAGGATTCTCTGCCCTCCTAATCTCTATCCCCTTCACTCCCCTCCTATTTGAACGGTTATGGTTTAGCCATGTCAACGTCTTATAACCACACTATCATTACTGATCTCATTCTTCGACACCACAAGAAGTATTGGCAACAACTAAGATAAACAAGCCAATTGTCAGAAAGCTATGACAAAAACCAACTGTGCACTAATATATTCTTATATATTCTAAATGGAATCCGGTGAAGAAGCAGTGTACCTGGCTGGGCACCAAGCTCAATTACATGCATCTTTCCAGGGTGGGCACTAATATATTTCCTTTGACAAGTTGTGGCCTCTACAGTCATTTTGGCGGAAATTGTTAAAGATGTCACTAAATCTGGTAAACCATAATCAGTTCCAGTCTTTTTCTTCTTCTTCAATAAAAAAAAATCAGCTCCAGTCTTGTTAAATTATAAATAATGAAATAGAATTAAATAAATAAAATGAAAATAATCTTATTTCCCAAGATTAGTAAAAATAAAAAGGATAAAATGCTGAAGTATAATGAGTACAACTATAACATCTTATCTAATCTCGGCTCCCATGAATTGAAAACAGCACAACATTTTGACCACTCTTCTAAATTTTTAGCAACTTCACTAAAGTTAAAAAGAAAATAGCAATAATGGATCATGTCCAAAAATATTAACCATCTAATAAAAATTATTTTCACACAGTTTTGTACAATTATGAAGGTGCCTGTTCACACTCCAAATTTTGAGGATCCATTGACAGGATTACAGAAGAAGCAGAATTACGGCAAAAAAAAGCAAACAACAAGATAATCACTCACCTCTGCTGAACCAGGAGCAATTCCAATTAAGACCAACCCCTTTTCCGAAGGATCACAACGGTAGTTGATTATTTGATTGTTTGCCAAATTAGCTGTCCGCTCAAAGACCTTTGTAGGCTCGGAATCACTTGAAGGTAAAATATATTTAAAACATGTGCAAAAATATAAGAATAAAAAACCTCGGAGAGATGAGATGATGAGAAGAAAATATCAGAATGCTACACCTGAAATTTGCCAAATTAGCTGTCCGCTCAATTCCCTTTACTCTTCAAATTTTCCTCTAATTAAGAGTTCCAAAACAGTGCAATGACGGTGGGGTTTGCCCAGCTTGCACAGGAACACAAGAACAAAATATCAGAATGCTATACCTGAAATTTAGCAACAGTATAAGGAGTATGGAGTATTCCCATTGGAGATTCCGCAGCAAGCTCTGCAGCCTCCTTATACTTTGTCTGAGAAACAGTTCTTCGAACCGCTGGATAAAACCTGAGCACGACAACCATATGTTTTAGTTTCAAGAACTACATCACTACGTACTGATTTCCGCAGCATAAGGGGAAAGACATGCACCAAAACACACACACTGTCGTTACTGTCTGCAGGCCACCGGTTTTGATCAAACTAGAACACAAGATGAAATAATTGCCATTGATATATGATCATCATAATTGTGACGGATAAAGGAACCGTGATTTTATTTATCATAAGCTTTGTGGTGCACACAAGCTGCCAACAAAACGTCTGTCCACTGGTTTGATGAAACTAAAGCAACCTTAAGTATTGAAACCAAAGGAAAAACCAGAACGTCCTCAGACGTCAAACATTGTGCCTCCCAAGAGGCCCTAATAATCGAGCAGCAGATGGGCCGGAGATGAATTCGACAGCGCCAGTCTCTGAAAATGCTGCTTCGGATGGCTCCCCGTTAACTTGGTCTGTGCCCTTTTCAGCCTCAGCTAAAGTCACGGTCTTCTTGTAGTCCAAAGAGCCATCATTGTATATCTCCCACCATTTGTTCACCAGCATCTTAACATCTTCCCTCTCCACGTTCTCTTCATTCCCAGTGTAACTCCATGGCTTAGACCCCTGAACCAAAAATATAAATGTCACACTGTCAAGTTAGTTGATTAAAAAGAACAGACGTGCGTCAATAATATTACAAAACTCACTAAAGATTGTAACGAGAACTCACATTAGCACAACAGTTAACAACTTTGACCCTGTCAAGCTCAACGGCCTCTGGGTGACGCCAGAGCATGGGCAGCATAAGGTTCTAATGTGGAGCCAGGGCGTCCTTGAAAAACATGTTCAGAAGATCCTGCCGAAAACCAAGCACATAACTGCAATGTCAGGACTCGGATTTTATAACCCGATTGAGCAAATACAAACAATGATACAATAAAACTTTCTTTTTTTCACGGTAGGTCACCAAGCTGGGCTCAAACACAAACATGCTAACATTGAAGTAAAGAGGAGGTTTGGGGCCCAATGTGGGGTCCCACTGGACCTTGTTGGACCACTGCTGGCGGTACCCAATCTTGTGCTGTGGGTTGTGGCTCCAAGACTTCTCACAGAAGCAGTCCAATGCCGCATAGAAGTAGGAGTTAGGGTCGTCAAATATGTGGTCAATGTTCTCAAAGACTTGGACGTTTCCATCCAAGTAGATTATTTTGCAGGGAACCAGATCACCTTCTAAGCTTAGAAGGTTGAACCTCATGAGCAAAATCACATAGACCGTTGAAATTTGATCTAACGGCTGCAAATCACACCCACCAACATCATGCCTTAGCCTCCATCTCCATCTCCATCTCTCTCTCTCTCTCTCTCTCTCTCTCTCTCTCTCTCTCTCTCTCTCTCTCTCTCAGTTCGGTTTTTTCTTAGGCATCGTTGTCATGTACAAAAGTTGGGCATACGGTCGGTCGGTCAATCAACATATGTATTAATTTGTCTCTGATATACCAAAGCAAAAATAAGACAAAACAAGAGGAAGTTTTTTTTAACCATGTTTCAGTACGTGTTATGCAACTGAAACTAGATTACACTTCCTTCCTCTAATCCTGTTGTAGAAGATAAAAACGGAATTTGTGAGAAGCTGATGAAGATAAAAATGGAGCATCCGACAAAAAAGTTTCAAAAAAACAAAGAATAAAACATGTTTGAATATAACTGACAGCATACCACCCTGCCACCAACCAGAAATTGATAGCCTAACAAGTAACCTCTCCTCCTGTCCGTGTCCTTGCCGCGTGAATGTTGACATCACCACTGTGCTCATGCTTTGCCATGTTGTATATAAGACACACAATTAACTCGTAGAAAATTAGATGTTACTCTCCATCAAAGATCTTTCTTAAGTATAATTTTTTTTAGGGTCCATTAGATTTTACCCCTTGCAATTCACAATCCTAAGACTAAAACCCTTGTATCTATAAACATCTAATATAAACCCAAATTTAAAATGTGTAGCTCAATTGAAAAACAATTGACCTAGTAATACAATAGTATTACACCTATGCCACTCATCCTCAGCATGCGTTTCAGAATACAACCCCAGGCGTTTCAGAATATCATCCCATGACCATTTCAAATCCAGTCATTTTGCAGAAAACCATCCATAACAACATCATTGATTTCAATAATTACCACGTTTATGGGGGAGAGATTGACAATCAGAAAATCGAACCGTTTTTGAGATTTGAATCGCACCATTCAACTTAAATGGAGATACTTTCAAACAACATGGTGTGTAGTGGTTCTTCAATGAATCCGATCATAATCTGTGCATTTAAACATGTGATTATGATACGTTTTTACCCATTTATTTATGAAAATCTGTGTGGATTTCATAGTATTTAATTTCGCTTGTTTCGTAGGTACATTATATAATGAAATCGGTAGGTAAATTATAACGATGTATAATAAATATATAACGATGTAGGTAAATTATAACGATGTATAATAAATATATAATGAAATCGGTAGGTAAATAACGATGTAGGTAAACAACATTGTAGGTAAATTATAACAATGTAGCCACAATTATAACGATCAAACAAAATAAATAACGATGTAGCTAAAGTATGACGATGTATAAAAAATATACAACGATGTAGGTAAATGAAGATGTAGGTAAATAAATAACAATGTAGGTAAATTATAACGATGTAGGTAAATGAAGATGTAGGTAAATAAATAACAATGTAGGTAAATTATAAGCTTGACCCAATCCTACATTTATGAAAATATTACATTCCAAAAAAAAAAAACAATTCTATTACATTCCTCAGCTACACGCCTCCTTTGTGCATTCATCTCCATGATCTTGGCCCTAATTCCATCAAGCATCTGGTATATGGGCAAAAAACGTTGATCGACGATCCATGCATTGAAGGATTCAGCTACGTTTGAACACATTTCGCCGTACTTTGGGCCTGGAAAATGAGCGGCTGCCCAATTTTCTTTTGGAAGCGTTTTCAAGAAATCCCTCATTACAGCACCACCTTCCTCCATTAACGTCCTCAGATGCATTTCGAATGCATCCTCGGTAGGAGCATATGTACATTTCCCAAAAAGCTGAATGATCCAGTCGCGATACGACTTACCCAGGGAGGATGGGTACTTAAGAAGTATGTTTTGCTTCAAGTGGTGGTAACAAAATGCATGCGGTGATTGTGGAAATACTGATGCCACTGCTTCGATCAACCCCTTTTGTCGATCAGATATGAATGTAATGGTTCTTCCTTGAGGAGTGACGATTTTTGACAAGTTTTGGAGGAAACCAAGACCAGTTCTCTTCATTTTCAGAGTTAACAACCGCAAAGGCTAAAGGATATATCTATATACACATTAATTTCGCCTCTTGTGCTTTCATCTCCATAATTTCGTACATTAATGTCTTTTGATTTATTATTTTTTTTATTTCTCAAAGTCATTAACTCTCCCATATAATTTGCATGTAATTAATTTTTATAAATCAAACATACAATAGGGGTATTTTCGGCATCCAAAATATGTAAAATGTGTCAAGTTGAATGTAATTAATGAAATCGCTTATGTGGATCCTAGTCACTGGGTTTTTCTAGAGTAAAAAAGTCACGTTGGGTTTTTTATGTGTAAAATTAAATTCTAGGGACTAAAGTCATATTTTCAGTTTTTTTTATACTATTTACAATTTTATAGTAAGGGGATGATTTAAACTGAGAACGTATTAGGATAAAGAGAAATACCCTATTGACCAGGGCAATCCACCTTTTGATTTTTTTTTAAGTGTTTTAATAACAGCTTCTTCCCACCTAGTACTATGGTTTAATAACATTCCTCTTCACTTATAAGTGAAATGTCTTAGGTTCGATTCTCGTCAAAGGCAAATTTAAACCATATTATTGCCAGTCCATTGTGAGGCTCAGCTCATTCCCCCACCTCTTAGTGTAGATAATATTGTTTATTCAAAGAAAATAGCAGCTTCTTTGGTTTTTATACTAGAATATTGTGAAGTGGATTTGAGTCAAGTTACATAAATTGTAGTCATAAACATAAATCGAACTTGGTATTATTTATTTATTTATTTTATTGAGTTGAGCTCGAGACCTCTTACTTACAAATGAAAAGAAATAGTATTAAATTGTGACATTATTTGTTACACTCTATGAAGATTTTTTTAATATATACGATATTATCTACACAAAAGGGTGGGGGAGTGAGTTAAACCTCAAAATGAGCTAGCTATAATAATTTCGCTCGAATTCGCCTTTGGCGAAAATTGAACGTAAAACCTTACAAATGAAGAAGAATATCACTAAACTCTAGTACCCAACGACTAAACTCTATGAACATATTAGCTAATCATATTTTTCATATTGAAAACTTAATATTTATGTCATCTTTTTAATTAAAGTGTGATCTACTTAAATCATAGGCCGTATTATTTTTTTTTTCTTTTTGAAAAAGAGAAAAATGTGATATAGTTTGGATATTATTTTAGTACCACCAACACAAGAAATATATCCAACCATTGTATATTGATTATATTAAATACATATAAATACTGCAGTCATTCTTCAATTAAAGAACAAAAAATATTACCTTTTAACATGAAGATGAATTGGTTGTTGGAATTTACCTTTGATCAAAGGAATGAGAGATTTTTCAGTGTGACCATCACACGGGATGGTACACTACATTTTACTATATAAATGGTGGAATATATGTGTTAAAAAATTAATAACTTAAAAAATAAAATTTCTCATTATATAAAAATATGTGATGTACCACCCATATTCTCATCATAACTAAAAATTTCTCTAGAAGAATCTACGAGAACAAAAACTACATTTTGGGTTTGGGATATCGTGGCAGACGGTCGACCTTCCTTGTCCTACAAGCAAACTAACTCCCTTCAAATGCCGCCAACATTCCCATTTTTGTTAATAAAAAAAGTGCAAGCATATGAATTCGTTTTTTATCTAGCCCCTTTAATTTAACAGTTACCCACAAAGTGCAAGCATAACAAATATAACTTTCTGCCGACATATTACTGCAGTGAAATGATTTTTTTTTTTCACTTATAAGTGAAAAGTGTTCGGTACAAATTTTGTGGATAATGAGTTCAAATCAATTTATTCTTATTCCTAATATAAATATATCGTTGTATTAACAAAAACAAATATAACTTTTCTTGATTTTCAAATGGATGATGCTATGGAGACATTATTTTAGCGGCACAAAATTGTATCTTAATTAGTTTCACATTTATTTATTATTAGTAACATGATGATATATTCATATTAAAGGATGTGAGAATAAATTGATTTTGAACTCACCATCTACGAAATTAAAATTTAAGACTTTTCACTTATAAGTAACAATGAAACCAACAAACGATCATAAGTAAGTGAATAGTTTCAACTTATTAGAATAAAACTTTCATGATAAATTGACACAGAATGTGACGCATGTATGACACATAAAGCCATGGTACAATGTCTAACCTCCAAAATGTGGCACGGAGAAAAGAAAAGAACAAAGAAGCCGATTAGGTGGTGGAAGTGGTGTAAGAAAAAAGAAATAGGAAGAATCTAGTGAAACAGGTTGTATAGTATGGCCAACCTAATCTTATTTTAACTTTGTGCTTAATATGCTTAATTTATATCAATTTTATATCAATTAGCGTGTTAGCACACGCTCTGATCTTTTTCGATTAATGTATAATAAATAACTAAAAGACTCGTCATTTAGTACTATAGTCTAGTGTATTCTTGTTCACTTGTAAGTGAGACATTATTAAATTTAGTAGAAAGCAATATGCAGGCATACAATCTTTAAACAAAGTGTCGTAGATTAAATTTGAAAGATGTTCATCATAACAATTATCAAATTAATAAACATTTGCGAAATTGCGAAGAGAGTTTGAGAGAGGCCCCGCCTAAGGGTGGGCATGGTCCGCTTCGGTTCGATTTACCCTTCAAACCGGGATCCAACTGGATTTTTTACGGTTCCAATTTGGTTCAAGTTTTCCTAATTTTGACTATGAAAACTTTTTGGGTCGATTTTCTGCCGTTTTGGGCTGAGCCCATTTAACTCTTTCCTGTCTTTTGTATTGGGCTGTAAGAAATCAAAATGCAGCCCAGAAGTCCATGTAACTCTTTTTCTGTCTTTTTTGTACTAGGCTTTGAGAAATCAAAATGCAGGTCAGCAGCCCATAAAACAAAACTGAATCAAAATGAATCAAATGATACCAATCAAAATGAGATTTTTTTTTTTTTTTTTTTCATATATGGCCAAATTTTAGACCCCAATTTTATAAATGTCAACTTTTATAACAAATTTTATACATAGCCAAATCACTCTTGAATAGACTCAAATACCCTCAATTAAACGTTTTTTCTGTAACTTGTGCTAGCTTTTTCTCTTAATGAATGAGCAGCAAATATGCAAAATTCATAGGCTTACAATAAATATGCAAAATTCTACAACCATGACACACCTATGAGAAGCAAGTGTCAGACCATAAATACCACAAGTCAGTGCCCATGTTGAAACCCCAAAATCTTTGGAATGTACAATAAAAAAGAAGAGAAGCATGCCTAATTTCATCACCAAGCAAACAGACAAAACAGAAACAAGAGGAAAAATTCAAAAAAAATTCAAAAAAAAAAAAAAATCAAGGGAAAAACTTCCTTACTTGAGGAAAGTCTTGTCGCATAGCAAGGAAAAGCATGAACGGAATGGCACGATCCAACACAGAAAATGGGTAGAGAGGAATTTGAAAGAAAAAGTAGTTATGAAGAATTTGAAGAAGGAATAAGGATTAAAGGAGAAAAGGGAGGAGGAAGGACAAATTAAATACTTTTCGTAGGTAGAAGAGCAGTTTATGACGGTTACCAAGTGGAGGCGGGGGATACCCAGAGTTTCTTTGTGTGATTGGACGTGCACGGGAAGTGAGAGAGCACAACACCAATGAGTTATTAGCTACCACGCGGGAAATGAAGAGTCTCATCAAGAGGCCATGTTCAAAGGGAATCCCTTGGGCCTGGGATTGATTATTTAGCCCATTCAAAGTTTCTCATAGCCCAAATAATCAAGGGGCTAATGTTGAGGGCCAAAAATGTCATACACAAACCCAACGAAGTCTTAAGGCCCAATTGTCATGCAAGTCTTCATTCAAATCCAAACACATGCCAAGGTGTAGGATCGAGAAGGAAATATATTTATACAAATCACGCCATGCTCATGCCTATTCATCACGCTAAGCTTTTTCATGCTAGTCACTATTCATGCTAAGCCCAAGTCACATGCTCGGGACTTATCAAGTGAATTGTGGTGTGGATGGTTGCAGAAGGTTGTTTAGCCTACGCGAAATCAGGGTTATAAAAGACTTTGCTGCTTGGGGCTCAAAGATTCAAGCCTATACCCTTTGCATTTCACGCAGGCAAACATTGAGAGAGAACTAGCCTAGTTTCCCTTTTTCCTAGCAAGTCAACCCTCTTAGTTATGCTAAACTATATTCCAGCATTAAATGCACACTAAACCCAGCAAGTCTGCATTTAATACTAACATTTCCTTTCTAGCTTGCATAGGCAACCAACGCGCAAAAGCCACAGGGCGCGCTACTTGAAGTAACGTCTGCGGAAGGCCACGCCTCAAGAAGAAGTCGAATGCAGATTTCAACCATGCAGCTACCTTATACCAAAAAGGAAATAGTATGAGAGTTAGTGAGAAAATGAGGGGAAGACCAGGTCACAAAATGAGATCTTTTGAAGCCTAGAAAAGAACCCTGCACTTACAAAAGGGAGGAGAAGCCATTAAGCAATGGGAAAGAAACAGAACCAAGAAGCACCACCTAGGAAACAAATCCAATGAACCTCATTAGCCCAGAATCATCCTTGAATCCTCAAGAATCATCATTCATGCAACCTTAGTATTTCCCACAGCCTTCCACTGAAAATCCCAACCATTAGAAGCCTTGTCATCACCCTAGGAAAGCCCTAATCATCTAGCCAACTTTGTCATGCAACCATGCAAAACCCTTTCTCTCTCATGTTAAGCTAGTGATCTTCCATGCAAACCCTTTATCTCTCATGTGTAAGCTAGTGATCTTCTATGTCATGCAACCATGCAAACCCTTTCTCTCTCATGTTAAACCAGTGATCTTCTAGCTTTCACACTATGATTCATTTGATCAAGTCATTATTTTGTTCAATCATGCTATCTTCGAGTCATTGATCTCACTAAGGTATTTCCTAAGACAAGCTAACTCTTTTGTGATATTCTGGGACTTAGTACGAATCTGAACCAAGGGAGACGAAAGGACGTTCTCAAAGTCCAAGTCCACCTCGACCTAAAAGTCCCTTTACACCGTTCTTACTCATATAATTTTTTTGACATCTCATTCATTTAGAGATGCTTAAAAATTTGTTTTTGCTATCACAACAAACAACCAATTAAATAAGGCTTGCTGTTTTATCCTTCTGAATCTTGACATTGGAAGGGAGAAGTTCAACACGTTGCTTCTTTATTTGAACAAGACTTTACCGTTTCATTATTTTAATTTGAAATTAAGAAAGAGACCTCACTAGTTAGGTGGTCTTTGTGGAATCAGATTTTAGAGTAAAAGTCGTCCAGAACATACGCTGGTCGAGGGTTGTGAGATGTGACGTCACTACCAGTCCGTGTCCTCTCCACGTGACATCACGACTTTACCCAATGCTTGATTAAAATAAAGTTTTCATCAAAAGGAGAGGCCAAAACCATCGGTCATCGAGAAGGAGGTCAGTATCCAAAATAGATTAAGTAT
The DNA here is from genome assembly GCF_963583255.1 of Pyrus communis. NCBI lineage: Eukaryota > Viridiplantae > Streptophyta > Magnoliopsida > Rosales > Rosaceae > Pyrus > Pyrus communis. The sequence goes on along the minus strand of NC_084810.1, from coordinate 23,290,117 downwards.
TGGACACATATCCTCTCCGGATTTGAGCCTAGGAATCTGTGTATCAACAGATCCACGATAGATCCCGACCCTTAAGTATTAACAGCTGTTGTGACTGGTTGGCTGGTTAGAGAAGAATTAGGCAGAAAAAACAAATTTCTAGTATTAACAGCTGCCGTGACAGAAAAAACAAATTTCTTGTATTAACAGTTACCGTGACTGGTTGGTTGGTTAGAGGTGACTGGTTGGTTCGTTAGAGATGACTGGTTGGTTAGTTAGAGAAGAATTAGGCAGAAAAAACAAATTTCTAAATGACCTATCTCAGTAATATCATGCATTTTAATTTAATTCTTTTGTGAATATTCATTTTCTTTTCATTATTCTAACTCTAAAAGGAAAAATATATTGCACAAGCCAAAAGAAATTAACTAAAGGTCAAAAAACATAAAAAACTCTTTGGCTAAAACAATTAAATCACAAAATCTTGCACAAAAGTTTTAAGTTTTCTTTGAAAGCACTGGTGGGATGCATCTGAGCACATTCACGTGGTGATGTCACATTCACCTATAGTAGATGAAATAAATAAGAAAATAAATAATGATTTTAATTAATACTTTTTAATTAAGTAAGACTTTGCCAAATTTGAACACACTACTTATCTATATCAAACAAGGACAAGTCCTTGCTTCCAAAAAAATAAAAAAAATAAAAAAATCCTTTTGGTTCTATTTCTTTTGCGTAATAGAAAATATATAATTTATTTAGTTCGACCAAAATAAAATAAAAAGATATAATAAAATTCAATAAGCTTCTTGGCCTGAACGCTAACGTATACACACACTAATATATTTATACGTGTACAGCTTCATGCTTAAGTTTTCATTCTTCTACCCCTACAAAACCATAACAAAAACCATATGGCAACAGAGACTAAAAGGTCAGGGCAATAAATGGAATAAGATTCTCTCCTCTCTTATTCTCATTTTCTTTCCTTCCCTCTCATCCTCTTACATATTATTTTTTTATCTATTAAAAAATTAACATAAAATATTGATATGACTTAACCATAACCGTTTAAATAGAAGTGGAGGAAAGATCAAGAAAATTAAGATGGGACTCCGCAATAAATACATCGGACAGACCATTGCAGTGAACTGCAGATACATTGTCACGGTTAAATTATATTTAGTTGAATGAAAGAATTCAAAAAACTTGGAATGGAATGGTGTGGCTTTTTACCGTTTAAAAAAATTGGAAGGTCAATTTGACAGGATTTCCCTTATTTCATTCCAATTATTTGTTAATTGGCATGTGAAGACGAGTTTGGTTCAATTATTTTAGGGTAAAATACAAAAAACGACCTCAACTATTGGTGTCATGACATTTTCATACCTCATCTTTTTTAAAATGACAATGTCATACCTCATCTTACGAATTTGTGTCAATTTCATACCTTCGTCAGTTTTTTTGTTAATTTTTCTGTTAAGTGCTGACGTGGCTAGATACAGGGACTGTCACATCCTGGCCCGGGGCGGATCACTTCCCGGGCCCGCTCCACCACCGTAGCACGATATTGTCCGCTTTGGGCTTACCATTCCCTCACGGTTTTGTTTTTTGGGAACTCACGAGCAACTTCCCAGTGGGTCACCCATCATGGGATTGCTCTAGCCCCCTTCTCGCTTAACTTCGGAGTTCCTACAGAACCCGAAGCCAGTGAGCTCCCAAAAGGCCTCGTGCTAGGTAGGGATGAGAATATACATTTAAGGATCACACCCCTGGGTGATGTGGGATGTCACAATCCACCCCCCTTAGGGGCCCGACGTCCTCGTCGGCACACCACGACCAGGGTTAGGCTCTGATACCAATTATCACATCCTGGCCCGGGACGGATCACTTCCCGGGCCCGCTCCACCATCGTAGCACGATATTGTCCGCTTTGGGCTTACCATTCCCTCATGGTTTTGTTTTTTGGGAACTCACGAGCAACTTCCCAGTGGGTCACCCATCATAGGATTGCTCTAGCCCCCTTCTCGCTTAACTTCGGAGTTCCTACAAAACCCGAAGCCAGTGAGCTCCCAAAAGGCCTCGTGCTAGGTAGGGATGGGAATATACATTTAAGGATCACACCCCTGGGTGATGTGGGTCTGACGGAATATTCCTGACGCCGTTGACAGAATCTGTTAAATCTGACGGAATATTCCCTACGACGTCAGTTGACGCCGTCAACGTGCCAGGCACGTGCCTGCTCGTGGCCGGCGCGTGCGGTGGTGAAAAATTATTTTAAAAATATGTGGATGTTCCTGAGGTTCAGTAGATCACGTTGGTGTATTCATACACCCCATTTGAGCATTGTATGAGAAGTTATTTCAAAAGGTTGGTTATGTGTTTTAAAATTAACGTTTTTGTAGTTGTTTCGCATATAGGTGATACCTATCCCGAGGACGAGCGTGGACACTCGAGGCAGGGGGGCTACGACCCTTCCACATACCAGTGAGTAGGCTTTTGGTTTTCCATATATACCTATATACTTATATTTTCCCAGAAATTGATTTGAATTGTCATTTGCTATATGCCATGCATTATATTATCATTGTTTGTGCATCATTAGTCGCATTATTAGTTGCATATATATATATATACATATGCATATTGGGTGCTACGGACGCACAGGTAAGTGCCAGGTAAGTGTTATTCATGTTTACATTCAGTGGTGATTAGAGATGCTTAGAAAGCTCATAACCTGCACCCCCGGTGTTAGTGCTCCCGCCCAGAGTTGGGCACAGTCCTTCACGTGATGTTCACCTCCCGCACCACACGCTCAGCTTGGATCCAAGTTAGGTGCACAGTCCTGTCGTACAGACCACTTTAGGTGGTTCCGACTCGTAGGTGACCCGCGATTATTCGCACAGCCTTCACGTGATCGTAGCACTAGAGCGTTTATATGTATTACACCCAGGCCTGTCGTACAGACCACTTTAGGTGGTTCCGACTCGTGGGCAGGTTTAGTTATTAAGATTGAGATTTGAGCTCTAGATTCAGCCGTACAGGTCACGTTAGGTGACTCTGGCTGCCAGATTATATGTTATTGATATGATTTATACCTGAGCACTTGCATTTCATTCTGAGGTTCCGACATGGCATATTCTTGAGCATGATTGGTATATCTATATCTATATGTACATATGTTTATTTTCTGGGAAGTATGTAGGTTTTACGGCGAGGGGTTAGAACTTATTTGTTAAATGGTTTTCGAAAAGCTTTGTTTTTGCCCACTCACGCTTTTGTTTTGCGCCCCTCCAGGTTCTAGTTGTCTAGCAGGTTCGGTGGTTTCCCAAAGGGCTTTTCTGGCATTTCTGACAGACGATCACCAGCGTAGGGCCCCCTTCGGGTGTACTGTTGTTGCGTCATTTTCGTTTGGACTGCTTTAGGCGTTATGCTCTGAACTCGTGTCTCACTTACGCTAGCACTTGTTTCTATTACCTTATGTATGCTAGTTTTTATTTATTCGTATTATTTCTTTTATCATTTTATTAGCTTCCGCACTGTGCACGTGGCTACGTCACTTCCACGTGACGGCCAGCATGCCCTGATCTCGGTCAGGGTGTGTCAGGGACCACTCACTAATCCAAATGGATTAAAATATAATTAAATATATATTTTTAATAATTAAAAATTAAAAAAATTAATATTAAATCTATCTCTCTCGCGTCTCTCTTTTCTCCCCATCCCCAAAACCCCTTCCCACCCGGCCCCCCCAACCTTCCTCCACAACCTTCTCTCTCTCTCTGGACACCCACTTGCATCCCTCAAACCCTTCCCACCCATCCCCCCCCCCCAACCTTCCTCCCCTTCACCCTTTCTTCCCCTCGCTCCCTGTCTTCCCCAAAGTCAAAACCAGAACCACCCAACCCAGATCCCACCCCACTTCCGTCTTCTACGTAGGGGTGGGCATAAAAACCGTCAAACCGCAAAACCGCATCGAACCGTAAGAAAAAAAATCGTGTTGACCGGAAAAGTCAACTTTGAGTGAAAAACCGAACCGAACCGTTCAAACCGGTTCCGGTTCCGGTTTCGAATGACCAAGAACCGACCGAACCGAACCGTTTTATTAATAATAAATAAATAAATTATATATACACACACATGTCATGGTATAATAGGTTGAAAAATAGGTTGAAAAATTGTGTACAGGAGCTGCTGCTTCTTGCTTGCTCTCTGAAGTCTGAAAACCTGCAATTTGTTTCATCATTTTTTTGTTTGTTGACTGATTGACCAGTGCATATGTATTTTAGTTGTCTCTTTTTGTTGACTTGGTGTCACTACCAAAGACATTTGCATTAAAAAAGATGTGTTGTCTGCAACTTTATGTAATCAGTTTTAGAAGATGTATTTGAATGCATAATGATTTGGTGTTCAAATAATTTATTATTAGGAACCGTAAACCGGCAAGAACCGAATCGGAACCGGTGTAGACCGAATCGTAATGTTCTAGTCATAAATTTAAGTGGAACCGCACCGAATCGAACCGTTAATATATTTCGGTTCCGGTTCCAGTTTAGGGGTGGAACCGCACGAACCGCACCGTGCCCACCCCTACTTCTACGTCTTCCCCGAACGGTTTGAACCACACCTAAATCCGACAATCCGTCAACCTGGTGTACACCGTCCCGTCGTTCGACACTGCCAACGCATTCACGACGCCCTCATGCGCCTTGACCGACTCGACACAGCGAAGATTCGAGTCCCGCCAAATCTTCAGGCTCGATGCAGCAAAGATCCAGATGCATTTTTCGTGGCTTGATGCAGCGTAGAAAAGGTTGTGGTTGACGACGAGGCATGTGATTGAGAGGGAGAGGCGGTGGGGCGGGAGAGTGGCGAAACAGAGGTGGGAGATAGAGAGGTCGAGGGGCTTTAGATTGGAGAGTTTTTGGAGGGAGAGGTTGCACAGAGAAGATGGGAACAGGGGGAGGAAGGTTGGGGGGATAGGTGGGAAGGGTGGGAAGGTTTTGGGGATGCAGGTGGGTGTCTAGAGAGAGAATAGAGGTGAGAGAGAGGATGGATCCACAATTTTATATTAAAAAATAATTTAATTTTTAATTTTTAATTATTAAAAAATATATTTAATTATATTTTAATCCAGTTGGATTAGTGAGAGGCCCCAGTATATAGCCACGTCAACACTTAATAGAAAAACTGACGGATGTATGACATTGGCACAAATTCGTATGATGGGGTATGACAATGTCATTTTAAAAAGATGAGGTATGAAAGTGTCGTGACACCAATAGTTGAGGTAGTTTTTTGTACTTTACCCATTATTTTATTCCAATTTTCCCCCAGCTACACAACGAAAGTTAAAACTTTGATGTCAAAAAAAATAAGTTAAAACTTTGAGAGGGCGTTTGGTTGCCTTCTTCAGCTTTTACTGAACTGTATTGGACTAAGGGTTAGTCCAATCTTATGTTTGTTCACCGTTAGGATTAACTTTAATGATGCTAGCCTTTAGTCACATCGACTAACCGTGGGATTAGCCGATCTTAACGAAACCCCTAAACAACAATGGGATTGCTATTTCCTTCACAAGATCTCCAAGCTCTTCACTACATTCTAGCTTGTCCTCTTCTAGCCAATTTTCCAAAAGATTCTTTTTGTTCTGATTTACAACTAAATGTGACAATTCCTATGAGGCTTATTTACAATACATACTATATGTACAAAAGTGAGTTAAACTTCAAAATCGACTAATCATAATAATTTAATTTAATTTAAGGAAAACTAATGAAAAGGGTTTGAAAACTTTGAATTTTGACGATAAAGACAAAATAAAGGCTAAAGTGAATAGTACCAGGTTTGACTTTTTAGTGTAAAAATGTGGCTTTTCATTAGAGTGAACAGTACCGCGGGCTTTTCGTTAAAACTCCATTTAATTTAACTGTTATATATGGACCAAGTGTAAGCATAATAAATATAACTTTATGCCAACATAGTACCCGCCGGTAAATACATTGACATATAATATATTAATCTCAATTCTGAATTCTCCATTAAAGGCGACTAGCTAGCCAGAACAAAAAAACAGAACACGGGGACAACAACAACCACTGTTGGATGAAATAAAAGCACTCCTTAACCATAGAAATCAAACGAAAAACCAGAAAATGGGGACTTAAGAACATCTTCACACTCGAAACCTTTATTTACAAACGTGCCTCTCATGAGGCCCTAATTATCAAGCAGCGAATGGGGCGAAGGTGAATTCGTCAGCGCCAGTCTCAGGAAATCCAGCTTCTGACGGCTGCAAATTAACTTGGTCTGTGCCCTTTCCAGCCTCAGCTGATGTCACAGGCTGTAGGTTAACTTGGCATGTGCCTCTTCCAGCTTTAGCTGAAGTCAGAGTCTTCTTGTAGTCCAAAGAGTCATCATCGTATATCTCCCACCATTTGTCCACTAGCATCTTAACATCTTCCCTCTCCATGTTTTCTTCCTTCCCAGTATAACTCCATGGCTTAGACCCCTGAACCAAGAATTTAAATGTCACACTTTCAATTTAGTTGATTAAAAAGAAGGGGCGTGCATCGATATTACATAACTCATTAAAGGTTGTAACGAGAACTCACACTAGCACAATAGTTAACGACTTTGACCCTGTCAAGCTCAACGGCCTCTGGGTGACGCCAGAGCATGGGCACCATAAGGTTGTAATGAGGAGCCAGGGCCACCAACTTGTCCTTGAAAAACTCGTTCAGAAGATCCTGCCGAAAAACAAGGTACAAAACTGCAACGTCAGATTTTATAACCCGATTGAGCAAATACAAACAATGATTCAATAAAACTTATATATGGAGAATAAAATAATATGGAATAGAGATAAAATTACCTGCTCTGCAAAGGCGGTGGTAGAAGAAGTCTGGAGGGTTTTGACGAGGTCACCGTAAGTCGCCAAGCTGGGCTCAAAGACAAACATGTCAGCATTGAAGTAAAGAGGAGGCTTAGGGCCCGATGTGGGGTCCCACTGAGCCTTGTTGGGCCACTGCTGGCAGTACCCAATCTTGTGCTGTGGGTTGCGGCTCCAAGACTTGTCACAGAAGCAGTCCAGCGCCGCATAGAAATAGGAGTCAGGGTAGTCAAACATGTGATCAATGTTCTTAAAGACTTGGACGTTTCCGTCCAAGTAGATCATTTTGTCATACTCCTCAAACTGCAAATTTCAATCAAAAGGTAGGGGTCAAATCACATGCAAAAACAACCTACTAACAATTAATAAAATAAATAAATAAACGTTTACCTCCCAAATGCAAAGCTTGGAGTAATTTGTGCCATATGAGGCCCTGAACACGGGCTCAATCCTTTTCACGATGCAGCCGTTGGAGGCCAGAAGCTTGCAGTGCTCTTCAGACATATCCGCCAAGAAAGCCACAACCAGGGCGTACTTGCTCATCACTTTCTTCAAGCCCTTGGCCAACCCAACTACACCGAACACGGCCTCGTCATAGTTTCCAGCCAACATGGTCAAAAAGGCCCTCCTGGGTTCACTGGCTGCCGAGAACGCACCTTGAGGTTTCCTAATAACACAACACAGCGGACAGAGAGTTAGTCAAGTTACACCAAGCCCTAGCTAGCTAGGTTTTTCCAGATCGGAGAAAAAGTGAAAGCTCCAGGATAATAATCGTTGACCAAAATAAAACAAGAAAACAAGAAAGACGATTGGAGCAAGTGCAATTAACTTACAGATCGGGGATGATGATGGGGATCCCCTTGAGACTGCTGGCACCTCGACCATCCATCTGAGATCGGATCTGATCGTGGTCGCGGGAGAGTGGGGACTCCTGGAGGTCTCTGAGTTTGGAATCGGCGCTCGACATCTTTTGTAGATTTGTAGAGGGAAAAGGGATTCGGACGTCTCGAGCTCAAGGTTTTTGTAGGCTGATGGAGTTGGACAGTGGGTGTGCGTGAGGGTGTGGGAGTATTTAGAGGGGAAGGACGACACTGCAAAAATAGCACATGGTTTGCACTTTTTTAATTTTTTTTAATTTTTTTAATTGGGTCTTCTCACAGGTTGACACGTTATCAACTTGGAGTTCAGAATGGATAATGTTTTAGGAAGGCAGATTCTCTGCTCTCTCACTTACCGTGCTTTTCTGTTTGTGTGGTCATGGTTAAGCTACGTTAATATTTTATATTATTATTTCTTTTTGTCTTATTATCTCTATAAAAAAATAATATAAAATGTTGACATGAATTAACCGTGACCACAGAAAACAAAAGAGCACGGAAGGGTACGGAACGTGGGAAGGCAGAGAATCTGCCCCCATATTTTAGAGATCACTAGCCTCTCTGCACGCACTAGCGTGCGTGCGAGAGGCATTTTTGTATCACGGGCGCTACGCGCCCCAAAGATGTGTTGTTTTAGATATTCTTATATTTCTTAAGTGATTATTTTATAAAATGTGTTTGTGTCCATCACAACAATTTCTTATTATTTTCAATTTTTTATTATATTCAATCATCTAACTTAGTCTTTTTGCACCTACCCATTGTACCCAAAAATGAAATTTATGAATTGTACACTAACCAATCCACCTTTTTTTTCTTTTTTTTTTTTGCTTGCTAATTATTATGGTGTCTTTTTTTTTTTTGTTTGGCTGATAGAATTTGATTTCACGAAATGAGCTATGCTTGATCATTATTATGACTTTGGTAATTAAGTTACTCAGTCTAGTTAGAATTTTGTTATCTCCATCAGTACCATTTTACCCTTATATATTGTACAGAAGATCAAGAGTTAGGTTCCTTAAACTCTCATATAAAAAATAAAAAAATATGCTTAATTATTTAATGTTGTATAGAAAATATGAAATGATCAATATATTTTGTAACATGAGGATTAGTGGCTGTATTAAAAGGGTGCACAACAACATTTTTTTTATTATGGTGGACAAAAAGGTATTATGGGCAATATTTGGCGTCATTCGAGCAGGTTGGCAGATCATTTGTTCAATGGTTGTGTGAATGGGATAGTTGATGCAGTTAGAGGAGTGAGTACATAATTATGGGTGTGCCATTTTGGGTTGGGACTGAGATGTTCAACATTAGAGCATGGGCCAGGCTACGTAGTTCCAATTGCTTGAGTTGAAGAAAGGTTGATGAGATAATGGTGTTACCGTACAATCATCCCATCATTCCAAAGTGATAATGGTGTTATCGCATGCCATATTGTCATATTGCCACATTTGTTGAATAATTTAGGAGCATATATTCCATCCAATTTGCACATATGTGAGTAATCTCTCATACATTTTTTACTATTTTTTCTTTAAAACAACAACGAAGATAAAATGGGAAACATATACTATTTATAAATAAAAAAATTTGAAAATATGACATGTAATTTGATTTCTAAATACATATTGACAACACTTAATGTTCTTAAATCAAAATGTTTCAGATTCATAAGTTTTCAATCAAAGTTATAGGCTAGCTAGGGATGGACTCCTAATATATGAAGCAAAGCAAAATATGGACAACATGTACATATGTAAACATAGCGCCTACGTGTGAAATCAAAGCCATGCTTGCCACCCATTTGCTTGAACTTGATGCTTTAGATTTTCATGGTTAATCTGCAAGCAATGATGATAAAATAAGAAGTCTAACTATAATGCACAATCCCAACTATAAAGATTGTAAGAAACTTAACCTAAATACCTTTAAGTTTGACAATTTTCTCATGGCAATACTTTTACTCCAGTTACTTGTAGAATACAGAAAGATAAATATATTTGTCAAGTTTGAGGTAACAAATTGTAACAATATTTACAAAATTAAATAATAAGAAATATTACCTTAATCTTGTACTTCAACATTTGTACTTTGAGACGGGTGTGATGCTTGTAAAACTGACAAAAAATGCAATTTTATTTATATTTGAAAATTGAATGCAATTTGAATTTATAGTATACTTTTGTGTGAAAATAAGAGAAGACTTACCGTATTTAGAAAAGTTGTTTGGCCACTGTTAATCTTTTTTCTGCACCCATAAATTGTTTTATTTTATTTTATAATTTGAGATAATTAATTTGTAGAATGATATAGAGAATGCCATTAAAAATAAATAGGTAAGAAATGGTGTTGTACCTTATTTGTTGGACTTTATTCCAAATACGTATGATCTGAGGAGTTGTTGAAGGTTTTAATTTTTCCACAGCCTTTTTCATGCGCCACCTATATATTGAAGGTATATATAATGTTAGATTTCTTGTAACAAATTTGTATATAATTTAGGATACATACTGCTCATGCTTCTTCTTTTTCCACTCTTTGAGAATCAGTTGGCTTAGATCAGTAGTTTTTACTCCGACAGATATCTCCCAACCAGGTGTAAAAATACAGACACGTCTGTTTGAGATCTTATCAATAGGTTCCTTCTTCATTTTTTGTGGGTATTCTTGTAAATATCCTAAGAATGAAAACAAATAATTTTTCAAATTGCCATAGCACACGTATAGCACATTAAGATAATCAAAATTGAAATTCACAATCTGACCAAAATTTAAAAAACGCACAATGAAGATTTCAAAGGAAGAAATTAAAAAACCCAACTGAAGCTAAATCTGGGAATCATACAATTACATATTATGCTTACATGGAAATGTGTAAAATGAGTACAACCATGCAGGGAAAGGAAGTGAAAACCCACCAATCTCGTACGACCGTGCTTCCATCACCATGCTTCTAGTATCCAATTAATGACAGCATGCATGCTAAAAATTGACGGAGATGGGGATTGAGCTCATATCATTTACAAACACAAAATAAAAAAGATCAAAGAAAAAGAACAACTTAGAGAAGTGAAGGCAGAGCAAAAAAAAAGGGGAGTATAAGATTTGGCCACATAATCAAAGGAGATGGGGAGTACATATAATAATATTGTAGCCGGAATGGAACAAATGGGAATGTAAGTGGGAACTAAGAAATTACTGCTTGGTAGTGGGAGAAGTTCACCGTTTTTTTTTAAACTAACGATAACCTCTATCCCTTTTCTCCCACATTATTATTATTATTTTTAATATAATTTTGTTAGATATTAATATCTCCTCCTAAAATGGAGGAGATACGTTCCTGTCCATTTATTTTTTTTAAACTTTTTCTTCCTTTTTTTTTCCAATAAAACAAATTTAAATTTTATGTTTAATATTTGTCTCCTAAAATGGAGAGCAGTTACGTTGTTTTTGTTTAATATAATTTTGTTAGATATTTTTAATACAATTTTGTTAGATATTAATATTTCCTTCTAAAATGGAGGAGAAGTTATTCACAACATTCCTGTTGTTTTATTTGTTTTTTCGTTTCCTTTTTTTTTTTTTTTCCAATATAACAAATTTTAATTTTTCTGTTTAATATCTATCTCTCCTAAAATGGAGAGCACTTATTCACTATGTTGCTTTTTTTTTTTTACTTAATTTTTTAATATTTCTCTCCTAAAATGATGTTCAGTACAATTATCTCTGACTTTAATATCTCATCCTAAAATGGAAGAGTTATTCATCACGTCCCCTACTTTTATTTGTTTCTTTTTGTTTAATATAATTTTGTGAGATATTAATATCTCATCCTCAAATGGAGGAGTTACCCATCACGTCCCTTTACTTTTATTTGTTGTTTGTTTGTTTAATAATCTAAAATATAGCAAGAACCGTACTAATCAAAATGGAAGCATAAACATTCTAAGAAATATTTGTTAAAAATCATGCATCAAGAAATTAAGGTGAATAAAAGAGAAGAATAACTAAAAAAGAAACCCGGCTAGTCAAAATTTTTTTGAGGCGCTTTCCCATAGATATCTATTTAAAAAACCACACGATAAATGCTCATAGCAGTTTCAAAAATGACGCCACATTCATCCTCTTCTCTTCCGAACGGTTTTGCCATTTTAGTTTGGATTATCTATTTTTTTTCTATTTATTTTAATTTGTTTTATTTTTTTTTGTTGCCTTTTTATTATTTATCTCTCTCTCCTCTCCATAACTACTAACTTTTAGAGGATAATTATTGTAACATCCCGTCCCGAAACTAACGAAACGTACGTGTGAATTTACAATTTTACCCCCCCTAGTTGTTATTTTACGTGTATTTTTGTGTTGTGTGGTGTTGTAGGACCACACACACACTCATACACTTTCTTTTTCTTCCGGGATTCCCTCCCTCATTCCCTCACTCTGTCTTTCTCTGTCTCTGTCTCTCTCTCTCTCTCTCTCTCTCTCCCCGAGTCCATTTTCTTCTTCTTCTTCATTCTACATACGGACACACACACAAACAAACTCAAATCTTCACGAATCAAGAAACCAAGACCACCCTCGTGCTCGTGAGGCTGAGAGGAGTCCAGTGGTGCCATTTCCAGGTAAGAACTTTGACGTTTTCACGTCGATATCACCATGGCCGATTTGAGCACTGTTCATGCAAACCTAATCTAGCTTGTTTTAGGAGATTCTAAGCTTGTAGTTGTGTTTGTGAGGTTCCCAGGAGCTTGGGAGTAGCTCGTTGAGTGAATGTGGACGTCACGATCGTTGGTTGTAAAGTTGGCCGAACTTGGATCGTTGTTGCAGGTATGATCGTGTGATTTTTAGCCCTTGAAACTAGTCTATCGTGATTCTACTAGTCCTAAGCTTCATTTTGGCGTTTGAATCGTGAAAAATGGTTGAAAAACGAAGGAGAAAACTAAGTTTGAATTTTTCCCAGTTTTCCGGCGCCGTCGCCGGCGCCGGAGAAGAAAGGGGAATATTCCGTTAAGTCTAACGGAATATTCCTAACGGCAGTGACGGCATCTGGTTAGATTTAACGGAATATTCCGTTAGTTGACAGAATATTCCTGACGGCGTCAGCTGACGCCGTCAGTGTGCATGGCACGTGGCCGCGCGTGGGGGGCGCGTAGGTCCGTGCCTTGGCCGGCGCGTGGGGGCGCGTGCGTGGTCCAAAATTTTTTCTAAAAATATGGGTGTGATCCTGAGGTTGTGTAGAGCATGTTGGTATATTCATTTGTCCAAATTGAGCAATGTATGAGAAGTTATTACGAGAAGTTGCTTAGGTGCTTTTAAATTAACGTTTTCGTAACTTTGTCGCGTTTAGGTGATTCGTACTCCGAGGACGAGCGTACACACTCGAGGCAGGGGGGCTACGACCCTTCTAATTATCAGTGAGTGGGCTTTTGTTTTCCGTATATACCTATATACATATTAATTCCCAGAAATTAAATAGAAAAGGTTATTTGTTTTATGCCATGCATCATATGAATGTTGTTTACGCATCATTGCATGTATTAGTAGTGGCATACATATATATATGTGTATTTGGTGCTGTGGACGCACAGGTAAGTGCCAGGTAAGCGGTATTCATGTTGTTATGCAATGGTAGTTTGAGATGTTTAGAGAGCTCATAATCTGCACCCCCGGTGTTAGTGCTCCTGCCCGAGGCCAGGGCACAGCCTTCACGTGTATGTTCACCAGCACCGCATGCTCGCCTTGGATCCAAGTTAGGTGCAAGCCTGTCGTACAGACCACAATAGGTGGTTCCGACTTGTAGGTGACCCGCGATTTATCGCACAGCTTCACGTGATCGTAGCACTAAAGCATACATATATATATTACACCCAGCCTGTCGTACAGACCACGTTAGGTGGTTCCGACTCGTGTGCAGATTCAGTTATTGAGTTGAGAGTGGAGCTCTAGATGCAGCCGTACAGGTCACGTTAGGTGACTCCCGGCTGCCAGATTATATGTTATTGATGTGAATTACGCTTGAGCATTTATATTTGATTATGAGATTCTGTTGTGGCATATTCTCGAGCATGAATGGCATATTGTGAGCATGAATGGCATATTGTGGAGCATGATTGGCATACCTATACATACGTATATATGTTCATTTTCTGGGAAGTATACAGGTTTTACGGCGAGGGGTTAGAATGTATTTTGCTAAAGAGTTTTCAAAGAACTTTGTTTTTGCCCACTCACGCTTTTGTTTTTGCGCCCCTCCAGGTTCTAGTGGTCTAGCAGGTTCGGTGGTTTATCCCAGAGGGCGTCCCGGCATTTCTGACAGACACTCACCATTGTAGGGTCACCTTCGGGTGTATTTATGTCGTATCTTTTCCTTTTGGACTGTTGTAGACTTGCTCTGAATTGTGTCTCACATACACTAGTACCTTGTATGCTAGTTAGTTCTTAATTATTAGTACTTTTACATTACTATCTTAATAGCTTCCGCACGTGCACATGGCTACGTCACCTTCGTGTGACGGCCAGCACGCCCTGATCTCGGTCGGGGTGTGTCAGCTTGGTATCAGAGCCTAGTTTTGGCAGTCCTGTGTCTTTGTGAGTATTCTAATAGTTGGTGTCTTCTGTCAGAATCATGCCGCCTCGTCGGGAACCACGTCGCTCTGATGAGCCTAGTTTCCCTGATCTTACTCAGTTGGGGGAAGTGATTGCTACAGCCCTTCAAACAGTGATGCGCCCTCCCCAGAGGACTCCTCTGGAGACTATGTATAATTTGAAGTTGGATAAGTTTAAAGGTAGTGAGGGTCACGAAGGCGCAGAACGATGGTTGGAACACATAGAGAAGACTTTCCGTGTGTTGCATAACCAAGGGAACCTTCCTATGGAAAGGTGGGTTGAGACAACCTCTTGGTTTCTGGAGATGGAGTCTGCAGCTTGGTGGGAGCAAGAACTTCGTAGGTTGACTCCAGCTCAGAGGACCGATTGGAATGTTTTCAAGGACGTGTTTCAGAGGAGATTTGTACCCCCTGAGTATATTGACCGTAAGAAACAGGAATTCACTGAGTTGAAACAGCGAAAGATGACGGCTAACGAGTATTATCGTAAGTTCACTGATTTGTCTCGTTACTATCCTGATGTCGCTGGTAATCCGGCGGAGATGCTTCGTCGTTTCCGTTTAGGCACTAGGAAGAGATGGCGTTCTATGGCCACTACTACTCACTGTGAGTCCTACCAGGATTTTTACGAGATACTGTTGAGGATAGAGGACTCAGAGAATATGTCGAGTGACAGTGACGAAGAGAAAAACGGCAATCAGAAGAAAGATGACAAAGGGAAAAGTCAAGTGTCGCTTGGGCCTCGCCAAACTCAGAACTTTAAAAGGGGTGGTGCTAGTTCGAGTTCGTCTAGTGGTGGTTTTAGTGCCTCTGGACAAGGACGTGGAGGTAGGTTTTATGGAGGTGCTCGAGGCCAGAGACAAGGTGATGGTGGCCGAAACCGAGTCCCATTTTGCCGTAGGTGTAATAACCGACACTTCGGCGAGTGCAGGCAGATTAGCGGTAGTTGTTTCACGTGTGGACAGGTGAGACATAGAGCGGTGAATTGTCCCCAGGGACAGCAGCAGAAGCCGCAGCAGACCTTTATGCCGCCACCTGCACCAATTCGGCAAATCCAGGGTCCGAGTAATTATGGTCAAGCAGGTAGAGGTGGTGCCTATCACTATCAGGGTGATGTTGTTCCCTATGCTCCGGGACCGTATCAGTACCCCCAGGACCCGTATTCACAAGGTGGTTATCCCCCGTATTCCAGCAACTACATGCCGTATCCTCCAGCTCCAACGGGTGGTTCTCAATGGTACCAAGGAGGACAGTATCAGCAGGGTGAGATTGCCACTAGTAGTGCAGGGTCTTCGAGACAGTTGGGTCAGCCCAGTCAGGGGCGTGGAGCTCAAGGTCGCGGTGTTCAAGCGAGCAGAGGTCGTGGCGGACGACAGCAGGGCCAAGGGCGTATTCACAATATTTCCCTGCAGGATGCTCAGAACAACCCGGACTTGATTATGGGTACGTTAAACATTCTTGGTTATTTTGCTAGAGTCTTAATTGATTGTGGAGCTACACACTCCGTTATTTCTCATACATTTGCTCAAGTAACGCAACCTCGCCCCACACCTCTAGGGTACGATTTAGAGTTCGCTATGCCTAGAGGAGAGAGATGTGTCGTAGATTGTATGTACCCAGGATGTCCAGTGATAGTAGAGGGTGTTGTTATGCCCGCTGATCTTGTTCCGTTAGATATTTTCGATTTTGATGTGATTTTGGGCACAGATTGGTTGCACTTCTATCGTGCCAACATTGATTGTTACGGGAAAGTAGTTATGTTTCACCGTCCTGGATTACCTGAGGTTACTTTTGTGGGTGAACAGAGTGGGGTAAGACACGGCGTTATTTCAGCTTTGCGAGCGAAGAAACTGCTGACTAAAGGTTGTCAGGGGTATCTAGCTCATGTGGTACTAGAGGAGACCGTTCCTAGCAGAATTGAGGATGTGAGAGTGGTTAGACACTTCCCTGATATTTTTCCCGAAGATTTACCTGGTTTACCCCCAGATCGAGATGTGGAGTTCACTATTGAGTTACTTCCAGGTACCAATCCTATTTCTTTAACTCCTTATCGTATGGCTCCCGCTGAGTTAAGGGAATTGAAAGTGCAGTTACAGGAATTAGTGGATAAGGGATTTATTCAGCCTAGTACTTCACCTTGGGGCGCTCCAGTGTTGTTTGTGAGAAAGAAAGATGGGACCTTGAGGCTGTGTATCGACTACAGGCAATTGAATCGGGTGACGATTAAAAACCGTTATCCATTGCCTCGTATCGATGATTTGTTTGATCAGCTGAGAGGTGCTTGTGTATTTTCTAAGATAGACTTGAGGTCTGGGTACTATTAGCTGAAGATTAGTAGGGATGATGTTCCTAAGACGGCGTTCAGGACTCGTTACGGTCATTACGAGTTTCTGGTTATGCCGTTTGGGTTGACGAATGCACCAGCAGCTTTTATGGATTTAATGAACCGGGTATTCCAGCCTTACCTGGATAGATTTGTCATTGTCTTCATTGACGATATTCTGGTGTATTCTAAGTCCAAAGCGGAGCATGTTCGACATCTTACTTTGGTGTTGAAGAGGTTGAGAGAACACCAATTGTATGCTAAGTTTAGCAAGTGCCAGTTCTGGTTAGATCAAGTCGCGTTTTTGGGGCACATCATTTCTGCTCAAGGCATTCTGGTTGATCCTCAGAAGGTTGCAGCTGTGGAGAGTTGGGAGCAACCACGAACCGTCACTGAGGTGATAAGTTTCATTGGTTTGGCGGGATATTATCGGAGATTCGTTAAGGATTTTTCGGTAATTGCCTTGCCACTGACGAGGTTAATAAGGAAAGACGTTAAGTTTGAGTGGAATGATAAGTGTGAGCAGAGTTTCCAGCAGTTGAAGCATTGTCTCACTCATGCACCTGTTTTGGCACTCCCGGACGATAATGGTGATTTCGAGGTTTATAGCGATGCTTCCTTGAATGGTCTGGGATGTGTATTGATGCAGCATGGTAGGGTGATTGCTTATGCTTCGCGGCAATTGAAACCCCATGAGATGAATTACCCTACACATGATTTGGAGTTAGCTGCTATTATCTTTGCGTTGAAGTTGTGGAGACATTATCTTTACGGAGAGAAGTGTAGGATCTTCACAAATCACAAGAGTCTTCAGTATCTCTTCACCCAGAAGGAACTTAATCTTCGTCAACGGAGGTGGTTGGAGTTGCTCAGCGATTACGATTGCACGATTGATTATCACCCTGGTCGTGCGAACGTAGTAGCCGATGCACTTAGCAGGAAGTCACATGGCCGTATCAATGCGTTGTACGCTAGTCGTATTCCTCTTTTGGTGGACTTGCGTGCTACGGGAGTAAGGTTAGAAGCAGAAGATCGAGAAGTGGCATTACTTGCTAATTTTCAAGTTAGGCCAATCTTGGTGGATCGGGTGCTTGAAGCTCAGGTAGCTGATGAACAGATTCAAGAACTAATTCGAGCTCGAGATCAAGGAAGGAGGCGAGATCTCAGAATTCGTGATTCTGATGGCATGTTGATGTTAGAGGGTAGAATGTTCGTGCCTAGTAATGCGGAATTGAAGAAGGAAATTCTCGATGAAGCACATATCTCGGCTTATGCCATGCACCCATGGGCAACCAAAATGTACCATACAATTCGACCATTTTACTATTGGCCGGGTATAAAAAGAGAGATAGCTGAGTATGTGAGCAATTGTGCTGTTTGTCAGCAGGTTAAAGCAGAAAGAAGGAAGCCGTTTGGATTGTTGCAGCCGCTTCCCGTTCCAGAGTGGAAATGGGAAAATATCACTATGGATTTTGTGTACAAGTTGCCGCGTACACATAATGGCTTTGATGGCATTTGGGTGATCGTTGATCGGCTCACTAAGTCGGCACATTTTATTCCAGTGAGAGAGAAGTACTCTTTGAACCGGTTAGCAGAGTTGTTTATCTCAAAGGTTGTGAAGTACCATGGTGTCCCTGTAAGTATCGTCTCAGATCGTGATCCACGATTCACATCGAAGTTTTGGGTAGCTTTTCAGGAAGCTTTGGGTACGAGACTACTTTACAGTACAGCGTATCATCCACAGACGGACGGACAGTCCGAGAGAACTATTCAGACCTTGGAAGATATGCTGCGAGCATCGGTGTTACAGTTCAGTGATGCTTGGCACCAGCGATTAGATTTGATGGAATTTGCTTACAACAACAGTTTCCATTCGAGCATTGGCATGGCGCCATTTGAAGCCTTGTATGGTAGATCTTGTCGCACTCCGTTATGTTGGTCAGAGGTTGGCGAAAGAGTCTTGGTAGGTCCGGAGATTGTCGAGGAGACTACTCAAAATGTTCAGGTAATTAGGTCTAACCTGAAAGCAGCTCAGGACAGGCAGAAAATTTTAGCAGATCGGCATGCTACGGACAGAGTGTATGAGGTCGGAGATTGGGTATTTTTAAAGCTTTCACCGTGGAGAGGTGTTGTGCGGTTTGGAAAGAAAGGGAAGTTGAGTCCCAGATACATCGGACCATACATGGTCACAGAAAGAGTTGGTGAGGTAGCTTACAGATTGGAGTTGCCTCCGGAGTTGGCTAAAGTGCATAACGTTTTTCACGTGTCTATGCTCCGTCATTATGTTGCTGATCCGTTGCATGTAATACCTCCTCAACCGTTAGAGATTAATCCAGATTTGACGTACGACGAGGAACCGTTAACGATCTTAGATTGGAAAGAGAAGGTTCTGAGGAACAAAACGGTGAATTTGGTGAAAGTTTTGTGGAGGAATCACTCGGTTGAATAAGCGACATGGGAGACAGAAAATAGGATGAGGGATTTGTATCCTAGATTGTTCTTTGACCGTTAGGGGTGTAATTAGTTATTTTGAATTTCGGGACGAAATTCTATTAAGGTGGGTAGGTTGTAACATCCCGTCCCGAAACTAACGAAACGTACGTGTGAATTTACAATTTTACCCCCCTAGTTGTTATTTTACGTGTATTTTTGTGTTGTGTGGTGTTGTAGGACCACACACACACTCATACACTTTCTTTTTCTTCCGGGATTCCCTCCCTCATTCCCTCACTCTGTCTTTCTCTGTCTCTGTCTCTCTCTCTCTCTCTCTCTCTCTCTCTCCCCGAGTCCATTTTCTTCTTCTTCTTCATTCTACATACGGACACACACACAAACAAACTCAAATCTTCACGAATCAAGAAACCAAGACCACCCTCGTGCTCGTGAGGCTGAGAGGAGTCCAGTGGTGCCATTTCCAGGTAAGAACTTTGACGTTTTCACGTCGATATCACCATGGCCGATTTGAGCACTGTTCATGCAAACCTAATCTAGCTTGTTTTAGGAGATTCTAAGCTTGTAGTTGTGTTTGTGAGGTTCCCAGGAGCTTGGGAGTAGCTCGTTGAGTGAATGTGGACGTCACGATCGTTGGTTGTAAAGTTGGCCGAACTTGGATCGTTGTTGCAGGTATGATCGTGTGATTTTTAGCCCTTGAAACTAGTCTATCGTGATTCTACTAGTCCTAAGCTTCATTTTGGCGTTTGAATCGTGAAAAATGGTTGAAAAACGAAGGAGAAAACTAAGTTTGAATTTTTCCCAGTTTTCCGGCGCCGTCGCCGGCGCCGGAGAAGAAAGGGGAATATTCCGTTAAGTCTAACGGAATATTCCTAACGGCAGTGACGGCATCTGGTTAGATTTAACGGAATATTCCGTTAGTTGACAGAATATTCCTGACGGCGTCAGCTGACGCCGTCAGTGTGCATGGCACGTGGCCGCGCGTGGGGGGCGCGTAGGTCCGTGCCTTGGCCGGCGCGTGGGGGCGCGTGCGTGGTCCAAAAATTTTTCTAAAAATATGGGTGTGATCCTGAGGTTGTGTAGAGCATGTTGGTATATTCATTTGTCCAAATTGAGCAATGTATGAGAAGTTATTACGAGAAGTTGCTTAGGTGCTTTTAAATTAACGTTTTCGTAACTTTGTCGCGTTTAGGTGATTCGTACTCCGAGGACGAGCGTACACACTCGAGGCAGGGGGGCTACGACCCTTCTAATTATCAGTGAGTGGGCTTTTGTTTTCCGTATATACCTATATACATATTAATTCCCAGAAATTAAATAGAAAAGGTTATTTGTTTTATGCCATGCATCATATGAATGTTGTTTACGCATCATTGCATGTATTAGTAGTGGCATACATATATATATGTGTATTTGGTGCTGTGGACGCACAGGTAAGTGCCAGGTAAGCGGTATTCATGTTGTTATGCAATGGTAGTTTGAGATGTTTAGAGAGCTCATAATCTGTACCCCCGGTGTTAGTGCTCCCGCCCGAGGCCAGGGCACAGCCTTCACGTGTATGTTCACCAGCACCGCATGCTCGCCTTGGATCCAAGTTAGGTGCAAGCCTGTCGTACAGACCACAATAGGTGGTTCCGACTTGTAGGTGACCCGCGATTTATCGCACAGCTTCACGTGATCGTAGCACTAAAGCATACATATATATATTACACCCAGCCTGTCGTACAGACCACGTTAGGTGGTTCCGACTCGTGTGCAGATTCAGTTATTGAGTTGAGAGTGGAGCTCTAGATGCAGCCGTACAGGTCACGTTAGGTGACTCCCGGCTGCCAGATTATATGTTATTGATGTGAATTACGCTTGAGCATTTATATTTGATTATGAGATTCTGTTGTGGCATATTCTCGAGCATGAATGGCATATTGTGAGCATGAATGGCATATTGTGGAGCATGATTGGCATACCTATACATACGTATATATGTTCATTTTCTGGGAAGTATACAGGTTTTACGGCGATGGGTTAGAATGTATTTTGCTAAAGAGTTTTCAAAGAACTTTGTTTTTGCCCACTCACGCTTTTGTTTTTGCGCCCCTCCAGGTTCTAGTGGTCTAGCAGGTTCGGTGGTTTATCCCAGAGGGCGTCCCGGCATTTCTGACAGACACTCACCATTGTAGGGTCACCTTCGGGTGTATTTATGTCGTATCTTTTTCTTTTGGACTGTTGTAGACTTGCTCTGAATTGTGTCTCACATACACTAGTACCTTGTATGCTAGTTAGTTCTTAATTATTAGTACTTTTACATTACTATCTTAATAGCTTCCGCACGTGCACATGGCTACGTCACCTTCGTGTGACGGCCAGCACGCCCTGATCTCGGTCGGGGTGTGTCAATTATCATGATTTTTTTATTTTAATTACCATGTTTTGTTTCCAATACAGTTTCTGATAAGTTAAATTCTTTTTTACATTTTTGTCCTTGATTTTGGGATTTTTTGGACTTTGATTGTGAAGGAAACAAAGGGACTTTTTTGGTATTTCTAAATGCTTTACCAAACTGGCCTTCTCCCTTTATATATATAGATGGATCGAATGGATAATATTTTGATGAAGATTGTGCCGACAAGAATCAAGATTATGGAGGAATGGAAATCTGGGAACCAATCATTTGCCCATGTTCCCTTTCAGAGGATGATTCCAGGACATTCCGTTATTTGGTTAAACCTTACTTTCTGCACAGGTGGAAAGGTAGTCAATATGCCAATTGAAAAACATTAATTCAATACCAGATGAACTAAACATTAGTTTAATACTTAGTTTAAAAGAAGTACCATGTTAAAATTCAACAAAAAATATGAAGAAAAACATGTGCTACCTTTTGTTGAAGAATTGGATCCTCTTCTAAGCCCAAGATTAGATTCTTCTGACCGATATTTTGATCTAACGACTAAAAATAAGAAAATCATTTAAAAGTTATAATAATTATAATCGTTGAATTAAAATCTAATGATTCTTGTGTGTCAGTCAGAAAGATCATGAACTTGAGCTCAGAAGAGGATCCAATTTCTTTTGTTGGTATTGAAGTTCTTTTTCTTTTTTTTTTATTTTTCTTTTTTATAATTGGTGTTATGATTTAGTCTAATACTTGCTCGGCGGGGAGCCAACCGACACCGAGTTAATCGTCTACAAAGTCGAGAGCCTCTAGGAAAAGATAATAATTATTTGTTGGATGGTACGGAAGTCAAGATTGGATGGACCCCACGGTTGCATTGCAGGCATGTGAATAATTCTTCCTATTATCAGTCAATTAAGTTAGCTCTTGGAGTCTTGTGGACCCCACCATTTGACATTTTTGCCAACTGTTTTGAAAATGTTCTAACTTCTAAGGGTCTTTTTCATAACTTAACTCGTGTGTTGTAATGTTTTGTTTTTTACCGTTTTATGATTTGATCACGGAGAAAGTATACAAGTTGTTATAAGAGGTCAAGTAGGACCCATCTTGAAATTTTGAAGAGTTCTGTTGTCATAATTTGTACATAGGAAATTCCTTTTCTTTTTAATTTCATAGATTATAATACACGTAATAAAAATAGTGTGCACAATGCACAAAATGTATTGAACAGAATACCATGCAAATTAGCATTTCATCCAAACCAATAGTCGTACAGACCTGCTGCATACACATGGCCAATTAACGCTAAATATAACAAACTAATCAAACATATCAAGTAAATTATATATGTTATAAATAAGATTTATTATGGGGCCGAATATATAATATGTAAATAGTGCAAGCATTTTGGCCCTTGGATTCCGGACCTTCCTTGTCCTACAAGCAAACTAATTAACTCCCTTCAAATGCCTCCAACATTCCTTTTTTAATCTAGTCCCTTTAATTTAATCGTTATCTATAAAGTGCTAGCATAACAAATACA
This sequence comes from Pyrus communis, assembly GCF_963583255.1. NCBI lineage: Eukaryota > Viridiplantae > Streptophyta > Magnoliopsida > Rosales > Rosaceae > Pyrus > Pyrus communis. The sequence continues at coordinate 23,267,049 of NC_084810.1, read as the reverse complement.
ACTTTCTGCCAACATACAACCGCAGTGAAAGGATATCATTTTTTTCACTTATAAAAGTGAATTGATATTATTTTTTTCACTTATAAGTGAAAAGTGTTCAATACAAGTTTTGTGAATAATGAGTTCGAATCAATTTATTCTTATTCCTAGTGTAAATATATCGTTGTATCAACAAAAATAAATATAACGTTTCTTGATTTTCAAATGGATAATTCTTTGGAGACGTTATTTTAGCAACACAAAAGTGTATCTTAGTTTCACATTTATTTATTATTATTAACATAATGATTTATCCATATTAAAGACTGTGAGATTAAATTGATTTTGTTCATCTTAAAAAGAATTCATTTTTTTTTATTTGCCACTATGATAGATGGCCAAATTTCTAAACAAAATGATTTGGATGTTGATGATTGAATTATTATTTAAGTGTTGATTAACGTGCTTATTTCATATTTATGACAATCATTTGATTTACAAATTTGGTTTAAAAAATTAATCTCTCTAATATTATCCATGTTTAAAAGGTGTTTGATTGTGTGTTTAACTAGAATACCAGATGTCTTCAATTAGTGGGCCAAATAAGCAAGTCATCATATTGAGTACTCACTAGCGAGTACCAAATATTTTTCTTTCTTTATAAGTCATTTACTGACACATGCGGCCAGCAAAACATCTATTGGTTTGATGAAATAAAAGCACTTCACTTTTGTACTCGTTGTGAATAGTTGGAAAACCAATATTGTCTCTTCGCGATAGCAAAAAAAAAAAAAAAAAAAAAAAAAAAAAACTAAATTCCCCTCTTGCCGCCGACTCCTGCTCTTGGGTGGGGGTTGGTGGCAACCGCCATTTGTCTTGCCAATGCTCGTTACCTCTTCCTCTTCTCCTTCTCTTCTGCGTTTCCTTTGCCTTCTGCGTTTCTATTTATCTTGGCCTTCAGTTTCTAATGTTTTTTGAGGCTTTGTCTCAATTTTCCTGGCTTTTACGTCCTTTTCTTCCATGGATATTTCATCCCATCGTGAGTCCTTTACCATTGACCTCTGTTACTTGGCCCATCATGTGTCTCCTCGGCGGCTCTTTAGTGTTAGGCGATTGTTAAAGTGTTATTCGCACTATATGGTAGGATTATGGGAGTGTTTTTTGCGCAAGTGGTTCGTTCACCCTTATTTTTCATTCATTCAGTTTGTTCGTGGATTCTTTCTCCTGGTGGTGATGGCGGATTTGCGATGGCATCGCATGTGCTGTGGTGGAGGCACTTGTCTTCTAAATTTAGGGTTTTCGTTGTTAGGCTTGCTCACTTCGGCTTTATGTTGTATTTTCGGTTGGGCTGTACTTGTATTTAGTTTGCCTTTTAACTTTTTTTATCTCTTGTACTTCCTTTTTTTTGGGGGGAACAATTGTATTGCCTTTTTTAATTAATGAAAGTTATCAACTTTGACCAAAAAAAATAAAAAATCAATCCACTATTGAAATTCAACGAAAAAAAGGGAACATGGGGACATGATACATCAGTTCGTACAAAAGCAAGAGTTTTTGTACAAGTTTGTTCTGAAACTTAAGCCTCCCATGAGGCCCTAATGATCAAGCAGCAGATGGGCTGAAGATGAATTCAACAGCGCCAGTCTCAGAAAATGCTGCTTCTGACGGCTGTAGGTTAACTTGGCATGTGCCCTTTCCAGCCTCAGGCTGCAGGTTAACTTAGCCTGTACCCTTTCTAGCCTCAGCTGAAGTCGCAGGCTGCAGGTTAACTTGGCCTGTACCCTTTCCAGCCTTAGCTGAAGTCACAGGCTGAGGTTAACTTGGCCTGGACCCTTTCCAGCTTCAGCTGAAGTTAGAGTCTTCTTGTAGTCCAAAGAGTCACCATTGTATATCTCCCACCATTTGTTCACCAGCATCTTGACATCTTCCCTCTCCATGTTTTCTTCCTTCCTAGTGTAACTCCATGGCTTAGACCCCTGAACCAAAAATTTGAAGGTCACACTTTCAACTTAGTTGATTAAAAAGAACGGACATGCATCAATATTACAGAACTCATTAAGGGTTGTAACAAGAACTCACATTAGCACAATAGTTAACAACTTTGACCTTGTCAAGCTCAACGGCCTCTGGGTGACGCCAGAGCATGAGCAGCGTAAGCGCATCTCCAAAAGAGATATCAAATTGTTTAAATCAGCAATAACGGTAACAAAAGACAACATTAATGTTTTCCAACCAAGAAGCTAAATCTGATGTGGCTTGACATGGATTTACATATCTCCCCCTTGCTGCCAAATTTGACAGCACCTTCCGATTTTTTTAGTTAAGTATTAAATGCTTTTTATTAATTTTTTATTGGTTTAAAGCATTATCCTTTTGTTTCTTTTCATTCCCAATGCAAAGAAAATACATATGAATTATTATTTTATATTTAAAATTTGACATATCGGTTGGAGAGCAAAAGTTTAAAAAAGTCCCACGTAAGCCTTCAAATTTAAATTTTAGATTTAAAATTAGGAAAACTAATAAAAAGGGCTTGAAAACTTTGAGTTTTAACGATAAGTACAAAATAAAGGGTAAAGTGAAATAGTACCAAGATTGACTTTTTAGTGTAAAAATGTGGTTTTTCGTTAAAGTGAACAGTACTGATAGCTTTTTGTTAAAACTCCATTTAAAATTTGACATCTCCTTTGGAGATGGTCTAAGGTTGTAATGTGGAGCCAGGGTTGTTTGGGTTAATATTTGAATATTGGGCTTAAATAAAGGAAAGCCCAAGGATGTCAACTAAAGGGGAAACTTGCCTGAAACCCAGCATCGAGCCCAGAGCAAGTTAAAGCCTTCTCAGCCAAAATACAAGCCATGTGTCTATGGGCGAAGTGACAAGTGATGGAGGCTAACCTACTATCTGCCAAAGAACACTTTCTAGTGGCATCACAAGTAAAAAGTTGATAACTCACTACCCTCCAAGTGCTTTCGGGCAATAGCAAAAGCTATAGCAGTCGGGCCAAATTGTCCATAAAAGGAAGAAGAGACAACGAGGACAAGGACACTCAACCAATCAAACAAAACAAATATACAAACTCTGTTCTCAAGTCAGATTTTCACCCAAAAGTTGAAATTAACCCAGTTCAGCCCTTTTAGCGATAGTTCTTTAGAAAAGCTATCTCTTGTCTAGTTTAAAAGCTCTGTTATCTCTCTCAGTGTTGTAGCATTGATTCCCTCATGTAAACTTGTTTACCATCCATCCTTTTTAGCCTACAACCCCTGGAAATACAAAGAGAAGTGTCTACAAGAAGTTCAACCTTGCCAGATAAGGTGAAATCTTGCCCGAAGCTCTTCATTTGTTTTCTAAATTAGTAAATCTATTATTTAATGCATTCGCCAGTATGTATTCGAGTTATCTCCCCCTGTTTTTCTATTTTAAGAGTCTCATTTGCATCTGAATCTGGTTAGTTTAATGGATATGTTTTCATTAAGCGCAATCTAGGACCAAACAAATGACTTAAGGGGCTTTGAACCCTCTTCATTCGAACATACAAGACCATGAACTAAAAGTCCTTGTTTACAAGGCAAGAAAAAGAACTTAATGTGGATTTAACCCATCCACGATAATCCTTTGATAACAAGAAGTTTAAAGTAACTTGAGGCGCAAGTAATCGACTTAAAACACACTTGTTCTACATTTGCTATACTGAGATATCAGTGGCACGCCTAGCACTTAGTTAGTTTTGATTGCGAGCCTCACGGCCTACACCTAAGGCCCCACAAAGGCACCTTTCAAAACTAAGTTTGTCCTCTTCTTGTAGCACATCAACAAGTAAGAGCTCGACTACACATCTAAATCGCCAATCCCTTAGGGAGCTGTGTTGAGGTCTGAGGAGCCTTTTCCAGAGAAATCTTTGCCCAAACATAGTTTTGCATGCCTGGTGGGATTCCATTAGTCTTGTATGCCAAGAAGAAAAAAGAAGGAACGAACCTTCAGGTGGAACACAGAACACATGCCACCCCAGTGTCTACCAAGATCAAGCATGACAGATTAACCAGAAGATTTCCCCTCCCTATGAGGTCCAGCTATTCTAGAGAACATGACTTCATCTGAGAAGTTAGGAGGAAAAGTGACCAATGAAGACTTGTAAGCCACCATGATGCAAGTATTGAAAACTATGGAAAAGATTACTCTGGAAACCAGAGAAGAAGTGAGTAGACTCTATTCCTTAACAGGGAGTTTACAAAAAAAGATTAGATCTGGAGTACTCTACTCCAAAAAATGGTTATGTCAAGGAAATTATGAGAGGAACAAGCCATGAGGAATAACCAGTTATCCCCCTATTTCCTTTGCTTGAGGAAAAGATGGATAATGGGAAAAACAAGGAGGAATTTGGAAAGGTCTACATATTTTAAACGAATAATTACAAATTTTTGAACTTTGTAACTCAATAACTAAAATTCTAAAATTAACGAATTTAAAATAAAATTAAAAATCACGTAAACAAAACACGAATTTAAATAATAAATACGTAAATAAATAATGAAATTTCGGGGACGGGATGTCATAGGGGAGGCCACGACGCCGACCCTAGGCCAACGTCCACACCGGAAAAGCACGACATCAATTCGGCCTTTAAAGAAGAAGGATCCAAAGAATTCGGTGGAATTGGGTCCAGAGAGATCCATCAATAATTTGTTAATGAAGTTGGCTCTTGAAATCTTGTGGACCCCACCATTGATGTTTTTGCCAACTCTTTTGGAAGTGTTATAAGGACTCTTGTGAACCCATCATGCATGACACGTGACACATCGAAAATTTCTTATTAGACGAGGTATACTTTAAATCTATAAGGGAAATGGACATAATATAATAAGAGAAATTGAAGGGTTTTGTTGTCTTAAATTGGACATAGGAAATTCTTTTTCTTTTTAATTTCATAGATTATAACATAGGTAATAAAAATAGTGTGCACAGTGCGCAATATGTATTGGACAAAATAACATGCAAATTGGCATTTTATCGAACTTTGGTAGGCATCTAATGATAGAAAAGGGACCAATACGGTTCTAAAAAAAACATTAAATTTAATTCAAAGATCATATGATTTCAAATTTTGATGATTTTTTGTAGATATAATCTTTGAGGTGACACATAAAAAATAAACGTTTAGATCGTTAAAATATATTGAGAAATGGACCCCGCAAAAAACATTTGTCAAAAGCATGAGTCTCCAAATCCTAGCCCATCATTATATTAAGTTATTAACCAAACCTTGTAGGTATTGATTATTGACCAACTAAATACATTTTTTGTGCCCTTCAGAGTTTAGGGGCCCCGGGGGTTGGGGGACAATCTTCAATAGTAATGGACAGAAATGCCTTGCGCACCAAGTGAGAAATGTTACTACAAGAATTTTACCAATGAAAAGTTTCTTGACACTAACAAGACCAAGTTCAAAAAAAATTCCTATACAGGTAGTAACAATGTTGCCACAACCATGGCCATGAATTACGTGCAAGCTCGGTTGCCATCCTACATCTCTCAAAAGGCCAAACAAAAAAGAATTGATACTGTAAATTCAAAAGAACTTCTAAAAACGTGACCATAAACACGCTGCATACGAAGATGTTGAACCGGCAAGAAAGTGGGGGAATAACTAGCTCAACCCTTCATTTCCCTCAACCATATGTGAAGTGTGAAAACGAATTGCCTTCAGCGTGATTGGAGAATTGCGGAAATTCTAGCTTTTAGCCAGTAGAAGTTGTTAGAGCACTCGTAAAACCTCAATCCGCCTCAAAATTTAGTAAGAGGGGCCCATTTGTGGCATTCCAAAGGGGGGCATTGGCGGCATTCCCATCCCTCCCATTGGTGGCATTGGTGGTGGAGCATAACCTCCCATTCCCGGTGGTGCAGGCAAAGCAGGAAGCAACTGAGCATACATATTCTGCAGATCGTGCAAAGACAATTAGTTTAAGAAATCCTCTCAACAAAACAAGGATAAAGCAAATAGAAATACCTGCTGAGCAACGAGTTCCTTCTCTTCTTTCTCTTTGGCTTTCACCTCGTTTTGAGCTTCAATTTTGTCCTTGATAAGTTCATCCACCTTGCCTGTGTACTCTCGGATAAACTAGAGAGAGCGAGAAGACTGAGTGAGGACCAATTGAAAGGTAACCAGTGGATAAAGGACAACAGAAATAAAAACATTACCTGCAGGAGGTATGGTAAGGCAAAATCAATTATATTGTTCATCCACGCAAGCTCAAGAGCAACATCTGGCCGGATCATATCATAACAAACAAATAGGCATGCAGCAAAACACTCTTTCTTTCCCTGCATATTCATTACAGAAGAACATGATCACAAAATCACATCAAAAATTAATACTTTACAAAGAGAAAGGGATGGAAGCATGGACTGAACCGCCTTCTTTAATTCACGAGGTGGGAAGAAGGAAAGAATAAATGAGTATGTTTGAGCAGTAAAATCCTTGCCTTATTTGGCGTGCATGAGCACTCTTAAATTAGAGCATAATTAGTGCATAAAAAGAACACAGACCTGCTCAATGAAATAGATAAGTAGTTCCTCCGAAAGTTCATGATCACCAGACTGTGAGCACGTCTCCATGCAATCTTTGTAATGATTGTCTTTCTTTGACAATGCAATGGATTGCTTCCATCGACCAGCTTTCTTGTAAATGTATGCAGCAACGCGTCTCATCTCAAGAAGCTCATGTTTCTCAAGCTGTTCATTTGCATCAATAACAAATAATTACATGTCTCAGTCAAATACTTCCGATGTATGAAAAACTTCAATCTCACCTTTTGAGCAAGACCTATCTGATCAAAGCTGTCGTGCAAATCTATTGATTCACGAAGCCTGTCATAGTCTTCCTCCTCCGTGTATATTTCATTTAGAGCTTCATTCACAGCAGCTACATTGTTGCTCTGAACTGCAACCATGTATGGCTTTATCAGACGGATGTGACCAGCCTGAAACCCAAAGGGATTGAACATGTAAGCACGAAAGAACCATTTACAAACCCTGGCAGAACAGAAACTTGGTAGCAGAGACCAATATAAAGGACGTCATGTGACAGAAGCAAACCTTTCTCATTATATCCACCACTCTGGTGTGATCCACACGAAGCGCAATCACATTAAGAACATCATTAATAACATCAGGATGTTCTTCCAAGTAGAAGTGCACAGCCCTATAGTAGAGTTCGACGCTCGCAACTTTGACAATAACATCCTTGAATTGCATGTGGTCCCATGCTTCAGGGGAGTGGTTCATTATGGTAGTTGCAGCATTATCAAACTCATCGTATTCGATATACAAGTATGTTAATTCTTTCCAGTGCTGCTGTTCATCACAAGCTCTAATAAGCTTAGGAATGTTGAGACGGGTACAGAATAATTTAATGTGCTCCATAAGCTTCTCAGGACGGTATCTTGCATATAAAACTCCTAATTCTGTAAAGATGCCCATATGTGCACGCTCCAATCCTAGCCCACTCTCCATGAGACTAATGAGCTCATTAAAGCATCCCCTGTTCTGGTAATACTCACAGACCTCTTCCAGATCATCCACCTAAAATTAAACATGCTGAAGTAAGAAATAATCAAAAGTATAATTGAGTAACTAATTAATTGTGTCCTATGGCACATAGACAGGTGCGGCAATCTGCAGTGCTTACAACTTAACAAAAACTTATTCAAAGAATACGCACCACCAATCTTGGGAGACATCTTAATAAACAAAAGCATTTCGTGAAGACAGGTGAAATTAACATAAACAGGAAATGCTACCTGGATAATGATGTTGAGTCCACAAATCTGAGCTAAGCGGAATTCCTCAGCATCCACACATGCAAAGCAAACAAACTTCCACGTTTTTGAGCTGTTAGCTTTCCGAGCTGCATCAACAGCACCTTGAAACTGATTTAGCTTCACAAGAGTGCATGCTAGTTTACCCCAGTTAGAAATGAATGCAAATATGATCTTGGCTGCTTCATATAGGGCTTCATCAAACAAGCGATCCCCAACATTTTGGAGATTGGCAACATTTGGCATAAGAATGAACTCTTCAATATCACCAAGCCGATCAATCTTAGCATAAGCATAAATAAGTTCACTGTCCACCTTCGGCTCCTTGGTCTTCTGCCTGACCATCAGAAGGTATCTTACCAAGTCATGATATACATCTGCATCCTCAGAAGCACGTATGACCTCCAAAAAGTGGGTGGCATCATCTGCATGGATGAATGACTCGATGGCATCACTCACTAATCCCTCTCGCAGTTGAGCCTTGGCCACCTGGCTCCAAACAGCATCTTCTTCAACCCGGAATGCAAACTCTACAGCTCGGTCAATGCTCTGTATGTTATCCAACAGGACATTCACTGCATCAACATTCAAATTGAACTTCTTGAAGATTGCAAATGCTTCTTCATACAACTGAGCTTCTACGGCCATTACTCCAACTGCAGGTCCATCGAAGTTGTCTAATCTATTGATGTAGTCCATGACTCTGGATGGATCAGCTTTGATGGCAGTCAGAATCAATAGATTCTGCAAATTGAAGTTCCCACTAAAAGCAGAATTTTGAAGCACTATCTTTTCAAGAAGCTCAATCAACTCGTGTGGAAGGTCTGCAGTCATAAATGCTTTTACAGCTGATGATACTTGCTCAGGACTCTTGCTTTCAGGCAAGGCAGTAGATACAACTTGATCGATTAGCTGCCTTCTATATTCATTTTCAGGATCAAGGACCTTAGCCCAGAGATCATCATCCATTCTTTCCACAACATATCTGACATGCACATATCAAGTAAATAGCATAAGGGAGCCACATAAAATCATGATCCAACATCTTACCAGCAAACAGAAACACACAAACCTGGCCTGGAGTTTGAACAAAGAATTTTTATTTGTAACGTTAACGAGTTCATCATCGCATTGCCCTCTACGGTATGCAACAACAGCAAGGGTAGGATCCCTTTTTTCACAATATTTACCAACAACACGAGAATCATAGTATGGGTTAGTTGTGAGAAAATGCTCAGGATTGTTGCCGCTATCTATGATGATTTTACCCAGAGCATTGTGGACATGTACATCTTGGCTTCCCTCACTCACAAGATGCTCCAAGAATTGGGTGAGCAAGCGAAGAAGATTCCTGCAAATAGAAATCACAGAAACGATAAGCAACTAATGTGAATGATGAAGGATAAACAGGGTCATAAAAGAGATCACTACACCTCTTTTCGCATTCCTCGACAAGGGGCTCAACCGGTAGAAGAGAACGAACTGATAGAATAAGACCTTTAATGAAATCTTCAGGGCATTCATCATCCAATAGCTGCCCTACAACTAAAGGAGCATTTCCTGGATTGACCTATCAAACCATAAAAGATATATAACGATTGATGCTCAATTTGAATATAACATTGACAAGGCATGAGAAAGCTAACAGGAAACCTGCAATTGGAAAGAAAGAAAGAAAAATGACATAAAGCCTCCAAGTATGAATACCTTTTGGACATAACCTTCAATGTAACGAAGCATATTGTTCGTATACAAATAATGGGTGAGATCTGGAACAAAGCCAAAACGATCACAGACATTAATCAGAGGACGTGCGTCTGGAAGCTTTGCTTCCATTAAAAAGTTCTTAGCTTTTTCAGGGTCATAAAAATTGGATTCCCGTGTCACACGCTCCACCTCCTTAATCTGTCCAGTTTTTGCAGCTGCTTCAATGTACTTGAAATGGATATCAGGATCCTCACTGTCCAGAAATGATGAATAAATGAAAGGGGCAAAGAGAAAAGAATCTCATAAAACTTGCGGAACAAATGAATGTAATCTTTAAACTTCTCTTCCACTTAAGGAAACTGATACCTGGAGCTCAAATATGCGCCTAGGAAGAAGTACAGCCCCTCATAGGACTTGAACTGCTCAAACAATTTTATGCATTTATCTACACCCAGTTGCTCAGAATACTCTTTGGCAGTCTGCACAAGATGATCAGGTAAGCCTCAACTTAATAAACTATGAAAGAGCAATACTGGTTAAAAAAAATAAAAAAAGCACTTTACCTGTACAATAATCTGAAGATTGCCCCTAAGATTGACCAGCAGAAGATCTTTCATGCACTCAAGAGCCCATTCTACAGAAAGAGTTCCAAAGAACTCGACAAGAGCCTAACACACATGGTAGTTAGAGATATACTACATCACATACTATCAAGTTACAAAGAAATTTAAGTGCCAACCTGAGGGTCAATTGCATGTGTGTTCACGATGACACGCTTGATATCAGGCAACTCAGTGTAGTGCTGCGCATTAAAGATACTATTGGTTAGGAAAAAAATTATCATTTTTAAATGAATATTCATTAGAATCCAAGAATTACTATACCTGTAGGGCACGCAAATACAAACCAGCTTTTTCACAAAGTTGACCAATACGTGGGCGATCGTAATGACTGAACATACCATTGGCCAATATAGCATCGGCAACATTTGGAAAAGTCACAAGATTGATTTCCAAAACCTAAGAAAAACATTATATGGAGCAGACATGTGAGTAAAAAAAAAAAAAAAAAAAAAAAAAAAAAAAAAAAGAAAGGGAAAAGAAATCAAAGTTTAGGAAAGGGATTATGAACCTTTGTCTGTAGGAATCCATGCTCAGGTAGATTCGGCTTCAGCACATCCAACAAAAAGGCTGTTGCCTCACGGATCAAGTTCCTCTGAAAAATAAAAGAAAATACACAATGACAAGAAGTCCCAAAACTCATTCTTCAGAAAAATAACAAAATGAAGAACATATTTCAACAAAAAATTGTTGACACAACATAAAGCAATATTTAATTTAAACCTGAAGGAACAGATCGGTGATGGTATTGTAGTCAATGGGACAACCTCCCTCCATTTGAGACATCATTAGAGCAAAATTAACAGCCCCCTGCCATCAAGATAGTTGAAGTTGTTCCAATGTCAGACAATTTAGCTCAACCCGTCAGAAGAGCATAGTAAATAGTTACAAAACCGCTGTAAAGAGAAAAGTGCCTCAAACTTTCAAAGAAATGCATGTACCTGGGGATCTGCCCGCAAAATTGTTTGGAGAAGGAACAAATAATCGGGTGTATATCCAACCTGTGACAATTTAAAAATCACAATTAGATAAAAATCCAGTAAGAGCTATTGGCCATGTTATTAAAAATCACACTACCAAAACTGACACAATAATAGTTTTCAGCCAGGATAATATTGCTGTTCAAAATGAGAGAATTTGAACAATTGTATGTCATTAAGATTCCAGTTCAAAGAAAAGCAAAGTTGTGTGACCTGCTTTGAGTATATTAAAATCTTGTCAAATTCCCTTCTCTCAGCAAATGCTGCAACAACTTTGGGAGTTGCCCGGGCTTTGATGTATATTTTCAAAGCGAGGTCATTATCCACTGTCTGCATTGTAAATATGTTTCATAATATTAGAATGACAATATAACTCATAAAAAAAATCAAGCGGCAGCAGACTCAACAATGCCATTGTTGAGTAAAAGTTGAAAAGAGCCCTCTAACATGATCCTCTCCTTTCTCTTTTAAGGTTAGCTCAATTTTGTTTCAAACCTTCACAAGATCTCCAAGCTCTTCACTACATTCTAGCTTGTCCTCTGCTAGCCAATTCTCCAAAAGATTCTTTTTGTTCTGATTTACAACTAAACGTGACAGTTCCAATGATTCATAAGCATTGAGTTTTCCTCTAGTTAAAAGAGTTCCAAAATACTGCAATAACGGTGGGGTTTGCCCAGCTTGCACAGGAACGCTCTGCAAAGAATAAATAAGGTGTGTAAATTAGATCCTGATTCAAAGATTACATAGTCTTGTAAAGGAAGCACAATACTTCCAAGGTAATCTAAAGGTGACACCGAGAAGCACAAGAAGTATGAAGAATATGTATATAAGCTGACAAATATCAGAATGCTATACCTGAAATTTAGCAACAGTATCAGGAGTACGGAGTATTCCCATTGGAGATTCCGCGGCAAGCTCTGCAGCCTCCTTATACTTAGTCTGAGAAAACAGTTCTTGGAACCGCTGGACAACCTGAGCACAACAACCATATATTGTAGTTTCAAGATATCACCAAAGTGCAAACAGAAAACAATTATGTATTCATATTCTCATACATTTTGAACACCCACAAAGACTTAAATTACTAAATGCACCATAGAACTTCCCAGGAAAAGGTTGTTTCCAGAGGGAATATAGGGATCTGATTTCTACATATCACTACATACTGATTTCCACACATATGGGGGAAAGACACGCACCACAAAAACCCACACTATCGTTACTGATTTCCTTCTTCGACACCAGAAGTAGTGACAACAACTAAGATAAACGTGCCAATTGTCAGAAAGTTATTACAAAAACCAACTGCAATCGTTACCAGGTCCTCGGCACCAGGAAGGTTTCCTCTTTTCGCAAGACTCACTGCAAGCCCCAAATTGTTCAACTGCAAAATCCCCAAACAATAAATTAAAGACCTAACACTTTCTTTCTCCAGTAGTCAAATGCACAAAACGACTCAAAAGCATACCTGACCACTAACAAAAGGTACAATTGTTTGTTCATTTACAGTGGCAAGTAAGACCTGGCCTCGCCTATTGACTGCATAAAAACCCCCAACAGTTGAAGCTTCAGCTGTCAAAAATATAGGATCTGGACTGATTCGATTTCTATAAACTGCAGTTGCTGTCTCTAGGTCATATACAAATAAAAGTCCAAGCTTTGTGATAACATATATCAACCCATACTTTTCCGATATCTGAAATTGAGAAGAGAAAAAAAGAATGTAGTTTGATTGATAGGTAAAACATATGGTCGAAATCAAAGTAATAACAGCCAAAAGTACGACCTGCATTGATACTGGAAAGTCATCAGCAAAATCCGGAGGAAAGAATAAATCTGCTTGCTTCTTAGTATATGATGGTTTTCCTGATGTCAATTCACAGTAAACGTTGGATCTGTGCGATGTGCACTAATATATTCTCAAATATTCTAAATGGAATCCGGTGAAGAAGCAATGTACCTGGCTGGGCACCAAGCTCAATTACATGCATCTTTGATGTAACCTGTCCAGCATTGGAGGACTTTGAGGCAAAACTAATAAGAATTGATGGATGCTCATTCCCAGGAACCTGCATGTAACAGAAAATTAAGTAAGAGAATATAGCACAGTAGTAAACCGCATATATTTAAGCCAAGAGAAAGTGAGAAAGAAGTATGGCACCGCACTTTATATGTGGCAAACGATGCAGCATGTGCTTCAAGAGCCTGACTACGTTTCTGTTCCACAGAAAAAAGCTGCATATTTCCTTTGACAAGTTGTGGCCTCTACAGTCATTTTGGCAGAAGCAATATGTTAATTGTTGAAGATGTCACTAAATCTGGTAAACCATAATTAGTTCCATTCTCGTTAAATTATATAAATAATGAGATAAAAGTAAATAAATAAAAAGAAAAAAAAAATCTTATTTTCAATAAAGCAATTACATACTTCCAAGTATCAGTGAGAATAAAACGGATAAAATGCTGAAGTATAATAGTGCAACTAGAACATCTTATCTAATCCCGGCTCCCATGAATTGAAAACAACACAACATTTTGACCACTCTTCTAAATCTTTTAGCAACTTCACAACAAAGTAAAATGAAAAAATAGCGATAAGAGGTCATGTCTAAAAATATTAACATAGAAAAATTATTTTCATACAGTTATGTACAATTATAAAGGTGCCAGTTCACACTAGCAAACAACAAGATAATCACTCACCTCTGCTGAACCAGGAGCAATTCCTATTAAGACCAACCACTTTTCCGAAGGATCACAACGGTAGTTGATTATTTGATTGTTTGCCAAATTAGCCGTCCGCTCAAAGACCTTTGTAGGCTCGGATTCACCTAAAAGTAAAATATATTTAAAACACGTGCAAAAATATAAGAGTAAAAAACCTCATGTGGAGAGATGACATAATGAGAAGAAAAAAAAATAAAAGAAACCAGATTCAAGGATTTGTAAAGACGTCTTACCTTCAATTAACCAATGATATACTGAGGTCTGTGTGACCAGACCCAGCATCTTTGGAGTAATCCACTTCCAAAAGACAATCTACAAAGAACGAAAAAAAGAGCAAACAGAAAAATTTAGGATTACAACCAGTTACCAAAATAAAATTATAAATAAAGATCTTTCACAGCATCAAATTCGACATTGTGAATGCCCTAAAGGGACAAGATCATCACCTGCTCAGGCATCTGATGTGATTTCATCTTTGCTTTCATTTCAATGTTAAATATTTGTAAATGGTCCTGAGTTGTTCCTTGAACTTGAGCTACACATTGAATTCAGCCATTGTAAGCAGGACAATCACCACAACAACTAATAATAAGAGAAAAAGACAATAAAATCAACAACTCAACACAAACTATGACGGTTTATAAACAATTCCACGCAAATAAAAAACGATTTCAATAATGCTCCACGCTCGCCAATTTACCAATCACAAAAAATGGAAATGCATCCAGCATATAACAGAAATCACACAGTTCCAATATACATTCAATTTCACAGTGATAAGCTGAAATTGCATTACTACACATTGGAATTGCATCACTACATTAATTTCAAGAATTCAAATCATATACCTTTTAAAGCAAGAATTCTGGAATTGGGATTCATCAAAGCCGAGTCGGCGGTAATGGGTCGACGCAATGGCTGCATGGGCATGCTCATATCGATGATAACGACGCTATTCTGCGGCGATGTCTCCCTAACACAAATGTACTTATCCGATTCCATAGTCACATGCGTAAACGTGATGAATTGGGGATTGATCCCAATACTAGGCAACTGAAAAACCACACAAAATTCAAATCAACAATCACCATCATCGCACTCGATCACTCAAGCGCATTGCCAAAAATCCAACAAAAAATACACAAACTTGCACAGATAAACGCCGGATTTATACATAATTCGCAAACGGGTCAGTGGGAAACAGAGTGAAAATGCAGTTCTCAAAAGGATCTAGATCGATCCAATGAGGCATGACCGACTGACGAAAACCCAGAAATGGTTTGATGAAATTAGGATCGAGATGAAGGTGGCATTACCGTTAGGGCCTCTTTCATCGTCATGGGGGCGTTAGCGGCGGCCATGGTGCCCGGGTCGGGGCTTCGGTAGGAGGACCCGATAAGCGGAGAAGAATGTGGCACAGCAGAACCTTCTGCGTGTGGATTTGCAGAGGAGGGGGAGGGGGAGAGAGAGAGTCTGTGCGGATCTTGTAGTATGGGAATGTATGCAGAAGAGGAGGAGCTATCGTATGCGTTTTTTGTCGCGCAAAATTTGTGAATCGATTGCTAAGTGGGGTTGTACGTTGAGAATGTCATGGGTTAGTCAAGTGCACTTGTCAACGTACAATACCGGATTGCATTTTTTGTATACATAATGCAACGGGTGATGTGTGCATGTCATATCGGTTAATGATTTTAATCTATTGTTTTTGTTTGTTTGTTTTATAAATACGTGTTTACATAATAAGTCATACAAATGTGATACATAAATATACTCTTCTTAGCATTACTTTAAATTATAAGAAAAAATATGGATGAGACGCTAGGTGTAGCGCTGTTTGGCAAGCCCATCTGTTTTGAAGAGTATACATGATGTTTTTCAGGTGCAATATATAAATTAAAATGCCTTTCGGGTTAAGTTATTAGGAATCCCTTTAAAGTGCTGATAATTGATTAAAATATGGAAGGAGAAAACCATTTACGATATGAAAGGATAATAGTAAAACTAAATGCACGTGTAAATTAGACCATTTGATCAATGCAATGCTAAGGGATGCAATGCTAAGGGCGTGTTTAAGTACAGTTAATGACACGTTAGGTAGTATTCAAGGTATGTTTACTTAAAATCAAATTATTAAGATATAGTACCATGCATTCCATATACATCATACATTCCATGGTTATTGGTCAAACATATTCATCATCGTTTGGTAGCAATGGGGGTCGTGGAATGTGAATTGTCAACCAATAGTAGCCAAAAATTGTTTAACGTTGAACAATTAATACATAGACTTGCTACTTAAGAAACCTCTAACCACTTTGTAGCTAAGAAACCCCACAAAACGTCATTTTTGTTTTGTTTTGTTTTGTTCTTTGAAGTAACTTTGTCAAACCGTTAAAAGAAGTTGTAAAGCAATGTTACTGTTTTAATTTTTTTGAGAGGGAGGAGAGAGTTGAAGAGGCTTTGTTTGTCAATAAATTGAGATGTATTGCGCAAAATGCAGCTATAACGTAAACAGTTAATCTAGTTGATCAAGATAGGGTGGTCATCTCTTCAACCTGGATTCGAGTCACTTCCCCAAAGATTAGTTTAGAATGTTGCATTATGAAAGAGGTTTTTTTCAAGAAAATAAAATATTTAGGGGAAGTTGGGCTTATTTCACAGGCCGATTGATTTTGCTGTGTGGGCTTTATGACCACTATGTGGGTACTCTTATAGTTTATGGGGTGCCCTTCTACGAAGTACGAGCTCATTGGGCTAGTTGTTTTTTCTTACTTTTCCGTGGCCCTTGGAACTATTTTTCATTTTTATTCAAAATAAATAACAGAATTGTTACAACAGTTTGCAATCAAATTAATTTACAGAATAGAGTAATAATTATTTTGGAAATATTTTTAAAATGATTGAAAACGTTTTTTTTTTTTTTTTTTTAAATTGAGTTTCAAAAACACTTGAAGTAATTTTCCAAGATTCACTTATATTTTTGCTAAAGGTTGGTACTAACAACATTTTTATTAAAAACGCTTTCAACATTGTAAAACACTTCCAAATGAACTCTAAGTGTTTGTCGTTTAATTAGTTAATTCTTTGCACTCAAAATTCCTAGCTTTAATCCCAGTATCGCCAAGAGAACATGCACACGAAACAATAATTCATTTAAACTTTGGTGTTTGACTTCAAAGTGTAGTGTTAACCGTTTCCAAAAAAAAAAAAACGTAGCGTTATCCAAACTGTGACATTATAGTGTTTGCAACCCATTATTAGATTGGAGAAATGATTTAGACGCATCATTTTTATCTTTTCTTGCACTTGTTTCTAGCCACATAATTCCATTGAGTCAATACACAATCATGGGAACTTTCATGGCCAAGTGAACCATGTCATACGTCAACAAGCAGTCATAGTCCTTGTCCAACTGTTTTGAAAAATCAAGTCGTTTGTTTGTAAATTGCAGTGCATCGTCTGCTCATTTTCCCACTTGCTTCTTCATCCTCAGGCCTGCTTCCATCTGTTGTTTACGATATATTAGCAAAATCCCGTCCTTATCAGCATCTGATAGCGTAACCTTGCTCCGATTTGCAACCAATTTTGAACCACTTGCAAACTCAACTCATCCCAATTGCTCTCACACTAGTCCACAAAAAACAAAAGGTACACAATATGATGATCTCTTAGAGTAGGCCTCGTAATTTCAGCACGATTCTTAACCTGACATGAAAATATACGAGAATAATAAATTTCAGTCAATCGATTAATGAGTCGAGTTATTATCGGATCACATGTTAAGATAACGGGTTTGCATGTCACAACCCATTAAAATAACAAATATATCATGAAAATGATACGAACATGATAAATACGACTTATTTGCCAGGTTATTTTTAAAGTACAAATACGTATTGAGCAAAAATATTTAGAAATAAGTCAATATTGCCCGGTGGTTTAGAGACTACTTAGACGTAGTACGCTCGTGAAGAAGTAGTGCTACACTAATAAAAAAGATTATGACCCAAACCAAAAAATAAAATTTAACAACATGCTCCATGCCAGGATAATGATATATAAAGAATATAACAAATAAATAGGATTCGTAATTTATTAAGGAATATCCCCAAATAATATAAAAATAATAATAATCTGCTTCTACACAAATTAGACAAGCTTTGACAATCCCTTGCTCTAATTTCTACCCTTTCCACCGCCATATATTCCATTTTCGAACCGCTGGCGTCAACCGCGCACCAGCCACAGTAATTAACACCCCGCTCCACTGAACCACCGCCACTAAAGCTCTCAATTTCCAACTCTACCCCTCCACAATCCGAATTTTCCCCGCCGCTTGTCCCTTCTTCCTCGCAAGAGCTCCCGCCACCTGAATAATTCCTCACCACCGTCCATCCATCCGATTCCCAGTTTGCCCCTCCCATCGTCGCCAATTTACCTATTCTATTCATGGCAGAAACCTCGTACTCCTCATCGTCCTCGTCATCCTCAACGTCCTCGTTTTGATCACCGAACTCGGAGTTAGGCCAGTCGAGAACGCAGCGAGGTGACGAGTCGGCGGCGACCGCATTTGGAGAGAGGGAAGCCAAAAATGGATGCTGCAGCAACTGATCGCAGCTCCACCGCTCCTTCGGGTCCCTCCTCAGACACTTGTCGAGAAAGTCGCGACCAGTTTCCGATAACCGGCTCGGGAATCGGGGCAACCCGTCCGAAACCCCGATCCGAGCCAGCGTCTCCAACCCGCGATCCTCCCACGCAGGCTTTCCGGTCACCATCTCGATAACCGTGCAGCCTAACGACCATACGTCGGACTCCGGTCCCTGATATTTCCCGTTAATCACCTCCGGTGCCATCCAAAGCGGACTTCCTCGTCGTGTGATCCTGGCCGTACACGTGTCCTCCGACAAGATAATCGCAGAACCGAAATCGGCGAGCTTGGCTTGGTTAATCGCGGGGCCCACCAGGACATTTTTACCCTTGACGTCGCAGTGAACAATGCCCTTCGAGTGAACGTCCCTCAGCGCCGCAACGACGCACCAAACGCGCGACCGCAGCGTCGTTTCGTCCACTTCAGCATCTACTGCCGTGCCACCTGGCAAGTACTCCAAGTGGAGGTTCCGAAACGACGTCGCGGAACCGCTCCCCGGTTCGCACGACACGTCGTCGCAGAGGTAACTGACGACGTTCGGAGAGGATAGCGACCGGAGAATTCGAATTTCGTTCTCCAGCGCCTCTAGCTGGCCGGGAAGACACGCGGCTTGATCGACGGATTTGACGGCGAAGACACGACCGTCCGGTTTGCTGACCCCGATGCTGACGGTGCCGAACGACCCTCTTCCTATGCATTTTCCTCTTACCCAAGAAACCGTGTCGTGAGAATGTTGAGAGTTTGAGTTCATTTTCCCCATGTCGGAATTTTTTTTTTTGTGTTTTTCTTGTATCTTTCGATTTGGGTCCAACTGGGTATTTATATGTGCGGGAGATCCAAACGAACGTTCGTAGCTTTTTAATCTTTTAATTTTTAATTTGTGGGAAAAGATAAAAGGAGAATTTTTTCTGTGAGGGTGACTAAGGAGAAAGTTTTCCTTATGATCGGAATACGGAAAGTACATAATGTGTTTTTATATGAGTGGTGTGAAATTTTATTTTTTAAGTTATTAACTTTTTAACACACATATCTCACAATTTGTATAATAATACGTGATGTATCATCCTATGTACCGGTCCTATCAAAAAATCTCTTGTGACCAAGGGGTGTGCGATGACGTCAGTGAGGCATCTTTGCCTCTTGGTTTGTGTTCACGTAGAGTATGGATAGTGGGGTGGGGGAACGTACTAGGATTGGGGAGGTTTATCCTTATCCAAATAACCGAATTTGTGTCTGTTTTGATCTCGGGCCAAGTGTTTAATCTCCAATTGCATACGTCGTATGTGGATGCCTCGAAGCCAATTCATGTGGTGAATTTTGATCTTGGACTAGTGTCGGTAACCAAAGTTAAAAATTTGTGAATTTTCGTTGGACTTACGTTTAAAAATGGTACATGAAGCACACAGATGAAAGCAATAGACACACCTTAAATGATATTTCTTCACCATGTGCCAGGAAAAAGTCTTTTTTGTGGTTGAAATTGGTGATCGGTCTATTTAAAAGTTTTAAGTTTTGGCCTAGCTAATGATGAGATGATGAGGTCACACTCGGTTCGTCATTGTTTGAACTCCAAACCGAACCGAATCAAAATTGAATTGAATGCAAATTGATTTGAAAAAATTTTAAAAAAATAAATCGAACCGAACTTTATAATAACTTTAGTTCAATTTTTGATTTTGATAAAAAATGAAACCGATTGGAACTGAATTCCGTAACTACCGGGCCTCGCCGCCAACTTATTGTTCTTTTTGTGTTTTGTTTTCCTAACGAAAAAAGAAAAAGGAAAAATAGAGTGGGGGGTGATGGGGTGGCGGAAGGCATTGTGGTTAGGTGGGCAACAAAATCCGGACCCTTTGATTCGTTGACTTAAAACTATATTCCCATGGTCTTGCTGTTGCAGCTCCATTGAGTATTTATCCAATAATACTTATAACTGCCGAGGCTGCATGGACATTGATGCGGACGTGTTGCACAGGATGACAATTAAACAAATAGTTCCTTTCTTTTTTTTCTTGTTTTTTTTTTGTTATTTTGTGAACGTTAGAGAGGTGGAAAATTGGTCGCCAAACGTATTGGGAGCGGGTGGGCGCTCAACGCATCACGGAGACATGGACAACTTCAGAAGAGGCACAACTGTTTTGACGGTGACGTGGTGGGAAATCGTTGGTCCACGACGGCACGAGATAACTTGGTCGGCAACAAAGAAGAGGAATGAGGATCATTTCCGGATTTTCTTTGTGAGATCTCGAGAACCCTCAAATTATATATGTTTATCGTACATCGTATGGTTAAAAATTATTTAAAATATTTTTATTTAAAATTAAATATGAGTAGTACTTGATAAAAATTAACTGCACAATATACGATAAACGAACACAATTTAAAAATCTCTAGAATTTCCCGAAAAATATCCAGAGACGATCCTCGTTCAAAGAAGGGATGCTTGCGGGTGGCAGCGAGAAAGAAAGTGAGGGAGGAGTCTGGTGATGACGTGTCGTTATCGCGGTTCATGGAAAATACTTTGGATTAAAATAATGTGGGGAATGACAAATTGGCATAAAGAGAGCAGCCACCAGCCAGCTATCCATATCAAATCGAATCCTGTGGAAAAGGACGAGGGGAAGGGAACCCATAACATGAAATGATGAAACACATTCTGTGGCTTTTGGCACTTTCCTCATCTTTCTATCTTTCTAACTTGTTGGCACCATCATTTGGGACAAACTACGTCAAAATTAAAAATGAACAACAATTTAGCAGACAGTTTGTAATTCAGTTGATTAAACGGTTTTGTTTTTAAGATTTATTTGTAGTTGAGATTTTACAACACGGTATGTTTAATCAACATTGCTTTTATCGAATCAAAAGAAATCTTAACTATTCACAGTGATATATATTCCGGACTGTATACAAGATTCGCCCTTTTTGTTTCATAGTAGAAGGATAAGGGCCAAAATAGTAGACAACAGTATAAATTTGGTGATTGACAAATATGGGGAAGCTTCAAAAACAGAAGAAATCTCACACGGAGTTGGGTTCTTTTGATAAACTTTAGTTCATCAAGAAGTAACCGAGCAAGTAGCAAGAAGTTTCGTGAGCAATCTTTTTTGGTGTCACATGTGACATGTTAAAGCTATATGATTAAATTATTCTTTTTACGAGAAACTTTTTAGAGCGTTAGAAACACAGCTTGAAATATTAAATGTCATACACTAAATTAAATTTTTAATCAATTATCCTATTATATGTGGTTTTTTGGACCGTATCTCTAATACATCAAAAAATCTTATTATATGTGGTTTTTTGGACCGTATCTCTAATACATCAAAAAATCTATTTCCTCTTACAATGAGGTTCATGGGTTTCCAGCCACGTGTTCCAAAGTTTGGTTCAATGTAAAAGTTGGTGCAAGCTTTTAAGCATAGGAGAAGTAGGTGTAGAAAGGCAAGGCCAAAAAGGGAGTAAGGATGTAAAGGTTCGTCGATGAAACTTCAATTTTTGGGAGATTGCCTTAAAGGGAAAGAAAAACGTGTCCTTTTTTGCTTAATGATATATGGCCAGCAGCTCATGTGTAACATCTCTCCAAAGTGTCCAACCAAAACCATACACGGACCCAAGAATCATTTCTCCAAAGTGTTTCCTTTTGCTTGGCCGTTGATTGTTATTACGTGTCAGAAAAATCGATGATTATGAGAACAATTAATTAAAATTATCATGATAGACCGTACATTGACTTAATACATATATCGCCAAACAATCTTTGATCTGATTTATCATTTTTTAATACATGATCTGATAGCTAACAGAGAATGAATGGTTTTGATCATAACATGTGTATAATAAAAATTCGTTAATTACAACATAGTCCACAAGGAGACACACCTCTAAAATAGTGAAGGAAGTTTAGGATCTACCATAAATCAATTGACCATGGGGAGTAGCCTAACATAATTACTTAAAAGCTCATGTAAAGTCCCTCCTTTTATATGTCGGATTCATCTCAACACAGCCTCTCACATGTTTCGAATTTTTAAGCGAAACACGCGTACAACACAACTGAGGTGACACATAGCACATGCAGCCGTTAGGCTTTGTAGATGGTACAACTTGCTCTTATACCATGACGGAAGTTGAGGTTTCATCATAAAACCAATTGGTATAGTAGCTGGAAGTGTTGCATATTTGTTTGAAGCCGATGATTAACCACCATAATGCCAATTTTCGACTTTAAGATTATACAATCTAGTTATAGTAGCTGGAAGTGTTGCATTGTTTATAGCCTATGATTAGTTGTATATAATTATAATTAACAAAAACGTTGTGTTTGTTTTTTCAATTGTTTTTGAAGTGGTTGATAATCTGATACATACAAGGTTTAGTTTAAGTCCAAGTTTGTTCCGATGGTTCGGACCAATGTCGTTCAAGTCGATGACAATGCAACATGCATGAACCCAAAGACGATTCCATCTTTTGCGGCTGGCATGCAGTCCTCACAACTCACAATACTTCCTCTTCTTTGTCATTTCATAGCTAATGAGGTTCATGCATGCACGCATTGTGTTAATGAACCCTACCAATTGCCAACAGAATCACAATCCCCACAAACCCCAAGTTTTGATTTTGACAGATGATAGGATATTTAGAAAGATGCTTTATGACGGATCGTCAATCCATTCACAATAATTTACAATTTAATACAGAATATATCATAAAAATATCGTCTTTATATTTGCGTGAATGAACATAATATCTTACACAATCAAATGAAAACTGAGTGCTGTTTGGGTACTTGGTCATGTGTCACAACATCCCCCTAAGATCCAAATTAACGTTTTAAAGACATGAACTCAAGTATAGGCTTAATTATACATATGCCCCTTAACTATATCTCGTTTCATGTATGTTGTTTGAAACTCAATTGACTTAGTTTATTTGGTTCCAAAGGTGACATTATGTTAATGGTGATCCTAAATAGAGCATTTATTTAAATCATATTTTGTAAATCACATGATGTGGCAGTTGATGATTGGACTCATTCTTAAATTTTTAAAGAAAAAATCCAATCATTAACCGTCGCATCCTTTGACATACACAATATGAAACATTTTTCTTCTAATAACCATAAACATTTTCCGTTAGAATTGATGATGTGACACATACAACAATGGTAGTTCTTCATTGCCCCAACATGTAAAGTATGAACCAATGAATGATCCGCATGTAGATCAAGAAACCAAAGCGAGTCAGTTTCAATTGACTAAGAGAAGCACGAATTATAGTTCAGACCTCGTCAAAGTGTAATTAAGCCTTAATTACGTGAGTACTTGAGAGTTCGTGCATTTACTTAACAGTTCATGCATCTTTTTCCTTTCTAGATACGAAGTAACTAGTAAGTACATGACATGATCTGGCTGCATTAGAGACATATACAATGCATGTAATTAGGATTTTCTAGTGGAATTTGATTGATAAATTAGGTATGATGTTTGGTACAACAAAATCACACCGTGATTGGTACTGAAAAGTCCAAGGGGAAGCCAACCTGGGCTTTTTCTAGGAGAGGGTACCTACATTTGTTTAGCTTTTTTTTTTTTTTTTTTTCCTAAAAATGAGGGGACAACTGGTGGTAAGTTACGGTTATTCATCCATTCTGGGGACCGTGAACACTCACAGAGGCATTTCAGCCTCCCCCTGGCCATAACTCTAGCTTCCACACCAACAGTGGGTTTCGAACTCGAGACCTCCAATTTTTAGTTTTAAGGAAGTCTCGTAATCCGTCATTTACTACTAGGCCACCAGCTCGTAGTTCATTTGTTTAGCTATTTGATTATCTACATTTTTGTTCAGTTTTATGATTTTTATTTAATGAACTATAGTAGCTTGCAATTTTTACCGAATCGGAGTTGATTCCAACTCGTTCTAAGTTCAATTTTAAATCGATCTGAGTTTGTCGTTCCTTTGTGGATCCTCTAGTGAGCAAATTTTAGGTTTTGGTGATAGCAACATCGTAGATGGGGTGAGTTTAAAATAATGAGGTATCCAACACATTGATAATATCTATTAGCATATCAACAACATTATGAACATATAGATGTTTACACATTATAGACATCGTGTGAACAATATTTACACTGCATGTCAATACTATATATATGGTATTTACGTTATATCAATTATCTATGTAAGGGTACTTTAGACATTTTACTCTTTCAACACTTTGTCGTTCATGTCTTTTCCATCTTTCTTTCTATTTTAACACTTTGTGTTTGAGATCCTTGTATTATAGCTAATTTCCTTATTAATATTTATACACGACTAATAACATGAGGAAATGTAACGACTGTTTTGGATCTCTTTTACTGATCACCTTGAAGACTGCCGCTTTAATAAAGGTGGGTCTAATTTCTTCTTCAAAAAGATAGATATAGGATCAATGAAGCCGTTATTTACACGTACGTTTTGAAAAGACATATATAGAAAAGAATCATGATCCTAACCAGTCTTATTTAGGATAGGAAACCACAATTTTGCCTATGAATATAATATATAGCAAGGTCCACACTTATTAGACAAAATGTGAATAATTGCGGTACAAATAACATTATTCAAACGTAATACACTATTTGTGCAACAATGAGTCCCACTTCGGGGTTTATTGGAATTTCAAAATAGTAAAAGAATTTTATAAAAGTAACTTGAAAAAATAAATGAAGATTAGCATTACTATACTCTAAAGTTGAGGGCCTAATTTTGGATTATTTACGATTTTGCCATTCCTCGGAAAAATGGTCTTGGGTTGCCGCAGTTGGGCTGCATGTGGGCTGCGCACAGGGTTTTGGAGGCCTGCACTCAAAATGGCCCAAGGCCTGTAATCATCTATGTGAGTATCCGTACTCCTCTTTGTCTGAGTATCTGTACCAAAGGGTAAGCTTTTTGCTTTAGCACACTATGTACCCATTTTTCATTTTTTTCACGTATCATGGTACATTTGAAAAATAGAATTTAGTGGTACCTTTTCCTTTTAAAGGATAGTTTGTATTGGGTACATTTCAATTTACCATTGGTACGTTTCAAGCCGATATATTAGTATGTTGCAAGTTTGAATGGTACGTTTCAAGTTGAAATGGATACATTTCAATTTGAAATTGTTACGTTTTAATTTGAAAAATAAATTGTATCTCTGTTTTGATGAATTGGTAAGAGAAACGAAAAAGTAAGAAACGTGTGTCTCTGATTTTTAGTGGAGATAATAAGAATTAATAAGTGATATCAAAAGGATAATCATCTATGTGAGTATCCGTACTCCTCTTTATCTGAGTATCTGTACCAGAGGGTAAGCTTTTTGCTTGAGCACACACTATCGACCCATTTTTCATTTTTTTTTCACGTACCATGGTACATTAGAAAAATATAATTTAGTGGTACGTTTTCCTTTTAAAGGATAGTTTGTATGGGGTACATTTCAATTGAACATTAATATTGTTGATGCACATTTCCGCCGTCTTCACTATTGACAAAAATGCACTTGCAAAACAATCAACACCTTTGATCAAAGACCTGAGCCTCATGCGCCCACAAGATTTTTTTTTTGGGGGGGGGGGGGGGGTGGGGGGGGAGGGGTTGGGGGGGTTAGGTCAACAGATCTCTGATGCCTAAGCTAGTTTCTCTGAGAGAGTAAGGTGTTTAGGGCTTTTTTTAAGGATTAGCCAAAGCTCTCAAAATTTGGTAGAAATATGGGGTATTTATAGAGATAGGGCCGGCCATAGTGTTTAATGGAGAGATATATTCTAAATATTCCCAAGATATTAAATAGGAAATAACATCTTGAGATAATGGTGTAATTATCCCTAATTGATTTAAATTAGGATTACTTACTTGATTGGAGTCAATTTTCAATTGGGAATGTATTAAAGATAGGATTTGGGTAATTAATCCTTATCTTTAATTCCTTGCCAGGGGCAGGTAAGCTGTGGGCAGTCGTACTCAGTTGTTGAGACCTCTAGGGATGTGAGCATCTGAGAAGCCTGCCCATTTATTGGGGTCAATCTTGTCTTTCTTGAATAAAAGTCCATGTATTGCCTTTAGATTTTTTGGGATTATTTTAGGTTCCACAAATGCCTCCACACTTACTTTGCTGCATGCAAAAAAAGGATAGTAGGTGTAGGAATCCCAAGCTGCTTAGGCTTGTAGAATTGTTTCCCAATTTGAACTTGATATTCTTTCTTGATTTGGATATAGACTTCTTCCAGGAAAAGAAAAATAATTGCCCCCAATACCTATTTAATTATACCTTAAGCAGGGGATTAAATAAATTTGGAGAACAATCATTATTCCAACAAGGAAGAGAAGCCAGAGGAAATTTTTATTCCCTCTCCCCTAGCGTTCTTCTTTTCTTGTCCTTGCAAAGAGTCGTTTCTCATTGTTCTTCTTCTTCTCTGCGCCGCACCAAGGTAAGAAAAATTTAAATTTTCTTTTTCTTGAATTTTTTGGAAGTCTTGAGACTTAAAAAATTGGCTCAGTGGGTGCCAAAAAGGTGTAAATGGTGTGGCAGGGATGCCACGGGGCTGCAGGTAGTGCGGCGAGAGGGTCGGCTCGGCTTGGTCGAGGTGTCGGCGTCACTGGGGTGCTAAAAGGTTGGCACATGCCGGACCTTGTAGGCTGCTGGGCAGGGGCCTGTCAGCAGAGAGGCGAGAGAGAGGGAGAGTTCGGCTTGGGCCGGCTCTCGGTCTTTGGTGGCCTGGTTCGCATAACTCAGCCTTGCTTCTTGGGGCGTCTAGCGCGCGAGCGGAAAGGGAAGAGGAGATGTGGGCCTCCCCCCCGCGTTGGGTCAACCTGCATGCAAATGAGAGAGGGCCGAGAGGCTTTGGGCCTCACTAAGCTGCTTGGCGCGCGAGGAAGAGAGAGGGGAAGGAGGCGCGGGCTTCCCCCTATGCTGGGCTGAAACAGCTTGGGCCGTGGAGTGTTGGGCGCGAAGAGAGCATGAGGGCCATGAGGCCTGGCACGGGGGTGCCGCACTTGCGGTCCTTTTTTTTTTATTTTTTATTCTCTTATCGTGTGCTGCCTTCTAAATATTTTTCCTCATACTTTTTGCAGAGACTTTAAGATGTCTTCCTTTGATCGCAAGAGTGGCGAATATCCTCCACCCTTGTACCGTCAAGGTGGTTCTTTTGGCAAGGTGGGCTATTTCAAAGCTGCGCATGTCAAAATTAATTCCGACAAGCTATTTCAGGATTTTCTTAATGCATACAAGCATGCGATTCCGTTTGGTTTCCCATATTTATACCAAACAAATGTATAATAATAGAAAAAATTAGTAAACATCATACATCAAATTATATTTGCCTATAGTGAATTTCTGCATACATTCATTGTTGGAACCCCCAGTCCCACATCAGACAGAGGGAGAAGAGAAGAGTGCTTTAAATAGAAATACCCCTCTCTAATTAACACCGAGGCCTTTTGTGATAAAACCCCACACCTGAGGATTGTGCAGGTGGTTAAGTGGGGACAGTATCGGTGTTGTTGGAGTAGGCCCTCGGCCCGTCGACCTGAAAATTTCCACTTGGTATCAGAGCGTGTCTTATCTAGTTCCATTCCTGATATTTCTTTTAATTTTGATTCTCATTGTGATGTCTGTCCAGTAGCCAAAAAAACAAGGTTACCTTTTCCCTTAAGTTCTACTTTTAGTCTGCAACCTTTCGAGTTAATACATTGTGATATTTGGGGTCCGCATCGTTTGCCATCTTCATCAGGTGCTAAATACTTCTTAACCATAGTTGACGATTACTCCCGATTTACTTGGCTCTTTCTCATGAATTTAAAATCTGAAACACAAGAGAAAATCAAACTGTTTTTTGCTTATGTCAACACTCAATTTCAGCGTCAAGTTAAACAAGTACGCACTGATAATGGCGCAGAATTCATATCCATGCGTTCATTTTTTGCCAACTCAGGCACTGTTTTTCAACATACTTGCCCACACACACCTCAACAAAATGGGGTGGTGGAGCGTAAACATCGACACCTCCTTAATGTAGGTCGCGCACTTCGTTTTCAAGCAAACCTTCCCCTCAAATTTTGGGGAGAAAGTCTTCTCACTGCCACTTATCTTATCAATCGCACACCCACCATCGTTTTATAAAAAAAAAACACCTTATGAAATGCTCTACACACGCCCCCCCACTTATATGCACTTACGGGTTTTTGGGTGCCTTTGCTATGCTACACACACCTCCCCTAAACACAAGTTTGATGCTAGGGCTCACAAGTGTCTCTTTGTTGGTTACCCTTCTGGACAAAAGGGGTATCGTCTCTACAATCTTCACACTCATCAATTTTTTACTAGTCGTGATGTGGTTTTTCATGAAAACATCTTCCCTTTTGCTCATCATCCTCCCGACACCCAACCTGATGAAGTTGTGCCCGTCATTCCTCTTCCCCTCACCAATACCATATCATATTCTTCCACCTTTCCACAAGAACCCTCATCTCCCATCATCTCTAGTCCGCACACTTCTCCTCCTTCACCTGCCGTAACTGTCGTCCCTTTCTCACCATCACCTGTGTCGCCATCATCACCTGTGTCGCCCCCACCACCAGCTGCCCTTGGTCGTGGCCTCCGCCCCAAGCAACCTTCTATCTTATTAAAGGATTATGACTGTTCACAGGTCACCACGGCGCCTTCCACGTCCACTTCTTCTTCGCGGTCAGGTACTCGCTATCCCCTCTCTCATTATCTTTCTCCTTCACATTTATCACCATCTCATCAAGTGTTTATCAATAATATCACTCGTAGCATCGAACCTACTTCTTTTGCTCAGGCCAACCTTGATCCTAATTGGCAAGCTGCCATGCAGTCTGAACTTGCTGCACTTGAACAGAACCATACCTGGACACTCACTTCCCTGCCTCCTGGAAAACGTGCTATCGGCAGCAAGTGGGTTTACAAGATCAAACATCGCTCTGATGGCTTCATCGAGCGCTATAAAGCGCGTTTGGTTGCTAAAGGTTACACGCAAATTGAAGGCCTGGACTATTCTGAAACATTTGCACCCGTGGCCAAACTTACCACTGTTCGTTGTTTATTGGCCGTGGCTGCTCAACGCCACTGGCCTCTCCATCAGCTCGATGTCCAGAATGCTTTTCTCCATGGTGATTTGGACGAAGAAGTTTTCATGTCTCCACCTCCTGGACTTCGTCGACAGGGGGAAAACTTGGTTTGTCGACTCCATAAATTCCCTCCTGGCCACAAGTTTCACGGGAAGGACGTAAAGCCTCCCAACAAAACCAGGCGCGCAGCAGCCAATAATGCCCACAAAGAAGAGGCCAAGTCGAGCACTACCAAAGAACCTGTTGATTTGAAATTCACAGTGGATGAGATCAACAAAATCAAGGTTATTCTTCGTGGTGATGGTAAAAATCAGATTTTTGCAAATGCAGCAGGTATACCTAATACACGATGCTATTCTTTTTCCACAAACAGTCCAGATTCTTGGATTATTGACAATGGGGCTACAGATCACATTTCTTCTTCTTTAAATTTACACGACAAAAGGAGACCACATTCTTCCTCTGTCAATCTGCCAAATGGGTCACAAGCACCAATTTCTTGTCTTGGTTCAATCAAACTCACTCCAAATTTAAACCTAAAAGATGTCCTTTGTGTCCTTGGTTTTCGAGTTAACCTGATGTCAGTTAGCAAAGTTACTCGGGGATTAAATTGTTTGATCATTTTCTTCCATACTTTTTGTCTCTTACAGGATTTGGCAACGAAGAAGATGATTGGATTGGGGAAGGAGCGTGATGGCCTGTATTACCTAGTCCCAGTCACAGAAGACTTCGTCTTTCAACAGAATAAGCCTGGGGTCGTTGCTGCTTCTGCATCCGCATCATCCAATGTCTGGCACCAACGCCTTGGACACCTTTCCACTTGGTATCAGAGCCAGGGGACGGGCCCGTACTGCCACGTGATTGGGTGGGTCCCCATTGGCCCCGCGTGATTGTCCACGTAGGCCAAAGATGCCACGTGTTTGGGTGGGTCCCCATTGGCCCCGCGTGATTGGGTGAGTCCCGACATGGCTCCACGTGGTTGCCGATGTGTGGAAATTCACGTGTGACCCATAAGTGGAGTCTCACGTGCGGGGGAGTGTTGGAACCCCCAGTCCCACATCGAACAGAGGGAGAAGAGAAAAGTGCTTTAAATAGAAATACCCCTCTCTAATTAACACCGAGGCCTTTTGTGATAAAACCCCACACCTGAGGATTGTGCAGGTGGTTAAGTGGGGACAATATCGGTGTTGTTGGAGTGGGCCCTCGGCCCGTCGACCTGAAAATTTCCACTTTCATATTTGTGAATTTTGAACATGCATATCCTTGGATCTGCTCTCCAGACCTTGCTGAAGCCAAATCAGCACACGAACCCAGTATGCTTGATATTCTGAATTCACCAAAAAGCCAAGAAGTTGGAAAATTTGCCTAACCCATTTCTTCAATTGGGTTCGAATTTACAACGTACCCAACTCAGGATCTTTGCAATTCCTGTGAAAAATGCGCATGAGAATCTAGGACATGAGAAATTATTATGTCATTATTATCATTTTTTGAACAAGGAGACATGAGAGTGTTAAAATCGTGATATTTTCAAAAGTGTCAAATCTGTTGAATTTTCAAGAGTTGAATTAGTTGGTAATCAATTTACACTGGACAACAACACATGAAGTATCTAGCATTTCAGACATACAAAACAAAACACATTTGTTTTGTGCATTTTTTTAATATAAGTGAATACCACATATATAGGGAGGACAACGGTTTGGTTTAAGATTTCAAAAAGTTGAAATGACAAATCGCTTAAAATTTTAATACATATAACAAATTGATAAAAATGTATAAATTCATATGACATTTTAAAATTCTCTCCTAAACCTTAATGTGAAGTATATTCAACCTTATGTTGTATAACCATTTTTTTCTCGACATTTTCATATTTTCAATAACTATGTATACCAGTTTTCATATTCAGCATCGGCGCACACGACATTATCTGAGTATTGAAGGCATCATTCGACTCATGCAGTGCAGCAAAACCCATTCGCTCAGCCCTCAGAGCTGTCTCAGTAAACATCGCTCTCACCTCTGCAGGCAACTACTACTACATCTGCAGTTTTGGCCTACATCACTCTGTTCCTCGTCATTGGTGTAGTTTTCGGCATACTTGTTATGTCTGACCTCCTACGATTTTTAATTTTCCGACGATGACGAAAAGTCAAGTCCTTTGGCTCCAACCATGGGAAGACAAAGTCCACAAAGATCCCCGAGTCACCTTTACTGCCTTATCTGTGTCGTTATTTTTCGTTGGCTGAGATTAAAGCCGGCATCCAAAACTTCAATGATACTTTCATTATTGGTGTTGGCAGGTTTGGCAATGTGTACAAAGGATACATTGGCGGTAGTGCCACTTTTGTTGCTATCAAACGGCTGAAACCCGAGTCATCATAGGGGGCCCGCAAGTTCAAGATAGAGATCGAGCTGCTCTCCCAACTCCGCCACCGCCATTTGGTTTCACTCATTGGTTGCTGTGCCGATAAAGGCGAGATGGTCTTGGTTTACGATTACATGGCATGTGGCACTCTCAGTGACCATCTGTATCGCACCGGTAACTCTAAACCTCTTCCCTGGAAACAACGGCTTCAAATTTGTATTGGCGCAGTGCGAGGGTTACATTACCTTCACAGCGTTGCCAAGGGCTCCATTATTCATCGCGATGTGAAGAGCATAAACATTTTATTTGGAAAAATGGTGGCCAAGGTATCAGATTTCAGGTTGTCAAAAATGGGCACGACCAACACGTCCAAAACACACATCAGCATGGTGGTGAAAGGTAGCTTCGAGTATTTAGACCCGGAGTACTACAGACATCAACAGCTGACTGAGAAGTCTGATGTGTACTCATTTGGGGTGGTTTTGTGGGAGGTATTATGTGCGAGGCCAACTCTAATGCATAAGGTGGAGGCTAGGGAAATCAGCCTAGCTGAGTGGGCCAAGAGTTGTCATGGAGACGAGACACTTGATCAAATCATTGACCCAAATGTGATAGGGAAGATTGAAGTCGAGTGCTTGAACAAAGTTCGTTGACATTGCTATAAGTTGCTTACATGATAAAGGAATCGAACGATCATCGATGAATATGTTGTGAGGGGGCTTGAGTTGACATTGCAGCTTCATCAAAAGAGCATTCGAAGTCAGGGCGGCAATGGGGTTGCCTTTGTCAATGACTGCGGTGATGACAAATGTTCCGAACAATGTATATCTGTGATAATCTTCTTTGAGATCAACAATACGGATGAAAGATGATGAGCAACATTTTACAAAGTGCGAGTAATATTCTGGAAACGATATCTCAATAGGATATAATGTATATGTTGTATGCTTTTCGGTGACACTCCAGATTCAACATCAACAACAATGGAACTGAGGAGATCCTCAAAACATATTAACTGAATGCCGCAACCACAAGCCAGCAAAGAAAGGAAGTATGAAACTATATTGTCAATTGATTTTTGAAATGCATACACGAAATATTTCAGAATTTGATGTTTTGAATCACATTACAAAGACTACAATGGGAAAATCGACTTTAACCACCGTAACATATTACAAAAATGAAATACAAAATATTCAGAACAAGCAAGACTTTTCAAAGAAAATGAAAGTAAACAAAGCTTAGTTAACTTAGCAAAGCTTGTAATTTTTGAACCTTTCCCTTTCTCCTCCATGCGACGATTGTTCTTGTAGAAAAACGAAATGTTATATACAGTGGTCATTTAACCCTCCTCTCCCCTGGCAATGATTGGCAAACTTGGGAAGCTTGCGTACGAAAAGCTCTCCATGAGAAGCCATTGTGTCCTGCGAAAAAAAATAATAATTCAGAACTTAAGACTTGTTAAGATTCACAGAATGAGAGTCTAATGTCTGCCTATACGATGATCTGCAAAGTATTTGAAACAATATGCATGCTATGTTTCTCATATTTATTTCTTTTTCTTTATTTTTATATTTGTGCAACCATGAAAGTTAATTGGACGCAAACTATACCTGACTTCGATTTGAGAGTTGAGAGGGAAATGTCAGAAAACAAAGTATTTCCGAAGAAAAGAGCTCTCTTATGATCAGGTCTCTGCCTATCCATATGCAAGAAATCTGAGATATCTTGGCCCAATCTTCTGCCGTACGTCTTGTTGTACCTTTTCTCCAGGGCGAACATTGGTGGATTTCCAGCAAAGAAACAGATGGTGGCAAACCCTCTTCTGGAAGGCATAGGGAACTGTCACACCCCCAAATATATAGCTTTTGACGAGAAGTGAGGTTTTGAAGTAGTCCCTCTCCTGGCAAATACTCCAGACCTGGGCAGCTTTCAGTTCATAGCTCTTGAAGAGAAGTGAAGTGTCGAAGTCCTTTTCTGTCCTTTGCTTCCAAGTAGTTTGGACAGATCACAAGTGCCTAAATTGTTTCATGGCTATTCTAATGTCCTCGCCTGCAAAACCGGCTGCTCCATTTTATGAATGACTTGTGTTGTTGGAATTTGAACAGTGAAATACGTGGAAGCAGCACTGCATCGTAAAGATGTTGGGTCTGTGCAGCTGTGCTACTTCTTGTCACCTTTAGGCAAGCCTTTGTACCCTGTGGTGGAAAAAAGCATCACACTATTAAAAAATGGAGAACATTCAACCATATGAACTGTGATTCTCACAACGTCTCATTTTTTCCCTTGTTCGCTAAATTCTATGTTGATGATGAAGAAAAAGAATGAAAGGAAAAGAAACGTGAGAAAGCACACCTCCACATCTTCTGTCTAAAGATCCAATTACGTGCGGCTTTCCATTTTTGCTGCGAATTTATGGCCAGGTTTACAAGAGCATAACGTATCTCCGCAAGCTTGATGGTCCCCGGATAAAGAAAATGAGACAACCTGCCAGTTTGTGCCACCTATATTAGGCTTCTGTAGTTCAAAATAAGCAATACAATAACAATAAACTGCAGTTCCAACTGGAAAAATCAACATTTAGAGTCCTCCAGAAATTAGAGGCAGGGGAAAAGGATACAAAGACGTTTACCTCCATCTGTTTTCTAACACTCCTACTACATATGAAATTTTGAAATGCCTGCTTCTTGTGATAGCTATTCAATATGGATGTCATCTCGGATGCTTTTGCCTTACATATCAGCTCAACAAACTCCTAAATACAGAGATGAAAGTAAAATTCAATGGGCACATTGATGATAAAGAATGAACAAAACTAACTATTACGGTTTTAAATAGATCCAATTATTGTTGCTTCGTAAATTAATTCTCTCTAAGAAGTATATGATTTGTAAATTATATTAACATGAGATTTTTTTTATTTTTTTTTATTTTTTATTTTTTAAATGGTATGCAAACTACATAAAACAGGGATACTGTGAAGGAACAAAACTGAAACATATATTCAGCTACCCTTTGTTAAAACGAAGCATCATATCATCTGCATAAGATGGTCCATGGTAAGAGAGAATGTAAATTAAAGCTCATCTGCAGTATTCAACTAAAGATCTATTACCAGTTCACATTCGTAAAGAAAAGCATAGATACACCAACTTGAAGATGATAATCGCATTGAACGAAGATGAGATAGCAGGCCACCGTATTCAAACCACGCCCATATGACAAAGAAATATATCATCCCGGGGTTCCATCATCTTCCTTTAGAGGTGCATCATCTTCAAGCCAAAAATGCTTGGGAAATTGATGTGAGCTAACATCCATTGCCTCAGACAATCGCCTCTTAAGTTCCACAATAAGGACTCTGCAGCAATTATGAATTTGTGTTTGTAAAGAAACTCATCCGCACCAACATAAAAGCCACCATATAAAAACGAAATCAGAATGATTAAAAAAAAGAAAAAATCGTCCAAGGGTTACTTACATGATATATCTCTTGCACCAGCGTGAAGATCACTAGGACATCAGAAGAAAACTATTAAAGCATGCCACGGCTGTTTACTCATGCCAGACAGGCCCAGTAATTGATGCAAGCTAGCATCTGTTCCCTTGGGTAATTCTACTTTACAGTTCCACACCACAGTTAGCTCGCTGCCGCATCCACAAAGGCCATAAATGAGTCTGTCCTGTCACATTGTATTAACAGATACTTAGGATTGATTTTACAAGAGTCTTGATAACTAATGCTGATTCACGCAACTGAGAAATGGTAAAAAGAATACAGAACAGTTGAATAATGCATCAATAATACACATGAGCTACTGAGAAACTTATCTGCAGCTTTGATTCTCAAAACTTTCAAAAACATTTCCTCTTCTCTGCCCCTCCCTCCCCACTCACTCCCTCCCTCCCTCCCTCCCTCCCTCCCTCTCTCTCTCTCTCTCATCAACAAGTTTATGTTGGAGATAAATAAAAAGAATGAAACGAAACGAAACATCAGAAAACAGACCTCGAAAGATTTATCTGCACACATCTTTCCATTTGTCAACTATGATTATATGATTGGAACCACAAGAGCATAAAGTATCTACGCAAGCATCAATCTGGTACCTGAATAAAGAAAACGAGACAGCCTGCCCAATGGAGGAGGAGGAAAGTGTGGATGCAAGTTTGTGTAGGCTTCTGCAGACCAAAATAAGCAGCATTGATGGTTTTTATTATTTTTGATATACGAAACATGCATGCTTTCAATAAGACATGAATGAAATCCGAAACCAGAATGTGGATGCAGAGACGTTAACATATAACAGCACTGTTTTTCCCTAAAGTCCAGGAATAAACATATTCCAAAAGTTCTGGGTCAAAAAATTGTGAGTTTTCGAACTACTATATATTCTATAAGTTGACAAAGAATACTTGACAAAGAAAATGGGGGAGATGAGAAACAAATTGCAAAATTTTGTAATTTCTGAAATGTTAATACATTATTCGGTTATGAAAGAGCACCTATACATGTTGCACTTTTGATGCTTACTATGCTGGATTGATCCTCTTCATACCATCCGAAAATGTTAAAGATGTAGCGATAATGTGTCTTCCTTCCTGCAAAGAAATATTTGATCAATATGCTATGATTCTTATTTCTGTTATGTCTTTTATTTTTCAAACTATTGAAGTTAATTAGATGCAAAATACCTGAGAGTGAAATGCCACAACTTTGTATGAGAGAGACAGAGCTCATATGATCACTTCGTCGTTTATCCATATGCAAGGAATGTGAGATATCTTGGCCCAATCTTCTCCTTTCTTATCCTCGTACCTTTTCTCCAGGGTGGAACAGGAGGAGATCACCAGGCAAGAAAGAGAGGGCGGCAAACCGTTTTCTGGCAGGAATTGGAGTTTTGGACACCAAGAAATTCGTAGCTTTTGAAGAGACGTGAGGTGTAGAAGTCCCTCTGCTGGAAGGAATTCCAGACTTGGGCAACGATCAATAGTTAGATATTGAAGAGAAGTCAGGTGTTGAAATCCCTCTCGTGGCAGGAATTCCAGGCTTGGGCAATCTTCAATAGTTAGATATTGAAGAGAAGCAAGGTGTCGAAGTACTTTTACGTCCACCACCGATGTCAGACTTGATAGTCCAGCGATGCGGAGACCGTTAAGGGTAGTAGGGAGCAGGAGCTGTTCCTTGAGCAACGGTGCCCAGATCTCGCCAGCAATTGTAAATTCTTGAAGGGAGACAAGTCCTTGTAATCCCCACTCCACTGAAGGCTTCACTTTGTCGCAAATTGTAACTTTAAAATATTGCAGGTTGGGAGGCAAACCCCCTTGGGCAAATGATACCAGATTTGGAAGATCGTATAATCCCAATCGTTCAAGGGCGGTGAGGGTGCGAATTCGTTCGGGGAACGACTTCAAATTCTTGCATCCACTGACTGTCAATCCTCTCAAGTTGGGAGTGGGCAATCCTCCGTCCGGGAAAGACGCCAGATTTGGACAGTTGTAGATTCGCAGCTCATTGAGATGGCTTAGGTTCTGATCAACTCCTTCAATAGAAAAGGATTCCAGATTCTCACAACCACGGATTTCAAGAGTTGAAAGTTTGGGGAAAACGCCCAACGGGAAGGACCTCACTGAATGAAAACTGTTGTGCATAAACAAAGACTCAAGTGATGTCAATTCGGCCATCATCTCATGAGATAAGAACTCTAATGACGACACGGTTGGGCAATCACTGAAAGTCAAACTTCCAAGATATTTCATTTTGGGCAGGCACTGTATTGCATCAAAATTAGAAATTACAAGTGTGGACAAGAACTTCTTCTCTACTCTCTCTATTAATGGTAACAGACCTGGGCATCCTTCAATAACTATTTCCGATGAATTCTGTAAAAGTGTTTTCAAGCATGGAAGACGATTGGGCAAGTATCCTCTCAGCTTCGGACAATTCCTTATTATCATCTTCTGGAGACAAGGAAAGGGCTGAAGTACAGAAGCTCCACTTGGACTCGGTCGCCAATTCTCCCACTCTTCCCACTCCGGCATCTCCTCAAACTCCAGCGTCTTCAGAGACCGAAAGGGCTGAATTACAGAAGCTCCATTAAGATCACCATAGAATTCAACACCAACCGTTTTAACAAATTTCATCCTTTTGATACGTAGCTCTTTAAGAGTGGGCAGCTGCCCAAAACTTGGCAAGGACAAACAATACTTACAATCACTGATCCACATGAACTGTATGTTCGAGAAGGAATTAGAGCTTCCTAACCAAATTGGGAAGCTGGTTCCTCCATAGAATCTGATAGTCAGTTTCTCCAAATTTGCAGAAGGTTGGAGCTTGTCAAGCACATCTCTCTCCTTTTGGGAATCATCGGCTTCCTCATCACCCCATGCCAACTCTAAGTCATTGAGTTCTTTCTTATTCTTCAAATTGGCTTCCAATACATCCACAACATGAACTCCATTGTGCAGATTTGAAATACGAAGTCTTCCTTGAAGATGCTGCAACTCCCTTAATTCTCCAATGCTAGATCCGGTATATTTCCCCACAACAAAATCAGTTAATGTTCTCAAACTCTTTAGTCTTCCAATTTCCACTGGCATCCCTTCTATCTTTGTTCCACTGACATCGAGGTAATGCAAACTACTCAATTCCCTCATATCTGCAGGTAATTTAGTAAGGGAGCTGCAACCTGCCAACGTTAACGTCCGTAAATTTATCAATTTTCTCATGTCTGCTGGCAGTTCAATGAGATTAGGACAATCTGACAGCAGTAACGTCTGCAAATTGTAGAGAGTGCAAACTGCACCAGGTAAGTTTACAATTGCTGTCTCGGATAGATCCAGGTAGCGCAGGTGAATGAGATTGCCCACAGAATCAGGTACTTCAACAACATTTTTATAACGGGACAATGATAAAACCCGTAAACGTTTCAGGGATGGCAACAAATCATGTAGAAACTTTTTACTTATGCAGAAGAAGAACAATTCATATATTGAGATAGGTAGGAAGGTCCGCAGACACTTAGCCCCATTTAATGGCTCAAATTTTTTAGCAGCATCAATTTCTCCCCTAGCATATGACAAATGACGAAGTCTTTTAACTTCTTGTGATTCCCTTTCTTCCAACCTGAGAAAAAATCCCCTAGACATGAATTGACCCAAGTCGTTAAGAAGATCATGCATTGTGAAACCATACTCCCCTGATTTTTGAAGTAGTGATCGTGATAAAAGTTCATCAAAGTAACTTCTAGCCGTCTCTTCCATTCTTTTCCCATTGAAACCTTGTGGAATGAAACCTTCTGCCATCCAAAGTAGAACCATAGCTTCCTTCTTGAACTGATAGTCTTTTGGAAATAGTGAACAATACACAAAGCATCGTTTCAACTGAGCAGGAAGATAATGATAGCTCAACCGTAGGGCTGGAAGGATACCACTTTCATCACAAGGTAGCTCCCAAAGACTGCTATTTAATAACATGTTCCATTCCTTGAAGTCTCTCTGGCAACGTAATAGACCCCCGAGTGTTTCTGCTGCTAAAGGCAACCCATTGCACTTGCGTGCAATTTTCTGGCCAATTTCTTCCAAAGTTGGATGTGCGTTGTGGTTTTTGTTTCCAAATGCATGGTTTGCAAGTAACATCCAACAATCTTCGTGCGACAAAGGCTCCAAGTGTTGAATGGGAACATTATTCATGTGAGATGCCACCTTTCCGCTTCGTGTTGTCACGATGACTTTACTTCCCCTTGCCCCGGAAGTAAAAGGAGCTTGCAAGCGCTTCAATTCAGAATAGTTGTCATACCAAAGATCATCCAACACAAATAAGAATTTCTTTCCCCTCAGTTGTTCTCTAAGTTCAACTTGAAGCAAATTCAAATCTGTCATGTTACAAGGTTTTGAAGTGACCGACTCGAGAAGAGTTTTAGTCACCCTAATAGCATCATAATCTTCTGAAACACATGCCCAAGATCTAAGGGTAAAGTGCTCGTTCACCTTATCATCGTTGTAAAGGGCTCGAGCAAGGGTCGTCTTGCCAACCCCGCCCATACCAACAATGGTGAGGATAGATACATCATCCTCGCTCGCATCATCAGAGAACAAGACTTTTGATAAATTTTCTTTATCTTCGTCTCTTCCATATACAAAAGGTTCATGAATCAAGGAAGTTGTTGGAGTTCTTTGTGAAACCTTCCTCCCAACAACTTCTGTAAGACCAAGGGCAACTTTCTGTTGCACAAAGTCATCCAGCCTTTGTAATAACCCTTGTATCTCAACATTCATGCTTTGATAAAAATGATTAGGAGAAGTAGAGAAGAAGTTCCACACCTTGTTGGATAATTTCTCGGTTTGACCTTCACCTTCCACCTTGCATCGCAGAGCTTCAGTGTCGATCTCATCCAGCAAGTCCTCCGCGTCCAAGACAGCATGCTTGAGCTCGTCCAGCCAGTCTCTCACAGCAGGGTTTGAAATTTGCTTCTCTTCCGCATCGTTGAGCACTGCATAAAGGGTGAGCAGCGTCCTCTTCAGTTTCATGAGGAGTGGTTCATCCAGCTTCTTCTGCCGGAACAAGTCACCGAAGTCGGCTGAAGCAATTCTGTCACACAGCACCTGGATGGAAGCGGAGATAAAAGCCTCTCCAATCAAAGCGGCAGCCATTTTTCTCTTGGTTGCTTAGTTAGCTAGTAGCTCAATGTAGAAGAAAGCCTTTTGAGATTGTAATTATTGATGCATCCAAATTCGTAATGAACTTGTGATTGGTCAGTTGACCAAAAAAGAACTTGTGATTGGTCTGTTGACCATGACCTTGTGATTGGTCTGTAATTAGTCTTTTGGTTCAAAAGTTGTCCCATGGATCCAGATCTGGATCTTTTTATTGGTAGCCTACAACATCGTGGCCGTTGATTAAAAGTGGATGCAAATCGTGCGGCCATTAAATTTTTTAACTTGCACAAACGGCGAGGCGTTGCTTAACGGTTTCCAGCTGGTGCTTTTCTGGGAGGGTGACACTGTAGCATCACACGACAATGCTACATGATGGTACTCTCCTGACAACGTTAAATCAGAACATGTGAAATTGTGAGATAATAAAAAGAGAAGATAAATGTTTAGTGTATTTTTAAAAATTGAAACTTTTCAATCCTTTTTTATCATTTTATAATTTAATATTAATTTTTGTGTTATTATAAATTGTTTATGAAATTAATTCATTCTATCAAAATGATTTCTAAAATTGAAAATCGATCAATATAATCTTTCTAATATCGAAATTAAAATAAAAAAAAATTCTCCTGTCATCTTCGTCAAGATGGCTTGGTTGCCATGGCAGCCTCTACTCGGGTGGCTCGATTTTTGGCACTCGACCCATTCAAACATAATCGGCGCCACCTTACAACTCAGTCGAATTACCACGATAAAAATCCAGTCAAACCAAACCATCTTCTCCGTTTTCCGACTCTAGCGTTGCTAACACCCACCTTCTCCTCACCGTATTCTCCAATCTACTACGCACCCGAGGCCTACATTGACGGCCCCAAACCAATAATTCCGACAAGTAGCATAAAATTTCGGCAAAACCCTCCACACCTATGGGATTTTTTTGCTTCTGCTTGGAGTGGGCAGGGCTGCCATGGCAGCCAAGCCTGCGAGAGGAACACAACGGGAGAATAAAAAATTTTAATTTTGACATTAAAAAAATTATTTTTTATTATTTCAACATTTTTAATCTATATGCTAATATTTAATTAAACTTGTGGAACTCATTTATGTGAAGCATGAGCATATAATAGAATTTTTAACGGAATGATTATATTGATTTACAACAATTATTTTCAAGAACTATATTAATTGATTCTCGAGTCCAGTAACCATTTTGATGAGATAGATCAATTTCAAGAATTATCTGTGATAAAAACCCTTGTATTTATACAGATGCAGAGAAAATATGGAATTGTATATTTCATTGATATCAATATTGAGATACATAGAGATCGATTTATACAGAAGCTATAAGCTATATTAGGTAAACAGAGTCTACAATCAAACTAATTGTATTTACATCCTACAATTGCTCTAGCCCAAGAGTTGACCAATCACCAAATGCTAGAATAGCTCACAATCAGATCATGGGATTTTCTTTCCTTTAACACTCCCCCTCAAGTTGGAGTGTGGATGTCGATGACACCCAACTTGCCTAGATGTGAATGGAAAACAGGCCCGCGTAGGGGTTTAGTAAACAAGTCAGCGACTTGTTCTCCTGTTCGAACATAGGCAGTCTTGATTTCTCCTTTTTGAATTCGTTCACGGACAGTGTGACAATCGATCTCAATGTGCTTTGTACGCTCGTGATACACAGGATTTGCAGCGATGTATAAGGCTGCTTGATTGTCACAAAATAACTTTGCTGGTTGGGGATGCTTAACATGTAAATCCTCCAACAAATACCGCAACCAGCTTAATTCACAAGTGGCTGTAGCCATCGATCGATACTCTGCTTCTGCGGATGAACGAGCCACCGTGACTTGCTTCTTACTCTTCCAGGACACTAGTGATGTACCAAGAAAGATACAATAACCGGTCACTGATCGACGCGTAGTGGGACAACGAGCCCAATCTGCGTCACAAAGTTGCTTTGTGAAGAAAACATCAAACCTTGTCCAGGAGCATCTTTGAGATATCGAAGAAGTCGATATGCTGCATCAAGGTGGTGTCGTTGAGGATCTTGCATAAACTGGCTCAAGGTGTTGACGGTATATGCAATTTCTGGCCTCGTGATTGTTAGATAAATTAATTTTCCAACCAAGCGTCTATATCGAGCAGGTTCATGAAGTGAAGCACTACCTGTGGGTGTTAACACCAACTCAGGTTCCATGGGTACCTTCGCAGGCTTAGCACCAAGCAATCCAGCCTCCTCCAATATGTCTAGTGTGTATTTTCTTTGGCAAATCGTGACTCCGGCTTTCGAACGCGCAACCTCAACTCCAAGAAAATATTTCAAGGATCCGAGATCCTTAATTCGAAATCGACTGCTAAGAAATGCCTTCAGGTTGTTGATTTCAGCCTCATTGTTTCCTATAATGACCATATCATCAACATATAACAGCATAATAGTGAGAGAATTGCCCTTGACTTGAGTGAACAAAGAGTAATCTGCCTTAGATTGACAAAAACCAATGTCACATATAGTTGTGGAGAATTCACGAAACCAACTTCTTGATGCCTGTTTGAGACCATATAAGGATTTGTGGAGTCGACACACGACATTCTCCCCCTGTCGACTAAAACCCGGAGGTGGCAGCATA
Organism: Pyrus communis; assembly: GCF_963583255.1. NCBI lineage: Eukaryota > Viridiplantae > Streptophyta > Magnoliopsida > Rosales > Rosaceae > Pyrus > Pyrus communis. Next base: position 23,223,805 of record NC_084810.1, on the reverse strand, counting down.
TATACCTCCTCCTGAAGTTCGCCATGTAAGAAGGCGTTTTGGACGTCCATTTGATGTAAAGGCCAATGTCGAACAACAGCCACAGTTAATAAGCAGCGCACAGTGATAAGTTTAGCGACCGGTGCGAAAGTCTCTTTGTAGTCGATGCCTTCGCGTTGGGTGAAGCCCTTGGCGACGAGCCGGGCTTTGTAACGCTCCAAGGTGCCATCGGAGTGGTACTTGAGTTTGAAAACCCATTTGCAGCCAATGGGATGTTGTCCAGGCGGAAGAGGGACAAAATTCCAAGTTTTGTTGTTCTCGAGAGCAATAATTTCAGTTTGCATTGCCGCAACCCACTGAGGATCTTTACATGCCTGTTCATAAGTATTTGGCTCCACTAGATGGGAAATATGAGAAACAAATTGTCGATATCCAGGAGATAAACATGAATAAGAGACGTACTGATGTAAAGGATACCGAGTGCTGGACATGGAGCGAGAGGAAGCCGGGGGCGTGAGCAAGATTGAATGATGAGCCACATAGTCTTTGAAATGAGCGGGTGGGTGCGTGGAGCGATTAGAGTGACGGAGAGGGGGTGGAGGATGCGTCGGTGTGGGCACAGTGTCAGGAGGTAGGTCGGCGGCAGCAGGAACATATAAGGGATCAAGATTTTCTGGGAGGTTAAGGGTAATGGGAATCGGGGTAGTGGGGGTAGCAGGTAAAGGGGTGGGATTTGTGGTGTCAGATGGGCCACGGTTTGCATGTGGGTCAGATGGGGCATTGGTGACATGTGGGCCGTGGGAGTCATGTGCATTGGGAAGGATGGGTTCATTTGGGTAATGTGGTGAAGGAAGGATTGGTAAGATGGGAAAGTCATTTTGGTCCGTGGGTGGTGAAGTGGTATAAGGGAAAATGTGTTCATGGAATGTAACGTCGCGGGACACGAAAAATTTCTGGGTGGCTAGATCATATACTGTGTAACCCTTGTGGTGAAGAGGATATCCAATGAAAACACAACGTCTAGCACGAATGTCGAATTTGTGGGTGGGTGTGAGGTTGGTGGCGTAACAAAGGCATCCAAAAACTCGCAAGTGCTCATAAGTGGGTGGTTTGCCATGTAAAATCTCGTGGGGAGACTTGACAGAGAGCAAGGGTGTAGGTAGGCGATTTATGAGATAACAAGCGGTTTGAATACTTTCCCCCCAAAATTTTAAAGGTAAGTTGGCCTGAAAACGGAGAGCACGACCTACATTTAAAAGATGCCTATGTTTACGTTCGACTACCCCGTTTTGTTGTGGTGTGTAAGGACAAGAATGTTGTAAAATAGTGCCACAAGAGTCTAGGTAAGAACGCATGGAAAGGAATTCACCACCATTATCGGCACGAAGAGCCTTAATGTTGATGTGAAACTGAGTCTTCACCCAAGAAAAAAATGATTTCAATAACATTTGTGTGTCGGACTTAAAATTCATAAGATGTACCCACGTGAAACGAGTGAAATCATCCACAATAGTAAGGAAATAGCGTGCCCCGGAATGTGTTTGAATTTTGTGAGGTCCCCAAATATCACAATGAATTAAATCAAACGGTGCAGTAGATTTATTAGTACTAGTAGAAAAAGGTAATCGAGTTTGTTTAGCTAAAGGACAAACTTCACAAAGGTGTTTGGAATCAAACATTATTTCAGTATTATTCTTAGCTAGCGAGAGTAAGGGTGCGGATGAGGGATGCCCGAGGCGCCGATGCCAAAGACTTGTGGTGTGGGTAATATGGTTGGCGAGGTGAGGATTTTGACTTGGTGTAAGGTAGTATAGCCCATCAAAATGCTTGCCCAGGCCAATCATCCTCTTCGTATCCATGTCCTGCACAACACAAAAATCGGGATAAAATGTCACTATACACTGCAAAGCTCTTGTCAACTTACTAATAGACAACAAATTGACGCGGAACTTTGGCACATAAAGAACTTTGTCAAGGGATAAGTCATGCGACAATTTTATTGAGCCAATATTTTGTATTTTCGCTTGCCCCCCATTTGGTAAACCAACAAAGTCATGCTGAGTAGCAATGATGTTGTGAGTTGGTGGTGAATGAGATATATGGTCGGTAGCTCCGCTATCAACAATCCAATATAAAGTTGAGTGTGCATCCTTTTGTGCTATATTGCATGTGGGTGAGAAAATACCTTTCGCATTTGCGAGTGGTTGACCATTACCGTTGCGGAGCATGGAAATTATCTGATTATATTCCTCGGTAGTGAAAGTTGGACCGTTGGAAGTGGTTGGTGCAGCAGGCTTGGTGATCTCGGCATTATGGACTGCTGCTTTCCTGTTCTTAGGCTTCACATTTTTGCCATGCCACTTGTGGCCCACTGGAAACCCAATGATGTAATAGCATCTGTCCACCAAGTGCCCATCTCCATCACAGTAAGTGCACTTAAGTGATTTGCGTGAGAATGAACCTGCAGAAGGGCTAGGAAACCTGTCATTAGATGATGACGGCGCTGGAGGGCGTTGAACTTGCATTGCATGAGAATTCGTCCCCAATTCACGACGGCTTGCCACATCCATTTGTCGTTCGTGTTGGAGAATTAGGCCATGAACTCGGCGTGTATCCGGAAGTGGACTCATCATCAAAATCGAGCCTCGTACGACTGAGTAAGAGTCGTTCAAACCCATTAGGAATTGCATAACTCTTTCCTTCTCTTCTCGCTCAGCAAGCCCTTTCAAACCTTCACAAGTGCAGGTGAATGGGTCATGGTAGGACGCTAACTCGTCCCATAATGCTTTCATCTTGGTGTAATAGGCAGAAACAGTGAGCTGCCCTTGGCGGTTCTCGACAATTTCTTGTCGAATTTGATAGATTCTTGAGTCGCTGCTTTGTGAGAATCTGTCCTTCAGATCGTTCCATACTGCAACTGCGGTTTCAGTGTACATGATGCTGCCTGCTATGTCTGAGTGGACTGAGTTTACAATCCACAGTGTGACCATGTCGTTAGATCTCTTCCAGGCTGCATGTTTCATGTCTGAGGGTGCTGGAGCCTTAATGGTTCCATCGATAAATCCGATCTTGTTCTTTGCGCTAAGACCCATGCGCATAGCACGGCTCCATTGTCCGTAATTGTTTCCGTCAAGTGTTTTGGAAACTAGGATCAGTCCCGGATGATCCGAGTGGTGTAAGGTATACGGGTCTGAGAACTCCATGGAATTCTCGGCTGATTTGATTTCAGGTTTGGTTGGTTCTGCCATTGTGGTGGCTATGGTGTTTGAGGAAAGCTAATTGTGGCGGAAGCGTAATAGAGTCACCAAGATCGGTGCTCTGATGCCAAGAGAAAATATGGAATTGTATATTTCATTGATATCAATATTGAGATACATAGAGATCGATTTATACAGAAGCTATAAGCTATATTAGGTAAACAAAGTCTACAATCAAACTAATTGTATTTACATCCTACAATTGCTCTAGCCCAAGAGTTGACCAATCACCAAATGCTAGAATAGCTCACAATCAGATCATGGGATTTTCTTTCCTTTAACAGATGCATCCCAATTTGTAATGAACTTGTGATTGGTCAATTGACCAAAAGAAAACTTGAGATTGGTCTGTAAAAAGTGGAATTGGTTTCCATATCTCATTGATCGGTAATCCCAAAAATTACCAAAATCTTTATTTTCCTTTAGGCTTTCGGTTTCCACTTTCCAGCTCAATTTGTAATTAGTCTTTGATCAATCTCTCGTAATCAACCTTCGAATATTCCTCTGCTGTCACTAAAGGTTTTTTTGGGGACAACTTTTGAAGGAGTACAGATCATCTCCAGATTTAAAAAAAAAAAACACAGAGTCTAAGGATCAAATGATCTGGAATATTAAAATTTGATCTAACAGTTATAATTATTATAATGATTATAATTATTATAACTTTTAGAGGGGCCTCTAATTTGTAGCCGTTGAATCAAATTTCAACGGTCTGGATTATTTGATCATTGGACTCTGTTTTTTTAGATCCGAAGATGATATGTACTCCTTTTGAAGCTTTCTTTGTGCTTACATGGGATCCACTGACACATAACTTGTACAATACACATGAACAACAATTGTTTTTTATTTTATTTTTTTATCATGAGACAAACTCAATTAAGATACAAGTGTGGCAGCAGCAAAAGAGTGATCTCGTTAAAACCTTGCTCAACGAAAATACATGTGATTAAATCCCGAACAAAGAAAGAAAAGTATCACACCTCAGTGCCAATTTCATGGTTACTCAATAATGTGTTATTGCATGTTACCAAAAAATAATGGGTTATTGGAAATCCAGTAAAAAAACAAACCAAAAAGAAATCGATATTAATGGCAGTTCTCGAGGCTTTGAGCTAAACAACACAATGTTATCATTCACAAAATAGAGAATGAGTAAGTGTCAGTACCTAATTAAGTCTGCAATTAATCCCTTCAATACAAGATCTTTCTAGTGTTTGTATTCATAATTTTGATACCTTCTATTGAGCAAACAGTTATATTTAATTTGGAGATAGAATCAGCTTTTATGAGATTTAGAATTATCATTCAAGATGTGGTCAAGAATGTTGTGTACAATGCGCTATTCTTCGTACGGGAAAACAAATGTCAGCACATAATTCCTTCGATCATATACTAAACCAATAGACTGATATTCAAAATTTGGCGTCACTTTCCACAATCATCACGAACTAAGCCAGTATGCAAGATCCATTGCATCCAAGTAACTTGGGGAGCTCGCAGTGCTTAAACTGTTTCATGGCTCTTCCAATGCACCATTCGACTCACCAGCAACATGCTCCATTTGATAACCAGCTTGTGCTGTTGGAACTTGAATATATTGAGTACGTGGAAGTAGGGTTACCTCGAGAATTACGAGTCTGTGCAACCGTGCTACTTCTTGTCACCTTGAGGCAAGCCTTTCTACCCTGTGGTCGAGCAATAAATCACAATGTCTATTAGTCTCTTGTTTAAAGACTTCACAAATAAAAGCTGGGGAAATTTCTACTATCTGAAAAGATGACGAATGTAAACAACTGCCGTCGGGCCATAATTTCCTTTTTTTTTTCAATAGGCCTTACTCATTGGAGTGTAATCCAAAGTGTTCCTTTGCATGTTCCTATCATCCATCTCTTCTTGAATTTGTTTTGCCCGTTCTTCGTGCCTACGGTTCCTTTCTTCTGCGGCAAAGGCATTTTGCTTTACCATTAATCACAATGACGTCGGCACTTCCTGTTGAACAGCGTAATCATCATTTGTCTTGCCCTTTTCCTTCAACCTTCGGGCCTTGTTTTGTCCCATAACCTTAGGTATGGAACCTTCACCCGAAGATGGATTTTCTACCCTTGTTTCTTGAATGGTAGGAGATTCATGTTCATCCCCAACTGCATTTGAGGATGCATTTTCGAACACCGGCGTATGAGCAACTTTTTCTTGAGGTGGATTTTCAAATAACACCCACCCTTTACAAATTTCCCTACAACCGTGATCATTAAAGGGTTTCAAGTTGTCCTCCATATACAATTCCTCCGCTTGGCGTAACTAGAAAATATAATTACAAAAATTAAAGGAAATTAGTTTATGAAATTAAATGTAATATAATTAAATATTTAAAATAACTTGTGAAAACACTTACTTTGTCGTAGTAATTGGCTCCGTTTTCATGTCTGCTTTCAGCCTTTAACACTGGTTGATGCCATTTATTCAAACTTGGATGAAGATGATTTTTCCATCTTGAAGAACAACTCTCGTGATGTCAGGTATTTGGTGGAGTGGTGTGTTCGTAGAACTTATAGTATTTTTTGGACATACGAGTCCAAACACCTTCACTTGTTTGAGAACTCTCCCTCACACTATCTTCCGAGACCCATCTATAAGCCCTGCAAAGAGTTTCATCTTCTTTTCGGGTCCATGCCCTATCTTTCAATGCAGATCCACCCATTTGAAAATTATTGAAAAAAATTGAAGCAAAGATTGTTGAAAGAGGTAAGAAATGTTGTAGGAGAGAAATGGTGTAAGATAGTATGAAATTGTGAAAATAATATGAGAAATGGTGTAGGAATGGCTTAGATATTTATAGGAAAAAAATAGGAAATTTTAAATATATATTTTTTAAATTTGTACCAAAAAAAAAAAAATCAAACCCAATGGTTAACTGACATTAGGTAGCCATTAGATTCAAATGTTTGGCCCGGCCCGGGGCCGGCTGGCTGGCTGGGTTGGGTCAGCAGGTTGGCCCTTTTCTCCTTTTTTTGCCCGATGGGGCCCACGAGCCCTTTGGCCTTGGAGATGGTTTTCGTGTCATTTCGAGCTATTTTCGGCCCTATGGCCTTTTGGTCGGATCGGTTGGAGATAGCCTAAGAGACTTAAAGAAAGATTAGGGAGGTGGGGATGGGTGAGAAGGGGAGTGTGGTGAATGGGGATGGTTTGAGTGGACTTGGTGTGGTTTGGGTGAACTTTGGTTGAAGCTGGTACATTATGGTGGAGACTCAATCTGGGCTCGAGTAGGCAAGTGTAGAGTGGACTTAGCGTGATTTACTGACACAACCATTTTACGAATTTCAAATGAAATATTGACAACAAACCGCTCAAACATTTTCAAATCAAATATTGACAATAAACCGATCAAACATTAACCACGTATCTAGAGAGGTTCTTAGAAAGACAGAGCATTGGAGGACAAAATGCATCATCAACTAAGACCCAAAAATGGTCGTGTGGTTTGGGTGAGAAGGGGAGGGTGGTGGATGGTGGTGGTTTGAGTGGACTTGGTGTGGTTTGGGTGAACCTTGGTTGAGGCTGGTACATTATGGTGGAGACCCAGTCTGGGCTCGAGTAGGCAAGTGTAGAGTGGACTTGGTGTGATTTACCGACACGACCATTTTACGAATTTCAAATGAAATAGACAACAACCGCTCAAACATTTTCAAATCAAATATTGACAACAAATCGATCAAACATTAACCACGTATATAGAGAGCTTCTTAGAAAGATGGAGCCTTGGACAACAAAATGCAGCATCAACTAAGACCCAAAAAATGATAAATGATGGAATCATAGGGATGAGGTTTAGAAGCCTTAGGGTGTTGACTCAACATTGACCGAGTAGTTCTATTTCCAGAACATATTCTCAAATCCTAACACATCCCATAAAAAATTAAACACAAAGACAAAGTCTTACGCACAACGGATGTTGATATCAAGTTTTCAACCGTCGACGTCGTATACCGAATCAAGGAGAGAAAAGGTCAGAGAGTTTGTAACATTCTAATGCGTAAATTATTCTAAAAGAATGGAATTAATCAACATCTTGAACTAAGTCAAGTTCTACAAAGAATTAAAGAATAGGGCTGCAACAATTATACAAGTCAATGACTAAGCTCGATCTACCTTCTACGGGTGTTAAAAAAATTGCAGCTACGATTGTTAAATAATTTAGCATAGATATGGCTACTACGAAGTCCAAACACGATGATCTTTCCGATGTACCACCTCTCATTAAGCCGAAAATTATAAGTAAGGTCTCAATTCGACTACCATCACGCTAATATCGTCACAAGAGCCGCGTGATGTAGATAGTTCTATCAGATTTTTGCAAGCCACCAAAGTTTGCCCGTCAGTGCCTAAGCATGAAGGACGAACAACATCCACTGCTTCTTGGTTGCTAACCTGAAACCAAAGAAATAAATCCAATTTAGTTGATGAGGACTAATTTGATCCAAATAGTATGTATGGAACTCTATTGATTCAAAAGCAAAAATCATGACAAGGGGATTAATATACCTTATCCCATAATCCATCTGAGGCCATGATTATGAACTCGTGTTCGGGTTTGATTCTGAGTACTTTGGTCTCTGGCTCTGGAATTACATATTGTTTAAGGTGCCTATCTCCGATTCCTCTGGATACAGCTAGAGACCCCTGAATTCTCCAAACACCACGGCATAAATCGACATATCCACCCTACAAAAACAAATTCACCGTAAATATCAATCCCAATTCGAGTAAGGTTTTATCTGAAGTAACCATAATGTATAACAATTTGGTAGAGAAGAACTCAAATGCTTACCAAGTTCTCAATTCTGGCTTTCTCGTCTTCCCTTGATGGCCGATGATCAGATGTGAGGACCTCAGCAGCACCTCCACTGCTCAAGACAGCACGACAATCGCCAGCATTGGACACAACCAGGTTACCATTCCTGATCAAAGCCGTCAAAGAGCATGATCCGCCACGAAAATCCTCTTTAAGAAAATCAGAGTCCGTATTCAGATAACCATGCTTAATTGCCTCCTCAATTTCATCATCACCCCTCCTCCCAACTTCATCTAAAATGTTCTTTGACAAGTTCTCTGCTGCAAACTCAGCAGCTTTTGCACCTCCATGCCCATCAAATATACCGAAAATCGCCTGCAGAAAAAAAGTTTCAGCATCTCGAATTCCAATTATCAAACCGCTAATTCGACTAACTACAATCAGTAAAGTCGTAAAACATGGAAAAGGATCCGGCACAATATACGATGAACGGGTGAGATCTCGGGACCCCTAAGAAAAGGATCCGTAAAACATGAAGCACCATTCTGCTTTAATGGATCAAAATATTCTATATATTCTCCAAATTCCTAACATAGAATTCAAATTCCACCATTTCAGAAAAGGGTTTTAAAATTTTCCATCATTTCAGATGATAGAACAACTAATAACATAGAATTTTAATTAAAAATTATACTAAATTGGTTATGGTTTATATGAAAACCTCAACTTGATTTCTCACTGCCCAAAGCTTTCAAATTTCCCGAAATTATACACCAAGCATTCGAATTTCTCAAAATTCAGCTCAATAAAAACAAATTAATCCCAATTAAAAAAATTAAGAAAAAAAGAGAGCAACTTTAGAATTACCTGTTTGGAATCACCTTCAAGATTAAGACTAGCTGAGTAGCGATCCTCCAAAGCCTCTCTCCTCCCTCTCTTGCAACACACGTAGTAGTAACCTTCTCTATCTTCCTCCATCATCTCTCTCCTACCCGCCGTCGACAGCGTCGGCGGACCAGTCCCAAATCCCGAGGACACCACCGGAATACAAAGCTTCGCCGGCCTCTTCCTCTTCAGCTGCGTCACTGGAGACCCCGGACCCGAACACGACAACCCGCTTGGCGGATTCGGGATCCGAATCCGAAACGGCGACGACGGAGACGAACACGAAGCCAATCCCGACGGTGATAAGGCCGACGGCGGCGGCGGCGGTAAAGTTAGGGTTTCTGGGGCCGGAGATATCATGGAGGATTTGTTGCAGAACAGAGACGACGGCGGAGAAAACATCGGCGAGTTAGCAACTGCGACGGAGCACGACATGTTCCCCTTTTCGGTTTTATTATTCCGATTCCAAAGACAGTTTGTGCTTTTTTTTTTTTTCCTCCTTTTCTGCGTTTGTTTGGATTTAAAATTTTGGTTGAAGAGAATTTTGAATATATAAAGGTGGCTCCTGGGGTGGGGTCCACACATTATTCCGTGTTTGTGGCCCCCAATGGGCTATTTTTAAACAGTGTTTTGACCAGTTATTTGGGGCACTACTTCTAGAATGTCGATTTTGCCCCTCTTTGGATTTGCTTTGACTTTCAGTCGTTGCTTGAGATTAAAGTTTTGGTTATTCAACAATTTCATCTTGTTTTGATTGGAATTTCATTTTTTTCATCTTGGACAAACAAGTATTTTATGGAGTTTTGGTGGACGTCTACGAACTCCTTGTAAATATTAAGTGAATTCTCTATGCTATTTCATAAGAAGATTGGATTTCTTAAAGCATAAAAATTATTATTAATCATGTTCAACGTTTGTTAGCATGTTATCTTAGTCATGATTATTAATTTATCTGGAATTTTTTAAGCTTCTTTTTAATAGGTAAGCTAATCACTCATTAAATCCTGGTATTGGAGTCTAATTAATCATGTTTTCCTCTTTCTTTGTTTTCTCTAGAATTTGTACATATTTGTAAAACCAATGAATTAGCACTATAATCATTATACACATTTTCTTCATCATCTTTTACACTGGCGGGGGAGTGCATGATTAATGTTTTGCAGAGTTGATAATAGTTGGTTAGCTCCATTCCGTGAATTACAATACATTGGGAACAATTTAGGCTCCAAGTCTGTTCCGCTGATCGTTCTATCTTTCTTTCGGTAACAATCGCTTATTTTCAATGTTAAAAATAATTATTTCTTTTTATCTCTATAGGGTTATTCGTTTTGAAAATTAAAACTAATATTATCTGAGCAAATTATGGTTCTAGATTTTTGGATGAAACGGTCTCAAACCCAAGCAATTTGAATATATCCAAGTCAATTCCAATTCGGTTTCTAGACCCAAAAATAATCCAAGACATTTTTCTTCAAGATTATTATTGTTATAGTTGGTTATGTTTATCTTATTTCACAAGCCTTTTACCGTTCAGTTGGAGTGCTTTAGTCCGCAGGGGCAAATCCGTCCAATGAAACAACACCGGGCCCCTCCCCCCCGGTAAGTCGGATAACACTAAAACTGGAGGAGATAATTAAGGTGTCAAACACGTTAATTAATTTCAATACGGTGTTTGACTACTTACTAACTAAGCTAAGCTAATGATGTCATTCAAAGTGTGGGCCCCCGCGCTCTCTCTCCCCTGATTGGTGGTTTGATGAGCTTCCGCGAAGTTACCGTTGCAAACAAGGTCGTCGTCGTTTGCCGATGCTGCTGTCCTTGTGGGGAGGGAGCTGACTCGGAAATGACTGAGAAATGACCGTTGGTAAACCGGGCGCGTTTACTAACGGTCAACATGTAGAAGTTTGAAATTCCGGTTTTGCACTTGTTTTGGTGTGAAATTTTGAAACTGTGCCACCGTGTGGTTTGAAATTTTGAATGTTGCCATATTTGTATGTCAATTGAATTGCTAAACGTATGATTTTGTTCTAAAAACTCTCTTCTCTAATTATTTTAAGCTCAAAAAAATCTCTTTCGTTGAATTCACCTCTCCCACGCCCAATCCTATACTAGAACAAGAACAAATTTATTATTGCGATCGACCATAAGATAAAGAAGCCGATTGAAGCAAACATTAGTAGTATGTTATATTATATTCCCTTGATCTTCTTCTTCTTTTTTGAAGATGATAAGTGATCATTAATCAAACAAAACCAAGAATATCGTCGGTCAAGAATACAATTCCACAATTATGAATGCAACATAAAGATAATACACAACTTGTTCAACATAACTACATCTAACGAAATGGAAAGATAACGCTCATAATCCTTAAGCGAGCGCATAAACGGACCACTACCGATAACAGGAGGAGAAAATAGCACCTGATTTGATGTCGATGACTATTATGTTGGAGTTTCAATTCGAAGTGGTAAATTATGATTTTAACTTATGATCTAATTCATATTTTTGTTTGATTTTGATCAATTGTGCGAGTTTTTTTAATTTGATTTAAAAAGTGATATAGAGGAGTGCAATCTGATTTTGTTTAGTTTAACCTTTTGATTCGATTTGACACAGGAATTTACAATTTACACATACATTTTAACATTGGATGTCAACTTACTCATAATAAGGCCAAAACTTCGTATTGGGCTCACTATAAGGACACAGTTGTTCGTGCATTTATTTGTCGAACTTGAGACTTGGGGTGGATCCACCTTAGACAAGGTGGGTCGGCTAGTCCCTCCCCAAGCTCAGAAATTCTCCATAGAAAAGTTGGGTGCTACCCTTTGAAAATTTTAGATGCCCTTGAAAGCTGTCATACAACTGCTTGACGAATTGTCTCTATAGACATTGGACAAGGTAGTTGTTACTCATTTCATATGTTGTCATAAGTCGACAGACGTGCAATATGACTTGGCACTTCAGACTCGATGAAATACCAATTTGCACACTACTACATTAATAAAACTTTCTTGGATAGATTGAGACATTCTTCAGGTAAATAAGGGTCGAATTTGTGACATTCTCGAGTAAATCAGTTAGAGCAACTCCAAGGGGATTTTGAAATCAAAGTGTAGTTAGTTAAGATTTTAAAGGAGGATTTTAAAAGACTTTGAAATCATGGTGTAGTCAATGTAGCATTTGACATGATTTAAAATAATACATCCAAATCTAGATGTAATCAATTAACATTTTAAAAGTGTGCATACAAATATGTTGGTATTCAAAATTCATAGATTTTGAAGGATTCTTATAAGTGAGAGATTTTATGCAATCACAACATACCGGTCCTTGCACTTGCAAATTATAACTGACCAAATCATAGTGAAAAATTTTAATTCGTGCAAAGAAAATTCGTTGTCATGAAATGTATATGTTGAAGCAATTTTGAGCTAATAAAATTCTTCTCTATTATCATTTTCTCCAATGTTTTCATCAGCCATTTTTTCTCTGACATATTCTTCTGGTATGTTATTTTCTGATCCTAATTATCCTAACTGCACCCAAATCAAAATGCTTCATATGGGTATGGTTAATCTCACAAAACAAGCTCCTCTCCTCACTGATGAACTAAATATTAATGGACCAAGGCTGTATCATTCGAGTTAAGCCCCAACTCGGTTGAAATGAACCCACATGAGCACAAAACTATACCTCAATTCAAATGAGAAATCTATGAAAGAAGTCCATAGAAATCCATATAAATGCATGGATATCTATGTTAGAAATCCATATAAACCCGTCAAAATCCACATAAGATTATAAAATCTATTAAAATTCTTTAAAATCTATCACTTTAAAAAATTCATTAAAATCCTGTGAAATCCAAATTGATTAAAAATGTCCGTTTTCTCAACCAAAGCCCGTGCCTGTTTTGGGAAATGGCGGCCCCAAGACCACCTAAAACTAACCATTTACCCCCTTCCTCTTGAAGCCCAAGAGAGTGGAGCAATTCATCTCTTTGGAGTTTTTTTTGCGTTTTACTTTTATTTACAAACTTTTACCAGTAGTTTGTGATATTATTTTCAGTATATTTTCTTCTACAATTTTACAAAAGGCACCACGTACTTGTCAATTTTTGTGCAATTTAGTTATTTACCCCTAAATTAAAATCAATATTCATAAAAGCGCTCAAATTCTGGGCTTTTTTCTTCTTCTTCTTCTGGGCACATGCAGTTCCAGTTCCTAATATAAAAGAGCAGCTTGTAAGGATTGAAACAGATCAAATTATTTCTACAGATACAAATTAAAACGAAATAAAATATTGAATGAAAAAAGAAAGGGAAGTGGGGAGATTGGATTTAGTTCTCCGACGTCCAAATACCACACAGAAATTGCGGCATTAGATAGCGAGGAGAACATCTTTCTCGGCTCATCTCAAAATTAACACACACCCAATCGAATTTAAGTGCATGCTCATACGAAATTCAAAGCCTTTCCTTTTTTTTTTAATTAAGAAAAATACCCAATAAATCACAAAAAGAATCAAAACCCAAGAAAAAGGATTGAATTTATGAAGTGGGTTATTTGAAATGTAGCTGCTTCAGCGTTCTGAATCTCCCAAAAGTAGCAGACTTGAAGGAGATAATTAAAAAAAGACCGAAGCAACACGATCGATTTTGCTTCAAGGGAACGAGTCGATTTGGGAATTGAAAATCCGCAATGACCAGATAGTGAAGCACACAACTATTTCGTATCACATCGGATTCAAAAAAAAAACCAGCAAAAAATTTGAATGGAAACGATAGAGAAAACACAGAAAACGCGAAGAGGGAAGGAGGGTAGCAAATTTCAGAATGGAGGAAGCGGCTGCTTTGATGCCTCTATATATAAAGGACCGAGAGGGAGGAGAGGGTCGAGGGAAACCCTAATTTCCTTCCTCTCCATTGGGTGAATTTACCAAATGGTCCTTGTACCCCTAGAGTTTTTTTTTTCTTTTTCCTTTTGATAAGTGGTTAATTACATACTTGTCTTCTAAAGTTTTGGACTTTTTTCACTTTGGTCTTTCAACCTTTTTTTGTTGTCTTAATTTGATTAGTGAAACTTTTGAATGTGTGTTCGTTAAGTACAAAAAGGGGTTTTCATTACAAAGGCCATGGCCATTAGTTAACGAACATTTCAGTAATCCATGTACTTTTATCAAAATAGATTCGGTATATAGTAACGTAATGTTTAGTGAGTAATGACTATGTGGGCGGACAAGAGTAGATTGGCAAGATACAAAGTGTGCCGATCCTACATCACATCATATCTTCATAGCGAGATGCATTTAAGTGTGTTGACAAGGGACACAATCGTTCGTAAAGCGTCGATCAACCTAAGAGTGCACGGATGTAGGACACAGCACACGCTTATCACACGTTCCCTAAGCTATTACAACAAAGTGTTTAATGATAGCCCCCATTACAATTGTCCTTGAAATGGTTGAGGGACCAATTTTGGCGGAAAAGAAAACAATTTGAGGACCAAAGTGGAACAAACATTAAGATTCATGGGGCAAATTTGCCATACACTTTAAAAACACGTTCTAATTGGTCTACGTTCAAATTCAAAGTTCACTTTCACCCTTCAATAGTTTGAATCAAAATGTAACATTTTTTTGTTTGTTGCTAAAATACAAATATTAGGAAAGCTCTCAGCCAAACGGATATGGAGAATACAGAGATGGGAAAACAAATAAATAACAAAGCTTTCGGGAGGAGGAAAGCAAAACGAATCACATGTAACGAAAAATCGACCGTTAGAATTATGCCATACAGCAGGAAGTAAAACCGTATGCTATAGTAAGTGATAACTGACGCCTAAAACAAGAGAAAAATGGTGTAGGAGATGCACAATTGCTCTCACAAAATCGACAGTTCACAAGTCAAATCTAAATACAGTGTAATACAAGGTGCATCGGCATTCAAATCATCACTCAGTCATCAATCTGAACAGTCCAAGTCGACGCTTCCTCCAGAGTCCAGGCCTCACCATAGATGCCTGACACTATATTCGAAGGACAAGTTAAAGCTACATTACAATCTTTCAGTTACTACACTAAATCTTTCAGTTCAACCAATGACAGTCAATAAATATCTGATAGATAAGCTGAAAGGAGATTAACTTGTATGGAAGTGTTCATTAGGGGCTTCCACAAAGCACAACAATCAGTTGATGAAAATTTTGCATTGCTTCAGTTGATTTGTTTGTGTTTTCAAAGTCTAAACTACATCCTAAAGGATTCGAATATAACCTGGGACCTTTATTCGAAGAACACCCCAGCAAATTAGGCAGTCTTTTTGGAAGTCCATAAGCAACTTCACCTTATGTAGTTCTGTGTGTATGTTTCTTAATGGCAAGACAAGCACATGTGATGAAGTCTAAAAATACTAGAGAAACCTCAGAACTATTTTAGCATAAAATTGCCACAATTCCTGGACAGTAACAGAAAGTGATAAACCCTTCATAATGTTCGGATTATTTTTTTATGGTGCTTTGAATTCGTAGCAAAAGAAACCACTTCTTGTGTGTAAAAGTGATAATGGAGATTCAGATGAAGTCTAATAATCAATTCAACTACAACTAATCCAAGAATTTTTGAAACTGCCCACTACAAAAGAGGGTCGAGTGGCTGCAAAGCCTGCAATAAAGAAGGCAATTCTTCTATTCCAAAATGGATACATAAACTAGAGAAGTTCAACGTCACAAAGGAGGTTGAACCAAGAGCTGTAAACTGATTCACTTTTAGATGGCATCCAAATCCCACATTATCTATTGGATCATGACACCATCACATCCAAATGCATCATAGCAAAGTACACACTACAAAGTCTAGTACAAAATAATGATAAGATGCTACCACCAAATGATATCGGACAAGAGAAAACGGTTAGAATGTTACCTCTTCCCAAACTCCATCAAATATCGTGAGCCATTGTAACACAAGAACCACAGTAACACAACGACCAAAGTATCTGTCAAGATTAAGGAACTGACAAATGCAATAAACAGCAGAAAGGAAGGGAGAGAACTCCAAATTAAATTTGACCCAGAATGGTGGGATATACAGTAAAAATATTGAATCCTCAATGGCATTACTTCCTCAACATGCAGTTTCCTGCTATATTGCACCAGGCGTTGATGACCAAAAACACTTATTTTTATGATACTTATATGTTACATTATGGTAGAAAGGATTAAACAGGCTAAAAAATAGAATCAGTTCTTAGCACACGATGATCAAAGAAATTGTCTAAAAATGAGGCACTTTTCCAAATCATAACAGCAAGAAGAATTTCTTATGAGCTCATGAAATGCTAGGGTCCCTTTGATTACCATTTTGCTTTTTAGTTTGCAGTTTTCACTTTTTGTGCTTGAGATATGAGGGAAAAGAGGGATGAAGAAGTGTGATGGGAGAGAGGTAAAGAAATAAAGAAGAATAAACGAAAACAAAATTTAGAAAGTGATCACAACCAGAATTGGTTTTAGGTTTTTGGTTTTCATTTTGTGTCTCCCTGTATATTATTTTACATCTCTCCCACCATCTTTCCTCGGCTCCACTCTTCTATATCCCTCATTTCTCCCATGTATTTCCCTCTATATCTAACACAAAAATGAAAACAAGAAACTAAAAACGAAATAGTTATCAAACATTCCTAATTGTATACTCGAAATGTACCAGATCAAGGAAATAAGTTCACTCATTGAAAGTATGTAAATCCACATGCTCTCTAAACTAAAACAAGACAATATCCAGCATTCTGAAGACAAGAGAAGGTAAAACATAGGATACTGAAGAGATAACGCTCCCACCAATCCAACATATAGAGCCCAAATGTCACATTGTAAAGATAGATCTTTCGTTGAACCCAATTCATAACTCCGGAATCTACAAACATCAAGCACAAGATTAGTGCCAGATTTAGATATCTCAGGTCACAGAAAAGTCAACAAAACCATATCCCAAAGATTAAAGAAAAACATGAGTCAATCAGCATAAGAAATTCCAGGATAAAAAAATCTAGTAGGATGGAGTTGACTGTAAAGGTCAGAGCTTCATTGTGATCTTGCCCATCTATATGCATACACACACACGCATATATATATGCATATAAGTGTGTATATTTGATTGGATTCCTACAGAACTTTAAATTGAGAAAACCACAAATGGGTGTTTAACAAAATTGGGATTGTACACAAGATTTATTCTAACACAAACAACAATCTACTTCTATTCACGAGTAACCAAACAGATCAGTAGCTTTACATATTTGTCAAATCCTACAAATTATGTATCTTTTTACCGAATCTTTCTCACCAACCAATCAGAGAGGACGAAGCTGATGACTAACCGGTTTCAGAGAACCAAGGGGTGAGTTCAGCGGAGCTGGCCGGAGACGATGAATCGTTTCTCGAGAGAGAGAGACAGAGAGAGAGAGATTTGAGATGGCAAGTGGCAACCAGCGAAAACGAGTTGGTTTGACTCTGACCAAAACAAAAGAAAAACTTGTTCGACCCACTTTAAAGCCCATTTCGTCAATTTATCAATGAGGCCTCTTAGGCCCATTAGGATTAAATTGGGTAAAGCTTTGTGGATCGGACTGTCCCTTAGGCTTGGGCTTTTTAGCCTCGAGTAGTTTTATCAACATTCTCACATGTTATGTGTTAGATAGATGAGTAAGTGAAATAAGGTCTCATGGTATTTTTCGGAAATGCTAGAAAGATCATCCACTTGAACTATGTTTGGTAAACTACAGGATGTGATGGTTGATGGTTGATTTTTTTTAATGATATCAATCTTCACATCTTGTGGTCTACAAAATATGATCTAAAACATGATCTCTTTGGCATTTTCCTTTTTTATTTTTTTTTTCGAGAACCACATTATATGTGTACAATGTTTAGTTTTCTATTTCAATGCTTGTTTGGAAGAATTTGTACTTTTAAAATTAGGATTGAAGAGTCGGGTTCTCTTGTTTTATTCATTGTGATCTTTTTTTGATAGCGTGTCATTTTAAAATGTAACTTTAGTTCTTGATATTTACGTTAAGTTTTGAATAATTTTGTTTGTTTGGTTTATAATATTCACAAAAAACAAAAAGAAAAAACAAGAATTACAATATCCTTACTGTTTTAACCAGTTTTCCAAAATTCTATGGAAACCGTCATAAACCTATTTTTATAGAATTTTCACCTAACTATAAGCTTCTTTATTCAGGGATTCTTTGTCCTTTGGCCATTTTAACAATGAAAATAAGAATACGTCAAAGACATTTTGAGTTTAATGACAATTCCTGAGAAATTGAGCTTATCATGTTTTGAGAAAACTTTGGTGGAAGTTTTTTTTTTTTCAATTTTTGTTGCCAAAATGATTTTTGCAGTTTTAGATGTCCCAAATGTAAAAACAAGGTTAAAAATACTAAAACTCATGTCATGTTAGCAAAACTAACGCATTATTAAACCTAATTGACGAAATAGAATATTTAGGAACACAGACGGTAACTACAAAAACTAAAGTAAGACAAAACAAAATGTCAAAGATAAAACAAAGTGAGACAAAAATAGCACTGAGTGTAAATAATTACTAACAATTGTCAAGTCTATCATCATCATCATTCATCTCCATCATCGTCATCACTTTTTCCTAATTGAAGAAGTTAGTACACTTAAACGATGTTAAATTGTTCATCCACTGCTTATCTTATCTTATCTTATATTCTTTTTCTCTCCTTTGTTCAGTACCTAACCACTCATTGTTTCCAAATTACTTATGACCTTCACAACTACCATTTCCTCTCTGCTTTTCAGCTGAAATTCCATCATAGCAAAGCTCCAAACTCAGTTGTGCACCACGCTGACCTTAAAAAATTAACAGATCCTAATCAAGATGTTATATTTTATGGATTTAGTCGTTGCTTGTATGATATCCTTGTTGAAATAGAGGCCAAACGCAAAAAAGTGAAACCCTTTTTACACTTGGCCTTACAATTGAGACTTAAAACAAACGATAAGATTATGTTTAACCAAGTGAATCGTTCAATTTGTCCTCGTCATAAATTAGGATTCGGTTCCTTCTATAATTGTAGAATCTCTTGCAACGTTTTCATAGCTTAATCTGATAGAAAATATGACAGGCTTTCTGTTTTTGTATATAAATGCTTTGAAATCTTGTTTTTTCCCTCAAACTCTTTTGCATATAAGCAAACTGCAAACTCATATTCAGTGTTTGATTAGGGTTTAGTGTTACGGGAGTTTGACATACATTGTTGACTTATTTTTAACAATTTATGCTCATTTACAGTTCAATCGTTCGTACAACATTGTGTTAAAGTTAT
The DNA here is from genome assembly GCF_963583255.1 of Pyrus communis. NCBI lineage: Eukaryota > Viridiplantae > Streptophyta > Magnoliopsida > Rosales > Rosaceae > Pyrus > Pyrus communis. The sequence goes on along the minus strand of NC_084810.1, from coordinate 23,204,531 downwards.
CGTTTGTGAAGAGCCGGTTTAGGATTACGTTAAAATACATTGTTAAAACTTAACTCTCAACCATTTAAGCTCTTTTAGAGTCAAATCGTTATTTAATATTCCTTCAGAGTTCTCGTTCGCGAACAGCCGAAGCTCTTGATCATATTTAAATATTCCAACAGCACCATGTCACTGCTCAATCTTTAAAACACGTAACTCAATCGTGTTGCCGCACGCCATGTCAATTTGTGAATATTATAGCTGAAATTGGAGGTTAAGCCTAGCAAGTTAACTATCCATGACTCCAATTAATAAGCCATTTTAATAGATCTTTTCTGCATTGTGATTATTTTATTCGAGCTTACCTGTCGAACAAAGCTAACAAATTATTCATGCTTTCAGCTTTTTTTTTTTCTAGATGGCGATCAGCTACTGGCCGTGGATACATCATCAATCGTTTCCACTCACAAGGTGTTACAATAATTGAAAATTAGGGTTTCGTTTTCACCATATTGGCCGTCCCCATCTGTACAGTGAGATTTCTAATGCTAAATGTCAAACTGCACCAGCGGATTCCTCACGCCACATATCTTGTACACGAATCATAGCTTACCATCAACTAGCTACAGTAAGAACATTATTGAGTGTTAAAAAACAACGCACACGTGTTTGGACCAAAGAAGAAGATAATTTTAACGAAAAACTTTCGGTATTGTTCATTTTAACGAAAAATCACATTTTTACACTAAAAAGTCAATTCTGGTACTATTCACTTTACCCTTTATTTTGTCTTTATCGTTAAAACTTAGGCCATCTCCAACCGAAGGGTCCAGAGGGTCAGAGGGCCGAAAATAGCCTGAAAACCGTCTCTAACCGAGGGCTAGGCCAGAGGGCTGTGGAATCTGAGAGGGCCCCACGGAATCGGAGAAGGCTAGAGGGCTGGCTGCTGGCCAGAAAATATAGCATTCTTGTCGTTTATAACCGACAAGAATATATTTATATTAAAAATTAAATGTATTCCTGTCGGTTATAACCGACATGATTGTTTAAATAAAAATTTTGAATGCAACGGCTAGTCAGCTAGCCGTTGTATTCAAATTTTTTTTTTTTTTTTGGGTTTTTTGGGCCAACTTTTTTTTTTTTTAATTCTTCAAAATTCTAATTTTTTTTCCTTATAAATACCTAAACCATTCATTAAATTTAAATTCTATTTTTTTTGGTTTTTTGAGCTAGTTATCGTTGTAGTTTTTAAATTTATGTTGTTGGATTTGAATTTAAGTTGTTGTAGTTTTTAAATTTAAATAATAAATTATGTTTGGCCCTCGGTTGAAGACGGTTTTTCGTGACAAGGCTAAAATGAGCCTTATGGCCCTCTGGCCCTCGGTTGGAGACGGAGGCAAATATGGCTCTGTACTGTTCATTAAAATATTAATATCTTGGAGAATCTTGGAGGGCCAAAGGGCTAAAACGAGCTCTCTGGCCAGCCATCGGTTGGAGATGGCCTTAAAATTTTCGAGTCATTTTCATTAGTTTTTCTAAAGAAAAATTAGATACTTATGTGACAAAATAATTGTTTGATAATAATCCCGTAAGTATATTTGGCTTTACTTGGAATGGTGGAGTTTCTGATTCATCGACGGTACCAAATTAAGCTCTTCCGTGGAATAAATTTGTAGTTTAAGTGGTTTAATCCTTGCACGCGTAGAATTGTGTTCAATTTCCTTTTCGGATATCGCATGAAAACAAATTACTAACGGTTCTTTTGTTTGTTTTTCAACTCAAGGGCATGGTTTTTTCCTTGAGTTAATAATAATCAAGAGACCATGACCATAAACAAGTAAGATAATCTGCATTTGTATTATTAAAATGTGATCGGCACGTTTTTAAGCACAAAATTCATTGCAAGATAATCTGCATTTATATTATAAAATGTGATCAGCACGTTTTTAAGCACAAAATTCATTGGAGGTAGGGGTATGATTAAGAAATAATTTACCTGAGCATGAAAATTGGGTAAAGATGTGGGAATATTTGCACTGATTTGGGACATGATTAACACGAGAGAGTACACATCTTTGCACCTTCTGTTCATATTATTCAAACCTATCAATTGCATGAATATTCTTCGCTGCAATTTCTTAATTATATAAAGAATCAATTAAAGTACTTAATAAGAAATTAAGAAGATTATATTATTCTTTGTTTACAAACGATAAGCTGGCAGAATCTGTACGTCAGTTTGGAATCAATTATAGGTGTAGATCGCTACCATAAAACTAAGAGTATAAAACTATCTAATCAAAGATTTAATTAGCACATGCCCTTTCAAAAAATTTACATCTTGAATAAATCTAGAACTTCACATGTTATTACGCGTAAATTTATAATAGCGCATGTTATAAGGCGTAAATTTATAGGGAGGCAGATTCTTTGCCCTCTCACTTCCCGTACATTCTCATCCCCTCTTGTTTGTGCGGTCACGGTTAAACAACGTCAACATTTTATATTACTATTATTTTGTCTTTTTATCTTTATAAAAAAATTAATATAAAATGTTGACATGACTTAACCTTGACCGTACAAACATGAAGAAGATGAAAATGTATGAAAAGTGGAAGGGCAAAGAATTTACCTCCGATCTATAGCATCACATGTTATGGATACGAACAGAAGTTATCTCTAATTTGATGTTAGCTGCAACTAAGAGGCTGTTAGACAACCTATCACATTGTCTTCAATCAATTGTAACTTATGGTAGGCTGTAGCTAGCTTAGCTTCATAGTCTGTGAAGCATTTGGTATCGTATTAAGGAAAGAAAACACTCTCGGTCCTACCTCTAGTTTCTCCACGAACATGGCATAGAACGTGGTCGTATACTCGACTCTTATCTTACTCTATACTAGCATACGGGCACACAAGTGTGTGAGAAAAATTTTTATTTTTATTTTTGAAATAAAAGAAGAGAGGAATAGAGTGATAGAGAACGTGGGGTGGGAAGTTTTTTTTTTTTCTTTATTTATTTATTTATTCTTTATTTTTTTTATAATTAGAGATATGTTAAGAATATATGTAGATAGAGCTTTGAAAAAAAAAAAACAAAATTTAGTTGTATGAAATTACATTTTTACCCCATATTTCTTATTTTGTTTTAATTAAAAGATTAAACTGATAATTTTATAAAATTTTAGATAACAATGAATGTTTTATTAATTAATAGAGATAACTGCATGCAGCTTTCAGAAAGATAAGTGTGAATAATTGGAGAGATGGACAGTCGTGGTCATATCACATGCCCTATTTTTTTTCCATCCTGGCTTTTCCCCACAAAACCGTACAACTCTACAAGCACCAGTGATCCTTGCCCATCACTATATAAATTATTAACATCTTACTCAGCCTCATGCTATGGCAGTGGCTCACAATGAGAAAATTTACATATCATAATTGAGTAACATATGTTGATACAGTGTATCAAATTCATTCAAATTATTATAGACTCGTTTGGAAGTGTTTTTAAAATAATCAAAATTTTTTTTTTTTGTAAGAGTGCTTTTGGAGCCAATCTTTTGTAAAAATACAAGTGAATTCTGCAAGAGCACTTGCATTGCTTTCTATAAAAAGCACATAATTTGTGCTTCATTCAGGAATCACTTCAAGTGCTTCTGGAATATAAAAACACTTTCACCAAAAGCATTTTCAGTTATTTTAAAAGCAATTCCAAACGTGTCTATAACCTGATAGCATTGAGCTCTCCATTTTTAAATTTGAGAGACTGCCTTGAAGAAAGATAGGAAGATGGTGTTGAAATATCTCACATCGATCGTATCTTTAAGAAAAGAAGAATTTAAATATCTCAACCTCACTCCAACTAATATCAAGACGTTTTGCATGTGATAAAACTCCTGCCTAACGAATTGTGATTCGAACAGAGGAAGACCGTGACACCGTTTATATGTTTAGAATTTGACCTTATTATCCATATGGTTCTTTGAATTAACAAGTGCCATATGTCCTTTCCTTTTTTGTCTACAACTAAGAACAGGATAAGGCCTATTATACCCTATCTAGCAGATGACTGTGATCCTAGTCAAGATTTATCTGCTACCATTTTCTTGTTCATCATCCTTTCCTTTTTTCCCCTTCCCTTTTCCCCGTTTAATTTGATTTTAGGCATATCTATCTACTGAGCAATTTTTGGTGCATCTCAAATTCGGCTATGTAGTGTTATTATTATACCGTAACACGATGACACCGTTCATTTTATTATAACACATGAAATAATATACCGTTTAACTTATGTTTCTAAACTTATCTTATCGTACAACCTATAGAAATTTCTGTGCCTACAGAGAACGATTTTTACATCTCTCGTCAATAGGATTCAGGTGAACTGGATATTAAAAGCCATATATATATATATATATATATATATATGCTGTGTCAACAGCATGCTTGCATGCAGTACAATTGTCCGGCCGTGTAGTATGAACTAGGACTACATATTAAGACTCATATGTTGTTCTGTCAATACATTCCTTCAGCTGCATGCAATACAAGTTCGGAAAATATGTTTGTTTGTTTTGCCATCATTACCTGACCAGTCTTTTACATCAGCTATTCTAAAGATCCTCTAGCTAGTGCAATTTAATTGGGGTGTGATTGCAAAATATGACAACACAATTATGTAGAAGAAAACACAGATAAAAGGGTAAAACAGCAAACCCTAAGATCACCAAATTAAAGAAAAATCCAGCGACCTAGATTTGGTGCGTTATCGATGTAGTCATGGTGATCGTGAGGTTTTGATGTGGTACATATATTATTATAGAGCTTCGATGATGTTAAGTATTATTAACACCAATAATCGTCATAACAACAACAATACTAAAAGAAAACGACAACATTACCAATACAATATCAACAAAGTTCATGCAACATATTGTTTACACGTTTTAAATTGTACGTACATGCAACAAACCATATGGTGCAAACATATATTCTTTGATTCGTCAAAAAGCATTATGCATTATCCCCATGTGCAACCACCATTTATCAAACCTTATCCCAACCCTTTTGAGAATTATTGGTTGATGAATGCACGAAATGTATGGATAATATATATATATATATATATATATATATATGACCATATTATTGGTTTTAGTGTGCATTTAGTTTACTTGTTATTATTTTACATGTTATAATATGATCATGAGGGGACGACATGACTGATATGTTTAACTTTTAAAGTATACTAATGAATAAAAGTTAATAATTGCATCCACACAAGGAGAATGCACAGCGCCTCTTGCAATAATTACATATCTTTTTCCTCTAAATTTTATAATTGGAACTGTTCAATTTTTTTTTTTAATCTTCATTTGAGTATCACTTACAAAAATTCGTTCAAATCGGAGATTGCTATGCATTCAAATGCATGAAACAAGAATTAGTGTTAGTTCCAAGTAGCATATTTATGATGAATCGTCTATTTATTTAATTTATTTGGATGATTAAATGATTTATGATTCGAATGGTTTATTTATTGACGATTCTTGTGGAGACAGATATTAACTACATCTAACAGAAGGACACATGGACTATATGCTTAGTATAACAGTTTTACTATTGACGTCGTGATAATAGTACCACGTAACAGTATTTAAGGTGCACTGAAATCGGCATATATTCTAAGTCATTTTCAACCAAAACGTATATTCTGAAAATATTCAACTGCCAACTAGAGCGTTGACAAAAAAACTGCCAACTAGAGAAAAAAAAAATATACATACAAGCATGAAGGAGGTACATGTGTTTCAAAAAGTTAGTGAGTGACGAAATTCGAAGAAATGAAAAACCGAAGCCGTTTATTAATTATTATATATATGCAGAAGAGGTTAACTCTTTAGTACTCTCTAAAGGCAAGCAAACCAGATGGTGAAAGCTGATCAAGGGGCACCAATACCTGTTGGACTTGAAATGAGCCGAAGTAGAAAAGCATGGCTTATCCATTAATCCAAAAGCCACACACCATCTCTTGCGAAAAGCTACGTACTTAACAGTTTTAATCTTGTCATTTAGTACTACGATCTGATGATATTTGTCTTCACTTAGAAGTGAGATATCTCAAGTTCAAATCTTGTGGATGACAAATTCGATACAAAATTAGGTTGCCCATTGTGTAGCTTAGTCAAATTCCCTCTTCCTTTAGTGTAAAAATATCGATGTACGAAAAAAAACAGCTTTAAGCCTTTCTTTTCTTCTACTCTAAAGTTAAAAATATTGAATTGGATGATTAGGATTCTTTTTAAATTAAAATAGAAGTTAATTTTCATTTTACTTCAATACTTGTGGAACATGAAATTCTATCTAGGGTTTTGTTCGATTAGTAAAAGGGAACTGATTTACACCAACAGATTTGGTTGAGTTGGTAAGGATCGTTCTCTTTGCTAGATCAATGTCTCGGTTCAAGTTCCGTTGCTAGCAATTCCTCTTAGTGGTAATCTGTAAAAACAAAAAAAAAGGGCTAAAACCATCTCCAAAGGAGATGCAAAATCTTAGGTGAAATGCCAACTAATCACTTTTGACAGCAAATATTGCTCCAACTGAACAGTCTTTTAGCTGAACTGGAATGGCAACCAGGCCTTAGGTGTCAATTTTGACGTTGCCTTCATTTCTACTTTATTATTTTTTGAATTCATGGGGCCCATAATATACTACAAGATAAAGCTTTAAAAATGATTTTATTGTTTATTTTATTTTAAAGTGCTAGTAAAATAATAACTAACATAACAGTTGAAATATAAATAAATTTGATATCATGCTTCAAAATGCCACATTAGCCATCAATTAAGAATTTGATGGAAAAAAAATGACATACCTATTGGATATGCTCTAAGACATCTTTGTAAGTCTTTAAAGAGACCTGTGATATTGGGCCCCTCCCCCTAAACCTTTTTTGTTTGTTTGTATTTTTTTTTTTTTTTTGAACAAAAAGGGAACTGATTTACATATATTTGTTTAGCCTCTCAATTCTCAACCATCCATTTTTATTGCTAACTATTAGAATGAATAAATCAAACAAAACAAGAACATGATTAGACCATCTCCAAATGAGATGTCAAATCCTAAGTGAAATGTCATGTAATCAAATTTGAAGGTACGAGCAAGTTCCAACCGATATGTCAATCCTAGACATATGAGTTTTCATGTGTTAAATTTGACATATGAGAAAAGGTGATGTCAAATAAATTTTAATTATTTTATTGTGTGGGTCCCATTAATGCACCAATTATAGATCTCGAAAATTTATTTTAATTGATTTCTTTTTAAAATAGGTTACACAAATATCATTTATAACAAAAAAAACATATCGGTTGGGGAAAAAAAATCTAATATTACCACGTCAGCCATCAAATTAACATTTGATATTTATCTTTTGATATATTCATTGGAGATGCTCGAATCTGTGTATTTATCATTTCCTTTAATAAAATTAGCCTCGTAATACTCAATCTCTCCTTTATTAGAAGAAGTTTTTTACTTTAATATTGTAACAACGTTGTTAGTTAATAACTTGGAAAATTAAAGGTTACTCAGTCTCCAACCTGTAAACATTATTTGTAAGAGCTTAAACCGATATAAAGGGGGACCAATGTTTGATTAATTTATGTTCAAACAAAAATTCGAGCCAATTAATTAATATAATCACTTGTTAGTGAATGGCTTGGTTCAAGTAGCAACCTAGACATGAGGTGTTAGCAGGTACAGAAGGCCCCCACTCCACCTAAGCAATGATGGCTCGATTCATGTCGTTATATATATTTTTTGAATTTTAAGGAATGCATGTAGCTGTTTATTCGGATCAAATAAACCCTCTTAGAAGGATATTTTATTTTATTTTTGTTGGGAAAGAAAGAGAAAATTGAAGTTTCAAAGAAACGGATGTTCACATATGTGCTACAGGTTATCACTTATCAGTTATGTACCTTTGTTGAGAATTAGTCTCACATTAATAGTATTTTGCATATGCTTATAATCAATTGGTATCAAAGCAAGTTATTTCATGCATGAAATGTTCAACGGCCACACGCCATGTTATCTTATTTGTTTTGTTCATGTGCTAGCCTTGAAAATTCGCCACACATGAGAGAGCGTGTTGAAAATGAGCCACACATCAATGGAGGATGGACCTTGGATGAGTTTCTAAGTAATTGGATTACTCCTTGCCGATTGTATTTATGATGGAACCTCAACTTTTTTCAGTCTTATATACCCATGCATATGCATGCAAACATGACATGTGAACGCATTATGTACCGTTTTCGTTTTGTTTTGTGTATTTTTTTTTAAATTTGTACTTTAAGGAAGAAAACACAGGATTTGAAATAATTATTTTTTCTTTTGATGCTATTTATTATAATTTATTTAAATGCATTCGAGTAAATTGGAAAAATAAAATTTGAGTGAAAAACGTGATCAATGAATCACTTACATTCCGCCTACCATGCTCTTCATTTTTTTTTTCAAGTTTGATGGCTTACAAGTTTAGTGGTGAATAGACGAAAACCTTATTAAAACAACATAGATTAAGTTGCATTATATCTTGTAATTTTTTTCGTCGGTGGGCTAGTATCACCAAGAAAACAAATTATATCATATGTTACCCTTACATAGAGATGAAGAGATTGTTGAATATATGATTTATCAATCTCACGCCAATTAAAACTTAGGCCATCATATTATATCTTAATTTTCATAGATTTATCTCGTCGCTTTTCAAAGTCCTAGTTGATAGCGAAGTCATGACATTCTACATTTTTAGGGCAGAGAAGACTCAAATAGGCATTTCAGCCTCCTATTGATCGTGTGATTCAGCCTCCCATTGACCATGTGTGAAATACGAGTTTGAAAATTTTCACAAAAATTGGGACACCACGTGATGGTTTTTGTTGATTAGTCTAATTATCTATAGGTTTCCCAATAAATAGTTTGCTCATATCTGGTTAATTATCTCTTAATTATTGGTTAGTAATAGGTGTAAAAATGGCTATTTGCCAAACTTGTTGAAGTGGGAATTAGTTTCCAGTCCCATCCATTGTGTGTATGTCGATTGAAAGGTATAAAGAAACCCTAGGTCCCCATGCATGATGAATTGGTAGGAACCACACTAATTGCTCGTAATATCTTTGCTAATCATGGAACTAGCTAATTGCATATCCTCACAAATTTGCCACCGATGAGTCTATCCAAAATTAACTTTGTTTCTTTATTATCACTCTCTTCGTCTCACATGGTACACTTGATTGTAAAACATCTTTTCCGTTTAGCTTAATTACGTTTAGCAGTATGTTCTCCTAAAAAAAAATTACGTTCGGCAGTAATTTTCTGTTTAGTCAATTATTAGTACCAAAATTAATTTCTGGTTCATGTTAATGTCAAAGTCGTGGTCCCGAAAGAAATTAATACCTTGTTACTTTTAGAGCTGCTTGAAAGTGTCTTTAAAATGTTTGGAAGTGTTTTTAGTAAAAATGTTTTAGAAGAAGCACATAACACTAATGATTTGTTTAAAAATATTTTTAAAATAAATGAAAGCCGTTTTTAAAGATTGATTTTGAATTTCAAAAACACTGTAAGTGCTTTTTGAAAGTAACACCCGATATGTGCTTCTTACAAAAAACATTTGAAGTGATTTTCCAAAATTCACTTGAATTTTCATTAAACTTTGATTTTAAAAACATCTTTACAAAAAATATTTTCCGTCATTTTAAAAGTACTTATAACCAAAGCCACACTATAGTTCATATTCATGAATCATGATCTACATGGCATGACAGTGAAGGCATGTGGAAACGGATAAGCCGTTGGATATTCTACATGCTCCCTCCTTCTGAGTGGGTCCCCAGAGAGCCATTTATAAAACTAAATAAATAAATAATGAGTAATTCTGTTCACATCATATTTTATGTCACAATTATATACCATTTTAGGTAACATTTGATGTGAAAGAGATTTTTCAATATAATTGGTATACGTAATGGTACATCACGTGTCATTATACAAATGGTGAGATATGCATGCTAAAAAGTTAATAACTTAAAAAATAAAAATTTTCACCATTCCTATTAAAATACATGGTATATCACTTGTGTTCTCGTCACAACTAAAAATTTCTCCTGATGTGGACAACCACGTCATTTGAAAAATTTGTAAAATCCAAGGAAAAAAGGAGAAAAACTCATTGTATACTACAATCATCATTTAATTAATTAGTTTTTCTTAATTATTAGTTTATTAAAAAATAAACTAAATTTAAAAATCTAATTATTTAAATAATACGACTGTCTATATTAAATACCATCTAAAATGATGTAAAATATGATACAAAAATATAATAGGAATAACGTTACTTTTAAATAATTGATGCTCCAAAACCAAAACTCACCAGTCAAAGGCACATCAGCAAAGGTAGAAGGGTCCAGTATCCTAGTAATTGACACGTGGACGGTTGAAGTGAGGCAGTTCATTGATGTTGACTTGTGCTAAAACGTAAAAGTTAAAAAGCTGACGTCAAAGAGAAAGGAAGTGGATAACCCTCACCCCGAAAATCGGAGACTAAAAAGGTAAAAATAAAAAAATAAATATATAACGGACAAACAGCGAACCAAGTTCCACCACGTGGCCATCAGAGAGAAGATGTCGCCGGTGGGTCCGGGGGTGTACAATACGAGCTAGTGGAGGACGGTAAGCACTTGAAGACAACCCCGAAAAATGGATAGAAACGTCGCCGCTTAGGTGTTTTGGTCGGGTCCCACCAAAGCCGGGAGTTTCCCTATAAAACGCAGCCCGAGACGCGGAAGAAGATACCCCTCCAAACCAACAACATCCGAAATATCCTTATTTTCTGTGACGTGTTTGGGAACACCGCAGGAAAAATCTCGTACGTGTTGTTGCCTCCTTGGTTCCTCTGCCACTGCCACCGTTTCTCTCGTTACCAATTTCATCGGTTTCATCTAAAAGCCAAACACAACCTTAGCTTTTGTTTCTCTCTCTCTCTCTCTCTCTCTCTCTGTCTCTTGTCTTAATTAATCAGTCAAAATGTGTGGAATTCTTGCCGTTCTTGGTTGCTCCGATGACTCTCAGGCCAAGAGGGTCCGAGTTCTTGAGCTTTCTCGCAGGCAATTTCCTAACTTCTTTCAAATTATTATTTTTTTTGTCTTTTGGTGTTTTTTTAAGGTTATAATTCTTAATTATTTGGTTGAATTAAGTTAAGTACCACTTGCATGCCCCCAGATTCTTTTTATTTTTCATAAAACCGGTGTTTGGGGTGATCGAGGGGAATTTGAACCCAAGACGTGCAAAATTTACATACATTTGGATGCAATGGTGAACGTATCTCAAGAAATCACACGCTTATGCGTGTTTTAACTTTAAACTTTAAACTTTGCCGTATACTAGTGTGTAATTAGCTTGAGATATGGTTATTTGTTCATTAATTTTCTAATCAAGTTGTCGGTAAATATTGTCGAGCACCTGAGTTACAAACCCTTGCATGCGTTTAGATTTTTAACAAATAGTTCTTATGAAAGACACGACATGTTATACTACAAAGTCAACAAGTTAAAAAGAAGATTAGCGCCTCCAAATTTTTGTATTTAGTTAATTAGCACTTGAATGGATCTAGATTTTTTACACATGGTAATTATGACACATGATTTAACGGTTGCGCGATTCAACCGGGTTTCATTCGGAGCCAAGATGTGTTGACCTTTAAATTGTATTACAAAAACGAGAAGTAGCACGGGAACCTCTTCGTTTCACGCTCTTTAATTTTTTTCAACAAGTATCACAATAATTTGGTCATAAATATTGTAATTGGGTTTGGTCCCACAATTCTTATTACCTTTCATGTATGAGAAAAAATTTTAGTTATGACGGGATTACAAGTGGTACACCAAGTGTTTTAATAGGAATGGTGAGAAATTTTATTTTTTAAGTTATTAATTTTTTAGCACACATATTTCATCATTTGTATAATGACACCACTTCGTGTACCGGTCATATTGAAAAATCTCTTCACGTATTAGGTTGTGGGGTCCATGTTTATTGGAATACAAGAACCAAGAAAATGAACAGCAATTGAAAGAGCATAGGCTTATTTTGTGTAATTATTGATTTTTTTTTTTTTTTTTTTTTGTGATAGATTGAAGCACCGTGGACCTGATTGGAGCGGTCTATACCAGCATGGAGATTGTTTCTTGGCTCATCAGAGGCTGGCCATTATTGACCCTGCTTCTGGTGATCAACCTCTCTACAATGAGGACAAATCAATTGTTGTCACGGTAGGGTCATCTCATATAATTTTTTATTATGTGGGGTTTAATTCAGAGAGGTTTTTTTAAGTACGGTTTATTTTAACGAAAAATCATATTTTTACATTAAAAAATCAATCCTGATACTATTTATTTTATCATTTATTTTGACTTTATTGTTAAAACTCAAAGTTTTCAACTTATTTTCATTAGTTTTCTTTCAATTTATTGAATATTTGAAAAAAGGGATGAATTTTTCGATTTTTGATCACTGATACAATGTTTGTTTTAAAAATCATTAGGTTAATGGAGAGATTTACAACCATGAAGAACTGAGGAGCCGTCTGCCGAATCATAAGTTCCGAACCGGCAGTGATTGTGATGTCATTGCCCATCTGGTATGTCACCTCACCATGTTTTTGTTAACTTCGGTCGCTGGACGTTTGAACAAAATTACCAGTGTTTTAATTCTTTTGTTCTTAATTTTGTTTGAGTAGTATGAAGAGTATGGGGAGAATTTCGTGGATATGCTGGACGGCATGTTTTCGTTTGTGCTGCTGGATACCCGCGACAACAGCTTCATCGTTGCTCGTGATGCTGTCGGAATCACTTCCCTCTATATCGGCTGGAGTCTTGATGGTAACATCTTTTAGGTTGTCCTGTTTTTCTCTGCAGTTATTCCTTCAGTTTTGACATCAACTTGTGTGTGTGTTTTTTTTTTATCCAGGCTCGGTTTGGATATCATCGGAACTGAAAGGGTTGAATGATGATTGCGAACACTTTGAGAGCTTTCCACCCGGTCATCTGTACTCAAGCAAAGAAGGTGCACTGAAGAGGTGGTACAATCCTACTTGGTTCTCGGAGACCATTCCGTCGGGGCCATATGATCCGCTTGTTCTGAGGCGCGCTTTTGAAGCTGTAAATATTCATCACTTTTTAATTAATCTGTTTCCATCGATTTACTTGAGTTACTTTAATTTTTGCTTACATGTCGGAATTTATTTGGAACTATAGCTTATGTGGTGAGCGTAATACCTGCAGGCTGTGATCAAAAGGCTAATGACTGATGTGCCTTTCGGAGTTCTTCTCTCTGGTGGTCTGGATTCATCTTTGGTCGCCTCTATCACTGCTCGTCACTTGGCAGGCACGAAGGCGGCCAAGCAATGGGGAGCGCAGCTCCATTCCTTCTGTGTTGGACTCGAGGTGAGAGTTCCATAATATTTTAACAGATTTACGATATATCCCATGAGAACTTATAGATTCCTAAACAAGTCTCTCCGTATGTTGAGCAGGGCTCGCCCGATCTGAAGGCTGCAAAAGAAGTTGCAGACTATTTGGGGACCGTTCACCACGAGTTCCACTTTACTGTTCAGGTATCAATACGAAAAACATGTAAAAACTAAAGAGTTTGATCCTCTCTTTATCGGAGCCAAATTGTAAACTATTTGCCTTTCTGATGTGATAGGATGGGATTGATGCTATCGAGGATGTTATCTACCACATTGAAACATATGATGTTACCACTATCCGAGCTAGTACTCCTATGTTTCTCATGTCACGTAAGATCAAGTCATTGGGGGTCAAGATGGTGATTTCTGGAGAGGGATCCGATGAGATTTTCGGTGGATACTTGTACTTCCACAAGGCACCCAACAAGGAAGAGTTTCACCGCGAAACTTGCAGAAAGGTGCTGGATTATTTGTTTATTAACATCGAAGATAGGTTTGGTATCGTAGAGGGTGAAATGGAAGGAGATAACCCTGGAATTGTTCTTTTTGTTGGATGCAGATTAAGGCATTGCACATGTATGATTGCCTCAGGGCAAACAAATCAACATCTGCTTGGGGATTAGAAGCTCGAGTCCCGTTCCTGGACAAAGATTTCATTAATGTTGCAATGGATATTGATCCCGAGTTTAAAATGGTACGACATAAAAATCTAAAATATTGGGAGTTCTTTTGATTTACTACGGAATTCTACTTACAAAGTTTAATACTTTCCCCCTTGCTATATTGACTTGCAGATCAAAAAGGACCAAGGAAGAATTGAGAAATGGGTCCTCCGGAAGGCATTCGATGATGAGGAGAAACCTTATCTGCCAAAGGTATATATGCCTCTTATTTCGATCTTTAGTAGCAAGTATTGCCGATAAGTTGACATCCGTATCACATAAAATCGTAAACTAACAAACCTTGTTCAATGCCTGCAGCACATTCTGTATAGGCAGAAAGAGCAGTTCAGTGATGGGGTCGGCTACAGTTGGATTGATGGCCTGAAAGCCCATGCCGAACTCCATGTAAACTTTATTCAATCCGTTTTTACAATTCTCTTTTAATTTGTTTTGGTATAAACTATCAATCTTGAAAACGTTATTAGATTGACTCGGCTGGTGATCGATGCTCAACTTAATACTTTCAGGTCACTGATAAAATGATGCTGAATGCTGAACGCATCTTCCCTCACAACACTCCTCATACAAAGGAAGGCTACTACTATCGAATGATTTTCGAGAGGTTCTTCCCACAGGTAATCTACCGAATATGATTTTATTCTTTACGTTTATTCTTTTCATCAACAACCTAACAAACTCTCGTCCATGAGACTTAATACCACAAGACCAGGTGTTCATCGGCGATTTTATTGTTTATGTTGATAACATATAGACCTAACTCGCTATACTTATAATCCGGTGTTGCAGAACTCAGCCAGGAACACGGTGCCTGGAGGACCGAGTGTGGCCTGCAGCACAGCCACAGCTGTGGCATGGGATGCCGAATGGTCCAAAAATCTTGACCCGTCTGGTAGGGCTATACTTGAAGTGCACCAACAAGCTTATGACAAGCAGGGTGCACCGGTGACTAGCGGCATTCCAGAGATCATCGACAATGTACCTCAGATGAAAGCGAGCACCGTGGGGCTCACAATCCACAGCTAGTAACGCCCCAGAACGAGGACCTGAACCCTGAATTTTTAAGAAGGGTATCGTAGTAATCAAGAATTAAGGCACTTTGCAATGCCTTCAGATGTAAAAAAATGTAACGGGGGATCCGTAGTGTTGGTTTTAAACATGTTTGTGTGGTCATATGTGGTAGTTTTCTAAATGCAACATGTTCTAGTGTGTTGTCTAATGTTGCTGTGGAGATGTTTTTGAGGTTAGAACCTCTCTGTATTTTCCTTTTGCTTTCAGTCCTCTTTGTCTTTCACTTCGAATAATAAGACGATGATCCTGCATAGGTTATGGTGTTTTTTGTTCTTCCTTCCGGTTGCTGTTGTCTCTCTTCATCCATCCATTAAACATTTTTGGTGGAAATTGAAGAGGTTTAGTGATCCAAAAACTGGTTAATTCTAGGCCAATAATTTGTTCGCATAAAGTATTACAAATTGGAAAATAATATCTCCAAACTGTTTTTCTCCTTGCGTTTATACATTTATTTTTGTCACTTAATTCATTCAATCCAAAGATCATAAATAAATAAGGATGCGTCAGATATACATTCAGAGAGTGATGCTCCCTTGGCATCAAAACACAAAAAGCAAGGACTGAGATTTGAATAAATGTCAACGGCTCGCTTGTGAAACACAATGTGCAGGGGAGAATTTCGGAACATCCTGATTACTTGCATTCGATTAAGAGCAAAAGTAGATTTTGACGCAATTGGACTGGAATGATGGGCTTTAGCCGCTAAACTAGTCGGCTACAATTAGAATTTGAAAGCCCAATCTTGAAAAGTGAACAATAATCTGTCAAAAATGAACAAAAAGAATATGGCTGCTGGGATTCGATCTCCACGGCCATAATGCAGAGAGATTTTTCACTTTCCAACTAATTGTATTGACACTTGATGTATCCTGTCACTTGATGGATCCTGCCCTAATTTCAGTACGCTGAAAATTTCTTCACATGTCGAATTCGTACCACTAAACTACAGCCACATTATTGTTTGTATGAGCTTAGAAATTTTACAAGAACTTAGGTAATATAAGATTATAAGTATACTTATTCACCTATATTCAAAACATCAACATTGTCGTTCAACAATATTATAACACGTGATTAATCCACCACATAATGGTGTGCAACCATCACAATAAAAAATAATTAAAACAAATCCCAAAAATGAACACGAAGTTTTGAACCGTGATCGTTTATTTTTGCAAAACTGAACCGTGATCTTCTAAGTGTGGGAAATATTGTCGACCTGCAAACTCCCAACCAAATGTCTTCATCAGCGGGTATAGCGTAGTTTTCCGCCACAAAGTCAATTTAGTAGGCGTACGATGTTAAGTTATATATAGGAGAATATATAATCACACACATTTTTTTATACACTTTTGTTTATTTATGTTTGTCGTTTCCGTTTGATTGATATGAAGGTGAAAATTTTGAATTCTGGTAGCTGGCTGCCCATGGAGCAGCAGACAAACTTTGCAACTTCCTGTATAAACATTAAAACATATACTGGCCATGCATAAACATTCACAGCTAGGTTCACACATGCAATGCAACAATCATCTGTATCACATTCTTTGAGATCATTAACTTATATTTCTTTAAATAATTGATATGGAGATAAATGCAAATTTATTTCTCAAAAATATATAAATAAATAATTTCTTCATAAATAGTGACTCAGATCAGTCTATAAATGAATATTATTAACCATTTTGTTATAAGTCGTCTACAAAACCGAATCATGCATTACGTAAACGGAACAGATTTCCTTCCTGCATCCGCTACCGGAAGGAATTGCCTCACTTACCGCCTGCTCTTATTCCCATGGATATGTTCAGAAACAAGAACATTCTTTAGGAAGTGGATCGTTGACGACAGTAGGCCGGGAGGGACAGATGCTACTAAAAAGCCGATTATCGCATGGTTTTAGAAGCCATACTTGACCCATCCGACTCCTTAAATTCGTGACTTAGCAAATAAAACAGACTATTCCGAACGATTTCCTCATGTCATTACCAGCTACGGATCATATTTGACCGCTGAATCAATGTAACACATCATTGTTTACGGTTTATTTTATTTCATGTTCATATATTAAAATGAAAGCATACAAAATCTAAGAATATTTATGAAAATTAACAATTTGAAAAATAATGGAGAGATGAAAGGAACCAATTCTTGCTTGTTGAGCTGTGGAAACTAAACTTGTGCCGTCAAATACGTCGGACAAGAAAACCTCACTTCAATAAAAGGCAAGATTCCAAGGCCTCTTCTCTCGTTGGAAAACTATGCCTCAAAAAATCTAAAGGAAAATCTATTTAAAATAAAGAAAACTAATGAAAAGAGTTTGAAAACTTTGAATTTTAACTATAAGAACAAAATAAAAGGTAAAGTGAAAAGAACCAGGATTGACCTTTTAGTGTAAAAATATGATTTTTCGTTAAAATGAACAGTACTGAAAGTTTTTCGTTAAAGTTCGCTTAAGAATAAACCTCGAAAGTTTAAATAAACTTTATGGTGAGTAAACCTACAAAACAACCACCAGAATTTTCGTTTTCATTAAAATAAAAAAGATTTTCCATGCAGCTGCCACGAAAGGACATCGATTGTCTACTAAAAGGGCAGAGGATCCGGTCCGGATCTCTCCCATCAAAGGCCTAAGATCAAGTGATTCAGGCCGTTGAAATTTGATCAAACGGTTACAAATAGGAATGTCCTCTAAAAATTATAATAATGGTAACCGTTACATCAAAATTCAACGGTTTGAATCACTTGATCCTGGACCTATGATGGAAGAGATCCGGACCAGATCATCTTCCTACTAAAAGCGTACTTAGGCGAGGGTGACATTGAAAAGTAGTTACTATTCTAAAATAGAACTCGTTTGAATATGCTTTTAAAATAACTAAAAACGTTTTTGGTAAAAATGTTTTTGGAACAAATTTTTAGTAAAAATACAAGTAAATCTTAGAAAAACACTTAAAGTGTTTCCTGGAAGAAGCACATAACTGGTGCTTCTTGTAGAATACACTTCAAGTGCTTTTGGAACCCTTTGATTGTAATTTTTTTATTAGATATTGAGGGAGAGTGGAGCTGGACACATAGGTCCGGAGATAAATATGTTTAATCACTTGAATTTCAAATCTCTTCCGACTTTTTTTTATTATAAGAAAGTAGTTTTGTACACACGCTTTTTTCCTCCTTGTACACATCTTTCTTTACTTTGTCATTAATTAGTTCAATTCCAAAGCTAGGAAATAAAATATAAAAACGTGCATAAAGAAAAAAATAAATGTGTGAAATTCATTTATCTTTTCATAACGCTAATAACAATTATCTTTACTTAATTGTATGAACTTTGATCGAGGAAAAGCCAAAGAGGGTCTCAAATTTTACCTAAAAGTTTTTGTCATAATTGATAAGCCCGAATTCATGAGCATGAATGTGATAATTTAGATGGTGATGTTGCACGAGGCTCGTACCTTTGCTTTCCATAAAGCAAAGTATAAATTACAAGACTGAAGAATGGTGTTCTATGCATATGTTGTTAAGTAAAGCAAGGCACATTTTGCTTTCCAAATGGAAGTTTGCCCTCTTTCATAAAAAGGTGCACACCTAGATTATTTTTCTCTCTGCCTCCTTTTTACAAATCCCTCTTCGAATCTACGTGTTTAAAGTCGTCTGACATTAAAATACAGACTACTAAATTCAAATCATGTGGCTCTCATTAACCCATCCAACCAGCCCCCCTCACATAAAATCAAGCCCTTGAACGGCCTAAATTTCTCTCTCTTGAACAATCCAAATTTTGAAATCCATCAGCTCCAGATACAAAAATCCAAAGAGAATCTTAATTCCCTTTTTACAATAGATGGGAGATAAAAAAAATCCAACCAACTTTGAGGCGCCTAATAGCACTCATTTCCCAGCGTACAATTGATGGGAGATAATATAGTAGCACACCGAGAGGCCCCCATGGGCACCAAGTTGAGATTACATCATCCCACATTGCCTGCCTCCCGCAACACACAACCTTGGCCAGTTGCTCCCAAATTTAAGTTCATGAAATCTCTACTATTTGAGTAGTTATTGTACGAATTATAAATCGTTTGGTGCATCGATTTCATTAAAATTAAAGAGAGTATAACATTATTAACAGTGGCAGATTCATATATTCATATTTTACATGGACTCTGAAAAAGCTCTCAACCCCTTTAAGATCATTTTTAATCCATATCAATGACTTACGTGCGTTCATTTTTTCATTGTTCACATTCGTCTTTATTTTTATACCTCGATTCTCTTTAATATAGTCAATACAAAGCCTAGCTTTTAAACAAGAACAATACTTAGTCACTAAAGGATGAGTAAGAACTCTACTCAAAATTCTTCGTGTTCGAGACACATAATTTTGTGCTTATAATCAAAATCGTTCATATTATGAGGCACTTTGTAAAGATCATATCAAAAAAAAAAAAAAAAAGAGGAATTAAAACTAATGTCGTTTAGTCAATCTATTATAACAAATACGTAGACAATTCGTAATATTTTTACTAATTCCGTTCATATGTTTTTATAAAGTTCGATAACTAAACAACCTTAGTTTAATTGATTTTTGGCAGATATGATCTTTATAGAGTGATTTATAATATGAACGGTTATAATCATAAGCACAAAGTTCTATGAATCAACAATGAATATTTTTTAGTAGGAACTATACACGTCCTTTTAAGTAGCCAAATATTATTCTTTAAAAAATGAATCATAGTTTGGAGGGATAAATTGCACAATTTGACTGTTTTAAAGTGACATTATCAACTCTGTAATTCTACATTGAAGATTAGGAGCAATGCATACGCATATACCAACTCAATCCATACTCTTAGACAAAATATGCGTTCACACACCGTTTTTTTCCTTTGATTCACACATGCATACATTGCATTTCTACCGTACGTCAATGTATATAGCGACTTTTAAGCGAATTACATTCACAAATTAATTTGTACAAATTTCTTCAAGATACATCAATCCGTTAATTTCAATAATGTATGCCAATACACCGATGTATGAGATTCACTGATGTTTGAACGGTTAGATTAAAACTAATAAAATTTAACCATACAATTCAACGATTCAATACAATAATGTATTCCATACACCAATACATTATAGAATTTTCTCGTAAGAACACCATATTCAACAAGACCCCACGATGATTTGTGGACTAAACCACCTTTTTAGCATTCCAATATGAAAGCAAGAAGTGTCGGTTCAGCTTACAGGCTTGAGGGAGGGGGTCCAAATCATAATCTCACACATTCACCATCACCAATCCCCCTCTCAATTTTATAACTCACGTGTGAGTATGAACCCATCTCAGCCCTTCACAAGTGATTTTTTAATGTGATTGGAATACAGAGTAGTATATTGTGTGTTTCTATACAAGTGGTGAGATTATTAAAAAGGTAATAACGTAAAAAATAACATTTTCCACCACTTATTTAACAACATGTAATATAGCACTTGTGTTACAAATAGATGGAAAAAATTTCCCACATGCACGCAACAAATCCAAAATCCCCCTCCATTTTTATATAAAAGACCCAATTGCATTTGCAGAATCAAGATATCAACTTTTGCTCTCAAATTTGCATTACTCCGGTACTCTCTTCTTTTCAGCTTTGGCTTTTTCTTCATTACCCAATCATCTCTCTTCTCTGCAAGACTGCAATGGCTCTTTTGTGCTCCCAATCTATTGCTTCATGCTTAGCTCTTTTGTGCTTAGTTTTTGTTCAATCCCAATCTGCCATAATATACAGCATGAAGAACCACCACCACAACTTCCACCATCACAGAACAGCTCCGATGTTCCAAACCAACCAATCCAATTGCGCATTGTTTGCAGGCACTTGGGTCCAAGATGACTCCTACCCAATGTACCAATCTTCCGAGTGCCCTTTAATCATCGACTCTGAATTCAACTGCCAAATGTACGGCCGCCCGGACTCCGATTACCTCAAGTACAGATGGAGACCCCTCAATTGTGAGCTCCCAAGGTAACCAAAACTGCTTTCAAAATGTGATTTTGAGACATGGGTTTTTGTTGGGTTTTAGATTCTGAGCTCCCAAGGTTAAGCAAAAGCATTTCAAAAGTGATTTTATGAAACTTTAACGAAAAACTTTCGGTACTGTTCATTTTAACGAAAAATCATATTTTTACACAAAAAATTTAATCTTGATACTATTCACTTTACATTTTATTTTGTCCTTATCTTCAAAACTTCAAGTTTTAAACCATTTTCATTATTATATATATATATATATATATTTTTTTTTTTAACGTTTTGGTGACTTTTGGTGTATCTTGTTGTTGTTGGTAGGTTCAATGGGGCTGAGTTTCTGCTCAAAATGAAAGGGAAAACAGTGATGTTTGTAGGGGATTCACTTGGGAGGAACCAATGGGAATCTTTGGTTTGTCTGATTTACTCTACCAATCCGCAAACCCAGACTCAAATGGTTAAAGGGGATCCACTCTCAACATTCAGTTTCCTGGTGAGTCCCTTAATTCTTTCTGGGTTTTGGTTTTTTTGTTTCTTGAAGCAATTGGATTCAAATTCAATGCCAAAAATGATTGCTAATGAGACGGACTTCAAACTAGTTTAATTTATAAGAAAGGAAATTTAAATTTGCGTGTAAGAGACGAACACATTATCCTAATCAATTTGCCTAGATTTTAAATTAAAATACGAAACACCGTAAATGGTTATAATTTTTGTAAGAATAGAGATGGTGTGGGAGAGTTTTTCTTCCCATATCACATAAATGCTCATCAACACATTTTCATATACTATTATTATTGTAGGAACAAAAAAATTGCAAGACTCATTTATTAAATGAACAAATTCATTTTGCATTTTTTGACAATGGTTTGAAAATGCAATGCTATTTACACATCCGTTTATACTTTTTACACATACTTCTCAATTTTCGACCGTCGAATCGAAAAAATTATATAAATCAATGACAAAATTAACAAATGTGTGTGGTAGACAAAAATGAGAGTGAAAAACACTTTCCTTCGAAAATTTAGTCCAAAAAATCACGTAGGCAAGATGTTCTGAGGGACCCTTTGGGTCCATTGGTGACGACAGCAAAATATCATCAGCATGTTCGTTGTCCCTAAAAAGTCATGTGCTAGGAAATGAGAGCATTGTGTCGATCCAAACAGAACCTTATTGGGTTTTGCTCCTATGATGCAGGACTACGGCTTGACACTGCAATTTTACAAAGCTCCGTACCTGGTCGACATAGAAATGTATCAAGGGAAGAGAGTTCTGAGGCTTGAGGACATTTCGGAGAACAGCAAGGTGTGGCGGAACGCCGACGTGCTGTCGTTTAACACCGGTCATTGGTGGAGCCACAAAGGAGGTCTCCAAGGGTGAGCAATCCGTGTGTGTTTGTTTATCTTTTGGTACTTGTGTGCAGTGGTAACCTTAGGTTCAAAATGCTAGTGTCCACATTCTGAGTAAAGCATTTGGTAAAGTTGAGTAGATGTACTTTTAGGAGCATAAGTGCTTTTTGGACCAATTAAAGAACTTAGCGCTTTCTTACATTTTTATCTTGCTGTAGAACTGCATCTCTATACCAAAAAGTTTACCAAAAGTTGTAAAACGTTTTATGGGTTTGTCCAAAATGTTTTTGACATGCACCAAAATGCGTAGTTTTAGTGTTCTAAACTTATCATGCGTTGTTAGACGTTTTAACTTTAGATTATAACAAGACATAATCAGTTTGAATACCAAAATAGTGGTGTACTTATTTCATGTAAATCATTAGAAATTAAGATCATTGTGTTTGAAAACGTGTAGGTGGGATTACATGGAATCAGGAGGGAGTTATTACCAAGACATGGACCGTTTGGCTGCTTTGGAGAAAGGGATGAAAACATGGGCGAATTGGATTGACTCGAACATCGACACCACAAAGACCAGAGTTTTCTTCCTCTCTATTTCTCCCACACACTACGAGTCAGTCTCTCTCTCGCTCATAATTGTTTGGTGGAAATTTCACTTTTTCAATTTTCCATGGTTCATAATTTATGTATTGGAATTAGCTATAGGCACTGCTACCTCCAAGCACCAAATAATTGCGAGAAATGCTCTTAAAATGGAATTTTTTGTCACGTTACATTTTAACATTAATTCTCGTACTAATATTATAATATATTATGAAAAAAACATGAGACGGCAGAGAGTTTTACATTTAAGAGTCGTCTTAACATTTCTCTTGCTGGCATTTTTAGATATTTTTTTGGGTTGCTAAATGTTGACTAGATTTCTACCCTATATGTAGGTCGGTCCACTAGTCATGAATGGTCGGGTATAACAACCCGAGGAAGATATTTTATTACAAAAACTGTATTAACACGTAATGTTATTAATTTACATATTATATATAGATAAGTTTTAAGGTTTATTTTTCCCGAACGATGAGTAGTCGGATATGATATTTATAAGTCGATATATGTATTATAATTTGAGTGAATGAAACTACAACTTGGAGGAATGACCATCACAAGTTAAAACTTGTGTAAATAGACCTATTTTGTTTAGAAAATGCAAATGTTTCAGAGCACTGGCTATGTCGGTGGAAAACAGTACACACATACCATTTTTGAAGAAGACAAAAATTGCTAATGTACGGCTCACCAGAGAAAATGGACCACTTCTCTCAAATCTTTTCCTCCATAGAATTCAATTTCTCTAAATTTTTAAAAAATATTATACTCTCTGCAGGGTAGGAAGAATAAATTAATAGGACTTCCGTTTCATGCACAGAATACGTAAAAAAATTTAAGGGCATGTTTGGGGAATAAATTGTAGATGAGTAAACTGTTGTTATTGTCCGTCAGTTATTATCCGATTCTCATCTTGGTCCCGGAATTAAGTTTTTGAGTTCTATTGTCCTTAAAAGTTCAATTGTGTCACTTTGGTCAATCTGTCAAATGTCATTTGCTTTGAACCATGTTTCGTTGTTGAAAGAAGAACAGCAAGTGCTGCTGAAAACCAATCACAAATGAACATGTGTTCAAATAATTGAGTTCGAAAATATATTATTGGATACTTATCGATTTGTGATTAGGTTTCAGCAGCACTTGTTGATCTTTTTTCAGCAGTGAAGCATGATTCGTTTGCCTATCAAAGTTTAGAGGCGCAAATAATAGACTTTCGACGGAATGACCAAGGTGAGAATCTAAGTAATTTGGTAACCATGGTATACAGTCGAATAACATGCTAAATTGACAGCCCAAATGAATGGAATGGGGGTGCAACTCCTACAACCACCAAGAACTGCTATGGAGAAACAGCACCAATGAAAGTGAGCGGAGTAACTTATCCCGGGACTACTTATCCAGACCAAATGAGGGTGATGGACAGTGTGATCCGGGGTATGAGAAATCCTCCGTCTTTGCTGGACATCACAATGCTTTCAGAGCTGAGAAAAGATGGGCACCCATCAATCTACAGTGGTGATTTGAGCCCTCAGCAGAGAGCCAATCCTGACCGTTCAGCAGATTGCAGCCATTGGTGCCTTCCTGGACTGCCAGACACTTGGAACCAACTTTTTTACACAACTTTGTTCTTCTAATTTTTATATTTTATTTGCACTCTAATTAATTAACAAGTTATATAGGTTTTATTTTATTTTGTGACACATTTCTGATGAGAGAGTGCAAAATTTGCAGCTCATTCTTTATCTCTATATTGTAATTTGTAAAGTGATGTGCAAATATATTGTTAGTGTTAGTGAGGAGAAATGAGGTTCTTATTTCCTCATTATTTTTCCAATTAAGAATTTCTTTAACGTTTAAGACTTTTTTTTCTCTTTACTCTTTGGCATCTTCATCCCATTTTCATTAGTTCTAATTTAGGTTCAAAGCAATTTCATTTAAGACCTCTTTGACGATATTATAATCTCTAGATATATTTTGCGGAAGTATGTCGATGCTAGTACTTAGCCAAATTGATTAAAACAGTATGTTCTCTCCTCTCGACGAAAGCAGTCCTATGTGTACGGATTGGATGAGGGGAAGATAAATGAGGTGGATTTGTTAAAGAGAAAATGGGTAGTACGTGGAGCTTCCAACTGAGGCGCTTCTGAGATGAAATTTCCAGTTTCCCAAGTGCTCCAAGGACAGGTCAATGGCATAAAAATTCACCTCCGGCTTTCACATGCATTCCCTCTATTTTTTCAGTCTCTAGCACTGGCGAAGCTATAGAGAGACAAGAAGGACATCCGCCCCTCCCCTCTCTGGAAATTAAGCCTAGGAGCGGTGGTTCCGCCCTTCTGGTCCCATCGAAAGTTATGGTCGTTTGGCCTGCTTTCTGGTTTCCGTTTCCTGCTGCACTGTTTTTTTTTTTTTTCCTCTGAAAAATCCTTAACCAAACGATGCATTTCAATTAGTTGAATAATTCATATGATTATTGGTATTGATTAATTGAATTGTTGGTTTAATTAGTTAGTAGTCATATGGTATATTTACTCTAGGATTAAGAGTCTAAAATCAGAAGAATTAGTGATCTTGCAAATAAGTTGGTGAAGATGGGGAGGTGTGCAAGCTATATGATAGCGTGTAAGCTTCTTATATTAGTTTCAATGTTACCAACTGCAACCGTTTCAGTGGAGAGTTTTTTCTACTATAATATTGTGAAAACACCATTGCGTACAAAATGAGATATCAATGCTTGAGTAATAGCATGATTGTTTACATTGAAAGAGATGTATTTACTTTTATTGATAATGAGTCTATTATGCGACATTTTTATGACGTGAAATCTCGCCGACAACAATTGAAATTTGTTTGTATTGAAAAATTATGAAAAACACTACCATATAAAAGGATTAGGTTGTTGCCATTTTTTTTAACCTTACACTCTTTTAAGTTCGCCTCCCCTCCCGACAATTCCTGACTTCGACAGCTGCAGCAGCTGTGTTACTTCTAGTCACCTTTAGGCAAGCCTTTCTACCCAGTGGTGGACGAAAGGATCACAGTGTCTATTAGTTTTAAGGGCCTTTAAAAAGAAAAAAATTGGAGAACATTCAACCGTACGAAGTTTGATTCTCACAACTTTTTCATTTTTTTCCTTGTTCGCTACCCCTCCCCACCCACCCTGTCTCTCGTTATGTTGATGGTGAAGAAAAATAACGAAAGGAAGAGAAACGTCAAAAAGCACACCTCCACATCTTCTGCTAAAAGATCTAATTACGTGCGGCTTTCCATTGTTGCTGTGAATTTATGGCCGGATCTACAAGAGCATATAACGTATCTACGCAAGCTTTAAGATGGTCCCGGGATAAAGAAAATGAGACAACCTGCCAACGCGGAAGGAAGGAAGTACAGATGCGAGTTTGTGCCACCCATGTTAGGCTTCTGTAGTTCAAAATAAGCAATACAGTAACAATAAACTGCAGTTCCAACCGGAAAAATCAACATTTGGAGTCCTCTAGAAATTAGAGGCAGGGGAAAAGGAGTCTTCTGTAGTTCACACTCCTACGACATATGAAATTTTGTAATGCCTGCTTCTTGTGATAGCTATTCAACATGAACGTCATCTCGGATGCTTTTGCTTAACTTACATATCAGCTGAACAAACTCCAAAATACAGAGATGAAAGTAAAATTCAATGGACAGATTGATCATTGATGATAAAGAATGAACAAAACTAACTATTACAGTTTTAAATAGATACAATTATTGTTGCTTCGTAAATTAATTCTCTCTAAGAAGTATAAGATTTGTAAATTATATAAACATGAATTTTTATTTTTTTTAAATGATATGCAAACTCAATAAAACTGGGATATTGTGAGGGACAAAACTGAAACATATATTCAGTTAACATTTGTTAAAACGAAGCATCATATCCTCTGCATAAGATGTTCCATGGTAAGAGAGAACGTAAATTAAAGCTCATCTGCAGTATCCAACTAAACATCTATTACCAGTTTACATTTGTAAAGAAAAGCGTAGATACACCAACTTGAAGATGATAATGGCATTGAAAGAAGATGAGATTGCAGGCCAACGTATTCAAACCACGCCCGTATGACAAAGAAATATATCATCCCGGGGTTCCATCATCTTCCTTTAGAGATGCATCATCTTCATGCCAAAAATGCTTAGGAAATTGATGTGAGCTAACATCTGTTGCCTCAGACAATTGCCTCTTAAGTTCCACAATAAAGACTCTGCAGCAATGACGCCACCATGTTCAAACCAAATAAGTCAGTGCAGCACATATATAAGTGAATTACGCATTTGTGTTTGTAAAGAAACTCATCCGCACCAACATAAAAGCCACCATATTCAAACGAAATCAGAATGATAAAAAAAAAATTTAAAAATTAAATAAAAAAAGACATCGTCCAAGGGTTACCTACATGATATCTCTTGCACCAGCAAGAAGATCACTAGGACATCGGAAGAAAACTAGAAAAGCATGCCACGGCTGTTTACTCTTGCCAGACAGGCCCAGTAATTAATGCAAGCTAGCATCTCTTTCCTTGGGTAATTCTACTTTACAGTTCCACACCACAGTTAGCTCGCTGCTGCATCCACAAGGGCCATAAATGAGTATGTCCTGGCACATTGTATTAACAGATACTTAGGATTGATTTTACACAAGTCTTGATAACTAATGCTGATTCACGCAACTGAGAAATGGTAAAAAGAATACAGAACAGTTGAATAATGCATCAATATATCTGCAACTTTGATTCTCAAAACTTTCAAAAACATTTCTTCTTTTTCTCTGCCCCTCCCTCCCCACTCACTCTCTCTCTCTCTCTCATCAAAGAGTTTATGTTGGAGATAAATAAAAAGAATGAAACGAAAAGAAACATCAGAAAACACACCTCGAAAGATTTATCTGCACACATCTTTCCATTTGTCAGCTACAATTATATGATCGGAACAACAAGAGCATAAAGTATCTACGCAAGCATCAAGCTGGTATCTGAATAAAGAAAACAAGACAGCCTGCCAATGGAGGAGGAGGAAAGTGTGGATGCAAGTTTGTGCCCCCATGTCGAAAATAGGCTTCTGCAGATCAAAATAAGCAGTATTGATGGTTTTTATTACTATTTTTTATATATAAGAAACATGCATGCTTTCAAATAAGAAATGAATGAAATCCGAAACCTGAATGCGGATGCAGAGAGTTTAACAGATAACAGCACCATTTTTCCCTAAAGTCCAGGAATAAAACATATTCCAAAAGTTCTTGGTCAAAAAATTGTGAGTTTTCGAAGTACCATATATTCTATTAGTGACGCAAGGGATAAGGCTAGAGAATAATTCAGAGCAAACAAGACTTGAGAAAGAAAATGTTGAAAATTTTAATACATTATTTCTGAAACAAATTGCAAAATTTGTAATTTCTGAAACGTTAATACATTATTTCTGTTATGTCTTTTATACCATCTGAAAATGTTGAAAATGTTGAAAATGTAGGGATAATGTGTCTTCTTTGCTGCAAAGAAAAAATTGATCAATATGCTATGATTCTTATTTCTGTTATGTCTTTTATTTTTCAAACTACTGAAGTTAATTAGATGCAAAATACCTGAGAGTGAAATGCCGAAAAGCACAACTTTGTATGAGAGAGACAGAGCTCATACGGATATGATGACTTGTTTGCCTATCTTTATTAAAGGAATGTGAGATATCTTGGCCCAATCTTCTCCCGTCTTATCCTCATACCTTTTCTCCAGGGTGGAACAATAGTCGATCTCCAGGTAAGAAAGCGATGGCGGCAAACTGTTTTGTGGCAGGAATTGGAGTTTTGGACACCCAGAAATTTGTAGCTTTTGAAGAGACGTGAGGTGTAGAAGTCCCTCTGCTGGAAGGAATTCCAGACTCGGGCAACTATAAATAGTTAGATATTGAAGAGAAGTAAGGTGTTGAAGTCCCTCTCGTGGCAGGGATTCCAGACTTGGGCAAACATCAGAAAACACACCTCGAAAGATTTATCTGCACACATCTTTCCATTTGTCAACTATGATTATATGATCGGAACCACAAGAGCATAAAGTATCTACGCAAGCATCAATCTGGTACCTGAATAAAGAAAACGAGACAGCCTGCCAATGGAGGAGGAGGAAAGTGTGGATGCAAGTTTGTGTAGGCTTCTGCAGACCAAAATAAGCATTATTGATGGTTTTTATTATTTTTGATATACGAAACATGCATGCTTTCAATAAGAAATGAATGAAATCCGAAACCAGAATGCGGATGCAGAGACGTTAACATATAACAGCACCATTTTTCCCTACAGTCCAGGAATAAACATATTCCAAAAGTTCTTGGTCAAAAAATTGTGAGTTTTCGAACTAGTATATATTCTATAAGTGACGCCAGGGATAAGGCTAGAGATTAAATAAGAGCAAACAATACTTGACAAAGAAAATGGGAGAGATGAGAAACAAATTGCAAAATTTTGTAATTTCTGAAATGTTAATACATTATTCGGTTATGAAAGAGCACCTATACATGTTGCACTTTTGATGCTTACTATGCTGGATTGATCCTCTTCATACCATCCGAAAATGTTAAAGATGTAGCGATAATGTGTCTTCCTTCCTGCAAAGAAATATTTGATCAATATGCTATGATTCTTATTTCTGTTATGTCTTTTATTTTTCAAACTATTCAAGTTAATTAGATGCAAAATACCTGAGAGTGAAATGCCACAACTTTGTATGAGAGAGACAGAGCTCATATGATCACTTCGTCGTTTATCCGTATGCAAGGAATGTGAGATATCTTGGCCCAATCTTCTCCTTTCTTATCCTCGTACCTTTTCTCCAGGGTGGAACAATTGTAGATCTCCAGGTAAGAAAGAGAGGGCGGCAAACCGTTTTCTGGCAGGAATTGGAGTTTTGGACACCCACGAATTTGTAGCTTTTGAAGAGAAGTGAGGTGTAGAAGTCCCTCTGCTGGAAGGAATTCCAGACTCGGGCAACTATAAATAGTTAGATATTGAAGAGAAGTGAGGTGTTGAAGTCCCTCTCGTGTCAGGAATTCCAGATTTGATAGTCCAGCGATGCAGAGATCGTTAAGAGTAGTAGGGAGCAGGAGCTGTTCCTTGAGCAACGGTGCCCAGATCTCGCCAATAATTTCAAATTGTTTAAGGGAGACAAGTCCTTGTAATCCCCACTCCACTGAAGGCTTCACTTTGTCGCAACCGGAAATTTCAAAATATTGCAGGTTGGGAGGCAAACCCCCTTGGGCAAATGATACCAGATTTGGAAGTTCGAATAAATACAATCGTTCAAGGGCGGTGAGGGTGCGAATTCGTTCGGGGAACGACTTCAAATTCTCGCATTCCCAGACTCCCAATTCTCTCAAGTTGGGAGTGGGCAATCCTCCGTCCGGGAAAGACGCCAGATTTGGACAGCCCACGATTCGCAGGGAGTTGAGGTGGCTTAGGTTGTGATCAACTCCTTCAATAGAAAAGGATTCCAGATTCTCACAGCCATAGATTTCAAGAGTTGAAAGTTTGGGGAAAACGCCCAACGGGAAGGACCTCACTGAATGAAAACTATTCGAGATATCCAAATACTCAAGTGATGTCAATTCGGCCATCATCTCATGAGATAAGAACTCTAATGACGACACGGTTGGGCATTTCCTGAATACCAAACTTCGAAGATATTTCATTTTGGGCAGGCACTGTATTGCATCAAAATTAGAAATTTCAAGTGTGGACAAGAACTTCTTCTCTACTCTCTCTATTAATGGTAACAGACCTGGGCATCCATGAATATATATTTCCAAGGAATTCTGTAAGTAGTCCATGTTAAGACCACTACTACTACTACTGGCCCATTCATCATGCAGATGTAGATATTCACACCCAGACACTCTAAGTGTTTTCAAGCATGGAAGACGATTGGGCAAGTATCCTCTCAGCTTCTTACAATAACTTATTCTCAGCACCTGGAGACAAGGAAAGTCTGAACATTGACCTCCACTTGGACTCGGAAGCCAATCCTCCCACTCTGGCATCTCCTGAAACTCTAGCGTCTTCAGAGACCGAAAGGGCTGAATTACAGAAGCTCCATTAAGATCACCGTAGAATTCAACACCAACCGTCCTAACAAATTTCATTCTTTGGACATGTAGCTCTTTAAGAGTGGGCAGCTGCCCAAAACTTGGTAAGGACAAACAATACTTACAATCACTGACCCACATGAACTGTATGTTAGAGAAGGAATTAGAGCTTCCTAACCAGTTTGGGAAGCTGGTTCCTCCATAGAATCTGATAGTCAGTTTCTCCAAATTTGCAGAAGGTTGGAGCTTGTCAAGCACATCTCTCTCCTTTTGGGAATCATCGGCTTCCTCATCACCCCATGCCAACTCTAAGTCATTGAGTTCTTTCTTATTCTTCAAATTGGCTTCCAAAGCATCCACAACATCAACTACATTTTGCAGATTTGAAATACGAAGTCTTCCTTGAAGATGCTGCAACTCCCTTAATTCTCCAATGCTAGATCCGGTATATTTCCGCACAACAAAATCAGTTAATGTTCTCAAACTCTTTAGTCTTCCAATTTCCACTGGCATCCCTTTTATGTTTGTTCCACTGACATCGAGGTAATGCAAACTACTCAATTCCCTCATATCTGCTGGTAATTTAGTAAGGCGACGGCAACCTGTCAACGTTAACGTCCGTAAATTTATCAATTTTCTCATGTCTGCTGGCAGTTCAATGAGATTATGACAATATGACAACAACAACGTCTGCAAATTGTAGAGAGTGCAAACTGCACCAGGTAAGTTTACAATTGCCGTCCTGGAGAGATCCAGGTAGCGCAGGTGAATGAGATTGCCCACAGAATCAGGTACTTCAGCAACATTTTTATAACGGGACAATGATAAAACCCGTAAACGTTTCATGGATGGCAACAAATCATGTAGAAACTTTTTACTTATGCGGCTCAAAAAGCCATGTATTGAGATAGGTAGGAAGGTCCGCAGACACTTAGCCCCATTTAATGGCTCAAATTTTTTAGCAGCATCAAATTCTCCCCTAGCATATGACAAATGACGAAGTCTTTTAACTTCTTGTGATTCCCTCTCTTCCAACCTGAGAAAAAATCCCCCAGACATGAACCGACCCAAGTCGTTAAGAAGATCATGCATTGTAAAACCATCCTCCCCTGATTTTTGAAGTAGTGATCGTGATACTAGTTCATCAAAGTAACTTCTAGCCGTGTCTTCCATTCTTTGTCCGTTAAAACCTTGCGGAATTAAACCTTCTGCCATCCAAAGTAAAACCATATCTTCCTTCTTGAACTGATAGTCTTTTGGAAATAGTGAACAATACACAAAGCATCGTTTCAACTGAGCAGGAAGATAATAATAGCTCAACCGTAGGGCTGGAAGGATATCACTTTTATCATAAGGTAGCTCCCAAAGACTACTATTTAACAATTTATTCCATTCCTTGAAGTCTCTCTGGCAACGTAGTAGACCCCCGAGTGTTTCTGCTGCTAAAGGCAAACCATTGCACTTGCGTGCAATTTTCTTGCCAATTTCTTCCAAAGTTGGATGTTCATTGTGGTTTTCGTTTCCAAACGCATGTTTTGAAAGTAACATCCAACAATCTTCATGCGACAAAGGCTTCAAGTGTTGAATGGGCACATTTTTCATGAGAGATGCGACATTTTCACTTCGTGTTGTCGCGATGACTTTACTTCCCCTTGCCCCGAAATTAAAAGGAGTTTGGAGGCACTTCCAATCAAAATATTTCTCATTCCAAAGGTCATCCAACACAAATAAGAATTTCTTTCCCTTCAGTTGTTCTCTAAGTTCAACTTGAAGCAAATTCAAATCCGTCATGTTACAAGGTTTTGAAGTGACCGACTCGAGAAGAGTTTTAGTCACCCTAATAGCATCATAATCTTCTGAAACACATGCCCAAGATTTAAGGGCAAAGTGCTCTTTCACCTTATCATCATTGTAAAGGGCTCGAGCAAGGGTCGTCTTGCCAACCCCGCCCATACCAACAATGGTGAGGATAGATACATCATCCTCGCTCGCATCATCAGAGAACAAGACTTTTGATAAATTTTCTTTATCTTCGTCTCTTCCATATACAAAAGGTTCATGAATCAAGGAAGTTGTTGGAGTTCTTTGTGAAACCTTCCTCCCAACAACTTCTGTAAGACCAAGGGCAACTTTTTGTTGCACAAAGTCATCCAGCCTTTGTAATAACCCTTGTATCTCAACATTCATGCTTCGATAAAAATTACTACGAGAAGGAGAGATGAAGTTCAACACCTTTTTGGTTAATTTCTCGGTTTGACCTTCACCTTCCACCTTGCATCGCAAAGCTTCAGTGTCGATCTCATCCAGCAAGTCCTCCGCGTCGAAGACAGCATGCTTGAGCTCGTCCAGCCAGTCTCTCACAGCAGGGTTTGAAATTTGCTTCTCTTCCGCATCGTTGAGCACTGCATAAAGGGTGAGCAGCGTCGTCTTCAGTTTCATGAGGAGTGGTTCATCCAGCTTCTTCTGCCGGAACAAGTCACCGAAGTCGGCTGAAGCAATTCTGTCACACAGCACCTGGATGGAAGCGGAGATAAAAGCCTCTCCAATCAAAGCGGCAGCCATTTTTCTCTTTGGTTGCTTAGTTTGCTAGTAGCTCAATGTAGAAGAAAATGCTTATGAGATTGTAATTATTGATGCATCCCAATTCGTAATCAACTTGTGATTGGTCAGTTGACCAAAAAATGAACTTGTGATTGGTCAGTTGACCATAAAAGAACTTGTGATTGGTCTGTAATTAGTCTTTTGGTTCAAAAGTAGTCCCATGGATCCAGATCTGCATCTTTTTATTGGTAGCCGACAACATCGTGGCCGTTGATTAAAAGTAGATGCAAATCGTGCGGCAATTAAATTTTTTAACTTACACAAACGGCGAGGCGTTGCTTAATGGTTTCCAGCTGGTGCTTTACGTGAAACACGAGGCGCTCTCTTTCTGGGAGGGTGACAAGAGCTTGTGATTGCTCAGTAGTCTGTAATTAGTCTTCTGGTTCAAAAGTTGTCCAGGGATCCAGATCCGGATCATTATGGGGAGCATGGGACCACAACATCGTGGCCGTTAATTTAAAGTGGATGCAAATCGTGCGCCTATTAATTTTTTTAATCTATTTCCCAAATAGCAAGGCACTGTTTAATTGTTTCTTACTGCTTCTCACAAAAAACGAGGCGTTATCTTTTCTAAGGGAGTGACACGTGATACACGTGGCAATGTCAGTCGATGACACTCACTAATTAAATCACCAACACGTGAAATTGTGCTGTAACTGTAAGTAAACACTAATCAATAACTTTTATTAATATTTCATTAACTATTAATAAATAGGAAACTTCCTCTCCTCTTCTCCTCTTCTCCTCTTCGTTTACCGGAAAATCACGTGACAATCCCACCTCTTCTTTTGAGTTGCAATTATATTACCGGAAAATCAGGTGAAACTCACAATTGTTTTGAGATTGTAAATTTGTAATTATATAATCATGTGATTAACCTTTGAATAGTTCTTGTCATTCAATACTACGGTCTGATGGTATTTCTCGTTACTTGAAAGTAAAAGATCTTAGATTCGAATCTCGTGAATAAAAAATTTGATACCAAATTAAAATATCTATTATATGGATTAACCGAACATTTTTTTGTTTAATGTAAAAAATATCGATATACTAAAAAAAAAAAACTTTGAATAATGCTCTGATTTCACTTTTAAAGGCCATCTGGGAACAACTATTGAAACTTCCTATGTCCTCACATGGG
This sequence comes from Pyrus communis, assembly GCF_963583255.1. NCBI lineage: Eukaryota > Viridiplantae > Streptophyta > Magnoliopsida > Rosales > Rosaceae > Pyrus > Pyrus communis. The sequence continues at coordinate 23,169,429 of NC_084810.1, read as the reverse complement.
GATGGGTCCAGTTACACGTCACTTGTACAGTCCACATGAACAAGAGCAAATTGTTTTTTATTTTATTTTTTATTAAGAGACGAACTTAATTAAGATACAAGTTGTGGTGCTTAAGAAAGATTGACCTCGTTAAAACTTTGTTCGATGAGAATATGTGGGACTAAACTCCGAACAAAGAAAAAAAGATAATTCTCTTTTTACTAACTTGAAGTGTCGTCATTTTTAAATCTTTATATATTAATTTTTTTTCGTCTCATACTTAAAATGAGAATTGTGAGATATTTTCATTCTCCTATTAATCTTTCTTTTAAAACCTCTAGTAACGCATCACGGGGTGTCTACGCTCTATAGCCCATGTGAACGTTAAAAAATTAAAAAAATCTATAGCTCATGTGAACATTAAAAAATTAAAAAAGAATTAAGAATAATTCTCACTTTACTACCTATCCTGAAATTCCAACTTTTGAAACTTTCTATGTGCTCACTTGGATTGGGGATGCCGTCTAGTGATGCATAAGTTGTACGGTGCACATGAACAAGAATTTTTTTTTATTTTATTTTTTAATTAAGAAACGAACTTAATTAAGGTACAATTTGTAGGGGTTGAGAAAAAGTGACCTCGTTTAAAACTTTGCTTTAGGAGAGTATGTGAGATTAAAGCCCGAATAAAAAAGAAAAAAACTTAATTCTCATTTTAGTATTTTGAAATATCATGATTTTAAAATTTTTATACATTAAGTTTTTTTTCATCACAACCTCATACATAAAAGTAAGGATTGTGGGACACTTTTATCTCGACTATGCGGGACCTACCGTGCCATGTTTTTGCATAGTCATCGTCTAGTGGCATACCATGTCACATCCCGGCCCGGGGCGGATCACTTCCCGGGCCCACTCCACCACCGTAGCACGATATTGTCCGCTTTAGGCTGACCATTCCCTCACGGTTTTGTTTTTGGGAATTCACGAGCAACTTCCCTGTGGGTCATCCATTATGGGATTGCTCTAACCCCCTTCTTGCTTAACTTCAGAGTTCCTACGGAACCCGAAGCTAGTGAGCTCCGAAAAGGCCTCGTGCTAGGTAGAGATGAGAATATACATATAAGGATCACCCCTGGGCAATGTAGGATGTCACAATCCACCCCCCTTAAGGGCCCGACGTCCTCGTCGGCACACCACGACCAGGGTTAGGCTCTGATACCAAATTTCACATCCCGGCCCGGGCGGGACGACTTCCCGGGCCCGCTCCACCACCGTAGCACGATATTGTCCGCTTTGGGCCCCCACCACGCCCTCACGGTTTTGTTTTTGGGAACTCACACGAGAACTTCCCGATGGGTCACCCATCCTAGGAATACTCTCGCGCGCTTCTCACTTAACTTCGGAGTTCCCATGGAACTCGAAGCCAGTGAGCTCCCAAAAGGCCTGGTGCTAGGTAAGGATGGGAATATACATTTAAGGATCACTCCGAAGTTAAGCGAGAAGGGGGCTAGAGCAATCCCATGATGGGTGACCCACTGGGAAGTTGCTCGTGACTTCCCAAAAACAAAACCGTGAGGGAATGGTAAGCCCAAAGCGGACAATATCGTGCTACAGTGGTGGAGCAGGCCCGGGAAGTGGTCCCCCTGGTAGCACGAGGCCTTTTGGGAGCTCACTGGCTTCGGGTTTTGTAGGAACTCCGAAGTTAAGCGAGAATGGGGCTAGAGCAATCCCATGATGGGTGACCCACTGAGAAGTTGCTCGTGAGTTCCCAAAAACAAAACCGTGAGGGAATGGTAAGCCCAAAGCGGACAATATCGTGCTACGGTGGTGGAGCGGGCCCGAGAAGTGATCCGGCCCGGGCCGGGATGTGACAATTTGGTATTGTGACATCCCACATCGCCCAGGGGTGATCCTTATATGTATATTCTCATCTCTACCTAGCACGAGGCCTTTTCAGAGCTCACTAGCTTCGGGTTCCATAGGAACTCCGAAGTTAAGCGAGAAGGGGGCTAGAGCAATCCCATGATGGGTGACCCACTGGGAAGTTGCTCGTGAGTTCCCAAAAACAAAACCGTGAATGAATGGTAAGCCTAAAGCAAACAATATCGTGCTACGGTGGTGGAGCGGGCCCGGGAAGTGATCCGCCCCGAGCTGGGATGTGACAATTTGGTATCAGAGCTTAACCCTGGCCTCGTGTGTGCCGACGAGGACGTCGGGCCCCTAAGGGGGGTGGATTGTGACATCCCACATCGCCCAGGGGAGTGATCCTTAAATGTATATTCCCATCCTTACCTAGCACGAGGCCTTTTGGGAGCTCACTGGCTTCGGGTTCCATGGGAACTCCGAAGTTAAGCGAGAAGCGCGCGAGAGCATTCCCAGGATGGGTGACCCATCGGGAAGTTCTCGTGTGAGTTCCCAAAAAAAAAAAACCGTGAGGGCGTGGTGGGGGCCTAAAGCGGACAATATCGTGCTACGGTGGTGGAGCGGGCCTGGGAAGTCATCCCGCCCGGGGCGGGATGTGACATACCATGTCATCAATTAAATTAGTATTTGACAAAAAGACTAACGGAAGTATGAAAGTGTCACAGAATTTAAACTTTAGGTATGAAAGTGGGATGGAAAAAATATTAAGTATGAAAGTTGGAATTTCATGATACTTTAAGGTATTAAAGTAAGAGTTACCTATAATTTTTTTTATTTTTTTAAATTCCACGTGAGCCCAAATTGATAGATGGCACCTAGTAATTGTCCACGTAAGTGCAACGTCACGGGTTAACGGAGGTTTCTTACGGAACTAACATATGAATGAAAGTGCCCTACAATTCTCACTTTAGCTTACAAGACTGTGACGAAAAAAAACTAAAATGTATGAAATTTTGAAAACTACAATATTTCAAGGTAAAAAGGTAAGAATTACCGGAGAAAAAAAATTACCACAACTCAAAAGCCAATTTCATATTTACTCAACGAGAAGCTGAGGTTGGAGACTGATAGCTTGATGTCGTATTGCAACACGCATTCCACTCCTCAGTCTAAACTCTAAACATGAGTCATTAACGGAATAGAGAATGCGTAAGTTGTCGATACCTCCTTAATTCGGCAATTAATCTCTTCAATTTGGGATTTTCTTGTGTTTGTATTCATAATTTGACAGCTTACATTGAGCAAACAATTAGATTTAGTTTGGAGACAAAACCAACTTTTAAGAGATTTAGAATTATCATTCAAGATATGGTCAAGAATGTTGTATACAAGGCGCTTTTCTTCGTACTGGAAAAAGACTGCTATTCAAAATGTGGCTTCATTTTCCACAAACATCACGAACTAAGCAAGTATGCAAGATCCATTGCATCCAAGTAACTTGGGGAGCTCACCAGTGCTTAACCTGTTTCATGGCTCTTCCAATGCACCATTCGAGTACTCCTCACCAGCAACACCCGATGCTCCATTTGATAACTGGCTTATACTATTGGAACTTGAATATTTTGAGTATGTGGAAGCAGGGTTTCCCCATGAATTATGAGTATGTGCAGCCGGGGTACTTCTTGTCACCTTAAGGTGAGCCTTCCTACCCTGCAGTGGAGCAACAAATCACATTATCTATTAGTCTGTCGTTTAAGGACGTCACAAATAAAAACTAGGGAAATGTCTACTATTTGAAAATATGATGGATAATTACCTTTCCCATACACTTCTCCAAATGAGGAGCAAACCTCCCATCCATGATAGACCGACCGCAATTCATGCACACAAAACACTTCGCTATTCGATGACACTCAGATGCTACATCAACAATAATCGAATCGAGGAGATCCCCAAAACATGAGATGAAAGCTACAACCACAAGCCAACAAATTATGACAAAGCAAGATATCTACAACTTACTAGTATAGAACCACTTAGCCATTAAAGTCATTAGAATAATGTGTGATTCCAAAAGGTCAAAGAATAGATGAATGTGAAATCATCTACACATGGACAAAATGCATCTTCTTGCAATTTTTTTTTTAATTCTTTTATTGACGAGACACTATTCTAAACTACCATAATTTAAGAGGTGGAGAATACGAACTAGGCTGCAAAGGGAAGGCATAATGTCATAACCAATTGGCCTAACCCAAGTCTCCATCTCAAAGCATCTAAACCCATAACAACTCAAAACCCACAAAAATGTCCCAACCCATTTCTCAAACAAATTCAAACCAAAAGTTCAAAATTCTTCAACTTCTTCCGGGTCTAAAAGCAAAAGGAAGCAAAATGAGCTGCTTTAAATGTGAAGGGGAAAATACTTTCTTCATTTGGAAGCGACATGGCGGAGCTAAATTGGTTTTATAAACCTACCCAAAATACAGCGCGAGGGTTGCACTACCTTCACAGCGGTGCCAAGGGCTTCACTGTCGGAGGGGAGGACCAGGGATTGCCTGGGCCTATCGTGGCTTTCTAAAACAAATATATATATTAGGGAATTATGCATCTTTGTATTGCTTCAAGTCCAGCTTTCCAAGTTTCAAGCATAACCCCATCTCCCAATTAGCTTTAATATTTTATCCATCTCCTTAACAGAAATTAATAGCATTTAAAATAAAGCAATATTTCGCCTTTCTTTGAATAGAAAACATTTAATTTTAAATATGAAAATTAAAAAAATTCCCCTTTTCTTTTTGAAATATCATACATTTTATAATCCTAAATTCGAAATCTATTCAACAAAGAAGTTTTAAATTTCTTTGTTTCTCTATTGTTTCTGCTCTATTCTACATATTACATGAGAATTATCGTTTGTAAAGTTTTTATTTATCGCATTGAGTTTAATAGTATAGGCAATGGGGTTATAATAAAACGATTTTAAAATATAAAAACTCGTCCAAGACAATTATAATTTTAGTGAGTACATAATATTATATGTGCATATGTTGTTTTAAATATTTGATTTTGATATATATATATTAGCTTTGTAAATACCATCAGCTTAAAAAAAATTGAAAAAAAAAAAAAACCTTTATGAGAGGCCCCTCCTCATCAAAAATTCTAGTTCCGCCACTGATCTTTAGGTACCTTTTTCAGTCTAATGAATTTTGTCTTATGTTTTTTTATGTTTTTGATGGTCTTGTTCTTTCGGTTTGTGGTTGTCATTACTTGCGTTTGTGTTTGAGATGTGCTATTTACAGTATTACCCAATTATGGATTTGTAAACATGTCATCAGAATGATTAGGATTTGATTGTCTACATTTTTTAGCAACATTTTATCCTTTGAAATTCCTCCACACCCCACCCCCCCCCCCCCCCCCCCCCAAAAAAAAAACAACAAAGACAATTCTCGCCTTCGCCATTATAGGCATACAATACAACCAAATTCTCCTAGTTGTGGCGTTCTTGTTCGTGGTTCATACAAAAATTTGTAAGAGTGTAACAGTGATTCAGATTCGTTATTTTCGATTAGGGTGTCTTATTAGAGTAGCTTTCAAATCAGTGCGAGTCAAGTGAAATCAAACTACATAGGAGCTAATTTTTTGTATAAAATGTATTATGAATGATGTGACCAGATGACCCTGTCAAAGTTTTTCTCCCTTTAGTAGCCTTATGCATCCTCCGCTGATCTGTCGAACATTGATCTTATACTTGCTTCTAAAATTAGTCATTTTGGGATTTAGAGCCAAGGGTTTTATTGAGTTTTATTCGGGCGGGGCTAGAGAGAGCAACTTTTATAGCATGACTTCACGGACATCATGACGTCCCGTGCCAATAATACAATCGTAAGTTTATCTTGACTTTCATTTTGTACATGACTTGAGACGTGAGTGAACTTCAGACATAAATTAGTTTGGCAAGCCTTGAACTTATTCTATAAACATGATCAAGCTGCATACATACAGATGATAAATACATCTCTAATCCAACGTTCAGTAGACAAAAAGAGCCCTGTATCTATCCAAGTTATACCTTCCCCTTCTAACTTCGAAGTTGTCAGTTGACTGGACTGCCAACATATGAACACCGACACCGAAGCTCTCCCCTTGTACGTCCAGAAACAAAAATTCAGGGCTCGTACCATCTCTATGCAACTACGGCCGGTTAAATACTAGACACTGCACAGCTGACCACATTTATTTTGATCATGTAGCGTGAGGTGATTTAGCATAACTTGGATTCCTTTTGTTGATATCCTCCTCCGCTTGTACTGCTTGTAGTACTTACGAGATACTTTGTTGCAGTCAGCATCCTCGAAGGAGGAGAATACTGGATTGCTCTCACCTGGGCATGGTCTACTTTGTTTACCTGCAGCGTTTCTGGTGAAAAATAGGAGAGTCAATAGTTTACTCTTTTATTCAAGTAACTTGAAGATCAAGTAAACTAAAATTAACGGTTGGCGTGCTATAGTGTGATTTTCCAATTTACTTTCTGTTATTGACCAATATTATTTACTGATCGTATGATGGATCCGAACAGCTTCAACCACAATCTGATACTAGGTCATGATTTTTAGTATTGAAGAACAATAGAACATTAATGCCGCGCGTGTTCTATTTTTCTTTTCAATATTCGAAGTATAAAGTAGTAAGGCGAGACATACTCTACTCCTTGGCACGCAATTCTGCCATCCTCAATTGGTTCTGCTTGATACACTTCAGAGACGGTAACGGACATATCAACGTCAGTATTATCACGACTTCCACAGATATCACCGTAAAGATCAAGCACGGTTCCTGCGAAACACCATAAAAGAATGTGGACGCTAGTTAATTAGTCTGGTAATTATGGATTTCATTTTGTTCGGGAAAAAAAAAAGAAGAAAAAAATTTGATCATAAAAGATACTTTTTAATGGCCTTGCTTCAGCTGGAGCATTCTTGTTTAACAGTTTCTGACACATAATGGTACCCTGAAAATCAAGGAAAGTATAATCCAGAAACTTTAGCCTCTCGGAAGGTGTCATCTTTGAGAACCCAAATGATGTCGTCCATGTGTTTAGCACGCTTGGTACGGCGGGCAAAACCAATCTCTCCACACCTAATTCCATAAGCATCTGACAGAATAAAGAATTTGGAGGCAATAATGAGAAATTAAGAAAATGACTTTCCAAGAAGGAACACAACAAAAATGAAACCCGCAGGAACATTCAACACGTTACCTTTTCAAGCTCATCCATTAATATACGACACATTCCAAGCCGACGATATTGAAATCTGGTAGCAACAAGAGGTACTTCTGCCACTTTGTCTCCGAAAATCCTTTGATCAAGAAACTACCAGTTTAGAAACAAATTACTTGTCCCACAAAGCTCATAAATTTTCAACTAGCAGCTAATTAAAGCTCACCTTACAGTAGCCGCAGTGATTAATTCATCATTTCTCTCCAAAAGCACAGTATAGAACCCTCGGAAGTTCAGGCGATTAAGATCTGACCTGGAATATTCCAGAAACTGGCCTTAGAAAGTGAACATATGCCTCATGTGCTAAGCTCAAATATTAGCAGTATGTTAGCAAGTCACGAAAGCAAAAGAAATTGTGACGTTGACAGTAAGAATTTCCCACCCTCTACTGAAGATGACATCTTCTACAAGATCTCTCCTGGTAAGAGGTTCCTTAACAGGCACAAAACACTCATGCATCACATCAAGAGCAACATTGAGCTTGCTATAACACTCCGTCAAGGCATCATCAGTATCATGTTCATCGGTAGCATGGGTATCACACTTGTTGAACTTCAACAGTGACCAAGATAGATTGTCATCACCCACTGGAATTTGTTTTCCTAAACGCTCGTCTAGGTTGAAAGATATCTGAAAATTTGAAACAGTCAAATCAACATCACATGGAGAGAGCAAGTAGCTCGTGGATGGAACGTTAGAGTAAATAAGATCCATAATTCACCTAAAACATCTGACACAAAAAAACGTGAGACTGAGCTTATTTAGAATAATTTTGATTGAATTTAGAAAGGATAAAAGCGATACTTCTGAATTTTTCGCAAATCAGGCTAGGAAACAAGCAACTAAGTTCAAAAAGAGGACTGAAAAAAATTGATGGCATGTTGGGATACCTTTTTACAGTTTTTGCTGCAATACCAGTTTCCTTCTGGATCACTTTTGTTTTCTTCTGCGCCTCTTTTTCTCAGGCACCCTTTGTGATCTACAACAAATAGGGGAACACTAAAATTACAAACTTTTTGAAGATGTGACGATGTACACGAAGTTCACAGGCATGCATTTTCTATAACAGGTGAAACAGATAACGGTCATCCTACATTTATGCTCGCATTGACCACAGGTGAGAACATAATTATCATCCACAACAGACTCTTTCTCTTCTTTAAAGTTCTTTTGTCCACAAATTCCACAACGGCAAGATGAACAGAACCAGTCACCGTCTGGAACAGCCTGCAGAAGCAAAAACATTTAAGACCAAGAAAAGAAGTCAAGAATCTCAATCATTTTTGTCAAAAGGATAAAAAAGAGGAAACGAAACAATACACAAAGTACTAGAAATACTCGAGGAAAGCAATCTACCTTCAAGCCAAGGCATTTTTTGTGAAATGATGATGGACATTGATCACATAAAATTAGGTCACCACCAAAGTGACACACAGTGCAAATGTAATCATTCTCACCTCGGCACCAATTGCCCTTCATCCTATCACGTGGTTGTTTTCGGAAGTTCCTCTCCCTTCTTTCATGCATAATTTGCACCTGGCAATCTAAGAGAGACCTACCATCTTCCAAGAAAATATTGGCATAAGGTCTGTGGTTACTACTGCCAGCGTGATGCCCAAAGGAACTAAGAGTATACACCTCTGTGCAACAGCTGCACCTGATCCCCTCACGAGTTATCTTCCCTTGTTTCATTGGATGACTATCCTTTGTGCTCCGATAATTTACTTTTTCCCTTGGAGAAACCATGTTATTGTCTATCAACCAAGATAAGACATTGCGAGGATTCTTGTGTGAGGAGGTTGCTTCCTGCACCCGTTTGCTTGACCTGAGCACACGAGTTGGCTGACTACCACCCAATTCATCTCTTAACCCATCCAAAGCTCCAGATCCCCTTCTCCTTTTGAACTTTGGAGGGTTGGCACATTGATCCTTTAGACATCTTAGTTTTTCATCACCTATTAACTCTGTTGGTCCGTATTTTCTCTTTTTTGGGCATTTTCTACTACCATGAACTTTCACATTACCAATCTCCACAAGATTACTTGCCTGTGACATGCTAACAGTATCTCTAGACCAATTTTTGGACACAGTTTTCGATGGTACCCAGCCTTCATGATTAACCAAATTACTTGCTGTAGAGCATATTCTGTTTCTAGTGGACTGGCCCTCGTCTTCCTCAATGACATACATGCATTCAGCAGGTCTCTCTACAAAATCTCCATCCATACAGCTTTTGCATGCACTATAAAGTGTAAAATGCACCACTCCCTTGGGTGATTTGTAGCACAAGTTCTTTGAATTTCTACTTGCGTACAAGAACACCCACCCAACAGCTGAGAGGTGCTTCTTTGCTTTTGATACCATTTTTCGTACTTTCTTCTTCGTTCCCTTGGCCATTGCATGGTTATAATATTCCACAACTGCTTCATGGCAATATTCAGGTTTGTAAATAAATTCTTCGTGGTAAGAAGACCCTGACATCTGAGGACAATAACTAGGATGATGACTCTCTTGTGGTTGTTCAATGAGAAGAGTCTGTTCTTCTGAACAATGCAAACCCTGGGTTGCATCTTCAGAGATTGAAAGTGTATCTCTCTTGGGTTTCTTCAACTTCTTACACACTTGAAAAAGAGAGTACTCGTATTCTCCTCTGTCAGGACACAAGTACCGGTATCTGTAGTTGCCCTTATCAATTGCAAATTCCATTTTCCACCCCAAATATTGAAGATACTGCCTAACAGCTGTCACTTTGAAATTAGAACGCTTATTCAAATATTCATCAACAGAGTCAGGGCAATATATAGCTTGAGGGTCGAAAGGTAGCCAATTAAGGGTACTTTTGCTTCTGGAATTAAAACTACGAATTCCACCATTTCTGATACCAGAATTGACACAAGAATTCCCATCAAGATTAGAAGGAAATGCTGACAAAACCTGAGGTAGAACAGACACTCCTTTATTTTGGAAAAATATATTTGAGCACTCCAAACTATTCATATCTGGTATGTCATCCCCTGCCGCAGAGATCAATTTAGCCATATAAGATTTCTTGTGAACCTGCTGCGCGGAGGCAGAGTCTGGATTAATAGACAAACCCCCATCTACATCTTGTTCATCAATAAACTCAGCATTGCAGTTCAGTACACAGTTAATTACATTCTTGAAAGTATCTTCATGACCAACTAACGGATCTCTATACAGCGGGTTGTGGACAGGTACAATAGCTGAAGAGTCAACCATATTTTCTTTAGGATTCATATTAGCATCAGAGGAAAAATGAGCTGACTCCAATTCTACCTGGGTTTCTAGTGACAAGCATCCTGACTTGTCTAAAACACCTAATAGTTCATCAACTGTGATGCTTATGTTATCATCAATGACCTCCAACACCAACTCTTCCCACAGATGTCTCATTGGAGAAGTCCACTCCTTGACATTCTCAAATCCCTTTTTTTCTCGAACATCATACCAAATTTGCTTCACAGAAACAGCAATGTACCTCTCGTTATCATATTTCTCAAGCAACTCAAGCAACACCCAAGTACCGCGTCGCTTCCAATTCTCAGTAACCTCATCCCAGTCGTGAGTAATTCGGATAGTGTCAATCTGAGCATTTAATTCATCACCCAAATCCGGGAAGAAGATCCTTCTCTCCTCCGAACCATCTTCATGATCGAAGATGACACCTTCCCACCAACCGTCCTCATGAAACACATCCACACAGAGTCCATAGGGAAGGTCCCATTCCCCTGGCTGAATGTGAGGTGGCGTTGGCCTTATACACCCGCGATAGTTACTCCCGTTCCCAGTGAATGAACCAATGCCATCCAAAATGGGTGAAACAGACACAACATCAACCAGATTACCAGACTCATCGTCACATAGAAGATGTTTGTATTGAACTTGACGATGACCTTGCTTATTGCATGCAATGACAATCCCAGGGTGCCATGACCCCTGAAACCCAGCTTCTACACTCCTCACCTGCAAAAGTTGATATTTTTACTTTAAAAAACAAAACCTGAAATTACTAATGAACAATTTCCCACATCTACACTGAATACCCCCAATAGAAAACATTAAAGCAAACTACAGAATGAGGTCAACCTCCATTACCTTACTGAGAAATCAAGATCAAACATTGCATAAATGGCGAAACAAACCGAAAGAAGCCATAGATGCTCAATAATAATGAGAGTAACATTAAAGGCAAGGTAGCCACAATCAGTTTGGAGAATTTGACATGAATCCAAAAGCTAATACAAAAAAAGAAAAAGGCTTTGTCTTGAACCCAGAAATTAATTATAAAAAAGCAGGAAAAAAAAAAACAAATCAACAGAAAGGCAAAACAAAATTTCCCAAAAGAGACCAGCAAAAAATTGAAATTAAAACCAAATATAGAAGAAAAAAAAACAAAAAACACACCAAATTTTTACTTGGATGCTCTACCAGGCCAAATCAGTCTTTCAATCTCAGCCGTTTAAGAAAATGCATTGGTTCCCAGATTGGACCACATCATCTACCAGTCTTCTTCCCCACAAAAACAAAAATAACTCAAATAAAGAAAAAAACCCATTTTACAGAAAACCAGTGCAATCGGCCACCATGCATGCCTCTTCGAGTCCAAAACATTCAACAATCAGCTTAATTGACTTCATAAACTATCAAAAAATTCGAATTGACCCATAAAAAAAATCAGAAAATAAAAAATCCCCAAAATAGACGAGAATCACAGCCCAAAAACTCGAATTTCTCAAAAACCCAGAAACAAAAAAGCTGGAAGAAGGTGGCATTACCTCAACTTGGGCACCAACGAGAAGCTTTCGTCGATTGTGAGTCCTGCGTTTTCGTTTTTTGGGCTCTTCGAGCTCCATGACCGCCATTGAAGAGCCAGAGAGAGAGCTGATGGTTGAGAGAGTGAGTGAGAGAGAGAGAATGCTTTTTGGGTTTTCGAAATTTGGGAAAATTGGAAATAAAAATTTCACTGGAAATTGGAGTCTCCCTTCTCTCTCGCTCTATTGGGCTTATCACTCTCTCTCTCTCTCTCTCTCTCTCTCTCCTCGTATTGCTTTGGCACCAAGTAACAGACTCAGAACTAGAGACTGAGACTCTGATGCTCTGCCACTGCAACCACTATAAATTTCTCTGTTCCCGCTTTAATTTTCCTCCACGTCATCTCCGTATGTACGAATTTCTGACGTGGCGGCATTCCATTTGTTTCGTCGTTCCATCTCTTTCGTACCGGTCCTTCTCTAGCAGATCAATTTCGGAAAAGATGGATGATCAGGTGCGGTGAGGAGCACGGCGGAAGGGTGTGGTGTTGGCCCGTCAGTTTTGGACCGTTGGTGTGGGAGTTATGGGTTAGGGATTCTCGCCATGAGTCTGTGGCCGTCGGATTGACTTGCACGGATTAGGGGGTGAGGGGAAAAGGAAACAAAAAAGGAGAGGCATTGACTGAGAATGTTTTAATGAAAATCAAAGTCTACTGCGGTCGAGAATCGCAAGTTAATGTTTTCACATAAATAAAAATCAATTTGGGACGGTTGGGATATAAATATTCTTTATTTTTGTTATCATAAATTTAATACATGTTAATTAAGATAAAGGTCACTCACAAAGTGAGTGCAGAAGATTTGAGCGCGTTGCAGTTTAATAATATATTTCTTCTCTTATAATCAATGGGTATCATGTTTGACTCATACAGCTGAAAATAACTTATTATACTTGTGTTAAGTTCACATCTTAACACTTGTCCACCAACTAACCAAAATCTTCTACGCCTATTTACGTATGTAACTTCTGTAACTTACTTATAATCTTGACACTTATCGACTAACTTAACAAAAAAATCTCTAAATAAAATGGGAAAATAATAAAATAAAAAAGGAGTAGCCGAGGTACTCGGTACTCTCCAATTTATTATTCTCCCTCCCAAAAAAAAAAAAATTCAAAACCCATAAACTAGTTTGGATGTTAGGTTGTATGCGCTAGGTCTTGCGGCGCTGCATCGACTCTGACGACAGCCGCCACCTGGGCCTCCGCCACCCCCGACGAATTCGATCCCATCCTTCACATCTCCCGCGTGATTCTCCCGGTTAATGCACTTTAGTAGAGGAAAATAAGAGTCGTTTCGGTCCATGTACTTTAGTAGAGGAAAATCGCCCTACAAATTCAATTTGAAGGAATTGGATGGAGGGAGAAAGGGGGTGTTGTGACCCTAGGTTGCACGCACATTCTAAAACTTGAAGTGTCTGAGTGTTCGACACATCGACACCTCTGGGACACGGTTTAGACACGTTCAAGATAGGCATGAACCTTTTTGTAAATTGAAAAAAATATTTGGGGGCATTTTAGAAATATTGAAACCAAAACCTAACGAGTCCCCGACGTGAACCTAGTTTGTTGCTTAATTTATTTCAGGAAATGAGTGATATATTATAAATTCGAAGTATTGTTTTTAATATATGTAATATTTATTATATTTTAATCGTCGTGTCCTAACTTGTATCTGTGTCCTTATGTTTTGAAATTTGTTAGATCCCCGTATCGTCATGTCGCGTGTCGCCGCATCCCTGTTTGTGCAACATAGGTGTTGTCGACCGGTGGTGGTGTTCAGGATTGGCCCATTGGGTCTAGACTTCTTATTTTGTTGACCTTTTGTTTTTATTTTTAATATAACATTCAAGACATTTGACAGAGTCAAATGGTGTTACATTCTGAAACATGTGTCAAAAAATTAAATGGACTACAAAGATGCCATATACAAAATAAGTTCAAAAGATTTGAACTCATTTCGTGAACATAAAAAACAAAGTCTAACAATTCTCAAATAGAGAAATGCTAAGGATACTTTTTCAAAAGTGATAGATTTTTCAGTGTGATCGGAATACGGAGTGGTACATCACGTGTCATTATACAAATGATGTAATATGTGTGTTAAAAAATTAATAACTTAAAAAATAAAATTTCTCATCACTTATATAAAAACACATAGTGTACCATTTGTATTCCGGTTACAATGAAAATTTTCTCCTCAGATGTGAGACTTTTCATAGACTCTCTAACACTTCACGCTTTTGACACAAGATTTTATATGTTGACATGAGAATTGATGTTAAACTGTTGGTGCTAAAGAGTTCATAAAAAAATCGCATTTTAAGAAAATCCGCTTAGCATTTCTATTTCAATTATAGTCAAACGAAGACTGAACTTTGATGTGTAGTCAAACTCGCTTATGTTTCATGACGTTTCCATGTTGAACATGCGGTGGAGATCATGCATATGACAGGACTAAGAGTTGCACAATAAATAATTTTTGTGAGTGTAAAACAAATGCGAAACATGCATCAAGGCAAATATAGGAATTGCATGATGAAGCTATGTTCCCTCATTCTATAGCGCATGAAATGCTTAATTTATCTTATGATAAAAAATTCTGTAGGGAAATTTAGATTAAATAATTTTAGTAAAGGTTTTAAGGAAAACTACCAATTTTTTCTCAATATATTTGGATTAAGCCACAAATTGGTTGCAAATACACTTGTAGTTGTAAGCATAGGAACATTTATATTTTAGACCCATTGCACATAACTCACAATCTGTTAGTGTCAGGGCCAGAATTTATTGTCGAAAATTTTCAAGTCACTGTTGAACAATGACCAATTAAACAATATGTAAAATTTTATCATCTTCAATTCTGTTTTGTTTGCGAATGTATATTTTTTGAGATGTATACACAACAAAATGAGGGGACTTATGAGAAAATTCATTACTAAATTTAATCAACAAGACGCAAAAAAATTTGATCGGCCATAAACGTGGTAACATTGAGTGACGAAGGAAAGTAGAGTGGCAAGCATCAAGTATAATTAATGTTGGAAAAATACACAAGAGAACAAAAAAAAAACACTCATTATAAGACATACCTCAGAATTAACAAATTTCGGATTACTGTTTCGTTCCTATGATTTTTTGCTTGAACTACGAGTGAAAAAGTAATCATGATGAGGATTCGGTTGTATCTAATCCAGTCGGTTAGATTGCCTACATACATATGTTCTCAGTTGTTTTCGGATCGATGTGTTACCCTATAAGGTCAACAAAGAGAGAGAAAACCATTTTAATATTGTGGTTGGAGAGGGAGCGAAAAAAGGGATATGCCCCGAAAATTCACAAGAATATTTCATTTTGATTTTCTCTAATTACTACAAAAAAATTAAGAGATATTTACTTAATCAAACACCCTAATTTGAGTTAATTAAATATTGTGATTTATTTAATTGAATAAACAAATCCAACAATTACATATAAAGTAAACAACGGCCAATTGCAGAGTTGAAAGTAAGTTCATAGCGTGTCCAAATTAATTTTAAATCGTGACACTTCAAACTACATGATCTAAATGATCTAAAGTGAAACTTTATCCAAACTACATGGACTAAAATCATACTTTTACCAAAATCTTAAATAATAAACATCAAAAGCATCTCCAACAGCTTTGCTAAACAAGGTTGTTTGGCTGTTTTAACGAAAAAAAATCACAAAATCTCATTTCCAAGACGATCAGTCTCTCACTAGATTTAGCATGAGGAAAGAGAGAACTTAACGGAAAAAAAACAAAGAAAAGGGAGAAGGGAAAAGGAAAGAGAACTTGACACAAACACACAAAAAAAAAAAAAAAAAAAAGGAAAACTAATGAAAATAATTTGAAAATTTGAGTTTTAACGATAAGGACAAAATAATAGATAAAGTGAATAGTACCAGGATTAACTTTTTGGTGTAAAAATGTGGTTTTTTGTTAAAATGAACAGTATCGCGAGCTTTTCGTTAAAACTTCCAAAAAAAGGAAAACTAATGAAAATGGCTTGAAAACTTTGAGTTACAAAAAAGGAAAACTAATGAAAATGACTTGAAAACTTTGAGTTTTAATGATAAAGACAAAATAAAGGATAAAGTGAATAGTATTAGGATTGACTTTTTAGTGTTAAAATGTGGTTTTTCGTTAAAGTATAGTACCATGGGTTTTTCGTTAAAACTCATTTTAAAAAAAAGAAGTGAACTTAACGGAAAAAAAAAAAAAAAAAAAACAAAGAAAAGTGGTTCTAGAAAGCTATGGAATCGTTGGGGTTAATTATTTATTTGAATTATTAATTAATAAAGTATTAAAAAGTTAAATTATTAAATAACAAAATATTGTTAAAAAAAATGTTATTGGAGATGATAAGTTAAACTGAATAATTATTTTAATTTTTACACACTGTTCATCAGCTATTTTAGCAGAAAGTTAAACTTCATTATTGGAGATGCTTTAAGTTAATTAGACCATTAACACAAAAGCCCAAATGCCCAAAGTAAATGAACAGAAAAGAAAAAAATAAAATAAAAGATTAAACAAAAAATGTGATTTCCTTGGAACCCACATTTTTCTCTGCATAGCTTACAAACATACTGTTATAGCCCATTTAACATGATCAATTAACAAACCCTCCTCACTAAGCTCTGAATCTCTCGAGCCCAACCTTATACCCAACACTCTTTAAATCTTTCTGCACTTCCTTCTGAAAGTCACCATATGTAAAGGGCTTGTAGTTTGAGCTCCGAATCACACTGCCTTCTCCAGGAAACACAAAGTAGCAGATTGAAATTCTCTCTTTGCTTCTGTTCACCTTCACTCTGTGCTTCACACTCTTGTATTTGTCGTCGCTTATCGCCTAAAACCGAAGCACAAATTCCGTCAACAAATATTCATCAAACAAACAAGAGCCATACTACAGTCAATCGTCTTCGCGCATGTGCGATTTTGACCAAAAATGAAGCTTACGTCTCATTTATGATCATAAATCGCTCACGCGTGCACAACCAACGGAACTTAGCAAAACCTAAGTAAGTAGTTACTTATGCTTAATCATATGACCTGCATCATGTCCCCGAGGTTGACAATTAGTGTGCTGGGAATTGGGTTTACATTGAACCACTCGGTGTCTTTGAGAACTTCGAGTCCACCGACATCATCTTGGTTTAGTATCGAGAGCACAGAGCTGTCAGTGTGGACGTCCATGCCCCATGCAGATGCAGATGCAGAGTTGGAGCAATGTGGTGGGTAGCGATATAGACGTACAAGGCCAGTGGGATTGGATAAGTGGGATTTGGATTCTATTGGATCCAATCCAAGGCTTTTTACCATTGCTTCAAATATAGTTGTGGCTAGCCTGGCTAGGTGTTTCCCATATTCTTCCAGCACAAGGCTTTTGAGACACAGAGAAATTATACCCTTTGTTAAACAAGTCCATGTATAAACGTAAAGAAATATTTAGCACCTTATATGTAAGAAATATTATCGTTTGTGTGTCGAACTGTAATTCTCAATTAAAATAAATTTCTTAATTATATGATTTCATAGAACTAGCACAAGACTTGTAAGACGAAAGAAATATTTTTTTGAAAAATTTATCATATGCTTTAGTATATGTGTGACATTATAATCTAGAGAAGTGACTACTTAATTGTAGCGGCAACGCAATATTTTAAATGAAAATAAGAGAAATCAACTAGAAGAAGAAAAGACGAGACCATTTTTCTTAAAGGTAAAACTAAGTGCTCATCTTTTTTTATCTAGGCAATTTTCTTATTTTTCTTCAAAATATCGTAGTACCTTTACATGTAAATAATCATTTTACACCAACTTTACACCTTCTACTACACCAAACAATCACCCAACCAATGCAATGTATATACATTAGAAACAAAATCGAATGGGGTCAAAAATTCCAAACCATGCTTTACAGCCCAATGAATGAAAAGAAATGTACCTGAAAGAAGCAACTGTGGGATTGTCAGTTTGGAATTGACTGAGTTGAGCTAGAGGGACATTCAGTCCTTCAACCCAATTGATATTCTGGAGGGTACTAGTACCCTTTGTTGATAAGGCTGCCCCAGATGGAGTAAGGGCAGGGGTACCCCAGAAGTAGGACAGAGGGCTGGTGATAAGGCTCTGTTTGGATTCAAACGGCAGGGAAAAAACCGCTTTGGCATGCTCTTCAAGTTGGGTCAAAAGGGTTGGAGGAACTCCATGGTTGACCAAACGAAAAATGCCCCAAAACTCACATGCCTCCCCAAGTTTCAGGCTCTGGAGATCCACCAGAGGAATCGGATCCTCCAAATCATGAACTGGGTTGACTTGGTCATCCGAATCAGCGGCCTGGGTTGAATCTATGTGTGAACGGAACAGAGGAGGGTAGGATTCAGAAGCCATTTTTTTCTCAGAACAATGGAGGTTATCGTCTTGTTGTTGGGCAGGAGGCTGATTCTTATAGCAAATGAGCAGCCAAGAGAATGGGACAGTAACCGTTTTATAGTGAGACGAAGGGCCATTTGTTTACTCTGGAAGTGGGACCAGGATGTTGTTTCTATATATTTTGGTGCCGACAGGTGTCCTAGGGTCCATTCTCTGACCCTAGACAAAATCTATGAAAAAAGAGATTGACAAAATGATGGATTGGAAAGGTGGCTCCTAAGTCCTAAATCAGTCATGGTTCTGCCTGTGCTCATGTGCTATTTTTACTGCTCAATGTTTAACCAAGATGTTGAAACTATTGGATGCATCCGAGTTTGAACGGTTAAATTATGATTGTCAGAATTTAGTCATACAAGTCTAGCCATCAATTACACTAATGCATGAAAGAACACTTGGTCTCGATGGAATTTTGGCATGCCGGTTGGGGGAGGGGAAGAGAGGGAGGAATCCATTTTCAGTTCGGAGCTTGTAGATTGGAGCAAAGGATGGGGTGGGATGGATTACATGAGGAAATGAGGTAGAAGGAAAGGGTGGGGGGAGATGGAAGTTTAGATTTGAAAGGGCACGGTCTGAGGAGTGGAAGTGTGGAAAACTAAATAACATACAAGCAGTAAAAAATAAATAACGATAAATGCCGAAGAAGCTGCGATAAATGCTGAGGATGCATGCTACCGACGCATAAAATTGTCACCAGAGAAGATGATTAGGGGCAGACCACGGGAAGGTGGTGGCTTTTGAGGAAGGAGGGATAGGAGGAGAAGGGAGGAGTGTGAATAAAAGGAGGGGCAGTGGTACTACCGCCGATCCTAAACAGGCGCAAGGGGCGGCGGCTGATTGGGTGTGGTTTGTGAGAGAGGTTTTGGTGTTTTTGGTAAGAGAGAGAAGGGGAAGCAATAAAGTGTGGTACTAACACACCAAATTCATGCACTAAATAATGTGATGCATCTACACTATATATTTTTTTTATTAAAATAATTAATAAAATTCCAACTTAAATTAAAGCACAAATTTGATTGGTGTCACATTATTTGGTCTGCTTAGCATTATTCTTTTACGAATTAGGAACTTCGTATGCCTTGATGACATGTGAATGAGAAAAGAAAAAAAAACTCACTTTTTTTTTTCTTGCGAAATTTCTTTAATGCTCATGATTTTTTCCTAATATTCTCTTTCAATTATGCATGGAAGGTTATAATAGTATTATTATTGGTTTTTGGTTAACGTAAAGTTTCATAATAGATGATATATATAGAATATGGAACTTTATAGAGAGTAATAATGTCTATGCATCATACTGCAGATTTATCACACCAATCTCCACTCCTTTTAACAACTAACAATTTAATCAACTAACGCTATCGTTTGTCAAAAATAAAAAAGTAGTATAGATTAACAAATTACAAGGTTGGGTTAGAAAAATTCACATAAGGTATTTACTTTGCTTGCCCGATTGTTGAATTTACTGTCATATTTTATATATATTTGAATAGCAAATTCGATATTAATTTATTTTTTTACTTTTTAATGTAAATATATCGTTATATTAAGTGTCGTAATATAGAATAAGTAGTTTGAATTCTATTTGACTCTTTCAAGTTAACTGTATCTTATCTTTTTTTTTTTTTTTTTTTTGCATAAATGATTTTTACATAATAATTCATAATATGAATGGTTCTGATCATAAACGCGAAACTCTGTAACTCCGTAAATTTCTTACAAAATATTTTTAAGTATTATACCGTTAATGAATTAAATAATTAATTGTTAAAGGAGAAAAAAAATTAGTAAAATCAATCTTTCACCATAGTACATAAACATAATTATTTTTTGTCGTTACCTAAAATGTTATAAGCCCCTGTAGCGAACTACTAAATCTGGCGAGGATCGTTTTCCTTTGACAACCATTCATAGTGGGCCCCTTTTAGTACCGAGTCTACCGACTTGAAAGCCTGGATTGTTCTTGAAACATCAACCGCTCCTCTTTTCCCTTATACAAAGGTAGAGCAGAACGGCGTCCGGCTTTAGTTTTGCTCGAGTTCTTAACTCCCGGCGCGAGTTTGCATCTCGGAGAAGTTAGAGGATACCTGAACTTGCCTTCTGCGGCGCAGGTTAGCCTCCTGCGACAAACACTTGTATGACATATGCTCATTATCTTCGTTTTGTGAGGTTAATTTATTTGATTTGATTAGGTTCCCATAACAAGGAAAACAATTGATTTTGGTTTTTGGGTTTTTGTTTTTCCTTCATAGTTTCTTATTAGATTTTAGAAATTTTTAGGTGAATTTTCGGTTCGTTGTCTGTGTACTACTTTCTTTTAGTTTTTTTTTTTTTTTTTTTTTTTTAATGTTGATTTTTGTCATCAGTTATGAAGCTTGATAGTTGATGATAGATGGTTCATGTTTGTTTAATGCGCTCTCGTTAATTCCTGTATTCGTGGTCATGAGTGTTAGGTTAGTCGGTGTTGATGGGAAAAACTTTTGACAGACTGACAACGAAACATGGTTGGTAGATTGTCTTTCATATTCATATTGTGTTATATTAGACCATGTTGGTGTTGGTCGAATGAGTTAGTGAGTCTGACAATGCAACTTGGTAGATCATTGAACTTATTCATGTCATGATATATTAATGGAAGAATTGACAGTCTAACAACACAATCCGATTATGTTAGATTAGACTGCGTGACAAGAATTATTAATTATCATGTTTTTGTTTGTTACAATTCATGTATTTGTTTCTTTAGGTGGAAGTTTGATTGATGTTCATGTATTATTTAATGTGTTCTGTTTGCATAGAGCTCTCGGTATTCATGGTTATGTGCTTGGGCAGTGGTTTTTATTCTATCTTTCGGCATTGTCCCAACGAACTATTGACAGTCTACAACACAATATGTTTGATCGCGGTCCGCTTAAGTTCCCAACATATAACGTATATACGCTAACATGATCGGTTAAATTATACCACACGACAAGAATATATTAGTGTTCATGTTCTTTTTTTTATCAATTCCAAGTCCAAATACTAACCCCATTCAACGTTGGTCTGATGTCTGCAGATCATTACAAAGTGAGGTATGGCCAAACATCACCCTGATCTGATTATGTGCCGGAAACAACCGGGGATCGCCATTGGACGGCTTTGCGAGAAGTGTGATGGCAAGTGTGTGGTCTGCGACTCCTACGTCCGTCCTTGCACGCTTGTGAGGGTTTGTGTTGAATGCAACTACGGATCTTTCCAAGGCCGGTGTGTAATCTGCGGCGGGGTTGGAATTTCCGATGCCTACTATTGCAAAGAGTGTACGCAGCAGGAGAAGGATAGGGATGGATGTCCAAAGATTGTGAATTTAGGTAGTGCGAAAACCGACCTCTTTTACGAACGCAAGAAATATGGCTTTAAGAAACGATGATCGTCATTAAGCATCACTAAGATGTACTTAGATGTTGTAACGATTTGTATTTGGAGGTTATTACAAGCATATTTAGACTCCTTCGTGTAATGACTTTCTCTATCAATCCATACATGGCTACAGGTTGTACAAGAATCTAGTTTTGTATCTGCTCTCTGTTTTCGTTAATGGTACTTGAAGGTCAAAACCTAAAAAAGAGAATTAAAGCACATATGAGCAGAATAGTACCACAACAATGGATTAAGATTATTTCCCCTCTAAATTTCCTACCAATCCTCTCATAAATTGTTATTATTAAGTCACGTTAATTTTTTGTGTTGACTTACAAACAAAGGAAAATGAAATGAGGGAAGGGGAGGGGATTTGAAAGGAAGAGAATCTTACTCCCACAACAATCTATTATATCCAAAGTGAATGGAGGGGCCTCGTGTGGCTGGGCGTAGAGCCGAGATGAAGTTCTAACCATCCGTCAGAGAAAAAAGAACGAATGGAACTTGTAGGCTCAATAAGACATTGTCCCATTGTTACTGTATGGTCGAATTAATTAAAAAGTAGGAAGAATTTGTGAGTTTAGAGAGAGAATCTCTCTTGCAACTGAGGACATCACATAACAACTATCTAAGATTGATAATATAGTATTTTAATACATGGCAATTATCTATGCCATATGCAATGCCACTAGAATAATACAAGGGTTTTTATCATAAATGGTCTCTGAAATTAACCCTTACCATCAACATGGTCCTTGAAATTGAAAATCAATTAATGTAGTCCTTGAAAATAGGTGTCGCAAATCAAAGTGGTCATTTCGTCACAATTTTGTTAAAAGCTCCGTTAAGTGCTTATGTAACACATAAATGGGCCCCATTAGATTTACTAATTTTTATCACAAATGGTCTGTAAAATTAACCCACACCATCAACATGGTCCCTGAAATTGACCCACACTATCAAGATGGTCCCTGAAATTGAAAATCAATCAATGTAGTCCTTGAAAATAGATGTTGCAATTCAATATGATCCTTCTACCACAATTTTGTAAATTTTTTTGTTATATGCTGATGTGTATTTAATAATTAATTAAAATAGTTGTCTAAATATATTTTTGCACAATGAATTTTTTTTTCTTATAGTAGGGCCTACTTCAAATAGAGATCCCTTCCATAAATTCTCAAATGCACAAGACTTAACCAAGGCCTAAGAGGGGGCGAGGAAATAGTTTTCAACCAATAATAGACGCACCTTGGGTATAACCTCATTATCTCAAGGCAGACCTCAATGTTCTTTGCATCACCAGACCACTAAGGAAGCGCCAAACAAGCTCTCCAATATTAAGAATGTGAGGATGTTGATCGCCTAAATGTTAATAGTGATGTCCTAGAAGTTATTGCCAATCGACGAAGCCGTCACCAAATGTGATCTCGATCCAGGTTCAATCCAGTGAAATGTGTCAAAGTGTGTAAATATGGGTATATTGAGATTTTTTTTTATATAGAATACAGAGCGAAGGAGATAGAGAAATGTGAATTGGGATCGGAGGTGATTGCAGGACTGGGTTTTTCTGTTGACAACTTTTTTTTATTAACTATTAAATTATTAAGCCTATTTGTAATTTTTTTTATAAATTTAATTAGACTTGTATGACCCATTTATCTATCATATCAGCATATATATAATTTTTCACAAAATTGTGACGGAATGACTACATAGATTTGAGACACTTGCTAGACTATATTGATCACTTTTTAATTTTAGAGACCATTTTGATGTTGTGGGTCAATTTCAATGATCATTTTAATGTCTCGGGTCAATTTCAAGGACCATTTGTAAGAAAAAATGACTTATGGGGTCTATTTATGTGCCATAACAACACTTAACAGAATTGTGACAGAATTACCACATTGATTTGCGATACCTATTTTCAGGGACTACATTAATTGACTTTCAATTTCAATGACCATCTTGATGGTAAGGGTCAATTTTAGAAACCATTTGTGATAAAAACTCATAATACAATGGTTGTAAGATAATTTTTCTCGTGTTTGCGAAAGAGAGGGAGAGCCAGATGGGAGGCTATTTTGCCATGCTCAAGTTCTTACTAAGTTCTTTAGTAAGATGAATGCTAGCTATCTTCTTCTTTTATCTTTCCCTACTTGTCTTTTCCACTCAACCGTTGCCACATAAACTCCAGTATTACTTAAAAGTTAAAACTCAATATCTAATGTGTTGATAATCTAATTCTTTAAACAACAATGGAGTTCGCATGGCAACGAATGAGTGAGAAATGCAAATAGAGAAAGATAAGAGGAAAATGTAAGTATTTATTTCATTAGTAATATAAATGTACGTTTACTGGTAGCTGCATCGAGATCGTTTTGAAAAAATATCTTACTTAGATTAGTTCATTAAATTTGAATCAAACTTATTAAACTGAAACGATATCAGTAATTATATTTGCGTCGGTAGCACTATATTATCACCAAACGTTGTACATGGAGACTAGAGTAGAGTGTGTGAAACAGCTAATGGCAAAAAAATAATACACATGATTACAACTTTTGAACGAGAAAAGGAAGCCGCGGCCTGCTTCTGTCTGGCAATGGCTTGGCTACCTTATCTGGTAATTAAGGGAGGAGATCGACATCAACACCGTTAACTTTTAAAAGTCAGCATCTTCAGATGCACTCTTGACAGCCATCATCTGTGAACGTCAACTTTTAACATGGTAGTATTATTAGCATGCAAAGTTTTTGTGTGTATTGAAAGGAGGGAGGATCCTCGCTGAATTCTCTTTTGTGAGAATTCCGGATGTCCTTCAATTACATTTATTTATCGTACATCGTGTGATTAGTTTTTGTCAGGTATTATTTATATTTAATTTTAAATAAAAAAATTCATAATGATTTCTAATCGCATGATATACGATGAACGGATGTGATTGGAGGATCGGGCAATGATCCTACTGGTATTGAAAACATATGTTATATATATATATGTATGTATGTATATTATTTTACGTGTTATATGATAAACGACATTATAAAGATATATATTTTGTTATTTTGAGGAGTTTTGAATTCTGGGCGTGGCTCACTTATGTCCACCATTTCCCCCACCTTACAACTTTTAAAATATATTAATATAAAACAAACACACGTTGCTACAAGTTAAGTAACGTTATGTGGTGGTGTTACGGTTACACCAAAAAGTATGAGCTCGTTTGGATGTACTTTTAAAATTACTAAAACGTTTTTGGTAAAAATATTTTTACAACCAATTCTTAGTAAAAATGCAAGTAAATTCTAAAAAAAACACTTAAAGTGCTTCATGGAAGAAGCACTCAATTGGTGTTTTTTGCAAAAAGCACTTTAAGTGCCTTTGGAACCAAAAATTATTTTCTCTAAAAACGCTTTCAGTCATTTTAAAAGCACATCCAAACGAGCCATATACCGGTTTGGCATTATTCAACCTATAAATACAGCAATATTGGTTCGTTCATCCTTCTGGTATATGATTATCAGAGTCAACCAGGGAGAGAAAAAGAGAGATGGGATTTGGAGGTACTCGGTTGTGCGTATGTCTCTTGCTTGCCTTCGCTGTAATTTCTTCTGCTCAGAACACCGTTCTATTCTCAGGTATGGATATATGTTTCTCTCTCTACCTATATCTTCTTCAACCACTTGTTCGCGTAAAACTTGCCTCCAACGAGTCGATTTTCATACCCTCTCTCTGTGCATCGTTCTCCATTGATCACGTGAAGAACGAGGGATATGAAACGCGTTGCAGGCAAGTCTTTCTTCTACGGTCCTTCAACTGATGCATAGAAACAATCATCTCCAAAGGCATTGAATTGCTCTCCTTTTCCAATCTTGTTCTTGGAACACAATGAGTTCTTTAAAAAGTAAAAACTACAGCAATCGATAGAGTTGCTTAGTTTGAAATTGGAAAATTATTATGTTGGAAATTAATTCTATAATACTGTGTATATTTTGTCTCGTTACGATATATACAATGAACCTTAATATATACTAATTAATATTATTAAGAATATAAATCTAGGAATTAATTATTCATTGATCAGCACCGTCTGGTATCCGTTGCCTGCGTTTTGGAATCAATTGGGTTGGAGGGGTGTGGAAATGTGTGCAACACCAGCTGGGATTGGCATTCATACTCTCATCTCATGCATCCATATTTTATATATATATATATATATATATATATATATATATATATTATGTTTTATCTCTTTTATATACGAATGATTTGTATATTTGCTAGTTGTGCTTATGGACACTAGTATTCACACACCAATTGAGACTTTGTGGGCCCATTCTATAATGTATTTTAACGATTTGAATTGTTTATTTTTTGAAATATCATTTATTGATTATTTTTGCAAAAAAATAAACAAATTCAAAACCATTAAGACATTCATTAGTAGTGAAGTAAATGGTAATTAAGGATAAAAATGTAATTACACCTAGCTACAAGAGATAATACTTAGAGGTTAAGGAATCTTGGTTAGTTTTGGAGGTTTCTTTTCTGTTAGCTATGATAGCTTTTGTATAAATATTCAAAATGTAATGTTATTCATTTTATCAATGGAAAAATACTTTTCCTAATCTGGTATTAACCGCCTATAGTCTCACGACACCTCTTTGATCCAATTTTCCCGCTTCTTTCTGCACCGCCTAATCTTCTTCATCTTCTCCAATCAATCAATCGATTTCTTGAACTTGATCGTGATTTCTTCGTCCACCTATAGCTATGGTGACCTTTGCATCTCTTTCTTTGGAATCGGATTCTCCTATTTATCCGTTTCCTAATGTAATTCCCAACCCTAATTCTGCAATGTCTTCTTCCATTACAATCCAAAATATTGGATCCATGGTTCCAATCAAGCTCACTACTACAAATTATCTGACATGGAGTGCTTTGTTTGCTTCGATCTTCCGTTGTTACAATCTTACTAGTCTCATTGATGAAACTATGGCGGTGCCGCCCAAATTTCTTCTTGATTTGTTAGGGAATCAGACTGCAACTCTCAATCCAGCCTATGTCACTTGGTTTGAGAATGATCAAAACATTCTTATCTGGATTAATTCAACTCTTTCTGAATCTCTAATTCTTTACACAGTTGGTGTGACTTCTGCTCGAGAACTTTGGGTGAAATTGGAATCACAACTTGCAACTACATCTCAATCTCACATTCACAAGCTTCGATCTCGTCATCCCAGTCTTGTTAAAGGTGAATCAACTGTTGCTCAATATCTCCAGCAAATTAAAGAAATCGTAGATGCACTTGCAAGTGTTGGTGTTCCAATTGAAGATTCAGAACTAATCTTAGTCACTCTTCATAGATTGCCTCCCAAATTTGACTTTTGTGGATGTTATTCAGTTTTGTATTAGATCCACAACTATTGATGAATTAGATTCAACTCAATAATCGGAAGAAAATCATTTCAGCTGCATCTTTTCAGGCGTATAATTCTTCTGCTGGTATTCTTTCTTTGCCTGCAAACCCTAATCGTCAAGCTTTTGTTGCTCAACATGTTCCTAATTTCAAGAATCAAGGTCGCAATGTGGAACGCAATTATCAGAATTCCAATTGTGGCAATTATTAGACTCGTGAAAACTACAGATTCAACAATGACAAGAATAACTATTCTTGAAACACCACTAAAAAATTCAATTGCGGAGCTCACAACAATTACTCTTCCAACAGAAAGATCTCTTGTCATATTTGTCGTCAACTAGATCATGAAGCTTGTGACTATCCTCATAGTATAGATCAAAATTACCATGGCAAATCTTCTCATTCTATTATGATTGCCAGCACTTCTAATTCTACACCTACCTGGATTGTAGACTTCGGTGCAAGCTCGCATATGACAAATTCTTATGCAAATCTTCAGAATCCAGAAGTATACAATGGGCCTGAGCAAGTGTATATTGGAGATGGCAAAGGTTTGCCTATTCTTCACTCTGGATGATCTTTCTTCGGGGATGCTGTTTTTTAAAGGTCCAGTTCAACATGGATTCTATCCTTTTTCACTCAGCATCATCTCCTGCTACTTCTCATCAAGCATTCACTGCATCTGTCAAAGCTCCAAGGCATTTCTGGCATCAAAGATTGAACCACCATTCTGTTAAGATCATAAATAAGTTGGCATCTCAATCATGTATTTCTGTTTTTGATGGTTCAAATAAGACTTTTTGCTCAGATTGTCCACTAGGGAAATGTTTTAAACTTCATTTTTCTAGTACTACTTGTACTACAAGTAAGCTTTTAGAACTTATCCATACGGATGTCTGGGGATCATCACCTACAGTTTCTCACCATGGTTTTAGGTATTATGTCATTTTCATAGATGACTATACACGATATTGTTGGTTCTATCCCTTAAAGTGTAAATCTGATGTACTTTCCACTTTTATGCAATGGAAATTACTTGTTGAATTCTCTGAGTACAAAAATTACTGCACTAAGGTTTGATTCTGGTGGAGAATTTGTTAGTATTGCCTTCTCTAAATTCTTAGCTATCCATGGAATTCAACATCAGCTTACTTGTCCTCACACCTCAAAGCAAAATGGGTGTACAAAACGTAAGCACATGCATATAGTTGAGACTGCTCGGACTCTTTTGATAACATCTAAGGTGCCTCATTATTATTGGGTTAAGGCTTTTGCTACATTAGTTTATCTTATCAACAAATTACCAACTATTTCCAGATCTTCTCTTTAGCAGTCTCTCTTCAAGAAAGTACCAGACTATAAGTCACTCAAGGTCTTTGGTTGCAGTTGTTTCCCTTGGTTAAAGTTGTACACATCTTCAAAATTGGATCTTAAAGGCAAGGCATGTGATCTTCAATGAGTTGACTTTTCCATTTTATACCTTGCACCCTTCACCATCAAATCCTGTTACCTCCCCATTATACCAATCTCTCATTCTATCATCCCTCACTTTTACTACTTTTCCTCCTCACACCGTATCTACATCAGATCCAGTAACCACATCAGCTCCATCAAATCTTACAACCTCATCAAGCCTTCTATCCACATCCAATTCTGTACCCACATCAAATCCCTCAAATCTTGCAACCTTATCAGCTTCTGCAATTCCATTACATCCTACTTTTTCACAATCTACCTCTCATATCAACATCCACCCAATGCAGACAAGATCCAAGTCTGGAATTTTCAAACACAAAGCCTTAACTGCAACTAAGCCTATTCATCCTCATTTTGTAGTTGATTATGTACTTACAACCTACTTACAAGCTTCTAAACACTCTCATTGGCACACAGCAATGCAATATAAGTTTAATGCTCTTCTAAAACTGGTACTTGGTCTTTTGTACCTTCTTCCTCTTCTCACAATCTTGTGGGATGTAAGTCGGTTTTTCGGATCAAAAGGAAATTAGACGACTCTATTGACAGGTATAAAGCCTGTTTGGTTGCTAAAGGGTTTCACCAATAAGAAAGCCTTGACTATACTGAAACCTTTAGTCCAGTGGCCAAACTTGTGACCATTAGACTTATTCTAACTCTTGCAGCACAATATGATTGGTTCCTAAACCAATTAGATGTAGTAATGCCTTCCTACATGACACATTTACTTACTGAATCAGTGATTATGCAACAGCCACCTGGCTTTGAAGATCCATCAAAACCAACTCATGTTTGTCAACTTCACATATCACTCTATGGTTTAAAACAGGGTCCTCGAGCTTGGTATGACAAGCTTCATAATGCTTTGCATTCTCTTGGGTTCACAGGTTCTCAAAGTGATCATTCTCCATTTGTGAAGAGATCTCCCACTTTGGTATTCATCCTAGTCTATGTGGATGACATATTGGTAATTGGTCCATCCCTTGCAGCCTGTCAAGAAGTTATAACACAACTCAATGCTCATTTCCCCATTAAGGATCTTGGTGCTCTTCAATACTTTCTTGGCATTGAAGTCAAAAGATCATCATCAGGTTTCTTTATATCTCAAACAAAGTACATTTTGGATCTCTTGACAAAAGAAAAAAAAAATGAAAGGGGATAAACCTTGCAGCACTCCTCTAAGTACAACCAAGCTTGATCACTCATCTCATCTACTTGAAAATGCTTCTGAATACCGATCTTTAGTTGGAGCTCTTCAATATTTAACCTGGACATAACCTGATCTTAGTTTTGCAGTCAATTTGGTTTGTCAGTTCATGCACAGTCCTAGAGTTTCACATATGCAAGCAGTTAAACACATCCTCAAATATCTCAAGGATTCCCTTGATCTTGGTTTATGGTTCTCCAAGTGTTCCTAAGCTCCATCTATTCAAGCATTTTCATACGCCGATTGGGTAGGATATTATTTGGATATAAGATCCACTAGTGGTTACTGCATATTTTTTGGTAACTCACTAATTAGATGGAGTGCTAAAAAGCAACCCACTGTTGCTAGATCATCAACAAAAGCTGAATATCGATCTCTTGCAAATGAAGCTGCTGAAATCACTTGGCTATGCAAATTGCTTGCTGATATTGCTTATCATCTGCCTTGTTCTCCATAGTTATGGTGTGATAATGTCTTTGCCATATCTTTAGCAAAGAATCCTATTTTCCATGCTTGGACCAAGCATGTTGAAATCGATTATCATTACATTCGTGAAAAGGTTATGGCAAACCAAGTATTTGTGCATTTTGTTTGTGCACATGATCAAGATATTTGTACCAAGCCTCTATCAAAGCCCAGGTTCTTGCTTCTGAGAGACAAACTTCAACTGAGAGTTCCACAGTTTTGTTTAAGGGGGGATATTAAGGATAAAAATGTAATTACACCTACAAGAGATAATACTTAGAGGTTAAGGAATCTTATTAGTTAGTTTGGAGGTTTTCTTTTCTATTAGCTGTGACAGCTTTTGTATAAATACCCAGAAGTGTAATGTTATTCATTTTATCGATGGAAAAATATTTTTCCTAGTAAATGGTTTAGGTTCAACAAAAAAACTTAAACGCTTAATCCAAAGCTCATATTGTTTCAGATTTGGATAGTTTTTGGTAGACATGATATTTGAGAAAAGATCTAAAAGATAGACGGTTTAGATCGTTAAAATACATTACAAAATGAGTCATACAAAAAAGTGCGTAAAAAATTATTTACAAAAAGTTGTGTTACGGATATGTTTCCTGTATAATCCTTGTATTCGTCAAGCAGGTGTAGATTTATCGGTGTAATGTAGTAAACATTAATTGCTGGAGGCTGATTTTCTTCTTTTCTTTGTTGGTGTGCTTGGTTACCGTACTATAGATGATGAGGTGGTAATGGCAATGGAGATGGAGGGTAGGTCTTTGAGGGTGACGACAAACGACTACGACGACCCAACTGCAAATCGTGGGCATGATCCCTCCGCCTTCGCCTCCTCAAGGGTCAAGTCTGGCGGCGGAGGTGGCCGAAAAGGCTAAAGCTAATGGACCAATACATTGCTCAATGCTTGATTCAGAAAGGCTTATGTAATGCTTCATATATAACATATTTTAATTGCTTTTTTAATTGGCGTAACCTAATTGTTGTATTAAAAAAAAAATGGTATTCAAGATCTTTGCTATATTAATAAATAAGTGATGATGCAAGCCTTCATGGTCTTTGCCATATTTTCTTGATACCATTGTCGGCTCGGAAGAAGCGTAGTGGATACAGCAAAGGTTTAGATAAGCAAAGAGTAAATTGTAGCAATGGTCCCTTAATTTTAATCAAATTGGAGCAATGGTTCCTCAATTAAAAATGCATTACCATTGGTCCCTCAACTTATCAAAATGTGTACAAAATAAGTTATGTTAGAATGACCATTTATACAATTAGGGTCTCTCAACTCATCAAAGTGTGTAATTATGGTCATTTTCGTCAATTACGTCACAAATTTTGTCAAAACGAGTTATGTTGGAAGGACCATTGCTACAATTGGGTTAAAATTAAGGGACTATTTCTCCAGTTGAATTAAAGTTGAGGGACCAATGATAATGGATTTTTAGTTAAGGGACCATTGCTCCAATTGAGTTAAAATTAAGGGACCACAACTACAATTTACTCTATAAGTAAGCATGCATAAGCCGAATATGGCTCTCTTTCCCATCTCGATTACCTTTTTGTTGGCGTAGGTGCCACCGTATTTTGGCGCAACGAGGTGCCTGCCACCGTTGGCATGAATCCTACTACTGGGTGATGCTGGCGGCATTGAGGCGAGACCAAACTGATGTGGCAATGATGATGTGGCGACGGTGAGTGCTGTCATGGTTAAGGATTGGATTCAATGGATGGTTGATGGTGGCAGTGGCGATTCAACATATGCCTCCCGGTTTCGAACAAAAGGGTTACAGAAGATGTTCTTGCTGTTTATACTTTATAGGACATATATTGTGTCTGTTTATATGAATACTAATGTGATTTAGTTTCCTTTTGGATTCTTGAACTGCAGCATTGTCGTCACGTCGTATTATCGTCCTGCTGTGTTAGTAGAGGTTCTTTACAAGTACGTAAAGTTCCAACTCGAAACTCTACTGAAATTTGGTCACATTGCAGTTCAATTGGCAATATAACCACCATCTTCGGCTATTTCTTGATATGAAGCATAAACTGGCATCACCATTTCCCTTGGGTTGGAAGTTTTGAACAAATGAAAACATGCATTACATTTCCAAAACACCTCCATATGCTCAAGAAAATTGAAATGCACATTCAAATTCCATTTCCATCCGAGGCAGTTCCGGTATGCAGAGCGTAACTAGAGCCGGTACATGATCAAGTACAAAAAAAAATATACTCATACACTCAATATGAAAAACTAAATCCAGGAACAATTATACTTTGAGTAGATACGGGCACTGTATTCCGTGAAATGAAACTATATTAGCATGCTTAATAGAGTCAAAATCTGTTTTAACCCAATCGATGCCGATCTCAGATAACATGCAGAATCAGATTGTCGTTCAAAACCTATCAGCAAAACATTCTATTGGTGTCTCTACTCTGTATAACAGTGATGGGTAACAAATTTATTAAAACTTCGAAGCCTTTGAACCTACCAAGCAAGTATGCAAGCCAGTGTGCAAGCTTGAAACTCCAACCGCAAGCATTTGGGCTTTCCAAACCCAGCTAGTAGACTAAGACCGTAACTCTGAGTCTGTGATTCTTGAACTACCCAACTTACTCGCAATGGCATCTCTTAGTTCAAGCTCGCCCGGAAATCTTCCCTCCTTCAGCTTAGAGAAAACCTGCAACATACAAGAGAACATAAGCTAACACTCAATCATATGGCCAAAGGAGAAAAAAGGACTTAAGGAAATAGGAATGGTAATCTAGCTCCCAGAAAACATATGGCCAAAGAAAAAAGGGTTTGCTCACCAATTCATCGTTGAGGTAAACTTCGAAAGCACCAGTGCCTTGGAGGAAGGACTGCAATGCATTGCCAAGAAGCAAAGTGGATGCAATGGTACCAAATCTATTTGCACGCAGAGAATAATACCAAGCAGGAGGTGTCGCAAACCCCAACATCGGAAAAATATGCTCGCCTGCCATTACAATCCCAAAAACTACAACTTGAGCAACCGGAACCAGCTTGCTGACCACACGCTTTGGAAGGGGCGGAGGATAGTTCGAAAGATCAACATGGATTCCAGGAAAAGCGGCCTCCAACATCTTCGTCATTGTTACTGCACTCCCCCTACCAAATGCCAATTCTTTCGATAGGTAAATATAGTCCAATCCCAAGGATCCAATCTAACATGTTCAGAGCAAAACAAGTAGAAAACCACATCCTTATCGGAACACTAATTGGGAACTAACAGATAAAATCATGAGCATTTTACGGCTTAACTGATAAATCCCAGGACCCCAATAACACTTCAATTTCTATTGAATAACTGTTCAAATTGATCTTCTATCATGCCACATCACAATTCGAAATAAAATTAAAAACCCAATTCAATAAATCACAAAAGAAGTAAGAGAAATACTTGTAAGAGCAAGAAGTGCAGAAGCTAATTTTGACCGTGCTGCCGACGCCGATTGCCCCAAAACCGCTTGGTTTCTGAAATCCGATAAAAACCAAAGAAACACAGAGGGAAATTATAATACGAAGAAAATATGGAATCAATTGCAATAAATTATGGAAAGTGAAGAGGAATTCAGAGTGAAATACCTGTGAGGGTAAGTCTAAGGTTTCTTTGGCGACTGGAGGAGGCTGGTGTTGGAGGTGGGGATGGTGGTGGTGAGGAGGCTTGTGGGGCGGAGGTGGGGGCGGAGTAAAGAGGTTTAGGAGGTCGGTGCAGAAGAGGAAGAGTGGTAGCCCTAGCAGAACAAGCTGTGCTCGGTCCATTGCTGCAGTCTACAGAAAGTGTGTAGAGAGAGAGAGAGTTGGAGACGAAGATGGTTCTGTTCAGCCTTCTTTGATCGACTCAACTGGTAGGTAGGGGATAATATTATTTGGGCCTTTGGAGAATTTGGGCTCATTTC
Source organism: Pyrus communis (assembly GCF_963583255.1). NCBI lineage: Eukaryota > Viridiplantae > Streptophyta > Magnoliopsida > Rosales > Rosaceae > Pyrus > Pyrus communis. The sequence continues at coordinate 23,135,102 of NC_084810.1, read as the reverse complement.
CTCTTGCGTAACTCAAATACATTTGGGCTTCTTGGCCCATAACTAGCACATTGATGGTCAATTATGTCTCGACCATCTAACAAAATTAGGAATATAAATTAGGAATTTTAAGTTTTAACGAAAAGTTTTTGGTACTGTTTATTTTAATGAAAAATCATATTTTTATATTAAAAAATCAATCTTGATACTATTCACTTTACATTTTATTTTGTCGTTTTCATTAAAACTCAAAGTTTTTAAGCCTCTTTTCATTAGTTTTTCCTATAAATTAGTCCCCTTGTGGGATCCTTCAATATTAGTTTTGTCAAATCCAACAGTTGAAAAGAAGATCGAACGACTGAAATTTAAATTCCATGGTCAAACAATAAAAAACAAATTTAATATGTGTATAAAAGTTTGATTGGTTAGTGTATATTAAAGTTTGGTTGGTTCAACAGTTGGCTGACGTGATTTGTTCAGTTTTGAAAATTTTGTCATAAATTAAACTTAGGTTTAAACATTCACTAAAATTAAGATAATATAACTCAAAGGTACATAAAAAAATCCTTACTGAAAAAATAATAGGGTTAAAATCCTTCCGCAATAATTAATATATCTTAAGTCATGAAATTTAGGTTCGAAAAATTGGTGACATTCACAGTTCACAAAGCTATATTCTGGATTTTAGTGATTTAAACATTTGGGTTTGAGCTTAATTTAATATGCGTATTAACTAATTTGTCCAATCTTAAATTTGCGTGATAATACGTGATTAGATGTTGATACACGTCGCCACCAAGCAATGTTTAGCAAAAACTTAATACGACTGCTAATAACTTCCAACACTTCCCTCTTTGCTCTTTGGCGCCTGCTCCTCTCTTACCGCGGTACGGCGGGGAAGGTGAAAAATCTTTTGCAATGACGTCATCATCGTCGTCCTTCGTCTCGTCGGCGCTAGACTCAATCTGCACCTCGCTCGCTGACATCTGCGCCGATCACTACCGCCACTCACCCTTCGACCTCCCCCGCCGCTTCCCCGGCTTTGCTGAACGCCTCCAGCTGTCACTCACCCACCTGACCCGCGCCACGTCATCGTTCGACTCCCTCCCTCCGTCCGCACCGCCCTCAAGGGCATCTCCGCCGACCTCGCCTTCGCACTCGAAACTGTGTCATTCTACAGAACCAAGGGCAAAATCTCCGTCCTCATCAACTGCCTCTCCCTCCGCGACCGCACAGTCGCCATCTCTGGCTGGCTCGCCCTCCTCGACGCCCTATTCAGGACCTCAACTTGATCTCTCCAGAGGCATGAAGCAAGCTTACTTCACAGTGAGTGGTGACGTCACTTCAGTTCATCTTTGATTCGAATCTTTGAATACGAATTTTGAATATTTAGGATTTTGAATCGGATTTTAGGTTACGGAGAAGCAAGAACGAGTTCATCACACTCTGATCGAAGACCAGCAAAGCAGTGGAGAGCGCGATAATCATGGACTTAGCCCGAGCGCTGGGGATCGACACTGAGAATCACGAGGAGCTCTCCAAGCAGATCAGGCTTCTCAAAACGACGTCGCAGGGTCCAATTTGGCGTCGGAACGGCGGGTTCTGTTGTCGTTGGAGAGGATTCTGGACAACTGGGCCGTGCGGCAGCCCAGTATCTCGGCTTGGAAGACGGGAATGGAGTTCGAAGAAGACGTTCATATTCAACCGTTTAAGAACTTTCTCTGTCCGCTGACGAAGGAGGTGATGCGGGACCCGGTAGTGCTCCAGTCGTCGCACACGTACGAGCGGACCGTCATTAATTACTGGTTCGAGCGGTGTTTGGAAGACTGGCGTGACCTGACTTGTCCGGTCACGGGTCAAGTTCTCAGGTAGCTGAAGGTGAAGCCGAATATTGGATTGGCCGGAGCTATTGAGGAGTGGGTCAATAGGAATGTTGAGATTGTGGTGAAAAGCATCTGAGCAAAGTGCCTCCGGTGGTGGATTGTGTGGAGGAAGTGCTGGATAATGTGTACAACATCTGGGAGGAGTATCCGAATTGTCGTATAGAGTTAGGAATGGTGGCATTCCTGTTCTTGTTGTTAAGATGCTCAGGAACAGTTCCAAGGGTATTGGGACATATTTGAGGAGCAAAGCTCTAATGGATTTGCTTAGCATGGCCAAGGATGAAGAAAGCAAGGTGGGTTTATCACTTTATCACGGTTTTATTTGGGTTTTTTGTCAAGTTATACTCTTCATGCTGAATTTTTTGTATTTTTCAATCAAGTTACACTCTGCATGCTGAAGCTTTTGCTCTGTGTGGAAAATTTGAAGTTTGAAATTGCAGTTTCTTTTGATAGTGTAGAACTTCCATTTCTTTTCCACAGTATGGTACGTTGATATTTGTTTCTAGTTGGCCCTTGCGGGTGTCTCAGATGTTGACTAATTTCTGATAGAATGTGTCAAACCTTTTTAGAAAATCATGCTACAAGAGGGTATCACTAGATTGACCATACAGTCTTACCAGGAGCTCAGAGAAAGAGAGTGAGTATGCTGTGAAACTGTTCCTTGAGTTCTCTAGTGACGAAGCTTGTTGCATTAAAAGAGCATCCGAGAAAGGCTCACTGGTTCTTCTCTTCAGTATGGCAGGAAACCTCGAGTATCCTGGTTTATCCAAATTGGCTGAGGTACTAAAGCAGATGGAGAAGGTGGGGGATAAGGTTCAGTATTTGGCTGCGGCCGGGAGATTTGAACCATTGCTTACTCGACTTTGTGAAGGTTTGTCTTGTACTAACTTTTGTTTTTCAATCTGAAAATCATTACCTTGTCATGGATTACATTTGGAAATTCAATTTTGCAAGTTTTCAGTACAAAGTAAATGGAATAAGAAAACAGGAGAGCTGGAAGGATCCACCTTTTTTAAAACTACGGATTGGGGTGTATGGTGTGATTTTATTTTCGCATGTTAGTATGGAATCTAAATTTTTTTTGGCAACAGGTTCCGACGGTGCCAAAATTGAAATGGCATCTTTGGTGGGAAGTATGACCTTGACAAATAGCAGCACGGCACAAACAGCCAGGCAAAGTGCTGAAAATACTGTTTGAGATGCTATCTAATCCAGAAGAAAGAGCAGAAAGCATTTAAGCATTGTACAACTTTTCATGTCTAAATGACAATGCAATCATCCTCGTTGATTCTGCTGTACTTCCCGCTCTTACAGATATCCTTTTTATAAACCAGCATACTTTACCGGAACTCAAAGAATTGGCTGCAGCAACTATTGCAAATATAGTGTCAAATTCAGGGTACTGGGAATTGGCATATGCTGACAAGGAAGGGCATTCCATGCAGTCAGAATCATTCATTTATAGTCTTTTGGGATCTTTACCACTTGCATCTCCTCAATGTCAAATTTCTATTCTCCACATCCTATAGGAATTGCGTCCCCCCAGGCATAACGTAAGTTTTATGTCCCCTCCTTAACTAGTTGTAACTTCTTTTTTCTGATTCAACAAAATTTTTCTCATATCTGTTACTAAATACCTTATATAAACACTAGTCTCTCAAAATGCCGGCTTTTAGTTAAGTTAAACACTGGCCTCTCATATCACTTGTACCGAATATTGTTTTGTCTTTTATTTTAGTTTAATTTGTCACTTATATTGGTAGGCTGATAACCTTTAATGCTATAACACAACAATCAATTGGGTTTGAAGATGTTGCCAATCAATTGATTAGAAGTTTGTTGGTGATTGTGTTGGCAAGTTCATGTGAAAGTTTAGGCATGTTGATTAATCATCTTGTCTTATCTCTGTCTCTAAACCTAAACTCTTACTCATGCCTAACTGCCTAACTCATACCTAACTGATTTGACATTTCGATCAACTTTTCTACATTCTGTTCATCAAGATCCTAAACTGCCACCTGACGAAGTCCCCGTGAAAACGACATGCGACAAATTCATCATAGCTGCAGAAAACGACACCAAATTGTTGGAACTTGCTCCACCTTCTTCAAGCTTACACAAATTTGTGCTGCAGGGCCACTCTCTGCTTTAACTATCACTAATCTAGGTCGTAACACTTCAGAACGCAATGTCTTGGTTCAGAAGCCTCATCCAAGTCTCAGTCACCACCGCCAGATCATCGGCCTGACCCAGAATTTCTGACCAGTTTTCCTACACTCTGCTCTCCCACTTCAGCACTGAGACGGCTCGCTCGAGTCCGACCAATGAGACTCCAGCTCCGGCTCCGACTCCAACCCATCAACAGCCGACCTTTTACTCAGGTCTGGGCCCCACGATGCCCGGTGACAAGCTGCGGGTGGTGGTCCTGGGCTCAGGCTGGGCCGGGTGCCGGTTCATGAAAGGTCTGGACACCGAGCAATATGACATCGTTTGTGTGTCGCAGAGGAACCACATGGTGTTTACACCGTTGCTGGCCTCCACCTGCGTCGGAACTTTGGAGTTCCGGTCTGTCGCCGAGCCCATTGCCAGGATCCAGCCCGCTATTTCGAGAGAAACCGGGTCGTATTTCTTCCTCTCCAATTGTATCGGCCTCAATCCCGATAAGCATGTGGCACGTCAATTTTTTTTTTTTTTTTGTTCTTGGATAGTAAATGGTGACGTGGGTATTTTTAGATTTACTGGTTTAGTGACTTTGTGGGTAAAAGTTTGAATCTTTTGGGTAAAAATTTGGCAATGGGTAATTCTTACTTGATTGAACTTTTGCTTTTCTGTAGTGAAAAATGTGAATTAATTAATTAGCTTCTGTGTTGTTAATATTTGGTATAGCTTCTGTGTTGTTAATATTTGGTAAAAAGTTTGATTTATATTTTTTTTTCTTTCTGAAAGTGGCTTAATTTTAAGGTTTTAACTAATTACTTGATTTGAAGTGCTACAAAGATTTGAGTTTTTTTTTCGGTTTTGGTGGAGAGAATATTCAAAATGTTTGGATTTCAAGATTGCCTTACTTGCAAGAATGTTGGTTTTGGGAAATGAAGGTGAAATGCGAGACAGTGATTGATGGAGCTGAACCCTTGAAGCCATGGAAATTTGAAATTGCGTATGATAAGTTGGTAATTGCTTTGGGAGCAAGGCCAACAACTTTTGGCATACAAGGTGTACAAGAACATGCAATTTTTCTTCGGGAAGTCACTCATGCCCAGGAAATCCGTAGGAAGCTGCTCCTAAACTTGATGTTGTCGGATGTGCCTGGTATACTGCTTCAGTTAGATTTAATTACTTGAGAACAACAATCACATGATATCAGATCTCATTGTGTATTTCATTTGATTTTGGTTTGGAGGTAGGTGTTTCAGAGGATGAGAAAAGTAGACTCCTACACTGTGTTGTTGTCGGAGGTGGTCCCACGGGAGTTGAGTTCAGCGGTGAACTTAGTGACTTTATTCAGAGAGATGTTCAGGAAAGATATGCTCATGTGAAAAATTATATTCATGTTACCTTGATTGAGGTTTGTCCATTAAATTCTCTCTGTGATTCAAGTTTCAACCATGTTGGAATACTCCTGCACATCTTATCTTTTGCAAAATTATTAGATATAAATGCAGTCCATGGAAAAACTTAAATCTGTAAACTGTTTATTGTAATGAGGAAGTAGATTTTCTCTATGACAACTGAGTAACGTTTTTGTCTTCATAGGTAAATGAGATATTATCATCATTTGACAATCAGCTGCGGCGCTATGTTACAAAACAGCTGACAACGGTAAGAGATATTTTATTCATAAAAGAACCTGTTGGCCTGTTATTAGTCAAATGAGATCATCTCCGAGAATCCTTCTTATGCACATAATGGCAACCTCAAATCGTTGCACCACCAGTAGTATTAAAAAACTAAGAGTGATTTCTCAGAGATTATCTCCCACAAACTACAGTTGTTGATTGCTAAAATTTATTCCCACTAATCTCTGGGTATGTTCATTGCTCATTTGATTGTTTCTCTCAGTCAGGAGTTCGTCTTGTCCTTGGAATTGTTAAGGATGTCAAGGATAAGAAAATAATTATTAATGATGGCACAGAGGTTCCTTATGGTCTTTTGGTATGGTCTACCGGTGTTGGTCCATCACCTTTGGTGAACTCCTTGCCACTTCCAAAATCTCCTGGTGGAAGGTGATGCTTAAGTATGTTTCTAATGGAATGAGTTTGTTCCTCCTCTCAACTACTGAAGCGTCTAACAAATCTAAGCTTATGAGTTTTCATAAATTTTGGTACCTTCTGGTGAACATTTTACTTCACTTTTTGCCCCCAAAATTTCAGTTTATATTTTTCCATTTCCTCCTCTGCAAGGCAAATCTTTCATTTCAATATCATCTGTCATTGTCTGCTTTAAATCTTTTCATATCATAAGGTATGATTTGGTCCATGTTTCCCATTCTTGCTCCCTATTTTTACTACCCAAATTGTTAAGTAAGCTTTAGAATGACATATCCTGTTAGCTTTTTTTTTTTTGACCCGTTTATCTAATTGCAGGATTGGGGTTGACGAGTGGCTGCGTGTTCCTGAGGCGCAGGATGTGTATGCAATTGGAGACTGTAGTGGTTTTGTTGGAAGTACAGGAAAACCAACCCTTCCAGCCTTGGCCCAGGTTAGGAATTGTTCGATTTTCTATTCTCATAGAGTCCCATGTGTTTAAAAGTCCATAAAATTTGTGTAGTGGTAGTATTTACTCTAACGGTTTAGCCAGCCGGCAAATGCACTGAAGTTCTTTGCTTTTAAAACGTGATTCTAGATTTTACAGTCTGCAGCTAAAGGGCAACTGAATCTTTATGCATATCTGTTTGAAATATTATAAGGTTGCAGAGAGGCAAGGAAAATATTTGGCCAATCTACTGAACAAAATTGGTAAAGCTGGTGGAGGGCATGCGAATGCTGCAAGAGATTATAAATACAAGGAACCATTTGTGTACAAGCATTTAGGAAGCATGGCGACTCTTGGGAGATTCAGGGCTCTCGTGGACCTCAGACAGAGCAAGGTGAATTTCAAGCCACTTCAAAGCCGCTGGTCTCGCACTTTAAGCCTAAGATAACTCATCTTTGTAGCAATTTTTTTTGCAGGCGGGTAATGGCATATCTATGGCCGGGTTCTCTAGTTGGTTTATTTGGCGCGGCACGTATTTAACCCGAGTCATAAGCTGGAGGAACAGATTCTATGTGGTGATTAACTGGCTTACAACTTTAGTGTTTGGGCGTGATACAAGCAAAATCTAGATTTGACAAGGAAGCGAAGATACCTAGTAGCATGAATACTACTACTCGGTGATGCTGGCGGCAGAAGTGGGATCAAACTGCGGTGGCAATGATGATGTGGCGGCGGTGAGTGTTGTGATGGTTAACGGTTGGATTCAATGGATGGTAATGCTGGTAGAGGCGATTGAACCGCTCCCGCGAAAAAATAAAAAAAAGAAAGTTGAATAAAGTATAAGAGATGATGGAGGTATGATACGATTGCTATGTTTTGTGCCATATCAGTTGGTTTAGTTCAGTTTGTTGCTGCCCTTAATATCACTCTACTGGTGTGCATTTCCAAGAACATTTGCCTCCCGGTTTCGAACGAGGACGTATACTATGTCTATTTATACGAACACGAATGTGATTCGGTTTCTTTTTCGAATTCATTCTTGAACTGCAGCATTGTCATCACATCGTATTATCGTATTGCTGTGTCAGTTGATGTTCTTTGCAAGTACGTACAGTTGCAACTGGAAACACTACTGAAATTTGTTCACATCGCAATTCTCTTGGCAATATAAGCACCATCTTCTGCTATTTCTTATGAAACGTAAATGGGCATCTCCCTCGGGCTCAGGTCGTTCTGCGTAACTCAAACAGATTTGGGCTTCATGGCCCATAACTAGCACATTGATGGCCAATTATGTCTATAGATTCGCATTTTCTTTGGACAATTATGTTGAAATATTATGAAATAATTCTGGTTTGCGGGGAGCTTGGAGATCAGTTAATTAAGAATTATGTGTTTGAAATCGGAATAAGAAGAAATTAGGTTATGGAGGAATCGGAGTGAGCATGAATAGAAAAAGTGACATTTTTAATTAAAGTCTAGACTATCTACTAGAAGTCGGAATATAAATCAGTTTGATTGCTGAAATACTCTTTGCACATAATAAACTTTGAAAAAATGATGGATGATTTCAGATTTGAGTGATTTTTATAGAGATGATTTTTAAAGTAAAACTTAAAAGATGAACGGTTAGATCGTTGAAATATGATGTATATTAAACCATACAAAGAACCCTCAAATAATTTGAGATATTTATCAACAAAAGAGGATTGTGTTATTATATTATCCTTTTACTCTCATATTCTTTAAACACAATACAAATTGAAGAACAAGAGTACACTACTCTTAACTTTTTTTTTGTCGAACTAAGTTACTTTCATTAAATAAAAGACTAATACAAGGAGAAAAGAGCTCAAAAGGCAGCCCAAAACCTAAATAGTAAATATAAGCCCATCAGGAAAAATCAAATACAATAGAAAGCCTAAAAAGACCCAACTCAGAATAACAAAAAACCCTAAAAATGAAAAGGAAACCAGCAGCCACCCCCAAGTCAGATGACGCGCCTCCATCGCAAGGCTGCCGCCACCACCAAGAGATTGAACCAAACGGAACAATTGGGTCAACAAAAAATGGGAGTGAGCGAACCATCCATGCCTCCATTGCTCTAACTAAATTGTCCAACCTTAAATTTGTGTAATCATCCTTATTAATTAATGAAACCCTATTTGTCAACCAAAAGACGGTGAAAATATTACTTAGTCTTCAATCACACAAAAAAAATGATAGACAATAATGTAATTTCATAGGTTCAAATTTTACTTTTTTTATTGAAACTTCACCTACAGGCAGTGTTCTAAAAAAAGGCCTTGGCGTTGAGCGGTCACCATCTGAGACGTTTTCTTGCAAATTGGCCAGAAAAAATCGGCTGGGCTCTAGGCGGGTTAGACGATGCTAAGTGGAGCTGGGGCTTTTTTTTTTTTTTTTTTGAAATTAAAAAAAAAAAAATCATATCTTTATTCTAACTTTCTAACTTCTAACTTCCCATGCCCTACAGCTACCTAATTTCAGAAACCAAGTCTCGTCGTCAGCCACTTCGTCTCTTCTTCCTCAACTACAGTGCACTCACACACTGCGACTTCAAGAGGTATTTTTGGGCCATCGTCGTCGATCGTCTCTCCCAGTTTCCACGGTCTCCACTCTTGCCAGTGTTGAAGGCTCTGCAACTCTTGCCGTCTCGAACTCTCATTGGATTTGCAACTCTAACTCTCGCATCTGCATCGAAACTCTTATCTACGTCCGCATCTGAATATAGCCATGGTTGCTTTGCTAGAGGTTTATGGAAAAAGAACGAGAAAGAGAAAGAAAGAGAGATTTATGGGATTTTGTGTGGTTCTCGGGCTGAATTAAAGTGGGGAAAGAGTTGTGGGAAGAGAGATGTGGCTGTCCATTTGCCACACCTATGTCATTTTTTGTCTATATCATCAGGAATAAGAAATTTATTTTTATATAAAGAAACAAGGTTGTTTATTAAATGAGAAGCAAACCTAATCTTGATCAAGAAAAGAAGCAAAGCCCAATAATAATTAAAATATGTGGGCTGAGTAAATGTTATAAAACTAACATAAAAAGTCCTAAAATTTTACAAATATACTCATATTTTATAATAATATATAATAAAAGGAAATGTTATTGACATTCAAAAAATCTAGAATGAGAATTTTGGAATGCAAATAATAATTCCATAATAAAATACATAAATCCGCCTAGGCGCTAGGCCCCTGTCCACCGCCCGACTAGCGCCTAGCGTTTTTTAGAACTTTGTCTACATGTGATGTTAAAATACCTCCAATATTTAAAAAATAAAATAAAAACACTAAAAACAAAAACCTTCAACTCCGCCCATGTTCTCTCTCTCTCCCTCTCTCTTCTCATTTTCTAAAAAAATGTGTTTAGAAATGCTAATTTCTACTAATTAATAAAACACCAATTGTCAACCAAAACTCTATGAGATTACCATTTTAACCCTCTAATTAAAAAAGAACATGAATAAGAAATATGGGGCAGAAATGTAATTTCACACCATCAAATTTTGCTTTTTTTCTTTCAAAACCTCACATACATGTAATCCTAATGTATCTCTAGTTAAAAATAATAATAAAAAAATTAAATTAAAAAAAACTTCTCACTCTCACATTCTCTATCACTCTCTTCCTCTATTCTTTTATTTCAAAAACAAAAATAAAAAATTTTCTCACACACTTTGGTGCGCCCATATGCTACTGTTAATAACTTCCATCACTTTCCTCTTTGAAGATAATACTACTGTTAATAACTTCCATCGCTTTCGTCTTTGGTCTTTGGCGCCTTTGTTGAAACTTCAACTGCAACGTTTCTACGGCGGTTTTTCAAATTTTTTTTTTAATATTAAATTAATTATAACCGTCGGATGGGAACTTGAGCTTGAATCTTTGAAGCCAGTGTGCCGCGCGAGTCTCCGCTTCAAGTCAACACTCGAAGTTTGACCTTCGCTCCAGTCCCCGGAACCCCAACTCCGACAGGCGAACGCGGCAATGCAATGACGTCGTCGTCGTCGTCGTCCTCCGTCTCGTCGGCACTAGACTCAATCAACACCTCGCTCGCCGAGCTCTGCGCCGATCACTACCGCCACTCTCCCTTCGACCTCCCCCGCCGCTTCTCCGGCTTTGCTGACCGCCTTCAGCTGTCACTCACCCACCTCACCCGCGCCACGCAATCGCTCGACTCCCTCCCTCCCTCCGCCCACACTGCCCTGAAGGGCATCGCCGCCGACCTCGCCTCCGCACTCGAAACTCTGTCGTTCTACAGAACCAAGGGCAAAATCTCCGTCCTCATCAACTGCCTCTCCCTCTGCTCCTCCCTCCGCGACCGCACAGTCTCCATCTCCGGCTGGCTCGCCCTCCTCGACGCTGCGGTTCAGGACCTCAACCTCTCCGATCTTTGCAAGAAGATCGCCGATCTCTCCAGAGACATGAAGCAAGCTCACTTCACAGTAAGTAGTGACCTCACTTCAGTTCATCTTCGATTCAAATTTTTGAACGCGAATTTTGAAAATTGGGGGTTTTGAATCGGATTTTAGGTTTCGGAGAAGGAAGAACGAGTTCATCACATTCTGCAGAAAGAAGGATTAGCAACTCAATCGAAGACCAGCAAAGCAGTGGAGAGCGCGATAATCATGGACTTAGCCCGAGGGCTAGGGATCGATGCTGAGAATCACGACGAGCTCTCGAAGCAGATCAGGCTTCTCAAAAACGACGTCGCAGGGTCCAATTTGGCGTCGGAACGGCGGATTCTGTGGTCGTTGGAGAATATTCTGAACAACTTGGCCGTGCAGCGTCCCAGTTTCTCGGCTTGGAAGAAGGGAATGGAGTTCGAAGACGACGTTCACATTCAGCCGTTTAAGAACTTTCTCTGTCCGCTGACGAAGGAGGTGATGCGGGACCCGGTAGTGCTCCAGTCGTCGCAGACGTACGAGCGGACCGCCATTAATTACTGGTTCGAGCGGTGTTTGGAAGACGGGCGTGACCCGACTTGTCCGGTCACGGGTCAAGTTCTCGAGTCGCTGGAGGTGAAGCCGAACATTGGATTGTCCGGAGCTATAGAGGAGTGGGTCAATAGGAATGTTGATATTGTGGTGAAAATTTCAGCTCAGCATCTGAGTAAAGAGCCTCCGGCGGTGGATTGTGTGGAGGGAGTGCTGGATAATGTGTATAACATCTCGGAGGAGTATCCCAATTGTCGGTATAGAGTTAGGAATGGTGGCATTCTTGTTCTTATTGTTAAGATGCTCAGGAACAGTTCCAAGAGTATCGGGACATATTTGAGGAGCAAAGCTCTAATGGTTTTGCTTAGCATGGCCAAGGATGAAGAAAGCAAGGTGGGTTTATCACTTTATCGCAGTTTTATTTGGGTTTTGTATCAAGTTATACTCTTCATGCCGAAGTTTTCACATTTTTCAATCAAGTTATACCCCTCGTGCTGTGGTTTTTGTATTTTTCAATCAAGTTACGCTCTTCATGGTAAAGTTTTTGCTCTGTATGGAATTTGAAGTTTGAAATTGCAGTTTCTCGTGACAGTGTAGAACTTCCATTTCTTTTCCACAGTATGGCATAGTGATATTTGTTTCTAGTTGGCCCTTGTGGGTGCCTCAGATGTTTACTAATTTCTGAAAGAATTTGTCAAACATTTTTAGAAAATCATGCTTCAAGAGGGTATCACTAGATTGGCCATACATAGTCTTACCGGGAGCTCGGAGAGAGAGAGAGAGTATGCTGTGAAACTTTTACTTGAGTTCTCAAGTGATGAAGCTTGTTGCATTAAAATTGCATCAGAGAAAGGCGCGCTGGTTCTTCTCTCAAGTATGGCAGGAAACCTCGAGCATCCTGGTTTATCCAAATTGGCTGAGGAGGTACTAAAGTGGATGGAGAAGGTGGAGGTTAATGTTCAGCATTTGGCTGCGGCAGGGAGATTTGAACCATTGTTTACTCGACTTTGTGAAGGTTTGTCTTGTACTAACTTTTGTTTTTCAATCTGAAAATCATTACATTGTCATGGATTACATTAATTTGGAAATTCAATTCAATTTTGCAAGTTTAAACAATGGTCTGCAGTGTATGGTGTGATTTTATTTTCACATGTTAGCATAGAATCTAAACTCTTTAAGGCAACAGGTTCCGATGGTGCCAAAATTGAAATGGCATCTTTGGTGGGAAGTATGACCTTGACAAATAGCAGCAAGGAACAAATAGCTAGGCGAAGTGCGAAAATACTGGTTGAGATGCTATCTAAGCCAGAAGGAAGAGCAGCAAGCTTGCAAGCGTTGTACAACTTGTCAAGTCTAGATGACAATGCAACCATCCTCGTTGATTCTGCTGTACTTCCTTCTCTTACAGCTATCCTTTTTATACACCAGGATACTTCACCAGAACTCAAAGAATTGGCTGCAGCAACAATTGCAAATATAGTGTCAAATTCAGGGCACTGGGAATTGGCATATGCTGACAAGGAAGGGCATTCCATGCAGTCAGAATCATTCATTTATAGTCTTGTGGGATCTTTACCACTTGCATCTCCTCAATGTCAAATTTCTATTCTCCACATCCTATATGGAATTGCATCGTCTCCACAGGCATCACGTAAGTTTTCATCACATAAGTAATAATTGAGCCATGCTTTCATATATACATATCTTGCTATATCAATCTCTAAGGAGTACCTCGTATAAATTGAACTTGCCTACATTTGTTTTATGTTCACTTCTCAGTAAGTTATAGCCTTTTAAGTCATTTTGCTTTATTTTTCTGGAAATTGAATCAGGAAAATTGTGGCTTTCTTTACCTTAGGAAATTGATGCCAGTTCAAACGGAATCCTAATATGGCTAGTTATTGTATATATAGAAAGGCCAAATATATTATCGGAGCGTTGGTTTTGCATCAATGACATTATGAAAACAAAGATGATCTCCTTAATTGGCTTTCCAAGAATAAGTTAATAACCTAAAGTTTTGTGCCGCTGATATATTCATGTGTGAGATTGCCGATGCTAATTAATACATCTCAAATCGCAAAACCAGAATGTCCAGGAATATGCAATCCATTGCAGGGCAAAATATCTGCTGAGAAATGGTTTCTGTTTACATTTTTGGTTGTGAATTTTAGATGTTTCTGGCATAAGAATATCTCTCGTAAGCAAATCATGAAAGACAATTGCCAAATTGGCAAACTTTAACAGGAGACCCATGTTTTATTGTTTTTATTTGCAGAGTCGGTGGCTCGTCATATAATATCTGGGGAAGGGATTAAAACCATTTTACCATTTCTTGAACACCCAGAAGTTGAACACAGGATTCATGCTTTTAGGCTTACAAGACTACTCTCAGAAAGGTGTGGTGAAGATATAGCTAACGAGCTAAGGCTTTCGAACAGGATTCCCCTGTTACAAGACAAACTATTAGACCACCAATCAATAGATAGTGAGAGATCTGATGCCGCATGCATACTTGCGAACCTTTCTCTTTCGGAAAATGAAGTGAAAACACTTCTTGGAGTTAGTTTTGTAAATTGGACAGTTACTACTCTTAAAAGCCAGCGCCAAGCTTCCAGCGGGAGGATTTCACGACCTGCATCAAACTTGTTGGAGGGTCTTCTTGGTCTTTTACTTCACATTACAAGGAAACCTGACCGGCAAACTCTTGGCACATTCAAAGAGCATAGCCTTATTACTATTTTCCACGATCATCTTATCTATCCTTCAAACCCAAGAGTGAGACAACTAGCTGCCCTTGGATTGAAAAACTTGTCGGAATATGGAGGGTTCCTAGCTGCTGCGGAATCAGAACCACGACCTCCCCATGGATTCTTTTCGTATTTGGTCTTCATGTGTGGAAGCTCTTCTGTAGAACTACCAAGGTGTCCAATACACAATGTTTCATGTGAAGAAGACAGTCAGTTGTGCTTGCTAAAGAGCAACTCCATCACAACCCTCGTTGATCTACTGAACGACGAGGACACCAGTGTTCGGATTGCTGCAGTGGAGGCACTGTCCACTCTTGTAATAGAAACTTCTAGCAGCTTCAAAAGAGCAGTTGACCAGCTCGAAGATTTGGGTGTGATTGACGCTGTGATTAACCTTTTCAGGGCAGTTCGACCGGGCGAGCTTCAGGAGCGAACAACTTGGATCATAGAGAAAGTGTTGAGAGTCGAAAACCATAGACATTCACTAAACCAGGCTCTGGTTTGGGCATTGGTGGAAGCCTTCAAGCACGGCAATTCGAACACCAAGAGACAGGCTCAGGATGCTCTTACCCATCTGAAGCAGTTATCCGCGGTTAGTGGAATATCGTCGCGTCAAAGTCGGACACATGGGTAGTTTATGACGACATGGATGAAATTTTGTTGTCATTTTAGTTTTTACCAAGTCTCTCTTAGGGAGCTGTTATTAGTACTCCAAAAATCTCTGAGATGGAAATTTTTGGAATGCTAGAGATTTTTGGAGTGCTAATAACAGTTCCTTTATCTTAACTCGTAAATTACTTTATAGTTGTACTCGCAGTGTTTGTCTTTGTGTTCATTGTTGTAACTTGTAAGAAAGTAGAAGGGGATTGTGCTCTACATTGGGTTTACAAGTCATATCCTGTAAATTAATCTCAAGCTTGATTTTTCATCTTCAAATTAAATTGAAGCTTCTTAAGTCCATAAAAGTGTGTTAGGATCAGTCACGCAGGTGCGCATTGAAACAAGCGTGAATATCTATGATCAGTAAAAACGTGTAATTGTGATTGATCCTAGCACTTACATCAACTCACATGGGTAGGTGTTTGCGACTAATGCTAACATTTTCCTAAAACTAAGCAACAAAGCAACCAAAAAGAAAATAACCAAAGCTTGCTTGCCGCCTCTGTTGAAAAGTCAGTATTTTCCACTAAATAAAAACTTGGCCACCATAAAAGGAGAAATTCTAATAGTGAGAATTCCATTTAAGGAAGAGTGATGTTATTCCCATCTCAATATCTTATTTTCTCACATACCTTTTAATGAATTTTTTAATTACAAATTGTCCATTTACAAAAAGATTGATAAGGACATTAATTATCTTGTTTTGCTTAATTTTAAAATAAAAAAAAAATTGGTTGGGGCTGTTGGGCATGGGAGACAATTTGTCTACCTTAAACCCTAACTCATATTTTCATCTCCTTTTATTCAGAGAAAGTAAAAAAATAGCAATGGACTTAGAAGATGACCTTTTCATTGAACAAGTAGAAGATGACGCTTTTACGGAAGAGGTAGAAGATTATGTTTCCATTGAAAAGGTAGAAGAATAATTTGTGAGTAGGTCATTTGAATTTGTCCATTGTATCTTTAAATTCATCGTTGTCGAATTCTTTTGAATTTGGATACCTCTGTAGTTTCCATTTGAATTTGCAGACCTTAGTGGTTTTCATTTACGCGGTTAGTGGAATATCGTCGCATCAAAGTCGGACATACGGGTACTTTATGACGACATGGATGAAATTTTGTTGTAATTTTAGTTTTTACCAAGTCTCTCTTAAGGAGGTGTTATTAGTACTCCAAAAATCTTTGAGATAGAAATTTGTGGAGTGCTAGTGATTTTTGGAGTGCTAATAACAGTTCCCCTCTCTTAACTCGTAAATTACTGTATAGTTGTACCCACAATCTCTTTCTTTGCGTTCATTGTTGTAACTTGTAAGAAAGTAGAAGGGGGTTGTGTTTTACATTGGGCTTACAAGTCATATCCTGTAAATTAATCTCAAGCTTGATTTTTCATCTTCAAATTAAAGTGAAGCTTCTTAAGTCTATAAAAGTGTGCTAGGATCAATCACGCAGGTGCGCGTTGAAACAAGCGTGAATATCCATGATCAGTAAAAATGTGTAATTGTGATTGATCCTAGCACTTGCCTCAGCTCACATGGACGGATGTTTGCAACTGATGTTAACATTTTCCTAAAACTAAGCAACAAAGCAACCGAAAAGAAAACAACCAAAGCTTGCTTGCCGCCTCTGTTGAAAAGTCAGTATTTTCCACTAAACAAAAACTTGGCCACCATAAAAGGAGAAATTCCAATAGTGAGAATTCCGTTTAAAGAAGAGTGATGTTATTCGTATTCCAATATCTTATTTTCTCACTTATCTTTTAATGATTTTTTTAATTACAAAATTGTCTATTTACAAAAAAATTGATAAGGACATTAATTATCTTGTTTTGTTTAATTTAAAAAAAAAAAAAAAAACAGGTTGGGGCCGTTGGGCATGGGAAGAAGATGCCCATCGTATCTTTAAATTCGTCGTTGTCGAATTCTTTTGAATTTGGATACCTCTGTAGTTTCCATTTGAATTTGCAAACCTTAGTGATTTTCATTTACGTATTATTTGTTATATTTTTTAAGAGACAATTTTATAATTCCATATGTACGTATATATTAAAGGTTATTTTGGGAATAATAGTGGGTGAGAAACTAGTTTTTTAATTTTTTAAGCTGGATGTGATTATAACGTGGGTGAAAAAATAAGACAATGAGATGAGTCTAGTATACATAAACAAACTTCCACATTTTAAATTATTATCTTTCTCTAAAGTCTTTCTAAATTTCAAAATATCTTCTTTCTAGGCTAGTTTTAAAATATCTTCTTTCTACAGGTTAATTTTAGAATTTTATTTTTTTTGTATTATAAAGGGAAGGGTTTTAAGTTCCCTTTCTGGTTTCTAAGGAGGTGTAACTTTTTTTTTTATTTAATAAAATTTTATTTGTACCATCGAGGATTTAATAATTTTAAATTTGAAATTTCTTCTAATATTAAAAATATAAATACAAGCGTATGAGTAAGTTAATGCTTTGAATTTAACAACTTTCGTACTAAACATCCAAAATATTAATATTTACATGAAGACTGTTGAAATATCTCACATCAGCATAATGATAGAGAAAATAAGAGTTTAAATATTCTAATTTCATTCTAACTAATACTGAAATCTTTCGTAATAAAATTTCACACATATCGGACGATGCAGGTCGTAATTAATAAGTGGGTGATAATATCAACGTTGTTGGAAATGGGACTTTGGCCCATCTCATGTTTTTAATTACGTTATGTAACTCCAAGTCTCTCAAACAGCAGTCACACTTGTGTCAAATAAAATTTTCTATTCTATTGTAGTTTAATTTGTCACATATACTTCTAAAATGCTAGCTTGTAGTTGAACACTAGCCTCTCATGTCGCTGGTGTCAAATAGCGTTTTTCCTAACCATCATTGGGTGATCTAGTAGTTAGAAATGAATTTCAGGTTCGTGTATCATATGGCACGTCCTGGGTTTAATTTCTGCTGCTCGTGAATTATACAATGGTATGCTTCTGTATATTTTTCTGGTCTAAGAAGAATGTACTACTGTGATGAAATCATCAGCTAAAAAAATTCCTCTTTTATTTTAGTTTAATTTGTCACTTCTATTGGTAGGGTGATAAGCTATAAATCTATGATTAAATAGAAGTTGAAGACGATGAATCGGTAAAGTTTGACGATGTTGCAGAACAGTGGTTAAACGTCAGTCGGTGATTGTGTTGGCAAGTTTGTGGGAAAGTTTAGACATGTTCATTACAAGACACTGTGTGCTTTGTGATTTAATCATGTTGTCTTTTCTCTGTCTCTAAAGCCAAACTCTTAACTCGCACCTAACTGCTTTGACATTTCTATCGACTTTTCTACAATCCGGATCAAAATTCAAAACCGTACTACTGGGGGTGTTCATTGCTTAAATTAATTAGGTTCAAAGGATTAGCTGGTAGTTGGGAGCATTGTTCTATAAATTCTTGCCTAACGTCATTTAAGTCCTATCTAGGTACTAGATGGTTGATTACCGTCCTAATTAATGTCTAGGCGTTTGAAAATTAAGAAAGAGCACCGAGATCTACTGAGGCATCCGCCTAGTCTGCCTAGGCATCCAACTAACCCGTTCAGACCCGCCCTGGTCACGACTCACTTAGACAGAAAACAGATAACTTTCAGTTTGCATTTTATTTTTTTAGTAAATTGTAAGAGACTTGTTGCATACTTAAATAAACACACGTTATATTCTTGTTCTCTATGTTTTCATTATGTTTCAATACTTCATAATATATATGTCATTCTATTTTGTAATTTATGATGAAATTATATATATTTTAAGTATAAGCATACACTTATTTATACGAAATACAATAGATTTACTTAAATCCGCTTAGTCCGCTAAGTGCTAGACTCCAGCCCACCGCCCAACTATCGCCTAACGTTTTTTAGAACATACGAGTGCATGTTTGTTCATTACCTTAAGTAGTGGCAACAATGAACCCAAAATTTAATAATAATGGAGTCACAATTTTGGCCAAAAAAAGCTTTATTGAATCATTTTGTCGAGCTTCTGGTGAGTACTTACCAAGTTTTTATGAGTTTTGTTGATGATTATCAACTGAGGTTTTTTTTATCAAACACTTGTTGCGCACCATAAGGTAAGGTCGCGCACAAGAAATAAGAGAAGAACGACAAATGAGAGAAAGAAGAAAATTTATAATAACTATATAGGGGGTTGCACAAAAGAATCAGTAGTTTGTAATTCAATGTTTTGACTCATTTTTCATTTTGCTACAGTTGTGTATAGTCATATACAAACATACATATAAATATACATAGGGGTTATAAAGTTATTGGGGTTAGGAATAACCAATTACCCCATGTTTGCTCCACTACAGTGTAGTGGTAATACTCACCACTCGACTTATTATCATTGTATAAGTTTAAATTTTGAGATTTATGTTCATTCACTACACATATCTTGAAATTTAAACTCATTTAAAGATGATAAATATGGTAATAAGCATTACCATCACTTAAGATTAGCGAGCAAAAGTATTCCCGCCAGATACAGAGAACGTAGGGCCGCATCCATTATGAATGCGAGGAACTATGTGATGGCTGGCTGATGACCACGACAGGGAAGGGGGATTGGGAGAAATTGGTAACCTCGTGATATTAATAGTGGGTGTGTGGGAGGTCCCAGTAAATCGGGGACGCAACTTAGAAAGGGATGCGAGAAATGAAGCATCAAAGAAATAAGTGATAAATTCCAGTTGGTGGAACAGTCGTAGGCTTAGCACTCAGAAGTGGAACAAAATGTTGGACAATTCAACTTTGATGTTTCAATATTATAAGGCAGGTGGCATAATTAACCTAGTGGTAAATGGGACATAATCAACTTGTAATTTCATCGTGTTTGGTGTCGGCCGGCTTAATTTAGGTTAATTTGTGGGTAATATAGTAATAAAAACTATTAAGCATTAGCTTAGTAGGTGTGTGGGGTGGGAGACATATGTAATTATGTTGTTAGAGCATCTCTAAAAGCAAATCCAATTTTCCTTGTCACCTCAACACTTCACATGCTAATAGATGAGGTAATAAGGAAACTTTAGCTTGAGAGGCTTGGCAAGGCAACAGTGCCTCGTTGAAAAGTTTTGTAGCCTTTGCATGACATTTCGTTTTGTCATTTTTATCGTTTTTGTTGATCGTTTTGTTTTTTATGGGTTTTGGCGTAGTCTTTCACTTTTATTTATTCGTTTACTTTTGTTATTATCAATAAATTTGTAGAGGAGGGACGGGCGGGGGTTTCTTGAGTGTGATGATCTTCTCCCTTGCAAGAATGAGTAGGTGTATCGCACGAGACCATTGCCGAATAGCTAATCTAGCCTAATAAAAATAAAAATAAATGGTGAAGGGTGGTGTGTTGATGGAGGGCCATGTGAGAGTAGAAATAATAGTTCTATACAATGTTTATTTACATGGAATAGGGACTAGGGACTAGCTAGTATGATTTTCTTTCAATACTTTTCATATTTCTATGTTCACTAATTTCTTCATTTTTTCATTCTGTTAAGTAAACATGCTCGATCTAGGTAGCTCATATTTTTGCCTCTAACTACGATAAATTTTCAATCTGATAAAAATACGACTTGATGCACCAAACATCATAATACAATTAGTTGAATTTTTTTTTTCCAACAAATTCTATTATTACACTAAGTGTACTTCCCGCTCTTACAGATATCCAAAGAATTGGCTGCAGCAACTATTGCAAATATAGTGTCAAATTGAGGGCACTGGGAATTGGCATATGCTGACAAGGAAGGGCATTCCATGCAGTCAGAATCATTCAATTATAGTCTTTTGGGATCTTTACCACTTGCATCTCCTAAGGGAATCCTCTCCGCATCCCTTCCTCTTAGTCCACTAAGTTTGGAAATCCGGACCATTGAAATGTGATCAAACGGCTAAAATTATTATAACTTTTAAAGTGGACCCCTGTTTGTGGTGGCTTAGGAGGAAGGGATCCGGAGAGAATCCCTTTCCAAATTTCTATTCTCCACATCCTATAGGGAATTGCATCATCTCGGCAAGCATCACGTAAGTTTTATGTCTCCTCCTTAACTAGGTGTAACTTCTTTTTTCTGATTCAACAACATTTTGCTCGCATATGTTACTATATACCTCATATAAACACTAGTCTCTCAAAATGCCGGCTTTTAGTTAAGTTAAGGAGTGTGCTATCTACACACCCCATTTTACTTCTCATATACCCCTTGATAATTTCTGTCCGTTGATCTTCTTCAATTCATCCGATCCGACGGCCGAAAATTAAAAAGATGTATGAGAAGTAAAATAAGATGTGTGGATATTACACCCTCTAAGTTAAACGCTGGCCTCTCATATCAATTGGGCCGAATAGCTTTTTGTCTTTTAATTTAGTTTAATTTGTAACTTACATTGGTAGGCTGATAACCTTTAAACCTTTAACGCTATAACACAACAATCAATTAGGTTTGAAGATGTTGCCAGTCAATTGATTAAACGTTTGTTGGTGATTGTGTTGGCAAGTTATGTTGATTAATCATTTTGTCCTATCTCTGTCTCTAAACCTAAACTCTAACTCATGTTAACTGCCTAACTCATACGAGATCATTACCGAATAACTAATCTCGCCTAATTTTTCTCTATTTGAAAAAAAAAAAAAAAAAAAAAGAAGTGAAGGGTGGTGTGTTGATGGAGGGAATATGAGAGTAGAAATAATAGTTTTATACAAATTTCAATATTTAAACTTATCTAACAATGATAATAGGATGATGAGATCATCATTACTTAAGGGTGATGAACAAATTTTCATAAGAAGACTCTCTTAAAAGTAAAACTCTTCATGAACTATCTGACACCTTAATCGATATATTATTTTATAATATTAACACAAAAATTAATATTAAACTATGAGAGCATCTCCAAAGGAGATGCCAAAATATACATATCAGTTATAATAGTAAAAAAAAAAAAAACCACACTAATATTCTCCAACCAAAGTGTCAAATCTTATATGACGATGACATGGATTGGCAACAAAAGAGGTTGCTATCAAATTTGACAGCAGCTTTAAATGTTTTTTTCCTTAATTATTGAATGTATTTTATTAATTTTTAATTAGTTTAATCATTTATTATAACTAATATTGAGTTGACCGATAAAATTATCTTACTTTTTTCTTCTTTTAAATCAAATAAGGTAAACAGATTACTGATTAAACTTTAAATGTCATTTATTAAATTTTAATTAGTTTAATAATTTATTTTATAAAATAATAAAATAATAAGTTAATTTGACATATCGTTGGAGAATAAAACCTTAAAAAATGTCAAAGTGCCATTTAAATTGTCAAAATTTAAATTTTGTATTCAAAATTTAATATCTCTTTTGAAAATTGTCTGAGATAACAGAAATTCCATAAAGAAACTCATTTCTGACAAATCTTCTTAGCATTAAAATTGGATCCTCTCTAAGGCAAATCCTCGGGATCCTCCTGACACAATAACACTGTTAGATTTTGATTCAACTGCTACAAACAGAGAAGTTCCTCTAAAGTTATAAAAATTATAGTCATTAGATCAAAATCTAACAATTTGTGTTAGTGGGTTAGGAGGATCCGGATGGAAGAGGATCCAATTCCCTTAGCATTTCTATTTAATTAAGGACTGAACACATATTCACTCTCTGTCGCACACACAGTAATCTGACAACGGAGGGAACATTAATCTGAAATCACATTTACCAAAATGAAATAAATAATCCCAACGTGAAATACTGTACCATTCGTTTGTCACTGTCACTCTCACAGTCTCAACCATTCTTTACACATATATATATTTATACACATTTTTCTGGGAATGGGTGCAGACTGCAGAGCTCTCTTTAATATATTGTCATACATCTCTCCTTGTTTTATCAGCTGTCCAAATTCATACGATTCCTTTTCTAACAGTCGTTTTTATAAGAAAAATGGTCTCTTGTGATTAAAATACAAAGAACAGGCAAAAACAAAAATAGAAAAATAGCTCATGAATGACGCGATGTTATATATAAAATTTTATCAAAACAAAAAAAATTAAAAATGGTGTGTTCACCTTCTTTTGCCTTTTTTTTTTTTTTTTTTCTCAAACTAAGACGATCCGAATCATTGATAAGGAAAAGAGAAAAAGTACACAGAAGCATCAACGCATGTTGGTAGATTTTGTGTTTGATTTTTTTTTTTGTTTAAAAATTAAACAAATTGCAACTCAGTTTCACTTTTTATATCCAGTCGCAATCAACTTTTCCCTTGATGTTTTGGGCAAAAAGGAGAAAACAGACATAATGCCTTTTCTTTTGGAACCGGATACCTAAAGGAATTGAGTTCAAAAATCAAATGATTCGGATCATTGAAATTTGATCAAGCGGCTACAATTATTATAACTTTTAGAGGACCCTTCCTGTTTGTAGTCATTAGATGAAATTTCAATAGCCTAGATATATTTGATGAGTTCTTTTGGGTCCGAAAGGGATCTGGTACCTTTTCTTTTATGTCTGCAAATTAACAAATGTCGGAAAGATATGTTGTTCCTTTTGGATAGTGCTATTTCGAACACTTATAGACGTTGACTTTTTTAAATTCATTGATTCGTTATTAGAAAATTGACAAATGTGCGTGAGAAATAAAAATAAATGCGTGGATAACACTACTCTTTCTGTCGATTGAAAAGCATATGAACAATGACGGAACTAGAAATTAATTACAAGTATAATTAACTAGAGAGCAACAAAATTTTTTTAGTTGTTTTCTATTGTCATGGAAAATTTTAATCAAACAAGACTGGTAGAGCTTTAAATTTTTTTATATAAAATGTAATATTGAGAGGATTATATCATATGAATAGAGCTTGCCCATGAGCTTTAATAAAAAAAGGATTAATACATTAAATTCGAACAAAAATTTAAAGTCATGAGTAGCTTAAAACTATTACTACGAGATTTTTTTTTTTAACATAATTGAATTTTCCTCTAGATTATATAGATCTTTATTTATATGAACATACGGCAAAAAAAAAAAAAAAAAAAAGGAATTGATTTTAAAAAATCAAAAGGTAGTTATAAGGCTTAGAAGATAGTAAGAAAATAAAAAAATTGTTGGCATAAACAAGTCTCGGACCCCTAATTTGCTGGAAACTTTAAACTTTACTCCACTTATGAACGATATACTTTTTTATTGTACGAGCTAGCAGATGAAATTCCAAAATGAGTCCTGGCCTATTCTGGCGTTCATATGGCTCTCTGCCTCTATGCCTGAAACAATTGAAGTAAAAAACAAATTATATACACGCATGATCTACATATGTTGATGCTATGTGTATACTGATTATTTGTCTTTCATCCTAGATATTTTGCTAAAAAGTATACATAATCGCACACCTCTGTTAATTAATATTTCTTTACCAGATGTGACAAACCAAAATATATGCTATTAATATATCTTATTTTTCTCTCTAAATTTGGGATCATACCCTCCTCCCTCATCTCTGGCTTTTAATTTCGGTATATTTTTTTGGTCAAATTAAGTTTTGGCATATGGGGCCTTGGTGATGTAGGAGTTTTTTATTTTATTTTATGCATGGTGATGTAGGAGTTGTGTGCTTTATTTGTTTCTTAGCAAAAAAAAAAAAAGGGGCGAAAGAGATACTAGCATATGCCTTCTTAATAAATTATTCTACGGAAAAAGATGGTACTAGGGAGTGGATTTTTTAGTATGCACTTTGAATACTATACTTACATTTGGGATTGTAGGATTTTTTTGTCGCATATCTAAGGCTTTTTATCTGGTTTATAATTTTGGGCTTGGAAATTGCACTATGTATAATCTCCTTAATAAAGGTAAGGTTCACCAATATACACGGTTTTAGGATTATTTTAAAAATATTTTTAAAATGATTGAAAACATTTTTAATGCAAATGCTTTTAGAATCAATCTTTAATAAAAATACAAGTAAATTCTGTATTAAAAAAAAAAAAAAAAAAAAAAAACTTGAAGTGCTTCCTACAAAAAGTACATAATTGGTACTTCTTGTAGGAAGTACTTTAAATAATTTTAGCCATTTAAAATACACTTTCAAACGAGCTACTAATTTCTATTAAAAAAGTATGATAACATATAATACAAATTATGTGGTATCTCTAATTTTTTTCTTTTTTTTTTTTTTGGTCGATGAGACGTAGCATACCATTTTTCAAAGTCTCAATCATGTGCCTATATAACAATTAGTTAAAAAATTAAAAATAAAATAAAATTCATTCATGTTTTTATTCCACTACATCCATTCCCTTTTTTTCTCTTATTTCTCCACAATATCTGTATTCGGCAGCAATATTGCATGTATGATCGTTTAACAATTTTTTTTTAAAGCTTAGGACTTAACAATAATATTTGTCATACTTCATGACTTCCCAGAAGATTAAAAACTTTGGTTGCCCCTATCCAGTGGCAGAGGGAGGGTAGGGACATTGGTTCTACCTTATTAAGTATTTTTCTCCGCCATTGAATTCTTAGCTTATAGGTATAACCAATTGTGAGCCAGGATTTAAATATTGAGAGGTCCAGTGTTAAAAGTAAGTATTTTTAATAAAAACAGAGCAGGAAGCCCGAAAAGTTTTTTCAATTATCCATTATCATCAGTTAAATTATGTTACACACATATCAACAAATATCGATATATGTCGAGATAATATGATGAGTGCTATTGAAAAAATATGTCGCTTGCTTTTGATGTAACATGTCAAGTGTTACCACGATATGCTTAATAGGCATTATAATAAACACTTTGTAGGCATAGGAGAAACTCATACTGAATTTCGAATGATTCTTAGAAGTCCTTCACATGTATGATTTACTTGTTCTATGGTTTATAAAAAAAATACAAAAATAAGAACGCACTTTCCGTTGCATGGGGTGTCCAACCATTTTGTGCCAAGCATAATCTGTAAAAATGTATGACAAATCGGCACAACCAAAGGCTGCCAAAGTCAGACTTGAAGATGAAGGATGGCATTTCCATCCAAGTTCCCATACCTCTCTTTTTTTAAAAGATGCAATAAAAAAGTTTATTCTCATCTAAATATCTTCTGAATTTTCAGTCTTCTTTTTTTTACTAAATTGCAAAACCATGATGCTCTATCTTCTATGAATTGATATCCTTTACGGAATTCACATTTCGATGTTCGTCCTTTACGGAATTCACATTTTGATGTTCGTGGACCGAACAACTCTGATTGTTCAATCTAAATATCCTCTCAATTTTCATCTTCTTTTTTACTACATCGCGAAACCATGATACTCTATCTTCTATGAATTGATATCCTTTACAAAATTCACACTTCGATGTCCGTGGACCGAACAACTCAGATTGTTCAATCTAAATATCCTCTAAAGTTTCATCTTCTTTTTTACTACATCGCGAAACCATGATGCTCTATCTTTTATGAATTGGCATCCTTTACGGAATTCAACACTCTGATATCTGTGGACCGAACAAGTCAGATTGTTCAATTTAAATCTTGTGTCCTCATTAACTTATTTCACTGATCCATCTCACCCACAATCTCTTTCTCTAATGCTCAAATATACGTGTCTCTTGAACAGTCTAAATTATTGGATCCGTGAACTCTTGAGTGTAAAATTCGAAGAGAATCTCGATCCATCTTTTATATATGTTGCCGAAGCCACATAGCCACGTTAGTGAAGCTAATCAAATTTTCTCTGCATTCTCCCACCACAGCCATGATTCATCCAACCCTATTGCTCAAATGTGGCAATTTTATCACCTTATTTGTTTCTTGTTATAATTGATTCTCTACTACGTCCCACACCATTACTCACTGCTCACTTCTGAGAAAATTTATGGTTGTCGGTATTATTATTTAAAGTAGTGAATGATTGGTATTTTCTGAACAAAATTGGCACTCAGACTTTCTCAAAAGCAAGTCGAGCATTTCCTACAACACTAGTAACATTATTTTAGCAAGAGTACTAGTTAGTGACTATCACAAAAGTGTGTTAATTTGAGGTATAGCTAGTCTCTCGAGGGCAAGGTTCTCATTCCTTAAAAAACCAAATAAAACAATATTTCCCGTGTCAACAATAACTCCTTTTGAGATAGCTTGAAAGGTGATGCTAAAGAGACTAAAATTTTAATTCTTTTTTTTTGTAAAACACATGATGTGGAGATTGATCAATAGACTGCTTTTTTAAATCATTAAAAATAAAAAATTAACCATCAACCATCACATCATGTAGTCTATAAAAAAAAATTACTTCAAAAAGGTCCCTAGGGTGCCACGGAAGCAGAGCACTGGGAGGAAGAGAACGGAGCCAACAAGGACGGAAATCTGAAGGATCATTGCAAGCGGATCAGCAAGAGAGGAAAAAGTTGAACAATATCATCTGATGGTAGCAATTGATTGGTACTGAATCCCTGAGTTCCTGAGTCCCGTGGCAGAAAGGTGTTGGTCCATTCATTGGCCGCAGCTAGGAACCAAAGCTGTAGTGGGCAATGGGGATAGTATCGACAAGTAACCCACAGCTGGCCTTCAGGCTCTGGTGGAGAATTGCACATGGCAGGCTGCCTCATGTCCAATTTTTGGAGATAATATTTGGCCAAAAGGCCACAAATTGTGACAAATATAAGACTATCTCCAAACGAAAGAGGGTCAAAGAGCCCTATAGTTCTCAAAAAATTTAATATTTTAATAAACAGTGTCAGACCATATTTCTTACCATCTCCAACCGAGGGGCCAAAGGATCATAGGCCAAACAAAGTCTTATGACAAAAAAACCATCTCCAACCAAAGGGGCCTCAGGGCTAAACATAATTTATTAATTTAAAGGAAGTGTTATTGACACTCCAAAAATCTCATTCTACACTCCTTACAAGTGTATTTTTCTTTCCAAATATAGAAAGTTTGGAGTGTAGAATGAGGAATTTGGAGTGCCAATAACAATTCCCTATTTTAATTGAATTACTATGGTTACTTAAATTAAATTACCTCAATAGTTTTATGTTATGGATTGTCAATGAATGATACGTTCTCTTGCCACAAACAAGTACCTGCAACAGGATTTTGTTGCACATCTTTGGGCCAAAATAAGCATGGAGTAGGCGTTTAAGTTTTATGTTGTTAAATATTTTTTTTAATGTTGTTTAAGTTCCATGTTGTTAAATGTTTTTTATTATGTTGTATAAGTTTTATGTTGTTTAATGTTACTTAATGCTAATATTGTTTAATGACTTAAGTAGTTAAAGGAAAAAAAATAGAAATTTTAAATTTATTTTAAAAAATTTTGTAAAAAAAAAAATTCAAATATAACGGCTAGCTGGCGTTAGTAAGTAGCCGTTGGATTCAAACTGCTGGATCGGCCCGGGGTTGGTTGGGTTGGACTAGCCGGTTGGCCATTTTCTCCTTTTTTGCCCTGGTGAGGCCCACGAGCCCTTTGGCCTAGCCCTCGGTTGGAGACGATTTTCGTGTTATTTCAGGCTATTTTCGGCCATATGGCCCTCTGGCAGGATCGGTTAGATATGGCCTAAGAGTGCACCATGAACAAGCATAGAGATTTTTTTTATGTGTCTGCTTACGTGTGAAGTAGTTTCATGCAACGAGGCGTTTTAGATCAAACACACACTGTTATATGCGAAAATTGAAATGTATAATAGTGTGTGATTGATTTTAGATACTCTCCCTGTATACTCTTGCTTGGTGCACTCAGGATGAAGCCGTATTAATCCAACCCATTAATGGGTGCACCATATTCATCCAAGCATAGAGATTTTTGCATTTTCGTGATGGTATTTCAACCCAAATATGTAATCTCAAGCCAATTCTATTGTGAGAAGTAACAAAATAAGACATTGCGTGATAAACTTGAAGTATTGTCGCTCGAAAAATCCATGTTGTAAGTAAGTTTCTCTTTCAGGTAATGAAATGACGTTTGCCAGGATCTCAACTCAATTATGTACTATCATGCATGAAGTACAAAATGCAAAATAGTGCGTGATGGACTAAGAATATTGTTGCTCAGGGTTTTTGTTATAAGTAAGTTTCTCTTTTGTGCAACGAGATGTTGTACCAGTTTCTTAAACCAATCACTAGTCTCATTTGAAAAGTTAAAACATACGACAATACATGATTGATCTGAGATGTTATCGCAATGAAATCTTGTAGTAAGTTTCTCTAGGTGCACCGTTCGAGGGTGCACCCATCATTGCACTGTGCTTAGGCCTATAAATATTAACTTTCTGACCTTAACCTCGCTGCTTGTAGCAGCCCTCTTGTCCGCTCCGCAGTGGATACAGAGATTTTGAACCAGTGGTTTCCTCCTCCTCCAAAGGATTCAACTTTTGCTACAATGGTGGAAACTCAGCCCCAGAAGCAGCAGAGCAAGCCCATCAATGGCGTCAATGGGATCCATAACCACCACCATGACGAAGCAGATTTCGACCCAAGTGCCCCTCCTCCATTCAAGATAGCTGAGATCCGAGCTGCCATTCCCAAACACTGCTGGGTCAAGAATCCATGGAGGTCTCTTAGCTATGTTTTCAGGGATTTGTTTGCCATTTCTGCAATGGCAGCTGCTGCCATTTACTTGGATAGTTGGTATCTTTGGCCTTTGTACTGGGCTGCTCAGGGAACCATGTTCTGGGCTCTCTTTGTTCTTGGACATGATTGGTAATTTTCACTCACTTCATTCTCCATTTATGCACATTTTTCAGCATTTTTTTTTTTTTATACATTTTTCTGCATCTGCTTGGTTCTAATGTGATTTGTTTTTTGATTGAACAGTGGCCATGGAAGCTTTTCAGACAGTAGAATTCTGAACACAGTTGTGGGGCATATATTGCATTCTGCAATTCTTGTACCTTATAATGGATGGTTGGTTCCTCGTAAACTTCATTGCTTCATTACCTGCTTCCAATGATGTTTTCCGGGAAGTGATTTTCGCGCTCCCCTTTGTCTCCCCTGCACTTATCCTGTTTGTTCTAGCCTTTGGGTTCAATAAATCGAAGGAGAACAAGCGACGGAAACAAGAGAAGTACAGAACGAGAAAACGAGAGCGTGAAAATCACTACCTGCATTTATGCTTTTGATGTTTGAATTCTTATTTGGTTGAAATCTGAGTCACATTTTCATATGATTTCTTCAGGAGAATTAGCCACCGAACTCACCATCAGAACCATGGACATGTTGAGAATGATGAGTCATGGGTTCCTGTAAGTGCTTCCTCTTAATTCAAACCCTTCCATCTACTTGTAAATTGATCACAATGCTCTTACTTTGCACAAACAGAAATACTAGTTCTGGAATCTGAATCTGCTGATGCTGCCTTAATCTTTGATAAGTAACTAATTAAGCTGTCTGTTTTTCGCTATCTTTGTCGATATAGCTGACTGAGAAGCTTTATTCGAGTCTCGATGAAAGTACCCGAAAATTCAGATTCAGGGTGCCTTACCCCATTTTTGCATACCCTTTCTATCTGGTGAGAACCCCATCTTTTATTGCTCATATATTTTCGGACGAGTGATTTTCGCACTCCTCTGTTTTCTAGCCCTTCGATTGAATTAAGCAAAGGAAAATCAAGGGCGAGAAACAAGGGGCGGAGTGCGGAAGGAGAAAACGGGAGAGTAGTGTACTGTTTAGCTTCAATTGTGTTTTTGTGATGGTCTGTGAAGGCTAAATTTTGCTTCTTTTTTGACTTGGTTGGCTTTCGCTTTCAGTGGACTAGAAGTCCAGGGAAGAAAGGTTCTCATTTCAATCCGTACAGTGACTTGTTTGCCCCAAATGAAAGAAGAGATGTGATAGCATCAACTACTTGCTGGACTATGATGGTTTCCCTGCTTGTCTATCTATCGTTTGTCGTTGGCCCTGTCGAAATTCTCAAGCTTTATGGTGTCCCTTACTGGGTTAGTTCAGTTTTTCTTCATGATAATATACACTTGCCTGCAGAGAGTTTATTTTTCCTAGTTCTCATAAACTTTTACTTGCAGATTTTCGTAATGTGGTTGGACATGGTCACATATTTGCATCACCATGGTTATGACGAAAAACTTCCTTGGTACCGCGGAAAGGTAAAATTGATACATTAACCCTAACAACATTGATCATTCTTGGATGCTAATTTACATGCTGCAAGTGAAGAACATAGTACCCAAAAACTGGAGATTTTATTTAAGAAGCTTT
The DNA here is from genome assembly GCF_963583255.1 of Pyrus communis. Taxonomy (NCBI): domain Eukaryota; kingdom Viridiplantae; phylum Streptophyta; class Magnoliopsida; order Rosales; family Rosaceae; genus Pyrus; species Pyrus communis. Next base: position 23,103,958 of record NC_084810.1, on the reverse strand, counting down.
AATTTCCTCTCCTGGTTTGGTTGTGTAGGAATGGAGTTATCTACGAGGAGGCCTCACAACTGTAGATCGCGATTATGGAATGTTCAACAACATCCACCATGACATTGGCACTCATGTTATCCATCATCTCTTTCCTCAAATCCCACACTACCACCTAAGAGAAGCAGTATGTTACTTTACCATGTTTTTCCCCACTTTAACAAATTAATCATCCCTTCACAATTTACAGTTGCAATCCTTTAGCCCTACCTGTTGATTCTCATTACATTCACATGCTTGTATTGCAGACAAAGGCAGCAAAACCAGTTCTGGGGAAGTACTACCGGGACCCGAAGAAATCTGGGCCGTTTCCGGTTCACTTGATCGATAACCTGTTGTCAAGCATGAGCAATGATCACTATGTTAGTGACACTGGAGACATAGTATTCTACCAGACAGACCCCAAGCTTTTCAAAAGTCTCAAAGGCAAGTCCAATTGATTTTTCATTTTTTGGGGTTTGCTCAATTGAAATGGCAGATATGAATTGTTTTCTGTATTGCATTATCTGCCTCAAACCTTGAGAAGGATAATTGTATTTGGTGATTGGTTTAGTTTCTAGCAAATAAACAATGGTTTGGTTAATTTTGTTTCGGAGTATTTATTCTAGATTGTTAGTTTTATGACGATTTAGGCCTCGTTCCGTGAGTTATTCTATCCAAGCAAGTCTTAGACAACAAACGAGGCCGAAGGGTAGATGAAATGGCCAAAAAAAAAAAAAAACACATTTCATTTCTTCATTAACCTCCTAAAGTTTTTCATGTGAAAACTTCAGATTTGTGCTCACTTCTTTGAAAAAGAAACGAAGAAGCACAAGATTGGTTAAAAGTATATACTGGCCAAGCCCAAGGCAACTGCAAATTAAAGCCCACATCCTTCCCATGTGGAAAAAGTTAGAATTCTCGTCAACTTGGACATTCAATGTTAATAGTCCGGTATCCGCTATGTACAAACGTGGACGGTCGATATGTCGTAGATAATGTGCAGATATCAATGTAACTAATAACATACCAACGTATTATCGATATAATATCCACGACAACAGACATGTATTATGCTTTAAACTTTTGCAATTATAACTAAACCCAAACCTATATTTCGAGTTTTTGCCATTATCATTACGTGTCACAAAACAAGAACAATCACCTTTAACTATTTGGTCTAGTAACACAGTTAACATTCTATAAGGGGGGATTCCGAGTAAACTCGCGAATTACAAACAAAAACAAGAAGAATCATTACAAATCTAAAACTTTAGCCACCCAAAAATTGAACATCATTTCAGCTGCAACATGACGAACGTGTCCCGGATGAAGACTAAAACATCACCAAAAATAGCATCATTTCAGTAATTTAGGAAGTGCTAAGCGTCTGGTTAGTTGATTATTTCGTGGGGTATTCCTCCTCAGCTAACGAACAAGATTGGAAAACCACAAAACCAGCCATTACCAAATTTAAAATAACTTGGATTTCTGTCTGTCTGCTCTCTGTGCCAAAAGAAGAAAAAAGACGAACAAAGGGAAAAAAAGGCAGTGGTGCTGTGGAGATTTGGTGGGTTATATAAATTGTGTACAAGAAAACTCACACACCTAGTTTTAAGATGGATGCACGCATCACAGTATGTAGACAACAGAAACAAGGCTTTACTTGGCAAATGTTACAAATCCTTACCAATTTACTACAGAACCCAAGTGCGTCTTGTTTTTCTTTTCCTTATCCATGAGGAATGGTCGATTCAAATTTTTAAAGGCCATCTCCAGCAAGTGAGTTGTATGTTAGTCAGCAAAGGGTCATATCCTAATCAACATGCAGATCTGGCTACTTGTAGCTCTGGAGTTAACTACAATTAGCAAACAAAGCACTTTGCGGAACCACATGTAATTTCTCTCTCTTTCTTATCTCTTTTTTTCTTTAAATACAATAAGTTATTAGTGTATAGCTCCATACTGCTGGAGATAAAAATATGGGCAAGGCTACACATTAAAAATAATAATATTTAGAGTTCAAACATAGTGATCCACACTCTTTAGCCACAGTTAGATATGCCTTATCATTGTAAAGTTAGTTTATCTTTTTATTTATTTATTTTTTTTTTTTTTTTTGGGTATGCAAGAGAATATGAACACAAGATAATTTTAGTTTGAGGAATATTCTTCTTATTTCACAGCTTTTTCTTTCCTAAATTTTGAAATATAAATCATAGCCCTTTGTGTTTTTGAACATGTAATACCTTCTTAAGTTCGAATCTCGTGGATGGCGAATTCGATACCAAATTAGGCTGCCCATTGTGGGGCTTAGTCGAACTCTCTCTTCCCTTAGTGTAAAAATATTGATGTATTAAAAAAAATAAAAACCTTCTTTTTAATATATTAGATGTTTTATGATTAACGTTTTTTAGTCATAATTTATTTATGCTGCTTCACATCATATGGTCAAATATTTTTTTATTAACTATTTAAAAGTACTAAAAAAATATCATTTTCTACTCTTTACAAATGTATTTTGTTTTCTGATTATATAAAATTCGAAGTTTCATAATTAAAATTTTAGAGTGCTAATAACAATTTTCTAATAAAGTAAAAAATTTATTGATGAAGATGGATCACCCATTACTGTTAGGATAAAGTTCTTGTTGTTTTGTGTAAAAAAATGTCATGTGTCATTTGTTAAGATGAAAAGATCCAAATGCAAATGTTAGTGCAAAAATTGTTAACACATTTCTCTAAGGGGAGAATTGCCCAATATAAAATTATTCGAAGAGGGAAATCGGCAATGAGGTACATATTCAAAAGCAAAATGGGTCACATATTCTATCAAATTTTTTTACACCATTAATAGAATGTGCCCCTTTTATTAATACAGTGCTCACTTGTAATTCATCATGTTTAATTTTTTGGAACTGTTCAGGGGGTATCTTAAAAGTGAGATTCTTTATGAAATATCTGCCACCTCATGTTTTTGGCACAATGTTTTAGACATGAAAATTGACGTTAAATTGTGAGATAGTAGAAAATCTATGAAGAATTCCACTTTTGAAAGAGCCCCTTAAACATTTATCTTAATTTTTAGTTCCTGACTCTCTGGATTTATTATTCTTTCTAACTTGTACATTTTCAATGGTGCATAAAAAAAATAATAAATGGGCGCAATTGAATTAACGAATGTGTAACTATGAAACACAAATTATGATAAACCCAAAATTTGAGACACTTGGGGGTGTATTCAATTGGGAATTGGAGAAATTTTGATGGATTTATAAATCTATGGATTTTTATGGAGTTTAATTGATTTGTAGAGATTCGATGTAAATTTTAATTCAATTCTCTCGAGATCTCATAGGGAGATGGGAGATTTGTGAATGTTTAAAATACTCTACAAAATCTCTCAAATTCCTCAACTTTTTAAAATTCTTTAAAATCAAATTTTAATTGAATATACTTGAAATGTTATAAACTTCTTTAAAATCCTAATTGAATACACCCAAATTTCTAAGGATTTTAATAAATTATCTTAAAATCCTGATTGAATACAGATTGAATTTCAGAATCTCACTTAAAATCCTAACTGAATATCCCTAAATTCATTAAAAAAATTAAAATCCCTCTAAATTCCAATTGAATACAACTCTGGATCTTGGGATGGTTAATGGACTATTCATAAATCCATTAATTCGATTCGATTATCATTCCCTTAACTAGATAAGCCTAAACACATATAAGTATAGCCAACTCCTTAATTCAGAAATATCTCTAGAGTCCGAAGAGTTCAAAAGGTTTCTGTTGTAAGTTGCCCTCCTTCATTGTGTTTATATCTTGTAGTTTAAACTTGGAAATATTTTAAATATCAACTTTTAAATTTAGGTTTTTATTTTTTATTTACTTGTAAGTCTTAGGTGGTTGCAGAAAAAATGGTAGCCAATGTGACCGGAGACCAAGTTGATTTTGACCCAAGTGCCCCTCCACCGTTCAAGATTGCTGAGATCAGAGATGCAATCCCCAAACACTGCTGGGTAAAGAATCCATGGAGGTCTTTGAGTTATGCTGTTTGGGATGTTTTGGTCGTTTTTGCAATGGCAGCCATAGCCAAATACTTAGACAGTTGGTATGCTTGGCCAATCTACTGGGTTGCTCAGGGAACCATGTTTTGGGCTGTGTTTGTTATCGGACACGATTGTGGCCATGGAAGCTTCTCAGACTCTCGCTTGCTGAATAATTTTGTGGGGCATATTTTGCACTCTGCCATTCTTGTACCTTATCATGGCTGGTGGGTTTTCGATATATTTCTTTAAAATTCTTGTACCTTGTATTGAACATTGTTGAATTTCGCTAGGGTTTGTGTCTATGCGCATGTGAGTGGTTCTTGACTTTGAATAGTCTGAAAGTGCATCAATGATCACGATTTGCTCACATGTTTTTAGACGAATGTAGCAAATTTCAACAATGTTTATAAATGTTTAGAGTAATGCTTCGCCATGTTTATTAGTTATGTTTATGACCACGTCCCTAACAGAAGATGGATGTGTTAGTAATGTTGTTTGCAATGTGTTTTAAAAATATGATTTCTTAAATTACTGTATTTTATCAACAATATATAATATTGCAGGAGAATTAGCCACAGAACTCACCATCAGAACCATGGAAATGTTGAGAAAGATGAGTCTTGGGTTCCAGTACGTGTTTACTTATTTTAGTGCTCTTGCTTTGCAACTTCTATTGATCTTCAATATTTCAATTTCTTAACTTGGTTATTATCTATTTCAGATGACTGAGTCGCTCTACAAAAAATTGGATAATGGCACAAAAACGTTGAGATTCACAATTCCTTTTCCGTTCCTCGCTTATCCAGTTTATCTGGTGAGTTAATTTAATTGAGGGATTAATCTGTCTAGTTACACAGTTTTGTTAAGGTTTTCACTGTTTGATAATTAGTTGTTAACTTTACTTTTATTTGTCCGCTAATGCAGTTTTATAGATCTCCTGGTAAAGAAGGATCTCACTTCCATCCAAGCAGTGACCTATTCTCCCCGAATGAACGATTTGATATTTTAACTTCAACTGCTTCGGTTGTTCTAGCAGCTGCTTTGCTGTTGTATTTCTCCATTGTGCAAAGCCCTATTCAAATGCTTAAGTTATATTTTGTTCCTTATTGGGTGAGTTCATTTTAAAATTCTTGTTTAGTTAGTAATATACTAACTTAATATAGAATTAGGGTTTTGTTTAGGTCTATAATTTGATCATGCACTATATTTTCACAGATTTTTGTGATGTGGTTGGATATTGTCACGTACTTGCATCACCATGGTTACAAGACAAAGCTCCCTTGGTATCGCGGCAAGGTAAAACTTTTCTGTATGGATGTGTTTTACATTGCGCTTGTGTACATAACAATTGTTTATTAAGATGATTAATCCTTTTTCTTACATATTATACCCATTTAGTACTGCAAATTGATGTTGTTTTATTTTTGGTGCAGGAATGGAGTTACCTGCGAGGAGGGCTTACAACCGTTGATCGTGATTACGGAATGTTTAACAAGATCCATCATGATATTGGTACCCATGTTATACATCATCTGTTTCCTCAAATTCCACATTATCACCTGGAAGAAGCAGTAAGTGATCCTTAGCTATCAATTGAAATTATTGATTTTTTGTCTTTGCAGACTTGGTCTGTAACATTTGATTTACATGCATACCTACTTCTTTTGCAGACGAAGGCAGCGAAGCCGGTTCTAGGGAAGTACTTTCGCGAGCCAAAAAAATCAGGGCCAATTCCGTTTCACTTGTTCAAGATCTTGGCTACAAGCATCTATGAAGATAACTATGTCAGTGACGATGGAGAAATAGTTTTTTATCAGACAGATCCTCAGCGTCTTAAAGCTTCTAAGAATAAATCTAATTAATCATTTTGGTAATGATATATTGTGGAGAAATGAAGGCAATCCCTTAGTTGTTGTGTGTTGTTTTAAGTTTCTGGATTATCGAGTTTTTATATACATATTATCTGAAGTTTCTACACAATTATTCTATTAGAGGTTGTAATTTTGTCACTTAATTTTGATGATAAGCTTTTTGGATCTGAATATGTAAGTACATGTCTAACAATGTCGTCGTTTCCTTTTTCATGATATTTTAAATTCTCTAACAAATTAACCTAATGAGTATTTGATGCAATATTAACCAATTGTGGTTCACATATTTACTATAAAACGCAAAAGTCGCCCAAATCAGTCTCAATTCGACTTGATTAACTTAATCGAAACAACTTGGTTAAGTAGTGATTGTGACTATATGCTACTAATCTTTAAATATCCTCTTCTATATGGTTTAGGGTTTAGAGTTGGTACAATGTGAAGCCTCCATCACAAAATATAATCTTGCAGGGGAAATATTACTATATTAGCTAGCCACATGACTCCCCATCGGAACTATGGAAATGTTGAGAAAGATGAGTCTTGGGTTGGTATCTCGCTTAATTTAGGATCTCTTGCTTTGCAATTTGCAATATATGTTAATTTCTTAACTTGGTTATTACTTGTTTAATTAGATGACTGAGACGTTTTACAGAAGTTTGGATGGTAGCACCAAAGCGATTAGATTCACACTGCCTTTTCCATTCTTCGCATTCCCTTTTTATCGGCATCTTGAAGAATATCGTACATTTTTATTAAAAAAAAAAGGTTTAGATTGTTATCTTCTCTAGTCAGTAATCTAGCTAGTACCTTAAAAATCGAATTAGGGTTTTGTTTATATGCCTGTGATGTGGTCGGACATTGTCACATACTCGCATCACCGTGTTACGAAAGAAAATCTCCCTTGATATCCATAGCAAGATGACAGTGTTTAGCATTGTGTTTATGTACATAACAATGATATTAGCGTTTTGTCTGGGGTTTATTGATTAGTAAAATGGATTCATTCATTTCTTTGCGGGAATCGAGTTACTTGAGGAGGGATTACAACCGTTGATCGTGGTTTTGGATTGTTTAATAAGATCCACCATGATATTGGCACTCATGCTTAATTAATTACATTTGAGTGACAAAATTACAATCTAAAATGTAGTTAATATGTTGCATTAAGTTTCTAAACCAAGTTAAAAATGATTCTCATTTGAGACTCTGATTGTTCACTCAAATCTAGTGGTTACTGTGTACAATGTGTTATCTTCCATTGACGTGATGCTGCCTTGGTTGAAGCTTTTGGATGCAACGCTGGGGACCAGTTTGGCATTGGAGAAGCATTCTGATCACATTACCGTGGAAAGTGATTATCTTCTCTTAGGGCGGGCAGTGGGTAGTCTCCGACAAGACCACTCTCCTCTCAGCCCGGCGATAGATGACATTTAATCTGGCCTGAGATTCTTCTCCTACTCCTGCAGCATTCATGTTCGACGAACATCCAATGTTGTAGCACATAGATTAGCCAAATTGGCCTTATTTTTTTAGCATGAATTTTTGTTTGTTTGATGAGCCTCTGAAAATTATCCATGATGCATTACTTGAAGTTTGTACAGTTTCGCCAAAAAAAAATAAAGTAAAATATTATGCGACAACTCTTCAAATTTGGGTGGACATATTTGCTTAAATTAAATCAGTTGTATCAAGAAACGTGCAAGATGATATTTTCAGATTGTCAATTATGCACCCAATCTGAAGATATTCTCCTATACAGTTTAGGGGTTTAACAATGAAGGTTGTATATTGTAAACTTTGAACCGATTATAGCTCTTTATTGTAACACCAAATTTGGAGATAATCAAGTTGACCAAAGAAGTATGTACTTTTTCTACATCTAATTTCGAATCTTCCTCTAGTAACATCATCTACTTTTAATGAAGTTTATCTTGACAAAGCAAAAGAAGAATAACATATTTTTCCGTTGACGTGAACTCCACTTTAGACTTCAATCTTTCATTAGAACTCAAATTTAAGTTTTACTACTACTCGTAAATCATATATGAGTTCTAACTTTCCAGTGCACTGAATTCATGCATAATATTCGGAGTCCAAACTTTTTAGTGTATTGGGATAGCATGATATCAGGTCATGTATACCAAGAAATAAATCAAATAATCTTACTTGCTTTGTTCTGTACGGGACCAAACCTAAAGGTAAAAGAAGTTGACAGATGATAGAAGAGCCGGTCGGGGGGAACAAGCTAGCTCATCAGTTTGAACAAAGCAGGGAAAGGTCAGCATCTTGTGATGCAAATCAGAAACTCGATACAATGAGGCTACCGGACCTAAAAATATATATATCCCCCGGTCACAACACTCAATCCTCCCCACATCTCTCAAACTTAATTAGTAAAAACAAAATAACTCCATAAACATAGACCAGCCCAATAGTAACATATTATAACACACACTAATGTACACTAATTATTGAGCTGACAAACCAACAAACGAAGGTGATTGCCCGTTGTTAATGAATATGAGTCGCACATGCATTTACAGTTAACAATCATCTTAATACAACAATGCATACTGAAATTTTTTCTCTAGGGAGCAAAGATGAAGTCCATATCCACACAAATATTTCTCTCCTTCCCAACCCAATAGTGGATAGCTACAACACTTCGCCCTTTCTCATCCTACCTTAACTATCTCAGGAATTTTTGTCAAATAGGTTACACAATAAGAGTGTCTCCAAAGGAGCAAGCAAAATTTTTCTGTAAAAGTGTCATTTGCTAACCTATTTGGCACTTTTATGCTATTTCAAAAATTTGTCATTCTAACCCACTCTTCAAATTTTATCTTTCACTTTAAAATAGTAATATCTTAACTTTATTTTATCTTGTGGGGCCTAAATTTTATATTCAAACTCCTTACTAAAGAATACTTTTGAATAAATATCGTGCGGAATCCAATTTTCTAACCGGAAGAAGTAGTAACTAGTCAGTTGCTAATTCTTTAATTTGCTAACTAGTTGGCACCTCTATTGGGGATGCGTTTTTCCTACATAGCATAGCAAATCTAACTTTACTACCAAATACTATACCCCCTTGAAGAGGTGTAACAAGTTCTATGAAACTTTAGATAATACCCGTTGCAAAAGAGCAAGTAAGAGCAACAACCTTCACTCGCCCAAAAGTGAATCCACCACCACACAGACGCACCACAGCCGGCAGCTTTACTTAACACTCCTCTCAATAATGTGACTAAATCTACCATGCGACAACAATGTCGTACAAAATTGACTTTACCATGCGCATGGTAACATATTCCTGGACACCCCAATATTCAAATCCAGTGCCCGCCTCTTCTCTCTCTCTCTCTCTCTCTCTCTCTCTCTCTCCCACTTTGTCTCTAAACACTTTATGCAGTTTTGCTGCTACAAAACAAATTTGAATCTCTCTTTTTCTTCTGTCACTGCTTTTTTCTCGACTCCTCTTCGTTCTTCTTTTTTCCACTTTTTTCCAACTTGAAAGTTCAAACTACGCTAAATCAAACTCCCACTCACTCGCCAAACTGTGCTTGTTTCACTACCCTTTTCCATGAAGTTGCTAATTTCTTCCCCTTCTTTTTCTTCATGCTCATCATCATCCAACTCCACTGCTTTTGATGCAACAATGTGCAGTTCAAAAAGCGCCACCACGGGCTGCATTTCTGGAATTTTGCGCAGAATTCTCTGCAAGGGAAGCTTCCCCACATACCCTTCTGATCACATCCTAGGAGAAGAAGAAAATTCTGTGGAATCTGGTTCCAGAGATCAAGATTTTAATTCCAAGGATAAAACAGAGATCTCTGCCAGTCCAAGCATTGTGGCAAGGCTGATGGGATTGGATTCAATTCCAGACAGGAACTTGGTCAGCAGCCAATCAACCCAAAATTCAATTTCACGCAGCAAATCCATGACTTCTGTCGACCGGTTTGATAAGCGTCGCGGGATGAAGTCGACTCGATCATTTAGAGAGATGCCTACATTTCTTGAGCTAGAAAATGAGGAATTTTTTATTCTCAGCTTTGAGAATGAGAGGAAAAGCAAGGAAACAGAATCGAAGGGGAGGAAATGTGAAAAGAGACGAAGCCAAAAAACGGAAAACAGAAGAGAAAGAAAGGCAGAGAATAAGAAGCAACTCCAAGAAGGACAAAGCAGAAGGGCTTTGAACGATTTGAATGGGAAAGAGATGCTGAAAAGCAGAAGCACTTCTTGTGAAGATTCCAAAAGTACTTCAATTGCTGCAAAGACGATAGAGAAGAAGAAAACTATATGTGATGTGCTTAAGTATGTAGAATCTGAATTCAGCTCAGAAGATTTAAGCCCGGTTTCGGTTCTCGATGGTGGCCAATTTCTTGTTGATACAGAAATCCCTTCTTCAGGTTTGTCCCCTCAATTCTGTAGACCATTTTTTCAACTTAAGCTTGAACTGTTTTGGTTTTAGTCAATTGTAAATTATTTAAGTATGGTTTAAACTTCGATTCAAAAATAGAATTGGAGGGACGCTAAACAGTAAAGTGGTTTGAACCTGTATTATTATATACATGGATTAATGTCTATCTAGTGTCTTCTGGTTTTGTTTTTTTATTAAAGTTCAGTAGAAATAACCAAAATTTAGAGTTCATTTCAAATTGGTGCTTGAACTTTGATCCATCAACAAAATCCTACCAAAAACTCACGAAAACCCTACCCTTAGCTACATCTGTTAGTCAAACCCTACTTTGAATATTACACCACCTAACAAGGTTTTGACTGTGTAAGCATAGTCGTATTGGCTAGAGGAAATTTGCTCCATTTATATCTCAAACTTCGAACCTTCTCTATACAGTTTAGAGCAGCCTCAAGTCGAATATTGTTAAATACATCAAAAATATTATTTTTCTTGTGACAGAAGAAGATTCAAGTTTAGTCAATGAAAATGGTCCAAGTGGTGATGCAAGAAGAAAAAAGACAAGAGAAGGCAAATGTCTTGGATCAAAGAAGAAAGAATTCCACAGAGCAAAGCACATTGGGATGTGGAGTGAGATTTGTAGGCTGACTGAAGCCGAATTGATCGGTTCAAATTGGATCCTACAAAACAAAGGCATGTGGAGTTTTGAAGGTACTTCTGCAGGCATTGGTGCAGATTTCGAGTCACAGATTCTTGGTCAATTATTAGATGAGATTGTTGATCAATTTGCTGACTTTGCCATGGAAATTCAAAATCTGCAAGATTTACAGCCTTTGTAAATTTTGGCATCAAAATAAATCAAATTAACCAACAAAATATTGTATTTACTAAAAGTGTAGTTTTTCTTCGTTCCAGCGATAGTATCACCTGGTTTAATAAAATTTAAATTACGTGGGGTTAATTCGAACTTGAATGCAAAGAGAGGCACAATATATAACCAACTTAACAACATCGAATTTTACGGCCAAGCTAAGTATCCTTTATTTATAATTGAATATTATAATTAAGGATGTGATTCTTATGCCAAGAAAGAGGAATGATATTATACTGTGATTCAAAATTCTGCACAAACAAATTAATGCAGACTTTTTCACTTAATTCATTTATCATCAAAAGGGTTAGGAGTTCAAACTTCAAACCAGTGGGCTAAGATTCTAGGGATTAATATTTTAATCAAGTTATGGACAGAGTCATGATTAAAAGGTAGCATAAAACTCTTTCCCCTCAACTTTGCTTTCGTTGATGAAGAATGTTTGGCTACTCAGATGAATAGAAACTTTTATATAAAAAAATTTGTGTTGAAATTAGAGTTTTGTGCTTATAATCATAATCATTGACATTATGAATCACTCTATAAAGATCATCTCTGCAAAAATAAATTAAAAAATGGTTGTTTAGTCCATCTATTGTAGTACATACATGGACGGTTCGTAGTACTTCTATAAATTTTGTTCATCTGGTTTTATACAGTTCAATGACTAAACGACATTGGTTTTAATTGATTTTTTTGAAGAAGCAATCTTTATAAAATGATTTATAATACGAACGGTTCTGATTATAAACATGTAGCCAAATATTATTCTTCATTAGTATATTATAAACTGCATATTCAACATTCAAAACTGATTATGTAAATTGCAAACTTAAAGAAAATTTGTTACTAACATAGAATATCTTTGTGACGAGTGTCATATATACATAATCAATACTATAAACACAACGAGATATATCCCAGTTGCAAAGCGAATTCTCTATAGAGCTTGCCCTTGTAAAGGTTCTTAATTATAATCCTCTCTACTAAAAGAGGAACATCTTCCCCTTGGGTATCAAGTTTAGCCACTAGGGTTCCAAGAGAGGCAGGTCCTAGTCAAGCAATTCGAGCAACAAGTTTCCATTAAAAATGTATGATCAAGTTTCATGAGCAATTATTTGGAATTGGTACACTAGAGGAAAAATTATTAATTTCTCGAGATTTACTCTAAAGGAAATTTCAGTAGGACAATTTATTTAGGGCTGCTTTCATCGAAACTAAGTTGAATAAGATCAAAATACAGAAAGTACCGTACTTTTATGAGAAGTATCTAACAGATGGTGTGATTTAGGCACCCCTAGCCAAGTTTTTGAGCATGTTTGTAAATGCTTTGGGCAAAAAAATGTTTTTGAAACCAATCCTTAGTAAAAATTTAAATGAGTTCTATAAGGGATGAGGATCCCATCCGGATCCAAATGGTGGGGATCCTAAGGATCCTCACATCCTAGCCGTTCATCGTATATTGCGTGGTCAAAAATCATTTGAATTTTATTATTTAAAATTAAACACAAATAGTACTTGACGAAAACTGACCACACGATATACGATGAACGGTTAGGATGTAAGGATCCCTAGGATTCCCACCATTTGGATCCGGATGGGATCCTCATCCTTCTATAAGAGCACTTTAAATGTTTTCCCAAAAAAATATATATCTGGTGCTTCTCCTAAAAGAGCACTTAAAATGCTTTTGGAACCCAAAATCAATTTCACAAAAAACACTTTCAGTCATTTTAAATGCACTTCTAAACGAACCATTTATCTTCTATCAAAATAGAACAGATGCTTTCTTCTTTTGCAATTTAACCAATAGAAATCACATACATGTCAAAAACCAGCCCCTTCAACAAGTAGGTGACACCTCTTCCGCATCCACCCCCCCCCCCCCCCCCCCCAAAAAAAACACCGTTAAAGGAGGTTTCTGATTTATTTTACTCGCAATAAAGTAGGTAGTTCAACCCCAATCTAAAAGGGTACATGTGTTGTGATATTACTGTTTGAACTTTGAAGTTAAGTGGGTAGAAACTGGAAGAAAATCAAATTCCCTGGATTTAAAGTTGATACTTGTGGGCCAAGGCATCTCTGGGTGTTGGGACTGAAGCCACTAATCGTTTTCTTTATCTAGTGCTCATGCCACTAACAATTACCCAACTACTAAAAAGCAGATTGAAAGATAGAAAAAGCAGAGATAGTAGGTCTGCCTTTTTATGTCTCTGCTCAACAAAATATCACCTATTGGGGAGACTGGGAAGGAGATTCACCTTTGGAAAGCCGAAAGTACTATGCAGATCTCAGAAAAAGATAAAATTAACATCGTAAAAGAAAAACCAGAGACGGAAAACATAAGGCCATACGCTATGTTTATTTTGGGCATTTAGATTGAATGAATCGAAAGAGAATTAACAGATACAAATGAACGTGAGTGTGGAGAAGAAGAGGAGGTGTGTGAAATTCATTTTCCGAAAAGTAAAGTCTAAAGCTGGATCCTTCTGATTGCACAATATGGGTATTGCCGTATTGGGTGTGGGTGGGGGGAATTCTATTTCCAAGTTCAAACAAACAAAAGAGGTTTTGCCGTGTCACCAAATGTATGTGTCACTGTCTCCCATCACCCGTCTCATCCCTCGCTCATCGTGGATAACGGGATGAGAAATAGTGATGCACGGGTCTACGCACTCGATGACAGCCAAGGTTTCAGATATCTTTCTCGACAAGTAAATGTACAGAGACAATTCAGCACGAGAACACAAAGTTGGCCAAATTGATATGAATATCCTGAATTTATGAATAATTCATCATTGTAAGAGCTGGTCATACATATAAGGTATACCATCGACCAAAAACATATTAATTAACTTGATAATTAATGATTAACATGGAAATCTCTCAATTTTTTCAGCATTTTTCTGTTTGAGATTCACATGGAAACTACAATGAAGACGAACTAGTTCAAAGGAAACACTCTGTGCAGAACTTGCATTCTGCAGACTCATCTTTCTTCTCCGTCGGGTTATTTCCTCTCTTCTCCGGTTCCTTCAACCTTAATTGATGAATACAATAAAAATTTAAAAAATGGCAGGAAAAAAATATAGTTAAACGTCAACTAAAGGAGCAATCCGGGGATTTGTCGATTTAAGCCACCATCTGCTCCTGCTCAAAGTAAAGCTGCTCCACCCAAGCGGGGAGCATCTCTGGACCTCCGTTGTTAGGGTGACACTGCTGCTGCTGCTGGTCCTCGAACCCAAATTGCCTGCGTTGTTGCGAGGCTTGAGGTCCATCCTTGACAAGAGATTGAACCCATGATACATCAGGCTCATCACCATTTGTTGGCTTCATGGATGAAGCTGTTGGGGAACTGCTCCCGCTGCTTCGGAATCCAAAAGAAGCAGATTTCCTCAGCTTGTTCAGCTCCTCGCCTTGGATACCCCAGTCTAATTTGCCACCAGGCGAGCCCCAATCTGAAAGGTTAGAGGGCTTTATTGTTCCAAAATCAGCAGAAGAAGAAACCACAGAATTACGGTTGCCAGCACTACGCTCAATGAAGCTCTGACTCCTCTTTGCAAATGCAGCAGACCTTGAATTAAAAACAGCAGCTGCACTAGATGCATCAACTCCAAACATCGGAGAAGCCCGTACAGGAGAGGATGCGAGGCTGGCAGAGTAGCTGGGACGGGCCTGCAGGTTCATATTTTGGCGCATCTGGATCCCAGTTGGAGAATGTAACTGGGATGCTGTTGCATCCCGTGAAAGGCCATTAAATTGAGGCAAAATTGCAGGATCAAGAGATCCAAAAATGTCGTCAAGGTTAGTAGGGTTCACTCCTCCAATGGTATTCAATTCCCCTGTTCGATTCCCAGAGGCAGAAAAGGGCGACACAGGAGATAAGACTTTGTTCCAGCTAGATGGGGAACCGGATATCTCATCAATCAAGCGTTGCTGCCTTCGACGATCCCTCTCCAGGCTAAGCATCTCGATCTCAAAATCCATATCTCTAGCACTCAGAGTAGATTTCAATCTGCTACCTGGAAGCTGCAAAGTGGGGGGTGCAAAGTTTGGATTGTTCTGCCACATGTTTCCACTCATAGGAGAAGAAGGTCCAGTGGGAGTCATGGGCGGAGTTGAAGCAGGAGGAATCATCATGGATGGAGAGTTGAGGGAAAGAGGGGCAATTGACCCCATGTCCAGAGAAGCAGCAGTGGCTGAGAATGATCTAGGAGAAGGCACAGCAGAACCTGTCGAAGCATACAAGGGGCGAAGCTCTTCTGGCTTGTGAGCAAAGAAACAGACCCTTCTTGTGCATCCTGTCTCATCCTTACAAAGACGGGTACGGTACTGGGCAGGGTGAAGCCAACATTCAAAAATACCATGTGCATATTCACAAGCATCTCCCTGCCTGCAGGTCCCCTTTCTGAACTCCGGGCAAGGAACACAGCTGTAATGATATTTCCTTGGATCACGCCGCCTTGCATTTTCCCCCGGGTGGACGAATGGACACTCTGTCCAGTCATGAGAGTAGGCCCTTGAGCACGGCTTGACCTTGAAAGTATACATTCTAAACTCATCCGTGCTATAAATCCCGTTCTTGATGTCCGGAAGAGAAAGATCAACAGGATACTCTTTCTTCTCTGTTCCATCCTTTGAAGCACGAGGAGTTGTCATCTCTTGCTGTTCTTGCCCTTCTGTCTCATTAATCATTTGCTCCGAGAAGTCAAAAGGTTCATCAATACTGGGAACACCCTTGAGCATGACCTCCAAAGCTTTCTTCCTCGAACTGAAGCTCGAACTATAAGCAGGTGCGATCAAGTCACCTGGTTGGTTTCCATTAGCATCAAGAGAATTCGCATCAGCAGAAGCAGCAAGCAAGAGCTTGACAACCTCAGCCGAAGCAGCAGAGCCACCAGCAACAGCACAATGAAGAGCAGTAGCTCTATCTGAACCGCAGGCTTTATTAACATCAACAAGACAGGATTGAAGAATATAATTCAACACGTTCATGCTACCGAACATAGCGGAGATCATGAGAGGAGTCCTCTCCTCAAACCCCAACTTCTTCGAGCCAATCAGCCTCCCACACCAATAGCTCGCCTCATCAACATCAAGACCCTCTTCCTCTACAGCCCTTTTGAACCCTTCAAGATCATCGCAGGCCGCTAGTTCAAGCAAAATCGAAAAGTTATACCGCGTCCCTTCTTGTTTCTCACGCTCCATGATCGTATCAGTGGAAGAAGGATTCCTCTTGGAACCGCTGCACATGGATGTCAAGACAGTCTCTTCCTATAAAAAAGAAGACATCAATTCAAACACCCTCTGTCAGAAAGATCACAAGCATGGGCACTTTATGGAGGAAAGTTTCAATCTTGCAAAGGTGTGCAAGGGATTTGATCAAAACATAAAAATTCAATCTTTGGTGTCATCATTTAACCATATTGTCAAAACACACATGTTGACCAATTTCAAGCAAAAACTGAAACAGAAATCTGTTACAAACCCAACAAACACAACCACTCATAACAACCACACACCCACTTGTTTGGTTGCCGGGAAACTGGGAAAAGAAAATTCACATACAGCTCTCTCTCTCTCTCTCTCTCTCTCTACCCCTTCTAGTAAAACAATCCAAAAATCAACTCACACAAATTCTTCTACTTCTTCCAAACTTATAATTCCCAATAAATAACAACATCCATCAAAGAGAAAGAAAAAACCAAAATTCAACTAAACACAATTCTTCTACTTCCTTCTTCCAACTTTTTAAACTCCCAACCAATAACAAACAAAACCCATCAAAGAAAAAGAAACAAGCTTTCATTCAAAAATCCCATTTTCTCAAGAACCAAACAGAAAATTCAACAAAAACTTCCAAGAAAACAAAAATCCCAAGTGGAATTACACCCCAAATAATCGAATTAAACAAAGAAAATACAAAAGAAATTGAGAAATAAAGAGCAGGGGCATACCTTATTGCAGAGAAATGATATACAAAGGAGAAAGAACTCTTGAGAGTTGCTCAGGAAAAAAACCAACTCCTCCCACCTCCTCTTTTAACCCTACAAAAAAACAGACCAAACTATTAGAAAAGATAGAGACTTTTCATTTCTTCCTTTTGAGTTTTTATGCTTTTTATTTATTTATTTTTTTTTTTTTCTCCAGTCAAAAAAAAGAGCCTATGAAATATGAAAGCGCTCTCCTCTCTCTCTCTTCGTCTTCGTCCTCTTTTCTTTCTTACAGAAAAAAATATTAAATTAAATAGAAACCCCAAATAAACTATTTTATTTTTAAAATTCTGAGTGGATCCCCCTGGTTTTTTTAAATATCTAAGAGCATCGAGTAACAGATTGCCGCGTGTCCACGATACTGTGAAACCGACCTCACCAAAGTGATGTGTTCATATTCCAGGATTGTCACCGCATAATGCACTTTGTCTTTTAGTGGTGACGTGGCGGAACCTCCACCGTCTGTGCTACCGAAGAGAAAAAGAACCGATTCGCTTCTAAATCATGCCATCGTTACCCGCATTCACAAACGAATGCGTGACGGGAAGATTTTAATTGTCGAGGAGTTGAGTCAACGTGGTGGAGCGCAGTTTTTTCAACGGTTTGTTCGATGCGGGTTTGTCTGTCAGCGTTGGATCGTGGATAAGGAGGGGTGAGGTTATCAGTTGTGGGTGACGTCGTTGTGCACTGCGCGCTTTGGAATTCTTGGAGCCATCGACGACGAATGGGAGAGGTTCGATGCTTTCTAGAATCCTCGCTTTCGTTACGCCTGCACCTAATTTTTGAATTATTTTTATAAATTAAATGACGTAATAAATGGAGCAAAGTAGTCGTCTTCTTTTTTTTCCTGGTAAATAAATTGGGCAGAAAAGTCTACCACCGTGGGCGCTCTCATTTATGTTGTCTCCTTTTTTTAGGAAATTTTTTTGGGACCCGGCTGCCATTTCACTTCTCATACACTCCTATTCATTTTTATTTTATGTGATTACGGTTAAATCATATCAACATTTTATATTGATTTTTTTATAAAAATAATAAGACAAAAAATAATAATAATATAAAATATTAACGTGACTTACACAAACAGAAGAGGATGAGAGTGTATGAGAAATGGGAGGGCAGAGAAGCCAAGTCCATTTTTTTGTGACATCCCTTTCCAAAAATATTTAAATCAATTCCTAACATTGGCTTTTTTCAAATTTCAAGTTAGTATTTTACTCAGTGCATTAGCTGGTGGCCTCTTCCAAGAAAAAAAACAATTGCAAATTGGTATTATTTTCCTCAATTATCTCTGTCACAAGTCCATGATGCCTTTATTTTCTTGTCAGCCAAATCATCTCAATCATCTTTGCACCATGTACTAATCTCCTCCTTAACTTATGCTTGTTTCATACAAATACATGATTTTGCTCTTAAGAGACGGGTTACAAAAGTATCGTTGGTTACGTTCGAAAAAAAAAAAAAAAGAGTTTTGGAATACCGAATGTGTCCTACTTATAACATTTTATCTCATATTCACTCATTCACTTGAGCTAATTCCAAGAGCTTATGTGTACCATAATCGTGACCAGACAAACACTTATGTGTTTGTATTTTTGGCAAGCGCATTTGTTCCATCGACCAAATCATTTCTTTTTCTTCCATTATAAAAAACTTGGAACAAATAAAAATCTACAAGTAGGTTGAAATACATGGTGAGTTAAAAGAATCTAGGTAAGTTGGAATTGTCATGATTTAGTAAGTGCTCCAACTGTGACACCCATTGAAGTTAATCTAATTATATGTAATTACTTTTCATTTGCCAAGACTATATATGTCATTACGAAATCCAATCAATGATTTGATCTCTTATCAAGTCACCGCTACACAGCAAGACCACAATACTCATTTAAGCGGAGAAAAACTTGCTAAAGCGAAACAATTAACAGTAATTAGAATTAATTCTAAATTCATTGGAGCATCATAGGAATAGAGAAAAAAGTTATTTTTTCAAAAAGTAATCCACGATTATTCTTGCTCCTATATAATTCTCATGTATATGAATACGAATCTATTTTACTTTTTCTTCATGATCAATCTTCTCATTTACAATTAACCTCTTCATGCTAAGGAGACTCTCTAAAAAATGGAACTCTTTATAGATTTTTTGGCAACTCATGTTTTCGACACAATATTTTATGAAAATTGACATTAAACTATAAGCGGCAAAAAATCAATGAAGAAACCAACTTTGAAGAAGTCTCCGTAACGTTTCTCTCAAAAAAAACATGAATATTAATTTGAGCCCCAGGACAAGAGCTAACTGACAGTTCATGACTAAGAGGATAAGCGGAAAGACTCCAGCTTATGGCTTACTACCTTTCTCCAAAGCAAATTTTCCAACTTAAACACAAAGACAATCGGACGGTCGTCCTCCATGGACAATGGACAAATCAACGGCTCACAGTGTGTCCCAAAAATCAAAAGCCAAATTTGACTACGGAAGCTGAGAAAACAGGGATTTGCCATACCAGATTGAAAAGTCAATGAAGCGTTTTCAAAATACGACCCCACCAAGGTGGAAACGACATCGTAGATTACATGCAATGCAAGATAAGGTGCAGGTCAGTGTCATTTGGTGTCGTTTACTTGGTCGAAAAAGACGTCTTATGTGGTGTAATCACTCTATTTCCATCCTTTCAGCATCGAAGTTTTGGATTCTAATAAATGTTGATACAGTGGACGGTGCGTGCTTATTTTTGGTTTTCCCTTTGTTTCCGTATTTATTTAGACAGTTTTGACGAAAAATTCATGGTACTGTTTATTTTAACAAAAAATCATATTTTTACACTAAAAAATTAATCATGATACTATTCACTTTACCCTTTATTTTGTTCTTATCATTAAAACTCAAAATTTTCAAACCATTTTCATTAGTTTTTCTATTTATTTAATTATTTTTTGCGGTTACAATTCGTGTTTTGGAGCAATAACGAAAAATATTTCAGCATTTTTTTGCAAAAAGAGTGACCAAAAGAAGAAGTGAAATTTCAATCCAACCTTAGAAGTTAATTATTTGCATAAACACAATCAAATTACGAGGTGGTTTAGGGTTGCTCAAATTTTTTTAAAAACAGTTTTTTAAAAAGTTGGGGTCTTAATTTTGTTCGGTAAATAATTTTTTTTTTTAAATCATGGTCCAAAATAGCAAAAAGCAGAACCAACCATACATATGCTTCTAAAAAAAATATTTTTTTTCATTGGAGGCAGGCAGGTGAACAATACCAACTAATGAAACTTTCATATTTACAATCTTAAGCCCATTTTTTCTTTGCCAAAAGCACTTTTACCACTATAGTTTACCAAATACTTACCCTGCTTTTTTTTTTTTTCATAGTTGTTTATTTTAACAGCACAACAGAAGCAGTTCGTAAAAAAAAACACAACAATCTCAAACTAGCCCTACCAATAACATATGATCCAATATTCTAGTGCATAGTATGTTGGGTTTTCACTCATGCGTCCCGAGTTCGAAATTCTCCTCTGAATTACTATAATTGTTTTGAACCCTCCCCTTAATAATAACTAGCCTTCATGCACGCGCGTGCATAAGACATTTTTTGAATCACGGCGTGCTACTCGCGACTTACACGTTTTAAATGTATTTATAAACGCAAATTAATAAAAGGAAAGTCAAATATTTGAAGTAAATGAATAATCTTAGATCATGCTAGAAGAATCCCTTCATAAACCAATTAAAGTAGCTGAATCCATATAATAAAATTGGTCTCTATTGAATTTATATTAAGAATAGAGAAAATAATATTTAATAAACAACTGATTGAATCACATTATTACTAGCCCATTGTGAGGTTAAGCCCACCCCACCCCCTCCCCCTTAGTGTAGATAATATCATTCGTTCAAAAAAAAAAAAAACACAATCATTTGATAACTAATTTAATCACATTATTATTCCCCTGCGAAAGACCTTTTTTATAATCGGCAATGCACGCCTCTTAAGATGTTTGAACGTGTTTGAAAATAGATAAAATAATATTTAATAAACCACTAATTGAATCACATTATTATTATTTTATTGTGAGGTACTAATTATTTAAAAAAAAAAAAAAAAAACTGTACAGAAAAATTTTATTATTAAAAAAAACACTGTTAAAATGATGAAAATACCTCTGCCACATTTGATGCATTATTTTGGATTGCTTTTGAAGTTTTTTTGTTTAAGGAGCATTTTTCTCCAATTATTTTTTATGAAGATTGTGACACCAAAAAACACTGTTCATTGGACCCTTGACTTTATATATAAAGATAATTTCAAAACAAAAAAAAAAAAAAAAAAAAAAAAAAACCAATAAGAAAAAATTTATGCAGAAAATCAGCTTAAAAGTAAAGGTAAGTTTACTTGTTCTTTTTTTTCAGAAAGTGGAATGCATTAACTTTCTTCCAAAATCTCAATTGTTGGTTTTCCTTTTTCTTTTTCATTAAGTATGGAATATGTTTTCAAGGGAAAGTTGGACAGACAACGCACAATTATCATGTTACTAGTGGCAAAGGTGTCACAGCTATTTATGCAAAGACTTTTTTCTGTTTGGACTTTTCTATTTTGGGAAAAAAAAATTAAAAACGTGGAGAAATGAGCAGAGCTATAAAATGAAGAGTGTAAACTTATTGTCCATTTAACCACTTAATATTACGGTTTTATGATATTTTTTTTTACTTGTAAGTCATATTTTTATTCTGTTTGAATCTCGTAAATTACGGGATTCGAATCATAAATTGATTATCGGATTGGAACCACAAATTTATGTCCTATTAATTACGTTTGTTTCGGATCAAGATCCAATTCATTGACAAGTCTAGCTGCCGGACCCAAGGTTTTGTTGTTCAGATCCAACCCAAATTAATGACCAAAGAGGCCCATTTACATGAACTATTGCAAAGAAGAAAAAGTTTGGAGCCAGTTTTAGGTTGAGTTAACAATTCGAAGACTATCTTCTAGAATTTCAGTGAAAGCCAACAGAAAAAGCCTGTGCCAGTAATACAATGCAGTTCTAGCTTTGCCAGCTGTGGGAGTTGATTTTTGTTGGGAAGTTAGAGAACCAACCAAAAATCAACCAAACGTTTAGTTTAGTGATATTTCTCTTTCCAATATTTAAAGACGTCCAATATTCAAATTCCTCGTTTCCCATTGAACAGAATGGAGAAAGAAAACCATTGTCTTTGAAGATATAAAGACTGAAGCTTAGCAGACGAAAGACACTTACATGCAACCAAGATGCTAGTCTGACGATATTCAAGCCTATCACACTACTCGATGTGGTTTAATTTACCTGCATAATATTATTTAATTGTTTTGAGATACTGCCATCTTGGTCCTTGACGTCCTAGTCAGCATATACATTCTTACATAAGTCATTAATACAACACAAATGGATTCACCCAAAAAAATTATGTGACTTGAGTAGAAAAACAAAGGCTTTTCTAATGCAAATGCTATAAGCCAAAAGCTACGGTTTACAACATGTACTTACAAAAAGCACAGTTTAGCAAAAAATTAACCTAGACCAGTTTAGCAAAAAATTAACCTAGACCAATTCGAGCAGGAAGGCAAACGCCGGGAGCTTGTTCGTCGACAGAAAGGGTTCCAGCAGCAGCCAATTTTATTACAGAATGAGCAGTGAGATGGAACTTCTGGTGTGCTTCGACAAAGCTTCTGATGAGAACTTGTTCGACCCACTCCTCTACGGCTTTCTTCTTGTCCGATAACCAGCCAGCTGCGAGTATCTGCACCATGACTCCGAAATCAATCTCCAGCTGAACCTCATATCCGAAGATTTTCTTCAATTCGCGATTGATTTCCTTCACTATTTTCTCAGCAAGTGCTTCAAAATCAAATGGCTTCAAAACCACTTTTTCGTCCACTTGACCAAGGAAATCTTCCAGCCAAGCTTTAGAGTTTTCGGAGATGTTGTCGCTGTCACAATCTTCAGAATCTATGTTCTTGTCTGGCTCCGCTACTGGCAGATTCAAATCGAGAAAGTTCCTTAATTGCTTGTTGGACCGTTTCTGTAGTTCAGAGGATTGCTCTAAGGAGGCATTGGTGTCAATCAGCTTTCTTTTATTTGTAGAAGAAGACGGGTTCGAGGTTCCATCTCTTGGTGCAATCCTCACATTCATGCCCTTGCTTTGGTTGGCATCCCCAAGATTCCAAATTTGCATTTGACATTTCTTGGCGGCAAGTATGACCTCCTCAGAGAATTTATGGGGTTCATTCTCTCCAGAGAGGCTTTTGCTGCTGCTTTTGATAGTGGAGGTAGTCACGAAGATTATGTCGTTAATGCTGATTTCTCTCCCATGCGAATCTGGAAACCTTCCGGTCCTAATGGCCTGGGACAAACTACTCTGGGCAAGAAAGTCCGCCTTATCGACATTTTCAAGGAAAACCACTGAATGAGGTCTCCTGCTTAACTCCCCTGCAACATAATCAACAACTGTCTTACCCCTAAACTTCACATTGTAATCATCGACACCTTCAGATTGAAAAACAGAGTTTGATTGGTAACCCCTATCTTGGGAACACAGATCAACAGAAATTAAGCTTTCTCTGGAGCCAAAAAGTATCTCAGCAAGTGCTAAAGCAATTTTCTTCTTTCCAACTTTGTCAGGTCCAACCAAAGTCAGCCATATATCTCCTCTGAGTTTCGAACACTGATTCCTTCCACCACCAGACTTGCAACGTGCCACAGCTTGACTGATACCGCAAATGGCTTCATTTTGCCAGCCAACCTTTTCTGTGAGAACTCTCCTAAGTGATTTGATATCGCTTGGATCAACCTGCCCTCCAAGATCAGACGCAGAGCAGGAAGAGGACTGGGCAATATGGCGTGAACTATTTTCACTCAATGCATCAAATTCAGCAGAAATGGAACCAGAGAGGTGTCTGGAACTCTCTCTAATATCTTGTAATTTAGGACTTCTTGGCCCTTGACTGGTTGATCCATACAATGTTCCCAATCCCAAATCTGTTGCTACAGAAGTAACCGACGAAGATGATGTGTGGTCGGTGGAAAGATTCATATTGTGGATGGGGTAAGTAGTCCGGCAGGGGCTTCTCATTTCAACTTGCTGACCCTTCGAAACTTTAACCAATAGCTCTGACCGGAGGCTAGCATTCTCAGCAGCCTCAGAAACTACTTGCGTAGGCAAGTTCTGTTTTGATAGAAGACTCGTTTGCATGTCCATCGGCTGGCAGCGATAATGAATAGCACATCCGCTTTCATTTAGAGATGAATCTTCACCGCTGTTTTCTTTTCTATCCCAGACAGCTAGGGAGCCCTCAGCAGATGCAACTTGAGGCCCTGCTTGATAAACGTCCACTTTAGGGAATGGTTGAGAGTGATGATTTTGTCGGCAGATATCATCCCATTTTTTCTGCAGTGCAGATACTGTAGCATTCATTGTTGTCTTATCGTCTTTGGTCTGCACTGAATAATGAAGCACACTTACACATATTCTCAAGGAAATAAACGTAACAAATTAAAATCCAACCAGTTACAGGAAACATGCTCGTTAAACTACATGTGTTTGTGCGCGAAGGCATGCTTATGTGTGCACAAGAGTTATTCCAACTCGATACAAAATTATACTCTAAACGGGTTACACACCTTTGCTAGATCGTCTCCGTCTCCCTTGCCAGTGTCAAGTTCACGCGTTTGCAACCAAGAAGGCAAGCTAGCTGACCACTGATCAGCTGCTGAAATAGTTGATCCTATTTTCAGAACAGAAGCAGCTTCTTGCTCATACTTCCCTGTGCACCGATGACAACGTTTAAAAGATTGATATGTGCTGCTCAATGGACTTTTGAAGTCGGACGGTGCAGGAAAGAATCCGCCAAATGGAACGAAGGACCCCATCAAACTGTAAGTATATCATGAGCACGGAACTGTGAGATCCAACAAGCACAAAACAGTCAGACACTTAAGTGTTTTACCTGAAACGTACTCTCTAAGCATTCACACAACTTATACCAGCGCTATCGACTTAAACATTATAACATGTACATCGAGACATGAATGCATATATGGATTAAATGCTCTCACTCTGAAGTTAGCAAATTATGCAGCTTACTGTATTCGAAAAGAAAATTATAGAGCCTAAACCAGAGTAATGAAATCAAACAATACTCGTCTCTTGGGAACAAAACATCATATGTTTCGGGTATCAAACCCGAAACCACAATCAAATTATGACTTCAAGCAACTTCAGACACACATCAAGCATGAATCCACAAAAGAGAATAGTGAGCATTTGCCCCAACAAGTTGAAAAGGAGCATAAAACAAATTCAGGGTTAGATTACCACCTCGATTTCGAGTAAACTCCTTCCATTGAAGCTTTAGAAGAAGTAATGGGAAGAAGATGAAGATCCCAATCCTTCTCAATCGTCGAAAACCGAAGCAAAAGCTTCGTAAACACTTCATGGCTCGCCGCCGCGGCAATCAACCGCAATTTTCCACCATGAACCTCCAACAAGCTCTTCAGCTGCAGCACCACAAAGCTCAGAGCTTCCTCCGCCCCCACACCCTCACCCGCTAAACCCTTCAAATCCCCAATATTTACAATAACACCACTTCCAGCTCCAGAGCAGCGCTCCGCCATTCGACCCACCTCCTCAAACTTGCAACCCATCTCCTCCTTGCTTCCGCCATTGAGGACGAACTGAGAAACCTCCGTCTCGATGGAAACCACGCTGAAGCTAGCGACTTCAGCAGGCAAAATCCCCGCTTTACCCTTCTGCACGGCTTCGGTGAAGCTCTTCAGAGCCTCGCCGGCGCAGACGCCGATTAGCAGCGGGTTTTTCCCGCTCTTTTTAACCAACAAGTCGGCGATTCTTCTCGAGTTCTCGTCTCTGTCTTCGAACCCGGAAAGCGGGAAGCTGAATCCGGGTTGGGCGGGGTCCGCGTCCGTTAAGTTGCATAGGAAAATGGGCGGGCATCGGGTCCGAGGAAACCGAGTCGATTGAGTCACCGGCGGGTGAATAATCGCGACCTTTATGTCACAGCTTCGAAACCCAGCTTCTCCGAAGACCCGACTCACAATCGGATCGTCCAAGATTGATATGACGAAGTGTTTCAGCTCGACCTTCAAAAGCGACGCCACTTGCTGCTGGCTGTGAATCTGGTGCAAGTGGAAGCTCTCCGGTTGCCGCCTCTGGTTCGCCTGGGACCGCTTGATCGCCGCCATGAGCGAGTTCGATACGGGAGGCTCGTCCTGCGCCCTCGACGACGGCAACCTGTCCAAGGAAACTCCGACAGACAGCTCGAGAGCCCGGAACTGAAGGCGTGGAGAGTACGCGCTGCTCTTGGCGCGGGCGCATGCGTCTCGGAGAGCAGAAGACGGCAAGGAAAGCAAGGCCGAGACGGCATGGAGTGACGTCGTCTGGGCGTGGCTCCGCCTACGCGCTACCGCAACCGCGTCGTCCAAAGCACGCGCCGCCTCGTCCGTCAAACATTGCCTGGCTGCGCTCACCGGCGTGGGCATCGCCGGCTCAGCGTGTATAATAAAATATAATATATGTATATGTATCCACGGACGAAGACGCAAAAATCACCCCTTTCTATACGATGAATACGTGTCTTTGTGTGGCGATTTCGAAATAAAATATGCAAAAATACTGAGAAAGTTCGATTAAATTATGCAATCTCGGAGGAGAGTACAAA
This sequence comes from Pyrus communis, assembly GCF_963583255.1. Lineage (NCBI taxonomy): Eukaryota > Viridiplantae > Streptophyta > Magnoliopsida > Rosales > Rosaceae > Pyrus > Pyrus communis. Next base: position 23,077,011 of record NC_084810.1, on the reverse strand, counting down.
ATGGAGAGAGAGAGAGAGAGGGAGAGAGGAGATGGAGATTTTGGTTGTGTTGGTGGCGTTGGTGTATGCCGCGGATGCACCAACAGTTTTTGGGCAGGGGATGTGATGGGACCTTGCATTAGGCTTTAATACAAACACATGGCGAGCATGGCATAAATTCGCTTCTTTCTTCTCTCTCCTTCGGTTTTTCGTTGTTTTGAAAAAGTTTAGACACCACTTGTATGAAATTACACTAGTGCAACTTATCTCTTTAATTGCAGAATTAAATTTTAATAGTTTTAGTCTAATCAAATAAATACGAATGCATCTCTTACGCTTAGAAAAATTATGACTCGTAACGTTCTTTCTATTTCCGTCCTTATCTTTTCGTGCGGTCTTAAGCCCCCTTAATGTTTTTAGAAGTGTCATTTATTGTATAATTAAAATCGCGCTCTTATAAAACTTTTTTTTTAATTATTTTAAAATTTTATCATTTATTACTACGGTCTAGTGCTATTCCTTTTAACTTATAAATCTGTCTTAAGCTTGATTTTTACCAAAAACGAATTTGAATCATATTATTGCTAATCAAGAAAAAATACTAAGAAATTTTACTTATAAAATCAAAATTAAATTAAAATTTTCAATTTGCTGTAAAAGGCCAAAAGCGATGATTGGGAGGAAGAATCGACCCCTGTTGGTAGGAGAAGATTGACATTTGATCCTGATGCCGTGTCCACTGGCGAAGGCCAACATCATGATTTTAGCCGTCGATGTCAAGCTGTTGAGCCCCTTGAGAATTAGCCGTTCTTTATGTTTTGACAATAAATTTCCCAAATTGGTGATGTCAAAGTGAATAAGTGATAAAGGACATTTGGAGGAGCAATGTGAAATTTTATCTCTTACTTAGTCAATGGTTTTTCTTGTCGTAATGGCATTGGCTTTAAGTGGGCGGTTTATTTATTAACTGATACGCGTCATTAGATAAACTGTGCCAAATTAAGTCGACTCTGATACCAAATTACGTAGTTTGACTGCTATTCTAACTTTTCAGGTTTAGCAGCATAATCAACTATCAACATTACCGATATCATTCTAACTTAAAACCTATTTACTAAGTGTTGGGTTTTCTTACAAAAGGTATTGATGATTTTAAAAGTAGAAATCTCATATATAAGCTGTATATTATTTTGTTATATTTATGATGTAGAGGCTCATTCTCCATAATTAGCGCGGATTGTTTCCTCTAATTTTCATACCTCATGTTTTTCTCTACAGGTGTTATAATGTAAGTTGTTGTGAAGACAAACTTCAGTAAAGTAGAAATCTCATATATAAGCTGTATATTATTTTGTTATATTTATGATGTAGAGGCTCATTCTCCATAATTAGGGTGGATTGTTTCCTCTAATTTTCATACCTCATGCTTTTCTCTACAGGTGTTATAACGTAAGTTGTTGTGAAGGCAAACTTCAGCGTTGTAACGGAGTTACTAACATTATTGTCATAGCTATGTCATTCACTCTCTTATATAAAGAGAAATTCGAATAGCTTACCACTTTCTATAAACTCAAACTTATATATTTTGGGGTTAGTTGAACCGTGATTATCTGTTAATAGACACATTAGTCTATCATATTAGCAAGTTTGCATGGCAACAAAACACAAGTTCAATTAGGTAAAATGGGCATAAAGTTTTTGAAGGGGAAATCAACTCTGCTATTTATAAAGATATGATCAAAGTTATATCAACAAAAGAATATCAGGGAGTGACCCAACACCAACCAAGAGTGCTGCTAGAGGCAGCCCCCACTTGAACACTTGATAGAAAAAGAGGAAAACTAATGAAAATGATTTGAAAACTTTAAGTTTTAATGATAAGGATAAAATAAAAGGTAAAGTGAATAGTACTAGGTTTGACTTTTTAGTGTAAAAATATGATTTTTCGTTAAAGTGAACAATACTGTGAGTTTTTCGTTAAAACTCTCTAGAAAAAACCCTTTGGGGGACCTTATGGGAATTTGGGTAAGATCTTTGGACCATATATGCTATGAGTTCCAAGCTCTAGCTAGCTCAGTGCCATTCGTCTCTCCTGAGACAAATTTTCGTTAGACTCGTTGATTAGGACAACGTCTTACACATGAAAAGATTACTCAAACAAAATGCAGAAATCTCATAGTTTTACGACAGATGTCCTACAATTAAATAGATTATGTCTTGTAACGAAGATAGATTCGACCACAATTCATTGAGTGCATACAACGTGTCCAAAAACTGAAATGAAGATAAGAATTTAATATTGGGATAAACACTAACTGGTCCTTAAGAATCCGATAGGTCGGTAATAACGGATAGTATGAGAATTATTGGACGATGATGACTTGGTTACAAAGCAAATAACGTGTTATCGTGATCCGAAGTTCCTACTCAAGTTTTTTTTCCTCCTATAGTCTCAGGTCTCAAATAAGAGAGGTGTTTGATTTTGACGTGTTGTTTTTGTTGTTTGTACTGGTCCTTCGTTCAACCTTTTGTTTTCCTTTTTCCTTGCTTTTTTTGTTTGTGTTGCATTTACACACACATATAAAAATATGAATGCCGAAAACAGTCCGAATACACTACAAACTGAAAAAATGTGTACTTTTAACACACATACGTGCATTACTTAAGTTCATTATCCTATTCATTTTTCATCCCCATCGGAAGGAAGAGATCAATTTGAGTGCCTTCTCTTCTAGCCACCTCCTGCAACCTTTGTGATAAGCCTTTATTTTTCATGTATCATGATGACACCTGAAATCAAAGAGTCGAACTCCATATTTCTTTTAGCCATTCGTCAAGTGCTTAAGTGTATCACTTATTTTACCAAGCCACTTTTAACCTATATTTGTCCTCCTCCTGCTTCCTTTGTTTTTGGTTATCGTCCCATCCAATACTTATGCATATTTATTATATATTTTATTAGTCCTTAAGTTTTGGAGCCACCTAAGGCACTATTTATAGGAGCTAAGGCATCTCCAACTGACCCAATCAAAAGGTTATAGGGCTAAAAATAGCTTGAAATGACATGAAAACTGTCTCCAACCGAGGACTAGGGCAAATGGCTCGTGTGTCCCACCAGGTCAAAAATAGGAAAACTGGCCAAGAGCAGCCATCCCCAAGCCAGCCCATTGTTTGAATGCAACGGCTACATTGCGTCAGCATGATGCCAGCTAGCAACGGCTAGATGACGTCATGTTGACGCCAGGTTACCGTTGCATTTGAATTTTTTTCCTATAAACACCTAAGCCATTCATGCACCATTTCTCACATAATTTTCACCATTCCATACTATCTTACCTCATTTTAAATTTAACAACATTAAACTTAAACAACACAATCTCCACCCTAGTACTACTTGGGGGAGTTATTCAAACTTCAACAACATGAAACTTAAACAACATTAAACAAAACATTTAACAACATAAAACTTAAACGCCTACTCCATGGTTCTTTTGGCCCCAAGATGTGCAATAAGATCCTACTCTAGGTACTTGTTTGTGGCACGTGAACGTATCATCCTATGGCGCCTCGTGTACTCATTTAAAGAGATATTACTAGTTCTTGGATCCAAAGGCAAATTAGACTCATCATATATTTTTGCATGAGCCTTCATCGACCTATTTGGATTATCTTGGTCGTCATCAAACTCTCCATCAATATAGCCATCTTGCTCATCCTCCACAATCATGTTGTGTAATATGATGCACGATATCATGATGGAATTCAATTTATCTCGACTCCACCCTCTTGTCGGTTCCTTGATGATCTTCCACCGTCCTTGTAGAATATCAAAAGCTCTCTCAACATCTTTCCAGTATGCCTCTTGTGTAAGGTAAACCACATTTGGGCGTCATCCACAAGGTTTGCAATTGCTTAGACAAGTGTCGCCCACTTTGGGTAGATGTCATCTGCCAAGTAATACCTCATATTGTACTGATGCCTGTTGAGGTTGTAAGAGTGACCAGCAACAGAGCCACCCCATTGAGGTTGTCTTTTAGTTGGCTCACACACCATGACCCCAACCATTGCTGCCATATATGTTGTGTTGTGTTGTGCCATGCTTCATCTTCTTCATCGGACTTTTCATCTTCTCGTCTCATATGCGCCCATTTATCTTCCAATTCGGAATTGGATGAGGACCCCTAGTTGGAATGCAAAGAGGATCCAAAGTTGGAATTCATTGCAAACTTGAATTGAAAGAGATACTGGAAAGGGCAAAGATGTGAATTATACCCCAATATCCAATCTATTTATTAACATTGAAAGCTGAAGATAATAAGTGCAACGTAGATAAGAATTATATCAAAAATTTGCACAACCAATTACATCTTGACATGTGGCACTCGAAATCCTATCCGAAAAATTATTGAGATTACATCTCGACAAGAAATATGGAGAGTTACTCACTTTAGCGACACGTGTCACTCGAAATCCTATCCGAAAAATTATTGAGATTACATCTCGACAGGAAATCTGGAGAGTTACTCACGTTAGCGACACGTCACTTGAAATCCTATCCGAGAAATTATTGAGATTACATCTCGACAAGAAATCTGGAGAGTTACTCACGTTAGCGACACAGGTCACTCAAAATCCTATCCGAGAAATTATTGAGATTACATCTCGACAAGAAATCTGGAGAGGTCCTCACGTTAACGACACGTATCACTCGAAATCCTATCAAAAAAATCATTGAGATTATAGAATGATAAGAAATCCGGAGGCTTATTCATTTGGCGACAAGTGACACTCAAAATACGTCCGAAAACCTTATTTTAATATGGTAGTTTAATTTAATTAACCATATTAATTCAATTAAAATAATAAATTATATTTGGCCTATGACCCCTTGGCCCCCTCGATTGGAGATGATTTTTTGTCAAATAGCTATATTTTGCCCATGGCCCTTTGATCCCCTTAGTTGGAGATGGTATAAAATATGGTCTGACATTTTTCATTAAAATATAATTTCTTGGAGGGCTATAGGGCTAAAGGGAGCCCTCCGGCCCTCCTTCAGTTGGATATGGCCTAAGCTTCCTGTTTTTAGTACTTGAGGCAGCATGCAATGCATGCTTAATAAGATCCATACAATAGAGAGGAAAAAAGAGGGTGAAAGAAAGAGGAAGATAGTGTTAGGGTTTTACATGTAGAGTTTGTATTAGTATGGTTGTTTTGCCAAAGTTTGGATTATTGAAGTGAGTAGTTTATGTAATATGTTCTAACAAATTTTATTTTCGGATAAATGTGAAAGCTACGAGCTATTATGGTTTTACTTTATTTACAAATCTCTCTCTATTTTTAAGTCAAGGATGCTTGATTTCATGTAATCACTTTCCATATGTATTGCAGTATATTTACACATTTTATGTGGAATTGTTTGAGATGTTCATAGAACATGAGAACTTTAGTGTTGCATTAATACAATTTAAGTCCTGAAATTTAGGTCTGGAGTATTGGATGATAGTCATTGTTCATAGAGCTATATTTTTGTCTTTTATAGTAGACCTCAATATTTAAGTTTAGGTCCAAGCATTGGGGTGAGTTGGTATAATCAATATCGTTTGTATAACCATCGTTTTGAGGTATTTAGTTTTTCAAAAGCGGCCTTTTTAGAAGCATGTCAATATTTTACTCAAAATGCATGATATTTTAATCAAAATACAATGTTCTTTTTTTAAAAGCACTTAAGGGCTTTTGACATCAGACCAGTTTTAACTTTTTCTTCCAAATATTATTAGAAACACTTTTAGGATGTGTGTTCTTCTAGGAGTTGGAACCCAACAATTTGAGACTCGTTAAGGGAGTTGGCATGTTGGGTTGGCGATTCAACAGCGGATGGTGTGAAAGTCCACGCTTTCCCATAGATGTGCGACATGCGGCACAGGGAAGGGAAAGGAAGTAGACGAGCGCAGTAGAGGAATGAAGTAGGTCTTAGCTAGTCCCATGGTTTTCGAAGATTCTCACTAAAAACCTCTAGCGAAGCTGTGAGTCTTGGTTAATCTCATTAATGTTAGTCATGCATGATAACAAACACTGAACTATACTAGGAGTCAGTCCAGTCTAGTCCAATGAAACTTAGTGAAGCCAAACAAATGGTACCTTAGTGATTTTAGTTTTTTCAAATGACAGTGTTATTGTCCCTCTAAAAATTCAATTATGTAAGCATGCCTAACTTTGTGTCGAGTTTGACTCACATCATAATTAAATTAGTAATCATAAAGGCAAAGCCTCAAGAGTTTAAGTTTATAGCATGTTTACTTATCAGGAATGAATATAAAAAAAATCAAAAAACAAGTTGGCTACACATTAAGATTAGTATTTTGATATTTTTTCCCCGATTTCAATTTTACAGTCGAATAACATGATTGGTCCTCATACCAAAACAAAAAAAACAAAAAGCATGAATGGTCCTACAACACGTTCCTATCTCAAAATTTTTAGGTCATTTTTTCCCAAGACATATAAATCATCCCTAGAAGCAAACATTTTATTTACTTTAATGTGTTGGACCGGACTAACCCTAACCCAATAAGCAAACTTAAAATAGTCCATGTGAACATAATCTCTCCATCAATCTCTTTATATTCATATCGTAATCCCTCATTCCCTTCTCTCTCTCTCTCCCTCTCTCTCCTATAAATGTTGGAGTTGATGTTTATGGTTCCTAGTGCTATCTTTGCACGCATCAATTTCTCCACCTCTTAAGTCGTACCCTTCCAAATACCGCAAGAGTCGCCCACCACGAATCCCATCCCATCCCCCACCCCACCAAAAAGCTCTTTACTCGTGACAGCTTCTTTTGGACTTGTATGCATCAACTTGCACGTCCAACTCCACTCCACTAAAGTAATAATTGCTTTGTTAATTCGGCAAAGATAATTATTACCAAGAATAACTGTTCAAGTGCATCTTCATTCGTAAGTAAATTGTTTGGACAATTAGCATTGAACAATTAAATTAAAAAAAAATTAATAGGAGTAAGTATCTAAAACTCTCCAACCTTTAAGTGTCATACCAAATTGGTCTCAAACTTTTAAACATTCCAAACAAGTACCCAACCTATTAAAAATATCATATCCGTTAAGCCCCAGTTAATTTTCAAACATAGATTATATTCAAAACCCATCATGGTTAGCATTAATATTGGTGGCCTCAAAATCTGAATTTGAATCATGGATTATATACTATGGAACCCAATGATCAAACATGTTTGAATTGAATCGAAAATGGACTCAAATCAAAATTGACACAAATTGAATCTCATAACTAAGAAAAGGGTTAAGAATTCAGGTTGAGTTTCAAGGAACTTGTTTCCGTTTATGTCATTTCCTCATTCACCGATTCTCAACTCTTAAAGCTTCTAGTTCCTTTTTGTGGATGATAAAGATAGTGGTGGCTGCATCATGACAATCCGAATCATTTCAGCAATCTCCATGACCTTCTTCTCGATGTTGGTGGCTTGAGTTATACGGTGGAGTTGGTGGTTTTGTATTGGGTTTGGAGGTGATGGAGTGATAGGGGTGGTGGTGACCTTAGTTGGTGGAGGCTATTCTTCCATGACCTTCTATTGATTTAGGAGACAAATTAAGTACTAGTTAATTTAACATATTTTTCATCCGGACTTAACAGATATTACATTTTTAATAGGTTGGATACTTATTTGGGATGTTTAAAAAGATTGAGATCAATTTGAAATGACACTAAAAGGTTGGGGAGGGGGATTTAGGCACTTGATCCCAATTAATATTATGTTTAATTTTGAATAGAACTTGTGACCAATCCCGTCAATGCCACATGTCATTGTCTGAATTTACAATCCCGTCTCATCACGCCAAGATTCATATTCTCTTAATTTAATTTTATTTTTTGCGTTTTTGTTGTATATATTTATAATTTTTAAACAAATTTTCTAGTTCAATTAATATGGGCCCTTGGATTACATTTTTTAATAATCCAACAGCCCATATTATGCCACGTGGGCCGAATAATAAAAAGAGAATTTTTCAGATATTTCTTTTTTAATTGTTTTTGTCGGAAAAATCTAGACCGGAGGATAGGTAACCGCTAGAAATCTAACGGTTGTAGAGGTGAGTGTGCCTGCAGCGCTGGCCCCAGGTCGATAGAGTTGTCGGCTCAATCGCTCGTTTTCGGGTGTGTAACCCACGCGGTAGCCGCAAAAATAAAATGAACGTGGCTGACGTCAAATCCTGAGGCGCAAGATCGGGCTATTCCTGCCCCATTCCTCAGTCCGGCTCCCATGGACTTTCCTATAGCCCGACTAATTTGGGGATTAAATTAATTGCTCTAAGTAGAGTTCCAAATATGTTAATAAAATGGACCCCCAGATAAAATGTTAACAAAAATAAGTGTATTTTCCACGAGGATTAGATAAAAAATTTACTTTGATAATTGATGTGATAATTTGTTAATGAGACGTGATTTGCCCAAACATTAGGCAAATAGTCTTATCAAACTCCGTTAGGTATTTTTGTCTGGTCATTTGCCTAGTTTATCGAAGGGTGATTTTGCTGACATGTATGGCGCATCAAAATAGAACTGCCTGGTCATTTGATTAGGCTTTTGGAGATGCCTGAAGGACAATGTTTAATTCTTTACATGTAATAACTCGTTCTTTTTTAAATGAGGACTTTGCATTATTTTATCATACGACTTTTATAATCATAATCATTTGTTCTCTTTATTATCATTTAAAGATCATCTTTAGAAAATTTTATTTGATTAAAAGATAGTTTAGTTGTCCATGTGAAACAAACGAACTAGTAGTTTGTTATAAGGATGTTACTTGTTTGTTTCTATAATAGTTGATTTATTCGGCAAATACAAATGATTAAGCACTACAAACAAAATAAATTTATGGCTCTTTAACGAAAATGATCTTTGACTTTGGTTCCTGAAATTTAAAATCGATATAACTAGTCCTTGAATTTGTTCATCGTCAATTATTTTGGTCATTCCGTAAAAAATGCCCATTAAATAAGAATAAAATGATTAAAATACCCTCAATTTTTGTCAAATTATTTTGGCTCGTTGTTTATTGTATTGAGGAATTTTTATCATTTTGGTCCTTATTTAACAGACTTTCATGGAATGACCAAAATAATTGACGGTGAACAAACTCAGAGATCACTTCTATCGATTTCAAATCTAAGGGACCAAAGTAATGAGTTATGCCAATCTCATAAACTATTTTAACTAAAATGCTTAAATTTTTCTAGAAATAAATTTTAGATGAAGATAAAGAGAATCAACGTTGAATTGTATAACGTTTCTAAGATCAAATAATATCAGGTCATCATAAACTATTCCTTACATATAAGAAGCTAAGAAATAAGAGTATATCGTCATAAAAATAGTGCTAGTCCTTTACAGGGAGATGCGATTCACTCTCCAATTACCATGGGAACGTAAAGTTTATTAGTTTGCTTTGATATTTAGGCAAGTGGGAATTGTATGCAAGAGTTTTAGTGGGGTCGTTTGTTGTTGCTGGTGAAAAAAATAATGGAGGAGAGATTTTATATTCATGGGCCTTGAGTCTCACTTTCTGCATAAAGTGAGTTCTGCATAATTTGGAACACCTGACAACAAACACTTGGCCTTTTTGCCAATCTCTGTATCGTCTGTGGTACTAGCTATCTAGTCGTTAAGGTCATCTCAAACTAAAGGCTGGTCAGATGGTTCGTTTTAGTCCTCTAGCGTTCTAAGAAATTAATATTTTAATGAACAATGCATGATCATATTTCTTACTATCTCTAACCGAGGGCCAAAGGACCATATGGCCAAACATAATTTATTATTTAAAAATTACAACTTAAATTCAAATCTAACGGCTAAGTGACGTTAGCTAGCCGTTGGATTTGAATTATTTTGGCTATAAATAGGGTGGATATTGGGTTATAATTCACACACCCTTGAATTCAATCTCTTTCAATTCAAGTTTGCAATGAATTCCGACTTTGGATCCTCTTCGGATTCCAACTAGGGGTCCTCATCCAATTCCAAATTGGAAGAAAAATGGGCGTAGATGAGACGAGAATATGAAGCATGGTGCAACACACAAAACAGAGCAGTAGCCATGGCTGCGGCCATGGTGTGTCAGCCAACTCAGGAACAACCTCAATAGGGTGGCTCTGTTGCTGGTTGCTTTTACAAACCATGAAACAGAGTGATGAAACATGTCAATCTGATGAACAACTACTTCAACCCCAACTCGATGTACATAGAAAAGGATTTCAAACGTCGTTTCTAGATAAGGCGTAATGTCTTCGAGCGTTTACTTCGTGATGTCTAGTAGGTCAATCCATACTTTCGACAAAAGTGGGACAAAGCAGATCGCCCTGGTTTCTCATCTCATCAGAAAGTTACTGTTGTACTCCGAATGATGGCCTATGTCTCTCCAGCTGATTCAATAGATGAAACTTATGGTATGATGAGTCTACATGCCTTGATACTCTTACTGAATTATGTGACACAATTGTTCAGCCTTACAAAGACGAGTATCTCCACGAGCCAAATCAATAAGATCTGGATCGGCACCTTTGCAAAGCTGAAGACCGTGGGTTTCTGGGTATGATAGGGTCATTAGACTGCATGCATTGGGATTGGAAGAACTGTCCTACCAGATGACAGGGAGGCTTATTCGGAAGGTCGAGAAAGACAATTATTATGTTAGAGGTGGTTGCCTCGTATAACACATGGATCTGGCATGCTTTCTTTGGAGTCCCTGGATCCCAAAATGACATTACATTTCTTGGGCGTTCACCCGTCTTCAATACCTTGACGGAAGGTAAAACACCTCAACTTGACATCAACGGTTGTTAGTACAATATGGAGTATTACTTGGTAGATGGCATCTACCCAAAGTAGGCGACATTTGTCCAAGCAATTCCAAACCCTGCAAATGATGCCGAAAAGTTGTTTACCTTACACCAAGAGGCATACTGGAAAGATGTTGAGAGAGCTTTTAGTATTCTATAAGCACGGTGGAAGATTATGAGCGAACCGACAAGAGGGTGGAGTCGAGAAAATTTGGACTCCATCATGATGTCTTGCATCATATTACACAATATGATTGTGGAGGATAAGCAAGATGAGTATATTGATGGAGAGTCCGATGACGACCAATACGATCCAAATAGGTCAAGAAGGGCTCGTGTAAAAATATATGATGGGCCTAATTTGCTTTTCAATCCAAAAAATGGTAGTATATTTATAAATGAATACATGAGGCGCTATAGAATAATATGTTCTCATGCCACAAACAAGTACTTACAACATGATCTTGTTACACATCTTTGGGCCAAAAATAACATGGAGTGGGTGTTTAAGTTTATGTTGTTAAATGTTTTTAAAAATGTTGTTTAAGTTTCACGTTGTTAAATTTTTTTATTTATTTTATGTTGTATAATTTTTATGTTGTTTAATGTTATTTAATGTTGTTTAATATTGTTTAATATTATTTAATGTTGTTTCATGTTACTAAATGTTATGTAATGTTTAATGGTTTAGGAAGGTATAGGAAAAAAAAAGTTTTTAAAAAGTTTTAAACAAATTTTGTATAAAAAAAATTAAAAAATAACGGCTAACTGACCTTTGCATTTGAATTCCAGCCCCGGACCGAGGCCGGCTGGCTGGCTCATTTGGGCCTGCTGATTGGCCCTTTGGCCATTCTTTGTCCAATGGCGCCCATGAGCCCTTTGGCCTGACCTTCAATTAGAGACGGTTTTAGGGCTATTTTTGGCCCTTTAGCCCTCTGGACCATTCGGTTGGAGATGACCTAACATGTCATTTGCTACTTTTCTAGGCCATTCTAAAAGTTGCTTCAAGGAAAAAGAAAAGGTAATTGTTATGGACATCTTTCCTTATCGACCGTGTTTTTTTTTTTTTTTTGAACAAATAGTTATTATCTACACTAATAGAGTGAGAGAGTGTGATAAGCCTCATAATGAGTTAGCAATAATATGGTTTAAATTCACCTTTGGTAAGAATCAAACCTAAAACCTCTCAGCTTACAAGTGAAGAGAAATACCACTATACCGTAGTATTAAGTGGCTTGACCACGTTATTTATGCACTATTTAATACACGTGAACTTATATATACTTATTTATAATAGAAATTAGTAGTGGCGGAGTTTAGAATTTTTTGACTGATGTACAGTTTGTGCAAAATCAAGAAATAATGTAAAGCTTGCTCAAATTTTGGGAGGGGAGGATATGTTTGGATTGTACGATACTATTCTTGAAGTGTTAAAACAATCTTTTCAAGAAAATTGGAATTTCCCATTAAAATTTAAAGTAAAATAAATAGATTAAGACCATTTCCAATGCACCGAAAATTTTGGACTCAAATACTATATTTTAGTCTAAACCTCGTCAATGCATCAAAGACTTAAAACTCATATACGGATCTCTAGCCAAGTGAGAGGATTTTAATATGACATAATTTGAGTCCAAGTTGTAGCCTACGCTAACAAAGAAAACATGTTATCCTCTATAATAATCTTCAATGCACGTATCCAACTTGTCAAAACTCACACCCTAATTTTATCTTCTTCAATCAAATCTTAAAACTTAAAATACAATAATATAGATATAGCCTTAGAACCGTTGGTCCAAATGATTTTAGAAGTGCTAAAAGAGTTTTCAATTAAAAAAAAAACATGAAAGTATCGCATATCGGATTTTTCTTCTTCTTATGAAGCACTTTTAAATGTTTTTACTAAAAGTACTTAAATTTGTACTTAATATAAGTATGCTTCTAACATGACTACAAAAATATTTCTATAAACGTTTACGAGCATAAATACTTTCTACCAGAACGATCTCTAACAAACCATAAAGAAATTCGCATCAATCTTTTGGACTTTGAGGGGTTGGTTTGCGTAGATTGGTCGATTAATATGGATAGTTTAGACTTGCAAGTTGCAATTAAAGAAGTGATTAGTTTTATTAGGTCGTTTGAAACTGTAAAGTGATGATGTTGACTTTGATTCGTGCAAAAGTCAAAGATTTGCACCCATATTATTAACCACTAGGATCATGGCATCATGCCAGGTGTTCATACCTTGTTAAATTCAGGACAAAAGCCACCAGAATCCGGCAAAGTGGTATTAATGTATTATCAATAACTTTAAGGATAACGCCTGTGTCCTTTTCATATAGAGACTTGCAACATTTACCGTTAACGAATATTTATCGCTCAAACATTATAATTGGAGCCATTCACTCTTTTTCATTATCAAACCATTTGCAAAACATGTAGATTGTTTTGTTGTCCAAACGTGTTAAATTAATCAACAATTTTGGTAACAAGCAACATCCTCATGATAAACCGTTCATTTGTTTGATGCATATGAATAATTAAAAAGTCTCCAATTTGAATAAATTATTGCATGTATGATCTTAAATGATAATAAAAAAAATAATTCTAATTATAATGTTCCGACAATAAAAGTTCGTTAATTATAAGTGAAGGAACGAATAAATCCCCATGAAAGTGAGAAACATTATCCAAACTTTAATCTTGCCTAGTGGTACTTTTAAATCACTCAGGTGCCAAAGCTTATGCTTATCTAGTTACATATTCACATAAGCTTGTTAAGATGTTTTGAACATAATATTTATAATTTTTCTTATTTTTTATTATTTTTTTCTTCCCCCATCACGTGGGCACTATCAACTTTGTCATTTTTTTATATTCTTTTCTCTCTTCCATTTATATTTATATTATATTTTATGATGACCAAATTACCAAATCACCCTTGCATGATTTGATATATTATATTGGGCTGCTTTTGGATTTTTTTGGTTGAGGGGCAATTTTGTCCTATTATTTTTTGTTGAAGCTGTGACCCCAAATTGGGGCTCTAGCTTTATATATTACTAACCTTCATGCACGCGCTCATGCATGTGCATAAGACATTTTTTGAATCACGGCATGTTATGCATGATTTTACATGTTTTAAATGTATTTATATGCGTAAATTGACAAAAGGAAAGTTAAATATTTGAAGTAAATGAATAATCTTATATCAAAATATCGTTTGTTAAAAAAAAAAAAGCAATCATTTGACAACTAATTTAATCACATTATTTTCCACTTGGGAAAGATCTTTTTTATAACCAATGAATCACATTATTATCTGCGTGGAAAATACATTTTTTATAACCGGCATTACACGTCTCTTAAGATGTTTTGAATGTATTCAGAAATAGATAAAATAATATTTCATGAACATCTGATTGAATCACATTATTACTAGTCTATTGTAAAGTACTAATTTATCACCGGCGCTACGCGCCTCTTAAAATGTTTTGAACACAACATTTATGATTTTCTTTATTTTTTATTATATTTTTCTTTCCCCTTCACATGGGCACCATCAACTTTCACTCATCCTTCTATTTTTTTTTATTCTTTTCTCCTTCCCCTTATTATTTATATTATAATATTATATTTTATGATGACCAAATTACCAAATTACCTTTGCATTATTTGATATATTGTATTGGGTTGCTTTTGGATTTTTTTGGCTGAGGGGCAATTTGGTCCAATTATTTTTGTCGAAGCCGGTGACACCAAAACAGTCTTCCGGCTTTATATATAGATATAGATATATATAACATAAAAGCAACAAACATATCATTTATGACATTCCATAGTGGCTCACAAATTTTTTGTTCGAGTCTAGATGTTGAATGTAATATATGGGTCTCGTGAATTGATTCATATTCATAGTAAAGCCACAAAATTAATTTATACTACTACAACAATAATGTTATAAGTTACGAACTCAGACAATGTGATTTGTATATATGAGGAATAAACTGACATAAATTATTGTGGAAAGTTTGAAGGGACAAAAATTATTTAATTTAAAAATCGTTTAGTCATCTATATGTGTCAAACCACTCAACGATTTTGGTACAAGTAATATCCTCATGATAAATAGTTCATTTGTTTGATGCATCTGAATGGCTAAACGATCTCTAAATTGAATGATTTTTTGCACATATAATTTTTAGACGATGATAAAGAGAAATTCTTATTAATGTATTCGTACGTAAAAATACATTAAACATACGTAGATAGACAAGTAGATTACCTATGAGAGGAACACAAGCATTATCTTTTGTCAAAATCTTACTCATTACATACAACAACATATTCTCATTTTCCAATTTAAATTCCAATCTGTTTTTTTTTATAAACATTTCCTGAACCCTCTTATAGAACTATCGGTTGATTTTTTTTTTAATAAGACATCCATGATTATTTCCTCCAAAATCAATCTAAAGCCTTTGCAAGTGGTTTCATGAGAAAAGCTAGCAAATGCTAATCAGATTAAGGATTTGAACTAAACAAGTTTAATCATTAGTAAAGTCAAAATCATCAGGGGCACGACTATGAAAAAATTAAGGGTAAATTACACAGAATTACCTCAATTATTGGGTCATTAACTGTTTCATACCTCGTCTTTAAAAAGTTTCAATGTCATACCTCATCTACAAATTTGTTACAATTTTATACCTTCCGTCAGTTGTCTGTCAATTCCTCTGTTAAAATACTGACGTGGCTTGAAGCGGGACCCATTTTTATTAAAAAATTATAAATAAATAAACCCAAAAATCCCAAACCCAGATCCCCTTCCCCCCGAAACCCCCCACTCCCTTCCCATCTTCCCCGTTGGTCCTCCCACCCCCCAAACCCCCCCCCCCCCGGTCCCCCCAAACCTTCCTTCCAAGCCCAAAACCCATCCCCCACCCCTCTCCCGAGCCTCCCAACCACCTCCCTCTCCTCCACTCTCTTCACCTCCCCTCCCATTCAAAACTTAAAGAAAAAAAAATCTGAACCCAAATTGTCCAAATCGTTGCACCTCACCCAACCTTTCATTCCGTCGAAGTTAGACCACCTCAACTGGTTCCCCCCTCCCACCCCTCTTCTCCCTTCCGAGCCTCCCAACCACCTCCCTCTCCTCCACTATCTTCACCTCCCCTCCCATTCAAAACTTTAAAAAAAAAAAAAAAAAAACAAGCAGTTGAGGTGGTCTGACTTCGACGGAATGAAGGGTTGGGTAAGGTGCGACGATTTGGACAATTTGGGTTTAGATTTTTTTTTTCTTTAAGTTTTGAATGGGAGGGGAGGTGAAGAGAGTGGAGGAAAGGGAGGTGGTTGGGAGGCTCGGAAAGGAGAAGAGGGGTGGGAGGGGGGTTGTGGGGGAAAGGTTTTGGGCTTGGAAGGAAGGTTTTTTTTAGGGGGGGGGGGGGCAGGAGATTGACGGGGAAGATGGGAAGGGAATGGGGGGTTTCAGGTGGAAGGGGATCTGGATTTCAGATTTTTGGGTTTTTAAAAAAAAAAAAAATATTTATTTACTTTTTTTTAATAGAAAATGGGTCCTGCTTCAAGCCACGTCAACATTTTAACAGAGGAATTGACAGACAACTGACGGAAGGTATGAAATTGTAACAAATTCGTAGATGAGGTATGACATTGAAACTTTTTAAAGACGAGATATGAAACTGTTAATGACCCAATAGTTGAGGTAATTCTGTGTAATTTACCCAAAAATTAAAGTTTCGGGCTCGAGAACGGAGTTATCCTGATAAGATTCACTAGTTATATAACTATCGTTTTAAAAAAATATCTTTTTATGAAGATAAAGAAATAGATAAATAAAAATGCTATAAATAAGAAGGTTAGCCGAGAGGTGCAGTAATGGCAGAAGCCCGAAGCTGGGTGGGTCAAGTGCAATTTTGATGGGGCATGGAGTCGAAATGGGAGTAAAAGGGGATTTGGGGTGGTAATTCGTAATCATTTGGGGGAGTTTTTGGCTGTTGCTGCATGTCCGATTGAGATGACTCAATCTACATTTCATGCGAAGTTGATAGCTCTTCGAAGTGCAGTTTTATTGGTTAAAAATAATTGTCCTCTTGGTTGGAAGGTTATTTTTGAAGGAGATTCTAGCTTGGTGCTTGCGGCAATGAAGGATCAAGGGGAAGATTGCTCACCCTTGAGTCCTATAATAAACGATGTTAGATTTTTCCTCAGAGGGATGGCTTACTCGAGGTCTACTCATGTGCAACGGGAGGGGAATTCAGCAGCTCATCGCCTTGCTCGTATGGGTATTGGGACTACTCAAGAGTTTAGGTGGTTTGAGGAGCCTCCGGACTTACTCCAAGATGTTTTAGTTGAGGAGGGAATGTAATTTCTTTATTGTTCAGTTGAGGATAGGTTACATTGTTGTGCGGGACACTCTTTTTCCCTTCGACCGGGTTGAAATCCCTGGCAAGGTTTTTATCGAGGCCCAGTATGCACACTATCCTCATATTGTACGTATTCTTTGCCGTTTAATGAGTATCGTACCATTTCTCAAAAAAAAAAAAAAATCTATAAATTGGAGATGAAGAATACTTTGATTCCATCCCACACCGATCCATATTCTCTTTATAAAATAAGTGTAAAAGTTGATTCAAGAAAAAAAGGAGGAGTAAGTGTTAAAAGGTAAATACAACAGTAGTGGAAAGATGACACTTAGTACTACGGTCCAGTTCTCTTCACTTGTAAGTGAGTGGTCTTAGGTTCGATTTTAGCCCATTGTAAGACTAAGTCCACTCCCTTAGTGAAGATAAAAAAAAAAAAAAAACAGTGGTGGAAAGGTGTTAAGCCCTTGTATGATGGTTTGGGCTCAAATCTCGTCGATGACTAATTTAACATCTAATATAACAAAATTTATCGTTTGAAAAAAAATAAAATAAAAAGGTAAATACAAAAGTGGGTGATAAGCTAACTTTAATCTATCATTTTCTCATTTAAAGAAATGAAGAACAAGTAAAAGTAAAATTCCTTAACCTTATCGCACGTATAAAGTTAAACAAATTCAAAGGTTAAAAAGATAGATTTTTTTTCTTTTTTAGTTTAGAGCTACATTTGGCTAAAGGGAGGAAATTTGTGCTAAATCATATAATGAGTTTGTTAAATATATTAGTGTGAGCGTTGAATTTAAGTTTTATTTACAAATAGAGAATAATACAATTAGACCGTAATAATAAATGATAAAACATGAAGAATCTCAACTATATACAAAAACACAAATTTTGATTTCAATCCTAATATAACTTTATTCACAACATGTTTGCTTGATCAAACCCTAGGTAGTGCTATCTTGTCATTCTAATTATCCAAATTAATTATGTCACTTTTGGGGTTATTTTTATGCATTGTTGTTGTTGGGAGACTGATTAGGCAAACATGGTGAATAATTCCATAAAAATCAAGCAAAATGTCTTGCATCGTGTGCCATCAAAAGATCCCAAAATAGAACGATAAGATTAGGGTTTGATCATGATGTGACACCATTGTTGCATTCTCCATGTGAAAGGGACTAGAAGTGGGGAAGAAAATAATGAAAGATCAAACTGGGGCAGTGTGTTTGATAAACGTTGGATTTCCAAATTATGTATATAGATTCTTGATGAACATATTCAACCTTCCACTTACTTTGTGGCTGAAAACTACTTACACCATTTGGCTTTTACCTTTGCCTAACCCAATTATATTTTATTGAAGATGGATTGTCTGCCCACCCTTCCAATATCCTTCATATGCCCTCCTGTTTTGTGCGGTCACATTTAAGTCATGTCAACATTTTATATTAATTTTTTTATAAAAATAATAAGATAAAAAGAAATGTTGACATGGTTTAACCGTGACCGCACAAAACAGAAGGGTATGAGAAGGGTATGTGGAAGGGAGGGTAGACAATCCATCTCCTATTTTATTTACTATTTGTGATTGTTAAGAGTTATCAATTTCGCGTTGGAAAAATGAGAGATCTTACATGTGTTTATAAAAAAAATGAGTTAATTCCCGGATTGCCAAATGATTTTATAGTGGAACCCTAACTTTCGTCATGATATCAGAGCAGGTTGTCCACATGTGAAGCCCAGCGGCCACATGTGCCCGATTTCTGTTGTCCACATGTTAGGCTTGAAAATTCGTCACACACGAGGGGCGTGTTGAGAATGAATCTCACATTGATGGGAGGAGGGGCCTTACATGTGCTTATAAAGAATTTGATTATTCTTTATATTGTTAATTACTTTAATAGTGAAAACTTCTTCGGTAATACATGCATAGCCCTTGGTTTGATAGGCTGTTAATTTGGAATCGAGAAAGTTATGAATATGAATAACACTAGGTTTTTCAAGTACGACTTAAACACACTCGTGATCCGACATCTAGTTATTCATTATGAAATAATTAATTTTAATGTAGCACCTGCATATCTTGTTATTCTTTCTTGTCAGTAAAACAAAACCAGAATAATACCCATAGTTTGCATACTTATTGTTTTATTTTGGTTGAACATACTCATTTTCTTGTAAGTAAACATGTCTTGTAAAAGATAATAATGCTGAATGAGGTGAAATCAAATACAAGACTTCAAATACATAACGAATGCTTTAATCACTTAAACTCCAAAACTCCTTTTAATCAAGTTGTCATGTTTGGTACTGGTATGTGATCCAATACTTAATGGATATGATGTTAGGTTTTCACTCATAAGTTCAGGTTTCGAAACTCTGATTCTCTAAATTAGTATAACATAACCTGGATTTAAAATAGGAGACCAAATACAGAGCTCCCGTCTAGTCTCTCATTTCGGTGTCGATGTGAATGCGAATCTATCATCAATATTTGTACGTGACATTTCTGTTGGGCTTCTTGCTTGCTAAAATGGGCCATAGACTTCTTTCTATCTAGGCCTAAATTCAAACATCAAAACTTATACTCAAAGCTGAAGCCCAAAAGTCCCTCAGTTCTCGCTAGCCCTAGAAAACAGACGACTGAACCCTCTCTTCTTCTTCTGCGGTCTTCATTTCATCTCGGAATCGCCGATTGCTCCAGGTACTGATTGAATTTCTGATGTTCTCGAATTAGGTCTGTAAATTCGAACTTGTTTTTGTTCCTTTTGCATGTGAACTCGTTTTTCATCTTGTTTATCTTAATGGGCATTTCCGACGTGTTCAATTGGTTTTCATTTCGTGCATTTTTTAATTTTTGGTCTTCTTTTTCTGCTCGATGATTTATTTATGAAAGCATTGATCTTGGTATGAAAATTGGGTGACATTGTTGTGATTGGTGCTGTTTGCTCATAAGAGTTCTTAATTTCTAGTTTTTGTTTAGGGTTTAGGGTTTAGTTTCTAGTTTTCGTTTGCTAAACCGTCATGAGAGTTCTTAATTTCTAGTCTTTGTTAAAGGTGTGAAGTTGGGTGATTGATCGTTTGATACTACACGTAGTAAGAAATTACCTTTTTCTGTTAGGGGCAAAAAAATCCATTCTTTACAAGTATAGTAAGAATACTTCCACTTGGGAAGCCATGGAACAATCGAAAAATCTTCAAAACGTGTTCATGTAGTCTTTTCGGTGCTTTAGTGAGCAAGAACATAAGATTTTTTAAATTGACTCTGTTTCCATGCTTTCTATGTAATGCATAGCTGTTAAGAGTTAGTTAATAAGACTTATCTGCCAAAGTATTCAACCAACATGTCATTCCAGTTGTGAATTCTCTTTCGATTAGCTTCTCTTTTGTTGTATTTTTTGGAAATGGAAGGCTCCGATTAATCCTTACCGAAAGAAAGTTTCTTTGTTCATAGAAAATTTTCATAGGGTTCACTGGAAATGTCGACATTCATGTTTGTGTTATAAAGTAGTATCTGTGATTACTAGTTCCTGTTGTTAGTTACCTGTATTTTTACATGTAATGGGTTTCTTCTGACGTGTTTATCCTCCGGAGATTCCAACCTGTACTTCTTCACAAACTTTGATATTTTTCAGAAATGAAAATTGTTCGGTTTGCTTTGCGATCCTTCAATGACGGTGTATCACGCCGATTTCATCAGCCACATGTGAGAACTCTGTCTACAAACATGACATCAGGTACTTTTTCGTATAATCCCTTGCAGTAACTCTCTATGCTGGTACCATTTTCGTGTGCGTGTGATAATTTATGTGCTGAAATTTTGCTTGAGGTAGTATGGCAATAGATTTTATTCTGGTCTTTGGAGGTTATATTTAGGGCATGGTTTGTTTTCACTTATTATGAAGCTTCTATTTTTCAAGTATTATTCACTCTGGAAATTTTTTTTTTGCTTAAAACCTTAAAACGCTTCAAACCGGACTATGCACATTACCATTTATCTGTGTCAGGTGGAGGAATGGATGATAAGAAAAATTCTAATTCCTTTGAATCTTCTGATGATTTCGAGCGGCGGATCTTCAGTGATACTTCTGGGGGTAATTTTTTCTCAAAGCTAGATAGGCTCGGGAAGGCTCATGATGGACATGTTTCAGATCTTGGTGGAGGATTTGGAATTGGAAGTGGAAGTGGTTCCCATGTACTTGATGGCTTAGATGAGAGTTTTAACACATTATCTGATGGAATGGATGGAAAATTAGAGAAAGCAGCCACCTACTTTGAGTATGATGAGGAAGAAGTAGACAAAGATGATTATTCTTTCAGACCAGATATGACTTTTAAGCCAGGAATGACTTATGAGAAAAAAGTATGCTATGGAGCAACCGAACCTCGATTTTTTTCCATCTCTTTTCCTTTAATCGTTTGTTCCTTATTGTGTGCTATTACAAACTTATAACCTATTTTTAGGCCTTATTTTTCCCAAGTGGAAAATGCATACAATTCAGGCCTTCCTCATTTACAACTGAATCATTTTATTCTCATGTAATCACTATTTGGCTATGTGCAGGATCTGGATCTTACTAAGCCAGGAATAAGTAAACTTCCCCGTAGGTATGAGTTTGAAGTAACTACAAAGGACGTTCTTAGAAAAGCTGATTTCAGGGTATGCCTACCTGTCCATCTCCCAAATATATTGAATTTCAAAGAATTACATAGCAAAAAAAATAAATAAATGGAGGATCCCCGTTGCTTTGTATATGTTAAGTCAAATCTAAAGCTTCGTTTCTATTGTTGATGACTCTAAACCTATTTGTCCTGCTATGCATAACTAGCATTTGAGACCTAAATTATGCAAAGTAAATCCATCTAAATTGTGCAAGGGATGGTCTATCTTGATTCAGACTTGGTTTCAGAGTTAAATTATTTAGTGAATATGATTTCGGACCATGCTGGCCCGTTGGCTGGATTTCTAGGTGACATTTATCATGGTGCCTCATGTTTTCTTAGATAATTCAAGAATACTCTATCTTTATTATATGTGTTGGTTGCAACTAATTCAGATTATTAGAGAACTTAAATTTTAGCACGATAGAAAGGTTTATATAAAATGCTTGCAGTTGCCTTGATGTCATTGTTACTTTCCCCCCTGCCACCAGACATTGTTCAAATGTATGTTGTAGCTCTTCATTTTTTCGGTCCTGGGCTTCCACTGAAATCTGTAATCTGAAATCTTGTTTCACCGGTTTTACAGGTGTTCTTGCATATATTAATGAAGCTCTGAGTTAGGCAGTTTTAATGTTGATTTAGGTTGTCTATCCTATTGATCTCTGATGCTTCAGATGTGGTCTCGCTAAATGTATTATTCTGTGCAGAATGTGAGATTCCTTGCGAATTTCTTAACAGAGGCTGGAATTCTTATCAAAAGAAGCAAGGTAAATATGATTGCATGTCGAGTGACTTCAACTTTATTAAACGTGCGCTGAAGTTTGATGGTTTATGTTTCTTCACTCATAATGTAGACTGGAATTAGCGCCAAAGCTCAGAGGAAGGTCGCCAGGGAAATCAAAACAGCTCGAGCTTTTGGTTTAATGCCTTTCACGACAATGGGGACAAAATCATTCGTTTTTGGGAAAACTATGGAGAATCTGGATGAAGATTATGAGTACGAAAGTTATGATAACCATATGGGTGATGCCGATGAAGGAGACCCTCTGGCGCCTTAAAAGGTCATGCCGGTAATAGTGAGACGCTCTTGAATCTAGAATTTACAGTTGACAGCATAACCATCAAACCTCCCCCTACTCCATAAGAGTATACAAAATGAGAAGGAAATGATGGAAACAGATGGGTGCTTGGTGAAGGTGAATCCCAGCAGGCAGGTAAATCCACGTTCTGGTTGGTACGTAGGTTATTCAGTTTTTACTTTTTCCAGATGACGATCACTGTAATAACAGCCAAAGTTGTTCGCCTTGGTAATTCAAGTCTATTGGATTTTGGGTTTTTATTATATTTTGGTATTTTTAGTATATACATTTTTTGTTTTCCGAAAGATAAAGTTTGCCAAAGGAACTACATTTTTCTGAGATCAGTTCTCTTCTTAGTTCAAAATTAAACAGAGATTGAGATGAGTATTATAAAGTGGAATTGGCATGTTTTGTGTTTATGTTGAATAAATTGGTGTGATATTGGATAAATTTATGATATCAATATTGAATAAACCCTATATTGTTTCAATTTTATCGGATGTTCCCGAGGACTGAATAGTTATCATAAATAAATAAATATAAGAGCAGATTTGCGACACTATTTTTTTAACACAACATTTGACATGTTTTTGTAAATTTCACTTTATAATATATTTCAACTATCAGAATCATCTATCTTTTAGGTCTTTCCACAAAGATTTTGTATACCAAAAATCATCCTAATTGAAATCATATGATCACTGGATTAAGAGTTTAAGGTCTCTTTGTAGTACCATATTGTCCATTTGCTTCATTACAAATGAATGTCTCAATGTTTTTAAATTTGTCTAATTTTTTGCAAGGATAATCTATGGATAATGTTCTAAAAGATAGACAGTTCGGATCGTTGATATACTTTACAAAGTGAACATTCACAAAAATGTGTCTAAACTTGTGTAAAAAAAAAAAGAAGGAAAACTAATGAAAAATGCTTGAAAACTTTGAGTTTTAATGAAAATGATAAAATAAAAGGTAAAGTGAATAGTATCATGATTGATTTTTTAGTGTAAAAATGTGATTTTTCGTTAAAGTAAACAGTACTGAAAGCTTTTCGTTAAAGTTTTTAAAAAAATAGTGCTACAAATCCGTCCCTATATATTCAATAAATAAATAAATATGGTGTAAATTATGTCCATACAACGGGTATTTCTAGTGGGGTTTTCACATTACACTAGTTTCCAAACGGAATTATTTCCAATTGTGGGTAATATTAGATAATGAGCATTTGAATTAGCAAAGTTATTATTATTAATTTTTTTTTAGGTGTCATTTGCTAGTTTATTTGGCACTTTCTTTAAAAATTTGCCACTTCAATCCACTTTTCAAATTTTATTTTCATTAGTATCTTAACTTTATTATATCTCGTAAGGTTTAAATTTTATTTTCAAACTATTTACTAAACAATATTTGTAGATAAAATATGTTATGAGACGCAATTTTCTAACTTGAATAAGTAGTAAATGACCTTATAAGTATAAAATATCAGTTACTACTTCTTCAACTTGCTAATTGGGTAAAAACCGTCAATCTGCATTTGAGTTTGGATTGAAATTTTATTTTGATTGTTGCAAGTTGCAACCTCTGCCGAAGACGTGTTTACTGTTTTTCTGACGTGGAATAAAAAATCTAACTTTCCTACCTAGTTGCCACCTCCATGATGCTCTTGGTTGTTAGTTTGTCTAATCATTCCATAAAGAAGTTTGGTACAAATTATGGTTCAATTTAGAAAAAAGAATCATTTCTTGCATATATGGGTTAGTCTACCTAGTCAAGACAGTGTATCCGCTCTCTTATACATCATTTTGAATTCTTTTTATAAATTAAGATATTAGAACAGAATATCGTTATTGCAGAAAAGATTAAAATCATATAATCCTCTTGATTTAACATAAAACAAAAATCAACAAAGAAACCTTGTTTAGAGCCTTACCTGTCGATCTTTATATGTTCGGACCAAAGGGAAAAAAAGTCCTTTTAAGTTTAATGGCACTCAGTCTCCCTTGTCAAAAATATAATAGCAGAGGTTTGAGGGTTGCTTTCATGGTTCAATTTTCTGATGAATTTGTTCACATATTCTAATTAGAAGAACCAAAAAATAAAAATAGAAGCAAAGAGCCAAGCAATGTTGCATGTTCCTCTTCTTTTTGTTGGCAACTGCGAATGTTAAAAGGGACCACATGCTTCAAAAATTGTTAATTGTGGCGAGAATACAAGTTGTACATCACGTGTTTTAATAGAAGTGATGAGAAATTTTATTTTTTAAGTTATTAATTTTTTAGCATACATATCTCATAATTTGTATAATGACACATAATATACTATTCCGTGTACCGGTCACACTAAAAAATCTCTTTACATGCTCCACCCTCTTGCCTATTATACTCTGTCACCTTCTTCCTCAGCCCCTCTCCCTCCCAATGAAGAAGAAAAACCAGAAACCCCCACTTACCCATCACCCAAATCTTCATAAATGACACGTCCACACGAACCCTTCTCTCTCATCGCCGCAATCTTGATCACAACCTTCATATCTTCTCTCATCACACCACATGATTGGTGGTTGGCCGACGCCCTTGGCTTAGCCTCCACCACAGCTATCACATATGGCACTCCGACGGTTTGTGGCATTGTGGCTGAGAGCCCCACACAGAGCATACAGTGCTTTCAAAACGGTCAGATTGCCATTTCAGTCCAACCCAATATTTCTTTTCAATCCATTTCTGGAGGGAAGAGCTTCTTCTGTGGCCTCAGGTCTGGAGGGTTTGCCCTTCTCTGCTGGGAGACCAGCTTGCCTAGCTCAAATAGGTTTCGGCCGAAACTAATATATCACAGTGGAAGTGTAGCTTTGACTGATCTGGCTGTGGGTGACGAGCAAGTTTGCGCTAGGGAAGTCAACTCTAGAATCGTCAGGTGCTGGAGAGGAAGAGATAATGCAAGTGGGGTTTTGTTTTCCTCACCTGGGGAAGCATTGAGGTTTCAAACAATCACATCCGGAAGCGGGTTTTCGTGTGGGATTTTGATGAATGATGGGAGAGTTCTGTGTTGGGGCAAGAGTGGTGTTGGAGCTGAGATTCAAACAGGGTTTGAGAATGTGAACATGTCAAGCCTTGTTGCAGGAGGATCTCATGCTTGTGGCTTGAGTGTGAATGGAACATTGGCCTGCAGAGGAAACAACGATTTCGGGCAATTGAATGTACCTTCAAGTACTTCGACGTTCCAGTTTTCAGGCCTTGCGTTGGGGGCAAATTTTACTTGTGCCATTCGGCGAAAAAATGGATTCGTTGTATGCTGGGGAGGAAGAAACACATTTGAATATGACAGTGTTGTAATTACAAATGTTTCATTTGATTTAATTTCTGCAGGTTTGGATTTCGTGTGCGGCTTGACAACGGGTAATTTATCAGTGATTTGTTGGGGACCAGGGTGGTCTAGTTCTCATGATAATCTTCTACTGGGAATGATTATTCCTGGTCCATGTGTGCAGGGTCCATGTACTAGCTGTGTGTACCCGAATTCGGAGACTCTTTGTGGTGGTTCGGGGGTAATATGCAGATCATGCCGGGCTGAACTTCCATTAGCACTTCCATTGCCTCCAATAAATCAACCTACACAAGCTTCAGAGCCGGGTTTTTCGTTATTCAAAACAAAAAATAGGCTTCTGTTGGTTTTTGCAATAGTTGGATCAGTTGGGACATTTGCAGGACTCTGCACCATTGTCTTTTGCCTACGGACTGGACTCTGTGGTTCTTGGTTAAACTGCCATGACTCTGTACGAACCGAAAGTTTTCCTGATCCAAATGTGGGTTGTTCTGCTGCTAGAGTCGCCAATGTTCCTACTTCATTAGCATCAAGTTCCATGAAGGGCAGTTTAAGTGGTTCATCGTCGAAGCATGGTGACAAGATCGAGTCATTTCACCTGGTAGAGCTTTCCACTGCCACCAAACATTTCTCCACCGAAAACAAGATCGGTGCTGGGAGCTTTGGCATTGTCTATAAAGGCAAGCTTGCGGATGGTCGTGAAGTGGCCATCAAGAGGGGACATACAAGTACCAGGAACAAGAAATTTCAGGAGAAAGAGAGCGCGTTTGACTCCGAATTAGCATTGCTGTCCCGGCTTCACCACAAACACTTGGTGAAGCTAGTGGGATTCTGTGAAGCTAACGACGAGAGGCTTTTGGTTTACGAGTACATGAGCAACGGTTCACTTCATGATCACTTGCATAGCAAGGAAAATGTGGAGGAAAATAGCAGTAATGTGAATTCTTGGAAAATGAGGATAAAAATCGCGCTTGGTGCGGCCAGGGGAGTAGAGTATCTTCACAATTATGCAGTGCCAACAATAATTCACAGGGACAT
The DNA here is from genome assembly GCF_963583255.1 of Pyrus communis. Taxonomy (NCBI): domain Eukaryota; kingdom Viridiplantae; phylum Streptophyta; class Magnoliopsida; order Rosales; family Rosaceae; genus Pyrus; species Pyrus communis. Next base: position 23,049,675 of record NC_084810.1, on the reverse strand, counting down.
CAAGTCCTCAAACATTCTTTTGGATGCCAATTGGAATGCAAAGGTATCGGATTTTGGACTGTCATTATTGGCGCCGGAATCAAACCAAGAGACCATGTCGTCCAAAGCGGTTGGAACAATTGGGTACATTGATCCGGAGTACTTTGTGTCAAACGTTTTGACAGCAAGGAGTGATGTCTACGGATTTGGAGTTGTTCTATTGGAGCTTGTGACAGGGAAGAAGGCTCTGTTTAGAAGTAGTGAAGACGGAGGTCCAATGACGGTTGTGGAACACGCAGGGCCGCGAATAATGGCAGGGGAGCTGCAAAGCATGTTGGATAAAAGGGTGAGGCAGCCGGACCCACATGAAGGCGAAGCAGTTGAGATGGTGGCTTATACTGCTATGCGTTGTGTGAACTTGGAGGGGAAGGAAAGGCCTAGCATGACTGACATTGTTGCCAATTTAGAGAGGGCTCTTGCTCTTTGCGAGGATGATCCTTTTAGCTTCTCTACCACCACAATTTCCCTTCCTTCAGTGTAAAATTCCATTCCAAAAAAAAAAAAGTTCATTCTTTTCTCCCCTATTAATTCCATACCATTTTTTTTTCTTCACCTTTACTCTAATTTGGGCGAGTCTTTGCGCAACATAAATTTTGTTTCTTTGTGATCGAAAGGTTACGAGTTCAAGTCGTGGAAATAGTCTCTTTGCAAAGCAAGGGTAAGGTTGCGTACTACACACATTTGCAAAGCAAAAAGCCTCATTGGCTTAGAGTCGTCCTTTAGCGTTTTACCCTAATTTTCATTAAGATTTTTTTTTTCTCTTGTCATGATGGCCTTGTGTGATCTTGTTTGAGGTGCTAAGAGTATCTCTTCACTTTTTGCTCCTAAATGTTGGAGCTGTTGAATAAGACTTTGTTGGTGTGGGATAAATGGGGCCGTGAAGATATATAGAGATTCTAATCAACTCCATCAATAATTACAAAGTGGATCTTTAATCACTTTTCGAAACCTAAAAATAGCTTGGAGTTTATAGTTTAATTGATTAAGAACATTTCATAAAAAAAATGGTTCAGAGTTCATAGTTCAGTTGATTAAGAGTATCTACCTATGCATCTGAGGTTTCAAATTCGATTACATAACATAAAAATAACTCACGATGAAAATAAAAGGCGCGCATAACAAGTTTAATATGCTCCTGAGTATAGAATTTAACCATTTGAAATCTATTTTAAAAACAAAAGGAACTTACCAAATATTGGGTTTGGATATTTAAGTAACAAAGTTGACCAAAAAAATAAAAACAAAGAAAAAGATGAAGAATTTTGTGTCACACTAGTTGAAAAACGCGGTGCCTCTGCCTCCGGCGGCTGCACCGTTTGATAAATCACAGGCTGTACAACAGCTATGTGCTGATGATGAACGTGGGGTTATAAAAAATATTAAGTCTAAGATTACTAGTTAGTTTATTAATTAATTATTAATTAGGTACCAAATGATGAATCATATGAAGCAATAGGAAGTTGGAACCTACTATAATATTTATAGACATTCAAATTATTGCTTTAGGAAGATTCTAGGGATCTTTTACACGATTTTTTTTCAAATGTACCCCGTCAAGCTAATGTGGTCGCCCATCGTATTAGCTAGTTTAACTTGTTTATTACAATTGAAACGTTATGATTTGAAAAACATCCTAATTTCAATCACGACATTCTCTATGTTGATTGTATATTTTTTAGAGTGCTAAAACACTGTTTTCCTTAAAAAATAAAAACTATTTTAGGTGTCGGACAAAAAGAATATATTATTAAATACAAAATTTTAAGTGCAGGTGAATACATGACTTGAGTTACAAGCTTTGTATTTTGTTGTAAGCAATATTTTTTGTGCATAATAAAAATAGGGATACTTTGGATGCGGTCCCTAATCTTTAACATTCTTTGATTAAAACCTTAATAGTATTCAAAGTTTGATCAAAGTCCCTTGACTTTGTACACCTCATTATATTACTATTAATATTTATATTTTTATAGTTTTGACATTAATTGTTTGATATTTTATGAGATTTATAATCCTATAAATTTAAAATCCCTCATTATAATACTATTAGAAACGGTTACAATAAAAAAATTCCAACATTTTGATTGAATAAATGGATAAAAACTATGCAAAAATAAGAAATAATAAATGGCAAAAGAATGTATCCATAGTGTTAAAAAAATTGGTATATTTCACATATAACAAAGTGGTACATTAATAAAGAAGAATGGGTACATTATAAATAAATTAGGGAACTAAATTATGAGTACAAATGAATTTAAAAAAAATATAGGCGCTAAATGTGACATCCCACATCGCCCAGGGGTGTGATCCTTATATGTATATTTCCATTCCTACCTAGCACGAGATCTTTTGGGAGCTCACTCGGGGGTGTGATCCTTATATGTATATTCCCAATCCTACCTAGCACGAGGCCTTTTGGGAGCTCACTGGCTTCGGGTTCCGTTGGAACTCCGAAGTTAAGCGAGAAGGGGGCTAGAGCAATCCCATGATGAGTGACCCACTGGGAAGTTGCTCGTGAGTTTCCAAAAACAAAACCGTGAGGGAATGGTAAGCCCAAAGCGGACAATATCGTGCTACGGTGGTGAAGCGGGCCCGGGAAGTGGTCCCCCCAGGGCCGGGATGTGACACTAAAAGAAATTAATACATGGGTACAAAATAAAACAAAAGAAAATGCTACAAATAAAAAAAAAAAGGTTGCAAATTAAAAGTGGGTACAAACTAAAAATATAAAAATATGATACAAAGTTTAGGCATAAAACATAAATATACCATATATAATTTTTCTATCATTGATTAAATATACAATATCACGTGATGGTATACACATGGGTACAAACACAAATAAAACTTTAAAAAATATGGGCACAAAAAGAAACTAATATATGGGTACAAATTAAAAATGAAAAGAAAATTGGTACAAATTAAAAAATATTTGCAAATTAAAAATAGGTACAAACTAAAAATAAAAACATACGATAAAAAATTTAGTCATAAATATAAATATACTAATTGTAACATTTTTGACACTAAAGGAATATATTTTATTATTCAGATAATTAATGATGTTATTAATACCCAAAGACCTTGATCAAAAATTGAAAATGAATAGGATTTTAATCAATAGAGTAACAAAAAGAAGGATGTGAACCTAATTTCTCCATAAAAAAATATATCAAACACAAAACTTCATATACAACAGGATATATTTTTATAGCAGCTGCAAGGTTAGTGTGTGTAATATTTAACATAGAACATACAGCAGATTATGAGTAAGCACACTTAATTAAACCTCATTTGTCAATTCAAATCTCATCAGAAGCCTCACAGATGTATACTTTTGACCTCTTTCGCTGTGCAGAGGAACAGCTCGGATCCCAGTTCTGAGCTCTCGTATTGGCAGACATGTTTGGCCACCAAAGTCATGTCTGGCCGGAGTGTCATACTCATTGACTTCAACTCTAAGCACAGCCAGCTCTGGAACCCTCAATGGGAAGGTGAACTCCTTGTTCCAAACTGGCACCCATTGGTCCTGTATTGGTTCGGTTTCCATCATTTTTGTTTTGTCGCTCGGGACTCCCGCAATTCCAACCTGTACATGATAATATTTAATTTGTTTACATTGAAATTCACTTTGAATCTCATCTATTTGCATATATGAGTTAGTGTTATATTATGTGTCAAATCAGTTGATACAAAAAATTAAAATAAAAGTTTATGCATGAGAGCGAAAGATGATATTTATAGTAGATACTAGTTACCATACTTGTTTGACTGTTAATTTAAACCATGCATTAAACAAGAATTTGTTTAATCAATGTGTCTACATTAACACTCGTGTCAAGACGTTACGTTTCAGTAAGGAAATTTATACATTAATATAAACAGTAAGCAATTGACATGTTACGTGTCATAGTAGGTAATGAAAAGTTAAGATAAAAGTGGATAAATGTACTCTTTCTTGGAATTATTGATTTATAGCAACTACTAGTTATTGGTTAACATTGTATCTGTCGAACAGTTAATTTGGACTGGCTACTCAAATTAGAACCCTTTATATTGAATTAGTTTGGCAATCTGACAACATAAATCGATAATTCTCGCTGAATAAAGGATGCATGGGGATGTAAATGTGAATGAACATTTTGTTGTCATACCCTCACGTAGAAGTCCGGTGGAGAACATAGATCAAAGTGTGTGCGATGGAAATCTAAACGCCATCCGTCACCCATGTATACTTTTACCTGCTTGTCAAGAAAATGTTAGGAAGAGTAACTGTAACTGACATGCTTAATAAGTTTCATCAGATATACCTTCAAAGTTTTTTTCACCGGTAAAGATGCATTAGGGTCAAAAACCTCATTATTTGGGCTAGCCAGCAAAAATTCAGGTTTCTTCACATAGCCACAACCTCCATTTGCTCTGAACATTCCTTCCATAATCCAAAGGTACTTTCCATGTCCCTTTGAGAAATACACAGTTGTGATATAAGCAGGGAATTGGGTGAGAATAGAAGAAGAAAAATTTAGCAATTCCTCATTAACTCACGACTTTCTATTTGGTTATGAGCTTCTTAATCTTTTAAAACGTGTCAATTTACACTACAATGGTCAAATTTATCACTTTTATATGAGTTTTTCTTCAATTTGACCAAAACTGACAGATCTTGTGGTAGAGACCAAAATGTCACGTTCTAAATGATTGGGGGGGGGGGGGGGGGGGGGGGGCTCAAAGCCAATTTGAAAATCGAATGGGAAAATCAGAAGAATGCACCAAGTTCAAATGACCATGCTAAAATTTTCCTTTCCTAGTAAGTTCTTAACTACATATTCATATATTGTCAAAGAAGTAGAAGCCGATTATCTAAAAAGCAATCTACAATTTTCAAAAGAAATCTAACTTGCATATTGAATGCCACCATTTGAGCTCCATGAGTCCACGCAAGCATAGGATTATAATTTGATGAGTTCAAACGTGTACCCTTTGGAGAAACCCTCAACAAATTCCTCTGAGTAAACCTAGACAAAGATTAAAGCATATTCGATCATTTAGGTGGTGAAAAAGGAATTACCACAAAACCAGAACTTCTTATGAATAACATCACCTGACAATGTCGGATCCACGAGTTCTTGTTTCATTTTTGAGTTGTTGCTCGTTCAAGCTAAGACGTCTGACTTTATTTGGATCGATATGCCATTTATCTAACCCACGTTTCGGCTTCCCTGCGTGAATCGCAATCAACTGTTTATATTCCGGAATAGCATTCTCCTCGTCTTTATCTTCATCTTCTTCATCATCTTGTTCGCTTTCCTGCTATCAAGTGTGTAATGATACATTAAAAAAGGTAACATGATTTGTGATGCCTTAAGCATATATATGTTAGGCTTACTAACACAATGTAGATTATTTCTCATGCACCTTATGATCAGTGGATCCAGATTGATCTCCAGGTTTCTGCGATTCAGGATACTTCGGTGGCTTGGTAGAAATCAAAATTCTCCTCTTCAATGATGCCGGTGAAGGGAATTCCCTTAAGAATTCTGAATCGGGAGAGTACAGCATGTCACCAAATGTCTCAGTGAGCATCTGCAATCACATTTTTTTGAAAATTTGAAACCACAAAAATGCGTTGAAAACTATAAAATAGGAAAGCCTAAGGTAGGAAATTCTATTCACCGTTGCCACTTTGGCTTGAAGATTTGAATGTAGGTGGTCTTCAAATGTTATGACAACAGGGTACTCAGAAGCAACAAAAGCGTTTTCCTTGATCGCGCGCAAACATTTGATGAGATCCACCGGACTTGTAAGTGTCCTACATGTTCAAAGAGATCATCATGAAAATATTGTTAATTAATCAGCTAGGACAAATAATTAGTAAGAGAGCAACCAAAGATTAAATTCATACCCTCCATGACGAACCACCACGTCATTTTTCTTAGAACCCTGCCACAAGTCTAATTCAATAACTCTAACACCTTGTCGCAGCGCGTTAATTATCGGACGAACACTACTGTTACTGCTGAGTTGATTTCCTTTTAAGTAAGAGTTGTGGCCGGTAAATAGGAAATAATGAGCCAATGGAGAATTCATGTCATGGTGCACCTAAATCCCAACACATTTATCATCAAATTTCAATACACTAATCATCATTTTGTCACATTAATATGCTATAGAGCTGCGAATATTTTTTAGAAAGTTTGGATGTGCTAGTACTTCTAAAAAATGAAATCATCTTCAGCACTCCGTCCATGTGAGTCGAACCAGAGAATGAAAAGTTTGATGACATTACCTTTGAAGAGAGAGGAGGATTAAGGTCACCAAGGAGATATCGAAAGAAGGCACCAAGGTCGAGTTCCTTTCGTTGAAAGATGTTGAGATGCTTGAGACTGTCGAAAATGGCCTGAGCATCTTCCTTGGTAGCACTGGATTCTCCTTGAAACTCAATCAGAAATTTCTGCAGGTCATCAATGGTCATGGTGCCATTTTGCGCGTATAGATAAAAAACGTTCTTAATATCTTCAGGAGGCTCTGCCATCCAGAGCCTAAATTTTCTCTGGAAGCAAAAGCAGACATTGAAAGACTGCTTATTAGACATTTTTGAATACTTTCTCCAGTTTATTTCATTAGAACAGAGAAAGGAAGAAATGAATTGAGTTTTGGTTACGAGACGTATTCATCCCGACTTTTATGTATGAGTGACCTACACTGGAACTCGCATACATTAACGGCTAACAAATGTTTAGCATCTCCCGAAAATAACATATTTGGCTAGAGATTCTTAGGACTGGCTTTGCAGCAATTTCAGAATCTGTGCTCTTGAAAACTTTAATTCCCAGCCCTCCACATTGCCTACTCTTTCTGTAAAAGTCAGGTACAGGCTGTTATATATATGACAATTCCTATCTCAATCAAACTTTTTCTTGGTCCACAAATAAAGAGAAAGCTGCTTTAATACCTGCCCTTCTCACTTGTAGATTCTCTTCTCTCTGTGCAAATTGGCTAAAAAGATCTTTATATCCCGAAAAATTTCATATTCAGACAACTACGATGTTCCTTAGATTTCGAGGAGTGATGCGCAAGGCACGTAAATTTTATATGGTTTCGGAAAGAAAAAGTTTCAAACAGCATTTGGTTCTATGGAAGTTTGAATATATCAATAGTTCTTGTTGCTAATTAACGTGAACATTAGCAGCCCAGCCCCGTTGGGTTACCTAGTTGACTTTATATTAGGGTTTCCTATGATTGTATAATTATCATGTATAGTCTCTTGTAAATCATATATGTACTTGCCTTCATAACGGAGTAGAATAATATACAAAAAATCTCAAATATTTTAGCGTGGTATAGAGAGAAGAACGATTATAGGATCACTTTCTCAAATACTCATTCTTTGAAATCAATATAATCCCAGCAACACAGTGGATGTCGCCAAGTTTTGAGGGATGAATTACTTAAATCATGAGTCCATTTTATTTTATTTTCAATTTCATGCCCACCCGAAGCTTATTGTTTTAAGTTTGTTAACTTGTAAATTTTGAGTGTTAAATACAGCAATTGATACACTGAAATTCGTGGCTCAAAGAGAAATTTTGAGTCAAGGGATGGTTGATTGATTATATAGATAGTCATGGTTGATGGGACGATTTATTCGGCTAGGTACCGCAAAGGAAATCTGGATTAAGAGAATAACAAAATATTGAAAATATGGTAATTTTACAGAATGTTGATCAAACATAGTAAAATGTTGGAATTTTTTCTAAAAATATCTTGTGAAGGACTTCGAAAAGGTATTCCGGTTTTTAATTGGTTCCGAAGATAGTTCATGTTATTTTCTTACAGGTAATGATAAAGAGACTAAATTTGCAAACTAAATGATATATCACCAATAAGAATGAGCACACTTATCAACGCTTAAGTAATAAACCAATCATCAACTTCCATGTCCTTTGCTTCCAAAATTTAATTTACAATTTTAGTCTCCCTAACATTACCCTTTCTTACAGCTATCGCGTCATCTCTTACTAATGTACAACGCTAAGTAGAGAAAACTTACACTTATCATTGTATCGTTAGCGTGTAACGTTACAATGACGGTGTACTCATGTAATGTAAGTTGTTTTTCCATAAATGAAGAGAAAAAAAAAATAGATAAGTGTAGGAGGGAAAAAGGTGCAGAAATTACTTGTTGAAGGATTAAAAAAAAAAAAAAAAAAAAGAAAAAAAAGAAGCAAAACTGAAAAAACCAAGGCATAATAATGACGACAAAATCTAGTGAAGGTGAGACTTAAAACTAAACATTATTAGCATTACCTTTTCTTACAGCTATTACGACGTCTCTTACTAATGTACAACACTAAGTAGAGAAAACTTATACTTATCATTGTATCGTTAGCGTGCAACACTACAATGATGATGTACTCATGCAATGTAAGTTGTTTTTCCATAAATGGAAGAAAAAAATAAATAAATAAATGTAGGAGATAAAAGGGGTGTAGAAATCACTTGTTGAAGTATAAAAAAAGAATAGAAGCAAAGCTAAAAAAACCAAGGCATAGTAACGACGACAAAATCTAATGAAAGTGAGACTTAAAACTGAACATTATTAGCATTACCTTTTTTTTACAGCTATCGCGACGTCTCTTACTAATGTACAACACTAAGTAGAGAAAACTTACACTTTTCATTATATCATTAGCGTGCAACGCTGCAATGACGGTGTACTCATGCCATGTAGTTGCTTTGCCATAAATGAAAGTAAAAAAAAAAATAGACAAGTGTAGGAGGGAGTAAGGATGCCGAAATCACTTGTTGAAGGATAAAAAAGAAAAAGCAAAACTGAAAAAACCAAGGCATAATAGCGACGACAAAATCCGGTGAAAGTGACACTTAAAACTAAACATTATTAGCTCTCCTACACTTGAAGACTAAACAATGACAAGAACCTCCGACGGCCAAAGAGACACAATATAGTCTAATCCACCAGTTCGAGCTGAAATACAGGCAAATAAAAAGTTTGAACAAATACCATGACCATAACAAGAAATTAAATGCTCAGAAAAATCGACAATTTAAATTTGTTTTGGAAAACTTGCTGATGGCGGATTAATTAGTGCATTCTGCGCTGCCAGCGTTCTTAAATCAAAGGTGCAGGTGGTGAAGGGGCAGGGCGGACCGGCCTCCCATGGTGCCATTTTCTTTGGCCAAGCACTTAATTTAGTACATCTGAATTCCACGATCACATGGATTAAGGACATTCTTTCTTGATGAAGTCAAGCACGTAAGATCCCATCGCGACATGTACGGATTGATGATTCAATACACATAAGAACATGAGATTCTGAAGAAAAAGGAAGAACAATGCAGGAGGTAGAACTAGAGAAAGGCAAAGCTAATGTCTGAAAAAATGCTTATATGTAGAAGGCCAAGACCGAAGGGAGTATAAAATAATGGGAACGAATCCTCCTGAGCAAATTATACAGGCCGTTGGATTTTGATTCAATGGCTATAATTATTGTAGTCGTTGGATCAAAATCCAATGGTCCGTGTGATTTGCTCAGGAGGCTCAGCCTCCTAAGCTCAGGAGGGGATCCGTTCCCTAAAACAATGCCATCACCAATGAGTCGTAAAAGCAATGTATGATATAACACAACAGTGGAGAATGACATGACGCGAGCATAGTTATTGATAATTTTGAAATACAAACATGATATATGTACAAGATATTGTATTATACTTTCGTTATATACATGTGAAACATTATTTCGAAAATAACAAAAGAAAGAAGAAATAAAAATTCCTGAAATAAATACGGCTGAGCCATGAAATTTAAATTTACCACAGCTAAGAAATCAAAATATGAGAAATGGTATATACGGGCAATGTTCATATGGTTCTAAAAGTCGAAACCTTTAAGCTTTTAGCCCCTTGGGGATCACCAAAAAGCTCCAAACTCAAAACTCACCGTTTCAGTCAGACCGAAATGCGAACCTCTCGACCTTCTCGTCGTTCAGATTAATCCCGCCCATTGCCTCGCCCAATCCGCAGCTGATGTCCGCCAGCACATCCGGGTCACTGTAATGGGTCGAAGCCTGCACAATCGCCCGGGCTCTCCGGGCCGGGTCACTGCTCTTGAACACACCCGACCCGACGAAAACCCCGTCGCACCCCAACTGCATCATCAGCGCCGCGTCTGCGGGAGTCGCCACGCCGCCGGCGGCAAAATGCACCACTGGCAGCCTCCCGACCTGCTTCGTCTGTATCATGAGATCGTACGGCGCCGAGATTCTCTTCGCGTACGCAAACACCTCGTCGTCGTCCATGTTCCTCAAGACCCTGATGTCCCCCATCACGTGCCGGACGTGCCGAACGGCTTCAACGATGTTTCCGGTGCCGGCTTCCCCCTTCGTCCGGATCATCGCGGCGCCCTCGCGGATCCGGCGGAGCGCCTCGCCGAGATCCCGGCATCCGCAGACGAACGGGACTCGAAAATTGTGCTTGTTGATGTGGTGCTCCTCGTCGGCGAGGGTGAGGACTTCGCTCTCGTCGACGTAGTCGACGCCGATGGCTTCGAGGATTTGGGCCTCAACAAAATGGCCGATGCGGGCTTTGGCCATGACGGGGATGGTGACGGAGCGCTTGATCTCCTTGATGAGCTGGGGGTCGGACATTCGAGCAACACCGCCCTGTGATCGGATATCGGAGGGGACGCGCTCGAGGGCCATGACGGCGCAGGCACCGGCCTCCTCGGCGATACGGGCCTGGGCAGGGTTGACGACGTCCATGATGACGCCACCGCGGAGCATTTGGGCGAGGCCAACTTTGACGGAGAACGGGGAAGACTTGCTGGTGGTTTCGTATATGGCGCCTTTGCCGTAGACAGTGACAACGCCGCTGCTATCAGCCATTTTCTGGGGGATTGGTGGATTGTGAGATTTCGCAAGAAAGGAGGAGGAAGGTGGTGGAGAGTGATGGTATTTTTTTATTAGTTTTTTTTTTTCTTTTCCTTAACTTCCCGCTCTGTTACTCTGATTTCCAGTATCTACTTTTGGAAACTCCAATTTTTCCTAAAATTGAGTTTTTAGTGTACGGTTGGAGACCAAATTTTTTAAATTAAATTGTTTGTATTACCATTAAAAAATAAGTACGTTAATCGATATTTAATAATTCAATCATTTACAATCATATCATTCTGTTTTTAAATTTGGTTTAAAAATTTTGATCTCCCTAATATTACCCTTAATTAAATTACGTATTTTTTGGTTTTTTACGTTCAATACACAAAAGTTTCACACCAATTTTAGTGATACTCGATTCACGTATCCTACGTGTATTTTAAATGTATTATTGAAAAGATAAATATTTCACACTTTCTATGTTTGGAGCGATTTTCAAATGGATCACGACTTTTCAATTTTCTTACATTGCTCCCTTAGAGTTTTGAAATTGTGTCAATTTACACTTTTTATCAAATGAATTATTTGAATTTTTATTAAATTAATAACATAGTGAGCATAAAACCTGTAATGCCAATGACATGTAAGCTTCATTTGCATGCATTGATAAAAAAAAGTTGTATATTTAGATGTTCAAATATTCAAAATGTGTAAATTGATATAATTGCAAAACCTCAGGAAGTAATTTGAGAAAATTAAAACCTCTACTAACTATTTTAAAGATCACGCGAAAACTTGAAATGTGAAAAAATTAAAACCCCAATATTCATTTTAAAAATCATTTCATATCTTTAAAGGTGTAAAATAAAATTAGCCTAAAAAATTTAATTTTTATTGTTCTCTCCCAAGTGCTGTGTGTCAACGAGCAATGCTATAGATTTCTCTACAGGGGTATGAAAACCTTACTTCAGGAGCCATCTAAGACTACACCATCAACTACAAAACTAAAAGAATTTTGATTATTACACTACGACAGCATACATCCTAGTTTAATCGTCTCCGTTCCTTCGGATTCATGTCCTCCACGGCATCCATCGTTTCTTGTTTTCGCCGCTTCCATCTCTTGATGAGACTACTATCAGCCGACTGGAGAGCGCACGGGGGGCCAGGAGAAGGGTACGCGGTAGACTTTTTAAGACACTCCCTCTGTATCGGGTCAGCAAGACAAAGCAGGGATTCTGTACATACTTCCATTGCGGACGCTGGAATGTCTGGCTTGAAGTCCAGCAACTTTGAGTACTCTGTTATGAGGTGAAACATGTAATCATAGACCCGATCCATGCTTAGGCTTTCCATGAAATCCTGCCCTCTTTGTCCCATTGCCTTAGCCTGTTCAGCCATTGGAGAATATTGTAGCCTTGATTATGTTGTTCTTTCATATGAAGATATAAACTTAAAGGGAAAGCCGGGGGAAAACTGAATTGTACATTACTGATTCGAAATATAACGACGAGAACAAGAACATAATATAGAATACTACTAACAGTTGAAAGATACCTCAGATTGGTGTTCAAGAGCCCAGTCCACAGCAGACTTTATGGATGGGCATATAGCGTTAGGGGAGATGGGCCAATAATTAATCTTAGGAATGAGACCACGGCTGAAGAAATCCTCATATTGTGGGGTTATTATTAGTGTAAGCGAGCCACATGATACGATATATTTCAAGCTGACTGACCAAGCATAGCCTTCTGCATAGATTTTGTACCTACAAAAGGTGGAAAAGATTTCTGAGCTGCAGGATCACATCCACATGCCAATTAGATAATAAGACGCCAATGGAGTACAACTATACATAACAGCTACTCATCAGCCGAGGAGAAAGAGGAGAAGGAAACATTTTGCGAATCATTGGAACGGTCAAGGTCCACTAGATAAAAAGAAAACACACAAAAGAGAATGTCAAGTCCTCCTTGAAAGTTAAAGGCTGCCCAGGTTTCAGAACTTCAAAACTATAAACTGCAAACTGCATCATTTTCATAGATGCGGAAAATTGAACTCTATAGACAAAAGCAAAAGGACTACAAAGCAGAGTCAACATATCAACTCCGGGACAATATCTTAGGCCAATAAGTAATAAATGATCAAGCCACATCTTCCTAGCTAATCAGTTGGACTATATATGGAGAATACGATGATAGGCCATCACTTTTAGAAGCTGTACTTACTGATGATTACACTGCTTAGATAGTTTAGACTGCTCATAACCAGCCCTTGCTTCCGCTTCCCAATCCTATGATGTATATAGAAAGACAATGTCAGGTCTTGTCTAGGCCTATCACTCCTACAGTTCAAGTTAAAGAGAGATCAACATGCAGATTTAACTCAACCTGACGCATAATCTGCGCACTCCACATCTTCGTGTCATTGCAGTTAAGTAACTCTGTACGAACAGGGGAACTAACATCTGGGTTTCCTTTCCAATATGCAAAAGGCTCCTTCTTTTTCCAACTTCTTTCCTGAGAACCCCACTTGATTTCTCGGAACTGCTCTGCCCAGGGATGAATGTTAAGCTCTGGCCTGTGCAGTAATCATAAACTATAAAGACAATCAGCACGAATAAAACCATAACCACGCATTTGATGCCAAAATAAATGAAGCATTTTCATGTTATACAAATCAGTAAAAGGTTAGCATACAATGTCAATCTTGTTAAATTAAATCCGCCTAATAACCACCATGTAATTGATGCAAGCATACAAGCATGGAGTAATTTATTTACTTTTTAGAAATTTTTACAGCAATTCAAGCACACACGAACAATTAATAAATTCAGGTTCTTTCCCATTGAATCATTGGCAATGCATACGCAAACGCGAAAAATTACCCGAAAAAACTAGAAACTTAGAAAATTAACAATTAATGTGAATCAGAAGACAATCAAAGAATGATGATTCTTACCAACCCCAGAAGGACCAATCAGGAAATGGGATATCAAAGTGATCACCGTCCGTACAGTACCGGAAAACCGGCAACGGCATCGATTGGTGCTCGGTCCGGTTGATGATGGGCTTATCCATACAATCAAACATGATATCCACATCCGGAACCCGACCCGGATACCTGGCCAGGAGCTGCAGAAAACCCCAAATGGTGAACATGGCGCGGCTCTGCACGCAAGCCCAGTACAAATCCACATACAGCCTCCCGTCAACAATCACCACGCGAAACGCCGCGTATTGCTTGGCGGTCTCCAAATGGGCGGCGGAGATCCGGGTCCGGGCCCAGGGCTCCAGATCATGCTGGATCCAACGGAAGAACTCGGGGCATTTCGGGGCTTTCGCGCGGGACGACGGAGGACGGCGTCGTTCAGGGACTTCGTTGCTTGTGTAGCGGCAGGCGAGGTAGGAGCAGTGGATAAGCTTGTACGCTCGGTCGTGGAGGGTCTCGTCGGTGAAGGTTTTTGGCGGGAAGAAGTGCCACGGCGTCGGCTCGAGGTTGTGGCCGGCCAGTGTCTTGGTCTGAGTGGTGAAGTCGTTCACCTGTTCGACGAAATGCCCCAGTGAAATATTTTTCATATACATAAAAAATGGAAAACCGGAAAAACGACGCTGCGTTTTAGACCTTGTAGATGACGAAGCCGAGTGAGAGAAGGGAGAGGACGATGACGGATTGGAGGATGTGAGAGGGCCTGGCGGATCTCAGAGCCATGATCCGATGCGGCGGCGGCGGCGGCGGCGGATGAGTTGTGGTGGTGGTGGTGCTGCTGCATTGTGTCTGTTTGTTGTATCGCCTTGTAAATTTGTAATTGTGGGTAACTAGTTGGGGGCTGAGCTGAGGTCCAAGCCATTTCTGTTTCAGTTGGGTCCCACCGGGAAGAAGTGTTTGCCACGTGGGTGGTTTTTGTAGCTTTTTACCGGTTTTTCCCCGGGAAAAAATGGATGGCGGGGGACCACCCTCCGCAATAAACAGGGAAGTGGACCGGCTTCACCAAGCGTTACGGAATAAAACTTTGGTAAGGTCCATTAAATATCAACTAGCCTCTCTGCACGCACTAACGTGCGTGCGAGAGGCATTTTTGCATCACGGGCGCTACGCGCCCCTATAGGTGTATTGTGTTAGTTTCTCCCATTGTAATTGTCAAGATATACTTTAAATGTATTGTGCAAAGAGGAACCTTTTTTTTTTTATCATGCACGTCCTAAAAAGTTATCATGTTTTTCGTTTTTACTTTGTGTAAAGTAATGATTTAAATGTTATTCATGCACTTATCAAACAACATACGATTTTAGATGCAAGTTCCTACCTAAAGCCTATGAACAATAGCAAGTATATGTAAATATAAAAAAAAGAGTAGATGAAAACATTAAGTACTCGTAGCAAAATACGAAACAACTTAAATGTCAAAATTTAAAACCTATATCACAATATGTACATTATTCACAATACCCATAAAGTCTATACGTCATTGTTTCTTTTGAAAAGAAAGTTTACATATTGACATCAATGCTGCAATTTCCACCCATTTGTTCCTGATTGATGCTTCAAATTTTCATTGTCAATCTACAAATGATAGTGAGAAAATTAAAAATAAAATAGAAAGAGTTAATTGATAAGCAAGGAATGCATACTAAAAGGTTATCGTTAATAAAATTGTTACCTATTAGGTGTCACCATAATTAGCTGGAATGAAGCAAGACTTCTTTGTATACTACATTCCATGTAAATACACCTTGTTGGCCTACTATAGAGTCATTTTTTACTAACACGGTTGTGGTTGACTTTGAGACCCCTCTCGATAAAGCCACATATAATTGTCCATGACTGAAGACGTGATCTGGAAGGTAAATGCCACATATAATTGTCCTGATTGATGCTTCAAATTTTCATTGTGTTAGTTGTTTCTTATTGTAATTGTCAAGATATATTTTTAATGCATCGTGCAAGGGAGAGATCTTTTCTTTATTATGCACGTTCTAAAAACTTGTTATGAAAAAATACGTAATTCGTGTAATTTGAGGTTTTCCTTTGTTTCTCTATCAAAGTGTTGTCTACATGTGAAACAAAAGCTATGAAGGTATGCTAATGAACTATTTATGTTGCCTTATTTAATATAGGTTTTTTTGTGTTCTACATGTCCTTCATTTTTTCTACATTTCTATTTTATTTGATTTATAAATACATTCAGTTCTCTTTTAATTGGCTATATACTACGTGTGAGAGGCTTTATTAAACATGCGCACAGTGGGCGTCTCACACATTGGTCATGTTTAACAAACGCCTAGAATAAAACTAAGAAAAATATTACTCTCTATCTTGATAGATTAAAAAACATGTATTAGCATGTCCTAACATATGATTCTGTTTTGAGGGTCTAGTTTGTCAATATTTGAAAGACACTCTTGTGCTCTCTTCAAAACAATAGGCAAGACAACAATATTGTTGGGAACTTTATCTTTGTTCAATCACATCTTCTCGGTATCTCCATTAGCCGTTAAAACCTTCTCTATTAGAAGCAACTTGTCCTACAGCTGCATAATATGCTCATATTAAATGCTCCAATAACAACTGGAGTGTTGTCAAAATGCATGTAGGCATACTCAATTGAAGGTGAGGTTCTGATCATGACAGAGTGCAAGAAATCCTGCATCAGGTTCAACCGAAGCACCAATTAATAGGCAAAAAGCTATATAATAAATTTTAGCTGGTGTTTGATCTAAAACTTTAATCCATCAGAACCACGAAGGAACCTAATTAAAAAAAGTAGGAACAACCACATTAAGATATAAAAACGATAATTTTTCTTTTTTAATTTTTACCTATACATGCATAAAGCGTATGACTAATTTTATGTTATAACTACAAAAGAGTAAAGCGAGTATAATTCATCTAACCAGAAGAGATAGAAAAGGCAACCAACCATGCAAAGAAGTTCTCTACAAAAAAAGGAATGCAAAGAGAAAGATTTCTCGATGACAGACATCTTTTGCTCAGGATTTCTCTTGTCGAACATTTTTTTATAGAAATTGTTTACCAAGCATCATGATCATGATGGTTTTCTCAGGCATTTCATTAAACTATACACATTAAACAAAATATAAGATGTCAAACAAACCAAATATTGGACTTGCCACTTCAAGTTGCCATGGAAATCAAGTAGTCAGATACCTTCATAGCTTTTATCTGGATAACTTTCTTTTTGTAAAGAGGACCCATAGCTGCTATCGGAAACATATAAAAAAAAAATTAAAAAAGAAAAGAAAAAAAAAAGGAGACCATTAAAACATGAAAATATAGAGCAGGGGACGAAGATAAAAGGTTTTCCCCGCAAAATCGAACCATACCAATTTGATCTCAATTGTAAGTGGGTAGTGTACCAAAGAGAGACAAAAAAAAATATTGAAACACAAAGAGGAATTGAATTAAATTCCAATAAGCTCCCAAACAATTATATGGCATAGATGATAAATCAGTAAAAAGTGGAGAAAGGAAACCGGCTTCACTCACAGAATCACCAGAGAGAAATAAACACCCAATCCTTGTTCATAAAGCTGCAAGATATGAAAACATAACTATGTGCTCATCTTAGAACCAAATTGTGTGACCCATTGAAAAAAACAAAAAGAATGAAAAGAGTGTAGTGTTCCAACAACTGCATGGAATTAGAGAAGAGCAAACCTGAGCGAGCAATGGCTTTAGTACCATCTTCTCTTCCTGCAAGATTTTTCAGATTTTTCTTTTCAAGTTCTTAGTTTGTGGCCTTCTATATATCTCTCATCCACCAAAACTGCTCCTTTTTTCACGATTAGGGCGTTTCTTTTCCTCCTCAACCCACTCTGCACGTTCTCTCCTTCCGCTAAACGGTTCCCGGTTAGACGCATAGCAGTTTCCGATCCATTACCCGTGTGCCTTCTCCGTGTTTTGTTTTGTTCCACTGATTTTACTGTCTTGTCCTCATTTTAAATATTACTTTCGTTCTGACTTACGATTTTAACCCTATTTTATTTGTGTATTACAATTATAGTCCTTCTATATAGGAATGGGTTTGTGCTGTTTTTTTTTTTTAAATGAGGGCATTCTTGGTATTTCTGAATGCTTCACCAAATTGGGGCTCTCACTTTATATATATAGATAATCACCCATGAAATAATTTTATCATAGGTTTTAGGGGTGGGCACGAGCCGAGCCGGAGAAAATTTACGCGATTTCGTTCTGTTTTGTGAGATTATTTTTAGCAATATAATCAAACTAAAAATAAACGAACAAGTATCGTTCGTAGATCTAACTTCTTTTTTTTTTTTTTTTTTTTTTTTTTTAAACGTTCAGGGATCCAACTTTAGATAGGGCAAATGAAAAGTTCAATTAGGAAAAATAAATGCTCCCAACAGTTGCTCGCTTACGCAACCTTTCATGGCTATGAGCTCCACAGCTCATCAAGGGCCGGCAATCAGTTAGCAGTCTGCAGTGGTAATCATCCCTAGCACAACTTTTAGAGCATGTTTATTTACTTCGTATAAGAATTAGAAAGATTGATGATGACAATAAATGTGTGTCGGATAAATAACCCCCTAAATTATTTCTTACCTTAAACTTTCAAGCATGACATACCCAAATCATTTGCAAACCTCCTCAAAAGATTCATGCCAAAAACCAGAATTCTACCGAAAAAGAAAAGGCCTTCTAGTACAATTGAAACCACAAGCTCATCTGTAAGTGAAAAAAAATCCACAGAGAACCATAAAAACTATGGTACAAGGGAGCTCCTCCCTGCAAACTTGGTTCACATATATACACAAGCTCAAACTGTAAAAATCTTCCTCACTTTCTTCATCCTTCTACGGCATATGGGGCACGTACCAGCCTCCTCGGCAATCCTGCACCGTGAATCCGTTTAGAAATCTAACTTTTCTTTGATTTGGTAGTAGTTTGCAAGTGTAGGTTATGTTCAAAGTCATTATATATAACATTTCGTATAGAGGGTTATAAGCAGAAGACTACGGCATTGATTCAGATTCGTATACCTTGTTCCGCAAGTAAAACAGGCAGTGCAGTGCCCACAGGGAAGAAAGAAGCAATCCCTTGGACCATCAAAGCAAATGACACAAAGACGCCGAGTATTGTTGCTATCTCCTTCACTTGTTAACCCTCCTTCAAGGGAACTCGCAGCAAGGCACTCATCCAAATCTTCCTCAGTATTGGAAACAGATTCATACGATGAACCCCAACTCAAAACTTCATCGTCTTTGGGTGGAAGCAATGGGGTTTGCTCGGATTCTCCCTCCTCTGCCTGAAATTCGGTTGTGTGTTCACCAAAATTTTGGAATTTGTAATAAATTTTAAAGGCCGATAAGAGGAGCAAAGTCATAACGCCTACAAGCAAACATAGAGGTAAATGTAAAGAAAAGATTTCTTTTCCAATGTTACGAGAAGGATATGAAGGATGATAAGAATTAAGAAATAACCTGCTACAAGAAAATACATGGCCCATCTCGGTCCATAAGACAGGTTTACATACCAGTCATTGTCAGGAACACCCTAAGGATTCAGAAAGTGATGGAAGTTGTATCAATGGCCCGAAAAGGGACAGAAGGAAAACAAAACTCGGGGATGAGAGTCTTTTACATTACCTCTTCCGGACCTGGAGAAGTTATGACAGCAACATTTGCCCGAAAGAGGGAAAGCTTTAAGCTGCATAACCGGTTATACAAAGAGCATTTGTAATACGCCTTGGTTGTGTTATAAAGAATAGATTTTATGTTGAATACCAACTCTACCTGTGTTATACATAAACATTGGAAGCTCAATAAAGTTGGAAACTAATGATTATTGTCGATATAATTATAACCAATGGATTAAACTTTTGAATAATTACCTCAACATTCTCTGGGTTCAAGTTCCCTACTGCGATATAGTAAGTAGAAGACTTTGGAATTTCCTGCTGGATCCTACCACTTCCTGTGAAGAAAACAGGTTGACTTAGAAGTTTAGAACATTGTAATTGGTTCCGAAAGAGAGAATCAATTTGAGTGATGAATCTTACCATAAATTATATTCCAAGACAATGTTGCGTTACCATATGACGGATCCTCTATCCATTCAGCCAGGCTCTCACTACCTGCAGGTTCATATAAAAGTTTACAACACCAGAAAATACATTTGAGTTCTACTAACACCTGTACCACCACCGCCACAAAAAAAGAGGAGAAAATAACCGAAAAACAAAAGTCCCCCGTATCATATATGCTAGATAAACCTTCTGCAGAGGCATTTGGACTCATGGGAAAGTGGTTAGATTTAAGAGTCGGAGAGGAAGGAAGACTCAGAAATTGGAGAAGTTTCAGAATTTTACTAAATCTGCAACTATCCCAGGTGTCGGAGAGTAAAGAAACTGTTACAGAACATTATCCCAAATCTACAACTATTTGATTCGACATAAATCCTAGACCTTAGTACGTTAAGTTTAGATAACCATATACGAGGTACTTCAGCAGAAACCAAACAAAATATCTGAAACTAGAAGTTGGGAATTACCTTGTGCGATTACAAGGGTTAAAGGCGAGGAACTTGTAGGCATTACACTGTAAATAATATCGATGCTAGACCCTTTGTTTAGAAAGTAAATCCATGCCTGTTACATGAAAAGAAGTAAAGTTTTATCCCATCAACCAAACCAGATGACAAAAACTTAGATATGAAATGGCAAGGAAGATCTTGCCTTGTGATAATTGGCTGGAACAAGTGTATCCTTCGTTTCGGTCCATGCTGTTTCAACATCCAGGGGAGGAGGTTTGTGGAATCCATATAACATTGGCCCAGGTTTTTGCTCATCAAGCTTCTGTGCCTATTGTTTTATAGACCAGATGAGTTTTACTGCACCCCAGTTCTTTACTAAACGAGAATTACAAGATGAAATGCGGTTGATCACCTTAATGGATTGCACAAAAAATGGATTAGTTTGTATCAAGCGCGAGCAGTTCGGGCCTAGTGGTAGATTGCCGGATCCATAGAAACCAAGAATCAGAGTCATAGATGCTGTGCGCGACGAACATCAAAAACCAAAAGTAGTACCAACAGACCAAATTATTCAGATGCTCAAGTCATTAACAAACGAGTTCATTAAGTAACAACACATGGAAAAACTTAAGAAAAGAAGAGGAAAAACCGAGTAATCAATTGAAAAGTTAAATAATTTCAGTCCATTTGACGGAAGAACAAAACTCAAAACCCTCTCCTCAACTACACATGAAACAAGCAAAAGGGGTTGACTGGACAAAGATTTGGTTTCACTTTTTGTCAGAAGTACTTTTTGCTTATGGGAAGAACTTAAGTACAGGTTACAATCATTGTGCCGGTATTTTACACCGATAAAAAGTACAACATTTTTAAAGTGAAATGATTTTCGCGTACTTATTTTCTTGTTATGCACTCTTTTTATCGACTCTGTATTCTCATATGAGTTATTTAATCTAAAAGTAAAATATAAATATAGATGTGCATGAGGAGAAAATGATGCCCATAAATCATTTCCTTATTTGAACTTTCTAATGTGACAGTATTTGATTGACTTGAGATACGACCGTGGTTTCTCAATCCCAAAACTAATTAAAGAAACATGAAACAAATTCACACAAGCACTGCAAATAAGCGATTGATGAGGAGGGAAACTGACCAAAGAACCAAAAGGTGATAAGCACAGCAAAGGCCGACCAAATATCATCCTTCAATTCAGACGCTGTTACATCGGACACCAACAAGTTCACATGATAAGTAAAAGTCCTAGAACTTCTCATCCGCTGCTGCACAGCAAAATTGTCCCCATTTGAACGTCTGTCTCTTTCTTCTTCTTCTTCTTCTCCTTCTTCTTCTTCTTCTTCTTCTCCTCCTTCTTCTTCTTCTTCTTCTTCTTCTTCCACCCATGAGCTCGACGGCGGAGAAGAAGAAGAAGATGGAAAGGAAGCATCTTCTCTTCGATCTGGTTCTGGGGTTTCCATGCTGAAAACACAAAATTCAAAGTTGTACTTACAAATTTATACTAAAAAGAAAGGAAGAAGGAAAGGAATGATTTTTCCTTTTTTGGTTTCTAAGACTTTACATGGATGAAGGGAGTTTTGGGAGGCAGCAGCATCCATTGAGGAAGCAAAGGCGGTGGGGAGGAGGCTGCTAAGCTCACCAAAAAGTCGTGTTTTCTGGTTCCATTTTTGGGTTTTTTTCCACATGGGAATGGTAGTTGGTGTGTGACGGTTAGTTAATTTGTCGTTTGATTTTCTATTATTTTCCTTTTGGATTTCTGGTTTTCTGGTCCCTCGGAGGTGGAGCCCGTCAACGAGGTTCTAGGAATCAAGGACGTGACATGTGAGTTGGGGTCGCCCAGCGGATGACTTAAATACCGAAATATCGAATGTCTTATTAAGGATAATGTTATTCATACATTTATTTTTATTTTTTACATATTTTTCTTAATTTTTAGTCGTGAGATGAAATGAATTAAAGAAGATTAATAACCTAAAAAAAAAAAAAAGTGTGTGGTAGACAAAAATAATTATGTAAATAACATTATCCTTTATTAATTGATGTTATATATTTGATAGTTATTCATGTCGTTATGTTCGCTAGTGAATATTAAGTGGAAAGTAAATAATAAAGTGACACATTTAGCGGTTTGATAAGATGCATAGTCAGACCAACTATCTAAAATTTTGCTTGGATAGTGCTTTTGTTGGTAAATCCTATTACCTCAGGTGAAATTGACTTCCTGAACTATTATTTTGGTAAATTAACTTGTTGAACTTTCAATTAACCCCTCACTGTTATTTGATGAAATTTCATCCACTTGCTGTCAAATGCTGGCATGAATTTACCTTCAAGGTGAATAACGTGTTGGTCACGTGGCAATATTTGACAGCAAAGTTGATAAAATTTTATCGAATATGATAGCGGGGTTAATTGGCTAATTTCAAATAGTTCATGGGCTTAATTTACCCAAAAAATAGTTCAAAGGTCAACTTTAACTTAAATACTAATTTAGAGGGTCAAACGGCAGTTTACTCTCTCTAATTATGTCCATGTCTAAACTTTTTTCTCAATTGTCCTTTTCTTCATTCGTTTTGGATTTGTTGTTGGAGTATAGTATTGTCCACCTGTTGAAATGTCCCACATTGACCGTATCAATGACAAAAGAAGAGTTTAAATACCCTAATCTCACTTAAACTAATACCGAGGCCTTTTGTGATAAATCCACACACCTGACGGATTGTGCAGATGGTAATTACCAAGTTGGGGATAATATCGGTGTTGTTGGAAGTGGGTCGTATAGCCCGTTTCTCTAATAAGTCTACATGGTATCAGAGCTAGGGAACGGGCTCGTACTGTACTACCATATGATGGATGGGTCCCCTTGGCCTCATGCGATGATAGTAGGTCCCTTGGCCCCCGCGTGTAGGGTGAGTTTCCTTGGCTTCACATGGTTGTCGACGTATGGATCTCCCACATGTGACCCACAAATTGGGTCCCACGTGAAGAGGCGTGTTGAAATGTCTCACATCAACTGTATCAATGACAAAAGAAGAGTTTAAATACCCTAATCTCACTCCAACTAATACCGAGACATTTTGTAATAAAACCCCACACTTGACGGATTGTGTAGGTGGTAATTACTAAGTTGTTAACAATATCGGTGTTGTTGAAAGTGGGTCGTATGACCTGTCTCTCTGATAATTCTACAAACACAATGTTTATCCAAATCTACCTTATTATTTGGATGAAAGTCCAGTTTTGTTTTGGTTTGTCTTGTTTTTCATAATAGAAAGAATAAATTCGGTTGCAGAATTTTTTTCACTTTTTTTCACTAAACTAAGAGTTAGTAGGTTCTGAACGATAGAAATAACATAATTGATGAGTGAATTTTATTTTGAAGAGTGATTGAAGTCTTTGGTTACAAGGTCAGGACAGAAATATAAAGTTCTTTCACATTTCCATTCTTTTAAGCTAACGTTTAGATTTGCTCCTTTAAGATCATAGCATATTACAAGAGTGGAATTTATAGATTTCTAGTGTTACCACATGCCACATATTCAATTTAAATTCAGAAGACAGTGTGTTGAATAAGAATGCCGTAACCACCGGAGCAATTCGCTACTTTCGTTGACCTAAAAATTTAAGGATGAAGCCTATAATGGGAGCACAATGAAATCAAGAAAGCTTAACTTAAATCAAATGTGTAGTTGGTACCAAAAGGATAGGAAGCAAAGGATAGTAACCTGGTTGTCTGCACTCTAAGGCCTCGTTTGGCAGCTCGGACTGTACTGACTATTTCTGTCGGATATGATAAATAGCCACCGGATAGTACTGACTAAATTAGTCGGGTGTTTGGTGCAGTATCGGACTAGTGACCATATTATTTATACTATGTTTGGTATTATACTAGATAGGAGGAATCAAACTTAAAAAAAAAATTTTTAAAAAAAGTGAAATCATTTTTTTGTTCCCAGATCTCTCTGCACCCCCCAAACACCCTCCCTCTCTCTCCCTTCTTCTTCCCCGACTACAGAAGAATCCCAAATAATTGTTCCCCGGCTCTCTTTGCCACACCCCCCAAACTCCCTCCCTATCTCTCCCATATTCTTCTTCCCCAACTAAATAATCCAGCCGTTTTGGTTGGTTTTATTAAGCGGGTGTATACCGTGTTATCCTATCCGACCGGTTAAATTAATCCGACGCTTATTTAGTACAAGTGAACGCCAAACACCTGAGTTCGTATAACTAATCCTATCCGATCCTTTATCCGATCTACCAAACAGGGCCTAAGGATTACAATTTAGTAATTTAAAATTATCTGAAAACACGATTCCTATTTCTATGCAACAAGTTAATGTGTATATGCATATATAACTCGTGATATGCAAAATGACACAACTCGAATTAACCCCGTTCGCTTTCTATTTTTAACACGAGTCTAGGCGAGGCTTAGGTTTTTTTAATTTTAATTAAATTTATTAAACATTATATAAATAAATGTTTATTTGTATTTAAAAAATATATAATTATATTGAGATACATAAATTGCAAAATAGAATAACATATAAAATTTGTTTGGTAAGTGCTTTCAAAACATTGAAAGCGCTTTTAGGAACAATGTTTTTGGGTTCCAAAAATACTTGAAGTGCTCTCTGCTAAAAACACTAGTTATGCGCTTCTTGTTGGAAGCACTTCAAGTGTTTAGAATTAACTTGCATTTTTACTAAGATTTGGTTCAAAAAAAAATCTAAAGTCACTTTCAATCGCTCCCAAACGAGTTTATGGATTATAAACTATTAGAATATATAGAAAACATAGGGAACAAACAATATAATGAGTGCTTATTTAAGTATTGAAAAAAAAAAAAACTAATGAAAAATGTTTGAAAATTTTGAGTTTTAATGATAAGAACAAAATAAATGGTAAATTGAATAGTACCAGGATTGACTTTTTAGTGTAAAAATATGGTATTTTGTTAAAATGAACAATACCGGGGGCTTTTCGTTAAATTTCTCTTAAAAAAAGTCTTTTACAATTATTGAAAAAATAAAATAAAAAATGAAAGTTATCTATTTTTTGTCTAAGTGAAAGTTGTAGCCTCGACAAACTATGCTCTATTTCTTAATTTCCAAATGCTTAGGAATTAATCGAAACGATAAACAGTCAGCTAGCTTTTAAACAGAGATTTTTAGAACAGTAAATGCCACATTTGTTAGAGATTGAGGGGGCGTTTGTTGCGCTGGACTATTTCGGACTGGATTAGCTTCAAGAACTAAGCTGGACTGACTTAGACTAGACTAAACTGGACTAACTTAGTGAAGCGTTTGGTGCAGTATTGGACTAAGAAGCTGGATAATAACAAATTATAATATTATATTATTTAATATATAAATTATTAATATTTTATTATGATCTTATCTTTTTCTTCATTTTTTCCTACCATTTCCTCGTTAAATTGGATGAAGTTAGCACCGCCAAAAAATTCATCACCATCCCTGGACCGAGATCTTAACTTTGAATGCTCGAATCTGTCATGGATTTGAAGAAGCCCAAACAGGCCGAGACTTCCAGGCCATTTTCCAGCCACATTCGACCACATTTTGGCCTCGATTCAAGTAAAATCGTAATCTTGTCACTCCCAGCTTCAATTTGGTATATTTTGTATGAAAGTTGGTTGTGAAATGGATCTGAAAGAGAGTCGGAAAGTTAATGATTGATCTAGGTGACCGGAGATGACGAGGAGTCTGTCGAGAGTGGTCGTTGAGCATGACGAGGACGAGAAAGAGAAGATAGTCTTAGCTAGTCCCATGGTTATTGGGGGGTCTCGCTAAGACCTCTTAGTGAAGGGTTTTGTCCATGCTAGTCCCCTTTAGTCTCATTAATGTTAGTCCCAGCATGGAACAAACACAGTATTGGACTAATAGCTAGTCCAGTCCAGTCCAGTCCAACTTAGTGAGGGCAAACAAACGCCCCCTGAATGTTAGCATCTCTAAATATTATTGAATTATTAGAAAAGAAAAAAAATCCCTAGAATGAGGCTTCGAGGCCCAAATACATCTTAGCATATGGCCCACATCCAACTCATTACCCAACTTTTTATGCGACTCTTGACGGGACTCCAGACGGCTCAACCAATGACATAACGCCAAAACACCCACATATCATACGTGTCGCACCGCTATTGGCTGAACCTCTAAACACTGGGACTCGCACATCGGTACAAATCAGTGAATCCGGAGTGGGAGAGGAGAGTCTGAGACTTTACAGAACTGAAATAGCAAAGAGATGGCTAGAACGACGTTGTTGCTGCTCTGTACCCTCGTCCTCTTCGGAACCCTAGCTCTCATTGAGGTGAAATTTATAGTTTTGGTTAAATTTATTAATTTTGTTTGATTCAATTGCGTTTTCAAGGATTAATCTTTAAATTTTGTGTAAATTCTTGATCAGGCAAAGACGTCGAAGGAGGATCTGAAGGAAGTGACCCACAAGGTTTACTTTGATGTCGAGATATCTGGAAAGCCTGCTGGTATGCTGTTTAATTTGCAATCAGTTTGTTAATCCTTGGAACAAATTCTACCCATTTGCTCAAAATTCAATTTAATTAAGGGACCTTAATCCCAGATTTGATATTGATTTCCGATTAAAGATGATATATGAGCTCAGTTGGGAGCTGAATGCCGATAGGAGATTAAGGTTCTAAAAACGCTAGGCTCTAGTAGGAGGCGGACGTCTAGCGGACTTAAATAAATTTATTATATTTTATGTAAATAAATACCTGTTTATATACTAATGAAAAGGGTTTGAAAAATTTAAGTTTTAACATAAAATAAAAGGTAAAGTGAATAGTATCAAGATTTATTTTTTAGTGTAAAAATATGACTTTTTATTAAAGTGAACAGTATCAAGAGTTTTTCGTTAAAGTTTCCTTAAAAATATATATAATTTTATTATAAATTACAAAATAGAACGACATATATATTATGAAGTATTGGACATAATGAAAATATGGGGGAACAACATTTAAGAATTCAACAAGTTTTTACAATTTATTGAAAAAATAAAATAAAATGCAAAATCAAAACTATCTATTTTTTGTGTAAGTAAGTCGCAACCTAGTCAGTGCATGGGCGGTATAGGCGGGCGCCTCAGTAGGTCTAGGCATCTTTTCTTAATTTTAAAACGTCTAGGCATTAATCAGGATGGTGGTCGGCCGTCTAAGCTCCTAGGCGGCGTGAGGCGGGGATTTTTAGAACAGTGTAGGTGATCATTTGTGTAGAGGTTGATGTGTTTCTGTGGAGTTGGAGAAATGTTTATGTGCATAGAGTTTTGCAAATGAAAATTTGGGCGCCATAGTTTGATGAATTATTGGGAATTTTTTTGGTGGTGGTGCTTTTTGTTTCTAACTAATCGGTATGGATACTTGTTTTGATCATTGTGTTTCAGGACAGGTTGTGATCGGTCTCTTCGGGAAGGCGGTTCCCAAGACTGCAGGTATTGAACAATATCACTATCATTTTGTGGGTTCTATGTGCTAAACTAAAGCTAACAATTTCAGAACATTACTTATTCATTCCTTTGGTGTTTCAGAGAATTTTCGAGCTCTTTGCACAGGTAACCAGTTACTCATCTTCGTTTCCTCGTATTAAATTTTGTAGTTGATATGTAGTATCTACTTTTTGGGGCTTATCATCAGCAATGTATATGAAATGATCCTTGGTCGAGGTCTTCAAGTTCAGTAACAACTCAATAATTAAAATGGAAGGATGCAAATATTTAGTTGCTACGCAGAAATTTTCTGCATACTGCATTAGAACATAGTGATTAGAAAGTTGTAAGAGTCGACAATGTTTATAAAATTTTGAGCTTTTTGTCCCCAAATATTTCAGGGGAGAAAGGTGTTGGAAAGAGTGGAAAACCTCTCCATTTCAAGGGTAGCGAATTCCACAGGATTATACCCAGTTTCATGATCCAAGGAGGTGATTTCACACTAGGCGATGGAAGAGGTGGAGAATCAATTTACGGAGAGAAGTTCGCTGATGAGAATTTCATGCTAAAGCATACCGGTCCAGGTAGAGAAAAAACCCATCCCACCTGCCTTCTCTTCCAGTGGCGTGGATAGCTAGCACCCAATATAATCCTGAAGTTTGAACCTATATTATGTTGTGAACAAAACGCTTGCTCTTTTGTACAGGGCTTTTGTCAATGGCAAATGCTGGTCCCGACACCAATGGTTCACAATTCTTCATCACAACTGTGAAGACTAAATGGTAATTCTATGTGCTTCCATGCATACTTGAAAAAGCTAAGAATATCTCTAGAATGACTATCCGTTTCTGCTTGATGCATCACTCTTAATTTGTATAATTCCGGCACTTGTTGCGTTTGATTAGAGGAAGCGATTTTGGTTTGCTTTCTCGTGGAGACCAATAGTGCTTACAGTGAATGCCTGATTCCCACCGTTTTGGTGAGAGTTGGGCAGCGGCCAGACAACCGTATCCACAGATGGCGGGTTCATTCTGTCCCGTTTTTCTACTGATTCCATCTCACATTTCTTAAATTTCAATCCTTTACCTTGTATAATTCTACATTTGTGCTCATTTAAAATAGTGCTCAACTACCGATTTCGTTAGTTTGATCTGAAGGCCTCTCCCGCAACAAGGAGGAGGTCCATTACCGCTTCTTTTTTAACAGCCATTGGTTTACACATGTATGGTTATCAAAGCTAAAGTTTGATTCCGTATTTGAATGTTTATAGGTTGGATGGCAAACATGTTGTATTCGGAAAGGTGCTGTCCGGAATGGATGTGGTTTACAAGATTGAAGCTGAAGGAAATCAGAGTGGCACACCCAAGAGCAAAGTCGTGATTGCCGACAGTGGTGAACTTCCTCTCTAGATGTTCCTGTCGTAGTCTCTCCAGTTACCGAGTGCCAATAACTGTTCCGATTTCTCCTTGATTTTCGTTTGTGTAAGACCGGTGAAGATGTTATAGCTCATGTACCGAGTGTGTTCTTACTTTAGGTTCGATTAACATCTGCAGAATGTTCATGTTATTTTCCCCAAAACCTAAAACCCTTCATACTTGTAAGGGCAAGTTTCAAGTTTGCGATAACGGTAACCCTACTAGAAAGGACCATCATGCAAGCAAATTTTAGTCTTTGTGGCGTCATTATGCAATAAACGTTTGTTACGTGTTTAAAAAGTGCATTCATCTTTTAAGGGACGATTGCTACGTCATGAGCTAATGGCATGAAAGAATCTCTCGTTTCAGAACTTTCCTTTTCATATTATTTGGTTTACTATTTTTCTTATTTAAAATAGAACTTTAAATCACTTATCCCACCTAAACAAAGAAAAGTGAATCAAGCAATGACGTCATTGCTTACTTGATTTACTAATGGCGGGCTTCACAAGGATTAGATATGGGTACACTCTCAAGGTGACGTATTGGTCAAATAACACAATGTCATGTGGAATAAAATTAACATATCACCCGATTATTTGAGCCGAAACGCCACCTTAATTGTTACTTGTGTACCCAATCCATCTAAAGTGGTCATGCAACTTAAGGACTGAGTTGGATTGCAATAATCATCAAAATATGAATTGCCTTATTTACAAAAACGATTCATGCGCTTCTCATTTGTTTATCTCTTAATTTCCTGCTATAACTGCATCATTTGGCTGTAAACACGAGAAACAATAGAGTGCGAAAATCATTTTCTACCGCCGTAATAGCGAGCATCAACCGTTTATGTTATGAATCTTATGGTCACTTTTGTTTTTGGAATTTTTTACAATTACCAAATCTGCAATGCACTCACTAGTCATACTCACCCCCACACCCACTCACAAGTTTCCCCTACACCCATTGACGCAGTCCACTCCTCTCCCCATGACATCAACATGCATGCATGCAGGCACATGTATGTATGATCATCTCAACATACATACACCTCATCCGTTAGTTGTGTGTGTACGTAAGCATTTACGTCATATCACACAACCAGGAACCCGACACGTCATACCTTCCGCTTTATCCAACCACCGGCTGCCGTCCCCGAAACTCACTCTTTTGTCGTCTCCCTCTCCGCTGAGCTGTTCCTCACACCTGCGCGCTCTCTCTCTCTCCCTCCTCCACAGGTCCCACACTCTCTCTCTCTCTCTCTCTCCGAAAGAGAAAAAGTCCCCGTTTCTTCTTCTTCCTCCTCTTGCGATATAAAATCGAGCTGCAAACCCCAAATTCAAGCTCTTTTCACTCTCAAATTCCTTCTTTCTGAGTCCACTTCTCTCTCTTCTCAATCGAATTAAATTGAATAAAATAAATTTTCTTGCTTTTTAAGAGAGCCTCGGCCTCAGACGGCGGAGGATGTTATAGGCCGCCGGCCGCCCCAAGTATTCCTAATTGCATCCGTCGTGCTCTGCCGTTCACGTCTGGAGCTCCGCTGCCAGCTCCTCCATTCGATTACAAGGTATGTAATTTGGATTTGGATTGAGATTGGGATTGGGATTGGGATTGCAATCGGGGGTTGAATTTTGAGAATTTGTTCATTTCGGGGTTCGGATTTTGGGAATTTTGTTGAAATTGATGTTGATTTGAAGTTCTCGTAGCTGAAATTGGTGTTGATTTTTTTTTGGGAATTTTGAAATTCGTGTTTGAAGTCTGAATCTTTGATTGTCAATTTTTAAAATTGATCGTTGAGGTCTGATCATTTGGTATTGGAGTGAAGAAAATCAAGCAAATTTATTTGATATTTCAAATTTTTAATGGTAGAAATAGATAAATTGAGGTAAAAATGCCTGCTTGGTGGGGAAGAAAATCAAGCAAGAGCAAAGAGGAGCAAGAGAAGGCAGTCCAGCACAAAAACCCCTACTCTAACCGCAACAGCAGCAACTTTGTCAACAAATCTTCGGTCAGTAACGATATTAAGAAGAAGGAGAAGGACGAAAGGCCGAGGAGCTTCGACGAACACGTCACGCGGGGATCACCAAGAGCCAGCAGGGAATTGACTGGCGTTGTCGGTGTCTCTTCTTCTGCCTTTTTGGGTTTTGACTCGGATGGCGGTGAGAGAGCAGCTCATCCCCTGCCTCGCCCATCGGTGTCGTCCCTGCAGGGTTTGGCTTTGGGAAATGATCAGGTCAATGGGTTAGGATCTGGGTCCGCCTCTGTTTCAAGCGTCAGCTCCTCTGGCTCCGACGACCCACTGGTTGCTCAATGTGGTGCTGCTTCTAGCTATAGGTTAGTCTTTTTCTCCACAAAACCCCTGCGGTTTCGGATTAGACAATTTTCTGTTCTGTGCACAATTTGGGACTTTTGAATGTTTTTTCATTCAGTTGTAATCAATTCAATTCAATTCATGCTTGTAAGAACTTTAATTCAAACGTTCAGTTCCAATCCATACATATATGGTTTAACTGTTTCATCTGTGAATTTATTGGATTCGTAGATACTTATTGGATATTAATTTAGTAATTAGTTAGCTAAATACTCTTGCCTTCTCCATAGAGTTTTTGCTGTCCGAATTCGAGTGATTGTCTGCTACTTTTCTGAGTTATTAACCTTTTGAGCTGATATTTCCTTTCCAGACTGGTTTTGGGTTTTCCTGTCTTAGTAGAGTTTGATTTTCTTTTTATGGGGCCACTTTTTTTTTAGCATTAACCACATCATGTTGATTAACACAGTTATTTTAAGCTATAAATCTTACTAGAATATTTATGGACGTGCTTGTTTATGGTAAGAATTAGGACTTGGTACTATCAGTAGTCATACATAATTTGTATTAAGTATGATGATTGGGATCATTGGCTTTATTCTTATATTTCCACAAGATGATGATTGGGATCATTGGAATATTTTTTTGATTATATCTGAGATATAAAGAATAATTGTATGCTTCTTATCAATGTCCTATATTATTCACAGATGTATTGGTGATCCAAAGGTCAGCATGATGCCGAAAAGCCCAGGTCCTAGGTCTAGGGGGCCAACTAGCCCAACATCTCCTCTTCACCCACGATTGTGTCCCATGGGTTTGGAGTCTCCAACTGGAAAGCAAGAAGATGGGAAAAGTGTGTGTCATCCTCTTCCGCTCCCTCCAGGTTCCCCAACAAGTCCTTTTGCCTTGCCCAGCAGTAGACCTAGTCCAGTCACTGAAAACACAGCTTGTGCACTATCAAAGTGGAAGAAGGGAAAGCTTTTAGGAAGAGGGACCTTTGGCCATGTTTATATTGGGTTTAACAGGTAAATGTGAATTTTACTTTTCTGGTGGATTGATTAATAAAAAAAAGTGAACAGTCATGTTTGTTTGTTTTGGGAACTAAATTCAATGTTTATTCTTTGGGCAAGGGAAACAAAAACTTCAGGCACAAAAATGATTGTATGTATGCATGCACGCACTTTGCACATTACCCCGGAATTTATAAAGGAAACAAAATGGATTCCAAAGTGAGGGCACCAAATAATTGTTTGGCAATAATTGGAGTGCAGACAAGATGTCCTTTTACCATGTATATGTATTCCTTTTCCTAAACTTTTGTTTGTGACATTGACAGTGAAAGTGGGCAAATATGTGCAATAAAAGAAGTCAGGCTTGTTACAGATGATCAATCATTAAAAGAATGTCTTAAGCAACTGAACCAGGTAACTTTGTCCAGCTACCTTGAAAATATCAGGCATGATGCTTTGCTCCAATTGAGTTGGTATTTCGAGCTGTCACTGAGCATTTACAGTAAATTTACATCTTTAGAAATCTCTCTATCTGATTGCTGGTGCGGACTGGTTTGCATCTAACTTTTTGTTGTTGACAGGAGATAAATTTGCTTAGTCAGCTCTCACATCCAAACATTGTTCGATATCATGGAAGTGAATTGGTGAGAGTTAATATACTGCTTTAAATGCTGATAAACATGCGTGTCCATTAGCAATAAAAAACACGTGCACATTGCCTGAACACATACATTGGTGTGGGGATAGAAAAAGAGAGTGATGGGTTATTTATTTTCAATTGATTTGGTTAGTTGTTGATTTGGACGTTGCATCATGGCTTACTGTCAAGTTTGGCTTGTCCTTTTCAGGGTGAAGATGCTCTCTCTGTTTATTTGGAATATGTGTCTGGTGGCTCAATTTATAAACTACTACAAGAATATGGCGCCTTTAACGAACCTGTGATTCAAAATTATACCAGACAGATTGTATCTGGTCTTGCCTACTTACACGAAAGAAATACAGTTCATAGGTGTGTGAGTTTTAATACCTGTAATGTCTTCATTTTCTTCCTTTCCCTCAATTTCAATCATATGGTGGTCCGGCATATGAATACTTGTCTTCCCTTTTTTCTTGGTCGGCAATATTTCATACTAAATCTTTTTTTTTTTTTTTTATGTTTTTCAGAATCCTACAATAATTTTCTTTTATCTTTTACACTGATAATGATTTATTAAATCTTTTTAATTAAAGTTCTGGCGGTTGTGTGATCTTTATGATCTTTTTACTAATTTGTTTTTCCTTGCAGGGACATTAAAGGAGCAAACATATTAGTGGGTCCTAATGGTGAAATCAAGTTGGCAGACTTTGGCATGGCTAAACATGTAAATTGCATCTCATCGTCTGCACATTGAATTCTTAGTGAAGTATTGAAGGCATAGAATTGCTAATTTATCTCAAACATGAATTTGTCTAGGAAGAGTAAGAATGAAACTTTTAAGTGTTAACTATACGATATGTCTTGGCATTCAGGAAACCAGGACAAAATAATGTCACAAGGATCTGTTTTCATTGTGACAACCATAAGACGTTTGCTAGAGGGAAAAAATTGTAAGGTTTTATGGAAGGTGGTCTGTTGGCTATTTATCAGGTGCTTTGGTTCAAGAGGATATTTTAAAATTACGAAGGAGATAGAGTGGAGGTTATTCGGGATAAAGTAAGATCGGACTGCACTTTGGGCTTTGGTTTCTCCTCAATTTCGGGAGTTATCATTTTCTATAATCTTTGCACATTGAAGTGCAGTTAATAAGTTTCGTCATTGTATTTTTTGCTGTTCTTAGCTGGGTGTTAGGAATTGGCTTATTGTTCTGTATTTCTTATCTGCAGCTTTGTGCTTTAATACGTTACTAATAAGTAATAATGGTTGTTTCTTGTTTCTTCGAAACAAAATAAAGAGAGAAATTGTGTCAACAAACTTGAGCACATAGATATAAGATGCATATCTAAGAGTGTTATTCGACTAAGGAAATCGAAGAATAGTATGTAATTGTTAGTTTTCCTAGTTGGTTTTCTCAATCAATTTTGAGAAATCTGATGATTTTATGTTCTGATTCAGATCACAAATTGTGCTTCAATGCTGTCATTCAAGGGAAGTCCTTATTGGATGGCCCCAGAGGTACTCTCATCTCTCTCAACATCTTTTTTTCCCTCTCTTTTCCTTTGTATTGTTTGCATCCAGTTCCCTGTGGTGGAATTTTCAGTTCATGAAATGTTAATTTCAGGTTGTAATGAATACAAACGGCTATAGCCTTGCCGTGGATATATGGAGCTTAGGATGTACAATTCTCGAAATGGCAACTTCTAAACCTCCTTGGAGCCAGTATGAAGGGGTGCGATATACTATTCAGAACCTATTACTTTACAAATTTTATTTGTTATCATCAGCTGCAAAGTGTTTGTTGCACCAAAGCTTGTTTCCTTACATCGGGTTCAACAGGTGGCTGCAATTTTTAAAATTGGAAACAGCAAAGATATTCCACATATTCCTGATCATCTTTCAAATGATGCAAAGAGTTTTGTGAGGCTATGTTTGCAACGGAACCCATCA
The DNA here is from genome assembly GCF_963583255.1 of Pyrus communis. NCBI lineage: Eukaryota > Viridiplantae > Streptophyta > Magnoliopsida > Rosales > Rosaceae > Pyrus > Pyrus communis. Next base: position 23,014,423 of record NC_084810.1, on the reverse strand, counting down.
GAGCGTCCTACGGCTTTTGACCTTCTAGACCACCCATTCATTAGAGAGCAAACAACGACAAGATCTTCTAACATGAAAGTAACCAAGGATGCGTTCCCATATGCTTTTCATGGAAGCAGGACGCCGGTAAAGCTTATTAACTTTCTACTGCATATTTTAAGCTTTTAGTTTGTGGGCCAAAATATAGAAAGAAGTGTGGAATTTAGTTTCTTTACTGGCCTAGTCTTTAAGCGCTTGAGACTATTTGGAGAAGTTACACTGCATTTTGTTGAACGATTTATTGACATATCATCATCCATGTTATGTCTTGAATCGTTAAACTAGTATTTCCGACAAGTCTTAATCAAACCTAAGCGCTTGCCCAACCTGATTTCTTTTTAATTTCTTTCTTTGAACAGCCAGTATTAGAGCTACACTCCAACAGAACAAGTTTCACCCTGAGTGATGCAGATCACACTGTGAAGCCCACAATGGCAACTTCAAGAGATCTGCGAAGCCCCAGGTAAATATATTCTACCCGTCATATCCTCATCGATGTAGTCTGTCGAACATGTTATAATGTAAAATGACTCTTTATCAATCTTGTATATGCAGAGAGAATATAAGGATGATTACATCTTTGCCTGTATCTCCTTGTTCAAGCCCCTTGCGACAATATGGAGCAACACACAAGAGCTCTTTTCTTTCTCCCCCTCACCCAACTTACGCGATGATGGGACAGAGTAGTTACAACTTGAGCGACTACTCATCGTATAACAAGCTAAGTCCAACTACACCGTACACTCTTGATCCTTGGCAGGAAACAACACTACTTAATGCCCAAACGCTCGGCAGTTCACCAAGAACAAGACCCATTGGAATGTAAATATACCATAGAGAACATAAATTGTCCTGTCTCCCCAGCAGTGCCTGATGAACCGGAGCCGCACCACTTTGGAAGGAAATAGTTGGTCGCGCTCCCCTGCTTAGCAGTTTTGGTTGTTTAAGTTGCTTTCCGTTGGGAGAGTGACTTGGTTGTTACGTAAAAGGGAATTTGAAAACGAGGGAATTGATGGACAACACTAAACATGCGTTGCATGGGGAAGATAGTGGACTGTGATCCTGTAACGACATACTATTCGGATTGTTGTAAATGGAAGCCGGTCCCTTGTGTAACATTTCATGTTTTATACTGATTGTTCATAACGAAATATACAGAAGCCTGAATCGCATCGTTTACGTGGGAGGTTGGCAGCGGCCGGCCAGATAACCGGAGTGATGGCATCCACGGGTAACGGGTGGGTTCATCGTTCCTTTTTCCGTGAGTTCAAAACTAAAATTTTGGCTCGTGTTTGGCTGGTCGAAGCTGAAAATTGAATTTCTAGATTTAGTGACCGAATATGAATTGAGCCAAAACATAGTGACCAAAGATCCATATCACTCCTTTGAAATTGTGTACCATTTGGTCCTTGACGTCAGCTCCGTTAACGTAATTTGTAGTTAAGGATGAAGGTAATTTCATTGTACAAAACCAACCCTATTTGAAATACTGCGAACGTTTCATATTGGTCCCCTCCAATCAAATGAAACTCCCAAACAAAAATTAATGTTTACAAGAGTTTCTGGAAGGTCGGATCAGTTAGGAAAGCAGTTGATCACTAATTTTTACCAGTTACTTGCCAAAACCAAACAGAAAGACAAATTCTAATTTTGTTAATCTCAACATTCAGTTTCTTTAACCATTAATAACTCGTTTGATCATTACTAAACCAGTGTTCTCATCGTTCTTCATTCGTTCGTTTGATCTTGTGTTCTTGTGTGGTTCGATCTATTTGTGCAGGAGGAAGGCTGGCTTACCTTTTTCGAGGAGGAAAGAGTCTAAGGCTTCAAAGAGTTATCGCCTTATCTGCGCGACATGGCTGCGGTCAAGGAAACACAGCAACCACTTTTGGATAATAATGCAGGAGGAGGAGGATCAAGTTCAATAGCCCCAAAACCAAAACAACCAAAAACCCCGGCACGAAAGGCCATTAGAAAGACATTCAAAGGCACAGCCCATTTGTCTAATCTTCTCCCCACGGGGACCGTCCTCGTGTTCCAAATGTTCTCCCCCGCTTTCACACGCCAAGGGAAGTGCCCGGCCGTCCTCAACCAAACCATGACTGTGCTCCTCCTAACTTTCTGCAGCCTTACCTGCTTCCTTATGCGCTTCACCGACAGCTTGAGGGACGAAAGAGGCAAGGTCCGATACGGGTTGGCGACATCTAAAGGGTTGTGGATTCTCGACGGTTCCAAAATCACACTTGCGCCGGAGGAGGCAGATAAATATAGGGTAAAGTTCAGAGATTTTTTCCATGCCCTCATGTCTGTACTTGTATTTGCTGCGGTGGCAATGTTTGATAAAAATGTCGTCAATTGCTTCTACCCCAAGCCATCGGAGGAGGCCAGGCAGCTTTTAGTGGCGTTCCCTGTCGGGATCGGTATCGCATGCAGCTTGTTGTTTGTTTTATTCCCCTCCAGACGCCATGGAATTGGCTTCCCTCTCTCTCGAAGCTAGCTTGAGAGAATAAAAGTCTTGGAAAATTTAATACATTTTTCTTAAGTGTGTTATTATCATATATGTCAAATATATGAAAATTCTTGGAATTCTTTCAATTGATTCTTTTCGAATCGAGATGTATGCATACACTCGTTCCAACCCTCAACTCTCCTTTCTTGGTTCATTGATATTGAATCAATCAAATTATCAGATTATAGATTATAAGTTCATAATTCTAGCCCATTCCCACTTTAGGTTGGATGCTTGATTACAATTTAGAATCCGTTATTATATGTTTGTTTTAGTTTTTGTTGATCCATCCGCACCTTCTAGTACGGTTACGTTGTTACGACTTCACTCCATTCACTAGCCCTGCCTTCGGCATCCTTAAGACCAAAGAGTTGGTGGATAGAGGGGGAAGCTCTCCATTCGTTCTGGCCAAGAAAAAAACCGCAGCGCCAATACATCCGTGAGAGATTATTTGAGGTACTGAAACCATTAAAAGAATCCCCAAAACTTATTTGGCACTGTACCAATGATTCCTACTTCAAAGAGTGCATAAGAATAAGCTCACGCTATCTTAATGCATATCAAAAGCAAGGTTTTCAGGTTGTCTTTCTCCTTTTTCCGATGAAAACTTCAACAAACATAACAACGGTTAATTTATGATTATGGTAAATTGGTAATGGGATGGAGGGTTCAGGGTTTGATCCCACTGATCATTTACTTCATGTACAAGAAAACAATAACCACGGAGTCGTTAACGGTGGCGGACAATAACATTGTGTGCATGAGTTCAATCTTTTGGGGAAATTGGAATACCTTACCTCGTCAATCAAAACTTGTGTAATTTCTTCTCCCAGCTCAACATTTGAGCTCGGATGTTTTGCGTATAGTCACAAGATTGAGTTCAAGGGTACTTGGAGCGACATCGCCTATGTTAGTATATAAGTTGTTGAGCTGATTAGTAAATGTTACAAGTTTGTTATGTGTGTTGTCTCAGCTCATAGGCTGAGCTATTGTGTAAAACTGTGATGTGTTGATTAAGTCTCATAGGGCTTATCATTTGACAAGTGTCTTGATCTTAAGATAGGTTGTAATGGTTGGTTGAGATTGAATAGAGGATATGTCTCTCTCTCTCTCTTCTAACAGTTAAATGACTCTTCGAGCTTTACTGCTCAGTAAGGAAATACAATGATAGATGTTTCAGAGATATGGTCTGTGTGTTTCTTCTCCCTCTGATTCCTTCTTCAAAATCTTACAGAATATTTGTCTCAAATCTTGTTAGTCTTGGTTGTGTAGTTGTATAGCTCTGATTCTAACATGGTATCAGAGCCGAGTTCGATCTAAAACTTCTGGGCGTTGTTTCTACGAGTGGGTGAGCTCGGATTCACAGCAAAAGCTTATTGCAGTGATTTGAGTGTCTAGTATGGCTGGATCTGGAGGAGGAGACCTTCGGGCTCCAGTTTTCAATGGCGAGAATTTTGATTTCTGGCAAATCAAAATGAAGACCATCTTTCGCTCGTATGAGCTGTGGAATATGGTGGAGAGTGGGTACAGAGCTCCGATGAAGGACGAGGAACTCACAGAGGCGGAGAGGAAGCTGCTGCGTGAGAATGTCGTTAAGGATGCTAGAGCACTGGGTATTATTCAAGGTGCAGTTTCGGATCAAATTTTCCCGAGGATCGCAACTCAGGAAAGTGCGAAGGCTGCGTGGGACATTCTGAAACAAGAGTTCGTTGGTGATAAACAAGTAAGATCCGTGAAACTCCAAGGTCTTAGGCGAGATTTTGAATACACTCGCATGAATGATAGTGAATCTCTTTCTGTGTATATTGCTAAATTGTTTGATCTGATTAATCAAATGAAGAGCTATGGTGAGGATCTGAGTAATCAAAGAATTGTTCAGAAATTGTTAATCAGTTTACCTAAGTCCTATGATAGTATTGCAGCTGTGATAGAGAATACTAAGGATTTAGACACCATAGATGCACAGGATGTTGTAGCTATTTTGAAGGGGTATGAACAAAGGTTGGATAGACATGGAGAGAGTAGTATGGAGAAAGCATTTGCTAGTTTGAAATTTGTTCCGAAGTCTAATAGGTTCACTGGTCAGCCAAACAGTAACAAATATCATAAGAATTTTAAGCCAAAAGAGAAACAATGGAGTAACAAGGGTGATTGGAGTAATAAGGGTGGATTCACTGTGAAAAATGAGGCAAACAACACTGGGGATAGGTGTAAGTTCTGTGATAAACTTCATTATGGAGAATGTTGGCTTAAAAACAAAGTTAAGTGTCACAAGTGCAACAAAATTGGGCATATTGCAAGGTATTGTAATATGAACAAGGCTGTGCAGCATGTGAACTTTGCTAATCAGGTTGAAGAAACTGGAAATTTGTTTTATGCAAACCATTCTGGAGAAGTGAGGAAGATAAGTGATGAATGGTATATAGATAGCGGATGTAGTAACCATATGACATCTAGAGAAGATCTACTGGTTGATATTGACAGGAAAGTGAAAGCCAAAGTCCAAGTTGGCACTGGAGTTTTGGTTGAAGTTGAAGGGAAGGGAACACTGATCATTGAAACCATAAAGGGTCGAAGATATATAAAAGAAGTGATGCTGGTACCTGGTCTTGCAGAAAATTTGTTAAGTGTGGGACAAATGACTGAGCACGGTTATTTTCTGTTATTTGGAGATTATAAGGTGGATGTGTTTGATGATAGATCCTTACAAAACCTGGTAGTCAGTGTGAAGCAGAAAGGAAATAGATGTTTTCCTTTAATTCTCAACACAAACAAGGAGCTTGCATTGAGGACAAATGTGCAGGAGTGTGTTAGAATTTGGCACAAGAGGTTTGGTCACTTAAATTTCAGAAGTCTCAAACTGTTACAGAGTCAAGAGATGGTTTTGGGGCTGCCTGAAATCCAAGACAGTGAAACTGTGTGTCAAAGTTGTGCACTGGGGAAAAATCACAGGGAACCATTTCCCAAAGAATCAATGTGGAGAGCAAAGAAACCACTTGAGCTAATACACTCGGATGTGTGTGGTCCCATGCAAACATCAAGTTTGAGTGGCAATCGATACTTCATTACATTTATAGATGACTATTCAAGAATGTGCTGGGTATATTTTTTGAGAAACAAATCTGAGGCTTTCTATGTGTTTAAGAAATTTAAAGCCATGGTTGAGCTTCAAAGTGGATATCATGTTAAGAAGTTTAGAATAGATAGAGGAGGAGAGTTCAACTCAAACGAGTTTGGAAAATTCTGTGAAGACTTGGGAATAGAAAGACAGCTCACAATTGCATACTCTCCACAGCAAAATGGAGTAGCAGAAAGGAAAAACAGGACAATTGTGGAGATGGCAAAGTGCATGATCTTTGAGAAAGAACTCCCGTACAATCTCTGGTGTGAAGCAGTAAACACATCTGTGTATCTGCTAAACAGGAGTCCTACAAAAGCAGTGAAGGATACTACACCTTTTGAGAAATTTAGTGGTAGAAAACCTGGGGTTAAACACTTGAAAGTGTTTGGTTCAGTTTGTTATTCACTTATTCCAGGGAATCTAAGACACAAATTAGAAGAAACAAGTGTCATGGGTGTTTTCATTGGATATGGCACTTGTGAAAAGGGGTATAGGATACTGAATCCTTTAACTCAAAAGGTGCTGTTATCTCGAGATGTAATTTTTGATGAGAATGGTAGATGGGACTGGGAGAAAAACAAAGTCAAGGAAGTCTGTATTCCTTTATCTGCAGTTGAATCTTCAGAGTTGGACAGAATTGATGAGTTGTCTGAATTTCATGAACAAGAAGGATCTGGTGGATCTCAAGTTCAAGCTGGTAGTTCTCCAGTTGCTGCTATTGGTGAATCAAGTAACTCACTGGTCTCATCTCAGTATGACAATACTCCACTGAGATATAGGAACCTGAGTGATATCTATGAGAGATGTCATTTATGTATTGTTGAACCTGAATCCTTTGATGAAGCTGCACAGGATGAAGCTTGGAAAAAGGCAATGAGGGATGAGATGAATATGATTGAGAAAAATCAGACATGGGAGTTGGTGAGAAGACCTTCAAATAAGCCTGTGATTGGGGTAAAATGGGTGTATAAAACAAAGCTGAATTTGGATGGAACAGTGCAGAAGAACAAGGCTAGACTTGTTGCAAAAGGCTATGCACAAAAGCCTGGGATTGATTTTAATGAGACTTTTGCACCTGTTGCAAGGTTAGACACTGTTAGAACTCTGATTGCACTGGCAGCAAAGAATAAATGGAAGTTATTTCAACTAGATGTGAAGTCAGCTTTTCTAAATGGAGTATTAGAAGAGGAAGTATATGTTGAACAGCCAGATGGGTTTGTGGTGCAAGGAGAGGAAGAAAAGGTTTACAGATTACATAAAGCCTTGTATGGTCTAAAACAGGCACCTAGGGCCTGGTATGGTGAAATAGATTCATATCTAATGCTCTGTGGATTTAAGAAAAGCATCAGTGAGGCAACTTTGTACACCAAGTACAAGGGAGACACAGATTTGATCATAGTATCCATCTATGTCGATGACATTATATACACTGGAAACTGTCAAGAGTTAATGGATGGTTTTAAAGCTGAGATGATGCATAAGTATGAGATGACAGATCTTGGTCTGTTACATCACTTTCTTGGAATGGGAGTGATCCAAACTGAGGAGTGCATCTTCATTCATCAGAGAAATTATGCCTTATCTCTTCTGAAGAAATTCGGATTACAGAATTGCAAATCAGTACATACTCCTTTGGTTCCAAGTGATAAACTGAGAAAAGAAGATGGAAGTGGAAATGCAGATGAAGCTCAGTATAGACAGATTGTAGGTAGTCTGCTGTATCTCACAGCAACTAGACCTGATATAATGTATGCTGCCTGTCTCTTAGCTCGGTTTATGCATTGCCCCACTAACAAGCACTATGGAACAGCAAAGAGAGTATTGAGATATGTTCAAGGAACTCTTGATTTTGGTTTGGAATACAAGAAAGGTGAAGGAACACTCTTAATGGGATACTGTGACAGTGACTGGAGTGGCTCAGAGGATGATATGAAAAGCACATCCGGGTATGCTTTTACTTTTGGAAATGGGATTTTCTCTTGGTCTTCAGTCAAGCAACAATGTGTTGCATTATCTACAGCTGAAGCAGAGTATATCAGTGCTTCTGAAGCAACAGCACAGGCTATTTGGTTGAGATTTGTTCTAGAGGATTTTGGTGAAATGCAAACTGTTGCAACACCAATAAATTGTGACAATACATCAGCCATAGCCATCACCAAGAATCCCATCTTTCATCAGAAAACCAAGCATATAAACAGAAGATATCACTTCATAAAGGAAGCATTGCAGCAAGGAGTAATTGATTTAATTTACTGTCCTACTAAGGAGCAACTAGCAGATATCTTTACAAAAGCATTGGCAAAGGAGCAGTTCACTTATTTGAGAAATCTTCTTGGGGTGAAATCAGTTCACAACTTAAAGGGGAGTGTTAGTATATAAGTTGTTGAGCTGATTAGTAAATGTTACAAGTTTGTTATGTGTGTTGTCTCAGCTCATAGGCTGAGCTATTGTGTAAAACTGTGATGTGTTGATTAAGTCTCATAGGGCTTATCATTTGACAAGTGTCTTGATCTTAAGATAGGTTGTAATGGTTGGTTGAGATTGAATAGAGGATATGTCTCTCTCTCTCTCTTCTAACAGTTAAATGACTCTTCGAGCTTTACTGCTCAGTAAGGAAATACAATGATAGATGTTTCAGAGATATGGTCTGTGTGTTTCTTCTCCCTCTGATTCCTTCTTCAAAATCTTACAGAATATTTGTCTCAAATCTTGTTAGTCTTGGTTGTGTAGTTGTATAGCTCTGATTCTAACAGCCTACAAAGCAGGTTGTCTTCACATCCTTAACCGGGTTGAGGATGTGAAGAACGGAAGCTCTATGGGGCGAAAATGAAATTTTCAGTATGATAACAAATGGTGTGTGAGCATCAAGGTGGATGGTACTTAGAAGAATGCAGTTTTTCCTAATGTTGCTAGTACCGAGTCTTAACAAGGATTCCCGAACTTCGGGACGGGATTTTGAAAAATTAAAACCTAACCGAAATTTCAGTTTTTCCGAACTTCTGTATTCTAATTTTTTTTAAATTTTTCGGTACGGTTCGGTACGGTTTGAACTTCTTTATTCTAGAATTTTTTTTTTTTTTTTTTTTTCGATCGAGTGAGAGTTCTGTGAGAGAGTCGGAGAGAGAGAGGGAGAGTGAGTCTGTGAGTGAGTGGGTGAGTGAGCTTAGAGAGGTTAGTCGAGAGAGAGAATGAGTGAGTTCGATTGAGAGAAAGAGTCGATGACTCACTAGTGTGATGTGGGTGTTGTGTGGGTGTGTGGTATGGTCGGATTCGAAGACAGAAAATATGGAGGAGAAGAGAGATCAAGAGAAATCAGCGGAGGATGAGAGAGCAAAGTGAGGTGAGGTAGAGAGAGGGCTTCATTTGAATTCAACAATTGAGATTAATTCTCAACCAAATTCGACGACTGTAAATAATTTTAAATTATATTTAAAAAAATAAATTATAAATATTACACATATTTTTATTTTGGTTTACGGTCTTACCGAAAAAGCTAATATTTCATATCGAATCATGTACAAAAAAATTCCGTATCGATTCGGGTTTAGGTACCTAATATTTATGTACTTTCAATTTGGTCCTTTTTCAATATTTTGGTACGACTTCGGTTGGTCTGGTAATTTTCGATATTTTTTCGACTTCTAAATTGTAGTTTGGACCATGAATTAAAATTTTTTGGCGACACAACAATTTTGGCTATTCCACTAAAATATATTTTCCAATATTGAAATTTCCTTTTACCCTTTTCAATATTCCTTTGGGATAATTAAAACACACTCATCCACCGTGGGATGGGATTAGATCCAACGGGTCAGGATTGCCCAGAACACTTATAAAGAACTCCACGCGTAGGCTCTTCCGAGTTCAAAGTTGAAACACACAAACACTGAATTTATCCAACACGGTTTCCAACTTCCTGTGGCGGCACAGCGGCGGTGCTCCGCGAACAACTCGGGACAAAATCTATGTACTTTTCCTATCCATCGTAGGATATTTCAAATTATTCTGAACCCCTAACCACGTGACTATTTTGCCCACCCAACGGCTACTTTCGTGAAACTCGCCCAGCCGTAGATGAGATTAGATCAAACGGCAGAGACATGGGAAGAAAAAGTATATAATCACCTAGCCCTGTAAGGAAAGATCTCACACGATTTCGCACCAAAAGAGAGAGTATCTGAAACAACAGAGAAAAACCCTAACGAGGTCTTAACAATGGAGGAGGAGGGTTATGGTGGTATTGTGCCGCTGGGTTTTTATGAAAATCAGCTGCTGGGTTCTAACGGAATGCCGCTGGGTTTTCGGTTTCATCCGACCGATCAGGAATTGATCAGTTTCTTCCTTTACAACAGAGTCCTCCACAGAGAGTACTGCGAGAATTTAATCTACGAGTTCGACCTCTTCGGCAAGACTCCACCGTGGGTGGTTTGGGAGAATTTCGGCGGACCGGGACTCGAAGATCAAGATTTGTACTTTTTCTGCCAACTCAAGCCTAGAAGCCAGGCGCGCATCAAACGTGAAATTGACGCCGGAGGTACGTGGAGCGAATCCAATTCCAAGCCGGTAAAGGATATGCAGAATGAAAAAGCTATTGGGAAAAAGAGGAATTTGCGGTATGAGAAGGAAGGATGCGAGCATGACGGTGAATGGCTCTTGGAAGAGTACAGCATTCTTCCTAGTGTATTTGGTGGCGATGATGACTCCGATCACGAAATTGGGAAGGTAGTTCTCTGCCGACTTAAAAAGAATTCAAGGAGCGGAAACAAGAAGAATTTTTCGAATTCAACCCAACAAGTGAACGAGCAGCCGGCGAAAAAGAGAGCAAGAAAAGAAGTCAAGGAGAAGCCGGCGAAAAAGAGAGCAAGAAAAGAAGTCAAAGAGAAGCCAGCAAAAACAAAGGCAACAAACAAAGTGGGTTGGCAAAATACTACTAGCGTAATCACCCATACCATTGAGGAACTACAAAACTGCCCTAGTACTAGCAGTGCTCCTTTCCTGCCCTTCGACGAAAGCAATTACAAGATGATTAGTGACGCTATTAATCATGATCAGCAGTGCATAAGCAACATTGACGGTAGTACGATGCTTGCAAATTTTTCCGATCATGATTATGTGCCGAAAAGCTTGGTCAGCGAAGGTGATGATTCGCTTTTGAAGGATGAAGATTTACTTTTTGACAACGGTGAAGATATGTATTTTGACCTCGACGATTTGTTCGCACCATTAGAGTGTGAATCTGCATGGTCACAAGAGAAGCTGCCTCAGATTGACGAAACTCAAGTGCCTTTGCCGTTGGATGGGATGAATTGTTGGAACGATTGTTTGTGGATGGGCAATTGTGTTCAGTGATCAGTAGAGGAGACGTTCTGACAAACTTCGACTGCGAGAGATTGTAATTTCTTTTTTAGTCTATCCAAAGATGCTTATATATAAGATGTAATTGTGACTACGGCTACGGCTGTCTAATTTCGATGGCTAGAGATTGTAATTTCTTTTGTAGTTTATATAATATAAGATGTTTCCTTGATTTCTTTTTATTGAGTTAATTCCTGAGTAAATTCTTTATAATGATGAACGTGTAATTGATTGGTTAAGCACACAAAATCATTGGCATTACACTGAAAGAATCCATGGCGATAAATATTCCGTCGGAGCCAATAAAGGATCGCTCACATGTTTGTTCGGAAAAGTTTAATCACATAAATATAGAACCAATTCAAATCCAAAGGACAAATGAGAGATTATGAAGAGAAAAATGAAATCATAACATCCCCTACAGAATTCAAAGACATCCCAGTAACAGGACCACCACGTCTCTTGAGACAATCCATGTTGTTGCACCATGGTACATCTGTTCACGCAGAACTCAGACATCCAGGCACATTTGTCGTTGCTAATGTCCTTTGAGGTTGCTTGGAATTAAAGTTTCAAATTTACCTCCCGTGGGCTTTCTTAAATCAACTCATCCTAATCTGACCACTGTCTGATTGTTAATCTAACAATGTGTACCGATCCCGTCATCATCATGACCTGCATTTTTTTTTTTTTTTAATTTTTTGTCAAATGATAGTTTTGTTGAAGTTTATGGATGGAGTGTTTAATTTCTGGGTTTAGTTTTGAAGTATGAAGAAGAAGAAAGAAAACTGAAACTCTCTGGAAAAGAAAGGAAGACTTGCTGTTTGTTTTCTTTCTCTCTTGATGGAAAATTGCGGCTGCTCTGTTTCTTTCCAGAGCATAAAACCAACATTCCCTTTACATTCTTTTAAGTACTAAATCCAATCTTAGCCATACATAGTAGGTCATCAATATGATGATGACACATGGCTATTACAAGGACATATGAGACCTTCAAAAGTAAATGGATCAAGAACCTAAACTTGTCATATAAGACAATACAAAGACAATTAAGGAAATCTGAAAACAACTTAACTATCAACATTCCCTCTTAAGTTGTTAACTGATTTCACACTAAGGAGATCTCTGAGAAAACAAAAACGAGCTTTAGGAAGAGCCTTAGTGAAAATATCAGCAAGCTGGTCTTCACTCTTGCAGTACATGATGTCAATCACATTTTGCTGCAGAGCTTCTCTGATAAAATGGTACCTTCTATTTATGTGTTTCGATTTTTGATGGAAGACTGGATTTTTAGTCATGGCTATAGCTGATGTGTTGTCACACATAAGTGGAGTAGCTTCTGCCTGCATTTCTCCAAAATCTTCTAACACAAATCTTAGCCAAATGGCTTGAGTTGTTGCTTCAGCTGCACTGACGTATTCGGCTTCTGCAGTTGAGAGAGCAACACTGTGTTGCTTCACAGAGGCCCAAGAAAACACACCACTTCCAAATGTGAATGCATATCCGGAAGTGCTCTTCATGTCATCCTCACACCCACTCCAATCACTATCACAATATCCTATAAGTGCAGCTTTCTTTCCCTTCTCAAACTCAATTCCAAAATCAATGGTCCCTTGTATATATCTTAGGACCCTTTTGGCAGTTCCAAGATGTTTCTTGGAGAGAGAGTGCATAAATCTTGCCAACAGTGATGCAGCAAACATAATGTCAGGCCTAGTGGCAGTTAGATATAGCAAGCTGCCCACAATCTGCCTGTAAACTCCTTCATCAGTGGATTCACTTCCATCATTCCTGCAAAGTTTTTCATTTGTAGCCAGTGGTGTGCTCACTGGTTTACAGTTCTGCAAACCAAACTTGTCTAGCAGAGTTAGAGCATATTTCTTTTGCCCAATGAAGATCCCTTTTTCACTTTGCAGAATCCCCATGCCAAGAAAATGGTACAGCAGTCCCAAGTCTGTCATTTCATACCTGTTCATCATGTCAAACTTGAATTCTGACATCAATTCTTCACTGCTGCCTGTGTAAACTATATCATCCACATAGATTGAGATGATTATAGTTTCAGTACCATTTCTTACCTTAACATAAAGTGTAGGTTCACTGGGGCTCCTCTCAAATCCACATAAGATGAGATATGCATCAATTTCTTCGTACCAGGCCCTTGGTGCTTGTTTTAGGCCATATAATGCCTTCCTTAACTTATAAACCTTTTCTTCTGCATTCTGAATTAAAACCCTTCAATTTGGTCTACATAGACCTCTTCATGTAGAGTTCCATTTAAGAAGGCAGATTTGACATCAAGTTGGAACAATCTCCAACCTTTCTGGGCTGCAAGAGCTATTAGTGTTCTAATAGTATCCATCCTTGCTACCGGAGCGAAGGTCTCATTGAAATCCACTCCGGGCTTTTGAGAATATCCTTTTGCAACTAGTCTTGCCTTGTGTTTTTGTATAGAACCATCAAGATTGAGTTTGATCTTATATACCCATTTAACTCCAATGACCGGCTTGGATGTAGATCTGTCCACCAACTCCCAAGTTTCATTCTTTTCTATCATGGAGATCTCATTATCCATAGCTGCCTGCCATGCTTTATCTTTTGCAGCTTCTTGATAATTTTCTGGTTCTATGATACACATGTTGCACCTTGCATAGATATCAGTTAAGCTTCTTAGCCTAACCGGTGTAAAGGTAGGAGTTGCTGAATTCTGGACCCTTACGCTTGAATCTTGTGTTCCAGTAGTGTCTTCACTTTGTATTTGATCAGAAGCAGGTGCTGATTCCACTTGCTCAGTGATTCTATCATTGATCTCAACATTCAGTGGAACTGAAATAGGCATTTCCCTTTGTGTTTCCCAATTCCAAGCTAAGTTCTCATAAAAAATGACACTCCTAGACAATATTACTTTCTTGGAATGCAGGTCATACACTCTATACCCCTTCTCACATTTTCCATACCCAATGAAGATTCCCTTCGTTGCAGATTCCTCCAATTTGTGCCTCAGTTGACTAGGCACGTGATAGTAGCATATAGAACCAAAGACCCTCAAGTGCTTGACTCCTGGCTTCCTGCCACTAAAGGCTTCAAAAGGTGTTACTTCATGAAGTGATCTGGTAGGACATCGATTAAGAATGTAGACTGCAGTTGTTACTGCTTCACCCCAGAAATTATATGGTAAATGCTTCTCATGTATCATAGCCTTTGCCATCTCAACAATTGTCCTATTCTTCCTCTCAGCCACTCCATTTTGCTGAGGGGAATAGGCAATTGTGAGTTGTCTTTCCAAACCAACATCTTCACAAAATTTCAAAAACTCAGTGGAGGTGTATTCTCCCCCTCTATCACTCCTCAACTTCTTGATTTTGAATCCACTTTGTAGTTCTACCATGGCCTTAAACTTCTTGAAGATATTGAAAACTTCATATTTCAGATTCATCAGGTATACCCAGCACATCCTGGTGTAATCATCAATAAAGGTTAGGAAGTATTTGTTACCTCCTATAGTAGAGACTTGCATTGGTCCACATACATCAGTATGGATCAATTCTAGAGGTACAGTGGCTCTCCATGCTTTCTCCTTGTCAAATACCTCTCTGTGAGCTTTACCCATAGCACACCCTTCACAAACTTTGGATGTATCTTTTATCTCAGGTAGCCCATAAACCATTTCCTTTTGTTGTAGAGATTTTAGACTTTGGAAATTCAGATGCCCAAATCTCCTATGCCAGTTCCAAGTGGTCTCTTCAACAGTTGCTCTTCTAGCTACTTCATTTCCATATTCAAGTGTCATAGGGAAACACCTATTGCTGGTCATTTGCACCCTTGCCAAGAGGTTCTCAAAGGTTTTGTCATCAAAGATATCCACTAGATAATCCCCAAATACCAAGAAGTACCCATGTTCAACCATTTGGCCTACACTCAAGAGGTTTTCATCTAGTCCTGGCACTAGCATGACCTCCTTTATGAATCTTTTTCCGTGTTTGGTGTCAATAACCAATGTTCCCTTTCCAACAGCTTGAACTAAGTCACCAGTACCCATCTTAACTTTGGCTGTCACATTCCTGTTCACTTCAATCAAGAAGGATTCATGGCCAGTCATATGATTGCTACATGCACTATCCACATACCATACACTAGAATTTTTCACCACAGAGGCTGAGTGACAAGCATAAAACATAGTTCCCTCTTCCTCTACTTCATTTGCATAATTTGCTGCAGGTACAATTTTGCTTCTGCAGTCCTTTGCCAAGTGACCAAATCTGTCACATTTATGGCACTTGGGTTTTCCCTTAAACCAGCAGGTTCCATAATGTAGTTTGTTGCAGTGAACACAGGAAATCTTTGTTCCTTCACCTTGATTCTCCTTCTTTGGGACATTTGCAGATTTTACATCCATTTTCTTGCCTTTGTTCTTCCAATTGTTCTTGAATTTTGAGCTACCCCCATATGAGGAACTTGGTCCTTCTCTGGGACTGATACTCAAGGATGAAAAAGCCTTCTCTGAACCATAGTCAGCATGCCTTTGTAGTCTTTGCTCATGTGACTTCAAGGAACCCACAACTTCTTGCACACTAATTGTATATGTGTCTTTGGTTTCCTCTATAAGTTCTGCAATCGAATCATAGCTCCTAGGTAGACTAATCAAAAGCTTTTGTACAATTCTTTGATCAAAAATTTCTTCCCCATATGACCTCATTTGATTCACAAGCTCAAACAGTTTAGATACATACCCAGATAAAGAATCATCATCCTTCATTCTAAGATGTTCAAATTCCCTCCTAAGCCCTTGCAATTTCACAGATCTTACTTTCTTATCACCAACAAATTCTGATTTTAGAATATCCCAAGCAACTTTGGAGGTTACCTGTTGAGCTATGCGAGGAAAGATATCATCTGAGACTGCATTTTGAATCAATCCTAGTGCTTTTGCATCTTTGGTGACGTTGTCCTTCAGTGCTAGTTTTTCAGCTGCTGTAAGCTCTTTCTCATCCTCCTCATCTTTCTCAGGTTCTTCATACCCTTTTTCAACTAGTCTCCAGAGATCCTGCGAGATGAAGATCGTACGCAGCTTGATCATCCAGAAATCATAGTTACTTCCATTGAAAATGGGAGCTCGTAGCTCACCACCTCCGGCTCCGGCCATCTGAGACTAAACCGTCAGAGATTGGGGTATTTCGTTGATTTCCCCTTTTCAGCTTCGCGATTTCACAACGCCCAGATTTAAATTCAAACCTGTGCTCTGATACCATGTTGAAGTTTATGGATGGAGTGTTTAATTTCTGGGTTTAGTTTTGAAGTATGAAGAAGAAGAAAGAAAACTGAAACTCTCTGGAAAAGAAAGGAAGACTTGCTGTTTGTTTTCTTTCTCTCTTGATGGAAAATTGCGACTGCTCTGTTTCTTTCCAGAGCATAAAACCAACATTCCCTTTACATTCTTTTAAGTACTAAATCCAATCTTAGCCGTACATAGTAGGTCATCAATATGATGATGACACATGGCTATTACAAGGACATATGAGACCTTCAAAAGTAAATGGATCCAGAACCTAAACTTGTCATATAAGACAATACAAAGACAATTAAGGAAATCTGAAAACAACTTAACTATCAACAAGTTTTGAGTCCATTTGATCCAAAGCAATCCCAATTTAAGACGCGTGAAACACCACATTTTACACTTGTATTTCCATGTACTTGCTAAAGAATCACTGCTAGTGACTGGCATAACCTACTCTACTATCTACAGATATCTTCCCAGCACTGTGAGAGCGAGGGCTTCACTTGAATAATTTTAACGGCACAAAATTCCAATATTGAACGCTGACTTCGGTGTCAAACACCAAAGGCCGCCGTGCAGCCGCTAATAAGAAAAAGTAGAGAATCACGACTCCTATTTTTTTCAGGTTAAAATACGAAAATTTCAAACTTCCATTAGTACCCTTTTCCAGATTCCATTAGGATAATTAAAACACAATCATCCACCGTGGGATGGGATGAGATCCAACGGGTCAGGATTGCCCAGAACACATAAGAACTCCAAGCGTAGGCTCTTCCGAGTTCAAAGTTGAAACACACAAACAGTGATTTTATCCAACCCGGTTTCCAACTTCCAGTGGCGGCACAGCGGCGGTGCTCCGCGCACAACTCGGGACAAAATGTGTATACTTTTCCTTACCACGGTGGGATATTTCAAATTCTTTTGAACCCCTAATTAACCACGTGACTATTTTGCCCACCCAACGGCTACTTACGTCAAACTCGCCCAGCCGTAGATGAGATTAGATCAAACGGCAGAGACTTGGGAAGAAAAAATATATAATCACCTAGCCCGGTAAGGAAAGATCTCATACGATTTCGCACCAAAAGAGAGTGTCTGAAACAACAGAGAGAAACCCTAACGAGGTCTCAACAATGGAGGAGGAGGGTTATGGTGGTATTGTGCCGCTGGGTTTTTATGAAAATCAGCTGCTGGGTTCTAACGGAATGCCGCTGGGGTTTCGGTTTCATCCGACCGATCAGGAATTGATCAGTTTCTTCCTTTACAACAGAGTCCTCCACAGAGAGTACTGCGAGAATTTAATCTACGAGTTCGACCTCTTCGGCAAGACTCCACCGTGGGTGGTTTGGGAGAATTTCGGCGGGCCGGGACTTGAAGATCAAGATTTGTACTTCTTCTGCCAACTCAAGCCTAGAAGCAAGGCGCGCATCAAACGTGAAATTGACGCCGGAGGTACGTGGAGCGAATCCAATTCAAAGCCGTTAAAGGATATGCAGAATGAAAAAGCTATTGGGAAAAAGAGGAAATTGCGGTATGAGAAGGAAGGATGCGAGCATGATGGTGACTGGCTCTTGGAAGAGTACAGTATTCTTCCCATTGTAGTTGGTTGCGCTGATGATTCCGATCACGAAATTGGGAAGGTGGTTCTCTGCCGACTTAAAAAGAATTCTAGGAACGAAAACAAGAAGAATAATTCGAATTCAACCCAACAAGTGAACGAGCAGCCGGCAAAAAAGAGAGCAAGAAAAGAAGTCAAGGAGAAGCCGGCGAAAAAGAGAGCAAGAAAAGAAGAGAGCGAGAAGCCGGCGAAAACAAAAAAGAGAGCAAGAAAAGAAGAGAGCGAGAAGCCGGCGAAAACAAAGGCAAGAAACGAAGTGCGATCACCAAATACTACTAGCGTGATCACCCATACCATTGAGGAACTACAAAACTGCCCTAGTACTAGCAGTGCTCCTGTCCTGCCCTTCGATGAAAGCAATTACAAGATGATTAGTGACGCTATTAATCATGATCAGCAGTGCATAAGCAACATTGACGGTAGTACGATGCCTGCAAATTTTTCCGATCAAGATTATGTGCCGATAAGCTTGGTCAGCGAAGGTGATGAGTCGCTTTTGAAGGATGAAGATTTACTTTTTGACAACGGTGAAGATATGTTTTTTGACCTCGACGATTTGTTCGCACCATTAGACTGTGAATCTGCATGGTCACAAGAGAAGCTGCTTCAGATTGACGAAACTCAAGTGCCTTTGCCGTTGGATGGGATGAATTGTTGGGACGACTGTTTGTGGATGGGCAATTATGTTCAATGATCAGTAGATCGGAGACGTATAGGTGACGACGAGCTGTCTCATTTCGACGGCGAGAGATTGTAATTTCGTTTTTAGTCTATATAAAGATGTTTATATATAAGATGTAATTGTGATCACCACGGCTGTTTTATTTCGACTGCTGGAGATTGTAATTTCTTTTGTTGTTTATATAATATAAGATGTTTCTTCGATTTCTTCTTGTTATTTAGTTAATTCCTGAGTGAATTCGTTATGATTGGTTAAGCACAGAAACTCATTGGCATTACAATCAAAGAATCCATGGCGGTAAACATTCCGCCGGAGCCAATAAAAGATCGACCACAATGTTTGATCGGAAAAGCTTAATCACGTAAATGTAGAATCCAAAGGACAAATAAGAGATTGCATAATTATGAAGAGCAAAATGAAATCATTATATTCCCTACAACATTCAAAGACGTCTCATTAACAGGACCACCACGTCGCTTGAGACAATCCATGTCGTTGCACACATGTGTTCCTGCAGCATTCAGACATCCAAGCACATTGTCATTGCACCATGCCGTTGCTAATGTCCTTTGAGGTTGCTTGGAATTGAAGTTTCAAATTACCTTCCGTGGCCTTTCTTAAATCAACTCATCCTGATCTGACCACTGTCTGATTGTTAATCAAACAATGTGGAACAATCCTGTCATCATCATGACCTGCATTGTTGTTGAGTCCATCTAATCCAAAGCAATCCCAATTTAAGACGCGTGAACACCACATCTTACGCCTGTATTTCCAAGTACTTGTTAACGAATCGCTGCTAGTTACCAATCATAACCTACTCTACTATCTACATCTACCCAACACTGTGAGGATCACTAATTTGTCCCTAATTCCCTATACGCGAAAAGTAACCAAAACAAGATCAAGAAAATCATTAGTGGTCTTCTCACAGACTTCTCCATACTTCAAAATAAGTCCGAGTTATCAATGTAAAACCTAGAGAATTAGGGACGAAGGAGATTAAAGAGATGCAATGCAACACTCTGAAAGCATATGGATGACACGATAACTGATCTCACCATAGCGAACAATATCTCAAAGCGCATTATAATAAAATTTCAGCAGTACAGAACTACACCCATCTTTAGTTTCTTATGCACCCAACATGTAGGGTATTAACTTTAACCGTTTTCATCTCCAATTTAAAGCCTAGATCAAGAGGGACATAGTTACATAAGAAACAAAAACTTAGGACTGATCATCATACTATTCTGCTAACTCATTTCAGATGAGAAAGCATTGAAGGATAACGAAAAATACGACATAAAAAAATTGGATCTTTTTTGTAGACTAAGCTATGTTCATAGGATCATTATTCCATAAAAACATTATAAACCGATATAATATCGCTATAAACAATGGGTTAGGAAAGTTAAACCCAGTATCTGACCAACTGGCTTGGACACGAGAACCCTCGTGCTCGCCCATCCTGTCTTGACCTCACTAGTTGCATAACGTGAAGGAGCCATCCTACTCAATTGCCAACAGTGCAATTGTACAGAACAAAGCAATTGAAACGCAATGCACAATCCATCCACATTACAACAAAGGAATTAAAATGCTGACAGTTTAAAAAAAAAAAAAGAGTACAACAAGCTGAATTTAAACAGGAGAACATAAATACCTTGTAATATCTGCGGGTCGAAGACAAGCAATCCCGCAGCCTTCATCCTTTTACAACAAATACCAAACAAACACTGAATTAAGCAAAGGTTTTCGACATTTCACAACATTACCAAACATTAATGTCTACAACAATGCAGGCATTTCATCAAACAGTTTACAGGCAGACTCACAAACACAAACAGAACACTCACAACGTCATCGAAATCACTGCGATTCAACGCCCGACTTCACCGGATCCAATTTCCGATCCCCTGTCTCGCCGCTGTCGTTGTCGTTCTTGGCGGGGGTTATGGCGGCGCGGTGCTGGTGGACAATGCAGGAGAAATTGGCCGACAAATCGGAGTAAATCGAGATGACTTTGGAGATATTGGAGTTGATCTCGCGGATTAAGGAAACGTTTCTGGTGAGGTTGTCGGGGGCTCTGGACTGGTGGTTGTCGTTGGCCTGCTGGATCAAGGCGCGGTTCTGATCCAGTACGGACTGGACCTGCATAAAGCTCTTGCTCAGCGCCTCCCAGACCTCCACGTCGACCTCCTGATCCAATTCATCGTCGCTGCGTTTGCTCCGCTCCTCAGCCGCGCTCAGGCGGCGCTTGCGGGTTTTGTGGCGGTGGATGTTGGTTCTGGTGGCGTCGTCGTCCATGGCCGTCAACTTTCATCAAAGACGACGGTTTTCAAGTGTGGGCATTCATTTATACACGATGATCAACCACTTTTTGGATTTATTTTTCCTCAGATTTTGTGTGTGGCTTTTTGAAGAAAACAAATGAAGAAATGTTAGGACAGGAAATGAATGGAATTTTGATCATTTGACCCGCCGACTTGTGAAGTGGCGGTTTTGGGGGGTTTCGTCGGTTGACTGAGTGCAAGTGATTAAAAATAAAAAAAATTAATGAAAATGTCTTGAAAATTTTTGAGATTAACGATAAGGATAAAATAAAGGGTAAAGTGAATAATACCAAGATTAACTTTTTAGTGTAAAAATATAATTTTTCGTTTAAGTAAACAGTACCAGAAGCTTTTGTTAAAGTTCCCTAAAAATAATTCGTAACAATTTTAAGATTTTTTTGGTTGTGTAATATTTTTTGTTTCTTTGAAAAATATTTTTCTAATACATACCATATCAACGGATGAGAGAATGAGTTAAGCTTTACAATGATCTAATTATAATAAATTAGTTCAAATTTGTCTTGGAGAGAATTGAATTTACCTCTCACTCTCAAGTGAAAAGGTTTATCACTAGAATTTAGTACAAGTGACTTTTTTGGAAAATAAATAACGCACCCCTTTTAGTTTTTACGCTCTCATATGCTCCATGTTTAATGTTATCTGTTGTTTTCAATTTATTCAATACTACATGAAGCCACATACTACGTGTGTTTAAATATAAAAGAGAGAAGTTGGGGAGAAACGTGAGAGAGAGAAGGAAAATATAGTTTTGTTAATATGTAGTTTAGATGATGGTCTGGAATAAAAATGGAGTGTGAGAAACTAAAAATGATGTGTGAAAACCAACTCGTTATGTCTTTATGTTGTAAGAAATTTTCACAAACACCTTCCAAACAAAAAATTTTGCATTGTGCACACTAGTACATTTTCACCATTTCAAAACCCTTAGACGACAAGATAAAAATTATGTGGACTACACAAGGTTCTAAAAGATGTTAGGCGCTAGTTAGGCCGCAGGCTAGGGCTAGCATCTAGACGGTTAGGCATGCGCTTAGGCGGATTTAAGTAAATCTATTATATTTCGTGTAAATAAGTGTATATTTATACTTAAAATATATATAATTTCATCATAAACTACAAAATAGAATGACATATATATTATGAAGTATTGAAACATAATAAAAACATGGAGAACAAGTATATAATGTGTATTCATTTAAGTATTCAACAAGTTTTTACAATTTATTGAAAAAAATAATAATGCAAAATGAAAGTGATATCTTTTTTATCTAAGTGAGTCGCAATCTAATTGGGTGCCTAGGCGGATTTGTGCGGGCTAGGCGGTCTAGCCCGATACCTCAACAGGTCTAGGCACCCTTTCTTAAATTTCAAACGTTTAGACATTAATCAGGGCAGTGACCAATGACTACAACTTGTCTTCGAAAAAGCGGATGATACACATACACCCTACCAGCTTCAATTATAGTAAGCTTTACAGAATTCTAAACAGTTACATGACAGAATTTTTCAAAGTTAATTGTTTGATGTGTTCATAGAAAGGAGAGATGGTTGGCATCTCCCCTGACAGGGACGGTAACAGCTTCCGAGCTTACCTGTTACCACACATCCGGTTAAGGCTACCCAACCTTGTGGTGGATCTATAACCCAATTTTGTAGCCAAAAAAAAAAAAAAAAAAAGAAGTTAATTGTTTGACGGAGTTTTGCTGCAAAAAATAAGATACAAAACTTTATCTAGCTAGTTTGGCTCGGTTTGATTTTTCATAAAGAAGGTCATCTTTCTTGCATCCCTACTCCAAATTTCTCTAGCTTAGTTTGATTCAAGCAAAAAGGGTACATCGATGCCCAGTGCATAGTTAACCTCTTGCAGCAGAACTGATCGAGGGCTTTCGTAATAAGTTTAGAGTTTGAGCACAAGCTTTTGTACTAATGCTCCAAAACTTGATTCCCTTGACGTCAAGCTGGATAGCTTGTTAAACTTTGCTTTGTTGATCTCCCGTACGGAGAACACAGCCTAATGGGAATTTGCAGATGTGGAAGATATTCTCCAGTATGCATAACAGCCTGATCTGCAGTGAGATCAGGCCAGCAAAAGCCATCTGCTTCAGCTGGCCTATTAGTGACCTGTTATTGAGAAGCACAAATTGTTAGTTCGTCTCAAGAACAGAAACTGTGAATGATACTATCAGATCCATTTGAAGGAAGGGATGAGATGGTGAAGTGCTTAAAAGAATGGTTAAAGATAGATATATATACCTCTGGTAAATCAAAGATTCGATGCTTAAATACCATCACGATCAGCTTCATCTTCATCCTTATCTTGGTTTTCTGAAGCTACCCCAGACATCTCTTCAGAACTAGGTTTCGTTTGTGCATGTATCACCTCAATGTGGGTCAATTTATAAGACTGAATGCAGGGTTAGGTTTCTGGAATTCTCCTCTGGTCCAAGTCATCTTTCCTGTACTTATTAGACAAGTATCTATGTGTGTATATTTCTTTCCATTTTGTTTTTATTTTATTATTGCCGTTTTGGCAAGTAATCTTGCTATTTCATGAAAAAAATCTAAAAGAACTAAATGGAAAGAAAAAAATGAAGTACCCACACGCATATTTGTCCAATAAATACAAGAGGATGACCTGGATTAGATAAGAATACCAAAACCTACCTCTCTTTGGACGATTTATTAAAAAAATTCCCCCGGATTTCCAAGTTTAGGCCTCTCCAGTATGGGAAAGGAAGTGATTTTTTAGAGGAACTCTCTTTTCCTGCATACTAAACACAATCTTTTTTTTCATTTTTTTTTTAATAAGGAGGACAATTGGTGGCAAAGCTACGGTTATCCACAAGGGGGTTGGAAAGACTCACATAGGCATTTCAGTCTCTTCCCTGGCCACAAGTCTGGTTTCCACACCAGCAGCAGATTTCGATCCTGAGACCTCTAGTTTTTAATTTGAAGGAAGCCTCATAATTCGTCACTTACCACTGAGCCACCAGCTCGTGCTTTATTAAACACAATGTTAGATGGAAAGAAAAGATAACTTGTACAACGCGCGAGTAAAATAAGTCTCTCACTTCTTCTATGCAAATGACCATGCACGTAGTCATTCCCTCTTATCCTACGTACTAAAAGCAAACAATAAAATTACATGCGTAGACATTTTTTCACATAAATTAACAATGTATTATCAACTAAGTCACTGAGGACACCAAGTTTTTCTCTTGAGGCCGATATAATTAATCAATATTGCATTTCTTTCATTCTTGGCTAACTTAATTATATAAATTTGATTTACTTAATATTACCCTTAAAAGCATATTTGGCATAGCGTAGGTACGCCAGTAGACGTGCATGTATCACCTCAATTTGTGTCAATTTTATGACTGAATTTAGTTAGGTTTCTGGAATTCTCCTCGGGTCCAAGTAATCTTTGCATTGTGAGCGTAGGGTTTATCCTACTGTATTTGTTTTTATTTTATTGGATTTCTTATTACCGTTTTTGGCAAGTAACATTGCTATTTCATCTGACTAATAATTTGGGGGAAGGGAACATTTACTTTTGTTCCTTTTATGAATAGGGAAACTTTATACCTTCAAATTCATTGCATCTTTTCAACTAAAAATTTTAGCCTTGGAAGGAAAGTAAAAAATAACTTGTAAGCAGTGTTTAAAATATTAATATATGTGGAAATATCGATACGCAAATTCATGAAAATATCAATAGACATATCGATGTCGATATAGGTTGGCTTCAACAAAAATTACAGAGATTTGCAACGGGTTGGATATATCAACTCATCTACATTTAGTCGAAATTAGAGAAAATTTTCACCAAAAGAGTTCAAAAGTTTGAAATCTACAATGGGTTTCGGCAATGTTGTAGTGAATCAGTAAATATCGTCGATATTCCTACAATGCCCTCACTTTAATAGAGAAGAACAATGAACAATTACGCAACAAAATAGGGACAAAATAGCAATTTTACATTTTTTATTGAATCTTCAAACACACGTTGTGTGTGGTTAATTATTTCTTTCTTTGTTTATGAAATTTTTTTAGGGTAAATTACATTTTCATACCTCAGGTTTGGGGTCTATTTCAATTTCTTACAACATCTTCAAAATGTTTCACTTTCATACCTTAAGTACTATTTTATTTCAAAATAATACCTCCGTTACATTTTTCATTCATTGATCCGTTAAATGCTGACGTGGCTGCCACATATATGCCACGTGGCTGCCAAATGTCTTCCACGTGGCAAAACAAAAATATTTTTTTAAACATGAATTTAAAAAAAAAAAAAAAAAAAAGAACTTGAAAACATAGAAACCCACCCCACCCCCACAACCCCTCTTCTCCCTCCCAAGCATCCTAACCACCTCCCTCTCCTCCACTCTCTTCACCTCCCCTCCCATCCAAAAACCCATCCCATCCCACCCAAAACCTGAATTTTCTACCTATAAATAAATAAATAATTGAAATACACAGCGACCCACAGTCTGCAAGAAGAAGAAGCCCTAACTAACCCACATCTACAACAAGAAGAAGAAGAAGAAGAAGAAGAAGAGGAAGAGGGAGGAAGAAAGGAAAAAAAAAAAATTAATTTGAAACTATCCCTCCCGTCTCCCCCGCCCCAACTAACCCACATATGCAACAACAACAACAAGAAGAAGAAGAAGAGGAAGAGGGAGGAAGAAAGGAAAAAAAAAAGAAAAAATTTGAAACTATCCCTCCGTCTCCACCCCCCAACCCCCCACGCGAAGATGATTTCTGGGATTTTTTTTTTTCCTCCTTCTCCTCCTCCTCTTTCTTCTTCTTCTTCTTCTTCTTCTTCTTGTTGTTGTTGTTGTTGCAGGTTTAGGGATGTTGGGATGCTTGGGAGGGAGAAGAGGGGTTGCGGGGGTGGGGTGGGTTTCTGCGTTTTCAAGTTTTTTGTTTTTTTAAATTCATGTTGTGTTTTTTTTTTTTTTAATTTTTTTTTTTTTTGCCACATGGAAGACATTTGGCAACCACTTTAGCATTTAACGCATCAATGGATGGAAAATATAACGGATGTATTATTTTGAAATAAAATAGTACTTAAGGTATGAAAGTGAAATGTTTTGAAAATGTTGTAAGGAATTGAAATAGACCCCAAACCTGAGGTATGAAAATGTAATTTACCCTTTTTTTTATTAAAAAATATGTACAATAAAACGTCTACAACGTCATAAAGTTAGGACCATACTAATTTTATAACTTTACATAGGTTATTACTTGATAGAGGTGGAATTAAAAATATTATTTATTTACTTAATTATCCTTAATGAATGTTGAATTTCCTAAATAGGATTCTTAGCGTGCCAAGTGTTTTATTTCTTGCACATATATACTTTCTTCACTTGTACTCCAAGTTGTTGTTCCTTGAAGCCCGTTGTCCATGCTAATCAAGTGGATATTAATGTATACCTCTAAATCATCCAAATGAGCAACAAGTTGTCTACGCTTTAACTGAAGAAGAAATCATTGTTGTAATTAGGCAAGAAGGAGAATGTGATAATCTTGAGGATGACAGCGTGGAAGTGTTTAAGGTTTCATGCCAAAAAGTTGTAAACATGCTTGAGAAGTTAGAACATTTTGGTTTCAACAAGAAAGTGTCTATGTTGACAAAGTATTACATACCAGCAAGCTCAAAGAACTTTAGAAAAATATTTTAGTTCATCTTAAAAGCTTTTATATGTGATATTGCATATTACATTACCATAACCATAACATTACAAAGTGGGCATTCAACATACTTCCCACACACAACTTTCTTTATTCAATAGCAAAGAAACGGTCAAAGCGTACATTACTGTAATATTACGTGCAGTAGAGAAACTGCAGCAAGAAACGAAACGAAGACAGGGTGCCTCTCTCTTCTCAGATCAAAAGAGATCTTAAACACCACAGTAGGCTTTGATAGGATTCTTCGATTTCCGGGCCTCCTCATCAGTTTCATAGAAACGAAGGTAATCGAAATGACCAAATGGCTTATATTTTAAGGGGTGTTTTTCATCAACAAACTCTTCAGGTACCTGTACAACTCCATCACCTATATATGAGAATAAAGCCAGTGAATATCTTGCTTTCTTCTCTTTCAGGACGACTTGATGCTCACAGGCGGATATTCGGTCGTTACTCCATGCCTACAAAATGAAAATAGAGAAAAAGAAAAAAAAGAAAGCAAAAGTGTGAGTTACGTTCCCTAGTGCAGTTTGCATTGTTCCCCTTACACCCGAGTTTGAATCCACTTCCCGTAAACTAATCAAGCAGTTTAGAATATCGTTTTGTAAAAGAACAAGTTGCAATGCAACGATCTAAGCTAAAACGACATGGTATGTGAAAGTGACCCACCATGAATAAATCGGATGCCAACACTAGAAATGATGAAGGTGAAGAAGGTGCAGCCTCAATCCACTCGCCATCCTTTGTTTTGATCTGCAGGCCACCGACATCATTTTGGTGTAGTATGGATGTGAAATTCTTGTCCGTGTGAGGAATCAGTCCCAAATCAGTAGTCTCACTCGTAAGTTGTGATTTATAATTAATGCATCTAAGCTGGTAAGTGGTTGATGCCTTGTAAGAATCATAAAGCCTCCCCACACCATAAGCATCAAACACCATTCTTTTCACCATTTGATCCAATTCTACCACCACCTTTGAGAAGGAATGAACACTTTCACTAGTTCAAAGAACAAACATAATGTTAATTTTATATATTTATGCTCTTTTAATTACCATAGTTTTGAATAGTATATATACTATGCTTCTATTGTCAGAATTTAAATTCGGATAATTGATCAAGTTGATTCTTCACTAAATGTTTGATCTGAATCTAATCTGCTAGCATAAGTCTAGCGATATACAACTTGTTTGGGACTGCTTTTGTTAGAAGTAGTTATGCTCATCTAAATGCTTCTTCATGAATGACTTCCTGAAGAATCATTTGACAACTGTTTTTCAAAAAGCACTTCTCGAACTTGGAAACACGTAAATTTTTACGACAAATGTAATTAGGAGTGCTCTTTAGCATTCCTCAACAGGTCCATATATACGTGCATAAAAAAAAAGGAAAACTTTGGACTGAGTAATCAACTGCTGAAAAGAGTAATAAGGAGATTACAGAGTTATATCATATTGATGTACCCATCATATGATAAGTGATTTATACAACCAACATGAGATAAACTCATTAATTGACGTGACATGTATACATCACTTAGCACATTAGATGATACACCAATGTGGTACAAACATGTAGTCTTTCTAGCATTTTCCTTACCGAAAACGGTCATTTCCTGCTGGCCACATGATATTTGTGAAGCGTTGAGCTCCTTCTAAGGATGCTGGATCTTGAATGCCCAAGGTCTCATAGCGAGGATTGAGTGGAAGTTGGCCAAAATAGTTGTGGAAAGGCCTATCACTGGCCTTCTGCATTTTAGTTTCTAATGGAAGATCACAAAGATCTTTTATCGCAGAAAAGATGGAGTTGTGAATTTCCAAAGTAGCTTTATTGTAAACAGCTTCAAAGCAGCTGTACTCTTCTAGTGCATGCTGGACTTGTTTGCATGCCAAGAGCCATGCATCTGTTCCAGGCTTCAAGTTTTCATCGGATAAGTCTACAACAGGAACCACCTTAGGCTGAGTTTTCGATATCATCGTCTCACTTGAACTATATCGATTTTAGCTAGGGTTTGGGAAATTACTGCACTGATATATCTTTGTAAATAAAGAGATGATGAATACTTGAACATTTCAGACAAATATATAGCCATATGATGTTTGTTTTGTTTAGATGATTTGACAAATGCTTAATTATTCGTCAAACTTAGACTGCTCAGAAACCAAAATGTTAAACACAGAATTAAAACCATAATTTAATTCCTCACCTGCGGCCGCTTAGTAGTTAGTACTACAGTCTTATATTTACTTGTAAATAAAAGGTTTTAGGTTTGATACTTACAAGCGAGAGGTTTTTTGTTCGATTCTCACCAAACAATGAGCTAAGGGGGAATGAGTGGGCTTAGGCTCACAATGGATTAGCAATAACTTGATTTAAACTTGCATTTGATGAAAATCAAACTTAAAATCTCACACTTACAAATGAAGAGAAATATCACTTGATCCTAATACTAAGTGACGCCACCCTGCATTTTAAAACCATAATTAAATAATAAAAAAATATCACTACTAGAAAATAGGGCTGACCCTAAAAAACATTGTGTGACGAACAAGGCCTACCGAAGTCCAATACTAAGCCTAAAATGGATAAAAAAAACAAGGGGCTTTTAGATCCAGGTCCAAAAATGTAGAGTGTTTTTAGGAGTGAGTCCAGTTATCTAATTATATGTTTTTATTTCTTTTATACTCATTTTACATTTTCTAAAAATATTAAAAATCAATTAAAATCTTCTAATATTATGCATTTTCCAACTCCAAAAGAATATATTTAATATCTTATAACAAAAAAACTAATATACTAACATAAATTTATCTGCAAAACATTATACCCTAACTCAAGTAACAAATATATGAATGTATATAATACCTATACGTGAGATATGAAACCTAATTAAAAGGTAAAAAAAACATAACATACCTACAAGCAAGACACATTAATCTGTGACAGGTTGATTATAAAAAAAGAATCTGTCATATAGGTAGATAAATATAATTAACCTGTGATATAGGTTGATTATTAAAATTAAAAATAAAATCTATAAATGGAGTTTAAAGTAGGAGGAAGAACGAGAAATAACAAAAAGATAAATAAAAAGAAATAAGCAAAGAGATAATTGGGAAGAAATTTGATTTTTATAATAAATCTTATCATTGAACAAATAACTATTGATAATTAGATAATTAAATATAACAAATTGGACTTATTTTAATAAATTGGACTATTCATACTATTGGTTCAAAAAATTGAACTTATATCAAGTTTCCCCAAAAAACAAATATATATATATATTGATATAGTTTTTGCACCCGCATTCTTCTCTTCGTCTTCCGGTCTTAATTGCCGCTTCGAAATTCTCGAGTTCCAGAATTCAAGTCGAACACGGAACACCCAATTTGCATTCAAACATGGAATATCCAGCACAGTGCCGATGCCAGACGTCCCTTTCATTCCACTGCAGCGGTAACGATCTGGAATTTCAGGCCAAACCCTCTTTTTTTCTTTCATTCTTATCAATTTTTAATATATGTTGGAATATATGTTAGTGCTTTCTATGATATATTAGGGCTGGGCACGAGTTAGGCCAGGTCCAAAATGAGAAGGACTGAACTGGACCTATTTAAAAATAAAACGAAGTGGGGCGGATCTGGTAATAGAAATTTGAAAATGGGATCCGGATCTAACCCAGCCCATTTCAAACGGGCCGGTTCCTACGGGTCCACAGGTCTATTTTGGTTTTTTTTTTTTTTTTTTTTCTTTCAGAATAGAAACTATCTGACTGAGCTTCAAAATTAGATGGGTTTCATATCCATAACCTGATCTCTCTTAAAAAACAATCTAACAATCATGATGATTAAAGAAAATAATAGATCTAGAGAGAGAGGTTCGAGGTTAATTTAGGTGGAGATGTAGTGTAGTACAATAAACTTAGTACTGATTTGCGAACTATGGTATTGATCAAAATTTGAATAAACCCAGAAAGCATTTGGCATAAAACAATTCACAAAAAACCCAGAAAGTGTTGCTTTGGACCAATCAACCGTGGAGATGTCCCATAGAAAGTATTTTGCATAAAATCCAGAAAGAGCTTCACATCTACAAAATCCCATAGAGAAGCAATTCCCACCCAGGCAGAAAAGCAAACCCAAATTCCAATCGAGTAGAGAGGCACTGAGGGAGGGAGTCGACGTCGAACCACCGACGAACAATTCCCACTCACAACGACAACGAACGGTGGATGGTGTGTGAATTATGGAAAGAGAGATCAAGAAACTGAGAGAGACCCGTGTGAATTATGATTTTGTGATATGTGTGGAAAATGGGTGTGGACGGTGGAGATTAATTCAATAAAAAGTTGGAGTGTTGATACGGTCCGGGTCGGGGACCCGTGTCCTCAAATATTTGGACCCGTAGGAAATGAGAGGTTTTAAGTTCGATACTTATAAACGAGAGGTTTTAAGATCTATTCTTACCAAATAATGGACTATGGGGAAGGGAGTGGACTTAGCCTTACAATTGGCTAGCAATAACGTGGTTCAAACTCGTATTTGGCAAGAATCATACTTAAAACCTCTCACTTACAAGTGAAGAGAAATATTGTTAAACCTTAATACTAGGTGGTACCGGCCTACATTTTAAAACCATAAATTAAATAAAAAAAATTATCACAACCAGAAAATAGGACATACCCTAAAAAACATTGCCTGACGTACAGGGCCGACCCAAGACCAATACTAACAGGTCCCTGTCCAGAGCCTAAAATGGATAAAAAAAAAAATATTATTTTGATACAGTCTGCACACCCACATTCTTCTCTTCGTCTTCCGGAATTGCCGCTTCGAAATTCTAGTTCCAGTATTCAAGTCGAACACGGAACACCCAATTTGCATTCAAACATGGAATATCCAGCACGGTGGCGATGCCAGACGTCCCTTTCATTCCACCTGCAGCGGTAACAATCTGGAATTTCAGGTCAAACCCATTTTTTTTCTTTCAGTTTTATCGATTTTTAATATATGCTAGTGCTTTCTATGATATATAATATATGTTTGAAAAAAAAAAGAAAAAAATTAAAATATATATATATAATATATGTTAGTCAGTTAGTGCTTTTTATAATATATGATATATATTGGAATTATAATTTTTATTAGAAATTTTTGTTATACTGTGTGTAAGTAATTTTTGTAACAAATTATTAAAGCCATGTCTACGAGAAACAACTCTATAATAATATGAAGAAAAAAAAGGAAAAGGATAACGAAATTTCTGAAAGTTTAAGAGAATCTCTTAATAATTTTTTTTTTCCCAAAAAGAATGAGACATTTGTAAATTTGATAGAAAATGATGTTATGCAGATTCACAAAAACACACGCAATTGTCAAAGAATTCCAAATGAGAATCAAGAAAGAGATATAGCATTGGAAACAAGTAATAATTAGAATTATTGTTGTTGTGAAATGGCTTGTCATCTGTAATTTAGCGTTTCGTGGAACAAATGAAAGACCTTATGAAGTCTCTAATAGCAACTTCTTAGGTTTACGTGAAATAATTGCAGAGTTTTATCTAATAATGCAAAAGCTAAAAGAATATCAACAAATTTTTCACAAAATGACTAAAATAATTTACGGTTGACAAACTCATGAACGACTTCTATCAATTTTTCACTATCAATGACCAAAATGAGGAGTTATGTCAATCTCAATGATCATTTTGGCTTAAAAGCCGCATATCTTTGGGTATTCGAGAAATAAAGTTATTGTATTCTTTCCAATTTTTTCTTGAAATAAAAAGAGAATACATGGTAACTCGCCTTTTGATTTTATATTAAGTGTGGAAAATAAATGTATATGCTTTTAATAGTTTAGTCTCAAGCTTTAATATTAAACTTAAAGTGAATGACAACTAATCTTTGATTATTAGGTATTCAAAAAAATGGGGCTTCATGTGACGTTGTGGAAGAGGAAAGACTTGAAGGAAAAACTTGTAACACCACGCTTACAAAGGGTGATACTATAAAGACTAAATTTATAGATAAAATTTACAAATTAAATGATGTGTTACTAGTAATGTCACTTCGATTCCAACACTTTTTGACTCAACTTACCTATAACAAAAAACCCTTTTTGGGAGAACTCTTGCTCACAAGCAGCCAGAGCAGTCGCTGGAAGAACAGGAAGACTTGGTAGGGAATACTCTGCCTAGTGTCATTTCTTGTGGCCCATAGACCGCATGTAACACAGTTGGATAGCTCCCTCTAAACCATGTTTCAGTGTTCTGTTTTACTTCCCGTCGTCAAATCCGCCAAATTTGGTCAAAATGCGTTTTGATGAGGTAAAGTGGATTTTGCACACTTCAAGGGACAAATACAAGCAAAACAGAAAATAAGAAGAGAAATTTTATTTGAACTCATCTAACATTTTTCTACCTCAACTTACTTTCTTCATTCATATTGTTTTTTATTAAATAATTAATATCTCTTTAAACTCAAATTTATTACCTAAACTACCCTCTCAAACCCAATTCAAAATGTAAAATTATATTTTCACTCATTCTCTTTATAAAATAACATTTCTAATTGAAAGTTTTTTTTTTCAAGGAGGCATCTTTTGCCCCCTATAATTGCATTAGCCGGATAGAACTAGCATTTCCATGGTTGCTTTTATTTTTTTTATTTTTTTATTTTGGCTACCACAACCCATCCATGGACACGGGATCCAAAAATCATTCCATAGACTTGAATTGGCCAAGAGAATGTTATGCAAGCTCCAATTCAGTCCTTTTTAAATCGAGCATGTTCATGTACTTTTTAAGAAACTTTGAAGTGACATAGGGCTGGGTGTTTTGTTGCTATGTTAATAAACAAATTAAAGCTATTTCGAATAAAAAAAGATGCAAGACATGCCACCCGCTAGTTCGTGGCTAAGGTTGAACAATCTTTATTTGCACAAAGAATCAAGTTTTATGTCTTTGCAGTATTAATCAAAAGTCCTTGTACTGGTGTTTTGGGGCGCATACAGATGACATAGAGAAACAAATACAATATAATATAAAAAGTATGAAATTTAATCCAAAGAAGAAGTAAACAAACAAAATATTCATATATCGAGTTATATCTTAGTTGGAGGATTAAAAACTTCAAAATCACCATCCATCAATAGAAAAGCTTGTTTTTCTCTATCAGAGCTATTAGGGTTTTAGTCGGAATGAATGTAGGATAAACAAAGAGTGCTAGGGTTTAGTTATAGTATGTGGGCCTATTGATAAATTTGATTTTTATTATTAATTTCATTTTGTACTTAATAGTAATTATATAATAGAGTAAAATAGACAATTAATATTTAAAATTTAAATTAGGTGTCGAAAAAAGTTAGATGAATTTAAATAAAATTTCCCAAACAAGAAAGAGAATCAAACGACGATGTATGTTATGACCGAACGGTTTCGGTTTCATTTTCAGGTCATTGTCAACTAAGTTAAGTTTTACACGGTTTTCTACACACAGTAAGTACAACAATTCACCTTGAGCTGAGCTAGTTTCTTCAACAAAGGCGCTGGATAATTTTGAAACCTAGAGAAAAGAGATGAATATGGACATTTGTAAGCCTGGCCTCCGACACGACAGGCGACTACACTAAACAATAACTATCAATTGACTGAGAAAATCCAGAGATTTTTCAGTGTAACTAAAACAGGAGGTGTTACTATATCAATAATGAGATATGTGTGCTAAAAAGTTAATAACTTAAAAAAGATAATTTCTCACCACTTATATAAAAACACATGGTATATCATCCATTTTCCCGTCACAATGAAAAATTTCTCGAGAAAATTGACTAGAAACATAATTTGTGATGGATTTTACAAGAAATTTTTCATTGTAACCGGAATATGGGTGGTACACCACTTATTTTTATAGAAGTGGTGAAAAATTTTATTTTTTAAGTTATTAACATTTTAACATACATATCTTATAATTTGTATAATAACACATGATGTATTATTCCGTATATCGATTACGCTATTTCTCATGTTTTACAAGCCATGCTAAAGGAATCCGACACGACGTTAAGGCAATACATTTAGGCAAACTTTGTCAATTGTCATTTTAAATATTTTTATATTTTCCTTTCGGTGTTGCATTGAGCAACTTTGTCATCTTATATCAATGAAACAATATTTTCTAATATTTGTTGTACTTCATTTCTTTTATACTCTGCATGGATTTGAATTTTTTTCTAAAATATTTTATTTCAACTTTTAACAGCGAAATATGTTATTGACCTGTCCCTTATTTGTTTTTAATTGAAATCTTACACGGATATCTGAGTAACCTAAGCTAATGTAAAAATTAATTGTATTGTTTTTTCTTTCTTTCAATTTTCTGATTCTACCTTCAAAAAAAAAAAAAAAACTGATGTAAAACTCGAAGAGGCATTGATAATTTGTCCTGTAATTGGATTACAAATTGTTTTATTTATTTGTTTTTTAAGTTAAAGTTTTTCATTTGTTTTATTTATTTATTGAATTTGTAATTCTCTAAGCGTTTGACAAAGTAAGACCATCTCCAAATGAGATGTCAAATATGTCAAATAGGATTAAAAGATATTTAAGTATTCATCAATCGATATGCCATATATGATGTGGCATGTGAGTCATTTGACTCATTACTTTCTAGCTGCCTTTTTTTTTACAACAAAAAAAGAAGGAGTCAAATACATTTAATTTAATTTTTAATGCATGGGTCTCATTAACAACCAATAGAATAAAAACTAAAACTAATTTTGATTATTTTTTAATAGTTAATGTAACTCTAGGCCCAATAAAATAATAAAATAAATATTTAACTCATCCATTGAAAAAGAAAAAAAAATTTAGCATTTGTATTCAATTTGTCACATTAGCCATCAAATAAAATTTTGACATAATATATTTGACATCTCCTTTGAAAATGCTCTAAAATTTGGGATTGCTCTCTCTCAAAACCCACGTCAACTTTGTTGGGGTTTCCACAGGCCCCCAAAACCTATTCTTTTACCAAGCAAAGTAATTTGTTGGTTTTCTATGACGGTTTCCCTTGAATTTTGATTTCATGTTTAGAGCAATGATGAGTTGGTTTCCCTTTCTTTTTTTTCTCTTGACTAACTGAACTACGAGCTCTTTTACAATGTTCCATGTATTAACCTAAGAAAACTATGAAGAACAATGGATTGCATAATTGATGAGAATGAAGAAGACTAGAGAGATTCAAAGAGAGAAGAGAAAGAGAGATTGTATTAATTACTTTTAGAAAGTATTACAATATATCACAAATGAAAGACCTATCACCTCTTCTATATCCACAAATGATAATTACAACAATACCGTTCTAACCTTATTAACTAATTCATTCACTAGTTATATCAATTATTACCATGGACTTTGTTTCTTTTATCTTTGATCATTTGTACTTATTGTTCAGGTGATTATTTTTTAGGTATATCAATCAAGGATTTGGATCCTCTCCTGAGCTAATGGAGAGGATTCTCTTGACCCATTATCGTGGACCGTTAGATATTTATTCAATGGTTACAATTATTATAATTTTAAAGGGACTCCCTATTTGTAGTCGTTGGATAAAAATTTAACGGTACACGATGATGGATCAGGAGAATCCTCTCCATTAGCTTAGGAGAGGAACCAAATCCTATCAATCAGTTCTCTAGGTCTGACTGCCCACACAATAAAATATTTATTTTTTGACTTGGAATTCAGTGCATGCATTGCTACTCATTTTTCTATACTTTTTTAGATCTTATAAATCCTGTGTCCTTTTATGCATTTTTTTTCTCTTAATTTACAATTCATCAGAATAAAGGTTTATATTTCCATTTACAATAGGATGAAAACAATCACATTATTTGCAGGTTAAGAATTGTGCTAGAAGAGTTTCTTGTGATCAACTTAATAAAATTGTGAGATGAGCAATTCGGAAAGTCTACTTCCTTCTACATATGTCAATTTTAATTATTGATGAGCAATTGAAAATTTATTTTTTCTCCTTGTGGCACACTTAAATTGGTGGATTAACATATGTTTGTTTTTAACATATCTTATTAAATGCATATGAGAATCGATTGAAGAAAGTATTCAATTTCTTTTAGCAATTAAGAAAACTGCTCCACAATAATTACATTTTATTTCCTCATCTTCACTTAAGATGTCATGATTTACATTAACAACTTCTATTTTTTTCAATTTGTAAACATAGAACATATGAGGAAACAAAAAACTCTGAAGTGTCGATCAACTTAGTTCGAAAATGCTGATTAGTATGTGTAAATAGGATTGTAAATATGGTTGTACATATATTTGTAAATAGAGTTGTAAACATAGTTTGTAAATATGTGTAAATAGAGTTGTGAACTCATAGCATCACGCAGGCGCCATTGCTTGTAAATACATGTTTCTAACTTTTTGTATTATTTTATATTTTATTACAAGCACACTTATCTACTTGATTCCAAAAACGAAAAACAAAAAAGTATTTTGGTCACCTGAATAATTTCCAGAAAGTACTTGGATCTAAATGGTGGAAAACTTGAATAATTGCAATAATGTAGCTTGGAAAATGTCAAGATGTTGAAAATTATAATATATTTTGTTGTAAAAATTTAAATAAACTAATGTTTGTTGTACAATATATTTCAATGTGCTTTGTCTTCTTCATTTAGTTATATTAAATTCAATATAATATATTTTGGTACACACATTCGTACATATATTTCGGTACAAATATTTCGGTTTATTAATTAAATATTATACATTTTGGTACTAACATTTCGGCGGATACATTTCGGTGCATACATTTAGATACAATAATTAATATAATATATTTCAGTGCATAGATTTCGGTATATACAATTCGATACTAATATTTAGGTACATTAATTTTTTCTTTTCTTTTCTTTTTTTTTTAAGGAAAGTCTATAGTATTGACTGCAAAAAGAGATTAATCAAATCTTGGGCAAGGAGGTCCTAAATAACATCAGAAGGCTTCTCAAACTAAACTAGTCCATTGCCAATTAAAATAGCAAACTTGGCCAATCTATGAGCAGCACCATTACATGTTTGAGGGGTGTGCAGGAACTCCGTAGTTCGTAGGGTGAAGAAGGCGCGCAACTTGAGTGACGTCTTGTGCTATAAGACCCATTGCAGACAGCCTCCCAGAGTGGGTTACAGATGGGAGCAACAGCTTGGGAGGAGTCACTCTCCACCACAACTTGGTGGACCCCGAGTTGATGTGCAAGCCTCGCACCCGCCAGCGCAGCAAATAACTCCACTTGAAGCACCGATCCCACTCCCACCTTCCCCCACCCAGATTTTCACCAAGCTTCGTAGCACCATCCACATTTACTTTAACCCAGCCCTCCGTGAGGAAGATTTTTCAATATGACCGGTATATATACGGAGATGGTACATCATGTATCATTAAATAAATTATGAGATATGTGTGCTAAAAAATTAATAACTTAAAAAATAAAATTTTCCGTCATTTCTATTAAAACACGTGATGTACCACTTTGTTGTGCCTTGGCCCGTTCGTTAGTGCGGAACTGAGATTCATATTACAACCTCACCAAAATCACACACAGTTGAATAGTTTAAAATACAAGAAATAAAGACACCGAGAAATTTACGAGGTTCGGCAAAAACCTGCCTACGTCCTCGGAGAGATATTGCTCTTCACTATGAGAAAAACAGTACAAGTTACACATGAGTTAAATCGTCATAACCCAATCCCATATCCCTTGTACACCCACTCACAGAATTTTCCCAAGAGCCTCACTCTACCCCAAGAGTTCTTTCACAAGAGATCTTTCACTCTAGCTCTCTTGATTTCTCTCACCCATGCCCATGGTAGAGCCAAATGCTTTCACCATTTTATGCTTTTCTTAATCCAAGCCTTCTCCCACAAAACATGGCTTTGAAAAAGCCACAAAACATGGCTTTGAAAAAACCACAAAACATGGCTTTGAAAAAGCCACAAAACATGGCTTTGAAAAAGCCACAAAACATGAAACTAATTTGGCCACTATCCAACAATCTCCACCTTGGCCAAATTGTACCAAAGTCCATTGGCCTTACGTACCAGCATACACACTCTGAATCAACCTCGTTGGTCCTGTTCCGATTCAGTCACTGCCAATGCATGTGCAGCTGCTGCAAGCAAAAAAAACATTTAGCTTCAGACAGGATCTCAACACATCCTCGTCTACTCCAGCAGGTTTTCCTCCTCTTCATTGTCTGTAACTTGGAAACTTGTCAGTGCACCCATTTCTAGCAACACCCGTCGAGCCAGACAAACATTCCTTACACTTCTCATTCTTCAGGACCATCTCATCACCTGTGAATCCCATA
Organism: Pyrus communis; assembly: GCF_963583255.1. NCBI lineage: Eukaryota > Viridiplantae > Streptophyta > Magnoliopsida > Rosales > Rosaceae > Pyrus > Pyrus communis. Next base: position 22,975,367 of record NC_084810.1, on the reverse strand, counting down.
GCTCCACCTGCTGCAAAACCCCTGCAACACTTGAGACTATACATCACCATGAGATGTGTTGCTTCGAGTACCTAGAGGGCATACTCGAAGTCTTCCGCCACAAACTTGCTAACCCGGCCTTGCACCCGTAGCACTGTGGACCCTTGCCTCCGGAACCGGATCCGAACCTGCTGTCTCTCTCAGATCCTCTTTCCAATTTTCTTCCACGATTTCAACCTTGAATAGCTTAAGCAGTCTTGTGCCCACCATCATCCATGGTCTCTTGTGTGTATCATTCCACACCAAAGAAGCTTGCACCTGCTCCAAACTTACTGTTTCTTTCCTTGCAGTAAAGTTTCACAAGGTTCTCGTACAAATCTGAAAGTGAGGTAAGAAGAAAGAGGCCTTTGTCTTCTTCCTCAACATCAACTTTCGCAGTTGATCCAAGCATCCCTAAACACGGCTTCCATTTCTTCAGGCTTCCATTACTCTCCTTTACCAAGAGCAAAACCGCCTCTCCCTTTAAACTGCTCAACTGAAAATTCCATGGTGAACAACAAATCTGGACCTCCAACGAACCAAAGCCCCCAACGATGCTCTGATACCAATTGTTATGCCTTGGCCCGTTCGTTAGTGCGGAACTGAGATTCATATTACAACCTCACCAAAATCACACACAGTTGAATAGTTTAAAATACAAGAAATAAAGACACCGAGAAATTTACGAGGTTCGGCAAAAACCTGCCTACGTCCTCGAAGAGATATTGCTCTTCACTATGAGAAAAACAGTACAAGTTACACATGAGTTAAATCGTCATAACCCAATCCCATATCCCTTGTACACCCACTCACAGAATTTTCCCAAGAGCCTCACTCTACCCCAAGAGTTCTTTCACAAGAGATCTTTCACTCTAGCTCTCTTGATTTCTCTCACCCATGCCCATGGTAGAGCCAAATGCTCTCACCATCACTTTGGATGCTCTACATCTCTTCTTCCGTGCACTTATTTTGCCAAATGCTCTCACCATTTTATGCTTTTCTTAATCCAAGCCTTCTCCCACAAAACATGGCTTTGAAAAAGCCATAAAACATGGCTTTGAAAAAACCACAAAACATGACTTTGAAAAAGCCACAAAACATGGCTTTGAAAAAGCCTAAAAACATGAAACTAATTTGGCCACTATCCAACACACTTATGTTCCTATTACAACTAAAAATTTCTCCCTCCGTTGGACCGCTCCACTTGATCCGGTGAGATTGCCTAACTCCCTTGGGTGTGGAATTTGCTTCCTTGAAAGATTGAAGCCAACAAGTGGCCCTCCGAACCACCTCCATCACCTCACACATCAATAGACTATAATCAATATGTAATTTAACACTAGATTTTTATTAAATTTCAATCTTTTTTAAAGATTAAAAAAACAAAAAACAAAAAAACTTTCTTTAACTATGCACCTCATGAAGACTCATGTTAGCACTAACAATACTTTAATCACCCAAAAACTATGGTCGCCAGGTCATGGAATATCTAATACATTGAAACATTAACTTTTTATATTGCAGGAAAATAAAATATAGAACGAATGAGTTAGAAACAATTTCATTAATGGAAGAAAAAGTGGAAGACATACTAAAACTTGAATAACACAAACGTTATTTATTTTATTTTATTTTATTTAGGGAAATTAATAACACACACATTAACATTTAATTTCCATAATTCATGAGCACCCGACCAGTTGGAGAAACATAAGAGAGCAACTGGCTATCACATTCGAATTTGGCCATGACCTTCTCCTCCAAGCTAACATATGCCTCTATTCCGTTACCCTCTTTGGTGTCCCTGAAAACCACTAAGTTATTGTAAACCAGTGCCGGTGACCCCACCCACGTAGGCCTCCCCCAACCAAAATCATTCTCATAGAGTGGAAACCCACAATGACTACTGAAGCCAAATAACGTAGCCGTGTCCTTACCTAGTTGCATCATATCTTGCAAGAGTTCGTCACCCTCTTGTAGTTTCTTGATACACTCGTTGTCAATCTTGTTTGTTTCTTCTCGTAGCTCCCCAAGCACCGTCCCGTCATCACATTCTTCATCATCGGAACTGTTGCTTAGAGTTTGCAACGGAGATGTCAATGTATTGTGAAAAATGTTCCCGAAAGAGTTTTGAGGCAGCGGTGGATCAAACCTGGGACGCAAGTTCACAGTCTGGACCACACGGTACAATTTATTCGTAGCGCAACCCTTTGCACCCGCCACAAATCGATTCCATATGAAAGCGGTTAAGGTCTCGACACGGGAAGGGCGTTTTGACGTAACATTTTTGGTATTCCGTTGGTATTTTGCTCGGAGGGTTTCTATTTCAGAAGCGTTGCAAATAAACCTCCGTGTTACCTTATCTTTGGTGAGTGGCATGCTACCACCTGATCCAAGGTTGAACTCGCGGTGGGGGGAAGAGTGCAGCTGACACAAATTGTGGAGGGTCTATATCGGCTTGATCTCCGCGTGCGGTGGCGGCCCAGGTGTTCGTGAACACGAATTGGACAACCCGTCAGCAAACTTGTGAGACACGCATTGGCCGATTGCAAACCCTCCGCACTGAAACATGTTGAGCTGGACCCCTCCGGGAATTTCGTTGTGGTAATTTTCGAGTTCAAATGGGAAGAACCTGTTGAGCTGAGCAAGGTTAGGGTTTCTGAGAACATCGGAAAGCGTACAGTTGCGCACTTGAGCTTCAACAAAGGGAATGCCGCCGTCGTTGCAATCGATGAATTTGTTGTCTTTCACTCGTCCGGCTAAAGGGTAGTAAAGGGTTAAGACTTGGGACAAGGACTGCTTGAGGTGGTTGGATATTACTGTAATTTGGGTTGTGTGTGGCCATTGAACTCATAGAAGAAGAGCAGAGGGATATAGAGTGGGGGTTCTAATTGATCGAGAAAGGAGTATTGATATCGGCGAAGATGGTCGGGGGTTGGAGAAGATGGTTTGATAATCTCCTTGGAGATTTGTTTAACCTCAACGCTCATGATTATTTTTTTCTCCTGTTGAATTAATGAAGTCCCATTGTTTTGTTGTTGAACAAACTTATAGACAAAGGCAAGTGGTTGTTAAGCTATGGGCGGCCGGTAAAGCAAGTTCCGTTCTTTAGGATATTCGTTTTTTAACAAACAAGCACATGGTCAGTTTGATTTTAATTTTGGCTATGGTCACTGAGATTTGCATAACACATCATTTTGATCTCTGAGATTGAAAATTAATAGAAATGGTCCCTGAGATTGTCCACCATCTATTATTTTGGTCATTCCGTTAAAAAACTCCATTAAGTGTCCTGAAGCTCTTGGCCGGAAGTTTGAACAATTTTCAAAGCTTCATAACTCAATCATTTATTAACCAAATTCAACCCATAATATATCAAAATGAAGATAGGAAAGTGTAGAACAATATTATACCTATTTGGAAGCCTAATGGTTGGTGACGATGGCCGGAAAATAGCCTGAAAGGTGACTGGTCAGCTGAAAAACTGGAAAACTCTCCGGAAACTGGGTAAACTGTAAACATTCATAACTTCTTCAATACTCAACGAAATCGAGTGATTCAAATATAAAAATCATATTTCTCGACGAGAGGAAGAGAATGGTACCTTTCTCGACGAGAGGAAAAGAATGATACCTTTCTCGACGGCTAATTCGCCGTGATTTGGCCGGAAAACGGCTCAAAACAGGCTGTCTTGGCCTTGAATTAGCCACTTTCAAGCCTAAGGTGGTTCCCGTTGTAGACTTATCCAATGAAAACTTGAAGCCTGGAACAGATGCATGGCTCTTGGCATGCAAACAAGTCCAGCATGCACTAGAAGAGTACAGCTGCTTTGAAGCTGTTTACAGTAAAGCTACTTTGGAAATTCACAACTCCATTTTTTCTGCGACAAAAGATCTTTGTGATCTTCCATTAGAAACTAAAATGCAGAAGACCAGCGATAGGCCTTTCCACCTCTATTTTGGCCAACTTCTACTCAATCCTCGCTATGAGAACTTGGGCATTCAAGATCCAGCATCCTTAGAAGGAGCTCAACGCTTCACAAGTATCATGTGATCTGAATTTAAATTCTGACAACACAAACGTGGTTTAATAAAAAAATAAAAAATAAAAAATAAAAAAACTATGGTAAAATAGCATTGCAACACTTAGATATTTAAATTGCGTCTAATTAACATTGTCTTTGTTCTTTGAGCTAGTGAAAGCGTTCGTTCCTTCTCGAAGGTGGTGGTAGAATTGGATCAAATGGTGACAAGAATGGTGTTTGATACTTGTGGTGGGAAATATGTTGAATACCCACGTTGTCCTTGGATAATTTTTAATAAAAAAAAAGTGGAAGAATAATTAACCATCCACAACGTGTGCATTTGAAAATTCATTTAAAACATGTAAAATTACAATTTAGTCTTATTTTGTTTGGTCAATTGTTCATTGTTCTTTTCCATCAAAGTGAGAGCATTGTGGAAATATTGAAAGTTTCACCATTTTTTATTTTTACTTTATATGGTGATGATTTACAATTGGATTTTTTGCATTTTTTACCTCTCTTTTCATTGACAATTTCGTCAAATTGGCACCGATAAGATTGGTGTTTTAGAGCTATTTTTCTTGTAGTGTGAATTTATGTGGGATTTTGTAAGGGAATTTGGGTGACCATTTGGATTAATGAAACCAGGAATTCGAATTTGGTTGCCATTGCATCTAGTGGGTATGCTTGATTGCCGACGTACTTTGTTCATATATACCGAGGTTTTACTGTATTTAGTCGTGGACGATAACCACAAGGACCATGCATGCATGCATTTCCTTCTTATTTTGCTTCACTCTCTTCGAATACCACGTGCTGGCATTTTTTCTTCAATGTGCAGTGCACGGGGAGCAAGATAAATAAAAACTCATCCTCTCCTTCCCTTTTCGGCCTGCATCTTCTTAGTTCTTTTTATTTTTCTTTCTTGTGCAGGTTCAACAGTGCACAGTTCCTTGCCTTTTGCGGCTACCACCGCCCAGTGGGGCTCGAGCGTTTCTTGTTTTTTTTACCACCAAACTTTTCATCCTAAGAAAAGAAATACATGTTTCTAACTTTTTGTATTATTTTTAGACCTTTTAGACAAAATGGTCTCTGGAATACATTTAACTCCTCATTTTGGTCCCTAAAAAACGATAGAACTAGTCTCTGAGCTGTCCACTGTAAATCACTTTGGTCCCTAACTTACGTAGAATAAAAAGCCATTTCGAGGGAGAACTCTTGCTCACAAGCTCCGTCTAGCCGGAGCAGTAGCAGGAAGGATAGGAAGACTTGGTAGTGCCTTCTTGCGGCCGGTAGACCACATGTAACACAGATGGCGAGCTCCCTCTAAACCATGTTCAAGTGTTCTGTTTTACTTCCTGTCGTCAAATCTGTCAAATTTGGCAAACGAGGAGCCCGTCCTTACCGTACATACGGCGCGAAAACACAACTTGTGAGCATATGTTGGGTCAACATGCCTTTTGATGAGGTAAAAGTGGAATTCGCACACTTGAAGCGGCAAACACAAGCAAAGCAGGAAACAATAAACAGTAACAAACAACGATGTATGTCATGATCCAACAGTTTCAGTTTCATGTCATTGTCAACTAAGTTAAGTTTTACACAGTTTTCTCAAGTTATATACATGCCCTACACGGTAAGTACAACGAGCAACTTGAGCTGAGCTAGTTTCTTCAATAGAGGCGTCTAGATAATTAAGCGACCTAGAGAAAAGAGATGAATATGGACATCCGTAAACCTGGCCTCCGACACGACATTAAGGCGACTACACTAAACAGTAACTCCCTACTGACTGACAACATTAACCAGAAACACAACCGGTGGTGGGTATTACATACCATGCTAAAGGAGGTTACTCGGGATCACTCTCCGCATCCTGAAAGCTGAACTCTCTATGTGAACCTAGCTTGAGTAATACCATTCCTCGATTCTCTTCCCTCCATTGAATACCTTCATTCTCAGCAAGTTCGATGACCTGCACAAACCAAGCAGTAAGAAAAATATTGAACGAAGCTTATATTTTTAAGGTTGAGAGATCAAATAATCCAATTAAAGCAACCAAGATATACTTTGGACAGTTCTAAGATTTCTTCTTACAATGTTTCCATAAAATGGGAAGGTAAAATTCAACGATTGTTACTTTCATTTATTACGCTATAACCAAATACTCCCATGGCAGGGGAAGAAGAGAAATAAAACCTCATTGTTATGAAAACTCAAACTTCCCAAAAAAAAAAAACAGTTGTTAGCGTTCAACCGTTCCAAAAAGCATATCCCTAATCAATATACAATCGAGTTAAATAACACCAAAAGTACAGTAGCAATAAACAAAAAAGGCACCATCATAAAGTAAGAGACATTTTATTTACACATACATTAACTCGGGCACCAGTTTGATCAGTTTAATATGCATTACCAAGCACCCCACTATTTCCCCAAAAAATTCATGCCAAAGAGAATTTAAAACCCCTACCGATTGCTTCAGCTTTGACCTTCCATAACCATGTGACCCGCACCCTGTGATAACCCTGAGGAATTGAACCGCTGTACCAGAGCAGACAAGTAAATAGACCATACCTAATAAAATTGCAGATCAAAATTGTTCAAAGAGAAAGCAAAAAGAAAATTGCAAACACTTACATTGTGCATAAGTTCCAAACAGTAGATGGATTTTTAAAAGTTTCATGGCTTGTTTGACATGTTGCCCATGCAAATCAATTGTTATCACATTTTCTATGCCCTTGTTTCTGCAGATTAGAACATTAGCTTAGTTTGTCTACAAACACAAAATGCAAGAGTTGCATAAGACAACAACTATTTTCATGCCATCATTGCACCAACCTAGCTTTAAAGATTTCCTGGCTTGCCTTTTCGTCAGCTGCTTGTGCCAATTTAGTTTGTACCTTCGCCTAGCCAATCGAAAGATAAGAGGTAACATTAATATCTCAACTTGAATTCAACTTCTTTTCTATAAAATATAACTAAATACATTACAAAACACTTGTCCTGAGGCTTAGCCCACTTGGAAATAGAACCTTAAACTAACACTCAAGGGGCAACAACCTAGGGTAAGGTTTTTCCTAGACCATTGGGCAGATGAGGAAATTGATAGAGGGAAACTAATGGATGTGCAAGGTGCAAACTTTGAGTTATTGCCAATGCTGCTTTCTTGGATGAAGTCCACAAATCTAGAGAACACACTGGACAACCACTCCACCATCAATAGCAAAAACTGACAAGCATGCCTCATAACACAACATTCTTTTCAATACACAGAAAGCACACTTCCCAAACAACAAAACAACATTGTGCTTTTAGAGAAGCCCAGACCTGCTCAGCAAGGTAACTTGCATGTTCCCGTGCTCCTCTTGAATATGCCGTTGCAGCCTGCAGAAAAATGCTCCCTCATCAGTAAGTTACTGAAATAACCGCTGAAAGTAAGGTGTTAAAACCAACTTACTTTCTGATAGTAGGACCTCATTGAATCCCAGTGCTCCTTTGCAGTTCCTCTGAATGCATGATATTCATCTCCTTGAGCTACACGGAAAAACAAAGATAAGACATTGCTATAGATATAGAAATTTACATATTTGGGTAGATTGAGGCATTGCTATAGTTGGATAGATAACAGTTAATTCAAAAAGAAAACAATAGGATACATTCAATAAATAAACAAATAAATCAAAACCTTCATTCTGAGCAAAATAAACCACTACTATAAAAGGAAATTAATCCCTTGCACAAGAGAAGATGCAAATGCAAAAGAAGCGTCAGGAGTTCGAAGTTCAATACCAAAATTGACCTGCTGTGCTTCCGCTGAGCCAGAAGTGCAAACATCATACCTAGGTGCCAATGACTGCAATTTAGTTGCAACATTCTTCCAATTCATGGTTTTTGGTTCATATTCAGGACTCTTGGAGATGTTAAACAAAGATTCCAACACCTTTTGAGAGAGATCTGCCGCAGTACTTTTGGGGCTAACAGGAGAATGAGCTTCAGAATCAGTGAGTACCTTTGAATAATTCCTAAAACAAAGAAAACAACATCAGGTTCTATATTTTTAACATCCTCAAAGCAATGAACCAAAGAAATTGAGATACAAATTTTGGTCTAAAAAAGGGACTAAGAAAAATCTATATTGTGCCAAATTTGGCTAAGCTGCATAATAGCATTTAAATGGTGAATGAAATACTTACTACCATAATTAGCACAAACTAAATGTATTTACTGAAAAACAAATTATGACCATCCAGATTGAAAACAATTGGACATCTAGTTTTAGACGATATCAATTGTATCACCGGGAAATACCTCAAAAGGGAACCAAAATGAGTGAATTCTTCAATAACATAATCCACTTATCAATCTCATGATAAGCTAGCATCATATGTAACTAAATGCATGGGCTCTTAATGTTTGAACATAATATTACAGTGCACATCCCATTGCCAGATGGCTGATTAACGTATTAAACATTGTTGACTGTTCCTAACCATCAAAATCATATATGGCCACACACTTGAACATGACCACAGAACTCCATGAAAGTACTACATTTTGATAAGCTTCTCACAGTATGTATGCTCAAAGTTTACATTAAAATAGAAAAAAAGGATAAATTACAGTGTACGGCCTAGGCATTCATCAAGAAAAATTAAAGTTAAAACAAAGAGTCAATCAGAATAATTTAATTGCAAGCATATCCAGCATACCATATATTATCCTGCTCATATTCAGACGAATGCGAAGTGCAATCAGATGCCCTATCTGTCAGCTATCACAAAATTATGCAATCAGTACATATGCAATGAAACACAGAAATTTAAACAAGTATACACAAATGTTTTAGAGGCCAAAATATGTACAAATAACAATTCATAAAAAATAACATGATCAACACTGTCAGTGACTATCCTTCATAAGCCTACGTGTCAGGCCACTTACAAATCTCTTACAGACAACAGCATAAACACATCCCAGTTTCAATAAGACAACCCCTGGAAAACAAGGGTAACGACTACGTCCTATTAAAAAATAAAACCGGTAATAACTACGTCCTCTTCAACTGTTTCAAAAGTGTAATGAATCCAGGGCACCGAGATTGATTAAAAAGAGTCAAACCTAAACCAAGAGACCCGTCCTAATCTGTCAAACCCGGAAACTAATTTTCTATTTGTTAGTCTGTATGTATATTTTGTGTGTGCGCATGTGTATGTGTGTGTTTGAGAGACAGAGGAGAACGAGGTGATGGTGTTGCTTGCTGCAATTTAAAAATACAAAATACACCAAAAAAGACAAATGTTTTGATAGGTTAAAATTTCTAAATGACATCACACTAGTCATGTATACTTAAAATGAGTTGAATCAACCCCAGCCTCCAAAAACTCAGCTCCCCACTTGCAAAGAAGCGAGCAGAGCATAATATTGAGAGGAGTCTTTGTTCTTCCATATTCAGAGGAGTCTTTGTTCTTCCACAGGCCACAGTATAGTAACTTCTGGTGAGGGACTGATAAGAACAGATTCTTAGCAAAATATAAACAAGTACAAGAAAGCATCTAGAGATGGTCCTGAATAGTACGAAATAAAAGATGGTTCACATCGATAAAACACAAATACAAGAAGCAAATGAAGAGCAAAAATGAAGGCCGCCCTAAATCTGTCATGTGGGCAAAGGGTGTTCTACTTTTACTGTCTAGGGTTTTAAAATACAGGATGCTGGCTCCAGCAGGCCCATTAGTCTTTCAATTTCCTCGTTCTACAAGAATTATATCCTTCTTTAAGGATTTTAGGTTTAAGTCTTTATAAATTACATCCTTGTAACTCTCTGGGTACAGGTTTAAAGATTAACAGAATTGCTGGAGCTTTGCTTCTATCTAGGTTTGTGTGATGCAACCTTACCCTAGGAGTGATTTCTAAACCCTACAGGTGTGATGTTAGTAGTTTCTATCCTTTTGATCTTCCTTTATCATTTTTTTCAAATATCCACTGTGCGTTCTTTCTGCAACTCATAATTCAAAAAACTCAAACTATGCAGGCGAGCTATCAATTAAATGTTCCGCACAATGAAAATGACTAAGAGCACAACTTTCACTATTATGTTTAACAATTATCTTCACACATTTACGAACACAAAAAAAATATACTTACAGTGTCAGACTGTTCAAAGGGATGTCTACTATCTTCCTTAAAAAACATGCTATAGTTAGAACTACTACTGGACTGTTCATACGAGGAAGAGACCTCAAGCAATGCATCCAGGGCCTGAAGAAGCATATAAATAATCATCAGATTACAACAGCAACAACCTATAGGTTCAAATATGGATTCTCATTAGCTCGGACCAAGTTTCTAAAATGCCCGTGAAACCCAATGATTGTTCTGCAATCATCTTAAGCACTGACGGAAACATAATAGAAACTCTATACCGCAGCTAACTCATCTTCCTTGGCATAGGGCAGCACTTAGTACCTTTTCAACATCATACCCACACTGAACTGCAAAACCAAAATTTCGGGTTATACAATATTTCCACTGAACGCACACCAAAGCAAACTTTCAGACCAAAAGACAATTCATCTTTCATTCATCGCTTTCGTTAGTATGCAAACTGTAGTTCATACAGAAACCGAAAAACCCCGAAATGATATTATCATAAACATAAAAAAACCAACAGAGGATACATACAAAGGACGTCTCTAACAACCGCCAAGCTCAGCTCAGACTCATCTCCAAGCATAGAACAAAGAAACTGCTCAGCTTCCTCTTGCCCAGCAGCACCTCCAATACCAAAACCCTTCAACTTCGTCACTTCTGACGGCGTTGGACCCCTCCTGGGAATCGAGCTCACGTACTCCTTACCCAAAACCGTCGATACCGTTCCGGCGGCCGCCACAACCCTCTTCTGCTTACCCCTTAAACCCTTCTCGCTCACCAAATTCTGAATACAACCCGACTCAAACCCTTCCGACGAACCCGAACCCGAGCTCGAGCCCGAACTCGAAGCCGCGTCCGATCCAGAAACGCCACTCGCTGTGGAGCTCGTGAATGGCTCTTCGGAACATTCAGCCACAGCCCGTTCCAAAATCTCCGCGGCCTTGCCCGCGTCGCCATCGGCTTCGCGATATGCATAAGTGGCGTCGTCAAGCGATACCGACGAGAAAACCTCCATAAGCGAGCGGATCACCTTCTGCTCTTCATCTTCCTTGGCGACCGGCGTCGGAACCGCCAAGCTCTTCTTCCTCCTCCTCCTCTTCGTGTGCTTCATCGCCGCTGCTGAAACAGCTAAAGTTTGACCGGAATCCGTCACGATGCCGACGATTGGACGAATACAAAACCCTGGCGCGAAAATTCGGTTGGGGGATATGAGCTTCTGCGAGAATAGGGTTTCTGAAACCGGCCGGTGGACGAGGAATCAGATCAGAAACCCCAGGTTGGAGAGGCGGAGCGGGGGTAGAAACGGAGAATTAGAGAAGGGGATATGGCTAATTTAGGGATTTCCGAAAGTAAAAGGAGGTAGTGGTAGTGGTGAGCCGTCCGGGTGGGTGGGGGTTGGCGAGTGGTTAACAGGGATTAATGTTTTATTTGTTTGTTGGTTTATCTGGGGGACGGCTTTTTGGAGTTCCCTTACTAAAGGGCAAATGATTTGGTCCGAAATGTACAGTAATACGAGATATTACTTTTTATATTTTGATCATATTAAAAGGGTTTGGATTTTCGTGGGATCTTTTTTTATGAGGATCTTAAAAATCTATTTGGATCATACTGAAAGAATTCAAATCTTTATTGAATTTTCTTTGTGAGGATCTCAAGAATTTATTTTGGTTATATTGAAAGAATTCGGATCCTCACCAGATCTTCTTTGTGAGGATTCTGAGAATCCATGAATCATGTCCGTATATTGTGCAGTTATATATTATTTTAAATATCTTTATTTATAAATAAATATAAACAGTACTTGATAATGTAACGAACATTAAATTACAAAACTATTTTCCGATTATTAGGGAATCTGTGGGGCCAGCCAATCATTTCACTGCTGCTGTTGCTAGCGTACACGCGGTGGAAATTAATCGACTTTTTTCATTTACTGCTGATTGATTTAACGAGTGGAGTTTTATTTATAAAAACGAAAAGCTAAACAGACCTACTGTTTAACCTAGCCAAAACTATAAACTAAACATCGTCAACAAAAACTTCAAACTGATATTAGATCCTGTAAATACTAATTTCTAAACTTCTGCAAAATGAGTTTCACAACTCATGCATTTAATGCAATATGAATCTGCAAAATCAGTTTCACAATTCATGTATTTAATGCAATATCAATTTTAAAATCTTCTACAATTCTACAAGATCAGTTCATAATTCGTAACTTCTCACACACTTTTTATGATAGACCATCGAACTGAATAAATCAAATAAAATCACGGTCATGATTAAAAAATAATGAACTTGTGCCGACAACCATTATTTTTGCCGACACTATGTGATGGACCGAACCCCAAATTGATTACAGCTTAATGGGCCACAACTGGCCACAACTCCGCCCATCAGGGCCGTATAATGCTCGGATAGGCCCGGCATAATTTACACGTTTTGCCAGTTCTCAATCGAAAGAAATACTAGTATGTTACGACTTGCCCTAAAGGGGTCCGATTGCTGATAAGATAACCGCCACATTCATTAGTAATTGCAACTAGGAGTAGAAAGGAGTAAAAATTCTCTCAGAGAAAGCAACTTTGTTTCTTCTTTTATTTTTGCATTGGGGTTTTACATTGATCTAAACAGTAAAGATACACACATCTTCGACATGACGCAATCCCGCGTAAGGTTATGGATGAGGAAATTTACTGCTACACTGTCGAGAATCATGGCTTACCGGCAGTGTCAATGATTTGAACTGGTTCTTCATTGACAGAGACGGGCAACAATTTAGGCTGTGTCGCGTATTGAGGGAGGACACCCTGTTCCATTGACTTGGGAGGAGAACTTGGCAGATCCCGTTGAGGTTCCTGAGCAAGGCACTTTGTTGTCTGCTTAGCTGCTCCTAGGGATGCATGAAATTGCTCATGTCCTGCTATGTTCACAAACTTAAACCTGTCATCTTTTCTTTCGTGGCAATTAGCGCACTGCATTTTTCTCCTCTGCACCTCTTCACGAACTCTCTGCAAAACATAAGGTGAGAGACTACAATTAGATATTTGTTAAACAAAACAACGTCCGCTCACTATCGAAACAATTAGTGAAAACTTCATAGTTATAGGTAGTATGACAACTACGAGACGAAAATCTACAGCAGAATAAGTGTGAGCACAAACACGACCACATAATCAGCCCTTTCACCAGAACTTATTCGCCTCTATTGCATTTTTTATAAGCAAAGACACATGCCTAACGCGTAAATATTCTTTATTTTTTATAAGTGTTCATACAATAAGATCTCTGCATGAATCTTTACTGTGAAATTGCTTGAAAACAACAAATACTTCATAACTGTTACGAAGACATTGAAAACAGCAAAATATTTCATGAGACACTAAAGAACATGGAGTCACATTTCCTACGCAAAGTTAAGTTCTGCAGATGGCTGAATGAAGCCTACAGGCCTCTCCCATTAGCATCTGTTAGTGAACTACAATGTGGAGAGCTACTTATCTTCACCATCCATCACGGAATATGTGGTGGAAACATCTCACCTACATTCAACTTAACATTCGCCGATGCACCCAATTTGGAAACTGATCATATTTTTAGTCTAGGTTGAGAAAGCATAAACTGGAAACCACAATTTCACATAGATATATGCACTTTTTTCAGCAGCATAACAACATGATCCGGCTATAATAATCGCTCAATATACAAGAACATAAGTTAACCAAATCTATGATATCGAAATACGAATTCCAAACTTTATAGACAGTATTAGTGGCATAAGTTTTACACTATTGAATAAATCTACACACTATCCCACAATCCAAACCGAAGCAATCAGGAAGAGAACAATGGCAATGAAAAATAAGGCACACCTGCAACAACTTGGAATCAAACTTGGGCAATCCTATTTGCCCAACAGTCAATGACCCGAAAAGGTTGCCGAGCAATGCAGCATCAGGCACAGTCAAGCCATTAACAAGCCCGGCAACAAACCCACCAAGGAAACTGTCTCCTGCGCCCGTCGGATCAACCTGGTTCGTCGGAAAAGGCGCAACTTCCACCTCACCGTCTCTCCAATAAACTTTACACCCACGCCTCCCATTCGTCACCACAACACAGCAGAGCTTCCTCACCTCCTCCACCTCCATAAGCAATGCCTCCTCCGCCGACGCCTTCAAAACCCCAATTCGAGGCAAGAGATGGAAGAATCCACTCTCCTTCAAACCCACAAGCTTCACAGTCCCGTCGACTCCGTCGAAAGCTCGAATCAGAGCCTGAATGTCCACGAACACAGTGTTGCAAGTCTCAACCAACTTCTCCACCGTCTCAACGGTGATCTCGCCGCCGACCCCAACCGCCATTCCGAAATCAAACCTCGATTCGGGGAGATCCGAGGGCCTAATCGGGCCGCAAGCTCTTACCCGTTGCAGAACCCGGTCCTGGCGTTCGTCACCGCCGACGCCGGAATCAAAATGCGCGTGGAAGAGAGTGGTTTTGCAATCGGGTACGACAATCGGGTCACGCGGGACCGAGTAAGCAAAGTCCGACCCGACTTTGGAGACCAAATCGTAGGGAACGGATACTCCATCGAATACATTGGAGATGAAGGAAGCGGCCCCGCCGAGAGTCTCAGCCAAAACGACGCCGTCTTTGATTAAAACGTCGTGGCAGTAGTTGCCGGCGATTAGGACCCGGGGAGCTGAATTGGGTCGATTTCCGTCTCGGCCCATTTGGGGTTTGGCGGGTTTGGATTCGATTGTGTGATCCGCAGGTGGGTTTTGGAATCATGGGTTAGAAAAACAAAGAATAAGAAGATGGTTAGGGTTTGAGAGGCACCATTGAAGAAATGAGGGGACAGAGAGAGAGAGAGAGAGAGAGAGAGAGAGAAGACTGGAAAGAAGAAGTTTTGGACTTTTGTACGTGCAGGTGTCGTAAAGAATATATAGTGCATGGGAAATCAGTGGCAGGGGATGAGATCGAGGGACGGAGGGTGACTGCTGCTGACGGCCCTCCGTCAAAGCTACTTTGGTTTGCGGAAAGGGGAGGACGACTGGTGGGGACCGTTGGGAATTGTCACCTTAATTTGTAATTGTCACCTTAATTTGTATTTAATATTTTGTTTGTCTCTTAATAACGAAGATTGTGTCATTAAAAAAAAAGAATATTAATGAAACAATTAGTACGGTTCATTTTTAACAAAAAAATTATTTTTAACTTTAAAAATTATTTCTGATATTATTCACTTACATATTTATTTTATTATTTTCATTAAAACTAAAATTTAAGGATTTTTCGTTAGTTTTCTTATAAAAACAAAAAAAAAAATTGTGTTTGCATCAAAATCTCTCATGTCACGTCGACATTCTAATCGTCATCTCTCTCTCTCTCTCTCTCTCTCTCTCTCTCTCTCTCTCTCTCTCTCTCTCTCTCTCTCTCTCTCTCTCTCTCTCTCTCTCTCTCTCTCTCTCTCTCTCTCTCTCTCTCTCTCTCTCTCTCTCTCTCTCTCTCTCTCTCTCTCTCTCTCTCTCTCTCTCTCTCTCTCTCTCTCTCTCTAAAGACCCGTTTTCCTCATTGTCATCACTCCGTCAATGGTGAGCATGTTGTCCTCTCCACCCCAGTCCAAGGTCTAGGCTACGAAGGTGACGGAGGACAAGCAGGTTTTGCTCCTGAGGGACATCTAAATTTCACTCCTTTGTTTTCCAAACTCTAAAGTTTACTCCTTTTTCTTGAGAGATTATATTCACACAACCCAAATTACTTGCCCCATTCTTTTATTTTTTAGATATTCTACACACCGCTAACACTTGATAAAAAAAAATTAAAAAAATTAAGAGTGTAAGCAAAGTAATTTGAGATGTGTGAATATAATCTATATTCTTCTTTCCCTTATGTAGACGAGAAAATCACTCAAATCCCACGCTTCTTCTGAACTCAGCAACCAAGATTCAAATATGCATAAGGAATTTCAGTCAAACGAGAAAACCTTCAGTCAATTAAACCACATTCGCTTCACCCAAGAACCCACATTTATCCAACTCTTTCCTCCTATTTTTTGGACTAAATTTTGTACTGAAAAACAAGAACAATCATGTGTGAAGGAAAACATTGAAGATCAGGAAGCGTAAAGCTACAAAATCATTTGGGTTTTGGGAGTCTTTGGATTTGTTTTGTTAAAAGTTATAGTTATTAAGGGTATATTGGTACTTTTATATCAACTTTTGGTTATAATTACCATAAATTTTAAAAGTTAGCTATAATTCTATATAGAGTTTAAATTTTAGTTATTTTTCCAAATTTCCCAAAACTGAGAAAGAAATAACAAACCAAAACGCAAACGTCATCAAGAAGCTAGCCAAACAGAGGATAAGGAAGGAATCACGATTTTCGCACCCTCATTTTCTCCGATTACATTACGTCTTCTCAATTTTATGCTCAGGTAGTTGAGCAAACATCAAAGCATACGAACAGGGAGAGCGATGCAGATGGAGTAAATGAAAGCCTGAATTTCGGCAATTCACTACCCTAAAGCAGTTCACACAACAGAACATCCATCAGGTTTTTGCTGTGTACTTCTACAAACGCACCACTGCTAACAGCAACCATCCAACAACACAAGGCTTATAACACGGTTACGACTACTTACGAGCATTGTCCCCCTGCACCCGATGTTTCAAGTTCGATTCCCCTCCTCCAATACTTGAATCAAAATACAATAAAAACAGCTAATGTCCAACACGAGACATGGGAATGTGATTCCGTTTCATTTATAACCATCTAAAATGGCCTATTATATTACAAATTTCAAGACTTTAGAATACAATTCTCACTCCAACAGTCCAACTTCAGTCACCTCATTAGCCATTTTCAGACACAAATAAAATCAAATCAAATAAAGTGGCCTAAATCCCTTTCAGGCCACTCTTTTAAACCCGAAAGGACTTATTGAAACCTAACAAGTTCATCTTTATATTGGAACCCGGCAACTGAACTTTAAATATATACACAGCATCGATTTAATGTCAAACATTCGTATGTTGATAACTTTAATTTTCAGACAGAGCAGACGGGGGCAATTTACTATATGGTTGGCATGTGCAGGAAGAAATCATATTCTAAGTTCCTCTGAGTATTGGGTGCTAGATATTCACAAGGAATTAAGAAAAAGGTAGCCATCCTAATACTGGCAACATGTTTATCAAGATACTTCCTAATTTCTATTTCTCAAATCATAGTTCAAAGCTTCACATCATACTTCATAAACAAGAGATTTATTTGGCCGTGCCATTGTCGGAAAGTAGGGAAGCAGGCACTGGAAGATAAATTACATAAATTCTAGATTTTTAAGTTTCTAGTTATAGACAAGATATAAAAGTAAACAAGAACAGATTTTAAGTAGAACTGAAGTTCTTACAGAGATCACACGAAGGCAAGTTGGCCAGCCAATCAAGTTGTCTTATTTACTAAATGTTGGTCAGGATTTTATACCAGGCTTATGCAGGTAACTAATGCAGCAAACTCGTCAATCAGAGCGGATACCGCCCATAAAGGTCCTTGGATCAGGGCAGCCTCCATTGAACTGGGCTTGTGAGAAATCAAAGCCTGGGTTCTGCAGAGGGCCAAAGAATCACTTGCTATATTATCAGAAAATTCATCAAAGAGCATATTTGGGTGAGGTTCATATGATCGGTAGATAACCAGAAAACATTGGTTTTCTTAGCAATTTAAATATCAAATCAGTGTCATGGGTAGAGTTCTAGTTAAGGTAACTAGAATTAAACTAAGTTGAAGGCAATAAGGTTACTTAAATCCTGCATCAACATTTTTGCATCTTCGTTGTCCCATTTTTGCATCAACATTTCATCTTGATAGAAAACCAAGCTAATCGCCTTTCTAGTGAAAACTACTGTATACAGGTAAAATTGTGTCAACATTCTCCTTTCTTTCCTATGAGTAAAATTCAGCATGTGAATTTTTGGGTACAACGAACAATAAATCGCCACATTCTAATCTAAGAAAGCCTAGTGAAATTATAGACCAATGGAACATAATGCACCACACAATACTGAGCCTTGCATCTCCTATTATCGATTACCTCACAATCACATTTTTTATGCATCCAAAATCCCATTCATTTTTCAAAATCAATCTCCTTGATATAAAGAAACGCTTGCTAGCGTATCTCACACCACAAGGAACACTAACATAATGAACAAGCTTCACATTTATCTCATGAATTCAAAGAGTAATACATAAATACATAGAGTGAGAATAAGATGCATAAGAGTAATTCACCTCTTCTTGAAATCTCTGAAGCATAAGGCGCTTCTGCTCAAGATCCGTGGAGTAAGGATCGAGCTGACCCTCGCCCACTATAGGCGATGCCCATGTCTGGCCTTTGTCCCTCTTCTGCAGTGTTATGTGCATTATATCATCCTCTACCATATCATTAATAACAAAATCAGCATAAAATATCCAAAAAAAAAAAAATTAGAGAAAATATGAAAAATTAAAAACTAAACACTAATTACCTAGTGTCCAGAAAGAACAGTCCGTCTTCACTGGGCAGGTAAGGTCATGCTGTACACCCCAAACCGAAAAACGCACCGTTTTAAACCAAATACCAAAAGCTTCAATCTTTTCTTGAAAATGAATCAAATTACATTGAATTTACTCACATTGAGGTACGGAGGATTGCCTTTGATGCCGAGTTCGACGTGCTTCGACTGAATTTTGCAGTAAAATTGCTTTGAAGGAACATTTGGGGGTAAATTTATGTACATATTTACCTCCTCTAGGGTTTGGTCCCATTCAAACACCTTCTGACCTAAAATTTTAATCCGAACACAAAATTAAATCGCGGAGAACCAAAAACAACTACGAAAATTGGAAAAGGAGAAAGATTTACCATTGTGAACGAAGCTATGGCGCTTCTCCGGTGCCAATTTCTCGGCCATTTCGTGAGCTAGGGTTTGCTTCTGCTCTGCGTTTTGGTTCCTCCGTTCGCGCGCTTATCTTTCTCTTTCCTTTGTTCATGAAGCTTCTAACGCAAAAGTTTGATATTCTCAAAACCATCCCTAATATTTAAGAAACCTCATGTTTATTGCCCCCTTTATTTTTGTGGATCATGCTTTACCACACTAGTTTTCGTAATTTTATTATTATTCGGTTGCAAGTTTTTGTCATTTCCATTAATGCCACACATTGCAACTTTTGTTTTTCTTTCCCTGTGTTCTTAAATCCAATTTTCCCATGCTTTGCTTTTCCTTTTTGGTTTGGCCCAAAAGTTACTTATTTGAACTGCTAATCAATTAATACAAAACATCTTGTGATCCTCTAAGTCTTAACCCTCTGCATAGTTTCATAATGTTGTTTACCGACAATCTGAAATTGAAGCATAATTAACTGTTGAATCTAAAAGATCTAATACTAATTAAAGTAACAAACACACCATATTTGGTTATGACACCATGGCTAATGAATGTATTATATTATTCATATAAATTTTCTTTTTTCCATAAAATGATCATATGGATTATAATTAATAAGAAAGAAATATACTAATACATATAACATATTTTTCAATTAACCTATCTTCTTCCTCAACCGACGTCACCACACACAGTAAATCCGTATTTTGCCACAATGTCAAGCCCAAGCATACCCCTATATCATTTGAAGGATTATGAAAATACGTAACTTCTGGTCCAATCATCTATAAACACATGTATTAGGTCGGTTTCGAAACTTTGCGTAAGGAGAGTGTATGTTCGAGTTTGCAATTCACCCCATAGTCGTCTTTTTACCATGGAGTCACATACTCAAGTTTACAAGAAGCCTTTTTTGACTTTAGACTAAAGATATCCATGATATTCTTGGGAAGATATGCAGTGGCATTATTGACATGTAAAGTAAAAAAGGCACCAATAATGAATTCTAACAATAAAATGAATGAATGAAATAATGCCTCATAGCGAAAAAATTTGGAGTTTATAGGATCAAATTACACACAATACATGCATTTACTTAATATATTAGTCATCTAACGGTCAAGTGTGCAACTAAAATGAAAGAATATCATATATGACCGTATTTGGCCATTAAATAGTGAATATATACTGAATAAATACGTACTATAATGAGTCCCCTAATGATCCTCTTACTGACTATAATTAAATTAGTTGTCTAATATATGCACAGATGACGACAATAGACAAAACTTATCCAACAGAGTTTCTTTTTTCATACGGATGAGCAATTTCCATATTTTGGAGTGTAAGGAAACGAAGAAATTGAGTGTATGCGCTTTGAGGAAACTTCGTCAAATATTTTCCGTTTCTCGAAGAATCTTACCAACATCGTATATTTAGGTCGGTTTAACATTTTTTTTAGAACTGTTTTTGTTATATGAAACTGTAAAGACATGATAACCGTTTGAATCTCTTCCAAGGAAGGCTTGAAAATTCCACGAAACTTCTGTCTTTTGGGTACGACAGATATGTACATGCAGATTGTTGCTGCCGTTACCCTCTCGAGGAGAGCGCTCTCCCCTCACCGCTTCCATGCAGCATACTGAAAGAAATTGGAGCTAACTATAACCAATGACAGGGTGCTGTGTGTGAAATGAAACACACAAAAGAGGACAATTTATCACAATATTATATGTGTTGGCAAGTGTGGGTTTTGATGTGTAAGAGGATAGAGCATGCAGTGTTCTACAAGTGTTAACGGATGATTCACAGACATAAGTAATGCATTGAAAGTGAGAGAGATAATTTTCAGAACAGCACTACCTATTCATTTAGATCCGTTCCACAGAGTAATCTCATAATCCGAGCAGTTAATTTTCAGGTCCTCATTTATAGAATTTATTCGAATTTGCTCAAATAAAAAATCGTTTAGCACTTAAAGTATTATTGTGAAAATTTCATTGTTTGTTTACAATATTGTGTTCATCCTTTCCAAAAAAAAAAAAAAAAAACAATATTGTGTTCATCTATCCATTAGATCACAATTAACTAGTTAGCTAAACGGCTTTTGATTTCAATGAGTTTTTGCAAGTTGATTCATCTCAGCAAAATATACCCAGCAAACCAAAGTTCCCATTTTGCCCCTAAACAAAGACTGCTACAAATTTAAAATACCAAATTGAACTGCTCTACTTTGCCACAATCATCTACCTTAATACAACATACCCCATTCTCGCCTTCATTTTTCAATCCTAAAACCTAAATTCTAATAGACAGGGGAGGCCGAGGGCAACGATTTGCATGGGAAGGCTGGGAGCGGGTCCTAAATCCGTGGTTGTGGCGGAGTACAAGCGGGAATGGTTGTGTGTATGATTGAATTTTTATTTTTTTTTTCATTTTGTATGGGCAAAATGGTAATTAAGTTCGAATTTTGCTTGGTACGAAGAGCGTTTATGCTGGATGGAAATAGAAGTATGTACCCAAAAATTTGCCAAATATCTTGTTTTTTTTTTTTTTTTTTTTGGAGTGTTTTATACACATTATTTTTCATTTTCTTCACGCTCTTCTCAAATTTTTTTTGGTACATCGATATTTTTACACTAATAGAAGAGGAAGTTCGGCTAAGCCACATAATGGGTAGCCTAATTTGGTATCAAATTTGCCATCCACGAGATTCGAACCTAAGACCTTTTACTTCTAAGTGAAAAGTAATATCACCAGATCGTAGTACTAAGTGACTGTTCTTCTCAAATTTAACCCTTAATTCTCCTTTGATTTGTTTAATTTAATGACTAAAAAAAGAAGATGCACAGCATGTTCAGAAATATACAATTTCCCATTTGTTTTCATCTATAACCTCTTTTGTTAGAAAATTAAATATTATTTGTCTGTATGTTGCCTTATTTGGATTAATATGAATGTATTTATGTTTTTTTGGTCCAAAATGAATAATTATATAAATGCATGTCTAACTGTGTGCTTTAAGGGGTATCACATATTTATTTTGTTGTCAACCTTACACCGCTTGTAACTCCTGAGAGAGTCCAGTCTTTTTAAAGTACGTGGAGACTCATGCATGAATATAAACAAACTCAGAAAATTCCAGGAAGTTGCCTTATCCTATATTTATATATGTAGAAACCATTGTTTCTTAACAAACAGAGAAAGAAAGAGAGATACTACTTCATTTGCTGTTCATCAACCCTCCAAATACTCCATTCATTCGCGGTGAAGAAAGTGGAAGGGTTTAGGGTTTTGTTTTGATCGATATATCTATCATGGAAGAATCCCAGGAGGCTTTGAACAACATAGAGAATGGGATTAGTGATTATAACAAGGGTTCAGGAAATAATAGAGAGCAGTGGATCAATGGATCAAGAACACCACAAAATTTGTCAGCTTCGATTGTACGAAAAAAATCCGACCCGATTCTT
This sequence comes from Pyrus communis, assembly GCF_963583255.1. Taxonomy (NCBI): domain Eukaryota; kingdom Viridiplantae; phylum Streptophyta; class Magnoliopsida; order Rosales; family Rosaceae; genus Pyrus; species Pyrus communis. The sequence continues at coordinate 22,952,772 of NC_084810.1, read as the reverse complement.
GTTTCGAATGTTCGATTCCAAATGCTTAGAAATATTCTCAACAATTTGCATGAGGTTGTTCTTGGCACCAAACTTGCAGTGCTCTTCCCAGCCATCCCCCTTGCAATTCTGGCTGATTTTTATCACTTCGGGAGAGTAAGTGCATATTCTCATTTAATTAATTAATTTGGAACAATTAATCAGAAGTATGAGATTTTTCCTTCTTTTGTAAATTAATTAGTTTCTGATGTTCATTTGTATTTGTTCTAATTGTGCAATGCAGCCTTGGATTTTTGCTTTGAGTTTGATGGGACTCACCCCACTTGCTGAACGTGTCAGCTTCCTTACTGAGTAAGCAGTTTTGCTAATTAGAAAGTAGTATTTTATAGAAGAAAACTGTTATTAGTATTCTAAAAAGTCATTTTACTTTCGTATATTTTTTTCATTAAGAAAGAGCGTGATGAATTTTTCAGAGAGCAAAGTGCAAATAGCAGTTCTCTAAATTATGACATACAGATATATATGTACACAATTTCTAACATTGTTTTTTTTTTCCTTCCAATTTTGTCTACTCAAATTAAATAATCCAGGCAAATTGCTTACTTCACTGGTCCAACAGGTACATAGATCTCACTTCTAATTAGAATATCCAATTATTATTACTAAACAATATTTAATCAATGTGGACTAATGCTATATATTGTTGGGGTTAATTAATTTTGATTTAATTTGCAGTGGGAGGACTTCTTAATGCAACATGTGGAAACGCAACAGAGATGATCATAGCATTATTTGCTCTTCGCCAAAACAAAATAGATGTTGTGAAATACTCCCTTTTGGGTTCCATTCTTTCAAACCTCCTCCTTGTTCTTGGGACCTCTCTTCTCTGTGGAGGCTTGGCCAACCTGAAAAAAGAACAAAAATATGATAGAGTAAGAAATATTATTAATTGATAAAAACTTTAATTATCAACAAATTAACCCTTTCAATTCAACAATTTAGAAAACCAATTAATGGGAGAATTTTTGTTAATTTCATTTTCCTTTTTGGATTTAACAGAAGCAGGCTGATGTGAATTCACTACTTTTATTGCTGGGTTTACTATGCCACATGCTGCCACTGATGTTCAGATATGCCTCGGGGGTGGACAATCCCTTTGCCATCGACACTCTTCAGTTGTCAAGAACAAGCAGCATTTTTATGCTCATGGCATATGTCGCCTATATCTTCTTCCAGTTAAAAACCCACCGGCAATTGTTTGAGTCACAAGAGGTGATTAATAATATGCACTAACTGTCAATAATTAACATATATGCGAGCTTATCTGGAAGTACTTTTAGAATGATTATAAAAGGTTTCAAATAACCAAAAGTGTTTCCAGAAAACACTTGTGTTTTTATTAAAATTTTCAAAGTGTTTTTGATAAAGCGCTTTTGTTAGAACATGAAAAAACTCTATAACTTGTTCCAATGCGATATATAAGCAGGAAGATGAAGATGAAGACGGAGAAATAGCAGTGATAGGGTTTTGGAGTGCATTCAGTTGGCTGGTTGGTATGACAATTATCATAGCTCTCTTGTCTGAGTATGTTGTGGGTACGATCGAGGTATATATATTTAGATATGCATGATCATTATTCTAAGAACCCTAAACTTGATCAGATTTTCATAATTTTGGTTAAAATTCCATAATCATGAATTTTGAAGCATTAGTTCCTCAGTAAATCCCTAATTATATGCATTTTTATTCAATTAGGCTGCATCAAATTCTTGGGGAATTTCTGTGAGCTTCATCAGCATTATTTTGCTACCAATTGTTGGGAATGCTGCTGAACATGCTGGTTCCATAATTTTTGCTCTCAAGAATAAGTTGGTAAGTTACACCTAAAAATTAAAACGAAAAGTTCATTAAAAGATCACTCGATAATATTCTTTTAGATATTACATTGTTCTGAAATTAATCTGAATATCAATTTCTGATTTTTATGCAGGATATTTCTTTGGGAGTTGCTTTAGGTTCTGCATCCCAAATTTCTATGTTTGTGGTAAGATTATCACAAATCTAAGCTAAAAAAAAACTTAAAACTGACCCACAAGCAATGTTGTTGTAAGTGCTTTTAGTCTTTATAAAGGCACAAACAAGCCCTAAGATCCTATCGAGTGGATTTTGTTCATTCTTTTGTAATATTGGCTAGTGACTATGGGCTAGTTTGGAAGTGCTTTTAAAATGGCTGAAAGAGTTTTTGATGAAAATATTTTTGAAATCAAATTATTAAAAATGTAAATAAATTCTGAAAATTTTTCTCTAAAAGCACTCTTTAATCATTTTAAAATTACTTCCTAACTACTCCTAATTTAAGTAAACCTATATACAAAATCGAAAGAATATTTCTTCAAACTTCTCCTAAGAAACCAAATTTTCCTGTCATTTTCAGATCCCTTTAAGTGTGATTGTTGCATGGATAATGGGCGTCCAAATGGACCTTGATTTCAGTCTCCTTGAAACTGGTTCTCTTGCTTTCACCATAATCATCACAGCCTTCACATTGCAGGTTTCCTCCTAAATCTACCCTCTATATATTTCTCACTTTTCTGTGGGGATTTTGTAAATTAGTAGTAACGAAAATACATTCTCCTGTTCTTTTACTTTAATTTTTGCTAAAAAATTTAAACTATTCTCTTATTTTCCAGGATGGAACTTCACATTATATGAAAGGAGTCATTCTTTTCCTATGCTACATTGTTATTGCCGCATGCTTTTTCGTTGACAAAATTCCCTCGAGTAAGTGGCTATATCGTTGTAATATACTTTAGACATAAAAAAAGGTAGGGTAGTGTTATCCACATACTTATTTTTATGTCTCACACCATCGGATCAAATGAATTGAAGAAGATCAATGACAAAAAATTAGGAAGAGTGTGAGTGGTAAAATTTGGCATGCGAATAGTTTTATCCAACAAGTATATGACTTTTGCACCATCGTTTACACCTCATGCTTTTCTAGTCTTTGGATTGAATCATCAAAAGAGAATCAAGGGACGTGAAAAAACTTTGAATCTTAACTAAAGACCATCAACTAACTTTATTTCATTGCACTAATAAGTATATTATGAATTTTCGTGACAGATGAGACAATTGTGGACAATTTGGGAACACTGCATGAACCATCCTCTGGAATCTTGTTTGCTTGAAGTATCGTGGGATCCCAAATCAAGAGATTTAGATTCATTTGTCACCCTATTGGTTCATTGGAAAAAAAATTTCACAGTGTGGACTCTGCACTTGGACATGAAGGGGAAGTTTCCCTCTGAAGATGTTTGTATATAACTTCTGCTCTCATGTCTATTTCATAAGGTTTTAATTTGCTTCATTTTGGTTAAACTAGCGGGAAATTGCATGAATTTGATTTAAGCAGAGGACAAAAATTTCAGTGTGGACTCTGCACATGAAGGGGCAGTTTCCATCTTTTTCTAATTACAATAATATCATGGAAATAAAAAGATTCTTCATTTTAGAGTTCAACATTTTATAAATATTATGAAATGTCTTAAGTTTGACAAACGTGAATCATTTCTGCATATCTTTATTTATTTTTGGGAGTAGAGTTATCTCCCATCCAAATCCTCTCCCCTCTTCTTCCCTTGAGAATTTTTTTAGGGTGACGAGAACATAGCTCGGTACATCACGTGTCATGATACAATTGGTTGAACTTTTTTTTTAATGTTTCTAACCAATTCTATTATTACATTTGGTATACCAAACCGTGTTCCCGATACACTGAAACATCTCTTCCTCCCACTCTCTCTCTCACTCACTTTTATCTTTGTCTATCTCTCTATAAAGAAGTCCATATAAGATGTTGGTATAACTTAATCGTGACTTTTCAAATATAAATAAAGGAGAATTCAAAGAGGAGACAATCTTATTCTTTATTTTTTTGTTTCTAATTTTTCTAGATTTATTCAATATAAAAATCATAGATAAATAAAATTGTGGAGAAGGAAAAAATGAAAAACAAATGGTCATTAATTGTGTATTTTTATTTTATCTATGGCACCGTTACCATAGCAAAATGTATGGCACCATTACCATAGCAAAATATATGATAAAATAATTCAAAGTAGTGCATGCATGTCCTACCAATTTTGTGTTCTAACTTTGCTACCACTTCAAGAAAGTTGTGGAGATTGCTTCCCAACGAAGGGCTTTGGTCTCCAAAGTGATGGTAATTTTATAAGGAAACTGTTTGAAAATGTTTTGAAAATTTTGAGTTTTAATGATAATGATAAAATAAAGGGTAAAGTGAATAGTATCAAGATTGACTTTTTAGTGTAAATATGTGGTTTTTTGTTAAAATGAACAATACCGGAAACTTTTCGTTAAAGTTTCCAATTTTACATGCTTTATTCTTGTGTCTCCAAGCTACCTTCACAACACCAACTAAATATAACACATGCTAGAAAAATGCTAAGGAGATTCTCTTAAAGTGAGATTCTCTATAGACTCTTTGTCACCTCATTTTTTTGGCACAATATTATTTTATAATGTTTGCACGAAAATTAACGTTAAATTATAAGGTGACAGAGAATTCTACTTTTCAGAGAGTCACCTTAATATTTCTCTGCATGCTATATTGAGTTACCCTTTGTATATGTAATACAGTTTAGTTATCACTTGCAAAGTTTTGTCCTTAACTTTGGTCTTAGCCTTGTTAAGTTGTTTGCATACAACGATGAATTTACGAATTTTTCCTTCTGAGCATAAGATGAAACTCAGGCCTCACAATGGCTAATTGCTCTTACGTAGTGGCCATACTAAAACAGAATATCGACAAAACATTAGACAATTTCATGTGTAACAATAAGGAAAGTTGTGGGCAATTGTGTACACAGAGACCTATGTCATGTGGATCCCTCAATATTGTTATATTTCGAGAATAGTATAGAAACATCTTTGTAAAGAGGAAGATTGAAAGTTCGAATCCTTTTTTCTCAAATAAAAGTCGAACTCTTATTGTGAATATGGGATAAGTGATGTCTACCATTAAATTTAGGAAACTTTAATAAAAAAACTCTTGGTACTATTTATTTTGACGAAAAATCACATTTTTATATTAAGAAGTCAACATTGATACTATTTACTTTACCCTTTATTTTGTCCTTATCGTTAAAATTCAGAATTTTCAAACTATTTTCATTACTTTTCCCTTAAATTTATCAGCCACAAATATATGGACAACTTAAATAACACAAAACCACTCAATATTGTATTTTAAACCATAATGTAACCATAAAGCCCGCAATACAACGGCAATGGTCACATTCTGCCGGCATACTTGCCATCTAATAGGCTTTGACGCCGCAAAGAATTGTGCCAGCAATCCTCAAAAGAAGGGGACACTATTTCTAGCAATTTTTTATGGAAATTTTAACAAAAAAACTCTGGGTACTATTCATTTTAACGAAAAATTATATTTTTATACTAAAAAGTTAATTCTGATACTATTCACTTTACTCTTTATTTTGTTATTATAGTTAAAACTCAAAGTTTTCAAGTCATTTTCATTAGTTTTCCAATTTTTCAATTCATCTTCAACACATTACGTAACATTATTATTTTACTCAAATTAATATAACACATGAATTTATTTGTTATTAATATACTCTTCCGAAACTTATAAACAGTGTCGTCCACCCTTATTATAATACGTGAAAAAGTATCACGTTGTTTATGTTTCCGATACCATAAAAGTTTCCCAAACTAGTTGTTGATTTGAAGTGAGCATGTATTGTATTTGTCTAAACTAGGAAAGGGTATTCCATGTATTGTGTGGATCACGGCTTTATAGGATTAGAATCAGAATTTGACTTTTATATTTGTATTTGTACATAAAGGCCATATTATTCCTCCATATATTCTTCCATATATCAATCCAGGAACTACCTTGCTCTTTCTTAATTGTGTTAATGGCAGCTGAAGAAACTGAAAACCCAGAGGATGGCAATGGCATTGAACATGTAGCAGCCATTTTCGGGGTCACCGGGCTAGTTGGGAAGGTGCTGGCCAGAGAGCTGGTCACAAAACCCAAATGGAAGGTTTACGGCATAGCTCGTAATCCGGAGATCATGCCGCCTATTGATCAACGTTCTTCAAACTTCTATTTCATCCAATGTGATCTGCTAAACCGTTCGGAAACCGAAGAACGGCTCTCACTGTTGCAAGATGTTACTCATGTGTTTTGGCTCACCTGGGCAAGCCAATACCAGTTGGATAGCGTTGAGTGTTGTGAGCAGAATAAGGCCATGATGTCGAATGCATTGGATGCCATTGTTCCGAAAGCCAAGGCATTGAAGCATGTTTCTCTCCAGACAGGGATGAAGCATTACGTGTCGTTGCAAGGGCCTTTCGATGATGAAGCAGAAGCTCGGTACTACGATGAAGATTGCCCGAGAGTGGATAAAGGGTGCAACTTTTACTATGTCCTAGAAGACTTGCTAAAGGAGAGGCTGGTTGGTAAGGTAGCTTGGTCGGTACACAGGCCTGGTTTGTTAATTGGTAGTTCTCGTAGGACTGTGTACAATTTTATGGGGAGTTTATGTGTTTACGGAACCATTTGTAAGCATTTGAATCTGCCTTTTGTGTTTGGAGGGACAAAAAGGTGTTGGGAAAAGACTTGTATCGATGGCTCGGATGCAAGGCTAGTAGCTCAACAGCACATTTGGGCAGCAACCGATGTTGATTTATACTCGCATTCCACTGATGGTCAGTCATACAATGCAATCAATGGGCCAAGTTTTACATGGAAGGAGATCTGGACGGCTCTTGGAGAGAAATTCGGAGTAGTAGTACACGAAAGTGCATTTTCGGATGATTTCTGGTATTCGAAATCCATGTCTGACAAGAAAGAGGTTTGGAAAGAAATTGTAGCAGAGAAAGGACTGATTCAAACTGAGATGGAAAATTTGGCCAATTGGGAATTCTTGGACCTCTTGTTTCGTTGTCCGTTTAAGCTACTGGGAACCCGAAACAAAGTTGATCGACTAGGTTTTGCTGTGAGGTATAAGACACTGGATTCAATCTTGTACTGGATAGATTGTATGAGAGATGAAAAGTTAATACCTTAAAGCATATGAACTTTTCACTTTTGGTTAAATTTGTTCCAGTAATTTGTGGAGAATGTGGAGCTCCACAAACTCCTCCTGTACATGTTTTTGTTGACTACATTATTTCTTGTTCCTTAATTTATGATCATACAGGGTGTTTTTGTCTCCTCCTATTTTTACTCATCTTGTCCCCAGCCTCACTTTAACAGCAAAGGGAGGGGGCAGCCTGCACTGCCTTTTTAAAATTTTTTTATTATCCAACTGATGGCGAGGGAGCGGAAATTGAACCTATGGTCTCGAGGGTAAATGTGTTAACCGCTTGAACTACAAGCTCTACGTACATACTTCCTAAGTTTCATATTCAACACACGTCCTATTCGTGTGCTGGATTTCACATGGTTAGCATCTGCTTCTATAAATTTGGTTTTAATGTTATCTTTTTCATATTGTCAACTAGGTAATTCGTGCAATCTGTATATACATTATCGACTATCGACTATCGACACAAGAAAGAAATTGTGTTACCTTATGATGCCTTTGCTTGGTGGCAGCTTGACGCTATTTTCCTCTCACTTCTGCTTGACTACCTTCCTGTTCCGAATCTCTGTAAAGAAAATCCCACAACATCCTAGGTCAGTCCTTTAACGTCCTCCGTCTGATGATATCTCTGTGAAACAAGGTTACAACTCAACTGTAGACACAATAATCTCAAGCAATCACTTGTTAAAGGATAGTATATCAGTATTCCAAAATTTGAAAAAGGAAAACGAAGGCGCCATGAAAACATTGCATTGTCTATTCTTATTAATATTCTCAAATCGAACAGTTAATCGACAATAGAATGTATAGGTAGACAGCAGTCTATGTACTTCTCCCTGCTTATAGAGTTCAACTGTTAAATTGGGACTGCTAATTCATATATAAATTTCTCCATAGTGAGAAGGGAAAATTTATGATTTTGTTGACCAGTAGATGGCGTTGTAAGCGAAGGCTCTGCCACTTGAGCTTTGATTTCTCCGACAACTTTGATGTGGAACTTAGTCTCTTACTCATGACATGGATGATGGATCGTTTTTCAAGATTCTGAAACGCGGGAAGATCATGAAGTTGGAAGAACTGAACCCTCGACTCATCTTTTCTGAAAGTTGAGTAACTTCACTGAGAGTGCAAAGACGCTGAAGAAAAGGAGGCAAAAGCAAACAAGCACGGCGACTGAAACCCCAATCATCCCAGGGCCATAACCAAGATTGACCTCCAAGTACTCTTTCACGGTGCCCTGAAACGTAGGTCCTTTCATCGTGGTCTCCACATCACCAAGTTGCGAGGTGATAATACCTCGAAGGGTCCATGCCACTGGACAGATGTAGTAAAACCACATCCACCATCCCGGGATATGCTGAAATGAAATTTGTACAAAAACCAAAGGTTAGTTAATGAGTGAAAAATGATTGGTTTTTTGAAACAAAGGTCGAGACATTGAATAATGAACTAGACATGCCGCGATTTTAAGCATATTACTCACCGGCTTTGGGACAAGAAAACCCGAGAGGAGATTCCACAAAGAGTAGAAAGCAGAGGAGACGACAGCCGCAAGATGTTGAGAAGGTGTGAGACCAACAGCCGCCATACCATAGAAGGTAAAGTAGGTGAATGTGAGGAACATGAACACAATATAGAGCAAAAACTTTCCTACAACACATAACCAAACAGAATTTGAATTTTCAGTTACAGTGTGCACTTGTGAATTTAGAAAATAATACTGTAGTCAAACAAATGATAATATCACAGTTAATGAAAAGACCAATTCCAAATAACAAGTGTTTTCGAAGGAAAATTAGGGATCTTACTAAGCGTCCTTTCAAAATGAACCATGAAGTATGTGATTACACCGTATACTATTGTCTGCACAGCAATGTATGGGATCTCGACAAGGCCCTGCAGTCGAGAAGGCAAATAAGATAATTACCGCCTGTTCTTTCCTAGATTAAAATTTTCAAACATTTTCGTTATAGTATGGCAACTTACCTGTGCTGCTGCATAAGATAATGGAGAATACATCCCGGCTGCTTTCTCTCGATAGAATACTGCCCTCTCAATTGAAACAATTGGTTGCACTGAAGAAGCGTTATTGACCCCAAGAAACAAGCAAGCAGCATAAAGAGCTCCCATAACCGTCATTAGCGCTTGAGGTGAGTCCCTATGGAACATATTGGTGGAATGATTCATAACTTCGTTAAGAATTGCAATAAGGGGTAAAATACTTTTGCCATCATGTTCTAGTGTGAGGATGCATATACCACATGTCATAGGTGAGATGCAAAGTTAAAACCCTAGCAATTCTTAAGTCTTTGTCTTCATATCACGGAAACTGTAATATGTTCTCACTCAATTCCAACACTCGTATATTCATAGAAAGATTCAAGATTTAAATACTTCCCAAGGGTGGTTACCAATGCCAAAGCATTTGGCTGCCCAAGTAGTTGATGTTGCTCTTTAAGATCTAAGATATAGCCCTAAATTCATCTGTAATTAGTTATTCCATCGAGTCTGCTTTGAGAATGTACGTAGAGAATTGAAACTATGAGATATAGCCAGACAATTCAGCATGCCAGTGAATAGTGCGCAATTAGAGCAATGTGAGCTCGAAATGCAACCAAATTTCAAAACTTACTACAATAGAGATGAGGTGTACCTTTTTGTACCAACATTCCAAAATGCAGAACCAAATACCAGTGCACTGATCGTTGTAAAAATCAACCTCATGGCATTATAATGTGGACTTCTCCAATATACAAGATTTTGTTTCCATAAGCAGATCAAAAACTGCGACATTGTAGTTTGAGAATATGTCGATGCAAACTTCAGTGGTTCTGAACCAGCTGGAGGAATACTAAATTGTTTGATGGACTCTTCTACCTCCCTGAAGCAAGATGTAAAGAAATTTGTTAAATAATATTATGACAAAATAATTGTAAGGATTAGTTCCCATTGACAACAAAGAATAAGGAAGTAGATAGAATCAGCACAAGTCTCAGTCGCATTACAAACGTAACATGAAATTGAATACCTGTATTGGTCTGAAATTCTGTAAACGTTTGCAAAGTCTTTACCAATTCTCTCTTCACAAGCAGGTGTAGTAACCTCAAGCATCCAGGTTGCTGGATTGTACCCTCTGGGAATTGGAGTGATTCCATTGATTCCCTGCAGAAGAAAATGAACCAGTATATTATTTTGCTTGACACGATAATGAGTGGACTGATTAGATTAAGGATTAAGTATACAAACAGGTTATTAAAATGTTACCTGAAAATAATTTATCATTGTCTGCGAGTGCAAACCAAGCTTTCCTCCATATATAACTTGCCCCCCTCGTTTCATAAGAAGAAGCTGCGTATCAAATCAAATTCACAATTAGAAGAAGACAGTGCATGACCCTTGGTTCTTATACGAAAGCTTTCTGTCGGGTGTTAGTCAATGATCTAACCAACCTCATCGAATGCCTCAAATATATCAATACTTGGTTGATGTATAGTACAGACAACCGTTCTTCCTGTATCAACAGTATTACGAACAGTCCGCATCACAATGGCTGCTGCCCTTGCATCGAGTCCTGATGTAGGTTCATCCATAAAGATAATTGAAGGATTTGCAACAAGCTCCACAGCGATTGTCAGGCGTTTTCTTTGCTCTGTTGATAAGCCTGAACTGCCAGGCATGCCGACCAAAGCATGCCTTAGAGGATCAAGCTCTACTAATCTCATTACTTCTTCAACAAATTCCTGAAATGAAAGTAGTACAGTTGCGTCAAAAACAAACTGGAAAGATTAGGAAAGACAAAGTGAACATAAATATCTGAAGAAGTATGATAGCTCACAAGTCTTTTCTCTTTGCTGACTTCCTTTGGCAGGCGAAGAGAAGAAGAAAACAGCAGGGATTCCTCAACTGTAACTTGAGGAGAATGTATGTCATTTTGCTCAACATATCCCGATATTCTGGCAAAAGTACGTTGCTCTTTTGGGTAACCAGATATTCTGATATCTCCTTCAATGTATCCTCCAGTTTTCCTACCAGCAAGGACATCCATCAAAGTGGTCTTACCAGCTCCACTAGACCCAACTAAAGCAGTAAGAACGCCTGGTGAAAATACTCCACTCACATTCGCCAAGAGTTGTAACTTATTTTCTGGTATTCCTTGCGACTTCATTTCCTAAAAGTTCAAACATCCCTCAGCTTGCATCAGCTAGAATATCCAAATCCACTACAAAAACGTGACGTTCTATTAACTAGTTCGCATCACATATGTTTAAAGAATAAAAGAACAAAAGAAAATCAAAAGCACCAAGGCAACAGACCTTTGGCATGTCAACAAAGTAATTAACATTATGGAAAGTCATTGTCAATGGCTGAAACGGTAAGATCATTCCCTTTTTGGGGCTGCTAGTTTCAGTCGATGTTGGCTTTGATTCAGCCACTGCATAATCAAATTTATTTTTTGAGAGATATTTTTTCTGATCACAAATATTACAACAAACCTGGTACCAATTAAATATCAAATTATAAACGATCACTTAGCAGATTTGGAGACTGACCATCTGCAGCAGGGCTCCCTTCTGTGTTGTCAACTGGAACCACTGTCTGGTTCTTCCTAAGTGCTGTCAATAACGATAACCTTCAGAGATCATTTAAAACAAATATGAACACATAAAAACACACAAACCTTTGTTTAAACTTACGATTTAGGTAAAGCAAGGCCATAGTCACAAGGCCATTGAAAAGTATGGCATAAAGCAATAAGGTACCAACTCCAATCCAATACCAATGATCACCAGTTGGTAAGCTGTGTGAGTGAAGAATATTGTACCCAATTGTGTCATCATTAACAGAAGATTTCTGCAAAGTACGAGTGTCCAGAACCAGTAAAATTAATCTATATGAAGCCGAACAAAAGAATGTACTGATCCAAAGTTAACCATAAAGCTGAAGAGCATACCTTCATCCACCTTGTAGCAGCAAATTCGTTTACGGACATAGCTCGTTGCCCATAAGATAGTGGTGATACCCAAAAGGCCCAAACCCACCATGGCTTAATGCTTGCTGAAGAAATAAACAGCCAAATTATCAAAATAAAAAACAAAATATAAAAAACCCTTGTGTGTTAAATTCTAACAATAACTAATCTCTGAATCAAACAGAAGATTTTAATACCTTTCGGAATGATGAATCCACCCAGCAAGAATATAATTAGTAGCGCAGCTGATCCAAATGTATTGGCAATGACCATATCTCGCGTAATAGAAGCCATGAACCGAAAGAGACCCAAAGCCATTTGGTGCACTGAGAACAGTAAAAGCATGAAACGAAAAAACCTGAAATATTTATGAAAAGTGATGAGTATTGGACAAACTGTAAGAATTTGAGCATCTTTGAGCGTATGAGTAAACAGAGAATACCTTCCAGCAGCAGGAGCAAAACCAACAGTGTAGTACACAACACAAGACCATACAACAGCTTCAATAATGGAGTAAGGAATACGCAAAAGCCAACTCACGACAGACCATGCCCACGCAGGATGAAAGAAATTGTCCCTTTGCTTGTAAAAGACTGGGAGCCGAGATATCATAAGAGGCAGCTCAGAAAATCCATTAAACATCATGTGCACCAGCCCAAAAAACAAGCAAGAAAGATAAAGTTCTCCATGTCCCTCATCTGTCGGGTGCAGTCTTGTTCGCAGAAACATTGTGCATGTAACAAATCCAACAAATGCAACCTTTAAGAGACATAGAGAACTCGGATAAGAATCTGCTAAAAATAGAAATTTTCAAATTTCAAATAGCACTTTATATCTTCATTTGTTAGAAGGTTATATATCAAGTCAACTCCCAATTGATAAAAACAATTTATCTAACTACAAACATATGGCTACCCTGTTGACAATGATATAGATACCCAGTAAGAGACTAATTGTAGACAGGCAATGATACACAGTTTTAAAATCAAGATTCGAAAGATGGGTACGAGAAGTGACAGAGTAAAGTGTACCTGGCACGTCCTAAATATATAAAGAAACTTATGCCTGCTGATCAACAGGATTTCTCGTGAAAAGCATGCTTTACAAAGTTCCCATCTTGAGACTGCATATTTTGATTTTGCCAACGCTGCAGGATGAGTATTAGACTTATCATATGGATCCGAAAGCTCAGACTCCAGAGTCCTTCCAAATTTGGAATTTCTGAAGGCTTCAGCAATTTGTGGAACAGAAAGGTACACGTATGGTTTCGATTTATCAGCCCAATACTGAGATTGGTCCTTTTTAGAAGTCACCTGGAAATAAAACAAGTTATACCAATGCAAGCAGCCTAAAAAGATGAAATCATCTTGTTCTTTTAAAATTATATATACCTCTTGAAGAAAATCTGCAACTCCCTTGCGTGGGGGTAGACGAAAGCCTAATGACTCGAAGAATTCCAATACTTGGGCTCTGGGACCATGATAAACCACATGCCCTTCTGATAACAGCACCAGATCATCAAAGAGATCAAATGTCTCGGGCGCAGGCTGAAGAAGAGCCATTAGTATTGTTGCATCCATTAGATGAACAAAGTTCCGAGTGCATTTTACAATTTGGAATGTAGTAGAACTATCAAGTCCGGTAGAAATTTCATCCATAAATAGGGCTTTTCTTGGGCCAACAGCCATTTCTCCTGCAAAACATTAGCTTAATTTTTACAATTGGATAAAGGGAAAGTCACAAAGGCAACCGAAATCAGTTAAGAATTCCTACATTTGTAAATAAAAGATGTTTTACGTTCTTAAAAATAAAAACAACAAATCATATTGATCTTGGATGTAATCAGTTAGAAATGCTCTAAGAGCTTAAACAAAATAAAACTTCTCCAGCCAAAAAGTTAAACATAACCATTCAGCCGTACTCCAAATGCATTAAACATCAGTCTCTTCAAAATTATGTTTACAAACATTAACATGGTTAAAGAATACAATTAAATTCATGACAGCGAGTGCGAGAGATACCTGTGGTGACCCTTTTCCTCTGTCCACCTGATACGCCTCTTACCATTTCGTTTCCAACAATTGTCTCTGAACATACATCAAGACCGAGCACTTTCAATACATAATCTGTTGAAACACTGTGCTTTTTACCGCCAACAGATGATGCCTGTGGATTGTGGATTCAAATTCATTACAAAGAACACGTACGGAAAAATAAAACAAAACCTTTAGTACTAAAACAATTGCAGAATCCAAAATTCAATTTTTTATTTTTTATTTTTTCTTCTGGTGTCAAAACCAAATTATAATAACAAACCTTCATATATGCATCAATTTCTGGATCCGGCCTTATGTTCCTTTCCCTCTCTAACCGTACCAAATCGTTCATGTATGCTACAGCATAAAACAATTGACAAAAACAGCAGAAGAATATTAACAGTACTCGATTGAGAACATGAACGCAATTGCTGAAATTAAGAATATCTACACATTGAATGTAACAAAATTGCAATTAACAGGAACACACCTGCAAAGCCTTCGCTTGCACCTTGACATCTAGCTGCAAAATCCAATGTTTCTCTTACGGTCAGTTCTCCAATATGATTATCTGTTTGGCTGATGTAAGCTGCAGTTCTTTGAACGCAAAACTCGTTGAGCTTATGGCCATTGTAGGTAATGGTACCGCTTTTCTGAAAAGAAAATCCCAAAGTGTTAAAAAGGGTGTATAACGCTGTGCATGTGAGTTAAACCGAGACATTATATTTTTTAGCACATATTTCTTATGTGAGAATCAACACGCTTCTTCGCATGTGTAGCGTGAATTGTTCCGATACTACATAGAATCCAATCGAAAATCAATTTATCGATAACAAATGAGGCCCGAAATGTTTTACATTGCAATGCAGTATGCTTAACATTCTCAATAAGGGATATCCTCTCATCAATTAATAGGGTGAAGAGAAGAATGGATCATATAAATATATTGAATGAAAGCGTAACGATCTTTTTAGTATTTTTCAAATGTTGAACAAGTGGTTGTAGTTGAATTGGTGAAGAGCGTTCGAAGAACTTCTAAAAAGGAAAGTGACCAAAACCATATACATACATAGAAGTAAACTGAAAAGGAAAGATGATTTACAAATTTACACACAAATTACAGCTTGTGATAAAAAATTTTTTTTGCTAAAAAAGGAAATATAAACAACTACTAATTACTGACCTTTAAGTTGGGGTCAAGTTTTCCTGCAAGAGCCAAAAGCAAAGTGGATTTTCCAGAACCTGGAGGACCTAAAAGCAATGTCATCCTACAAAAGGAAAACAACATATGCATTAAATAAAAAGAAAACTAATTAAAAGTTCAAAAAATTTTTAGTTTTAATGAAAAATGACAAATAAATGTGTAGTGAATAGTACCCGATAAAGGTGAAAATATAGTTTTTCGTTAAAAGTGAACAGTACTGGAAGTGTTTCGTTAAAACTCCCTTAAATAAATTACACTTGTATGCTGATATATGGTTACACAACACATGATAGTAGTGAATTTAAAAATAAATTAAATTGCATTTAAACTAAACATATTTTTTTTACTTCTAAATCAATTAAAAAAGGTACTTCTAACACGAAAACAAAAATTACCTTCCGGGTTTAACAACGCCTCTAATGTTGTTCAAAATGGTTAAAGAATGTCTCTTAGGTCGAAATATCCTCAAACCAGTTAAAATACCCTGCATTCAAATATATAGTAGCACTATAAGATATATCATTTTGCATGTGGTTTAATATCTTAGTGGATACAATGTTAGATTTCTACACATACGTTTCGGATCCGAAACTACCTCATCCTCATCTCCTAAGATATGTCATTTTGCAAGGGAAAAAATGATAATTGAGCTTTCTCAGATAATTATTTAATTACATACCTCTAAAGCATTACGAGTATAGTTGATTAGAGTAGGCAAGGCTCTTGATCCAGTCTGAACGTTTGCCACCACTTTCAGATTATCATACCGTACTTCAACCTTTGCGACCTCCAATCCCACTCTTCAATTAACACAACAAGAACAAATAAATTCAGACAAACAAATTAAAGGTAAACAACATTACTAACCATATAAAGAAATTAACCAGCATTTGATGAAGCTTCGGCTTCAAATTAGTATAAAGAAATTAAGCATGCATCCCAAATTTGGTAATTTAATTTGTATTCGCAGTTGGATTTGCTTTATGTTAAAAACAGAAATAATTGCAATATATTTGATTAAAACCAAGAGAAAAAACCCACACATATGGTATTGTGCAAACAGTTTTACAGAAATTACATACTTAATTAACGTAGCTCCTAACAACTGATAATGTTAATGAAAATTTCTTCAAAGATATGATTACAGATGAAAATTCAATGTCTCTGAACTGTCTATATTGTTCATGTTTTTATTCGTAAAAGTGTTTTTGACAATGAAACATAACGAAAATTTTAAGCATGTTCATACTCTGATGCTTCCGATATATGCGGGTCCCACCGCCACGCACATGCATGCAAGAAAAAATCACTCCTTTTTTTCTCAAGTTTTCCCTTTTGTTTTGAAAAAGAAAAAGAAAAAGAAAATCTGAAAATTAACCTAAACCCATATTTCTTTTGTGATCTTCAACCATACACCAAATCCACGAACTAGAGAGAGAAATAGGAGTTAGAGAGAGAGAGAGAGAGAGAGAGAAAATGGCCGTTCGTACTTATCGAGACGCTCTTTAACAGCGGAGAGCAAGAGATAGTTATCTTGATCGTTAGTGGCCAACGCTTTTTTGACGACGAGCTCCCGATTGAACCGATCCAGCTTCCTCACGTCGACCGTCTCCACCTTTTCGCCACCGCTTCTTTCATCGGACTCCCTCTTCCTCACCAGCGCCGTGTTCGACCGCCTCTGGGACGGCAACCTCCCGATCGCCGCCCACATCAGCTCCTCCTCGTCCTCCGCCACCGACTCGGCATTCGAAGGCCGAGCGAACGACTCGTTCCCCGCCTCTATCTCGAAGTACTCGCTCCCGTTCGACGCCGCCGCCATTGTTTCTGGCTCACCACCTCCGGTCGATCTCGACCGTCCGATCACTCACCCTCTCTCTCTCTGTTAATTTTTTTTTAGGGATCTTTTACTTCCGAGAGTTTTGATTTAACCAGAAATCCTAACAGACTTGGAGAGAAATGAGGACTGTTGGGAACTCATCGGCATGCACGAGTAATCTGAGCTGTGGGGGTATTATGGTCATTTTATATTTGGACTAAAAGCCCCGCGAATTTTCAAGACTGCGTGTTTCTGATTTTGCCCTCGGCGTTTTCGTTTCTGGAGGAGGAAACGCGATGCGATTGGAACAGCTTTCGTTCTAGAAGTTTGGGGTTCGTTTTGGGAAGGATACAAATTAAAATCGATTTTAATTTCTTTTCTGGAAATACAAATTAAAATCGATTTTAATTAGTTTGTAATTAATTAGTTGAGTGTCTACTTAGTACTACGGTCTAGTTGTAGTCTATATGCAAAGAGAAATGCTAAGGGAATATCTTTCCGAAAACTCTATGACAGCTCACAGTTTAATGTTAATTTTTGTACTAATATTATAAAATATTATGCCAAAAACATGAGATGGAAAAAAATATATGAAGAGTCCCACTTTTCAGTAAGTCTCCTTAATATTTCTCCTCTGCAAATTATGTGTAATTACTTTCTTGAAAAAGCAATATGTGGGTGTGTTTGTTGCAAGAAACATAATAGTTTCCTTGGAAATCGTTAGTAATGTTCCAAGTTTTTAATGTAATCGAAACACAAGTTCAGACACTATTTATTACCATAATGTAAGTGGAGAATGAGTATATTTTCTAGTGCTCATTCGCTTGTATCACGAAACATTGACCCATAATGTACCAACTTGTATATTAAATTCATGAAAACATCTCTGGTCGCGATGAACTTAGGATTTTCTTACTGTTTGCCTCATTAACTTTAAATTTAATTACAAGCCTCACTAATCTTTTAAAATGTACCAATCTGTCTCATAACATTATTGATTTATTATTTTCGTCAAGTCTCATCTGCTTAAGTGGTGGAGATTAACAATTCTCATCGAATTATTCATAATTGTAAACCATAATGTTAAATCAATATTTTTATTCCAACCTAAAAAATAAACATCGTCGTATTACTATGCAGCACAGTTTAAGGTACGAAAGTGTCATTCACAAGACTATTTTTGTCTCTCACACAATTTTGTTTATTTTAATCATTAATTTTCTTCAATTCATTCGATCTGACAGTCCGACAGCTTAAAACTGATAAAAATGTGTGAAACATAAGAATAATGTGAAGATAACACTACCTTTTAAAAGTATTTCCTCTTATTTAATCATGTTTCTGTATCGTATAGGATTTGTTGCCACCAATTGATCACCGTGTCTGCTTTTGTGGGTCTTCAACGTGGATGATTCAAGACGACGCGCGTTGGCAGGAAATAATCGCCATCATGTCATAACACACACACACACACACTCAACTCATACACTCTCAGATGCTCCTCTGTCACTGGGTGCGATTATATCTCTCTTTACGTGACATGCGTCCGGTTAATTTTATTTGAAGAATACAATGTTATCCGTACACTTTTATTTTATCTTCTACACTTCTTTATTAATTTTTGCTTCCGTCTCATAATTTTTTTTTTTTGAGAAAGGTAGTGTTATCCACACTTCTATTTACCTTCCAGACACCCTTGTTAATTTTTGTTCGTTGATCTTTCTTTAATTCATTCGATCCGACAACCAGAAATTGAGAAGAGTTTATAAGAGGTAAAAATGAGTGCAAATAGCACCACTCTTAAAAAAACCAATCTGCTCTATTTTCGAGTGTATAAACTTGTATATATAATTATATCTCTCTGCATATGACTGTGTCCTATAAAACACAAGATTTTTCCTATTTAATGTTTCATGCGATATTTGATACCCAAACGAGAAAGGCCCAAAGCTTAACACTATCTTATCTAAAGGTAGAGATTTAATTTGTCGTGTATATACTTATTTCGTGTGATTATATTTTTCATCACGTGCGTGACATAAACCGGTGACACACAAGAATATCTCCTCGAGCAGATTCATACCACACCATAATGTTGGGTTCATACGAAGTGACCACATCTTTGTGTTGGGTTCCTACTGCGCCATTACGTCTTTCAGTCGTCGAAATTTAACAGTTTACAGAGTTTTGCCATTCAAATACGACTTGATACCGTCAAAATGTTTCCAAAATTAGGGTATGACATGACCAGCATATGTGAGATTGATCACATTGATCCGTAGAACATGTAAAAGGTGTAAAAAAAACCTCACACGCCTCTCGTGACAATTCCATAAAAAACAATTGACGATATTAGAACAAAAAATGCATGAAGTTCATGAATCATTATATTTCTTTCACTGCAAAGGTAAGTTACGCCAGTTGGTATGTATTCAAGTTCGAATCTCCTTCCTCTTAGATTTGAGTATCGTCTTGTCAAATATCTTTCACGAAGACAAAAAGAACATTACACAATGTCATGTTGAGCATCATACACTAAAAAATATTAAAGTTTCGGGAGGCGAGCGGCAATTGCAAGAAACATTCTTGTATGGGGAAGGTCTTATGCGAACCCTAACTCATAGAGAAGCGGAGCACACAAACATGTTTCCAAAATTGAGGTAATGTGAGATTGATCACATTGATCCGTGGAACATGTGAAAGGTGTAAAAATACTCACAACCCTCTTGTGACAATTTCATAAAAAACAATTGACGATTTTAGAATTAAAAATGCGTGAAGTTGTGAATCATTATCTTTCTTTCACTGCAAAGGTGGGTTAAGCCAGTTGGTCTGTACTTGAGTTCGAATCTCCTTCCTAGATTTGAGTAATTTAGTATATATATTGTCTTGTCAAATATCTTTCACAAAGATTACTTGATACATATGACAAAAAAGAACATTACACAATGTCATGTTGAGCATCATACACAAAAAAAATTAAAGTTTCCGGAGGCGAGCAGCAACTGTAAGAAACATTCTTGTATGGGGAAGGTCTTATGCGAACCCGAACTCACAGAGAAGCGGAGCACACAAACATGCGTCCGCCTCACTGTTAGCAGGGGAATCGCATAGACCTTGCCCAAACGAAAGAACTCATCTTCTAGATGCTGACAAAAGTAGTGGGATGCTAAAACGCTAACAATGCTATGTCAAAAGCTTTCACCCAAAATGATAAACAAGGGACGAAAGGATTGGCTTACCTGTACAGGCTTGGCAGATGGAAAATCTCAAAACCAAAAAACTTCTACCCTGCATTTTGGATATCAGAGAATGTCGTCCAAGCTCTACAATTGTAATCAGCGTTTGACCTTGAGAGTATATTGACTTGATTTCGAGGCAGATTTTTTGGACTTTAAATTCTTGCCCTTCGGGGGGAACTTGTCATCATCAGAATCATCGTTTTCATCCCCAAACTTCCGGTTCCTCTTCTTCTCAGCTCCGGAACAGACAATAATCTTCCGTTCATCCTTTGGTTCCACAGGCTCGCACTTTTCCTTCGGCCGCCAAATGAAAAGTGACCTGAACAAGTGACATGGTTAAGAAGACATATCATTATGATGATGTAGGGAATTCCTAGTTTGATAATTTACATAATGCAAGTACAATTAGCGGATGAGTGTAACAGTGCCCAAACCTTGAACTGCCTGATGCCAAAACATCATCACGCGGATGTAGCTTGTTCACTGGACTGATTGTAGTGATGTTTGGATCCATGACCTCAGCAACTAGTTGTCCTGTGCTGATGTCTATGAAATCAATGGGATGGAGGGCAGCTCCATTATAGTTTTCACTTATGTAACGACCAATAACTGCAAGGGACTCTGACGAGTCCTGGATGACAAAGCAAGATAGATTTCAAAGATGAAACGAAAGAACTTAGTAATGAAAATAGAAATACTTCAGTCGAAACTATTACCTTTGGATCCCATTCAGCTTTGAAAGGAGTCAGATGACGATTGAAATCATGACTGTGTACAATCTCTCGGCTTGGGGTATCCATATTGCCAAATATAGAGTCCCATATACGAATACGGTTATCCTGTGAAGTGCTAAGAATTTTGCTGCCAGACATCGGAGAAAAATATGCAGAGTTAACAACACGGCTGTGTGCAAGGTCGTATATGGAAGAACCAGCTTCAATTCGACGAATGTCCCATATACGAGCCTACAAAAGGAATTACGTCTTAGATATTTTACCATATAGGTGAAACAGACAATACAGGCATGCAGAGAATTCCAGACGACCAAGCAATCCATAAATGTTTCAAATTTGTTAATCAGAAACTTACAAAGTGATCATTTCCACAACTCAGTAGAAGGTCAGGCCGCAATGGATTGCAGTGGAGTCCAACTACTTTGCTACCTTTCTTATGGACCAAAATTGGCTTCCCAGTTTTGTCATTGGAGCGAGAATCAACCCTATAACATAAAACAAATTAACAATTAAAGCAAAATATATTAACCAACCCCAAAAAAGAAATCAAAGCAAGCAATAATTGTCTTGCCAAATATTCTAGCTGGGGAAAATATGACGTCTGACAGGGAATTGGGGAAGAATGGAAACACGTGCTAAACAATGTAACTGTATCAACTGACTACACAATACAATAGTTGCATGCAAATTTCCCGTTTCTTTATTATCTGATTATATCTTTCTTTATCTCAGTTAAGAACTTAAGAAACAAAAACAGGTAAAATATACGTACATGTACAGAAAGCCAAAGTTGTCAGCAACAAGCACAACACCTTTCTCTGCATTGATATCCATTCCATAAAGCATTCTCCAACTGTTTGGCCCCTAAAAACAATCCATATACACAAATCAGTTTCTATAAAATTAAACTGGGACTAAGATGAATGACTTTATATGTTAAGCATTAAGATTGCAACTAACTAAGACGAACAGTGACACGACAAGCTTTTCAAATTGAGAAACAGGCTCAACAATGTAACAACCGAGAGAAAAAACACAGTTACGTGTGTTTGTATGTCATCTATAAATATATATATATATATATATAAAACAGCAAACTAGAGGAAAGCAGTGATGGACAAAAAACCACAAAAGAAAACATGAAATATCGTAACTTTCAGCGGCGGCTGCATCCTTCAAACATTTGTTAGGAAGTGACAAAAGTTTCATCACTCCTTCATGACATTCATTCATTAATAGCGAAAATAGTTAGGAATATGATTACCTGCCATCCATCAGGGTTAAGGTTCATCAAAGATAATGAAATTCTAGTCTCCAAATCAGTGCAACTAATGGTTCCATCAGAGGATGCACCATATACTGTATCATCACTTGCAGGTTTAAACCTGCAAGAGTTTTAATGTGCAAACTTTTTCTGTTATGGAAACAATAAAATCAACATAAAGCGTGTGTGTGTGTGTGTGCGAGCATGAAAACATATGATCTACATGTATGCGAGTGCATAAAAATAAATAAATAAAGAACTCACTTCATGTTGTTGAGTATACAAGAGTGTACATTTCCATAAACAATCTTTTCATGTACTTTGACAAAATCCCATACTCCAAGTTGTCCTTTCTTGACAATGAACCACAGCCAAAGAGACGCAAACGATCATTAAATTTAAGTTAGTCAAACATCATTAAACAATCAAAATCTTGAGGAACATAAACCTCAAGCAAGTCAAAACAAAAACTATAGGTGAGACTTACCTTATCTCCAGATAAAAGGATGTTATTCTTCGTTGGATGGAACTCTAAGCTAGTCACCCGTCTACTGTGATATCTAATAACCGCACAACTTACTTGATCTGGGATCACATATGCTGTCTTGATCTATCAAAAGGCAACAGAAAATATAAAAAATTCATAACACTAGAAATAATAAATGTTGAAAACAAGAGCAAACTTACTCTGCAAAAAAAAATGCAGAAACATAACAAATACACCACCACAGCATTACTGCCATTACATACTCGCCAAAGGAGTAAAAAGTTCGATTCACATGATTTAGCAAGTGAAAACCAATACAAAGGCACAAAGAGTTGGCTTGTCATGCATTCATCAAAGCTAATCGCATCAAATGTAGTCACAGTACGGCTAAAAAGAGACTGGTACATAATAGTTGCCCGAAAATTTTCTGTAAGCAGCAAACATAAAACCAACAAATTTCAGCTAACACAAGGCAAATAGTTAAGGCATACCGGAGCAACGCGAGGTCTAATCTGGCGTTCGAACATATACTCCAGCGCGTTACGGGTATTTTTATGGGGTGCTGGGACAACCCCATGCTCAGTAGCCACTCGGTGTGGGCATGCCACTGTAGTGTGGCCTTTAATACACAAAACCCACATAGAAAAACACACAATTAAGACAAAAATTACATAAAGTTACCGGATTATAGCAAACAAGAGTAAACCCAATTCAGTAACAAAATGTCAAATAGTTACCAGGCATTTTACAAAGAAAGCAGGGCTTCATTGGGCAATCAATGTAAGTAGCCCCCTTGAATCCAGCTTCATGCCCCGGCTTCTTGCACACCTATACGAACCGCCAACAAAACCCCAAAACACAAAAACCCAATTTATAGAAAACCGAAATTAAAACGAAATGATCATCAAACGGACCGAAAATGTTGAAGGAGCTTACTTTGCAGACTTTCTTGAGGCTAATAGTAATGGGTGATTTCCCTTTCTTCTTCTCGTCCAAAACCTCCTCGACTTTGGCTTCGTTTTCGCTCTCCAACACTTCATCTTCCTCTTGTTGTTCTTCGTCTTCTTCGGATGAGCTCTGCTCGGAGTCCGAGTCTCTCTCAATGACGACCTTCGGGAACGTCATTCTTCTGGTTTGCGGGGACATTTTCAGCAACAGAAAAAAGGGAAAGTCTAAGGATTTTGGTTGGGAAGAAAGTGAAGACAGAAAGACAGTGGAACACAGAGGGACAGATTGGGGTGAGGCGAAGAAAAGGAAACCGACCTTTAACCTGGAAGGACGGGAGGAGTTTACTTAAATACCCTTCAGAAAAACGACACCGATCTGTCAAATTTTCGAATGTTTTCGCGTTAGTATGGGGAAACAGGAAGAAGGGTGTTACTGGAATTGGGATTCAAATGTAGGGGTATATACGAACTTGCGTTTTTCTAGTGTGGCGGGAGAAGACGTGTCTCGCTTTCGGCCGCTTGGTTTGGCCGCAGTGTGCCGCCATGGTCGCCCCACATAAAAGGAGTTTCTTTCTGTCCATAGTCAATACCAACGTGAGATTTTAATTTTTACACGAGGTGGTTAATGTAAAGCAATAGTTACTTTCAGAACCCTAGATTAACGCAAAATGGACTAGAGAATAAGAAAATTAATTAAAATTGTTTGAAAATTTTAAGTTTTAACTATAAGGATAAAATAAAGAATAAAATAAATAGTATTATGATTGTTTTTTAGTGTAAAAATATAATTTTTCGTTAAAATGAACAGAGAACTTTTCATTAAAGTTCTCTGCAAAATAACATTTATGACAAATTGGGTTTTTGTGTTTTTGGGCTTTACCAAAAACATTTTGCGTTAATCTAGGGTTCTGAAGGTAGGTAACTATTGCTTTACAAAGGGCTGGAAAAAAATCCCAAAAATCCCAAACCAAACCGAAAAAATCTCGATCCCAAACCAAAAAAATCCCAAACCAAAATTCCCGAAAATTTCGGTATGTCATCCCGAACCAAACCGAAATTTTCGGTATGGGATTCGGTAGTACATCTCCATTTTTTCGGTATTCCCATACCGAATGAAGTCATGGATTGCTTTCCCATAAGCCAACTTTCCAGCATGACCACAAGCTGAAAGAATGGCAGAAAGTATCATCTCATCTGGATCTGGCTCCGCATTAGAGTTCTTCATCTCTTCAAACAAAAGGAATGCAGTGTCGAAATGGCCACTCTGAAAACATCAGACCAAATCATACCCGTTAATCATAATACTCCAAGCAACCACATCTCTGCGAGACATTTTATCAAACACCAACCGTGCATCCATGATCCTCCCACAAGCGGCATGCATTCTGACCAACCCGGTCTCCACAAACGGGTCCGAATGAAAACCCAACTTCCAAGCTACACCGTGAATCTCCATCCCTTCACTCAAAGCCGAAGCTCTAGCCACCGTCTTCAGCAGCGGCGGAATGCTAAACCTGTCCACCCCCACATCCTCCCTCCTCATCCTCTCATACACCAAAAGGGCCTTATCGGGCTCAGCGCATCGTGAGAACTCCCGCAGGAGCTTGTTGCACAGATGGATTTGGGGTTTGGGGATTTGGTTGAAGATGGAAAGAGGGTAGTGGAGGCTCGGCGAGAGGGTGCAGGAGGAGAGGAGGACTGCCATTGAGGAAATGGCGGGTATGGATGTGCTTTGCAGTGATAAGACAGGAACACTAACTCCTAACATTTCGGGATTCCCGATTTGTCCCGAAATCCCGAAATTATTTCGGGATTCCCGAAAATTGGGATTCCCCAAAATTTGGTTTGGGATTGGTATTGAATTTGGGATTCCCAAAAATTTCGGTTTGGGAATCGGGACAAGGGTTTCGGTATGGGATCCCATACCGAACCACATTGTTGCACAGTTGTGTACACTCTTTGTTCGCAAGGATATATTTTAAGGAAACTAATAAAAAAATTTGAAAACTTTGAATTTTAACGATAAGGACAAAATAAAGAGTAAAATGAATAGTACCAGAATTGACTTTTTAGTGTAAAAATATGATTTTTCGTTAAAGTGAACAATACCGAAAGCTTTTCGTTAAAGTTCCCTATATTCTATGGTAAACAGTTAGGGCTTTTTCAGTTCTATTGCTAGCAAATTGCTCGAAATTATCGATTTCACTTACCAGTTGCATAGTGCACATTTTTTTTTTTTTTTTTTTAGTCGAACTATAGATTTTATTGGATTAGATGTTAGATTAGTTACCAAATGATTTCGAGTCCATGCCGTCATGCAATGGCTCAACTCTTTTCCATTACTGATAAGAGGCCACTTGCATAGTGCAGGTGTTTTGATAAGTGCTTATTCTGAAGGATGTTGCGTCACATCTGTTATCCAGAGCGTTGATACATAATCATCACGTTTGAATAGGAGCAGGCTCATGCATAATACTGTGGAGGTTCCTGAGTGGCTTGAAGTTGAACGTCGGATTGTATAAACTCGATGCAGTCATTTGGGTTCTACTTAATCCTGCATCAGTTTAATGACAAAAACAGCAGTAATGACAGCTTCCCATGTTTACGTAGGTCTACCTTGAGAGGTGACCTATTGTTCTATTCCATCAGTCTTTGCACCGAGCCGTTTTAACTTGGTTTGCACAGCCACCATGCTTTCAGTGGAAGAATGCAGATCATGAACAAGAACAAGGATACTTGTGCTCCAAGGTATGTGACTCTTGATTATGCGTTTCATACAATTAAACTCACCATGTATGATAGTCACTTTGGTCTACAACTTTGTTTCACTAGAGTTGGCCAAAACATGTAATCGAATGTGGCAACGGTATCAGATTATTGGGAAGAAGAGGAAAGGTAATGGACGGAACCGACAAGGGGAAATCCCCCTCCTTCCTGCTGCAGAAGTATCCATGATTGAACAATAATGTGGTCGATAGCAGCTCCAAATCGTGTATCGGAGTTAGGTATGGACTTTTCTTTGATTAATTTTGCCTTCTGGTTAGGTGTGTTGAATGTTAAAGAAGAATGTGGGCGAGATGCAAAGGACGATCGTATTAAGACACTGATTTATTTGTTGCATCTTTTTTAGACTAATGCAATTTGGGAGAACAATGAGATATTGGATGCAAAGGGCAATTCAACTACACCAACTTCCTCAGTAATTTCATTAGAAGAAGTCCCTTTCCTAAAACTTGGGAGAACTATGAGGAACTAAGTTGTTTAGGGCAATGAAAACATTGGATACCCGATCAATATACAAAAGAAAACCCGAAAAACTTATCAATTTATTATAAAGATGAACCCAACAAAAGTACTGAGCTTATCAAATGGTGGAGATATGTAGCACACCACACTGTGAGCATGATGAACAGACATGGAAAATCAAATTTGTAGTTGTTCCAATAAAACTAATTACGTTCATATATTGGGCTGCTAATAATCATCACGTGGTCAATGTCCTTCAGTTTCTCGGGTTCTTCTTCAATGCCGATGAATCTTGCTATATAAGAATTGATTTGGATTGTAGTGGATATGAATGATGTGAAAAAGAAAATATGAGCAATAACCAGAATTGAAAGGGAAATGAATGAGGAAGACTCATCGTATACCATAATTATATTTAATTAATAATTTTTTTTAATTTTAATTATTGGTTTATTAAATAATTTTTAATTAAATTTAGATTTTGACTAACTTAAATGATATGATTATTCACATCAAATGTCATTTTTTTTATTTTTTATTTTATTTTTTGGGTAAAAAAATATCATATAAAATTATATACAATTATGGTACAAAAATATAATAAGAATATAAAGGTCTCCGATGACGACTTTGACATTGTCCTGCAAATGTCGTTTTTTGAATCTTGATCCTGATGAAGATGGAGATGATGAGAATTATTGAGCTCCACTTTCAGTATTTATCGGAAGAGAGAGAATATGAAGGGGATGCGGAGGCGGGGAAATGAATGGGATCGGGTGGGAGGGAATTGGATCTTCTCCTCTTTCAGAGGATCATAGGGATCAACCCGCACACAGATCGTTGATTAAGTCATAATTTTTTTTTATTTCATATTTTTCACGTAAAACGAGATTGTTTTACTTTTAAAAATATAAAAAGCTTTTAATTACGACAACATGATTTTTTATCAACGGTTCGTGTGCGTTGATCCCTAGGATCCCTAGGAAGGGGTTCCGACGAGGATCCAAATCCTGATGGGAGTTGTCGGAAGTAACAGATGCTATGTCGAGGAGTTTTTGAGAGGAGGAAAATGTTTTCTGGGTTCGAAGAGAGAACTAAAGGGGAGGAGAGAGAATGTGTTTGGTAACTAGAGAAATGTTAAAGAGATTTTATTAAAGTGAGATTTTTTTATAAACTATTGTTACCGACATAATATCATATAATATTAACAAAAAAATTGTGCCAAAAGCATGGCAATTAACAAAAAATCCATATAAAAAAAACATAGTATTTCTCTCGGTAACAAAGAAATGAATAGTTTAATGTGTTTTCAAAATTGGAAAGGGATCTTCTAAGGATCCCGTCTTTCAAATTCATCAAGTTTAAGGATCTGAATTGTTGAAATTTGATCAAACGGTTAAAATTATTATAATTTTTAAAGTGAATTTCTGTTTGTAACTGTTATATCAAATTTCAACGATCTGAATCTTTAAATTTGATGGATTAGGAGGAAAAGATCGAGAGAGATCCTTTTCCTTCAAACTTACATATTGCTTTATTGTGTTGAGCCACAATTATTTCAGGTGGGCCACCAAGGATAAGGGTGTCCTTATCCACAAACCATGATTAATCATAATTTAGATTATTTAATATGAGGATTAGCCTTCCTTTTATTCATTTGAAACGTATCAACTATGTTAAAGACAAGATGTTTTTCAACTTGGAACACGAAATAATATGTTATATGTTATAATGCAACGAGAGGTAATTTTATTCAAGTGTTTGTTCACTTGTATATTATTATTAATATATGACGTAAATACTTGTATTTTTATCACACAAAAAAATTATCTATTATAATTATCTATTCAACAAACTTAATCAAATTCAACTATGTTAAA
Organism: Pyrus communis; assembly: GCF_963583255.1. NCBI lineage: Eukaryota > Viridiplantae > Streptophyta > Magnoliopsida > Rosales > Rosaceae > Pyrus > Pyrus communis. The sequence continues at coordinate 22,923,826 of NC_084810.1, read as the reverse complement.
ATCAAAGATGTTTTTTTAACTTGGAACACGAAATAATATGCCATATGTTACAATGCAAAAGAAGGTAATTTTATTCAAGTGCTCATTCACTTGTATATTATTATTAATATATGACGTAAATACTCGTACTTCCATCACACTGAAAAATCTGTCGTGATAGACATCAAGTTAATCATAATTATCTATCAAACAAAAACTTAATCAAATTGCGCGTCATGGTTGGCCAGTGCCCTTGGACGACTCGTCCTTTCCATGGTTTTTCCCAAAACCTGGTGCTCCCCTACCCGCTGCGCCGCCTGGTTATTTTCTTCCTGCACGTATCTTCAAAGTCGCCAATCAATCCTCTCCACGTCACGATACCAAAAATTCAACCCCTCCATTAAACCACGTGGCTCGCAGTTAATAGCTACTTAACAGGGAACGTTAAAGTCTTCACCGCAGAGGATCATTCGTAAATCTAAAATTTGGTCAGTTGGATAAGGAATTTAAAAAGCGGGACCCTCTGGCTTGTTTATGGAGTTTGAAGCGGACAGTGCAGTGAAGGTCTGAGCTTTTGTCTCTCTAGTTTCGTTGTTTCGAGAAGCTGAGGGGATAAGGGGATAAATATAAAGGTTGAGACTTTAGGGGTTTTTGAACTGTTATTCTTATTTTCTGTTTGGTTGGTGGGAAAATAATTTTCCGGGAAAATTTCCAAGTCATGGGAAAACCGTTCAGGGACTCTCTTAAAGCGCTTCAAGCAGATATTCAGCACGCCAATACTCTGTAAGTCTCCGCCTTCTCCTTCAATTCAATTATCCACTAAATATATGAATTTTCGCTTAATTTTCCGCTCCTCTGCTGCACTAAATTTAGGAGTTTTTTTTTTTTTTTTTTTTTTTCATGGGTTTTTTTTCTTCCAATTTTATGTTTTATACTCGTAGGGTCGATTTAAAGACTTATTTTTTTTTTCATAGATTAAAAAAAAAAAATTTCTTAGGATCAAAAATTGATTTTTACTGTGTAATTATGTATTAATGATGTGGGTTTTATTGATTTCGTGCATTAATTGGACTTTGGAGATGTAATAATTGTGGAATGCTTGTTGATCAAATGCTTTGTTTGGCCACTGTTTTTGTTCAGGGCACTGGATTATCCGAGGGAGAAAGACGGAGCACGTCTTCAGATGAGACTGTCTTACTGTCCGGCGGCCAACTTTTTCCTCTTTCTAGTCCAGTGGACTGACTGTCACCTCGCCGGAGCACTCGGCTTGCTTCGAATTCTTATTTATATGGTACATTCTTTTTTCTCAATCGAATTTCGTTATATGTCAATGCGTGATTCGGTTTTCGTGATGAGAGAGAGCTGAGAGAAAGATGATAGAGAGTAAAAGGAATTTGAAATGGATTCCTCGGAACGTTTGCTGCATACAGAACATGTTGAAGTACAACAGTAGTATAATAGTTGGTTTAAATTTCCTGCTATTTCACCGAGAACTGATAGCCTATGGAGTGAACACGCATTCTCGACTGTGGTAGTATGATTGCCGGGCCTGCTGGCCTATTGGGATAGTGGCCTTCAGGGTGTTGGGGTCAAGTTTTTGGTTTATGTTGTGTCTGTTGGTCTTTATTGTCTGGCATGCTTTGTAATTTCATCGTTGATTTTCTCAATTTTTAATTCATTCATGTCATACTATCTTCAGAAAATGTAGTAATTTTATTTGACTTCTTGTTTGGTTGTGGGAATGCAATCGATTTGTGCAGACTTATCCTGATGGAAAGACCACCATGTCTGTTTACGAAAGGAAAGCCAGCATGAGAGAGTTTTATGGTAAGTGAGATTCAGTAAAGATGTACGTAAATGCTTATTGTAGTGGTAATATTCGTAGGCAAATGCTTTGTGCTGCAAGTACATCTTGGGAGGATGCAAGGGGGGCGGTGGAAGGGCATTTTATTTATTTTTTTTTTTTGGGGTGGGGAGGGGGGGGGGGGGGTGGTGGGGGTGGCAATGGATATAACTATTTCTTCCTCGATATTCATGGATTATGTTTTGTGAACACTTTTATTGTCATGGGCAGCTGTCATATTTCCTTCTTTGTTGCAACTTCAAAGGGGAATCACAGATGTGGAGGAGAGGAAACAGAAAGAGATTTGCACAGCCAGATACAAAAGAAGGGATGAACCCGAGAGAGGAAAACTCTCTGAAATTGAGATTGAAAGAGAAGAAGAGTGTGGAATTTGCATGGAGGTGAACAGAAAAGTCGTGTTGCCTAACTGCAGTCACACATTGTGTTTGAAGTGTTATCGAGACTGGTAAGCTTTTTGGCCTTTTTTTCTTGTGTTTTCTTTTATAATTTTCAACTTATTTGTATACAGCATATTCTCGTTGTATCCATGAACTGTGATTTCTGTTAGCAAGAGTGATTTCTTGTTGATGATTTCCATCTTGCATGCCACAGATTAATGGAACTGAAATTCTACCTCGAATAAGTGTTAACAACGTTCATTAGGTCATCTTTTCATTTTTCGGGATACTCTCGTACACATTGGACCATGTGTCTTTATAACGTTTTCATCATTAAGTCTTTGAGTTACCCCGTTTGGCTCAGATGAAAGTTTAAAATGGCCAACGACTTCTTTCAGAATTGGCCTCGTTTAATCGAATGATACTGATGCGTAAACCTGGAATTTCGATTTTCCTTTTCCTTGTTTAAATGCTTTTTATTTCCATTCATAATATCGAGCAGAACCTGATGCTTTCTGCTGTTTTTTTCAGGCGTGGTAGGTCTCAGTCATGCCCCTTTTGTCGCGATAGTCTCAAAAGAATCAACTCAGGTGACCTTTGGATCTACACTGAGAAATGCGATGCTCTTGATTTATCATCAATCTTAAGAGAGGACCGCAAGAGACTATTTATGTACGTAGAAAAACTGCCTCTTGTTATGCCAGATCCTGTTTTTCTACCCTATGATTCTCATGTCCGGTGAGGTTCGTCTACATCTTGCATTCAGGAACTGTGTATATAACAAGCCTTACCCTACTGTAATTTAAAACCTGTTAACATGTAAATGCACTTTGGCCATTGTTTTGATTCGCTTCAAAAGAGTAAGATGTATTTTGTTCGTGTCAGACTTTCGTTCCGCGTTTTTTTTCGTTTTGAATTTCATTCATAACTTGAATACAATACTTGCAGTAGGTACATCAATTTGAATCACTCTACATAATGCTATGAGATCAAGAAGAACCAGAGCAGTATGACGCTGGATCTCGAGTCACGATCTATTGCGTTGAATGCGTACGTAATCTGCGTAAAAGCGAGGTTGGTGTTCTTCTGTATGAACATAGGCATGGCCTCCATGAGTGGAAACATCAAGACCTGCAATTTCGTCAGCCACAGAGATCCTCAAAATCTTGAGCTTGTGAAGGGTGTAGAAGAGAGGACCCATTGTCAAGCTGACCCAGCCCACAATGGCCAAAAGCTCAGCCACTTGGGCTCCGAGCAGCCTCCATCCGCCGCCCATAAAGAGACCGTAAGGCCGTACTGTACCGACGGCGCCTGCATTATAGGCTTGGACAACGAACTCCTCTTTCGCGAACAGCCCTGTAAATATCAAACCCCACGCACCACACCCACCGTGCAATTGGGTCGCCTCTAACGGGTCATCAAATTGTAGTTTTATGGCCAAGATGTTGAACCCGATTAGAACGCAAGCTGCGAAGAAACCACAAACAACGGCAGCCCACGGTTCAACCACGGCACATCCCGACGTTATCGCTACAAACCCACCAAGCGCCGGCCGAATAGGGTAACGATTCCAGCAGTCGATCCAGCTAACGTAGTTGCAACCGCTGTTCGGCCCACGCCAGTCCAATTCCCTTGATCACTTGTGTCCGGATACGCCACAAGAATCTTATCAAACGAGCCCGGATTGAACCCAAACCAACCGAACCACAACAAGAAAGTCCCAAGCACCACGAGCGTTGCGTTATGGCCTCTAATGGGCGTGGCCTTCCCAAACGTGTCAAACCGGCCCACTCTGGGGCCTTCGATGAAAGAGCCCCAAAGCCCGGCAACCCCGCCAACCAAATGGACCACGCCACTCCCAGCAAAGTCAATTGCCCCAGAGCCCAACAGCAAGTTACTCGAATTTGGACTAAGCCACCCAGTGGAAGACCACACCCAATGAGCCACCACAGGGTACACAAACCCAGATAGAAAGCAAGAGAAAACGGGGTACGCACTAAATTGGGTACGCTCAGCAATTGACCCACTAGTTATACCCGCAACGGCTATGGCAAAAGCCCATTGGAAAAGGAAGAAGCTGTAGTCATAGTCGTAGGTGGAGTTGGGAATGTCCTTGAGAGCAAAGAAACTTGTACCAATAAAAGGGTTGGCATTTGAGCCTTCTCCGAATGCAAAGGCAAAGCCGAAGAGGTAGTAGGAGAGGCTACCTACCACGGCGTCGACGACGTTGGTGAGCATTATGTTCATGGCGTTCTTGGCTCGAACGGAGCCGGCGCAGAGCATGGCGAAGCCGAGCTGCATGACGAAGACGAGGTAGGCGGAGAAGAGGAGGTAGATGGTGTTGATGGAGTATTCGACGCTTTCCTCCCATGAGGCAGCCATGGGAGAGAGAGAGAGGGAGAGAGAGAGAGGTGGTTGATATTTGAGATGGGTTTTGGTAGTTTTGTATGTTAGTGTGTGTGATGAGAGGTTTGAAGTTTGCACTTTGAAGGGTAGATGCATACTGGTAGGTCGCTTGATTTTTGGTAGTCGGTTTCCTATGTCAATAATACGATTTAGACGCATAAGTCGACTTCGTTGCTTACATGTTCTCATTGAATATTTGTTAGTGGCGGCTGAGTTTACAAATAGGTAATAACATTTGACTAGAACATCGGAACGTGCAGTTGAGGAGATTGTAATTCTTGACTGAGAAAATATGTATTTTGGTTACTGGAACGCTGAAAAATTAAGATCCGACCCAATCGGATTTCATACACCATTGAGAGAAAACACTAACTCCACCTAGCCATCTGAAAAATTTAGCCCGAAACACGTTTTAAATCCTGGTAGTTTTCACAGAGTTCCTCTTTCGTCAATGTTACTTTCGATTGCATTGAATTCAGTCCCTGTAGCTAGTTTGCAGATTGTCTATTTACATCTACCTCGACGTCTACATGTAGGCATGATGACCGTGCTCCTCTTAATTCGGCCTTTAGATTTTGTAACGCGATTGAAAGTTCCGCTGATGACAGAAAAGACTTTCAAGAAGGGGAGGCAGAATCCGAGGGCACCCGATTGCTTTCACCATAAGAGGATAATGATGGTTTTAGTTTGGACCTGGGGTACTTCATCTTATGAATCTATTTCAAACAAAGCAGAGATTTGGAAGGGTACCTTGCAGTTCAAGGCAAGTCAACAAATGAAGGGGGTAGCGACAATACTCGGTGTCTTCGTGTTATTTGCTTTGATATGGTCCAAGGGATTGCTTCTTTCTTCCTTGTGGGCACTGTCCTGCCCATTTTACTTGCGGAACAAGGTTTGTAAACCTACAGCATGCCGCCCTAGGGCGTCGTTTTAATATAATCCTTATACGAAATCATTGTATCTTCTGCAAAATCATTTGTAATCGATTTTGCAAATTCGATTACACAAATATAGTTAACTTGTTCATAAAACTAGAGTTGATTTTATCGAATTCAAAAGTTGCATTCACAATTTGAATTTCCATCGAAAACAAACTGGCAGTACATTGATCATTCTGATGAATTTCCTCATATACTAACCAAAATCAATAAGAAATCAAATCAGAGGAACATCTTATTATATACTAAGTAGCGAAATTACAGTCTCTCGTGATTAAAACTCTGCTTCTGCACACGGTGGAGATTTGAAAGCCGTCGTCACCTCCACATCTCTTCTACCGGTCATTGACAAAATAGCTTTCATCTGCAAACAGTCAATCCTCAAAGCCGGTTGAAGCTGGCCGAGGCACAACTTAAGTTTCGTCAAACTGAGACAGCACCTTTGGTCCTAACGATAAGTGGACGTCTTTAAGCGAATCTTCATCGTCTTCATCCTCCAAAAGCGGTTCACCACCTCCGCCATCCAAGCATATCGGACAAGAACAAACGCCACTGGTCGTCGTGAGACAATCATGATCAGAAAAATCTGGCGGCATTGCATTAAGGTCAATGCCGCTCTTGCATTCCTGATCTTGATTAGTTCCACTGATCTTCTTATTTCTTTCATCAAAGTGCACAAGAGAACTACTTATCCTTGCTCTCTTGTTCTCCGGTTTCTCCTTCAATTCTTGGGTTGGATGATCTATCTTGTTCGCGCACCTCGGATTCTTTTTAAGCCGGCAAAGAACAACCTTTCGGGCTTTATGATCGGAGCCATTGCCATCAAAGATTTCTTGGGTTTGATTAAGAATGTATTCTTCTAGGAGCCAGCCACAGTCCTGTTCACATCCCTCGTTCTTATACTTGAAGCACCTCTTATCTCCAATTGATTTTCCGTCAAAATCCTTAACCGTCTTATATGAGCTTTGGCTCCAGGTGCCTCCGGCGTCAATGGTGCGTTTGATGTAGTTCGACGGCAGATAATGCAGTTCGTAGAACAAGTACAAGTCTTGATCCACAAGGGAACGTCCGCCGAAATTGTCCCAGATAACCCACGGTTCCGTCTCCCCGAAGGGGTCGAACTCGTGCAAGAAGCTCCGGCAGTACGCCATAAACTGCTCTCCGGCGACGACTCTGTTGGAAAGATAGAAACCGACCAGTTCTTGATCGGTTGGACGGAATCGAAAACCCAGCGGCACGTCGCCGTAAAAACGCACCAGCCCATTGCCGTAGAAATTCGCCATTGTTAAGTTAATCAGGGCTCTAGATTTTCATTCTTGAAGATTTGAATGATCGGCGAAAGAGAAAAATTCCGACTCGGAAATGGGTTTTCCGATGAATTTAGAAACTTTCTCTCTCTCTCTCTCTCTCTCTCTCTCTCCAGCAATGTGCAGTGCACTGCTACAGTAACAAGTGCTAAATATAGAGTTTGCCCCATTTTCAACCGTTGGATCTAGTCCTATCCAACGGTGGATGATGTCTTTTAATTATCCATATGGAGGGTATCAACGGTATCTCAAATTTTTCGTATTTTATTTATTTGCCCAAATTTTGGTATTTTTACCAAAACCGAATTGTAATTTTCCATTTTTACCAAATTTCATTTACGTCGTTTTCTCGAGCGTTCACCAACGCCGAGCCATCATTCCCGCCAAGTGTGAGGAGGAGGAGAGTGGAAGTCCGGAACCGGGTCGGATAAAATCCGGCGAGGTAATAGTCTGAGTAATTTGGATCACCGATGTGAGTCGCCTGCCAACTGTTTGATAAATTGCTTGTGGTTCAAGTTACTGTGAATAGTTTTCCTTGTACATTGCATTTGAATTGCTCTGTCATTTGCAAGTGCACTATTTGCGATTGGTTAGGATATCATTTACTGGATTCATGTTTGGCATGGCAACTAGGGAGGAGACGTAATGGCTCGATACTCCAAAGTCTCAACCGATGGTATAATAGGGCAGAATAAATGCTATGATGAATTTATGGTGTTTCAGAATGCTTTCGTAGGAAAAATGATCTTTTATCGTTGATTGATCAGCGAATGCAATTACTGGATAACACTTACTTGTTCATTGAGCGTCAATGTTTTCTCACCTCATGAGTGGAATAGTAACATATCAAAAGAAAAATGTGTAGTTTTTTGGTTTTCTAGTTTGTTCTTAATCAATTCAAATTTTAGTATGTGTGAGTTTGTAGGTTTGCAAATCTAGTCGTATGTGTTTTGTTGTTTTTCCTCCCATATGGTTTGTTCTGATCACTCCCTCACCAGCCAGAAATTACCGTTATACTATAGCCTATGGGCCTATGGCTGATGCATAATAAAGAGTCCTCTCCCGCAAGTAGGGGACTGGGTTTGTGGAGGCTGGGGTTGATGCAACTCATTTTAGTTATACATGACTAGATTATGTGATTTTGGAATTTAAAGTTTTAACTTACCAAATGCATCAGAATTTTTAAGTTCTGCAACTAGGGAAGCGGAGACAGTTTGGGCCGGCACGAGGCTACTGGTGTCCAAACCAATTGGTCATGTACAGGATTTAGTTCTCCTAACCTGTTGTATCTGGCGATAAATATATTGGTTTGTAATGCTTTTTTGGAATAAGGATCCTCTAAACATAGTTTAGTCTATGAAAAAAATTCAATTGCTTCATGTTGAACTTGTTCTTTATCCTTTAACGCTTTCTCATCTGAAATGAGTTAGCAGAACGGTAGAATGACCAGTCCTAAGTTATTTGTTACTTATGTCACTGTTCCTCTTGATCTAGGCTTTAAATTAGAAATGGAGATGGTTAAAATAGTACCATACATGTTGATGCATAAGAAATCACAGATAGGTGTAGTTCTATACTGGTGAAATTTTATTGTAATGTGCTTTGAGATACTGTTCGCTTTCATGAGATCAGTTGTCCTGTCATCTATATGCTTTCAGAGTGTTGCATTGCATCTTTTTTATCTCCTTTGTTCTTAATTCTCTAGGTTTTACATTGATGACTCGGACATGTTTTGAAGTATGGAGGTCTGTAAGAAGACTAGTAATGATTTTCTTAATCTTGTTTTGGTTACTTTTCATTTATAGGGAATTATGGACGAATCAATGATTCTCACAATGCTGGGCAGATATCTGTAGATAGTAGAGTAGGTTGTGACTGCTAACTAGCAGTGATTGGAAATACAGGCGTAAGATGTGGTGTTTACGCGTCTTAAATTGGGATTGCTTTGGGTCAGATGGATTCGACAACAATGCAGATCACAATGATGATGGGACTGTTCTGCATTGTTAGATTAACAATAAGACGGTGTTCAGATGAGGATGAGTTGACTTAATAAAGCCCATGGAAGGTAGATTTGAAACTTCAATTCCAAGCAACCCTCAAAGGACATTAGCAACTACATGGTGCAGCGATAGATGTGTCCGGATATCTTTGAATGCTGCAGGAACAGAGGTACCATGGTGCAACAACATGGATTGTCTCAAGCGACTTGGTGGTCGTAGTACTGGGACGTTTTTGAATGCTGTAAGGAATACAATGATTTCATTTTGCTCTTTTTTTTGGCTCTTGATAATTATACTATCTCGTATTTGTCCTTTGGATCTGAACTGGTTCTAGATTTGTGTGATTAAATTTTCTGAACAAATATGTGATCGATCTTTCATTGGCTCCGACGGAATATTTAGCGCCACGGATTCTTTCATTGTTATGCCAATGTGTTTCTGTGCTTTTCCATAGTTTCAATTCATGTTAAAAACCAACTTGTGAGTCTATACATTATAAGTAAACAATTACACGTTGATCAGGAAGTAACTCAATAACAACAAGAAATCAAAGAAACATCTTATATATAAACTAAAACAGAAATTACAATCTCTCGCCGTCGAAATCAGACAGCTGTAGTCACCTATACGTCTCCGATCTACTGATCATTGAACACAATTGCCCATCCACAAACAGTCGTTCCAACAACTCATCCCATCCAACGGCCAAGGCTCTTGAGTTCCGTCAATTTGAGGCAGCTTCTCTCGTGACCATGCAGATCCACAGTCTAATGGTGGCAACAAATCGTCGAGGTCAAAAAACATATCTTCACCGTTCTTCAAAAGAAAGTCTTCATCCTTCAAAAGAAACTCACCACATTCGCTGGCAAAACTTACCGGCACATAATCATGATCAGAAAAATTTGTGGGCATTGTACTACCGTCAATGTTGCTTATGCACTGCTGATCATGATTAATAGCGTCACTAATCATCTTGTAATTGGTTTCATCGAAGGGCACGACAGGAGCACTGCTAGTACTAGGGCAGTTTTGTAGTTCCTCAACAGTATGGGTGATCACACTCGTAGTATTTTGTGATCCCACTTCGTTTCTTGCCTTCTTTTTCGCCGGTCTCTGCTTGACTTCTTTTCTTGCCTTCTTTTTTGCCGGCTTCTCCTTGACTTCTTTTCTTGCTCTCTTTTTTGCCGGCTGCTCGTTCACTTGTTGGGTTGAGTTCGAACAATTCTTCTTGTTTCCGCTCCTAGAATTCTTTTTAAGTCGGCAGAGAACCACCTTCCCAATTTCGTGATCGGAGTCATCAGCGCCAGCAACTACACTAGGAAGAATGCTGTACTCTTCCAAGAGCCAGTCACCGTCATGCTCACACCCTTCCTTCTCATACCGCAAATTCCTCTTTTTCCCCAGAGCTTTTTCATTCTGCAAATCCTTAACCGGCTTTGAATTGGATTCGCTCCACGTACCACCGGCGTCAATTTCACGTTTGATGCGCGCCTGGCTTCTAGTCTTGAGTTGGCAGAAGAAGTACAAATCTTGATCTTCAAGTCCCGGTCCGCCAAAATTCTCCCAAACCACCCACGGTGGAGTCTTGCCGAAGAGGTCGAACTCGTAGATAAGATTAAAATTGTTGCAGTCCGCCATTAAGGACTCTCTGTGGAGGAATCTGTTGAAGAGGAAGAAACTGATCAATTCCTGATCGGTCGGATGAAACCGAAAACCCAGCGGCATACCATTAGAACCCAGCAGCGGATTTTCATAAGAACCCAGCGGCACATTACCACCATAACCCTCCACCTCCATTGTTAAGACCTCGTTAGGGTTTCTGTGCGTTAATTATGTGAATTAACGTGGAAGAAATTAGGTTTTGATGAGTACAAGGACCTTCTCTGTTGTTTTCAGAGACTATTTGGTGCGAAATCGTATGAGATCTTTCCTTACCAGGCTAGGACCGCTAGGTGATTATATACTTTTTCTTCCCATGACTCTGCCGTTGGATCTAATCTCATCCGACGGCTGGGCGTGTTTCACATAAGTAGCCGTTTGGTTTGTGCAAAATAGTCACGTGGTTAGGGATTCAAGAGAATTTGAAATATCCTACAGTGGATAGGAAAAGTATAACTATATTTTCTCCTGCGTTGTTGTTCGCGGGCGCCACCGCCATCCCGCCACTGGAAGTCGGAAACCGGGTTGGATAAAATCGGGCTGGGTATTAGACACCCTCATTGATTTGTACTATATAAACTAACTCTCTCTCTTTCTCTCTCTCTCTCTCTCTCTCTCTCTAATGAATGCCTGGTGCATGCACTGCTAAAATTCTTGCCGAGAACGCCAGTGGAAGTCCAGAACCGGATCGGAGAAAATCCGTCCAGTCATCACTTTCGTAAATTTTGGATCAGGATGCCAGTCGCAAGCAAACCCTTGATAAAATGCTTGTTTGACAAATTGTAATTCGCTACGATGTATTATTATGTAAGTTTTGATGCTTATGAGGTATTTATAGTGTTGTGCTAGGATAGCACCAAACTAAATGGAACCAACTCAAGCTAGCTCACAGGAAATTTATCAAATGAAAATGCAAGAACAAAATATAAAAAACATAAAGATTTTAACGAGGTTCCTCCACAGTCAGTGTAACTGGAGTACGTCCTCGGAGCAGTAGGAGCTCACCCAATAATCCACTATCAACCAAATGGGAGTTTACAAAGTGTTGGCAATCTCACAACCCAAAAGCCCACTACACCCAATAGCTCTCACACACCAAAGAAACAAATAGAGAAAGAAATATAATGAATAATTTCTTCTCTATACATATATCTCAAAGCTATTACAACAACAACTACTTTGGTGGATGATTACTAACCAATTGAAGCAGCAACTTGTTCTTCTTTTTGGGCTCTCTGCAAGACTCCCTTGCTCTCTGCAAAAAAGAGCTCTTTCTTGCTCTTCCTTCTCTCTGCTTCTTTTCAACCGAAAACAAAATGAGCTCTTTATTTCTCTCTACTTCTTCAAAACCAACTTATCTTTTTTTTATTGAAAAAACACTCACGGGTGTTGAAGAAGAGAACAAAACTTTTCCAAAAGCAAATGTCTTTTCCCTTTTTTTTCTCCCCAAAACAAGGAAGGATGTTTTCCTTCTTTCTTTAGCCGAAAGGTATTTTGGAGGATAGTCCACTTGGCCACAAACTCCAACATATAGATGGTTCATAACCTTGTTTATTCTTTATTTTGGCGAAGGAATAATTTAGATTTCATCATTGGATAATTTTGGCGAAGGAAAAATGTAATATAGTTGGTTCATAACCTTGTTTATTCTTTATTTCGCCAGTAGATATGCTCTTAGAGCAACAATTGAAATAAAAAAGCGATTGATACATCCAGCGATATAGCGTATACAGTAGTGCTGAAACGCTATCTATGGGAGCATCCCTATCTGACAGAGGCATGGACATGAAGGCCCCCATCAATATGGAGGGTGATCTTGGTCGTGTAATGGGCCACTTTGTTCTCTTCTTTCAACTTGAATATGAAGCTCCCGAATAGCACAGCAGAAAACATTAGCATCTGTCGACGAGCAAAGTCCTTCCCTAAACAAATCCTTGGACCCGCCTGTTTATGTAAATCACAAAATTTCTTCAATTCTTTTTCTTTTTTCAATAAATAAATAAATAAAATGTGGCATGTATCGATGCTATTCTCTTACACTGAAGACTATAAATTTGAAAGGGCTTTCTTCCTGGAAAACGCCATTTTCGTCGAGCCATCTATCTGGCCGAAATTCTTGTGCGTCATCACCCCATAGATACGTCATCCTGCCCATGCTATAAGCATTGTATGCCACCATATCACCTTTTTTGACACTAAATCCATCTGGCCAGGTATCATCAGATGAACAGATCTTCGCATTCTTTGTCGACAGTTCATATGTCATCACACAAATTGTAAAATAAATAGTCAACAACGATTCAAAATAATTCAAAAAATTTAGAAAGTATGCACATCTGTTTATTTCTGGCCTTGAATTGAATAAATCAAAAGTGAAGTAAGGGAAAGAAATAAACAGAGCCTTCGGAAACCATTTCCCTTGCAATATGTATGCATTTGGTTTAATTAAGAAGTTAGTCAAATTACCAGTGGAATTGCAGGGTAGAGCCTGAGTGTCTCGGTCAAAGCTGCATAGAGATACTGCATTTTGTTAAGAGCTTCTTCATTAAGACTGTCTGCAAGTTCAACAATGCTTGAATCATCTTTCAGATTTGCCGCTTCTCGAACTTCCTTCGCAACCTTTTCTTGCATATGAGGGTGCTTGCAGAGCATATAAATAACCCACGTAATAGTGCTTGCCGTTGAGTCTTTGCCGGCAACAATGAGACTCAAAATCAAGTCTCTCAAGTACTTTGGATCATTCCCTTTCACTTCCAAAAGCCTTGAAATCATGTCTCCCTTCTTCAACTGTCACTCATCCGCATTAATCATACATATTAAGATACTAAACTAATCATTAATTAATGGAATGGAAGGTAATTAACTCACTGCAGGTAGCTCATCGTCTGATGAATTATGGGATGTTTCAATCTTTCTGTTGATTAATTTATAAATAAATTGATCCATCAGTTTAATATCATTCCGCAGCTTTGCTTCTGACCCAATGTTGAAGAACCGTTTGATTTTCCAGGAGAAATCAACAAAACGATACAGGGTAAGTTTGTTTGCTTCATCGAAAGCATGGGCAAACCGGGTGCCTTCTTCATTTGTCCCATACATGGTATCTACTTCCATTCCAAGCAGAATCTTGACGACTGAATCTAACCCCGCTTTCATAATCAAATCCTTCCCGGTACAAGAAAATAAAATAAAATAAAATAATATATATTAAAAAAGAACCAACATTAAAATATCTCAGAAGAAATAAAATGACAATTCTATCTATGTGAATATCGAAGCATTATTGAAAACTTACTTGGATCTCTATTACTTGGTCGCAGGTTGCCGCTTTAGAAATTATCCCAGCAAGCTTTACTGCTTTGGTTTTGAAAACTCCATTGCTGAAGTCTTTAGCTACTTTGGTTGATATTTCGTAGCTAGATAACTTCCTTTGATGTATCCACTTTTCACCATCCACAGCGAAGATCCCATTACCCAAAGCATCTGTCAAAATGTCGTAATTGTACAACCCCTGCAGCAGGTCAAGCTAGTTAATTAGTCGCATAAATTAACGTGTGAGACAAAGTAAGTACGACCATTTGATAAAAACATGCATACCCTGCCATAATTTGCGAAGTTTGTTTTGAGAATGTATTCAATATTTGCAGGATCGGCGGTGACAACGTAATTTACGAACAAGTTAAGCGCCCTGAAAGTTTTGTGTTTGTATGCAAACTCAGTGATAAAATCGTGCAACCTGTAGAAGTTGACGAGGGTGTGTAAGAAGGTTGTGACAACAGGAGGGTATCTCTTTGTCTTCTCAGAGCGTTGCAATCTTTTCCTGGCATAGGATCTGATCGCCAGTATAGCTAAAACTACTACAGCTAAACTTATTGCATTGGGAGTGGAAAGAAAATCCATGACACTCAGGGAGGCGGTGAAGAAAAGAAACACCTTGTCTTACCCATATATAGAGAAACAAGTTTTTTTTATTTTTATAACCATGTATTTACAGTTGGGAAATAAGTTGATATCTAACTTGTCTCCACGAGGTTAAGTAAATGTAATTAAAGAAAAATATTATTAGACCGTAATATTAAATGACAAAAAAAACATGCACATGAGTTTTTGCCACGGTCCAAGTATTCAATGCCTCATGTCAAGATCGCAATCCTACCTCCCATTAAGTTTCTTTAAGGCTTAAATGTCAAAATGGTCATTGTGTAATAGTTGTATGGAAAATTTATTCCCTTTGTTTTCGATTTAACTAATTTAGTCTTCGTATTTGTCTCTTTTAGCCAATTAAGGACATTTAATTCAATCTCTTATAAAAAATTCATGAGAAAAATTATATGAGATATAGTTACTGACATGCCCCAACCCCGATATTCCCAAATACCAGGATAAGCACGTTTTGGCTGACACCCGAGCCCAAGGGTGACGAAGCCATAAATATAACAATACGCAAGAATAAAAGGAACCTGAATCCAAAAGTCATAATACAATAACCATGATACGGGGTATACAAATACTAGGAGACAATCAATAAGATTCCGAATTTAACATGAGTGCAACGTTCAATGATAACTAATAAAAAATAAAGGATGCACAAATATGTCCAGATCATACCACTAAACGGAAGTACGATTGAATGATAGGACATCAATTACAGATATCATAAAGAAATCATACGCGAATGGAAGATCG
This sequence comes from Pyrus communis, assembly GCF_963583255.1. Classification (NCBI taxonomy): domain Eukaryota; kingdom Viridiplantae; phylum Streptophyta; class Magnoliopsida; order Rosales; family Rosaceae; genus Pyrus; species Pyrus communis. Next base: position 22,908,607 of record NC_084810.1, on the reverse strand, counting down.
TAATATCACTGGTAAGGAAATGCCTCGATTCTCGAGTCGTATTCCTCGTCACTATGTCCTGATGGGGCGCAAAAACAAAGGTTGAGTGGACCATAATTTATATAAGTACTTATAATAATAATAAAACCCTTTTTCTTTTTTAACATACTAATCCCCTGTTTTGAAAACATATATAGTACTACATATAGGTTTCTCTAAAACTCTAACATGCCATGAAAACATTCGTAGGTGACTAAACTCGTATCTAAAATGGGTATCGAAGAAAATCTCAATATCTCATAACTCAAATCAACATATATACTCAACTAGGGGTATCATAGTAGCCCGAAGGCATAATATGTCCATCACCCAAAGGTGAAGCTGTACGACACTGGGTTATGCTAGTGAAGAAACATGGTAGGCACCATCACCCGAAGGTGAAGCTGTACGACTTTGGGTTACGCCAGAGAAGAAACATATACATATAACACAACACACCGACACTAGCTGTGGCTAGTGAAGCTATCTGACACTGGTTTCGCCAGTAAAGCTGGGGGTATGACATAATATAATCAATTGTGTCCTATGGCCACAGGCGTCTACATATCTGTGTTGTGTGTATGTGTTGTATGATAACCCACTAGATAAGTACCAAAAATATATCTCGAAATCTCAAGCCAAATCACCAAAGCTCAAAGGTTCAAACCTTATCTCATAAATCATATATATAACATATTCGTAAATCCATGAAATTTCATTTCATAATCTTTAGTAAAACCATAAAACTTTCTAGCTCAAATCATCGTCAAAAATCATATTTATGAATCCATAATATATCATAAAGTGTAAAAGCAATAGTCGTAAACCTTTCATAAAGTGGAAGTTCGACAAATCATAAATATTGCATAAACCATAAATCATGTTTTTCATGAACGCAATCCTAAAATTTAATAAAACATGCAAGTTACGAAGGGGTCCACTTACAAATATTCTGCTAATGGGGAATAGCTCGAACTAAGGAGGATGGGATCACTTTCCACCGAAGTACCTATACACAACTAGAGACTATTTAATAAAACTATACTTAAACAATGGAATTTAAGAAAATAGATAGCGGATTTGGATTCGGCATGTTGAAAAACCTATGGAGGGACCTCGAGTTCCCCCACGTGCCGCCACAGGCCGAGATGGGTCACTGGAAAGTTGGCCAGAAAAGTCGTCGACGCTGCCATGAACGGCGGTAGAGCATAGTACCTTCGGCAGAGGCACGTGTGCCCATGTGCTGGCCATGGCAGCGCCCATGAGCAGACCACGCGTCGATCGTGGAACTGGGCCCTAGTCATTAGACCCTGCCCACCGCCCAACTAACGTTTAGCGTCTTTTGAAACCTGCTTTAGAGTTTGTTCTTGAAGATTTGATTGATCGGAGAATGAGAAAAACTCAGACTCGGAAAAGGGTTACCGTTCAATTTAGAAACTCTCTCTCTTGCGGGATGTGTAGTGCATTGGTATTTTGGTCCGTTGTCAACCGTTGGATCTAGACCATGCATATACGTACTTCCAAATTGTTTTACTCTCTATTTTTTTTCCAACTGTAGAATTACCCTCTCGTGCTCTTTAGTTCTCTGATATTTTCCAGCCCATTAGGAAACCTAATACCCCGAAATTCAAAAAATCCTAAAACCCTAACTTGACAAAACTCTAGATGTGCACAAGAAAATACACAAATAAAAGTTTGTGAACATTTATTTTTCGTACTAAAGACAAAGACGAGATTCTGAAGACGATTTCTTGTAGATGACGAATAAGATGTTTAGGTGGAGTGTGGCGTATAATGGTAGTAAGAGAAAATGCTTTCTTCAAAAGACAATTCCAAGTAGAGTTTTAAACTTCTACAAAAGAAAAGATGGAGACATTGTGTTGACATATTCCTGATCAGCATGATAACCAACGTTATGCATACCATATGACCGACGCATTAAGCCATGTGAAACACATGAACCCGACTGAATTAGACGGAACAAGGGTTGGAAATTTAGACGGAATTAGGTATAGATATGAATGGAGTTCATTGTTATGTGTCAACATACGTTGGGTACGGGGACTTGGACGTGGAGTAACCGAAATATCTTTGAAATGGGGTCATGTGACACACATGTGAACCCGAACTCATTGGCAAGTTTTACATCTCGTCACGGGTGATGATACACAAGAATTTCGGTCAAAGAGATGGCTCAATGAAAATGGCGTTTTTCAGGAAGAGAGCCTTCAAATTTATAGCCTTCAATGTAAGAAAATAGCATCGATACATGCCACATTTTATTTATTTATTTATTTATTGGAAACAAAAAAAAAAAAGAACTGAAGAAACTTTGTGACTTACATAAACAGCCTGGTCCAAGGATTTGTCTAGGGAAGGACTTTCCTCATTGACATATACTCATCTTTCTGCTATGAGTAGACTGTTACACAACCAAGATCACTCTCCACATTGATGGGGGCCTTCATGTCCACACCTCTCTCAGATAAGGGAAGCATCGCGACGACCCACTATAGATAGCGATTGAGCGCTACTGTGTACGCTATATCATTGAATGTAACCATTTTTTGTATTTCAGTTGTTGCTTTATTTCTTAAGAAGGGTTCTCTTAATTGATCTTCCCTTAAATGTGCAAGAAAGAGAAAAAAAAATTGTATAGAAATCTAAAGTATTGAGTTTTACGCGGTTGCATTGTTAACACTAAAACGAATATAAGAAGCTTATACATTAACTTGTAGCTTGCACACCTTTGTAAGATCACTAATTCCTTTCAATATTGAAAACTTACTATGCATCTTTATATCAAGAATGTAATTGTCAAGTTGAATTGAAAGATTCATGAGGTCCATACAATCAAAATCTTGAGAATATAAATGGGCTAAAGGAACAATTTTTTGTTGCTCAAAAGATGCAAAATCGAACTCAAAATTATTCACTGACCTAGGCGCTAGTCATTAGACACTGCCACTGCCCGACTTATGCTTAACGCATTTTGGAACCTGCTTTAGAGTTTGTTCTTGAAGATTTGATTGATCGGAGAATGAGAAAAACTCAAACTCGGAAAAGGGTTTCCGTTCAATTTAGAAACTCTCTCTCTTGCGGGATGCGTAATGCATTGCCACATTAACTGGTGTTAAATATGGCATTTTGGTCCGTTGTCAACCGTTGGATCTAGACCATTCTTTAGTTCTCTGATATTTTCCAGCCCATTAGGAAACCTAACACCCCGAAATTCAAAAAACCCAAAACCCCTAACTTGACAAAACTCTAGAAGTGCACAAGAAAATACAGAAATAAAAGTTTGTGAACATTTATTTTTCGTACTAAAGACAAAAACGAGATTCTAAAGACGATTTCTCGTAGAAGACGAATATGATGTTTAGGTGGACTGTGGCGTATAATGGTAGGAAGAGAAAATGCTTTCTTCAAAAGACAATTCCAATTAGAGCTTTAAACTTCTACAAAAGAAAAGATGGGGGCATTGTGTTGACATATATCCTGATCAACATGCTAACCAACGTTAGGCACACTATATGACCGACGCATTAAGCCATGTGCAACACGTGAACCCGACGGAATTAGACGGAACAAGGGTTGGAAATTTAGACGGAATTAGGTGTGTGTACATATATATATATATATATATATATATATATATATATATATATATATATATATATATATATATGAATGGAGTTCATTGTTATGTGTCAACCTACGTTGGGTACGGGGACATGGACATGGAGTGACCGAAATATCTTTGAAATGGAGGTCATGTGACACACATGTGAACCCGAACTCATCAGCAAGTTTTACATCTCGTCACAGGTGATACACAAGAATTTTGGTCAAAAAGATGGCTCGACGAAAATTGCGTTTTTCAGGAAGAGAGCCCTTCAAATTTATAGCCTTCAGCGTAAGAAAGTAGCATCGATATGCCACATTTTATTTATTTATTTATTGGAAAAAAAAAAAGAACTGAAGAAACTTTGTGACTTACATAAACGGGTCCAAGGATTTGTCTAGGAAAAGACTTTGCTCATCGACATATACTCATCTTTCTGCTATGAGTAGACCGTTACACAACCAAGATCACTCTCCACATTGATGGGGGCCTTCATGTCCACACCTCTCAGATAAGGGAAGCATCCCGATGACCCACCGTAGATAGCGCTTGAGGACTACTGTGTACGCTATATCATTGAATGTATCCTTTTTTGTATCTCAATTGTTGCTTTATTTCTTAAGAAGGGTTCTTTTAATTGATCTTCCCTTAAGTGTGCAAGAAAGAGAAAAAAAAGTGTATAGAAATCTAAAGTATTTAGTTTTAAGTAGTTGCACCGTTAACACTAAAACGAATATAAGAAGCTTATACACTAACTTGAAGCTTGCACACCTTTGTAAGATCACTAATTCCTTCAATATTGAAAACTTACTATGCATCTTCATATTATGAATGTAATTGTCAAGTTGAATTGGAAGATTCATGAGGTCCATACGATCAAAATCTTGAGAATATAAAAGGGCCAAAGGAACAATTTTTTGTTGCTCAAAAGATGTAAAATCGAACTCAAAATTATTTACCGACCTAGGCGCTAGTCATTAGACCCTGCCGCTGCCCGACTAATGCTTAGCGCCTTCTGGGACTTGCTTTAGAGTTTGTTCTTGAAGATTTGATTGATCGGCGAATGAGAAAAACTCAAACTCGGAAAAGGGTTTCCGTTCAATTTATAAACTCTCTCTCTTGCGGGATGCGTAATGCATTGCTACATTAACTGGTGTTAAATATGGCATTTTGGTCCGTTGTCAACCGTTGGATCTAGACCATGCATATACTTCCAAATTGTTTTACTTTTTTTTTCCAACGGTAGAATTACCCTCTCTTGTTCTTTAGTTATCTGATACTTTCCAGCCCATTAGGAAACCTAATACCCCGAAATTCAAAAAACCCTAAACCCCTAACTTGACAAAACTCTAGAAGTGCACAAGAAAATACACAAATCAAAGTTTATGAACATTTCTTTTTCGTACTAATGACAAAGACGAGATTTTAAAGATGATTTCTCATAGACAACGAATATGATGTTTAGGTGGAGTGTGGCGTATAATGGTAATAAGAGAAAATGCTTTCTTCAAAAGACAATTCCAAGTAGAGCTTTAAACTTCTACAAAAGAAAAGATGGAGACATTGTGTTGACATATATCCTGATCAGCATGATAACCAACGTTAGGCATACCATATGACCGACGCATTAAGCCATGTGAAACACGTGAACCCGACGGAATTAGACGGAACAAGGGTTGGAAATTTAGACGGAATTAGGTATATATAATTATATATGAATGGAGTTCATTGTTATGTGTCAACATACGTTGGGTACGGGGACATGGACGTGGAGTAACCGAAATATCTTTGAAATGGAGGTCATGTGACACACATGTGAACCCGAACTCATTGGCAAGTTTTACATCTTGTCACGGGTGATGATACACAAGAATTTCGGTCAAAGAGATGGTTCGACGAAAATGGTGTTTTTCAAGAAGAGAGCCCTTCAAATTTATAGCCTTCAGCGTAAGAAAATAGCATCGATACATGCCACATTTTATTTATTTATTATTTATTGGAAACAAAAAAAGAACTGAAGAAACTTTGTGACTTACATAAACAGGCGGGTCCAAGGATTTGTTTAGGGAAGGACTTTGCTCATCGACATATACTCATCTTTTTGCTATGAGTAGACTGTTACACAACCAAGATCACCCTCCACATTGATGGGGGCCTTCATGTCCACACCTCTCTCAGATAAGGGAAGCATCGCGATGACCCACCGTAGATAGCGCTTGAGTGCTACTGTGTACGCAATATCATTGAAGGTATCCATTTTTTATATCTCAGTTGTTGCTTTATTTCTTGAGAAGGGTTCTCTTCATTGATTTTCCCTTAAGTGTGCAAGAAAGAGAAAAAAGTTGTATAGAAATCCAAAGTATTTAGTTTTGAGAGGTTGCACTGTTAACACTAAAACGAATATAAGAAGCTTATAGACAAACTTGTGGTTTGCACACCTTTGTAAGATCACTAATTCCTTTCAATGTTCAAAACTTACTATGCATCTTCTTATCATGAATGTAATTGTCAAGTTGAATTGGAAGATTCATGAGGTCCATACGATCAAAGTCTTAAGAATATAAATGGGCTGAAGGAACAATTTTTTGTTGCTCAAAAGATGCAAAATTGGACTCAAAATTATTCACCGACCTAGGCGCTAGTCATTAGACTTTGCTCGCCGCTAGGCGCTAGACGCATGTCCGCTGCTCGACTAACGCTTAACGCATTTTGAAACCTGCTTTAGAGTTTGTTCTTGAAGATTTGATTGATCGGAGAATGAGTAAAACTTAGACTCGGAAGGGTTTCCGTTCAATTTAGAAACTCTGTCTCTTGCGGGATGCGTAGTGCATTGCTACAATAACTGGTGTTACATATGGTATTTTCATTCGTTTGATCTAGTCCCATCCAACGGTGGATGATATTTTTTTATTGGGGTGTGATATCCATACGTCCCTTTTTACTTCTCACACACTCTTTAATTTTCGGCCATCAAACACACGCTTTTTTATTATCCATATGGAGGGTAATTTTAACTCGTTTTATTGATCGTTCACCACCGATGTGCCATCATTGTTGCTAAGTACGATGAGGAGGAGAGTGGAAGTTTGTAATCGAGTCGGATAAAATCCGGCAAGGTAATAGTCTTAGTAATTCGGATTACGATGTGAGTTGCCTGCCAACTGTTTGATAAAATGCTTGTGGTTCAATTTAGTGTGAATTGCTTTACTTGTACATTGTATTTGAATTGCTTTGTCATTTGCAAGTGCACTATTTGCGATTGGCTAGGATATCCATTGATCCTAAAAACTACCAAGCCTACGTGGCGCGCAGACCGATTAATTAATAAGCTAACTATGTCATTCAGTTATGTGTGGGGTGTACCAACTCGTCGCCCGAGTTCGGTTGGGGAGTAAAATATGTTGATGTGGTGTTGGGCGAGCTGTTGACTTCTTTATCTTACGATTGCGGCTGAGGAAAGAACACGTCTCAGCATTCGGGTCTAGAGCCTGAAGACAAGGCTACTAGTTCTGCGAAGTTCAATATCAAATTTGGCTTTCAATGTGCTGAATGTAGTGAATTGGTAACACCTCATTTCACCGAAAAGGCTGATGAGATGACCTCTACCAACAAGGACTCAGAAATCCTTGTTGACCAAGACTTGGATAAATAACCAGTTGGTCTCGAATCAGTGTTGTTTATCCAAACTGAAGGTGCTCATCGGTTGGCTGATTCTACTACTCCAGTGTTGTTTTCCAATCTGAAGATGTCGCTGGTTGCCTTCACAGTGCTGTTTATCCAAACTGAAGATGTGTTGGAGGAAAAAAGAAAATAAAAATCTCAAGGTGTTTGAGAGGTTTGTTCAGGCCAATTTGTGTGTTGAACTGGAGGGGGCCTTTCCATGTTGCATATCGTCTTATATTTATAGTAGTGATGTCACATCCCAGTCTCGACTTCGCCGTAGCATGATATTGTCTGCTTTAGGCCCCGGCCACGCCCTCACGGTTTTGTTTATGAGAACTCACACGAGAACTTCCTAGTGGGTTTGTTCAGGCCAATTTGTGTGTTGAATTAGAGGGGGCCTTTCCATGTTGCATATCGTCTTATATTTATAGTAATGATGTCACATCCCAGTTTCGACTCCGTCGTAGCATGATATTGTCCGCTTTGGGCCCCGGCCACACCCTCACGGTTTTGTTTCTGAGAACTTAGACGAGAACTTCCTAATGGGTCACCCATCCTGGGATTGCTCTCGCCCGAACTCGCTTAACTTCGGAGTTCCGATGGAATCCGAAGTCAGTGAGTTCCCAAAAGGTCTCATGCTATAGGGAGGGGAGCATGTACATAATAAGGCACATCACCCCTTCCCCGTTGGTCGATGTGGGATATTACAAGTGAGGTTTCCTTCGTACTCTTTAGCTGCGATCTGCCAATACGTTTTCCAAATTGCACCCGTCTCTTTGTGATGCTAGAATATTCTTGATATACCACCAGTGACCAAACCGAATCCTTTTTGATCTCCTTGTGAACTTAAATTTCTTGATAGAAATTCAACGCGTGTGTCAAGCCCAATAACATGGCCTTCTATTAAAACAACTCCTACAGCCATGTCATCTAATTCCACACACTTCAACATGCAAAAGCTAATTGCAAGCAAATTGCAATATCACCTCACTTGTCATTATCACATCACATTATTTTTTTACTTCATCATTATCCAATGCATGCATGGAGATCATGCATCCTAACAATTCTGATCAAACCCATGCTGCTCCAATCCGATGACAAGAGTCCCAATCCCATTTGAACCACACCTCTTGCTTGGAGATATAATGCTAATATAATTCCGTCTTCTAATAATTATTATGATAAAAAATCATAATATTATCCTTTAACAAAATTATCTTCACTTTTCTATCTAACGGTGTGAAGCTATGCTCACTCAACGACCTTAATTGCACGGACATATGGTGTAAAATTGGGTCCAAACAATATCATAAACTGGATTCATGTTTGGCAATGGCAACTAGGGAGGAGCCGTAATGGTTCGGTACTCAACAGTCTCAACCGATGGTATAATAGGACAGTATAAATGCTATGATGAATGTATGGTGTTGTTTCAGAATGCTTTCGTAGGAACAACAACCTTTATCATTGATTGATCAGCGAATACAATTTGTCTATAATGCTTACTTGTTCATTATGCTTCAATTGTTTTCTCACCTCATGAGTCATGAGTGGAATAGTAACGTATCAAAAGAAAAAAAGTGTAATTTTGGGTTTTCTAGTTTGTTCAATCTATTTAAAATTTAATATGTGGCGAGTTTGTAGGTTCGGACATCTGATCGTATGTGTTTCGTTGATTTGGATGTCTTTAGTTATTCAGGACCATCTAGATGCTTTCTTGTAGTTGTTTTTCTTCCCCTATAGTTTGTTCTGACCATTCCCTAACCGGCCAGAAGTTACCGTTGAACTTGTTCTTTATCCTTCAATGCTTTCTCATCTGAAATGAGTTAGCAGAACGGTAGAATGATCAGTCCTAAGTTATTTGTTTCTTATGTGACTGTTTCTCTTGACCTAAGCTTTAAATTGGGGATGACGGTTAAAAATACCTTACATGTTGGTGCATAAGAAACTACAGATGGGTGTAGTTCTCTACTGGTGAAATTTTATTATAATGTGCTTTGAGATATTGTTTGCTACTTTGCTTTGGTGCGATCTGTTATCGTGTCATCTATATGCTTTCAGAGTGTTGCATTGCATCTCTTTAATCTCCTTCGTCCCTAATTCTCTAGGTTCTACATTGATAACTGGGACATATTTTGAAGTATGAAGAAGTCTGTAAGAAGACTACTATCTTAATCTTGTTTTGGTTACTTTTTGCATAGGAATAGGGACGAATCAATGGTTATCACAGTGCCAGGCAGATATTTGTAGATAGTAGAGTAAGTTATGACTGGTCACTAGCAGTGATTCTTTAGCAATTACATGGAAATACAGGTGTAAGATGTGGTGTTTCACGCGTCTTGAATTAGGATTGCTTTGGATCGGATGGACTCAACAACAATGCAGGTCATGATGAGGACTGAATTGTTACACATTGTTAGATTAACAATCAGATGGTGGTCAGATTAGGATAGTTGATTTAAGAAAGTCCATGGAAGGTAAAATTGAAACTTTAATTCCAAGCAACCCTCAAAGGACATTAGCATCTGACGTGGTGCAACAACAGATGTGCCTGGATGTCTTGAATGCTGCAGGAACAGATGTGCCTTGGTGCAACGACATGGATTGTCTCAAGCGATGTGGTGGTCCTGTTACTGGGACGTCTTTTAATGTTGTAGGGAATATAATGATTTCATTTTGCTCTTCATAATTATGCAATCTCTTATTTATCCATTCGATCTGAACTGGTTCTGTGAATCTGTATTTGTGTGATTAAACTTTTCCGAACAAACATTTGATCGATCTTTTATTGGCTCCGACGGAATATTTACTGCCATGGATTCTTTCATTGTAATGCCAATGAGTTTCTGTGCTTAACCAACTAAACGTTCATCATTATAACGAATTTGCTACAGAAATTAAGTCAATAACAACAAGAAATCAAAGAAACATCTTATATATAAACTAAAAAAGAACTTACAACCTATCACCGTCAAAATTAGCCTTAATCACAATTACATCTTATATAGACTAAAAAAGAAATTACAATTTCTTGCCGTTGAAAATAGATAGGACCGTAGGAACCAAACGTCTCCTCCTCTACTGATCATTGTACACAATTGTCCATCCACAAACAGTTGTTCCAACAATTCATCCCATCGAACGGCAAAGGCACTTGCGTTTCATCAATCTGAGGCAGCTCCTCTTGTGACCATGCAGATTTACAGTCTACTGGTGCCAACAAATCGTCGAGGTCAAAAAACATTTCTTCACCGTTGTCAAAAACAAAGCCTTCATCCTTCAAAAGTGACTCACCACCTTCGCTGGCCAAGCTTATCGGATAAGATGGAACATAACTCGTCATCGGCACATAATCGTGCTCAGAAAAAATTGTGGGCATCGTACTACTGTCAATGTTGCTTATGCACTGCTGATCATGATTAATAGCGTCACTAATCATCTTGTAATTACTTTCATCGAAGGGCACGACAGGAGCACTGTTAGTACTAGGGCATTTTTGTAGTTCCTCAATGTTATGGGTGTTCACACTAGTAGTATTTTGCCAACCCACTTTGTTTCTTGCTTTTGTTTTCGCCGATTTCTCCTTGACTTCTTTTCTTGCCTTCTTTTTCGCCCTTCCCGACTTCCTTTCTTGCTCTCTTTTTTGCCGGCTGCTCGTTCACTTGTTGGGTTGAATTCGAATAATTCTTCTTGTTTCCACTCCTAGAATTATTTTTAAGTCGGCAGAGCACCACGTTCCCAATTTCGTGATCGGAGTGACCAGCGCCAGCAACTACACTAGGAAGAATGCTGTACTCTTCCAAGAGCCAGTCACCGTCGTGCTCACACCCTTCCTTCTCATACCCCAAATTCTTCATTTTCCCAATAGCTTTTTCATTCTGCAAATCCTTAACTGGCTTTGAATTGGATTCGCTCCATTGACCTCCGGCGTCAATTTCACGTTTGATGCGTGTCTGGCTTCTAGTCTTGAGTTGGCAGAAGAAGTACAAATCTTGATCGTCAAGTCCAAGTCCGCCGACATTCTGCCAAACCACCCACGGTGGAGTGTTGCCGAAGAGGTCGAACTCGTAGATTAAATTCTCGCAGTACTCTGTGTGGAGGGCTGTATTGTAAAGGAAGAAAGTGATCAATTCCTGATCGGTCGGATGAAAGCAAAAACCCAGCGGCATACCGTTAGAACCCAGCAGCGAATTTTCATAAAAACCCAGAGGCACATTACCCCACAAACCTCCATCTCCATTGTTAAGACCTCGTTAGGGTTTCTCTCTGTTACTTGTGTGTAGAAATTGTAAGAGCAACCATATAAGCTCTATAACAAACTAGCCAAGAACATAAGATTTAACTAACTAAATCACAATCATCACTCCAAATATTCTATATATGCAAATACTAAAGTAATATCTGCAACACATACCAGCAAAACTGTTTGCCGAAGTCTTTCCCGTGTGTTCTGTCATAATAGTCCTTCATAGTTTGTTGTATGATCTCCCTATCCCACACATGGTGAAGATTGGATTTGTTTCTGTACCAACGCAAGGCTATCGTGTTTCCTCCCTCATCTGTCCTGAGCGCGACATGCATCGGCAGCAACACACATGTTCTTTACGGCATTGATCAAAGGAAAGAATAGTGCTAGACACCATATCATAACTATGTTCAACAAATTAGGATTAAGAGCCATTAGAGAAATCTACACACAACCTTCTCCTCTCTGCAAAACTCAATGCTCTCCAAGTTATAGGTAATTGGAACAATAAGAGCGTATTTTTGTGAGAGCAGGGGCTTGTGGTTTTTATACTACAAAATCTGGATTACCCTATAATAATCCTACAAGAAATACAAGACCAAATCCTTGTACAAGTATGAGTTCTATTCTCAAGCCAACAGTAGAGTTTCAATCCAAACCAAAGTTGAATTAACTCTTATAAACACATTAAGACCTCTTTATACCAATAACAATGATTATTACTAAATTGTGAGAATCACACTCATACTCTAACATTCTCCCACTTGAGTATGATTCGCAACAGTAAATAATCATCTCAAATTCAATATAAAGGTGATCACATAAGTCATTCATCAACACACTAGTATATAGACACAACCAGCTTACATAGACCAAAACAATGAATTTATAATTGCCTCTGCAACACAAAATACAGATTTAACTTACAAATCACAATGTTCGGTTCATGTTCATAGCAATGTATCTAAGCTCAAGAGTAAACCAAGATGTCTACTCCCACTCATATAGCCCAAAATAAAAAATACCAAACATTCTTGACAGTAGGCTGTCAACTTAAAATTATTCATAATTGTATGAATAGCATAGTTATGATCCAATCAACAACTTTATCATATTCATAGAAGCGATCACCAAATCTTTTGGATAACAAAAGCTTAACCTTACATACAACTTACCTATGCATTTTAAAGTATTGAACTTAAGAATCTTTTTTGTTACATCACAGAATTAACTCAAAAGTCACAACATACTTAATTTGCACTTTGTAATTATGTGAACCAATATAGCAAAACCAAACCAATTTGCTCCCACTTAACCAATATAGCAAAACCAAACCAGTTTGCTCCCACTTATCTAGGCCATACTTAACACAAACAAGTTAAGTATAAGTTAATATCAACTGTATTAACTATCAGTCATTGCAATACACTGAATGTCTTATCAATGTGATCAATTGCCGTAACCAATATGCAAACAGATTCCATGATCACATTCATCCAATTTGTATTTACAACAATGTGATTTTACTTGACTAGAACAAACACATAAATTGGTTTGCTCCCACTATATCAAGTTAAGTTTAGTTCCAGCAAATAGCACTAAACTTCTCATTACTTAAACAAATTAAGTAACATAAATAATTCAACCAATTGCTTCAATAAAACCATAAACTGGTTTGCAAGCATCCAAATGAATTATAATGGCCCGCCTAAATAGCCTTATGCTTACATTTGAACATATGATTCTCCCACTTAAGTATAAGCAGAATGTACTGCACAACCAATAAAGAAACCGGAGATATGAACCAATTGATTCCCGATTCCTTACCAATTGCATAATCTCAGTTTAGTCAAATACACCTAAACCATTAGGCAAACAGTCTATGTATCAAAAGATAGTCACAATCCATTCGGAAAAACTTATCTCACATAAACCCAAAATCACCAGTTTCAACAATGATCAAAATCAGAATAGCAAACACAATATTCTTGCATTCAATTTGATCCTAACTAGTTCAATATCCATCGAGCAAGATCAACCAAATTTTGATAATGTCTGGATATATATCACAACAATATGTCTTGATTAAAACGAGATAATCAAGACCACTATTTCTTCTGGAAAACTCAAAGTTCATCTTCCTCACTATTTGTGATTTCAACCAAAGCATAATAGCGGAAGCATGCATCATATATGAAATCACAAATATATATATATATATATATATATATATATATATATATATATATATAATAAGCATGCATCGTAAACTTGATGATTTTCACAATACAATAAGCACATGCTCTCTTATGAATTCATAAATTAAATCAATATGCATTCGGCAATGTCAATTTGTGTTGTACAATAATATAGACAATAGTTCACATAAGCAATTTGTTTATCATCCCTGTATATGGATGAGACAAGCTAATTCTCAAAATTTATAGCTTGACCTATATAATCATACCAGTAAATTTTTTAAGGTTAAGGTCAATGCCAAAACAACTAATTAAATTTTCAATGCCATGCATTTAAGTTCAAATGATGCCATTCATCTCCCGATCAATTTTTAGGTCTTAAAACTATATATACAAAATACCTAATAAGAGTTGGCAACAGAACATTTCGCATTGAAGTCTCACGCAATGCCATTGCTTCTCAAAGATCAGTTTCAAGTCTTCAAGCCACAAAATCTAATTTGGGTCAACTAATGAAAATAAGATCATTACAAAATAAAACCCAAATTACACTGTATACTGATCCGTCATATATGCACAATAACGATTCTACCCAAAACATATTTCACATATATATGCTCATTCATCTGTTCATATATTTTCTTGTATGCATGCATCAATATGCAGAGAAACTTATGCAAGTTCTATTTGATATAGATAAAACTGTATGCCCATAATTACAACGTCTGTGCACGAATGCTGTCTCCATATGGGTACAGATTTCATTCATATATGCTATTATATATAAATCACAAAACAATTGGCATCCACTTCGTATATGCATTTGTATTTATTGCTTTATAATACCTGCCGACTTGCATATTATATACAATCAAATCCATTCCAACCCAAACTTGATCTAAATCAAACTAATTGAAAATCAAGAATTGACACTAAGATGTGCATGTGTAGCTCCCCGCAATTTAAATGTATCGAGATTCATACATGAAACAATGCATACGCATGGACTCTTTAATGAAAAATAGAAGAGTATATCTAGACATACACTAATTTATTTATACAGCAAAGGATGATTCCAGACATCTCACATAAATCACAAGTTGGCATCTATAGGGATTTCGAGTTTAATCATGCCTTCACAATATATATATATATAAACAAACAAGCATACTCGAAATAACAAAAGCCCTAATTCATTATGCTCCAACTCTTCGTACTATAATCACGCATATAGGAGAACAATTAATCATGCATGAAACAGTGAACTGAGTTACCTGAATGCATCATTGGACCCATGTTCGTCAACCCGATTGCAATTCCTTGGTTCCAAATCAACGAAACAAATTATTCATCAATGCTCGAGACCCATCCATGCGGATTGCCATCACTCCCAATTCCGATGGACCTCGTACCATTGCAAATTATCGAAGTAAATCGCCATTGTTACAGACGCGCCGACCCAAAATCATCATCAAAGTGACGGCCAGAATCCATCGACACAAATTCCCATAAAAAAGACAAACCATGAACGTTAATATCTCTTAGACAAACAAAAACTTACTAATGTCATCAAACCACGATTTCATCTTTCTTTTATCTTACTAATATTTGGTCTGTACAAGGCATATTTTATGCATATCTTTATTCATATAAAGGATTAAGAAACCACAATTACCTCAATCTTCAGACATCATAATGAACACAGCGGAAGCAATAATTCTCAAAATTAGAACTATGATGTTTAAGATAAATGTGTTTTACTAAATCTCTTTATTGATCTCCAAAGAAGCAAGCAAGAATAAGTTCACCCTTTCCCAGATTGAAGAACACGAGTTTCTCCCCTATTGGATCGATAATGGTAAAAAAAAAAAATTTAAATAATAAATCCCTAGTTTTTCTTTTACGTTGCCAGGGTCAGAAATAAAAACAAAAGGGTATTACTAAAACGACGTCGTATTATCATCGTTCTATAAAACCAATAAACAAACTTATTCTTTAACTTAATTCGCAATTAGTTTTGCAAATTGAAGGACCAGTGATTGAACTTAATTGAAAAATCCATTGGCTCTGATACCACATGTAAGAGCAACCATATAAGCTCTATAACAAACTAGCCAAGAACATAAGATTTAACTAACTAAATCACAATCATCACTCCAAATATTCTATATATGCAAATACTAAAGTAATATCTGCAACACATACCAGCAAAACTGTTTGCCGAAGTCTTTCCCGTGTGTTCTGTCATAATAGTCCTTCATAGTTTGTTGTATGATCTCCCTATCCCACACATGGTGAAGATTGGATTTGTTTCTGTACCAACGCAAGGCTATCGTGTTTCCTCCCTCATCTGTCCTGAGCGCGACATGCATCGGCAGCAACACACATGTTCTTTACGGCATTGATCAAAGGAAAGAATAGTGCTAGACACCATTGTTGAGAATCAATGTCAATTGTAGGTGAAGTAGGTGGATGTTGTAGGTGAAGTAAGTGTGTGAGGTTGGTGAAGTAAGTGGAGGTTGTAGGTGAAGTAGGTGGATGTTGTAGGTGAAGTAAGTGTGTGGTGTAGCTTTCATTTGGTTTGCTATAAATACCCAAGTCCTCAAGCATTGTAAATCATCCAAGGAAAAACAAAGCCTAGAGCTAAATAAGAAAAGCTTTGCTAATTAGTTTGTTTTGTGAGCTTTCTTTAAGAGTGTGCTCTATTTTCTTCTTCTTGGGATCATTAGAGTTATCTTGGATACTCTTCTTATTCAACAATTGGTATCAGAGCCAAGTCGGTCAGGGATCGTTCTTGGTAGAGCATTGGTTGTAAAGTCTCTTGAAATTCCGAGTATGCTCTGTGGTTGCAGTTTTGACTGATCTTCCACATCAGAAAAAATTTCTTGAGATTATTGCTGGGGTTATCACAAACCTTGAGAGGGAGCTTCTTTGTGTCGAGAGTAGTGTATTACTCTGCACGGTAGTCACTCAAGCTTGTTCGGTGTAGTCAAAGTCTTGCCGATACGATGGGTGATCTTCAAGTTGTTGGAGGAATCAAGAAGCTCAACAACCAA